>NC_134949.1:196614295-197901795 GCF_965638725.1 Aptenodytes patagonicus | reverse complement strand
ACTGATTTGCTGGAAGCTGTTTTCTTGCAATTATCTCGTTGGTGCTGGCATCCAGCAATAGGATGGACAGATGCTCTGCTGTCACATTACCACCACTATAGAACTGATATTCCACAGACACTGTGTCATTGCTGAAGGCTACATGACCTGGGTGCTCCAAAAGGAGATACTCCACTTCGCCGAGAACTGAAAGGAAAACAGTTTCACAATAGTATTAAGAACCAAAGAAACAACTGATTGTTTATCTACTTTATGGAAGAAAACAAAGATTTATAAAGTGGATATTTAAGAAGTGGTTCTCAAACTTTTTAAAGTGAATCAGTTCACAAAAAAACCCCAAAGGTCCTAGCTATAGCAATTAAAGCTCACCACCTCTCCTTTGTGCAGGCACGTGGTTTGGAGCAGCTCAAAGTCCACTGCAGTAACATGTTCAGGAAGGTTAAAAACAAGGTTTAAAAAACAAAAACCCACAAACCCACAACCCAAAAGATTTACAGAAAACTTTATTAGGATAGATTCTCAAACTTCTCAACTTCTTCCACTTACAGATTCTTAAAGTCCACTTCACGGTGGCCAGCTGTTGTTCTACTTACTTTAGCTATAATTTAGCAAAAAAAGGACAGTAGTTTCTTAATACAGAAACATGAAAAATGTCCCTCAAATTAAATAAAATAGGAAGTCTGCATGATGCTTTTTGAAGCCTCTTCTCTTGCTCTGTCTTATGAATCTTTCATTTTGCTCATTTGCATCACAGAGACACTTGAGTGAAAGAACTGAAAATAACAGTGATGGTGACTGCAGCACTTTTCTCGTCTCAGATGTGGTGCAACATGTCTAAATGACATCATTTCATTATAAATGGCGCAGTCTTTTCAAATGCACTTCTTGTATGACCATGTTTGTGCAAGTTGCCAAATTATCCTGAGACGTGCTGTAACTAGTGGGGATAGATGATATCTAAAACAATGGATTGGGAAGATCACATTTCCGTTCTCAGCTCAGCTAGCTTTTCTGCAGTGCTCGAAACTTAAGGATTTCAGACATAGAAAGGTTATCTGAAAAATGGGAACTGCATACATCTATTCCAGATACAGAATGTGCTGTGAGACATCTTTATTTAATTAATTGTCTGGGAAAAGGCTTCTGAGTCTTGGATGGAAGGTGCTACGGAAGTGTAAAACTTCAGTTAAAGCAATCTTTTCATAAGTAGTATCAACTAACAATACTTTGACTTGTTAAATCCGTTACACATGTCTTAAGATTGCCTCAAAGAAAGCTGTGCTGGAAAAACACTGCAACTGCCAAGGCAAGCACTCAGCAGTCAGGAGTAGCAGGACTCATCTCACAGAATATTAGACGCCTACCACTCTAAGCTTCAATTTGAGTTAGTCACCTTGGATTCACTTTCTTGTCAGCAGGGAAAATCTTCAGGAAGAAATACATCTGACCAGCCACAGACATTTACATCAGGGTGAGGTGCAGTGTGCACTAGAAGAGCCAGCTCTTCTCCACCAGCTATAACACATCCTTAAAATAACCAGCTCCAACCACATCCATAAAGTCCAAATGAAGGTGGCAGGCACAGCCTTACACATATAAATCATGCATATACTCTTACATATATGTACTATAACTCAGTCTTTAATTTGCATTTCCACAAGACGCTGCTTCATTTGGCAGATGGATGGTGCTCGTTACCAGAGGGCTCTTTTGTTCTCATTCTTCCATGGGTGGTCCCATGTATTATTGACTGCACACCATCCAAAATCCATCCTGATAATACAGAATTATTCATTTCCCCCATGGACTCTTCTATTGTGCTCTTATCATAGTATATTAGTGCATTAGAAATATTAATGAGTTTATCCTTCCAATATCCCCGAAAGATGAGAGGATGTCACTATTCTTGTTTAGTGTGTTAGGAACCAAGGCACAAAGGTGAAAACTGTCAAATATCAACTAATTGTGGATATTTAAGAAATGCAGGACCTGATTTTAAATACAATAGTCCTTCAGACATCCAAAGCAGGATCTCATTGATCCCAGCTGTGGTGAGCACATGGCACCCCAGCAAACCTGATCTCAACTCAGACACTCAGAGAGTAGGAAACAGACCCTGAATGCCTGTGAAAAATGGCTCTCTATGAATTACCCAGCAACACATTCTCCTTGCTCTTCATGTTTTGGTTCTGTCATCTGTGCCTGCCCATATTTTCCAGCCCTGTTCCTACCATCACCTACTGTCAATATCTCTTGGGTACTATCCTAACTCCATTACCATTACCATGGTTCTCCAAACTCCTGCCCTTGCCTCTTTGCCTTATAGCTCTTCTACCTTCTCCCATTCCTTGGGCCTGCAACTAACTCCAGCAAGTTCTCACATTTTTTGCTCACTGCTAGCATGACAGCAGAGAGCACAGGACAAGCAACTCTAGTGCCCAATATTACAAATGCGGGGGAGCTCTGCTGCCCTACGCTGGAGCACGGACAGTATTGTGCGGGGCTGGCAAGAGGAGCAAGCGGGAGTTGGGGCACACTCGACCCTTCAGAGAACTTCATCACTAACTCATCTGCAAGGACTTAGATCTGGACCAAGTCTGGGCAAATCTTCATAAGGACAGCAGAAAGCATGTCCCAGGCCACCGTGAGCACTCTAACAAACATGAAGTTCCCACAGCTGCGTTAGAGTTTCCCAGCAAAACGGTTGCGAGTTGCTGGGTTTTTGTTTCTTTGCATCATTTTGCCCATGTTCATTTCTCTACAAAGAAATTGGCTAGATTCAACTTAGCTGAAACATTTTAAGGGAAAAAGAAATCAGACCCTGGCAAAAACCCAGCATGAAACATTTCAACTCAAGCTTTAAAATTACAGCAAAAACATTCAAGTGGTAGTAATGAAAAGCATTGAAGTTTGTTACCTACAGCTCTACTGTCCTTACTCTCTTTTACGACTGTCTTGACTCTCTTGCACTATTTTTTATTTGGTATGGTTCAGACGAGAAGAATTAACATCATTGTGTATGTGTGTGGGAGGACTGGAGAGAGACCAGGGGACTGCCATGTAGCTCCCATCAACCCTAATGCAGATCACTTGGGAAGTGAGGACAGCGAACATTACTGGAGGGTGCTGTTACAGCATTGCACAACTCTGGCTGGTGCACCCCAACTCACAGCATCCTTTGCCCCATCTTTGGTTAATAACATAATAACTTTGCACTCTTGGACAGCCCACATCATAGCCGTTTTTCACGATGCTCCAAAAGGCACCAGTCAGAAGTAGCCAGCCTCCACTGCAAGCTCCTTCAGCTGCCCTCCAGCCTACTGTGTGCGCATGACTGTGTCACATGCCAAAACTTGGTCCCAGTTGTTTGGACAGCCAGTCAGGGGCAGCTTTCAATGCATTTGTATATTTTCGGTTGTCATTACAATGGTCTCCCATTGCATGTGGCCTGGCTGTGGCGCCAACAACTGTCAGAGGAGCCTTTGCAAGAACTCACGCTTAGAAAGATCAAAAGGAAAATACTTGTTTTCACTGAAGAGCAAGAAGAATTATGAGGGTGCTATTCTGATATTTATTTATTTTTAATTGTGTTTAAGCCAACTTGGGTTGTGCTGTTGGCTTGCCAGCCACCAGTAGCACAGAGCTAAAAAGAACAAACACATCAGAAAAACTGATAAGAAATTAGAATACTGTTTTGTTGTATGTTAGGGCTTTTTTTAGCATTACAGTAATTTTCCAGAGCATACTGGATCATTTAAAGAATAGTCTTGCTCTGAAACAGAGAAGTATGAGTGAAATAGTTATCTAAAAACTATGTACACATGTGATACTCAAAGATGTGTATATGCAGAACTGTTTGGAGGTAATTTTCTGAATTATGGACTACTCTTTAACTGGAAATAAGGCAAAAGATGATGCACTGAAGTTTGCAGCAGAGGTTTAGCTCTTCAACTGCACCTTGTAAGTACCTACTGTGCCACGCTCTATAAAGTTCAGGAACAATAGCTTTTACCTCTGAGTCAACTAGTCGTGAATGCCTACAGGACTGGCTCACCAAGAACCAGTGGATATTGCAGTCATTCACCTCACTTCTTGGGTTAAGTGAATTTAATACTTATCTTCACTGTGTTCCCCACTCAGTGCAGTGTTCCTAACTTGGCTATTTAACTTTGTCTTATTAAAAGAAGAAGTGGTACTAAAAGCCATAGACAAGTGTCTCCACTTCTACTGGAATTAAGTTCATCTAAAAGATGGCAATCCTAGGTTCTTTACACCTTCTAGTGATCCCTTGTTCTAGAGCAGAGATGGAGCAAGCACAGAGGCCTGAGTATCTGAGCATACTTAGCATTCAGTCATTACCTATAATCAGATTTTTCTCACTCATGCAAGGAGAGAAAACTGCATACATTTTTGGTCCCTTTCTCTCCTTTGTAAGGCAACTTCAGCTGTTTGGTGTGTGAACTACCTGCTACCACAGCTCATTCCATAAGCAGGGACTAACAAAGCTTTTTCCATTTTTTCCATGCTATAGACATTTCAGCAGTGCATGCATTAACCTTTAGCATGGTTTGACAATGTACTGCAGCTGTCAGACAACACCTTCTTTTAAATTAGGAATGTAATTTTCAAAAACATATGTGTTATTTAGGAATTAAGAGTCCCATTTTCAAAATTTCTAATTCACTGTGCAATAAGGAATTAATTCCCTTCGCAAATCTACCTCCTACTTAGTACAGTCTTGGAAAAGACGCATAGGATGCCCCTCAGCTTGTAGACATCTTATAGTTGTCTAACTTGAACTTAGATGTCTAACCTCCCTCCTTGGCAGCTGATGGTGAGAAGGAGGTGCTTTCTCATTCCACACATCTCAGATTGCAGATGGGTTGGAGCTGCTTTCAATATGTGCTGATTTGTGCGTGGGCTACTCAAACGAGACTGATTGCCTCTGACTAGCTGCCTAATTTTACATGACTAAAATTGAATGAGTATGAATACCATCCTTTGGCTTCTTATATGGTCAGAGGAAAGAACACCTCTGTTGTTCTCTAAGTGGCAGCTTAGGTCCATCAGACGGGGGCTCACTCAATCATAGGAGGTTGCCTGTACTGTAGATGCTTACATCTCAGCCAACCACCACAGGTTCCTTTTATAGTTAATGGAGAGAAACAGGTAGCTGTATGGCACAGTTCCGCCCATCCTGGTATGGATACCTAAAATAGGTCTATCTTTCATGATGTTCATTATATATTATGAAATATGATTCTTTCAAGAGAGCAGAGTTCCAGTTACTGCTTCTAACACAGCCAGTCCCTCAATGATGCCCATGGAAATCTGTTCCTTTATCTAGTTTATTTCTCTGAGCAAATTTACAGCAGAAAAGGTTCCTGCCACTCTGATCTAAAGGGGCAGTTTATGCAAGCTGCATTTGCCACCTAAATATTGCATAAGATCTAGACTACATTCTGTGCCTATCAGTGGTGGTTTCTGTGGCATCTGATTTCAACAGATCACCTGGAAACAGCACCATCCAAAACCATCTTGTGAATACACATCTCACAGTTTTCCCTTGATAGCTCTAATACTCACCATAGTCACAGAGCACTACTAACAACAGATTTGAAAAATCTTTCAACATCTGTTTCATTCTGACCAGTGAGATCCCAGGCCCTTTTACTCCTCATGTCCTTCTTCAGCTCTGAAGTGCAGGCACTTTTTTCCAAGAACACCTGGAAGTTAAAAAATTACAGCTGTGTTGACTTTGCTTCATAGAATACAAGAAGGAAGACATCCCACTAATAAGTAAAAAAAATACACTATTAATCAACACTTTTCTCCCATTTACTTAACAATTACTAATACTGTATCAATGGATCTGAATAAGCACAACTACAATTCACGGTACAATAAATTTTCCCTCCTGAAATGTCAGCTCCTGAGCCAGAACAACAAAGACAGGTCACAACAATTTACCTTTGCACTGCAGTAACTGCTGCTGTGCATTCTTATATTAAGATCAAGACTCATGATAGTGAAATAACAAGTATTTTACACAAAATGTAACTCTGACCTCAGCACATATCAATATTGGAGATTTATTGCTGCTACACAATTCATATCACTTACTGTCAACTGCTTTCAAGCATGAAGGAGACTCAGTAGAAAAAAAACATTTTGGTCCTCAAACTGCCCTGTTGTTCAGGTCTAGTAATATATTTAGTTATCTTACTAGATTTATAAAAGATCTATAACTGTCTTTTATGTCATTCAGACTGATTAGATGGAGAAGGTGCTAACTTCCAATTTTTTTTCCATCATTTTTTAAGTTTACATTCTTTGCAGCCTTGGTTAAGCCAACAAAAAACAGTTCCTTTTGGCAAGTTTCACAGTTTTATGTCCATGTGTTTTAAACTAGTCTTCATGAGTCTCATAACAATCACATAAAACAGGTTGAAAGCACAATGATAGCAGCAAAACCAACAGTTTGCTTCAGAAACAGAAGCAGGGGAGAATCTAAAAAGAGACGATCTAGCTCAAGGGAACCATTCTCAAAATACAAGAATTGCTCTTTTGTATTGCATAGGAGTGCCAGCAAGTCAGTCTTACTGTGCTCACCGTCATGCAAACATGCAAGAAAGTTCTTGTTCCATAAAGTTTACAATGTAATTTTATGAGCGAAATCTGGCACTGGAGCAGGCAGAAGTTAGGAGCAAACAAAACTGCGGAGCGTAAAGGTAAAACATAGGAGCCAGGTACAGCAAAGATCAGGTACGTCTTTAGGAATTACAAATGAGATATTTCAACAATTACATTGCTAGACTTGTTGAACTAAGAGACAGCAGACGTGTTACTTGAAAGCTTTTTAAACTGTTCTCTGTGCCAAGTGGCTAGAGAGAATAATTTCTAAGACTAACAGCATGGCTTTGCTCAGTAAAAGCCCATTACAATAATAGCTGTACATATCTGAAGGGAATAATCATCATCCGGCCCACAAACTTGACAAGGCTCCAGAAAGAATTAGATAGGGACAGTGATACCGCCACCACCCACAATTTCACTTGATATGCCGTAAATTACAGGAAGACAAACCTTATGCCTCAAGACAGGGGCGGGCTGCTAGCAGAGGGCGGTGGAGAGCCACCCTGCCTCCCGGGGCAGCCGCTCCGTAACTGCCCCCAGCTACCGGCAGCAGGCACGGCATTGCATCGGGGACATAATTCTTTTCATGTATCATTATCGATCATTAATCAGTTAATCGAAACAAAGAATCAAAGTGGGCCAAGGAAGAAAAAGCAGGTTTCATTTAAAAAAAAATAATTGCGATAGATGCCTTGGTCTCTAGCATAACTGCTCAAGGAAAACAGCAGAAGTTATGTGGCGTTGCTGTAAACTCTTCTGAAATAAAGAGGGGAAAAAATGCTTTGTGGGCCACAACCACGCTTGTGCTGGATGATTTAACAGGTCTTTTCCATTTCTAGCTTTCCTAGCTGTGTATTTTTCAAATGGCTTTTACAAATACTTCTTTCAGAGAGTCACACACTGATAGGTGAAATTCAAATAATCCTAATCTCGGTCTAATGAGCAACACACTGCAGAGAGGAAACGAAGCTATGGAAGGGAGAATAAATCCTCGGGAAGAAAGAAAAAAGCCTGCATGGGAGAACACTCTCAGTCAAGATAGTCACCTTGCATCTTCATTAGTGCGTGTCAGCCCGACCCAGGCAAAAGCAGCATGGTTCACGAGACAGGGCGCCAGCGGGAGGCACAGGAGACCCGACTTCTGTTCCTATTCCTGCCATCACCAGGCATACGATGTCAGCAAACTGCAGCATTAATCTGCTCCCCTCTTTCCCACCCCATCTCTCCTGTTCTGTTTTTATAGTACAGATTTTTCAGGACAGAGACTCTTTCTAGCCAAGCCCACGGATGGAGCCCAGCGCCAGGGCCCTTGGGCGTTTCGGTAACGCCGACCATTCGTCAGACCAAAACCTCCTTCCCTCTCACCCTTCCCTCTGTGTTATCTTGGCTCACTTGGGAAAAGACTCCAGCATGCAGCGCAGGCAACACCCAGGCTAGAACTGGAGTATTTGTAATGGTACCAAAACTAACTTCCAATTAGTGAGATCAGGTACCTCTGGAAGCCTAGCCCGGGGCTACGGCACCCTCCGCAAGCCTCTGCTGTCACTGAGCCCTCCCACCTCACATACAGCTACTTTAGGCTACCAGCTGCAATACAGCCCTACCTTTGAACAAAGCTCCGACTGAAGTGCCTCCATGAAGCCTCCCTGAGTTTTTGCACCTTTGCTAGCTCAATTCTAACAGCAACTTTGAATGCAAGAATTGCCGGCCCATTTCTGGTGTAGTATTGCCCCGCTCCTTCTCCTCTCTTTCCCCACAGGTTTGTTGCTCTCCTCTCCTTCAGTTTTCCCTCCTTTCGCCTCGCCTCAGTTTTGGACAGGCCTTACGCTGACCTCTAAGCTTGGTTCAGACTTCTCCCCTCTCCCCTCAGTTTTCCCTAAGCCAACTTCTTTCTCGATTTCTTCTCATTTTTAGGTCTTCTTCAAAAATCTCCAAATCTTTGCCTCCTGCCCACCAGTCTATTATTTTTGCGCTTTTCATACTCGCATAAAATTCTGCTTTTCAAGGCAGACAGTACATCTTAAATGGTTTCTACTCTATTCAGATCTTCTACCTCAAGTTCATTAATTTAATGAGATGAAAAATGATCGAACAGAGAAGGCTATCAGACCTTGAATAATTGGCTTTTTTAATTTATTACTCTCGTGGACAAGCATGGACTGAGGCTCTATTGTGTGAGACGCAGGAGAAGCACATAAAAAGATGCTTTCTTCTTCCAAGAGACGGTGTAATGGGCTGATTGGAATTGGAAGACTTCCTCTCCAAAGCGAATTGGAAATGACAAATGAGGAGGGGATAAGCCATAAAGGGCCTTGGAAATGAAGACCAAGAGGCTCATGTGTAACGCAAATGATACAGGAAAACTTCAAGTCCCTGCTCTGCAACAGATTTCCTGTGCGAACTTGGTCACATCACTTAGTTTTCCTGTGTCATAGCTCTCCACTGGAAGTAGTACCTCACTGTCTGGTACTGATATTATGAGAATAAATCCACCATGAGCTGTGAGTCTTACAGGCACTACCACCATGTCAGGAACCATGCAAGAACCAAAGATGCAATTTACAATTTTATTTACAATATTTTTTGTAAATAAGTAACAGAATAGATTATATATACACTATTAGAGTTACATATGTTCATCTATTCAAATAATGTCCCTATTTCTCTATGTCATTAAAATCAGAAAGTATTTTGTGATCATTTCGGTTTTACAAAAAAACCCAAACAAACCAACCCAAAACAACAACAAATTACAAGCCAGCTGGATTTATGACTCCCAGTACTTTTTGCAGCAGTATCAAAGGCCACGGAGCAGGCATGACATTTCACAAAGCAGCCACCCGTTCCGAGCACTGTCACCTGCTGTTTTAGCACAGCTAACCAGTTACCAGCTTCATCAGCTGCAACAGTATAGTATTCAGCAGCTACTCCCCCTCCATAAGGGAGATGAGAGGCAAATGAGCCCTGCAGTTATGAAAGGGCCATCAGGAATTAATCAGCTACTCCATGACCAAGCACTGAGTTTAATGAGAATACAAACTCACAGCACTCGAAACCTCTGCACTCTGGAGCCTCATTCACGCAAAGGGGAGTGCCACTGATGGATCCTGTATTTCAGCCCAGCCATGGGTACCCTCAGACCTCCTCCTCTTTGCAAATCCCCCCCAAGAGCTGAGCCCGCCCCTGCCCTAGGTCCATCCTCCTTCAGGAATCAGGAAGATGCCTGTCCTAGTGCATCTCTCCCCTGAACGCAGCCCTGCTCCCTCCTTATCCCCCAGGCCCCGCAGCTCCAGGTGAAGGTGGTCCCAGTCACGGCACAGGACCCCCCCACGACTCAGGGCACACGTGAGAGCGAGGCGGGAGAAGGGCTTGGGGAAGGAGTAAGTGTGTGGGGGGATCAGGTTGAGGACTGATCCTCTCAGAGCCAGCCTGCCTCCCCTCCGAGCGCTGCCCCGAGCAGTGACACGTACCCTAGCCACCCTGACAGACCCAGGGAACCGGCCAGGGTCTGGAGTAATGCTGTCAGAAAAATAGTTATCTATTGGAATTTAAAACAAGCAAAATGTTGCCAGAATGTAAAGGGGGGGGGGGGGGGGGAAATCCCAGATGAAAAACAGTTTCCTTAATAGCTGTCCATTAGTAAACATTTTTCAGTCGTATTTGCAACCCGAAATTTGCACAATTCTGGTTATGCATGAGAGGCTGACAGTAAAATAGGCTAGAGATGGAAAAGCCTGAAAGTCCCTAAATCCTCCCTACATTTCACTTGAGGGACACCAAGCAGCATGAACAGAAAAAAGAAATGTGTATCTGCAACATTTCCGCAAATTTAAGATATTTTATCTGTATGGCAGGAAAGAGATTAATTATTTTCAACTAGCATTCGCTTACTGCAATGTGGGATTAGGCAGCTATTGAAGTGTTACCACCTGCTGGGAATTTCAGAATTTCCCATATAATCCTCTCCCTTCGGCATTAAAGAGGGAGCACCTCAGGTGTGCATCACATTTTATCAAAATCTAATCTCTGCTGACCAGTCAGAGCGGTCAGGGTCAAAAATTTGCCACTTCTCGGAAGATACTGAGTTTAGCAGGAAAAGCATATATGTGTTGTCTGCCACAGCAGGAGGCTAGAGCTGACATCCTCAAAGGCATCTTTCATTCTTATTTACACATCAGACAATTTTACATTGTTATCAGATAATGGCTTTATTAAAATTATGCATCTAAATTCACTAGGCTGAAACTGACAGCACCAGATTCTTTGTGTGCAAGAAAAAAACCTGTAATTAGCTGGTAAAGCCTATTTTCATCAACATTTGGGGTCTTATCTCACAAAAACCTAGGATTTCTCAGCTCCTTTTGACATCAAGTCAGAAATTCAAGAGCTAGCTGGCCAGCAACATTCGTCCTTTGAAACCTAAGGGCTACAGTAGACTGAATATATGGATGAGATTTACTTTGGAAAATGTACAGTGAAAATAAGTTTATTAAGCATAAGGAGATTTGGGAAAGTGTCCAAGCAATAATAAATAATGAATGCAAAGAATGAAATACATTAGATCACCCCTTATGTCATAAGGGATGGAATGCAGTCATCCATTCTTTCCTTTCCCCTTTAGATTTTTAAATATATATATATATTGTTCACTGTTTCTGGAATTCCCCTTTTAGTGAAGTTTATCTTAAAGATCATGGTTTAGGGAATATATATTGCACAGCTGAAAGAATCAGAAATATGTTTGAGAAGCAGGTCTGAAATATCATGAAGTATCAGTATTAAAAAGAGAATTGGGAAGCTGTCTCCTATACACTGATTTTGTCGTATACTCACACGGTTTCGTCTAGCGACTGATATAAAGTAGAAATCACTACACTGAAAAACGCTGAAATTAATCCTACTTATCACAGACTCGGCGTGACAAGAACATTACAATTACCTTACGCGGCAGTGCTACCTGCACTTCGGGAGTGCTAAAACACCAGGGCTCCCAGGCGGGACGGTCCCTACCTCACGGGGAGAGGCGATCACAGGGAAAATGTAAGCAAAGGACAGATACAAAACCAGAACCCGAAGTCACACGGGTATTTTTTAAAACCTGAATCACCAAGTGTTACAGCAAACACAGCACGGTCCTGTTAGCACCCCTCGTAGGCGACCTACGGGCTGTCCCCAGCCTGTGCCGACTGGGGTCCGTGCCGCTAGACGCCACCCAGCCTGCTCCGAGCCTGAGGCTGCCCGGGGCGCCCCAGCGCAGTCCGGAGCTCTCCCACGGCTCAAGCCCCTCGTCACCCGCGGCGAGGCGAGGCGACCGTCGCCGCGGGGTAACCCACCCGCGCCCCGCGGACGGCGCCTCAGCGAGGCCCGGGATCCCCCGGCCCCCGCGCCCGCCCCGCCGCCAGGGGAAGCTCCGGCCGGGCCGCGGGGCAGGGGACGCGGTCCCCCCACCGCCCGGCCGCACTCACCTCCGCGCCGCTGCCCGCGGCTCTGCGCGGGCGGACCGGCCGCCGCACCGGCGCCGCCGGCGGGACGGGCGCGCAGAGACGGGGCTGAAGCGTGATCCTTCCCGCGGAGGAAACACCGCCGGGGCTGGCCCTCGGCGGCGGGCGGGCGCTCACTCACCTCCGGCGGCGGCAGCGCCCGGCCCGGCCCGGCCGGCGGCGGGGGGAGGGTTAAATGGCGGCGCGGCGCGGCGCGGCTGTCAGGGCGGCTGTCAGCGGGGCGCGGAGCGGTGGCGGGCGCCGTGCAAGGGGAGCCCGCGCCCCTGGCGGCGAGGCGCGGCGAGGCGAGGCGCTGCCCTGCCCTGCCCTGCCCCGCCGGGGCCGTGCCGCCCTCACACGCCCTCCCTCCCGCCCGCCGCCGGGGTGTGGCGGCCCCTGTGGGAGAGGGGCCTCCGGGAGGGACGCGGCCACGGCAGCCCGCCGAGGGAGGGAGGCGCCGGGATCCTTCGCCGTATGCGCCCTGGGCTCAGCTGCCGCGCTGGGCTGGCGGCCAGCCCCGGTGAGGGCCCTGCCGGACCCTGGCTTCCAACAGATCTCTTCACGGTGCGGTGCGGTTTGTATGGCCCAGGGTGAATGGTTGTAGTCTTCCCTTCGGTCGTGAAGAAGCTGGAGAGCCGTGATGCGAGTTGAGGTGACACTCGGGAGGCAGGCCAGGCTTTCAGACCTGCCCAAGACACCATTTCTCCACAGGTGCGTTGCTGTCTCCACCTCTTGCACCTCTCCGCAAGCTTCCTTTCTGGTCAGTAGAGAGTCCTCACCACAAAATCAGCCCCCTCCTGCTGGGCATTGGTAAAGGCATCCGTCCATGCACAAGCTTGCATGTCGGAGCCAGCCATCGGTGTTGGTCATTGTCTTGTGAAGAAAACAGCGGGCAGACCAGAGGCTGCTTTCCAGAGTTAACTTGCAGTGGTGAAGATGGGGCATCAAACGATCTCATCAGCGGGGAAGAGCAGCCCTGGCTCCTTAACGTGCCCATCTGCAGCCAAAGTTCGTGTGTGCATGGTATTTGTCATGCCCAGGATTTACGGATAATATTCAGGGACTATTGTGACAGGATAAAACTATCCTCTTGCAGAGAGACTTCTTTAAAAGTTTCCATCTGTTTTTATGCAACAGACTCATCCATTTATCTCAAACCATGGTTAAATTTATTTCCCTGTCATGGAATCTGTGGTTTAAATACAGACCAGTGGATGCGCACACGCCCACAAAGCTACGAAAGGATTTCAGGGAGCATTTAAATCGACTGATGTTACATGTAAAGAATCTTCCTGCTTTCCGTAATTCATCTGCGATAAGCGTGGGCACAACGTAAAGGCCCGAGAGGAAGTAATTGTCAACTTTTGGTGTCCAAAATTAAGAACAAACCAAAATGTTGCTCCTAGTTAACTTCCATCATCTATATGACCAAGAAAATACAACTTCCACACAACATGAGTATGCCTGCCCCACGTGAATGCTGAGCCCAAGCAGCTGATGAGGGTTGCTGCCCACCCTATCCCCCTGTCGTCCCCTGCCTTCCCCGCTTTCACTCGGCTCCGATCAACCTGCGCTAAAACCCTTTCCCATATGCTCGCTGGGGTCTGCGGTGGTTAACGCTTCACAGGCACACTGCCATCTGGAGTACCGTCAAAAGCCTTCAGGAAAGCAAGATAAACACCTGCTGAGGAACTCGGGCTGTATTCTGGACAGCAAAGAGTGAAGTATTTATGTATCATAAAGATTTTCCAGGCTGTTTTAAAACATTTTAATTTGAACCATCCAAATTCCTAATATTCTCCTGTTTTGTTTTAATAGAGATGTGTACAGTTTTTTTAACTCAGCTGTTTTTTTGGTGTCTGTAAGGTTTTGTTTGATGTTTTGGAGGAGAAGGGATACACGTGTGTGTGTGTGTGTGTGTCCGGTCTAATGAGGGAAGGTCACTGCGTTTCACCATCAGACACTTGCAGCTTCACGATCTGCTCCATGTCTCGTGGTGACATAGCTCAACCCTTCCTTTGAATGCCAAGGAGTTTCCTGTGCCCGGTCCTGGTCTGGGTGACTCATCTGGCAGCAAGGATTCGGCTCCAGGCAGTGCCACCGTGGAGGTGCTAAGGCACAGAGGTACACAGTCATGCCAGAAGCTCCTTTCACATTGATCACGTAAGGTACCAGCTGACACAAGTGGAGGTGTCGTGGCACTGGGTTTGGTTTGAATGAAACAGGTAATAAATCACATGTGGTAATAAAGAAAATAATACTGTAAGGAGATTACAGAGGATGGGGAAGTTCAGAGGAGAGGAAGTGTGCGGCGAATGGCACCCTGCTTCGAAACGTCTGCTGAAGTCCTGCGACTGAAACTCCGGTCTCACTTGCTGCCTACATTTAACATCTGAAAAATCTGTTATCGGTGAGTGTTTTGCCAGGCTTTTTTTCCTCTATGACCACAACTTCTTAAAAATTTCATCACTAAGAAAAAAATGTCATTCCTCCATTCTAATACAGAGGAGAAAGTAAAGAAATCCACACAGGAGGAAAGAGTCTGGAACATGTGGAAAGATGTTTTACTCATACCGCAATATTTTGCACTTATTATAGTGCCTTTGATCCAATGGCCTTAGAGTATTTTATGAGTTATGAGTGATCTTTAGTCTTTTTGTTTCCCACTCCTGATGAAAAAGGCTTTGTCTTCATTTTTCTGCCAGAGTAAACTGATTCACTGAGATTATGCTCAAATTGTAAAGCCAGAAACAAAACCACGACTGCAGCTCAGGTCACAGCACTCCCACTCCATGCTTTCTTTTAGACCCATCTCGCCTTTGTGTCAACATATCCAAAAGGGGACACAGTCCAAAAAATAGTGATTAAAAAACACAAGTCAGCCCCTATGATTACATGATAAAAGTTGTAAAGACCCCAGATAACAGGAGGATGGGCACAGGATAAATACACAGGCTACATTATTAAACCCTTTGAAGCACACTGGATTATGTTTGCACATAACACACCTGCTGTGATGCTACGGACTAAGATCTGTCTTTGTTAACATGCCATCCAAATTTCATCAGGAACATACTTTTCATTAAAATACTTCAGCAGAGCTGGTCTCTGAGGCATCTGGCTAGCGGTGGATGAAATGCTGGGTTCCTTGCCGTTAAAGTTGGTCTCCCTGAAGAATGAGAAACTAACAGAAGGGACAGGAGAAAGAGGGAGCAGACGAATACTCATTTAGCCCACAGCTGTAACGTTGAGAACAAAATTAATTTAGACACTGAAGGATACAAAGAAAGAGTGACCTTTAATTGCTGATCTGTAGTGCCAGCCACGGATGTGATAAACAATCACGGGGAGCGTGCAGACGGATCCCACCTGAGTGCAGACCCCAGCTAGCCGCTGTGCTGAGGTGGCTCGCATGACTGAAACGTTGAAGGCAGCCGTGAAAGGAAGGTCAGGCAGGGAACAGCATCCTGGCCTGTAAAAATGGGGTTACCTGTTTTCCAGCTGCTGGCAGCTGTGCAGAAGACACTTGCATGTGTAGTGATGGGCAGTGTCAGAGGCTGCAGGCAGCTGCCCCCTGCTTACCCAGGCCAGAGCAGCCACGTTGACTCCAGCCTCGAGCTGAAACTGATCTGCCTGATTTTACCCGAACCAAATTAAGGGTATTTATATGAAGGGCACCACCACCAGATTGGCTGTTGGTGGTTTTCAGTGGGCATAAGGTGGTGTGTTGGTTTGCGGCTCTCTTCCTCCCTGCCAGCACAGTTGGCTTGGGAAGAAAATGTCTTTTTTTTTTTTCCGTTGGCATAAAACCAAGATTGTGTAGTAGCACATATTGTCTACAGACCACCAGGTGTGAAAGCAGAATGGCTGGCTACCGAATTCCCTCTCTGCTCTGCGTAGGGGGGAGAGATGCAACATTGTGAGTGATTTCTATCTGTGCAAGATATGCTAAAAGTCTCCTCTTGCTGATATTAAAATGACCTCAAGTTTCCTAACGGGAGCAGTGATAATGTCCTGACTCAGAAAGAGAACGGTGCAAGCAAGAGAAATCTCTATTTGCCCTCATCCACACTGGCAAAGAAGAATTAATTGTGAAACCCCCAAAGTAGCGCTGGCTGGGATACAAGCTAGTCATCTGTTACGGATGAACGGGGTAAGGGCCAAAACAGTAATATAAATATTTGGTGGTTTACGGGGAAACTTCATAAAGCTGGAAACGGGGAGAAACTGAAACGTGTCCTTTAGGAAATGATACCTCTGCATTGTTCAAGAAAATTTTTCAAGTTATCAAAAAAAAAAAAAAGGTTGCACTGGCTGAAAAAACTACAGTCTTGACTGGAGAACTGACAAGAATACTAATAATTTAACTATAGAAGACATTTACATTAATAAAAGTAAGTAGAAAAAAGGTAAAGTTGTCAGGAATTGGTAGAAATCAGAAGCATAAAACTGGTAAAGAACTTAAAAGAAGATGTGACCTGCAGCCAGCAATGTCGAGTGATAAAGATTTTTCTGATTTTAATACATATTTGAAACAAAAGAATGGTAGCTCTTCTACTGATCTACTGCTATGTGAAAAATTTGACTTGTCAATTGGAATGCAAAAGAAACACAGATGTTCAATAAATATTTCTGTTCTGTTTTGGGGTGGAAAACAGATGATAGAGCCATATTCCAGGATGGTAACAAAATAGTTTCTGTTCCAATGCAAGCCTGAGAACGTAAAATAAGAGCAGCTCCAGTTAAACAACTTAATATTAGCAGCTCTGGATAAACTTGCATCCAACAATTTGTAATATTATTTTTCCAATCGGTTAGCCTGGAGATGCTGTGGAGGTTTCAGACCACTGGAATAATCCTCATGTGTGGGGTTTTATTGGTTTGGTTGGTTTGTAAAGTGAGAGCAGCCCCGGCTGATGCAGACCTGCCTGCCTTACCCCGATTCCAGACACAGGGGTGGAAAAGCTGATAATAAAAAGGGAGAGTACCATCACCAATGCCACTTGACAAAGGTTGGTGGAAAATGTATTTTAGATAAAGTTACAAGTGTGGTGAGTAAAGGTGGCAATGTCGTAATGTAATAATACTTTACATTTCCATAGAACATTTGGTTTGGTAGCCCCTGACATTTCTACCAAGAACACTTCCGCAAAATTAGCACAGCATGCATTAAAAGGATTAAATGTTGACTAATTGGTCTCAAAATGTCCTTTTAATGTGTTATCTTCATGCAGGACATATTTACCTAAAGATTTAAGCATGGATTAGGCTTTAGCAATTTAAAACTTTTATCAGAGACCTCAAAGAGGATGTAACATCATCACTGCTCAAGTTTTCAGGCAACACACAAATTGGGAGAATGGTAAGTCTAGACAGGTCACTAACACTGAGCAATCTCTGAGTAAGCTGGGCTTTAGCAAACAATATGTATTTTAATATAGCTCCCCTAAAATTACATATCTAGGAACAGAGACTGCAGGACATGCTTTATAGGATGCGCAGCTCCCTCCCGGCTACTCATTACTTTACAAGGATCTGGAGATCATACTGAGTTGTTAGCTAATCTTGAGCTCCCACTGTCACATCAGTTAGTTTGTGCTGCTGCCCACAGGTTTTGAGCAGAGAAAGATGTCACCTTACTTTTACAAGTCTTTTGCCACTCTCACCTGAAAGTATTATGACCAAGTGCAAGAAATATGACCTCGATCAAATTGCTATGAGGAAACACAAAACTTATAGGAAAATAGGGGAGAGAGTGGTTACCATTGATATCTTATCAAAATAAAGAGACGATCAAGTGAAATTCATCTGTCACTATGAGAAATAATCGCACAACCATCGCACGAAGGACAACCCCTGAGGAAGCAAATCTGCAGGAGAGCATCTGTAAGCTGCTGAGGAAGCTGCAGGGCAGGCTTAATCAGATGAAGCCCTGAGCCTTTCGATCTGTGCTGTTGGTTAATAACCCCACTGTGGTTCAGGCTCATAGTTTTTGTACTGTGCATAGGAAAAGTCTAGCTTTGGACACCCACCGGGAAACCAGGCTGCAGTGCACTTAGCCTAGTGCAGTTCTACAGGAGACCACCCTCAAACCCCACTTTCCCTCTTTCTTAAGATACCTGCGGGAATGAGAGTCCAGCAGAAGCCTTAAGTCACATTCGCATCTGAGCTATGTGGATGGGGAGTGAACTGAGCACAAACATAGGTTAAAGCACGTTTGATAGCGTGGGCATGCAGTCTATATGTGATGGCTGGGAGTATAAAAACCGGGGAAACAGATTACCTCCACAATTCGTACTTTTGCAATAGCTTTTCTTGGTCCAGTGCTGGTGTTCACAATTTAAGGTGTTTATTAGGTAACTATGGAAAACCTTGGGAAGGGCAGAAAATAGGACAATGTGGTGGGCGGAAGGACTCCAAATGATTTATCTGTTTAAGAAACAGTTACATTCCAGGACAGCTGGCATGAAGGGAACTCACCCTTAATAGAGGACTTATTAAATATAAGGTCCAGTGGCTAGAAGCCGAAGCTAAACAAACTCTGATTACGTACACTGAAAACATTTTTACAACAGGTAATAGTCATTCGAATAATTTGCCAAGAGCTGTGGTGGGATTTCCCAGAAGTTGCAATCTCTTGTTGTTCCTAAAAGAGGAGTTCTACTTCAAACACAAATTAGCTAAGGGAAGTCCTACAGCTTCTGTTACCCGAGAGGTCAAGCAAGATGGTCATAATAGTCTCTTCTGGCCTTGTAACCTATAAATAGAGTCCCAGTGGAAAAAAAAATTATCCTTATCTCAGGCTTTCCCAAAACACTGTGGAAAAAACAATAGGAATGCAGAAAGATCAGAAATAGTCACTTTGCAACAGTTGTGCCTAGTTTGGTATTTCTACTGAAGAGACCAAAACATTTTGTGATCTTATTCCAGAACGTCTTTTCAGCTCTTCCTTCTTGCTGTCAGAGCTCAGCCATACCCAATACACCCATTTTCAGAGCTGTTAACTGGTCAACATTTGATAATTGTAACAAAGGTTGGGTTTGAAGTTGGTGGGAGTTTTGCCATTCTCATTTAATGGGTGGATCAAACCAGAGTATCTTTGCAATTTAAGGACACACCTCAAATTCTCCATCCGATGTGAAGTGAAACTCAGGGGAATTATGCCACACACACACAACTGCCGAGTCTGGCTGAAAGAACAGACGTTTCTCGTATATCATGTCAAATACTGTTATATTTAGGCAATGTTTGAAAAGAACTCTACCTTCATGAAGTGAATCATTCAATAGCCACAGTACAAATGCCACACCAGCAACAGACACAAATTTATTCTTCGCAACTGTGCTGCCTTTATTGTTCTTTGCAAAAAGAGAGTACTTCACACAGCATGTATCCTCCTGCAAATTTTTTGGTTAAAAGAAAATAACAAGTCCTGTCTTTGAGTTTTTGGGAGTGTTCTGCATGTATGAAGCAAGGGACACAGGACCACCGATTTTTTTGACTGTAGACTTCAAAAATACAGTGAAACAGCATTTAGATTGTATCAGTCCCCTCCTTTACTTACTCCCTGAGATCATTTTGATGATAATTCATCATCAGCTAAGTGAAACCCTCCAAGCACATAAAATACTTTGAATTGAACAAAACAATGCAAAATGTCTAAATAGTCTGAGCCTTATGCTCAGAGCACGACTAGATTCACAAAAGTGCTGCGACTATCCCAGCAGTACCAGCCCCTTTTACCTTAAACTTGCTGATCATCGTTGCTGTGAGCATGGCAGAGCAGGGTTTCATGCGCTCTTTCATCAGTGGGAATTTGAAGTCACGGTATTCACAGTCCAGCGGGAAAGCAGGAGACTCAAGATCCTACCTGGTCTTTGGTCTGGAGCAGGGATATGAAGCAGGGTGGTTTCTGTCAGGTCTACCTCTCACGAGTGTGTGATAACTAGCAGGCTATGGGGTTTTCTGAAACAGGTTTCCTCACTCAGTCCTGAAGTTTTTTTGTTTTGGTGTTTTTTTAATATTTAAATAATACTTTAATTCTAAACCACAAAGAAAAATGACTCTCAAGCCTGCTGGCCAGGACAACTACCTGGGAGGTATGACACTTGAGCCTCTGCTCCAAAAAGTATTTAAGTATTTCCATAAAATAAAGATGAATGTTGCCAACAGACATGCCCAGGATATCCTCTCAGCATGAGTACTTGCAGCTCGTTCTTGGGAGAACAAAATGATAGTTGAAGTCTTCCCAGCAGAAGACGACCTGGAACTAGAGTGCCTTGCATTTCACATGAATGCCTGAAGCACTGAGAATTAGGATGAAATGGGAACTGCTAGAACAGGAGAAGCAACGTAATTGTCAGATTTGTGAATCTAGCTCAGAAAAAAAACATTGGAGACGGGGTTCCTCCCAAAGAAAACAATGATTTCGTATCAAATCCACCAGTAATTTTGAATCAGCCATTCCTGCCTTTTCAGTGAGTATTTTGAAAGAACTGGCCAGTTGCAAATGAGAGCCTCCCAGGCTTGAGGAAGCAGGAACTTCTACTGTCAGCAACAGGCTGCCGCTGTCTCCCACTACTGTCCTCATGAATTTGGTGACAATACTTCCACTAATTTTACAAGAAGTCAGGCCCTTTGGACAAACTGTAAAAGCCCTGTTAGAAGAACTGAGCATCGAAGAGTTTAGCTAATCAATAAGCAGCCAGTAGTGATTATTAAAGATACACTTCTGAAGACTTCCAAATACACATACATACATACATATCTTTCAGAGAAAAAAAATGTTTGCACTTCAGAAATATGGTTCAGATTAGATCCATGTTTCCATAGGCTGAACAGAATTTTCCTGAAAACAAAGGCAAAGGAGAAATGGAAAAGATGTAGATTCCTGAGCAGTGTTCTTCTCCAGTCAGAGGTATAAAAAGGACCGTGTTTTCAAATGAAAAACATAATCATCATTTAAGACCGCTCCATAAAAAAACAAGCACTTTTTGACCAGACCTCTGTTACAAACCTCTGTTCAAAGGACTGTGAAATTGGGCAGCCCTGCCAAAATGAGATAATGTTCATGTATCACGATACAAATATTCTTGGAAAAATCAAAACATGAAAGGTTCCTATAGGCACCTTCTGTATTAAACGAGGATGATCTCTGAGAATGGCAACTCCTGTATTTTCCTCTCCCCTATAATCCTGCTTCAGTACAGTCAATAGTTTTTGTACTGGTAGTACCAATGGAAACAGGACGGGGCAATGACAGTTTAGGACAGTGTGATGTACTACGTGGTATCACCACCCGTAAACATGTCGCTCCATTTGTTCGCCCAACAGCCGGCTCTCAGTGTGGTATCAGATATATGATTTCTGTTGTCTTTCAGCTGGGAAAACACATTCGAATGTGTCAAAAGCCTTTCCAACGCTAGCACAGGATATATGCTTGGCTCGGACTCAGACCGGTTCCCTCATGAAACTGGTGCTTGTGTAGATATCTATAGTTCTGCAATTCTGTCTGGGATGGGTCACAGGCTACTCGGCAACAGAACCAGGGCACTCTAATTACATTTAATTCTGCCTTTTAATTTTAAATCAAAACTATCTTGTACCCTTTCAGGTACAAAATGAGACAGCAAAAATATGAAGTGCTTTAAAAACCTGCCCCACAGAACCGCAAGATTTTGATGCTCAAAGATTTTAAAGCTGCCCAAAACTTTTAGGAGGAAAAAAAGACAGAACAGTCTATTTAAGAAAAATCTTTTAATTTTTATTACTTTTCTCATGTGTATGTTGAAATTCTAAACCAGCTATACAATTTACCCTATAGATTTCTTCCCTGTAGGAAAAAAAAAGTCAAGGAAAAATCTTGGGAAAGAAAAGCTTGAGAAGGTACCATCATTCTAGATAGGCTGTATTGTTATTGCTTAATTAAGATAACGAAACGCTCAGGGTTGGAGCAACAAAGGCTGGGAGTTTACACTTGGCATTTCCTTTCTGGTTTTGTTCTTTCTGCAGAAGACACGCCCCCCTGTGGGCAGAGGTTCAGGCCCATAAACCACTGGTGTCCCTTGACAGGTTTGGGTATTGGGCAAAAGAAACAGTTGTCACAAACCAGCTTTTTGCTTCCGAATTTCTCACTTTTCAGTCCCTCCTTAGATGCATGATGCTTAGCGTACCTCGCATAGATCTCTTCTGTGGGTTGTGGGGAGGATGAAGAAAAGCAGCAAGCCGTAAGGCTCCTGAAGAGATCATACTGGATGGTTAACACAATAAGAATAGTGTGGAACCGGTTCCTTCAGCTGTGTCAAATACATTAGTTTTAGCACCTTCATGAAACAGAGGAAAACTGCCCTAAAGAAAGCACTGCATAAAAGTTTGCTCGTGACAAGGATAAGAGGACACAATTCCCTGGATCTAAATGAGCATCCTACAAACCAAAAGCATCATCACTGTTGGGATCTCTGCGCTGAACTCCTTATTGGCAGGCTCTTAACCCTCGTCTAAGCTATGGCAACACTGAAATAGTTCTGAAAATATTTTCAGGCTCTTAAAAGACTTTTTCTCCTTTTTTGTAATGTTGATTTGGCCATTACAACCACAGTGCAGTTACCTATATGTTGTCCTTGCCCATACTTTGAATGAATTTTGTTATTTATTAAAACTGGTCACTTCAAAACGCCAAAAATTTAGGTGACGTGGATCGTAAACATCCACTTACCGTTATTACTATGACAACAGACCTTCAAGTAATGTAACAACTCCACTGGAGTTATGAAAACTGAGACTATCAAATTGCATTCAGTGTGAACACAGGGTGAGGAATACCAAACAATATACCTTGTGACTATTAAACACAGGGTGATAGTCTTCTCCCTCCCTTCAATATTGAAAGCATATTAGTTTTCGCATACGAGATATAAGCAAATGAACCGTCTCTCCAAAACAAATAATAGGCTTATTAAACAAACAAATGATCTTTCATTAGAAGTACAAGATACAAACCAAGCACATTAAAGCACAGAGTCTGGTAGAGTGACAGGAGGCTACTACACTCTGCTATGTAAAGACAGGGCAGAGAAAGGGCACCCGAACTGCAACATAATGAGACAGGAAGGAAGATGGCAAGGAAAAAGAAGGGAGGAAGTCTGTGCTAACAATGCTTCTATCTGAGATATTAGCATAAGACATGACAAAATAAACACCGTGTTTTCTAGATTCACATAACATATGTTAATCTCTCTTGCAGCAAGTTCTTTCTGTCTCAAAGTACAAGAACCCCAAGATCCTCTCTTAGAACACTGTCCATCACTTCAGGGAGAAGGGGTTATTCTACACTGGTTTGTTCCTTATACCTCAGTACACACCAAAGTCACTTCTCTTATCACTACGGATACATCTGTCTGCTTTGTTGCTCTAGACATAAACAAACTGAAATTGGAGTATGTAGTAACCTGTCTTCTGGATGCCGACCCTCATGGCAGACTACAGGGATATTCTCTCCACTTTCACTTGTGTGGAATCTTCATCTGACTTCTCTTGAAATGAGAAACTACAGAGCACATCAAATAAAACTTGAAACATGAGCTAGCCGGCTTGAGACAATTAACATGCTTCTGACTTAGTGATTCCTATTTCCTTGCAGTTCCACGTAAGAGGATTCAGCACTTGAAATACCTGAGAATGGTAAAGCATTGCAATGTTCATCACTGTTGCAGTTGACTAACAAAATAAAAATTTTAAAGTCTGTTGGAAGGGTTCTGCCCTCTGCTCTCTTGTTCAACTGCTACGTAACAAGTTGTACACAAACTACATTAGCTTTGTGTCAGAAATAAATTTGGGTAGAATCTCAAGCCTTCTACTGAATCATCTCTGCAAAGATGGCCCATCTTTTCAGCAAGAAGCAGCCTAGAGAAAGCAAAAGAAGATGTGCTGTATTACATGAGGACGACATGATAATGAAGGTATTAAACACAGCGATTATTACTTACCTTTCTTTGGCTAAGAGAACAGACATCCCCACCAGCTTAGCAAACTCGTCAGCTGTGAGAGAACCCTTTTCAGATACCTGTCAAAAAACAAACACAGATAAACAAACTATGGCATTAAAAGAACAATGAAGTTCTCTCAACTACCGAATCAGGTCTAGCCTTGCAAAGTGATAAATTGGTAGCAAATCCCTTGTGAAGACAACTAGTTTGTTTGCATTTAAAAAAAGTACAAATAATTATGAGTATTTCCCCTTAAAAATACCTCTTCTGTGTCCTGGGAAAATTGCCAAGTATAAAAAAGGAACGTAGAAAAGAGTTAAATCTGTAAAAAATCACATGGTACCCTTTCCTTCAGATTTTTTAAAAGATGCCTTGGGACAAGATGAGCACAAAAGTTAGAATAACTCAGACAGCAGTATACTGTCACAATCAGTATTTACGCAGCCCAACTATACTAAGTGATTCTGCAAACAGTGAAGCCTAAATGAGGAAATAAAAGACCTGTTCAGGGCAGGTCATCGATTTACAAATTTAAGTCATCTCAGATGGAAGTGGAGAATTTGAGTTTAATGGGATTTAAAATATCCCCACTGCCTATAGAAAAATCCCCAAACCTTAGTGGTCCACCCTATGTTATGGCATACTAGAGGGATCAGTAAAAGAGACCATCACGTTCAGTTGACACAAAAGATAGGTTTAGTCTTGGGACTCAAAACTTTGGCCCCATTGTCTCAACCACGCTAATACATGCTAAAATGAAACCTTCTCACACAGGTTAGACATGTGGATGCTTAAAATATTAGATATGAAGTCCAGACTTATTACTGCATTGAACTTCCCAGATAAACATGTTTTATTACCCTACAAATTAATAATTCTTCCATTTCTCCATTGCTTCAGATTCAAGCAAACTTGTAAATCCAGATGTAGTTGCCATTTCCTGCTTCCCACATAACTGGGTGGGGAGGAGTCTATTCTGTGTCATTTGCAGCAGTAGTCTTTTTACAGAAACTCAGATTAAATTAGTCCTAACTTGAGATTTTATGAAGCTAAGTGATCAAATCTGAGTAATGGAAGTCAGCTATACAATCTAATATGCATATGGGTGATTAATCATCTTTCCTTCCCAAACCACTACTCTCCTCAAGGGTGACTTTGGGTTCCTTTGACTTCCATGTCATTTCCTGTCTTCACCAGCCGTTCAAAACCACATCTCCCTCCTGTCTGAAACCCTGTGACTTCCTTTCACTTCTTCTCAGAAGTTTCATGTTACTGTACATTATACATTAAGCACAGGGTGCTTTTGGCCACAAGTCTAATCTCATCTTCCCTTTCCCTTATGGGCTAGCCTTCCTCATTCAAAGCCTCGCCCTTACATTTTTCTATGGAGTCAAAGTCTCGTATTATGAAAAGAAAAGAAAAAAGGCACTTCAGTAATAAATCCACCATCTGTTGCTTTTTGTAGTTGACCTCATTTGTTATCAAGAAAAGGTTTTTCCTTTCCTTTCAAAGAGATAAGCACTCTTACTGAAGGCAACAAATTAATTAGAAACCAAAAATAATCAGAAAAAACCTAAAATGGACTAGGTATTTTTCTGTAAATATAAGAAAACAAACTGAAAGGATTAACATACATTGAAAGACTGAAGCATTTAAGTTTTGATAATTTAGGATGGAATCTTTTAGATGGCTATATACGCTTCTCTTATCTAAAAATCTTTTTGATGAGAGAAAGCTATACGGTAAGAATCATGCAAAACGCACTGAAGAGTCCACCTCATGTATCAAGTGAAAAGGTGTCTGTGATAGCTCTACTTTTTCTTGACTGCCCAAGTCAAAGTCCTCTTTGACTTTGATGTTTAACTCTGGATACACTGAATCAGCCTTTACTCAACTTTATGAAAAACAAAAAAAAAATTACATCCCACTGAAAAAGACACAGGAAAATGAATCAAATAATGGGATAGCAGGACTTTAAAGAGTCCAGAGGTAGCAAGACCACAAAGGTTTACCACGCTGAGCAATTTATACTATTTTTTTTTCCTGATGAAGCTAGCTTAATTCTATATGCACTACTCTCCAACTGAGCGCTCTTCACGCCAGCAAACTCAGTACAAGATGTTACACATACAATGTTCTATTTCATGAAATAAACCCAAACCAAACAACTGCCTATATCAACATTTAAGAGCTACTTTCACTGCCTTCAAGCACGTTGTGTACAGTGTCTGAAGTCTGCTTCTGTTAAATTAAGTGCTTAATACATGCCATGAATTTCATTCTACAGTGCAAAATATTTGGAGGAAGGTTGAAGGTTAACGAAGTTTGAAAAGAGATGGAAAAGTGATTTATTCCTTAAGAAGAAAGCAATGACTAAGATTATTGCCTGCACAGCACTTTGAAGATGAAAAGTGCTATTTAAGTATTACTGTTAGAAGATTTGGAAGCTGAATATTTTGTATTTCAAAACCTCAAAAGGAAATCCTGTATGTCAAGTTTTTCTACCTAATGTGTTTAAATTTCCCCACCACGGTCAGAACACTGAAGGAAATGAAGTACACTTACTGTCTCTAAAGCAGAAGCTACCATTTCCTCTTCGTTATGAGACTGGAGTTCAATCACCATCACACCACTGTCAAATATCCGAAGCCTAAAATCAAAAGAGAGTCAAAGTAATTAAAAGCCCTGTGCACATCACCTACGGTCACATTTCTAATGCATCCACACCTATAACCACATTACAAAAGGGGAAAAAAAAAAAAAAGCTCTGTAAAATGAACTTAACATTAAAAGCATCTTCAAAATCTGAAGAGACTGAAAAGAGCAGGGCATATGTCTGGGCTTAGTTAAACACCTTCCCCAGTCTGAAAAAACCATATTGGAAGTGAAAAGTCTTCCTAGTAAAGTGAACCATGGTTAAAAATTCGTATTTTAATGTAGAGTGGATGTTGGTGCATACAGCAGCATCCTTTAAGCAAAGGATGACTTTGTTTAAAACAAATCTACTGCAGGTAAAATATTAAGTCATCCAAGCACCATGGTCTGACTTGTGAGTGCCATGTTTTATTAATACAACTGTAAAGCTCTTACCTTAGTGGTAATTTCAGTGACTCCAGCATCTTACAAGCATTTACTAAATCTTCTGGTGACAGCAACTATTAAAACAGTAAACCATACTTATTCACAGCTTGCATTGCAAGTATACAGCATAACACCAAGCCAAACAGTTTTAATAACTACAGCTATAAAATACAACAGGTTACACAATATTGTTAATTCTCTTCCTTTCTATTGTCCAGTTTATTTTCTTGGCTTCTGTGCTCCTTTCTGTTCCCTTACTATGTGTTCTATAATAATCCTTCTTGCCCTGTTTACAGAAAGAATTGATGTATTTTGGGGAAAAAAAAAAAAAAAAAAAAAAAAAAATTATCATTCTTTAGTATTCTCTGTCCTTTCAGTTTTCTTTCCAGGTAAGGATGGGTTTTCCCTTTTATATGCTATTATAAAAAGCGGCATACAGTATGACAACTTATAGAGGATACATAAACATTACATGGAAGAAGGAGAAAGGAAAAAGGTAAAACCCCTAATTTTAATAAAGGGCTGATCACTTCATGCTGTTAGACAGGTAGAGTGAGCAAGTGGTAGGGAACATTTTTACCCTTTTTCTTTTATTACCTTATCACTGAAGTACATTTTATAAAATACTTAATAAAACCAATTTCTCACCTCTAATCCTCGTGCGCGATTTACCAGACAGTACACTTCTGTAAGTGACATGATCCCTCCTCGCTCCTGTGTTAAGCACAAGACTGGTAAGAGAAATAGCATTGATCTAGTAAACACAGTATCTCAACTTGCATTTGACTGATTAAACAGGTAAAACAGAGGAGCTAAATGATGGGCCTTAATGAAAAAAACTACCCAGGCAATACCACGCATTTCTAGCATGAGAGGTAAGTTGTTATATTATATCTTTCTCCAATCATTTTAAAATGCAAAACACTGATACTACATCCAAAGACTGTGAATTACTTTGATTTTAAAGCAGAGAATAAATCACAGGAACAAGGAATTTCAATATATTAAATCTATCAATCAATTTACCATTTTTGTTTTTCAGACACACTCAGTTTTCCATTCTGATCATAGTAGGTAGCACATAGCTTTCACAAAAATACTGTAATATGTATGCGTTTACTTAGTAGACATATAGCCTTATAAGTTGCAACTTGAAATCTAACTTTTTGGTGAGGATCCTGAATTCTGTAATAGCGTCTGATAAATTAAAATATGAGATGTTACTGGGGGGGGTAATCCATGTAATAACTCTGCACTATATTTTCAAAATATGTAATTTTTAAGCAGTTTAAAAACTGACTACTTATATTTTCAAAGTCAGTGTTGTTTCACTCTTTCTTTAAAAAAGTAATATTCTGCAGCAAGGGATGAATACAGGGCTGTTCAAATAGAAGAAAGACTGCTAGCATGAGTTTCTAAATATCACTGATATTTCGCAAATTAGAAGTTGAGATGGCATTACTCCAAAGAAAAATTCTTACTTATATTTAAACTTTCTTATTCACAAAGAGGATATATATTCCTTCCATAAACATTGAATATGAGGCTGTGCTGCAAAACCTGAGGCTTTAAAAAGAGGCACAGTACTACAGCCAAAACACATTTACACCAAAATTCAGCAACACACGGAAAATGTTGGTGCAAAATTAGGTACTTTACCTCTAATGGTGTCTGCAGTATTCCAGCTAGTTGCTTCGCCAGTTGCATGTGGTAATGTGTACCAGATCCATAAGTTTCCCTAGTAACTGGATTAGCTATACCCATACTCAGTAGATAGGACTTGAACCTAATAGTCTAAACAAATAAATAAATAAATTTAGAAGTACATCAGCTAGTGAATGAGTCTGGTTTTTAAAAGTCTTTGATTTTATTACTATAAGACAGTTTTGGTGAATAAATCCGTTCAGTTTACTACCAATAAAGTCAATTACTAGCAAAGAGAAGGCAAGACTTAATACAATTTATTTTTGACCAGCAGAGGTCAAAAATACAAAAATTTACACAAAGGCAGTAAAATCTTTGCTTTTAAGAAAGGGTCAAAAGAAAAACTAACACTAAACAACTAAGTCACGTTTAGTTTATGTAGAATTCAAACACACAAAAAACCAACCATGAAGTATTCTTTATTAACATTACATGTATTAAATGGATAGCTTTTTGCTTTGCATAGGAACATTTCTGTTGACTTTAAAAACAAAATTCATTTACCTCATCCTCAGTGATGTCACCTTGTTTTTCTTTAATCTTATTAGCTATTGACTTGGATAACTCCACCATTTCCTTAGCCTATCGAGAAAGACACATAGATAAGTCAACTTTCAGCTCAACGGAGAAAAGCATACTTAAAACTGAGAAAACAAGCATAAGTCTACTTGGGTAAGTGACACATGCCATACCTTCTCCATTAGTTTGCTAAGATCCTCAAAAGCCTGAAATGAAAAGCAGACACTGCAGATCAGTATAATTACAACATTCAGCTTCATGGAGACAGTGAGCTATCTTTGTCCACCTATCCAAGCTATTCGTAAGAGCTGCTATCCCTTTAGATTAGTATGTTACAATGTGAGATATTATATATAATTGGTTGATGTATCTGTTTTATATGAGGTCTTAAAATTATACAAACCATAAACAACAAAGAATGAAGAAAAGAATCAATCACACGCTTTTCTAGTATGTGAACACTAGTTCAATATGATTTATGAAGTCCATATGAAAGGAAAGAACAATGAGATACTGAGGCCCAGAAAAGATTAAACTGTCCAAGTTTATTATGCTCTCCTAAAAGATGGGGGAAGGTTTCTTAGTGGTGATGGTAGGTTTTCTTCCAACAGTTAACCCTCACTCAAGGAGATCTGTTGTTACTGGCTAGCAGCAAGCCAGCTGTAAAGCTACAGAAGTACTCCTCCTGACAAGACAGACAACTTTACTTTAATCAGTAGATGTTACTAAGTTAGTAAGAAACAGTCATTTCAAATGAGCAAGGAAGAGGGTATATGCTTTCACATGTACGCTTAACTGAAGAGACAAAACCTCTGAAAATGTGTGGCAACATCTCTTCATTTAAGTATCGCATACATAGGAACAGTGGTGCTACCATAATAAACAAAAAACAGCTAAAAAGATGAAGGAAATAAGGTCCATGAGACAAATGATCAGATTTAAATAAATTAAGATAAAAACCAGATAAAAAGCATCCTCTGAAAACTCTAGTTGTTGGACCTAAAAACCAAAATACCTGCTAGAGCAAGGGAAAAAATTATTTGTACAAAACAATTTTTTTCTAGTCTAAGAAACCTTTTGTTTCCACAAAAAAAAAAAGTAATAAACTGGACATCCATCATAGGACCACAATTATATCAAGTCTATTAAGCTTAGTAAACTGCTACTGTCTCAAATACAACAATTCTACAACAACCCACAAAGGGCATTTTTAGGATTAAATAAAACATACTTTAAAAAAAGCTGAAGGTACACTGAAATTCAGAAGTTTTAATAATGATAACCAACTAGCATTAAAAAATTCATGTTAAAAAAAAAAAAGGAGTTAGCAACTATATTAATGCAACTATATTAAAAAGCAACTCTCATTTCTCCCATCCTCAGCAACACACATTCAGCCTTCTCACCCGCTTCTCTCAAATACATGATAACGTGCCCAGGTGGTCAACCTTTTCAAACAACCTTTTCTGAACAACTGGTGTGAGAAAAAATCCAGAACCTTTTCAGCTAAAGCTTGCCTGACAGCAGCACCCAACCCCTCCAGCCACAAGTAAAGAAGGTTGTTCAGTTACAGTATGTCAGACCAGAGATACATCTTGCCTACAGCTTCCAGCCATTGCTTCTATATGATCCTTCGCTTATTCTGACTAATCCCCCACTAGAAAGACACATTTTAGCGGAATTTGTGCAGGAAGACCCAATTGTTCCCATCTACATTTAGGCGCCTTACTTAGAAGCTTATTGGTCTGAGATTCAACACGCAAAGAAGAGAAAGAGATGCCTCCAGCAAGGGACAGGGTTTGCTCTTCATCTGAATCCCTCCTAATGGTGCCAGTGTTTCCCCACTGACTGGAGAAGTCTAGCCTCTTAACACTTGGTACCTAAGTTAAGTATCCAAAATTAAGTGGGACAAAGCTAGGTCCAAGGGGAGAAAAGAAACTATACCACCGTATAACAATAATCTACCACTATCAGAACAAAAGCTTCTCTTTGGAATATTTCTTCTTACTTCCTAATCTGCCAAATTCAATAATTTACAATAGATTTCCCAATCTCTAGTGTAAATCAAAGTCCTTCTACTGTTCTTGTATATGATATCAACAAAAAGTTTTCTAACAAGGCTTTTCTCAGCTTATTTCTAATCTCTATAACCTGCATGAAAACATCATTCATCAAAAGAACCCTTGATTTAGCTAAATAAACAGCATGCTGTGTCTAACTCCTCCTCTGCCTGACTCACCGAGGGCAGGCCTGGAAACAAAGGGGAATGTGCACACACCTAACAGGAACTTCCTCAGATAAACAAAAGGCTAAAGAACTGGATTCTTATCAGCAGTGAACAGCAGATGCAGGAAGCCTTTTGCTGGAAGCCAGGGCACCATTTTTTAAATTAAGTCATTTATAACATTCAAAGCTGGAGGAAGGCAGGATTTTACAAGTCATGGTTTTCCTCTGTTCATACAACACGTATAAATGGATTTTTTTTACTCTCTGACAAAGCTACTAAAGGAAAAAATAACCAGACAATACCTTTTGAACTATATACACACGCATGTAACCACAATACCTTTTGAACTACACACAGAACTTCATTCATTACGTTCCTCATAAACAGAAAGGAAAAAGTTTAATGCTACCAGTATCTGAAACAGCATGCGGCCTGCAAAGGTACTATAATTTTCTGTAATGTATCAGAGCAGTGAACGCCTTTTGTATTGTGGCACACAGAATCCCATAAAGTTTTGCCACAAGAACAAATCTGTTGCATGTAGTTTATGAGAACTTCTGTATTGATCTCTACTACCAAGACAGAACCAGACTATTTTGAGGATATTGCTCCCAGGTATATATGAAGAAATTAATTGCCTCTGTTCTCCATCAGTATTGGCATCCGGAATTCAACTATTGTGCTGTTTCTGGGAAAAAGGATGGTCTCCATCTAGCCCAGGTATTTCGCAGATACTTGTAACATCTTGCCAATGCCTGGACTGCAGAACATTTTACTGTAATTATAAGCCTAAATCTAACATTTAAAAACTCAATATTCATAAGATGAAAACCTAACTTCACCACAGTTATGTGCAGACACTTAGATCAGCGTATTCTTCTTCATATATATTAAATTTTCAATTGAAACCAAAATTAGCTGTAGAAAAAAGGAAGGAACCCCCCCCAAAACTTGTAAGAGTCTCTTTCTGCAGATGCCTTTGTGTTCTGCTTCCCCTGATGAAAAGTAACTGAACTCACATTTCTAATTCTACCAAAATTAATTTTATAAATACACACCATTAGTTTCAAAGAACAGTCTTCTTGAAAGGAACTGTTTAAATGAAGTACCTTTACATATATTGAAAAGCCAGTTAAACAAAGTAAAATTAACTGTAAACTATACACTCTTACTCAATTCAGACTTCTCAACAAAAACAATAGTCTCAGCTGCCCCTAAAAGAAAGTATGAATGAATGTAAATGGCTCAGACAGGTGGTTGACCTTGAAACTTCAGTAGTATTTACCTCGGAAATGTTTTTGTCAGTCTCTCTTCTTTTTTCCTCTAATTTCCTTTCGATCCCTACAATTCCTACAGCCCTTATTCTTCCTGCCTGCAAAAGAAAATAATGAAAGGAATCAAAATAGGAAATGCTAAGTTTTCTCATCTGCCTCACTGTGAAAAACCTTACATTAGAAGACAGGAAACGTTCCCGCAAAGAGCTGATATGCATACAATAGTTCATATGTTTCTTGAAAGTATTTTTTAAACCAGTGTAAAAAAATAAACGGTAAGTGTCAAGCATGTATGAATTTGCTGTAGTAGACAGATAATAAGATTATTATATTGAAGCTATTAATATGAAGATGCTTAATAGCCTGATCCAGACTGAGCATTCCAGCTCATCTCAATTAAAGCCTCCCAAGTCCATGTGAACATCAATACTAGAGCTGTGGAAATGCATGAGTGTATCTAAACATGAATACCTTGAGAAATCTAGCCTGAAGAAACATAGCCACAGAAACACAACGCTAAGTGCAGTCTAATTGACCTTGCTGAGGAGTATCGGAATGGAGATGATGGTGAACCTTTCATTTGCTGCTGAATGTGTTTTAGAAAGGCTGGTACCTAAGTGGCAGTGGTGCCAGCCCTCAATCTTTGACTGCAAAGCTTAGCACTGGTGTTAATGGTTTGCTATGACTTACGAGTAAGAACAGGAGGTAAGGCATTTTCATTACGTGATTCTTGACGCAGGGTACAGGCTTCCCCATTGCATTCCCAAATGCAACTATTTTTATAGGTACTACATTTACAAAGGAGGACATACATATGTGATTTGACGTTGAACAATCTTTAGTTTAGTGATTTGACGTTGAACAATCATCCTATTTCATTCATATAGTACTATATGTTCAATATATTCATGTATTCATATACAGAAACATCTACGTGTTTATCAGATTTGTAACCTCGAAGTATGCAGACAGATAAAGAAGGCAATCTAACATATGACAAAGAGATTCTCCATAACTGTCCATTTAGAATATACATTTAAATCAAACATATATAGGTTCCAGAGTTATATAAAAGTTACATGTTATATATCTGACTTCCAGCCACAAAAAATAAAACAGAAAAGAAATCACAATTAAGACCAAAAATCTTTCAGCTTCATTAGATCTCTCATGCTGAATAAAATTATATGCAAATATATATATAAAATATTTGCATTATGTGAGTGTGTGTCTGACTACATACAAAAAATGGAGCTCATTATCAACTATTCAAGTCTAAACACTCTCAAGGAAGAGAGGCCACAGTGTTCTAGATCAGGTGAAAACTGCAAAGGAGAAACTAATTTATGCCAGTGAAGAAATAGGCAAAGTAAAGCTGAATTCCCACATGTGCCCACGGTGTTGGTTAGAGAGGCATGCCAGATGCAGTATATGGGGGCAGCAAGAAGTGGAAACGAGATTACATACAGATTCTGCTCAGAAGCTCTGCACATACCTGTGGATCCTTGTTAACTTGAATGGTCTGACCAGTAGGCATGTTCTCCCATCTCCTTTGGGTGATTTCTTCCGATAATCGTCTATAGAACTGCAAACATTAGAGAGTGCAACAGATGTTTCATAAACTGTGCAGAGTACCTCTGGGTATTTTTAGCATCTTGGTGGTAGATGAAATAAACTTCACTGTAAGACAAAGCATGGTAACACCTACACATCCACAGTACAACATTCATTATCTGGAAATTCTTAATGTCCAATCTTCAAAAATACACACATTAGAGGAGGAGCCATGTAGTTAATAGTCAAACTCGCATAAGTACTTCTATTGTAAAATACTTTTTTCAGATATTCAAAATGTTCCAAAACATGCTAAAGTTAAAAATGTCGAGGTTTGCTCAAAGGCATGCTTTTAAAAGGAAGGAAAGTTGAACAATCTAATTGCTATTGATCTGTTAATTCAACAATATAAAGACATCCACACAGATCAATTACACTTATTTGTTTATTGCTAGTACCGGAAGGAGGCATTAGTTAATTAGCTAACAATAAGTGTATCCCACTGACCAAAATCCAGAAAGAAAACCTACTCCATTCTTATGGTTGTTCAGAGTTCACAGGAAAGCATTCTGAAGTCATAAAGAAAAGATCTGGAGTGTAATTGATATGCTAGGTAACCAGTTAGCATAGTAAGCTTGCTTTTCAGACACGAACATTAACATTAAAATAAATAAGGTCATGATTAGGCAAAACACATATACAATTATAACTAGGCATAAATCTACACTCGTCCTAAGCTGAAAACTGCTCACAAAGAAATGAAAGTGAGTCTGATCAAGCACATGCATTTATAAGACATTTATAACTAATTCAAATTGAAAATCTGATTTTCTGCAGTGAACAGGTACAGCTTTTTTCATTGTTCAGTTAAAGTTCTTAGTCTCATCAAGTGAGGATCTTATACTGTGAAATTTCTTTACAGAGTGCAATTTCTTTGTTTTTTAGGATAAGCCTTCTTTTAAAAATATATTACATTTTTTTAGAATGCTCAATGCCTTTGAGATTTGGTGTAGGTAAAAGAAATATTTATAAAACATAAAATGAAACAAAGCTCTGAAGCAACAAAAAGTGTTCAGCAATAAAATTTGAGAGATGATTAGGAATAAGTTGCTTGATTCCTGTTCAGTAGATGGTTAGCTACAAAGAAACATCTTTTAGTCTGTTAAACATTTAACAGATTTCAGAGACGTCATTTTGGAAAATCCTGTGTTCAATTTAAAAGATTAAAAAAGGAAGTATAAGATTATATTAAAACTACTAAAATAAGGACAAAGCCTAATAATGCCTCTTGACATTTTTGGAACTCTATTTGCATTATTTAAGCAAAGTAGAGAACCCTGAAGGCTTGTAGTGTTTGTCTTTGAAAGGGATGTATTGAAAAAGCTCCACCTCAAAAGTAAACATGGAAGGATCATGGAAAATTATCATTAACGCAGCAAGAGGAGAAAAGCATGTCCAAAGATCTGATATGCTGGGCTTGCATGGTACAAAACTTACCTCAATCTGCCCATGTTCTTTGAAAGAAAGTTTGATGTAGGAATATTTGCTGCTTTGGAATGGACCAGGCTCTTTGTTTGAAGAAGCAGGATGAAGATGAACTACTATTTTGGCACTAAGAAAAAGTTAAAGGAAAGAGAAGAGGCAGCTTTCTGTAATATCTAAAAAAATTATTTCTACAGTCAAAGTTAACCATTTAATCAAAACCTCTATTAACTTTACCTCACATAAGAGCTAAAGTACATCAAATAATGCTTTATGTTTGTGCATCAACATTTAAGTATTTTGACTCAATATTATAGTAGATATTGCATAAAAACTACTATAACCTCTAAAACAGCAACATCTCACAAATTTAAAATGTACCCACCATCAATTCTTAAGAAATAAACGTAACAAATTTTAACATTTCAAGCAATAATTTTTGAAAAATCTTTTAGTTAAGATAAAAAACTAATCATCGAGTAGTCGTTTGTTTTGGCTTTTGACTTGCAATAACTACTGCCAAAATACACTATCTTTTTCACAGGAAAACAAAAGGTCTCAATATTATGTTTAATCTATCCCACTTGTATATGTCACTTGCGAACACTGTATGTGAGTATGTCCAAAACCAACATTCAAAGGTAATGTGCATGGAAATAACAGTCTAAAATGACACCTACCACCAAAACAAACTTTGAGATAGCATTATTTTAGGAACATAACAGACTGCTATCACAGCATGACTACAGATCTGCCATTCCCATTTCATTTTACTGATACTTTTTTCATGGGTCTTTATTTATTTGACTTCTCCAGCAATAGTGAATTGCCTGATTTCTCCTGGATACCCCCAGCCTACTACCCTACCCATCTGACTGTAGGCTGCAAGCAGATGTCAACTACATATATATTTCTCCAGTTAATATTTTTTTCTCTGTTTCTTGTGAAACTTCTTTATACACATCCCATACCGAATTAGGTATTCAAGTGAGTGGAAGCACTTGAGTTCCTTCTCACCATCGCTAGCATTTCCATGCTCAAAATCAATCATATGGTCATGAAAAGCTATATAATACAGGATCTGGCAGAGTTTCTATCCCCAACCAGTTCTGTGGCACAAAAGACTAAAATTAGCTTTTAAATTTAGATCCAGCAAAATCACTGTTGTCATTTATGACTAACCAAATGAAAATGGCAAGCTAGAACACATACTTGTTTAGTGATTACAAGACAGTTATTTAACAAATCACATCAAACACTGCTTTGTCATGAGTCTCTTACACATTTGATCTCAAGTGAGGAAAGCAGGTCCTTGTGGCTGTCAGTCTGGAAACCTGGATTGCAAATGGAGCCTACCATGAATTAATATATAATCTTGGGTACCTCACATAACATGCATGGGCAAACTATCCATCGGACAAGGACAAGGACAAGGACTATCACCTTACCTTTTTCCTATCCCAGCTGCTTGCTCTTCAATAAAGACGATCTGAGACAGAGGTATAGCGATGCAGCACTCCTGGAACAATCAATGCAAACACAAGTGAAATTAAAGCCATATCCTGACTATTCATTCTCTAAAAGCAAGTGTTCTCTTTCTCCATTTCACAAACAGTACAGATTTCTACAGGTGTTGCCTGAGGCACCCCATATGAAATATGATAGTAACAATAGAAACAATCTATTAAACAGAAACGTAAGTAGAAAACTTAATATGAAGTTGAAACTGGGTTCTAGATAATAAAAAAAAGAAATCAAACTTAAGTGTCAATGTGTCGACTTTAGACACCTCAAGCTAGATTCACAGGACTTGGGAATTTAACAAGTCTTTAGTATCTAAGTTCAAAATTTAAACACTAAAATTTCCACACTACTGCAGCTTATCCCTGTAGGTGCAGAATGCTCATAGGTTCTTAACATTTTTGCATTGATGTTACTTTGGGAGCTAAAATGATATCCAAAAGCACCAGTCTTTTAAGTGTTGAACGTCTGAAAAACTAGACTATCCTCTGAGTGGAATAGGAATTTCTTCATCTATCCCACACCCAAGGACTTAATCCAGCAATTGATGCATCTCAACACACATTTATTGGACTGTGCTTTAGACAAAACAAAGCAGAGCAAGAAACAAGACTGTATCCATCTGTGGGAGACTAACCCACCCAGGCTAAACTCTTTCTACATGCATTTGAGACAGAAATTGCTCAAAGGAGCAATTCAAAGCATCTAATTAGGTGCCTGGTCTTGTTTTGGTGAGTGTCCTTTAGTGAACGTTGTCTTCCGCACAATAGCTTGGTGATCAACACAGTCACCCAGAATACAGGAAACACAGGTTACATTCCCTCTTTGAACCTCTCTTCCATCTGCCATGAGGGTGTGCCTAACACCAGGTTACAATGAACACTGTTACAGGGCCCTCTCAATCCCTACTACCAAAATTGTTCCTCTTTGCATGAAATGATTAAATACTCATTAAATTGGAGATTAGGGAAGTATACATGCAGGAACTCCGACTAATGAGTAGATCTCTCATTGGGAAAAAACATGGGTTGTACTTCCTGTTCTAAAAACTCTTAATACAAGCTGTTTAGATTCTTCTATGGCTTCAGATTCTACAGTCGTTATATAGAAGAGGTTACTGTTTGTAAAATGCCCACATAGCTCTGGACACTTTAAATACAGGCAGAATGATACTTCTGTGTAAAGAAACAAAAAAAAGTTTTTGAAAATGACAAAAGGATCCAACTATTTATAGTATGTACACTGTCAAAATGATTGATTCATTTAGTTCACAGTTAGAAAGTTATGAACTTATTGTAAGCACAAGGACTTAGAATCACCCCTTCCAGGTGAGAGAAGCAAGAGGAAGGGATATAAAAAGAGAGATGTGTTAAAAATGCTGTGAGTTTATTTGGATATTTTTTTTCTAATGTCTCATGCTCACATTATGCATGACTTTATGATTTAAAATGTTGTACAAATCTAGCTATGTAACAAACTTAAAAGAATTATGTATTTTTCTTCCTTTGGAAATCGCTGTATTTTCTATACTGTTCAACTGCAGATGGTATGTAACAACAGCAGCTATAAAACACAGCTGTCTGTTTTTGTAAAAAGGTTTGCTATGTTAACCTAATGACTAGTGCCCCATTTATTACTAAAGTTTGCTGACACAATAAAAGCAGACTCTCTACAAGTTTATTCTAGGTAAGCTAGCTAAAGTTTCTAAGGCTGATGTTATATCACAGCTGAGCTTACTCAACAACTCACCATGAAAATAAAAGGGCATTGTGCTCCTCATGTTTCAATCCTAAGAGCTTGAGAAAGAATCAGCTTCATTTACCGCACTAAAAAAGTTATTTGTGAACCATAGATTTAAAATTAAAAAACAAACCTGGCTCTGCTGAGACAGAATTGGTCTGTATTAGATCAGAACTGGGTAATTTTTGCCCATCTCCTGGCCATATGTTTCTGCCCCTTCTCTTAATCAAGCCTGGAGCTTGTCAGAATCTTTGCTGAGTTAAATTAATTTGTTAAAAGAAAACTATTTTTCTTATCTTCCAAGTTTCTTCTCTGCTGATTTAGCAAATTCAATGATCTTGATACAAGGAATCATGTAGCCTAGGAGCAGGGGAAGTCAGGGACAAGAGATGAATGTCATCCTTTTGTTGGGAAGGAGAGAATGGGGATATGGACAGTTGTTAGACTTGCTGAAGCCATAACACTTAATGTTACTCCAAGCAAGTAAAATGTCCAAGTGAGAAGATCAGAAGCAGTGCACGTTGCAGTACATGCCCACCTGTGTCAAGAAGAGATGCTGATGAAGAAGTAAGAGATGAATTACACAGATAGTTTAGCACAACTAAATTATCTCATGCTGACTATGCCAAAAAAAAAGTTAATTTATACAAAATAGTTCATGATCTGGCCAATCAACCCCTGACTTCTTTAACAGTTACCCCATCCTGGGGACTAGCTCTCAAAACATTTTGAAAAATTTGTACTAAAAATAGTTCTCAAGTTCCTGCAAACAATCCCTAAGGAAAAAATATATTGCTTTGCCAAATTAAGAACATCCTTTGTGACCTTACCTTTAGAAGTCTCTTAGTAGCTCCCTGCTTTGGAGCAAGGATGTGATATTTGGTAGGGAATGGCCTTTGGGTGTGAGAGGTGCTTCAGCTATCCTTGCGCAAAACCAGTCCAGCGGAATATAACAGGCCTTTGAAAAGTTGTCATCTGAACATGCTCTGTCTATACTTTGGCTTCCAGGGCTAAATTTCTAAATGACTGTGTCCAAAATGAGCATAATCCAACCTGGTTCTGAGGAGGACTTCTCCTTCAATTGCAGCTGCAAAGTGGTGCACGTTGTCACAGTCTATGCTTAGAGCTTTGTATGTGTTTGTAGTCTTTCTCACCCATTTCTAGCCTGCAATCTCAGGCTTGATGATACAAAGCGTTCAGCAGCAGTATTACACTGTAGTTCTGACACTGCCACTTAACCTCTGAGTTAATTCTCCATAGCAGTACAGACAAATGTTCTGGCTTATTGAAGGGATGGTTCAGCACAAGAACAGGCAGTCAGGAAGGTAAAACCCATATACAAAATAATACTGCCAACCAAACACATCCTATTATCACATCATGGTCTGGGACTATATGGTGGGAGCAGATGACAGGGAAACTTGGACTTGAAAACACAATGAGGCAGAAAAGGTCTCGCTAGACAAGGAGCATGGGAGAGGAGTTCACATTATGATTTGCCTGACACATTCAACTTCAGTCTCAAAACCAACAGGTTTTAGTGCATGATACCAGACTCTTTTCTCCTCTATTTTTGTGCCATAGAAAAGGAAAATTTATATGATTCATTCCCATCCCTCCTCATGTCTGCATGATCATTTTATTAAAGCAGAATTGGGTGAGAGAACATTCCTTGTACATAATTTTCTTTCCACTGTGAACAAAAAAATGGACTAAACTTTTAAGACAAAACACACACGAAGGAAAGAAAAATCTCTCTGTGTGCAGTCTTTTCACTGCAAACTACCTGTTGTTTATTATGGAATTTACAATTGAATGACATAAAAGAGACAAAAGTGGGACTTACATGATTCTTCTGATCCCTCCAGATTAGTCTGTGTGTGCTAAGCAGTAATACTCCACTATCAAATTTCACCTAAACAGGAAAAATAGAACAACAACAAATTTAACCAGTAAGTTGCATAAATACTCATCTTGGAAATATTACGCATTATCACAACATAGCAATCAGATTCATCTAGCCAATATTTTGAGAACACTCTCTTTTTTCAGAAAACACAATAAATGAAGTTTAAGAAACAATGGCGAAAATTAGTATAAAAGGATTAGATGGATATACACAAACTTCCTTTTTCAACTACATAAACTTTCCCCCAGGAAATCCTGAAGGATCCTCCCTCCATATGCTGTGCAAGATACACAAACATTCCTAAATATTGTATTTTAAACAGGGCTATTGGCTTTGGAACACTATTTGCTGACACAGTAAAGTAAAAAGTAAAAATTAAGAAAGTAAATATTATACAGAAAAGCAAAGTGACCTAATAAGAAGATGCTACACAGAGTCTGAAATCTTCTGGCCTGTCACATAGGAGTATTGCTTCTATCCATTTTACTGTCAAAAAGTTATTTATCAGACAGCAATCAGTGTGTGGAAAATCTGCTAGCAAACTGCTTCCTACTTGTAAAACTTGAGGCACGTTTTCACAGTTTTTTATGAGGGTATGCAACTACTGTGGTGTGGAAAAATGAAGAGATCAAGAGTTAGCCCAGCAGCGAAGTGAAGTGAGTAAGTGGGCAGGCTCAGATAAGAGCGGAGGGCAAGAGAGCATTCTTCACAACCAAAGCCAAGGAGCATTTTACAGCTACCAGGATGACTCAAGTGTGAATTGTATGGCGTGCCCTGTAGGTGACACCAAAGCCAGAGAGGACAGCTCGCTGTGCGGAGCAACACGGGGAAGTGCTTAGCCCCTAACACAGGAAGTGACAGCCCAAGCAGCGCACATCAAGTTTCACGACAGTGACACCAGCTACACACGCCCTATGGGGATGCCAACCCTCCCTCCCTGCGGCGCACACCGTCCACGGCCCTCCTCGGTGCCACAAAGCCTTGATCTCCTCCCTAACAACCTTCTTACAGAGCCAAACCCTGCCAGACCCTGGAGCAAAATGTAACCGTCCTCCCACGCCTCTGACCGATGCTCCTCCTGCAGCCCAGGCCCCTTCACACCCCTCGTCTCGCCCCCCCGCCAGCCAGGCCCCCTCGCCCGATACCACCCTCAGTCACGTTCCTCGCCGCCCCCTTAGCTGAGTTCCCCCGCTCCCCTGCCCCGGCCCCCGGGCCCCTCCGCGCCGCCGGGCCCCGCGCAGGGCCGCTCCCGTCACCTTCTCCTCCCCGTCGCAGAGGCGCACGCCGCGCTGCTGGACCACCAGCGTCTCCCCCAGCTCCAGCAGCCCGCTGGTCCACGCGAACCTGTCCATGGCGGGCGCGCAGCCCCTTCCCCTCCCTCGCTGCCGCCGGCAGACCAGGCCGCAGCCGCCGCTCCCCGCCCCCAGCCGCCGGGCGAGCAGGCCCCATCCCCGGCCGCGCCGCGGCCTCTAGCGGCGACCCGAGGAACGGCCGCCATCTTCCCACCGCCTCTCGCTCCAACGGCCGCCCCGCCCACCCAGCGGACACCCCGGCCCGCCCCCTGCCGGCCCGGCCGCCGCAGCGGGCGCAGCCGGCATCGCCCTCCCGCTCGCCATTGGCCAGTTCAAGTCCCGCGGCCGGCCCAATCAGGGAGGCGCTGTGCGGCGGGTGATTCAAACGGCGGCGGCGGCGCCGCGCGCCACCCCTCTCAACCGCCTTTAGATCGCGGGCAGCCATGGCGGCGCGTTCCCCTCCCCAGCTCCCGGCCAGCCGCAGGTCCGAGCCGGCGTACCGAGGTAAGGCTGCGGGGCGGGCACCGGGAGACAAAGCGCTGAGGGGCCGAACCGCCCTCCGCTCCCGGCCGCCGCGTAGGGAGGAGCCGGTGGGAGAGGGGAGCTGGTCGCTCTTCACGGGAAACGGGAGACGAGGGCAAGCGCCTCAGGTGGGGTCGGAGACCGGGCAGGTCTGGGCAGCAGCGCCCGCTGTCGTGGCCTTAGAGCTTCTGACCGGTGGGAGCGGGTCGATGAGACTTCACCTTCCCCTCGCAGGGCTGGGGCTGGGGCTGGTGCTCTCCCCCGCCCCCGGGCAGGGCTTCTGGAGTGAAAGCCTTTCTTCACGATAAAAGGCACGCCCTAACTTAAGAGCACCCTATTGAAACAAGCAGATGCTCCGATCTAGACCTGCACTCTTCTGTTTATGACTTTCTAACCGGTTTGGCTTCTGCAAGTTAAACGAACTGAATTGCTTTGATGGGGCTTTGCCGTTTGGAGTCGGCAAGACGCAAGTTTCTGAAGCAGAAGGTGCCTGGAAGGCTCTAGAATGCACGCTGAGCTCGCTGCTGTGCAGCATCTCTTGGCAGGTACACCTTTGGTGTACTACTGGTGTACACCTCTTCAGAAGCAGGTGATGTACACTGACTCTTGGGCTTCATTCAGCGTGGGCTTGGACAGCTGTGTTAAAAAAGCACTATATCCTAAGTGAAACGGAGTGTTGCCGCAAGCCTAAGTCTTAGTCCACTCTGCTGGCTGTGTGTTTCAGGCTTTGGTGTGTCAGTGCATGAGAAAGAACTTTCCTTTCTCAGCTCTCCTATACTAGGAGGAGGTTCTGAGGGTAATTACCCCATTCTGTGGGATGACAACTTTTTCCTATGGAGAGCGTGCAATCAAGTGCTTACTTCTCTTCAGGATTAACATTCAGGTTCTCAAAGGCACTAATGTTTTAGCAATTTCTACTGTCTGGACTTCAGTAATACAGAAATAACTCGGCGTTGAGAGAACATGTTGATGGACCTTGCAGAGATTTCTGAAGTGTGAATCAAGAGCAATGGGCAAGACAAAATATGAAAGATAAAGAACATGGGCAAACAGATTCAAAAGGGGACTCATGCCTGCCTAGGAGGTGCAGGAGTTGGGTTTTCTACGCAAGGTCATTGAAGACTTCCACTGCTGAATGAGCCTGTCTATGATGGAGGATGGCACAATGCCATGAGTTCCTGAATGCCATAAAGGAATTGTTGTTCCAGGTCAAAGATAATGCTTTAACTCCTTGCTCCATGTTGTGGTTTAACCTGGCAGGCAGCTAAATACCATACAGCCATTTGCTCACTCTCCCCCAGGGGGGACGGGGGAGACAATCGGAAAAAAGGTAAAACTCATGGCTTGAGATAAAGATAACTTAATAGGACAGAAAAGAAAGGGAAAATAATAATAATAATGATAAAAGAATATACAAAACAAGTGATGCACAATGCAATTGCTTACCACCCACTGACTGATGCCTAGCCAGTTCCTGAGCAGCTGCTACGCCCCCCTGGCCAACTCCTCCCAGTTTTTTGTTCAGCATGACATCATATGGTATGGACTACCCCTTTGGCCAGTTTGGGTCAGCTGTCCTGGCTGTGCTCCCTCCCAGCTTCTTATGCACCTCCTTGCTGGCAGAGCATGGGAAGCTGCAAAGTCCTTACTATAAACACTGCTCAGAACAACTAAAACATCAGTGTGTTATCACATTATTCTCATCCTAAATCCAAAACACAGCACTGTACCAGCTACTAGGAAGAAAATTAACTCTATCCCAGCTGAAACCAGGACACTCACATCCCACTGCACGTGAAACAGTTGTAAGACTTGGAGTCTTAACTGTCTAGACTGGCTGTGTGGATGCTTGAGCTTGCTTTGGGTGGCAGGACCATCTTATCCCAGCTGCTTCCAGCAAGCTGAGGTCACTAGCTCCCTATGGGGATAAGGAAAGGTCTCTGAAAAAGATCAACAATGTAGTCCTATTAGGGATGTAAGTCTCTGGTGTGCAGTCAACCAGTGAAAACATGGGAAACAATATCCTGTTCTGGAATGACTTTCTGTATTAAGACAGTGACAGCTGGCTTAAGATCTTTTCAGGATCATTTTGTGCTGTTATTAACACTCCCATTGGTCCAACACTTGTGCAGATGCCCAGGTGACAATGGAAGAGAAGCAAATGATTTTACAGATGGTCAGTTAGGTTCACGTGCATGGTGTTTTTCATGTGTGCTATACTTACCTCACTACTGTCAAAGTGAAAAGTGTGCTTGCTGAACCAACAGTAAGTATGTGAAATACTGGACAGGCATCCAGAAGCAAAAAGGAAGAGCCTGATTTCTTCAGATCACAAAATCGTGTTTCTTTTAGCTTAATGCAGCAAAACAGCCATCTTGTATAGCTGTGAAATTACATTCAACCACCCCTTGAATATAGCCTTTCTCAAGAAATGAAAGAATGTGTAAGACATCATAAGATGTAAATATTAAACCAAAGACTTTCTTAATCCACAGTGTCTATGTTTTATAATGTCTTGATGCTTTTCTAATTGCACTTCCTCTTTTCTAAGTGACAAAGTTTGTCTGGCATTACTATTTTAGCTGAAAATGTAATAAGTATTTTTCTAAAACCCACTAGAACAAAGACGACAAAAAGTTGAAGAATATCTGTCAAGAAAAAAGACCTTTTCTGGCGTGCCCATCCAAGAAAACGAGGCATCAATCAGGTAGTATTTCCACTATGGTTTAGGTTCCTTTAGAAAGGTCCATGGTTGGTGGGAAAGATGTAAATAGCAGTTCTTGCAGAGAACCTCAACCAAAAGGTGAGACCACGCAACAAGACTGGTGACCACACGGATTTCCTAAAGTCCTTTTATTGTCAGCAAATGCTAGAAGTTTTTGCTAAGCAAATGCATAATAGATGCAATTCATGAAGCATATTATCTGCTCCTCTAGAGGCTGAGACAGGACAGGATACCTTCATGGCAGAGCTTTTATTTCAGATGCCACTTTGCTGTTTGCCTCTATAACCTTCCTTCTGCAAATAACATTTTTTCCCCTCTCTCTACTCAGGCTATGCTGCATGTGTTCACAATCCACTTGATCTAGCTTCATTGTATTTTATAGTTACTAATTCACTGTTTTCTGCTAAAAGCAAATATACTGTAATAAAACCCAGCCTGTGTGATGGCCAACAAGTAGGCATAATGTTCGGTAAACAGAATATGGGCACCTATCACCAATTAGTAGTGTTTCTTTTTATTGACTTGTATTTAAATCTTCTTCCTGCTGTTGTCTAAAGTCTGGACATTTAGTATAAGACCTTCCAATAAGCAACAGAAGTTTCTCTAGGGAAGGCAGTGGGGTGAAGGAGTACAGAGGGTGCTAGCTCTAACATTAGTTCGTGGTGTAGCTTTGTCACATTTTAATGTTTTTGCAAATGGTAAATTTGTCCCTATCTAAATGGGAAGTCTTGCTTACCATTTTGTATACTTGAGGTGGCATGGTCCCATGTTCAACAGCACAGAATTACTTAGTAGTACAAATCTAACTGAACAATTACCTTTGAATATAAAATACACATAAATGACAAGGGTAAATATAATCTGTCAAAGATTTCCTCTGTGTAGCAGGAAAAGGCAAGTGCTTTCATGTTGTAGAGAGCTATCTCGTGTTAGAAAGTCAGTGCTAACTACTTTCATTGTAGCAATACTCTTAATTTAGCATTTGATCTACTTTACTTTTCCTTGCTTTCAGTTTCTTCTCTGGCTATGAAATTCCAGGGCTTTTCATAGTCTTCAGTTAACTCATTGTTTAGAGCCATCATGTATATGGGTATGACTAATGCTTTTATTTTGCGGATATTTCCCTTTTGTGAAGCTATCACTGTTCCACACTGACTTCTGATCAGTCCCCTTAACGTGTATTCTCTATCATAGATGACATGGAGGTGATAGCGTGATGCAGACTGCTTTCTCCAGTATTTCAAAGTCACTAATGTATCTTTATCCTCACTAATGTACCTTCATTTTCAACTCAGCTAGCTTCCAGAAGATCATCTGATGCAAAGATATCAGTTGCTAACTGGAATGTTAATTTTCAGTCACGTGCAATAGTGCCACATGTTTTATATGTGAATGCATCATGAAGCATTTGAGGAAGAATTTGCATTTGCAACTTTAAACTGAGATGTCTTTCTTCTGAGCTGTCAATACATTTTCATAGTTGCCAGGAGACAATGCCGGTCTTGGTGGTTTTATTACTTACTGGGTAGTCTGATGCCAGCTCTGGTGCCTGACTGCAGATTTTGGAACCTGTCAGTGTGGTCGGAACTATGTATCCTTGTTCAGACTCGCCTCAAATGGCCTGGCCTCTGATGATTGCAGTAGCTGAGCTTCAACTCCTTGTGCTGCTCCCGCTTCCCCCTCAGCTGCAGCATTTAGAAACTTGACCTTCTGTAGCAGACGCATCAGGCCAGACAGGTTGGTGTTCATCCTTAAACATGAGAATGACACCTGCAGTAAATAGGGTCTGTTCTCTTTTCTTCCCCTCTGTTAGCCAGTTCTTTATGGTGCAAGAAGGGATGTTTTGCAGCCTAGGCCCTGATCAGTGGTTCCTTAGCCATTTGTTTTTTCTGGAGGAAGAGTCCAAGCTGAACAGAAATGCTTCAGTGTGAATTCAGCCTGCAGACTGCCACCTGGATCATGTGAACTTACTCTAAAAATACATTCCTTTGTTATGTTGCAGGATGATTTAAGATGTCTTATTTTTTTTTTAAACAGTAGCAGAACTAGGAGAGCAACTAGCAATAAACTGCAAGAGAAAATACAGCTCTCAACATCTTCAAAGCCAGGAATGGTAAGTTTTTGACTGATAATTCAAATACCGATGGCATTCTGTTCCTGTGGCTACAACATTCCACTCCCTTAAACTGTATTTAAATTTATGACTCCAGAGCATGAGAAGTTTGCAGGTGCAGAGGTGCAGTTTGTTAAAACTTTATTCAGTGACTGCTTAATATATGCTTTTTAGAGAGCTGTCGCGTTACTGTATGTAATGGGTCTTATTGATATTCAGTTTGTACCTGACTGGAGAGGGGGTTAAAGAGGATACCGTTATTGCTGAAATAATGATTAAGATTTAACAACTTTTCTTGAGACTCTCAGAACTTTTGGGATATATTTTCAGTCTTCAGGGAATTTATTTAAAATCTGAGCAAGGTCTTCTGTCAGAGTAGAGAATTCTTCTATTGTACTCTTACTTGGAAAAAAACCAAATGAGTAACAAAACAACTGTTGAATGTGTGGTGATGCTGGCAAATCTAAGTAGATGCTAATACCTAATGAGAGTTCAAGGGAATGTTTTCCCTATATCATTTTGTGTCACTTTTCCAGAATTAAGATGCACATGGTTGTGCTGCTTAGAAGTAGCAAAATACAGATTCTTCTCCAGACCTGTTCTCAGGGAAAGGTGAGGGGGAAAAAAAAAATAGACACAAAACCTGTGTTCATATTAGATGGTTTTGAGTTTGAGTTCCAAAAGATTTGAGAGACCTGGGGTTATTTGAGGAGGAAAGCAAAAACCTTAAAACTTCAAAACTGAGTGTTGAGGGGAAAAATTCCAAAAGTGAGAACAAAGTTTTTTTAGAAACTTCCTGAAGGGAGTTATTTTGGTCTGTGTTAATGTCTCGTGTGATTTTGAAATTGAGTTAAACTACGTAGCTTTCTTAAACAGCAGCCCTTGTACTCAAGCTCTAGTTATTGGCTTGGTCAAATCTAACTTTTAAGCCTGAATGACAGATCAGGAAATGAGATGCAGTGTATTTTTCTCACAATTCAAGGGCATCTTCCTTGAAGGAGAAGAGTATCAGCTTCTGCAGACTTCCATGTGTTGTTCACATATTTTTTTTTTTCCTGCCTTTGGATCTTTCACTCTTCCATAAGCTGCTGCTTGGACAATGCCTAATTACTTGCTGTAGAGCATCTTTGGATGAAAAGACTAGGTCCCACTTCTCATGGCCTCTGGGCTAGGGTTATGCTGAGAACATATGGTTGAGAGTTTCAGGGAGTAGTAAGGCCATATAAAACTCACGTGTTTATTCTTAACTACAGCCTCCTACAGCTCATTAGTAAGAAATTCTCCCTCTTCTGGTAACATATCCTAATGCCCTAATTAAAGGCTTTACTCACTACCTTGTGTTAGTAGGCTATCCACACTAAGCGGAGGAATGATGCTGCCGTTAAGTAATGCGGTAGGCAAACTGAGATACTGCTTTTGACTCTATACAGCATAAAGCAAGATTCTACTCTATGGCTCTTAGAAGGTGATTTTGGCAGTTAAAAGCCAGCAGTTGCTTTAAGAGAGTTGTTTCTAGAAGAAGAGTGTAGCCCTCAGGTTAGGCCTTCTTACTTCCAAGGCAGAATTTAAATAATCGTTATGTCATTTTTTTAATGTGAATTCTGCAATAATAGTTGACAAATATTCTACTCAGTATATATAAACTACTACTTTAGTTACTTTTAAAGTGGCATTTACTGTTAACCACTTTAGTCCTGTAAATGAGCAAAAGCCTCTTTGGAAACAAGTAACATGCAGCATGAATGTACTTCTAACATCTCCATGGATATGCTTTTGACTTCAGGAAAATAAAGAGAATACTAATAAACAGTCATGGGACCAATCAAGCGGAACCTCAGAAGAAAATGTTATTTTAAACTCTTCCACAATCACACTGACAAATTCCATATCGGGCACAAACTATAATCCTGAAGATCATGCTTCCAAGGATGAAGTCACTGAAATAAAATCTCAGCATGTGTCACTTAGCAAGACCTTCTTGCAAATAAAAAGCATAAAAGAGAAGAAATTGATTGCAGAAAAACAAAGTTCAAGTGTCATCCTACCAAAGAAACCAGTGCTTGGTACTTATCGTGGCAAAGTTATCCAATCCAAGGTAAACTCCTTCCGAAAAGCACCAAAAAGTGAGGGGGAAAAGAGTTCTTTGCCAGGCAAGAAGCTTCCTCTTGCTACCAAACCAGCAGCAAGTTCTTTGTCCACGAGCAGCTGTAGTGTAGTTCTGAAGACTATCAAAGTCACAAACTACCCTAATTCTGTAAAACCAAATGGTGCCCTCCCATTCCAGAGCAAACCATCTGACAAAGCTGCTATTAACTCACAGTCCCGTCTGAAGAAACGGCAACTAACATCTGCCGTAGTGCCAAAGAAAGTAACAGTCCAAAAAATGATTGGTGGAAGGGGACCACAGCCACCAAAGGCTGCTTCTAACAATTCTGACCGCAGCGCACTAGGAGTGAAGAAATGTGCAGATTTTTGTGAAGATGCAAGACCAGAAGCTCCAGCAAAACCAATTTCTGTTGTTCCTGGCACAAAGTTGGGACAGGATTCTAAAACTAAAGGCAACAGAAAATCTGTTCTGCCAAAAGAGTCAGCAGAAGAGAGAAGGTAACCAAATTACTGTCGTAGCTTGATCTTGGGAGGTATTTAGACCTTCTTTCCAAGAGTATCTATTTTGATCTATTTCTTGCTGTAGATGCGCTGAAAAATAAGAGAACTGAGTGTTTGAACTTGATTCCCAAGGGCAGCAGACTAAAACTGTAGACTTAGTCTGAATCCTGATTTCTCAGTATTAATTGCAGCAGTTCTTCAGGCTTACAGCTTGTCCCCTGCTGTTATAAATAGAAAATTTATATTGCTCGAGCTCTCTGGTTTTTAGGCTAAGTGCTGTGACAGCCTTAAGCATGACAGATAATCCTGTAAGTGAATTGCACATGCATGCCACTGCTTTAAAAAAAAAATGACTGATGCAGGATGTATATAGAAGTGGGCATGTTTATGGACTGAAGGAGAGCGCTTGTCAATGATATTTTTCAGCTTGGTGAATGCAGCTTAGATGATGGGGTGAAGATTCATAATCTAAAAGTTATTTAGTATTTTTGGTAGAGCTCCTCGTAGAAAGTCACACTTACTAAAAACTGGTGGTCTAGGGGGATGGGGTTGAAATGAAATATATATGAAGACTGAATTACACTTATACATCAGTTTCAGATTTTAAAAGCTGTGTGATAGGGTTGTTCTGGGCGGCTCTCCATGCTTTGTGTCTTTAGAGATAGTTTCTAGTTTTCTGGTTTAAAGTGGGATTAGGGAAGAGAGGTGGCACAGATGAATAAATTGGAAGCATTTTTTACCTTCTCTTGAAAAAAAGGGCCTGTAACCTAAGTCTCTTGTTGCTGCTGGAAAGGGAGACATTAAAGTGTTCTGACCTGATAGATACCTAAAGCAGACAGTGATATGCATGGTTCTGAAATTTCCATGCAGGACTAAATGGCAGCTGTATTCCTTTTAGGATTAAAGGGAGAGGACCTGAGGACTATTTGGAAAGTACATCTTTGTATGACTTATCCTAGTTAGTGTCAGTCAATGTAAAAAAAACAAAACATCTGTCACTTCAGCTAATAATATTTTAAATGCAGAGCTCGCCTGGATGAATGGAGGGCGTCTAGAGGAAAAGTGATGAGGAGACCTCCTATATCTGTGCTTCTGGGACCCCAGTCTACAAGTGAAGAACAAGAATTCTCTTCTGGTGATTCTTTAGAGCATGTATTACATAGTGAGAAGGTCAACAAGACTCTTGAAGAATGTCTGCAGTTAACCGAACAGGTATTCAGTCCCTTGCCTACCAAGTTCTAATTGTATAGGTCCCTACAACACGCAAGTCCTATGGGTGTGCTGGACCTGTGAATCAGATTCAGGGGACTAATTGCTCCCCAAGTTAAGCAATATCATAGCTTTTTGCTGACACCTGAAGAAATTAGTTCTCACTTAAGCTTCACTAACTTACTGAACTACGCAATAAGATTAGGCAATAATGGTAACATAATAAAGTAGAAAAGCTATAATGTAATGAAAGAAGCTATGAAGTAATTAATCTAAAACAAGTTTGCATTTGCAGAAACTTGCCTGGACTTCTGAAAAAGCCTGCTTTAAGTAGTTCTGAAGATGTCTATGCACTCTACTATCCCTTCTACTTACAATACTGTATAAATAATTCTCATTCGGAAAAATAGGTGAATGACAGTTCTGCTTAAGTTCATAGTTCAGTCTTGGAAATACTTGACATCTTCAACTTTCATGGTTATTCTACAAAGAAAGAAAAAATACTTGCTTTCTAGTTCAAAAGAAGCTAAATACAGCACCTCAAAATGTTCGCTGTATTTTAATCTCTGCTCTTGTAGGGATGTCAAGGCGATGAAGTACGTGTCATGTTGGAAGATCTGACACAGAGCATTCCTGGGGCTAAAAAGCTTGCAAAATATTGGATCTGCTGCATGCGTCTTGAACAGATGGGGCCTCTTGAAAAGCTTATTGCTGTCTATGAGGAAGCCATTTTGGCAGGAGCAATGGTGAGCAGCTTGTCTTGAAGTTTGAGACTAACAAATACAAAGGCATGAAAGTATGGTATGTAAAATACAACTACTTCTGATTTTAATAAATCCTTTTATGGTAGAAGGAAAGCCATGTGACCTACTTGAACATAAAAAAAAAATTGAATTTGGTTTGCTCTGTAACCACTGTAGATACTGCTTTCAAGAAGAAAGGTTTAGGATCATCAAAATACCATATGATGTTCTGCCTAGAAGAAATTAAGGACTGAGACTTCTAGTATCACTAGAAACCCAAAGCAGAACTTAATTTTACATTTATTGATGGACTTAATTCCAGTGCTTTAATATCAGCAAGATTTCAGGGCATCAAATACAGCCTTAGTGCATCAGATACAGAAAATACAGGATTCACTTGTGTTCTGACTTACGTCTGAACAGCTTTAAATAAAGCGTTTGTAACATGAACATCATGTGGTCTGTACCACTTTCCCTGTAACTGTTATACCAAATAAGCTGAAATGATGATTAATTTTGGAATTGTTTTTCTAAAACAGTACAACTTTTTTCCAGCCTAAAGATGAACTGCGGCACACACTAATAGATACCATGAAAAATACTGAAAGCCTTTTAAAGTCTAAGGATGGTAAGTCTGAGTATTCTAGTCAAATGTCTGGCTTGACAGGCAACACAAGCTAACTGTTTAAACTATTTGTGCCTATGTTAAATTCTATTTCATGGAAACTTCTCTGTGATTGTTTTGTACTCAATTATCTTTGAAAAACAACCTTGACTAAACTAATCCTTTTCAATTGTGGGCATGTTAAAATGAGTAGCGGAGATGCTTTCATATTCAAACTCTATCAAAGCAATGTTGTCCAGCTATTTTAGCCTGATAATCAAAGAGTAAATAAAAACATCCTTGTGAACTAAAAATCGGTTGCCTCTGACACAAACTCCTTCACTAGCAGATGCATGGTCGTGTTATGGCATAGTGACAATTAAAGGTGGTAAATATTCCAATTTTGGAAGCAAAGTAGCCATATACAGTCTTGTTCAATATAGTGTAACCTGACAAGTATTTGGTCCCAGAAACTGACTGAAATACTTGTTCAGAGCTGCTGTGCTTGGGAAGGAAGAGAATGACTTTTCAGGATGTACTTGTCCTGAGTTTTCAGGTTGCAGGTTCTTGAAGGTGACTAAAATTATTAGTAACTTAAATTACTGTGCTCAGACTCAACACATACTTCACTTTCATTCTCATATGTAAAGCTTTAAGATTTCAGAGATCTCTCTAAAACATTAACTTCTCTTTAGTTGTAACTAATCACAGCTGTGCTTTCTTCAATATTTCAATTTTAGGGGGAACTGTGATAGAAGCTCATTTAAAAGAGGTAGTGGAAGTCAGCAAGGAACCAAATTCATCTGTAGAGCGAGTTCAGGAGGCCTTCAAGGATCTCAGCTCTGATGACCAAAAAGCAGAGAGTGATGACAAGAAGTCAGAGACTAGCAGCGAAGTGATCAAAAAAGCAGAAATGGATTTAGACTTGAAACCGAGAGAAGAAATCTTGCCAAAAAAGAATAAAAAGCACAAGACTAAAGAACGTACAAAAAAGAATGGAAAATGTGAAACAGAAGAGCAGAATGAGGATGGGGTAAAAGATATAGCCCAAGCAGTTAATTCTCCTGAGAAGAATGACACATCTTATTTAATGAGGTACAATCCATCTACCACACCATACTTGGAAAGGTAAGATTACTTCAGGTAACTATGGAAAGTTTGCAGTGTCTGGGGCAACGGTAATGTTTGTGTCCTGTTGAAACAGGTAGGCACTGCATTTGTGAACACCTAGTTAAAAGCTCTCAAGAGCTTAGTTTTTAGGATTGCTTCCTCTTCCTTCAGAAGGAAGTCTTTTTAAATAAATTCCTCTACTTACTCAAACTGTTTTGCTTTTTGAATGCCTCACTACAGAGTAATCAAACCTCTGTGGCAGAGACGTAAATTCCAGGTTTAGGATCCTCCCTGCCCCCAGCCCACATGTCAGTAGCAGTTCCACACTGAGCTAGGTAGAGAGAAAGTAGGTGTCTCCAGTCCTCCCCTTTTCAAATGTAGATGTGGTTGTATGTCATACAACACAGAAGAAGTGAACAAGATGTAACTGTCCTGTAAAGATTCTTAATTGTATCTTGTGGCAAAAATCTGGGTAGTAATCTCAGGGCAAAACAGATAATACTTAAATTCTTTTTGCCACAAGGTTTCTTCTAAGATAGCAGACCTAGGAAAGTTGTGCTCAGCTTTGGCAGCTGGTGAAGCTGGACTCCTGGCAGCTGTATGCTGTCCCTCATAGCAGGAAGAACAGTTTCCCCCTGATGGAATGGGAGGGAATCTTCCTTTGGAAACTCTTTTCAGGAGGTTCTCCAGATCAAAATATTTTGCCCAAGAAAAGAGTTATACATCTGGTTTTAACTGTATAAATGGGAAAGGGCTGTTTCCCATTTCCTTTGGCTATGGGAATGGGAGAGAGTTGAATAGGAATCACGACTTGCTGTTTCTGCTAGATGCTACGGAGGTAATCTGTATGATGGTGTGCCTATGTTTAGTGATTTTTTTTTTCCCCTTTTCCTAAGTGTGAAGATGCACCATGAGGGAAATGACTTCAGTGCTAAAGACCTGAAGATTGTAACCCCTTTGCGATATTCTCAACGCATTCGGGAGAAAATGTGGAAGCTGTCGGATACTGTTAAAGATCAAGATCTATGTGTCTCTTCATTTGAACAGCTGGGAGAACTGGAATCAAAAGCCACTGCATTTATCCCCAAACAGAACAATGCACTCAAAGAAACAAGTGCTGAAGTAGAAGAGTAAAAAGTAGCATTAATGCTACACAGGGGTTAAGGACTGGATCCTTTTTAAAGAGAGTTGGAGAGTGTTTGTTTTTAGCAGCTTTGAGAGAGGAGCTATCTAAAACTTGCATGGATGGCTTAAGATTAAATTTGACTGCCTGAGTCACTAAACTTTTGAGTTTATAAGTTTCTGCCTCTTCAAAATAGTGATAAATCTGGTCTGTTTTAGTACTTATAAAACATCAGTGTCTTCGTGTTAAATGTGATCCATTAAATATTGAATTAAGGACTAGTTTTAACAGTTTGATTGTAGTATGTTGCTAATATTGACTGTTTTCCTGTTGCAATTCCTATAAATTCTTTAGAATTGCACAACCTAACTTTTAGTTTAAGAAACAAAAATATCGTAGGCATTCCGATAGGGCAATGTCTGTTACAGCAACACTTAGTTTTGAAAACTGAAACCAGCTAGTAAGGTGTACACTAAGTTTAAACTGTTGTATCCATTTTTAGGGGGTATTTTCAACAAAACTAAGTTTAATCCCTTTAGTTACAGGGATTATTTATGATCAAGTAATCTCCCTTAGATGAGGTCTGATACACTAATTACTATGTGACTGTTCTAATGTTGGTTTGCATTAGTCTGTAATATGGTAGACTCATTAAACTAATAAACTGAGTTGTATTTGTTCTTTATTTATGGGCTTTAGGCTGGAAACTAATTGTAGAACATGGCTATAGGCCTGAGACTGGTATTCTGAAAATTATTTTAGCCTGTTCTTGGAGGCGAACTGTCAGAGCAGAACATCATGAAATTTTTCACATTCAGCAGAAGCTGAGTGTTTCCATATATTCAGTATGCAGAGCTTACATGAGCTGTAACTTAAACCTTAGCTGAGCATTCAGATTTCAGTGTTAAACAGACCTCTGTCCTTAAGGCTAGCTAGAATCTTCTGTTTGCAGAAGGGACATGCTTTTTGCATCTAACAAGAAACCAAACTTTAAGTGTACTGTTGCACTGGGTTTTCTTCAGAGAACCCTCCTGATCACTGATGAGCAAGTCCCAGCACCCACTTGTAGTACTACAAGGAACACAGGATTGAACGTGTCCCAGTCAGGACATGGTTTAGGCAGGCACCTCTTGTTCTCTGTTGTGGAGGGTTTAACTCTGCTGTGTCTCATGGTTCATGTGCTGACCACGGCATCTGTGTCGTGCCAGTTCTGCTCTGTCATGGGCAGTGACTGGAACTGCATGGAGTCAAGCTCAGGGCGATTTTTTTTTTTTTAACCTGGAAGTCTGAAGTGGAAATGCTTTTTCCAGCACAGAAAACAAAACGGTGGAAATAATTCTGCTAACAGAACTGCCCAAGACTTCTATGCCTTGCAAGCAGCTTTAGCTGGTTTTGTCTGTATCTTGAGGCATTTCCTTTTGTTGTAGAATATCCTGTAGTTAAAGTTTTACTTACACTGGTAATATTCCCATAGATAAAACCCAAGGTTCAAGTGCAACTCACGTGGCCTAAGTCTTCGCTTATTTCAGTCACTAGTGCTAAGCTCTGGCACAAATCAGTCTCTTGCTACAGCAGAGAAACCGATTGTGAAACTGTTAACGGGGATTCCTACCTTGCCTTTTGTGTGACATGGAGTCTAAAGAGACTCCTGAGGTGTTAACACGCCTCCTACTGAGGTGCTGGGCATGGGGGGGGGGTGGTGTTTAACGTTAATAAATACCGGGAATAAGCCCCATTTGCTTGTTCTGAGGAACAAAAGCGGAAAGCCTCCATGGAGGGCTGGGCCGCTACGACCGCACGCGGAGCTGCCACGGAGGCCGGGCGGGACCGGGGGCGCGGGCGGGGCGTCCGCCCCGCCCGCGCCCCCGGTCCCGCCCGGCCTCCGTGGCAGCGCCGTCCTCCTTCCCGACCCTCCGCCCCCAGCCCGGCGTGCGGAGGCTGGTGCTGCTGCCCGGCTCGGCTGTGGAGCAAGCGCCGGGCCTGCCCGAGGGCCTTTCCTCAGGCGCCGGGCGGAGGCCTCGGCGGTTTGCGCGGCCCTCGGAGGTGAGTACCGCCTCCGCGCCTCACGCGTTGAGGGTCCGGCGGGGCTTGAGGGGCTCGGGGCGGGCTTCGGCTTTCCCCTCCCCTCTTCACGGGAAACCGAGCCGTAGCTACCAGGTGTAACTGCTATTAATGTGAAGCACGCACCGAGTGTGCCCGTTCCCCTGAAAAACGCCATCTTTAGTCATTATTTAGGTGCTTTCAGTCAGTTAATCAATGTGTTTATTTTTCAGCCTCTGAATAAATCGGCATTTTAACCTTTCAGAAACAACGAAGCCCTGAGATGCCTTCTAAAAACAATTCATCAGCCCATTAAAAATACTGTGTGCACACAGGTGTATACATAAAGTGATGTTTGAATCGTGAATAACTAACTTAAAAGTACCAACATTTTGAAGAAAGCACATAGTCTGTAAATCCAGTGATAGGGTGCATGGGAATGGTTCAAAGCTGTGCCAGGGGAGGCTTAGACTTCACATTAGGAAGTATTTCTTTACCGAGTGGGTGGTCAAACATTGGAACAGGCTTCCTAGAGAGGTGGTCGATGCCCCAAGCCTGTCAGTGTTTACGAGGCATTTGGGCAATGCCATTAATACCGTGCTTTAACTTTTGGTCAGCCCTGAAGTGGTCAGGCAGTTGGACTGGATGGTCATTGTAGGTCCCTTCCAACTGGACTATTCTATTCTATTCTATTCTATTCTATTCTATTCTATTCTATTCTATTCTATTCTATTCTATTCTAAATCTGCCAGTCGTTGAGGTCTTTACACATGAACACTGGTAACTTTTTTCCAGTTTGATTCTGCTTATGCTGTTTTAGGTGAGAATTGTCACTGGATGCTTGAAGCTTATTGTTTATATTATTGTGCCTGTGAGTTTTGTTTAGTGTTATGAAACCACCTGCAGAAGTGCAGGTAACAAAAAGAAGATGCTAAGTTGTAGGGCTATAATTTACATTTTCAAAAAGCCTTAGCATTCAAAATAAAAAAAAATTGCGGAGATACACTGTATGATACTTTGAGTTGAACTTTCTGAAGGCCTCATTTTCAGCAAAATCAAAGTAACAGTGATTGGAATTGTATTTATGGTAATGCTGAACAGTTGTAGGTACCCATATCTATCACCCATTCTCATTATTTTGTGGGGATTTTTTTCTCATGCAGATTATATTAACAACAAATTTCAAAAAATGGATCAAGGTCATGACAGAGTTTAGAAGATCATCCTGTGAAAGAGAGTGTTTGAAGAGAAGTGTTGGACCTAGGCTTAAAAAGCATGGAAGAATACAAAGTGTTGAAAGTACTAGGACAGGGATCCTTTGGCAGAGCTCTTCTAGTTCATCATAGACTCAGTGATCAGAAGTATGCAATAAAGGAAATAAGACTTCCTATGGTAAGCGTGACACGTACATTACCTCACGCACCACTTAAACAAAATTTTAAAAAAATCAGAATTCTGGATACATTTTTGAAACGCTGAGAGTTTTGTGTATTAGACAGTTGCATAGTATGGCTACTATATAACTATGTCTGAGTCTATGTTGTTGATAGTAAGCAAAGTAGCAAAATCTGATCTGTTTCAGAAAGTGTGTGGTTACATTTTGGGAAGTATAGCACATAGGAGGACGCTCGGAATGAAACCCCTGTTCCCCTGATGCCTGGATGGCTGGATTCCTGTTGATTTCACTAGAACACAGATTTCATCTGCAATACCTAATGAGGAAATTAGCCTCATGTTATTGCTGGCAACCAGATATTCAGGCTACCTTCTCTGCACTTAGCTAACCAAAAAAATCACAAAATGGGAGACACTGGCTTTATTGAGGCTGAAACTCAGTTAATACCTGGGCACTTGGCTTTATACTGAGTTCATGCAGTGTAGACTGTCAGCTGTTCCAAAGTCAGTGTGTGCTGCTTTGTTACATACTTCTGCATTTTTAAAATAGAAAAAGTCATTAACTGAAGTAGGAAAATATCCTCTCAAATTAAAAAAAAACCAAATTCCCAAAACGCGAAGTCTTCAGCTAGTAATAAACCATAGATTAAAAATTGATGGGGTTTTCAAGTTTCTAAATGACTTCTTAAAATAACTGAAGAACAATTCTTAAAAATATTTTCCTTTTGGAAAGTGAGGTGCATTGTGTGTGTATATGAAAATCCGTTAGTGTGACATTTATATAAGTGTACTTACATTTTCAGTCTTCATCTGATGTAGAGAACTCTAGGAAGGAAGCAGTTCTTTTGGCTAAAATGAAACATCCAAATATTGTTGCCTATAAAGAATCATTTGAAGGTAAATATAAAAACTTAAAATATCTTTATTTGTTTAAAGTTGCATATACCTGAAGGATCAAGATCACTTTTTTTGTTGTTTATAATACGTTATAAACAAAAACCACGTTTATTGTAATATATAATACATAGCATGTAGTCGGAGCTTTATAGTAAAAATAATATACTTACCCTGCTAATGAAAATACTAATTATTCTTAAATTACCTAAAATTTAGCTGATGGACATCTGTATATAGTGATGGAATATTGTGATGATGGAGATCTGATGCAAAAGATTAAACGCCAAAGAGGAAAGTTCTTCCCTGAAGATACGGTAAGAAAAGACATTGTTTTGAACCAAGGACCTAGGAATCCTTTTTTGTGTAAACTGAAGCACCCTGCATCGCATAAAACAAATTATAGATATATGAACACCTTGAAGTATCTTAAATGAAACGAAGACACTTATAGATAGAATAGAAGCATTATTTCTTTGATAATTTCCAGCAGAACAGGATGAGAATTAGACTGAAAGGAATAAAAAAGATATTGCTGTCTGTATCTGAGAATTGTGCAGGCAGTGTGAAAAACAGAGTCAGGTTTGCATGCATAAATTTATGCAATTAAGTAAGAATTTAACACAAACTTCAGCCAGAATTTAAAGCACAGTAAGAGGTACTGCAAATGAAAAGTAAATAAAGCACTCTAGTAAGATAAATGAAACAAGCCAGGAGACTAAATGCTTGCATTTTATGTAGCAATTAAACGTTTAAACCATACAGCAGGCATTAACTCCTTTTGTCGCAGAGGCTATGAAATTACTTAGGAGAAGGTCCAACCTGCTTCCTGCCACAGTTAGAAGCATCATCTTAGTTAACATGAAAAGACCAGAATCCTCACCTAATCTAATATTTAGATTGGCCAAGCATCTCTAAGAACTTTATTTTGTGCTTCTAAAAAGAATGTGTTTCCTTTTAGAAACAGTATTTATCTTAGTGTGGGGTTTTTTGTTTTTGTTTTTAATTTGATAGTTTACTATGAAATTGTAATTGACATGCTTATAAAATGACTGTCAGATAAAGTGCCACGTTTTGACTCCCTAGCGTCATTATCGTTATGTATTATTAGGGTTTTCTAGACACAGGTAGCAAACGTTCCTTCTGCCATGTTAAAATATACTTTATCTTAAAGAATTCAGTCTTTCATGCTGACTGGAGGCCATTGTGCTAGAGTTACTTTTAACTCCCAGATATTCTGAACATGATTTTTTTTTTCTTTCTTCATGTTTTTTTATCTATTAGTGAAGTATTCATTATATACAGCATTGAGCCGTTATAACTCTTAGTTACTCTTTTCAGATCCTTCAATGGTTTGTGGAGATGTGCCTGGGTGTGAAGCACATTCATGATAAACGTGTGTTGCACAGGGATATCAAATCCAAGGTAAGAGTGAGTTTTGTTGCCATTAATGAACTCTCTTCTGCATGCAAAAGTTCAACTCCCTCTTTCATAATTTCCTGTTACTGCTACATGCTGTGTTTTTCATTTAGGCTTAAGAATATCAGGTAAATGCAATTGTTGAGTGTATGGAATGATGTAATATTGCGGGTGTAAACATTATCTAAGTATAGCTATACCCTTCATATCCACACTGCTGGTAGCACCAATTGCTTGTGAGAGACTGCATATAATTTAAAACAACAACAGGAGTATAAAACGTGTATGGAGTATGCAGTTTGTAAATATCTTGCCTCTCATTTTTTCTTTTTTACTCTTTCCTAGCAGAAAGACAGAAATCCAGAAGAAAGTGTGACCTTAGTAGTTTGAGTACAGCATAGAGATTAAGGCATTTCTAAGCTCTGATTCTTCCTCTGCTACTGATGCTGGGGCTTTAGGCCCATATAACCTTTCCATCTCCCTTTGAACACAACATAGTTCTTAACTTTTTTTTGATAGAAGTATTAGGAGAAGCAAGTAAAAGGAAATATAAAGATAAAATATCAGAAGTGATTGTCGCTGTGTTTTCTGTATATACAAACTACAGAAATGTTTCCTAGAAGAATATTTCAGTATGTAAATCTGTCCTTCTCTTGAAATGCAGAACGTCTTCCTCACTCAAAATGGAAAAGTCAAATTGGGAGATTTTGGATCTGCGCGCCTTCTTGCACAGTATGTGCATATCTCCACTGATCTCAGTGGTGTAAAGTTCTATTTTACCATTGATTAATAGTACAGATCTCTTAAATAATTACTTTTCATCTGGCGTTTCTTCTTTGTCATTTCAATAGTCCAGCGTCATATGCTTGCACATATGTGGGAACTCCTTATTACGTACCTCCAGAAATATGGGAAAGCATGCCATACAACAACAAAAGGTATTCATGTTTTCAGTGGTGACAAATAATGCCTGACTGATGTACGTCTTTTTATTGTTGTCTCAATCTGGCTTTGTGGCTTATCCGTATTTGGTTTGGAGAAGATATGAGCTGAGGAACATTTAGAAAGAGGTAATTACAGCTTTTTTAAGATGAAAAGGCCTAAATTCCTCTTTACTTAGGTAACTGAGTGTACAATATCTTTAGTCTTAAAAGTTTGAAAACTGGTGTGCAGACCTCTGTGCGTTTGGGAGAGTAAATATATACATACACACGTATGTATGTATGCACATACATATGTATGTGTTTGTGTCTTTTGGCTGGTCTTATTTTTTAAGCTCTTCTTGCCCGTCCTGATAATGTAGGGATAATGGCTACAGAACTGATGACTTGGATTTATAGAGCCCAGTTATTCTGGTCCTTATGCAAGAACTTCTGAGAGCATCTTGATAGCATGATGTTTACAGCTTCCTCCCAGACTCCCAAATGCTAAGTAATTTTATATCCCCTCCCCTAGAACTGTTCTGTGACCCTAGGTGTACCTGAACCAAGTGACTCATTTTTCACAGGAAGGAAGAAACCTTCTAGTGCTTAAGTTTTTTCTGCTCCTCTTGCAAGAAGGACATCAGTTGCTTCTTGTGCAGGTGGCAGTACTCACTTTGGGTGGAAGATGACGGTTTTTTTCTCAGTAGGAGAATTCTCATTGGCAAGGCCAGGATTCCAGCTCTCAGAATTAGGATCGTGTATCTGCCATCTGATGTTAAGGGACGTGGAATACAAAGGCTTTGAAGTATGGAGGGATAAATATTGTTGCAGCAAATTGCTTAGGAGACATTCTGGGAACAAAAAGCCAACTACAACTGTATGACAATCATCCTTTTTTAAAATAAGCAAGATCATTTCCACTGGAGAGGTTAAACATATAATTGTATTGTCTTTCATGGTTACTTACATTTATTTTTAGTTTATTCAATTCAGTTATGTACACATAATGAATTTTACTTTTTCTAGGCAGGATATTAAATTGTAATTTTTGGCTCAAAATTTCTCATCTTTCTCCATACCTACAGTGATATATGGTCTCTGGGATGTATTCTATATGAGCTGTGCACTCTTAGACATCCAGTAAGTATAGCTTTATTGCTATGAGAAAAGTTTTGGAATTCCTTAAAATTTAATTAGCAGTTAGCTGTAGTTTGATGGATTCACAGCCAATTATTTATTTGACTGATGTGTTTGCTGCTGCTTCTGAAAGAGGGAAGTATTGCTCCACCCTTCCCACCCCTCCTCCACTACATGCCTTCTGTTTTTTCAGCAGCTCTTGGACCTATTGGACCCTTCTGTCAAACACTCGATTTTCTAAATTGTTAGAAAAAAATTCTTTTTTTTTCTTTCTTGGTTCATTTTCCTCAATATCAGTGAGGTGATCTGGGCCTTATTAAGGAGTCCAGCAGCTGCCAGTCTGGTTCCAGATATCTGCAGGGACGTTGCAATGAGCATTGTGTTTTACAGGATCAAGATGATCACTAAAGATGGAGGCAAGGACACTCAAAATCTTTGCTAACGAGCATATACTGTATGCAAGTATAGCAAAATATAGTAAGTGATAAGCAGTGTTGTACCACATCAGTGATACACCTGTTTGCTTAATTTTCAAATCACTGTCCTATTGGGACAGCAGGAACCTTGATGGATGGTTCAGTCTCTCTTATTTCTGGGACACCGTCTTTTACAGTGTTGATGCTATGCTTCCTATGTGTTAACTTCCTCTGGCTTCTATATACAGACACATGGCTAACACAAGAGCCCTTATCAGGACATATTTGTTTTGCAAGAAAATGAGATCATCCTAATTTAAGGTCATTTTGTCTTAGCTTTTTATAAGCAGCAGTTTCATTTCATTGAGCTAATGCAGCTGTAACTGCTAGCAGCACAAGAGTTTAGAAGTTTATACTGTATGTGACTGAGTGATAAAGGAGTCCGTGCATAGGCGTGTGTTAGCCTACGTAGGTCTGTGGCAAGGCTTTGGCAGTGTCACATCTATTCCGGCAGTACTCAGAGCTGGGATACCAAGGGGTGGAGCATTCTTCCCTTTTTAGTGGCAGTGAAATGTTATGTGTCTGTTTTTAGGTGAAGGTCACGTATGTGCTTGCATAATCTATCAGAGGTGATATAAAAGGATGCCACACGCCGTGGATGCTTGGCACCCTGCAGCCAAGCCAGTGGCGTGTACCAAAAGAAAGCTGGTTTTGCATGGAGATCGTAGTTCTCAGCCATTTTAGCTCAGGCTGTTTCCATCCGCGGTTATAGCTGTCCCTGCTGACATTGCAGTCTCCGATGACTTGTACTTGGAAGCAGGAGTTCCTGACTGAAGATTGGTTAGCAGTTAGCTGAGAAAAGTAACAACTTCAGCCATTTCATGTAGATTTGCAAGAGGATATTTGTGCCTTGATAGGCTACTTTTGATGATTATTCTTTTTTTTTAGATCGAAGTCTGCATCTTTCCTGGCTTACAGTTTCACTCACTTACAGTTTGATTCTGATCTCAAGTATATGAAGTAAAGGACACTAAGATGATCCAAATTTTCTCAATGCTATATTCCTACAAAAAAAAAGTTTGAACAATCCTAAATTTATAGGATTAACTCCCACCTGGTTTCCAGTTGTACAGGTTATTGTTTGCAGTGTCCATTATGATCTGTTTTTAGTCAAACTTTGTATGCAAGCTGTGATGTTTTCATTCTCAGCAAATTATATTTCTGTCATTGTTAACATAATTAAATGCCTATGTAATAGCCCTACAAAATGTAAAGGAAAGTTACTGATGTGTTCACTCAGGGTCATTATTCTACACGTCTGAATTAGAGCCCTGAAACTGTCAAACTGGGAGCCAAATCAGTATGGTAATAGGGAGCCTACATAGATACATACCATGCGTTTTTATATAATAAATGTTAAAGTTGCTCTTAAATTATGTCAGCTGCTTTTTATCTTATGCTTAAACTCTCTGCTCTAATGTTCATTTATTTTTAATGCAGTTTCAAGCCAATAGTTGGAAACATCTCATCCTTAAGATATGCAAAGGGTCCTACAATCCACTACCATCTCACTATTCCTATGAACTTCATTACTTAACAAAACAGATGTTGAAGAAAAATCCCCAGAATCGTCCATCAGCCAGTACTATTCTTGCAAGAGGTTGCTTAACCAAACTTATAAAAAATCGCTTGCCTTCTGAGGTACGGTATATTCTTTGTCTCTAGATTTAAACAATAGTATCTACATTTTAGATACTAAATAAGTTTCTTTTGTAGTTTGTTAGCGTGTAACAATATGAAATGTAGTGTTGTGTAGGTCTTACTCTAAAAGCCATAAATACAGTTGTAGACTTCTCAGAAAACTGAGTCTTTAGAAGCATTTGTTTTGAAAATAAAAGTTGAATATTGACGTGATGCTGCTAAAATTAGATATTGTTAGCTGTTAGCTGTAACAGTGCTTTTGTATAGTAAGTCTATTTTTAACAAATAGCACATACAGTAATTTGGGAAAGTTTAAAATGGTACAGTACTTGCATCTCTTCATACACATTCCAGATGACAAATGAGCTTGAGCAGGTGTTAAAGGAAACCAAGAAACATGAAGGCAATGCAGCAACACCAAAGGGTAAGTCAGCAACATTTTTCTTGATGTAAGTGTTGCTTTCTTCCTTTCTAGGAAGAAAACTAACTCTATCCCAGCTGACACCAGGACAGTATGGAATGACAAAATGACTAGGAATTGTAAGATCTTAAATACAGCTATAAGACATTATTATATGTTCAAAGCTACTTTTAATTACTTCAAAATTTCATATTATTGAACTTGTATGGAAAAATGCTTGAAGGCCGTAAATTACATTCCAGCATGAGAAGTACGGTGCAGAGCTGCAATACATACATTGTAAGTCTTAAGACTTGTGCTAGAATTAAACCTTTCAATTTTAAAATAAGCAAAACTTTTAGCTGTTGCATATATTTTAAATATGACAGTGCTTTCTTTGCCAGAATATGGTGAAGCAAGTTATTTTCATTATTTAATTTTTAGAGAGAATGTTGGATTTTTTCTTCTGCATAAATTTAGCTACACCAAAATTTGTACACATTTGGAACTGAATAGTAGAGGGACTCCCTGTTGAGAATGAGCTACACTGACAGAAGTGTGAAGAAGCTTTCATGTAATTTTCATTGCTTGGTTCAGTGGCGTTGCTGTCATACCTCTGGAATACCACTTTACCACAACTGTTTGCTAAAGGTATTAACTCTTGAACCTGTTCCTTAATGTATCAGGTAATGTCATGGCTGGTGGAAGCTCAAATAATAAGAAAGAAAATAGGGTAAGTATTCAAATATAAATAAAATATTTGTATTTTAGTAATTTAGAATGTTCTGTATTATAGAAAAGTTCATATGGAAAATTATTGGTATGCTAAACCATAGATCAGCCTACTAGGTCAGCTGTCATCTGTGTTCAAATTGCACGGTTTTCCTGTGCATTTCCCACCACTGTAACTTTTTGATGCTTCCCACATTTAGTTTAGTTCCAAAGTAGATTTCCTTATAATCCTGTCAAAAAAACCCCAACCCCAACCCCCCCTCTCCTGTTTTTCTAAGTTTCGGGATACTGCAAAAATTGATGCATTTTCTTTGCTTTAGGGACATATTTTCAACAGGCTGCTGTGGAAACAGTCTAGCCTGGACATAATTCTCACTAGGTTTTAGGGCCCATGCTGAGATTTCAGGTGAGGAGAATTAAGTCACAGGTGGACAAGAAGTCACCTGTGGGTACATTATAGCACAGCCTGGCTCAGCCATATTGAGTATATTTTTCAAAACATGCTGCCAGTAGGGCTTATTTTTTTTCTTTTAATAGACCTGTAAATCTGAGCAGCTTAATATTTGGGTGCATCTTGTTTTCCCTGGGAATATGACTCATTTATCTTTATATTGCTACTGTTCTTAAATGTAAAAAAATAAAACCACAAATTGCATCAAGTAACTACATATGTGCTTAGCTTCAAAAACTGAGATTGTCCGTCAAAAAAGGGCATGCAGTGTGAAATGCAGTGCAATAATAGATACAGTGCAATTGCAATTGGCTTCATGGTGTCAGTGGTTTAGTTTTCAGATCTTTAGGCCAGCCACTTAATAGCAAAACTAAAATAATGCCATGTTAATATTACTGCTTTGTTTTTCTCGACAACAAGGATAATGTTTAATACAGTCTTTATGCTTTTAAAGCAACGTAAAGATGAAAGCAAGCATAGTCCCTTAGAAAGGAAAAATATTATGACGGATTTGAGTGAAAGCACAAAGCAAGAAAGGAAATCTGATGAAGAGGGTAAGTTTTACAGTTTTAAGGCTGATGCATTTCCTTCTATGTAGTGATATCTAAATGTCAATGATCCAGCCATTTAAACAGGTAGAGCATCCAAGTCTGCACCTATAGAAAACCATGCCACTGTCTGTTACTTCTGCAATTATATTGATCCTCACTGCTCATCTGAGATTGAAAAAAACAAATTAAAAAAAAAAATCTTGGCCAAAGTGTTGAAAACATTTGGTATAGAGTAAATATATGGGGAACTCTTACCAAGTTCAGTCTTGCACCCACAGAACCAAATGTCACTGTTAGTGAAGTGCTGTATGCTTAGAACTAGTTTGCATGGACAGAGAATCAAATTAGATGCTGGTTATCATCCCTTTTTTTGTTGCAATTACAGTAGAAACTTCTGACGTCCTCCCAGGAATTACTGATTTGCCACATCCCCACAGGAGGCAGTGGGAAAAGAAGATTTCCAACACTGTAGTGGATGTCCTGGAAAATGCATCCTTGCTTTCTTCCAGTTTTACATCTGAAGAGGCTAAAAGTAAGATTTAATTAAATGTGGTTTTAATTAAAGTAATATCAGTGGTTTTTTACAGATTTTTAAAAGCCAAAACTTTACAGGGCATATTTAAAATGATGTAAAAATAATTGTAAAATGTTGTATTAACAACACTCAAAAAGTCCGCTGTGCTGAAGAGAATTTCTTAGTGGTCTTGTGTGACAGGAGGATTGCAAAGACTGATGAAAGCCACATTAGCAACCCTAAAATTATAATCATCACTAAGAAATTATCCTACCAACACTCCTCTTGATACGCCGTTTGTGCGGGTAACACTGAGGAATTAATTTGATGCAGAATGCAGCTGCCTGTCTTTCAAGTACAGCATACTATTGGGAGCATGTAACATCCGTACCTCTACTTCTGTTGTCATTTAACATAGAGATAATGCCAATGACAAGAACTATTAATGATGTACCTCAGATGTGAGGCAGAGATTCTTCTTCCACATCCACAGCTGTTAATTAGAACACTCAACATGGGGTTTCTTCTGAAAAAAGTTTCAATTTTAAAATGCCCCACACTGTATGTGATTGTTATAATTGTTTCATGTGATTATGGATATGTATTCTAAGTAAATGTGAATAGATGCTATTGAAATAAATAATCAAGATATGAGTAGTCAGGAAATTCCCAAGTTGTGGTAGGAACATTACATGATAATTATATTCGGGGCAAGGGAAGAGGACAGAATAATGCATGTATTTAGGTGTTCTGCTATTAAAAGGCACAGAAATGGCCACAGGCTCCATTTTGTGAGATTTATAAAGCCACTAAATAAGCTTGCAGAGACTCTGACTCCTCACACCGCTCAGGCAGTTTCTGCTGGCTCCCTGCTAGCAGAAGGCTCCGCTGTGGCCTTCCATAATTTTCTTTCCTCTTAATGCTGATAGTGTCAACCTCAGCACGTTGAAAGGTCAGCAGTGCTACAGATGGGAAACATCTAGACTCTTTTCTTGCTGTATTTCTCTCTTGAATGTGATCTTTGTAATCCGCACTGCTAATGCAATTTTGTCTAAGTAGTATTTATTAATGATTTTATACCTAGGTGGCTGTGTTATAAACTACAGTGAAAAAAAGCCACGTAAGCAGTGGAACAAGGAAACTCCTCAGACCCTGATGAACATTCTCAGTAATGCAGATGTCAGCTTAGCATTTAAAACATACACAATTTATAAACCAGGTAAATTCCCAGTTTGTGGGCAAACATTTTTGCAAACAGGTTTATTAATATTTTTTTTTTTTTTTTACATACATAGCCACTATGTATAGAGCTTGTGCACTTGAGTTCATGTCACAACAGGCTGGTTTGGTTTTTTTAAAGTTTGCCAAATGAAATGTGGGATTACAAAAACCCAAGCTGAGAATTCATGAGTGATTGCACATCTCCACCACATCTCTTTATGAAGAGCTTTCGCTTGCAGCTCAATAGCTGCATAAGGTTGTGACATAAATGCAGCGACTGCAGAGCCATGCAGTCTCAGTCTCCATCCTGCTAAGTGGCCTGGTGTATGCGTTAGGGAGGTGCAATAAATGGGCTGTAGCCCCATCAGGTACATACACCTTTACTAAATCAGTAGCGCCCTGTTTTGAAGACAGGATGGTAAGATGGCATGGCAAAAAATAACTGTAGTCTATAGATGTGCACAGCCACAGTCATAAATACTTGGTCTGCACTTCAGTTGTGTTATTAGTTTATTTCCCCACTTAAAATAGGTAACAGCTTGTACTGGAATCTGCTAAGAACTGGAGACGAGTTAGAAAGTCTATATTGTATTTATAATCTTAATAATTTTATTTTTAAAATTAAAGGATTTTGGTGACATTTTCATTTTTATACTTTCAAAGCTTCTGAAAATGTATTTAGAGGTCCACTTTCCGATGAAACTGAAGCATCTGATGAAGTAGATGGTGAACATGAAGCTATTGTCATAGATTCTGAGGGACTTGAGTCTAGATCTGATGAAGATGACACGTATGTCCAAATGACATCCTTGTATTTTTGTTTTCTTTGGTTCCTTAAAGTGATTTTACCAAAAGACATTCCCCTGAAAAAAAAAAAAAATCAAAATTTTTCTCGACATCTAAATCCATCTCTCTCTTACATAATATTAAAATTTAGTAACATTTGGTATCTTATTTGATATCTGATATCTGATTTGATATCAGGTTTTCTTTGCTATATTTATAGTTGTTTATGGTGTTGAGATTAAACAGGTTGCTTGTTATCAGGAGATTGTTTTTGCTGATGACTTTGCAAAAATGAAAGCATGAGGTGAAATTAGATCCACAGTAAAGCGTAAAACCTTCTTACATGAAACGTCTTTGTACTCCGACCTTGAAATCAGATAACCAGCGGCAAATCCACTTGCCTAGTGGTATGTTTGCTGTATTTGTGTATTATTCTTCCTACTCTTTCATGCATAGGGCAGTAAAATCACTTTGGTACCTACTTATTGAGACAGATTTGTAGAAACTTTTTAACTTCAATGTTCTGTTTATGTTAGTGACCCACTTTTCCTGTTTTTGAAAGATCAGAGTGTGCATCAACACATTCTGAACAGAAATACTGTATTTTACAGATGTGTGTATGTTTTGGGGGGTTTTCTTGGAATCTTAGCTCAGTTTATGTCATTGTTTATTTTTGTGGCACTTGGAGATGAATTACTTAGGCATGTATTACTGCAGTTCAGCTGCAAACTGTTAATATCAACACATTTGCAGTAGCTTAATATATGCATTTGGTTTTGCTTTTGATAAAACTTACTTGGGTAAATTCAAAAGAGAATCCCTATTGGTTCCTTAATCACAGTGCTGCAGGAAATGTCTCTTGTGTTGATATTTTTAACATAATTTCTCCTAGTTGTAGGGTAATTTTAGGGAAAAAAAAGCAAACAAAGATTTATAAAGTTGTATTTCGCTTTGCAAAATAACATTTTGAAATCTGTTTTTAGGGACTTCGAGGAGGATGACCCAGACTGGGTGTCGGAACTGAAATTGGTATTGAAACACAGTGACTGAAATTTTGAATTTACCTACGATAACTGAAGTTAGGCTTGCCAATATTTATAATCCAAATCATTGTTAATAGTAGTTATTAATAAAATTATTTCAGTCAAAAAATTCTGAGTGTGCATGTTTTCTCTATCACAAAACTGAGGGTGAAAAATGCGTAACAAACTTTTTTTAGCTAGAACGCTTGCAAATAACTAAACAAGCCTAGATACTAAATGTATTTGGAGTTGGTAATAACTTTGTAGAAATGTTCAGTCAAAAGCATTAGTGCTAACAGCATTGTTCAAATTGCCCCCTTGTCATATTTCAAAGAGATGGTGTAACGCTATGAGAGTGTGTAAAGCTCTTCTTCCTGACTACATACTGAAATACTACATAGTAGGAATAGCTGATCTCGTCTGAAGGGCATATTATGGAAAACATTTAACTATGCTAAATATTTGAGGCTTTAGTTCATGCGAATATTAATGCTCTGAAAACTCTTGAGCCTGAGCTTTTGCCTTAATTACTTCCATGAAAAGGTGTTTATATATGGCATTGCATGTGTGGAAGGAAGCTAATTTATTCATAAATAAGGATGAATTTTCCAATTTAGGTAAGGAGACACTTCTGCTGCAGAAAGCATTATGGGCAATGTCATGTTTGGCCTCTGTGCTGGCTACTGGGTACTAAATAGTCATTTTACAAGAGAAGCATGGCAGGGGAGAGCAGAAATGCTCTCAGCAGGGTTAGAATCATAGAATCGTTTAGGTTGGAAAAGACCTCTAAGATCATCGAGTCCCACCGTTAACCTAACACTGCCAAGTCCACCACTAAACCATGTCCCTAAGCACCACATCTACATGTCTTTTAAACACCTCCAGGGATAGTGACTCAACCACTTCTCTGGGCAGCCTGGTCCAGTGCTTGGCAACCCTTTCGGTGCAGAAATTTTTCCTCATGTCCAATCTAAACCTCCCCTGGCGCAACTTGAGGCCATTTCCTCTCATCCTATCGCTTGTTACTCGGGAGAAGAGACCGACACCCACCTCACTACAACCTCCTCTCAGGCAGTTCTCTTGGGGAAGCTCTTCCGGACTGTGTCCATGTAATAAATAATATTAGAGAATAATAAATATGAAAAGCTTCAGGAAATCTGTAGATTTGGTACGAAGCCATTTCACAGCGCACCTCCCACGTTGCACATAGGCTGGTACTCGAGGCTCTGCCAAGGATTCAAGAACTTGAGGCAGTCGAGATTTTCTTTTGGGCCACCCTACTCCTGTTACTGACCACCCAAAGCAAAAGACGCTCGTCGTGGGAGGAAGGTGCGGTTTGCGTGAGGAAAACAAACCTCCTGCTGCTCCCCACGGGCCCTCGCCGTTCCTGGCCGCCGCTCCGGGCCTGGCTGCGGGCGCTGCCGTCTCACCGCTTCAAACGCCACACCTCCGCCGAGGGGACGCGGAGCCCGCGGGGGGCTCCTCCTCCTGGCCGCGGGGGCTCCGGAGGCGGCTGGGCGCACGCAGGTATCGCGTCCCCCGGCGGCGGGCCAGGCCGCGCCGGGTCCGGCCGAGCCGAGCCGAGCCGGGCCGGGCCGTAGGGGAGGGAGGTCCCGGCTAGGGCTGCTCGCCCGTCGCGCCCCGTCGCCGTGGCGACGGCACCACAGCCGGGGCGGGAAGGGCGGCGGAGAGCGATCCCCCAGCGCGGCGGGCACAGCGGCACCCCTGCCGGCTTCCCCTCCCCGTGCCACCTGAGGTGCCTCTCTCCAGGCCCCGAGCAGGAGCTTGTAAACCGCCACCCGTGACTTTCTGTAGGTCCTGCTGCGAGGAAGGCGGCGGCCACCTCCGGCGGGTGGTGGCAGTCGAGCCCTGGTGGCCCGAGGTCTGGCCCTGCCGCTCTCACCTCCCCAGCGCCCCGCTTCCATTAAGCTGCCCGCAGAGGCAAGGCCCTGGGGGTGAGGGGCCTGGGTGTACAGCAGGCCGAGGGCAGCCCGGTGGGTGAGAGGGCCGGGCTCTGGCAGGCAGCGCACCCCTGTCCCAGGGGCAGCTTGCCACACATGGGTGAGAGGCCCACCTGTCCCGAGTGGCTGCTTCTCACCAGTGACTATGAACAGGAGCTGGCTTTGGCCCAAATACCTAAATTACAAATGCTCAAAGGTCACCCTGCCTGCGCTGTCGAAGTGGTCCCCAGAAACTGCCAGTCATGGAGCCCGCACGGGCTCCCAAGGTAGCCTGTTACAGAGCTTGTCTGTCCCTCCTGACAGGGAAAGCCTGGTATCTTAGGAAATCTCCCTTGCTAAAACTCAGGCCAACTAATAAGAACAGTTTTATAGTGTTTGCTCATATTTAGCTGTGTAAGTTTGCTTATGGATACGTTGCAAGTACCCAGTGACATTACCGTTTCTGCCAGAGGTTTCCAGACGACTGCTAATGCCACAATGCACTTGGCTGTGGTGTCCTGCAAAATGCAGTGGCTTTTCTTTTTGCTGCCAACATTAGATCACATTAGTTTAAATCAACACGAAATAGATTATAATTTTATTTTTTCCATTAAAAGAACAAGTCTGCAGTATTGTTAACATCAGGAAATAATGAGTCAGACTTTCCAAAATCATATTATAATCTTACATAGTACTTTCTACTGCCTTCTCATGTTTTAACTTTAGGGTGTACTAGGACTAAGCTTCAAGCTTTTCTTTATGAGACACTCATAAACTTGCTGCTTATTGAAAGTTCAGATCCGCAATAATTTGGAGACTCCCAGGAGATGACATTTTGAGGAAGAATCATCAGCAGTAATAAAAGTGTGACAAAATGTGATAAAAATGACAGTCTTGAAAGGTAGTGTTGTATTGGTTTTGTAGTACAAACTCAGATGTTACAGCACTGACTATGTGCAATACTGATTTTGGGACTTCTTTATTTTAGACACTGCTTTAAGACGAAGACATCATGGATAAATATGAAATCATTAAAAAAATTGGAGAAGGATCTTTTGGCAAAATATTCTTGGCAAAAGGAAAAGTGGATAATGAGCAGTGTGTTATCAAAGAGATCAATGTAACTCAGGTAAAACAACAAACCTGGATGATAACGATAGTTATTTACCTGATTGTGTTAATTGCATTTAGCTAGGGTATGAACTTGTGTTATATTTTATCTCCTTTGTAGTTCTATCTCAATTATATAGGGTTAAACTTTCTGAAGACTGTACTCTTTGCTTATTTAGTGATTTTACAAGCATAGACAAAATATGTATTTTGGTATTAACCATGTTTACCTTTTACTGCATTTTTGTTCTTTTCAAAACTTCTGTCTACCTACAATGTGTGACACTACTGAATTCAAATTTTGTAATAGATGATTCAACTACAATGAAACTACTGCCACTGAAATAACAAATCACAATTTTGTGATACATTTCTCTAAACTTTTTCATTTCCTTTTTTTCCCACATCCGTATTTTCAGATGCGAGTAATTCACAGCAGAGTCGTTCCAATCCTCATTTGTGTTTACGGCAGTTTGTTTCATCTCACCTGATTGTAAATGTCCATTCTGTAGCTGTCAGCACCTGACCTGCTTGGCTAGACTCCCTTTCTAGGAGAACAAGAGAAATATGTATTTTTAGGATGCTGTTGATCGTGTGTGTTTTAGAATTCTGTTTTAGAATGAGCTGAATCGGGCCATAAAAGCACTCTCTTTCTGTTGACTGCAGAGGCAGGGTTAGGATGACTAGCTCAGGTATCAGAGCAATACCACTCCTATATCTAGTTCCGGAAAGACAGGCAATTAAACTCCCTGTGATTTCAATACAAGGGTTTCAATAGTCTGTTTCAATGAATGCCTACATGCTTTTGACAGGTCTTTTCCTGTTCTGGGCCACACTAGTGAATTTCTAATATATTAGAGACTTATAATAGAAGACTGAATTTTTATACATTGGTTCTAGAAAAAGCTGTATAACTTCCAGATTCAAACCCAGAAAAATTGATATGCTAGTAGTGACAGCTAAATAAAAAATAGTTTCTTTCTATGCTCATGACCAATAAAAAAATGCATTTCTAATCTTAGATTTTGATGTATACAAAATAGAAAAATTGAAGTTAATAAAATATTTTTGTGGATTCCACTCAAAAATCAGGAGCTGGATACAGAAAATTATTACTTTGAAGTCACAAGATCTTTTTTATATGGTAGAGTGAGTGTGTTTCATAAACGTTCTGATTTTTGAATCTTTGAGGACTACATTTCGAAATTATTTCTTAAGAATGAGGGTAAGAAACTTTTTATAAATACAAGAGGACATTTTGATGGATGGATATTCAGAAACATGAATTTTTAAGAAGTGATATTGATGAAAGTGTGATCACAATGAACCAAATAGAAGTTTTCCATTTAATGTAACAGGGCAAAGAGTTTGCCTGAAATGTTGCAAGAACTCATAACACCAGTAAAACAGAAGGACTTTTTTTCTTTTTACTTTATTCTTTTGAGATCATCCATTTTAAAAATACAGAATCACCTAGACCCTTATTCTTCGAATACTTAAGGGAAGTTTAACTTCAGAGTTTAACACTATTCATCAGCTGGCTTAGCAGTAGCATTTGTGTAAAAAGTTTAAAGGCATACACTTGTCTGTTTGTAAAATGTCATAATTTGGTTTGACTTTGGTAGCGTTCCAATATATTTCCAAGCATACACTGCAAATTGGTATTTTACATTATATACACATCATATTTTATAATATTTCTGCATCACCTTGGTAGATAGTCTTTTTGTATTTGTGGGAGTGGTTTGATAATGATGTAACTATTTTTGAAGAGAGTTAAATATATCGTTGCTAGCATATAGTTTCTTAATTCTTTGTAGATGCCTGTGAAAGAAAAAGAAGCCTCTCAGAAAGAAGTAATTCTTCTGGCCAAGATGAAGCATGCAAATATCGTAACTTTCTATGCTTCTTTGCAAGGTTTACTTTTAACATTTTTGTTTTATTTGTGATTATAGGAGTGGAAGGCAGCAAAACCTAGCTTGTTAATATTGCCCAACTTTAAGCCTGTCCCCAACCCCTTACTTACCAGTGGGGACAGATCCCAACTCCTAAAAATGAACACAGGGTATCAGATTCAGTCATCAGTTGCCCTCTTCATGTGTGTGTGGGGGACCTAAGGTATTGTGGCATGAATGCTAGATCCTGGGGTGTCTGCATTGCTTAAGTTGAACTTTAGTCTTGACGTTCAACAGGAGTCCAGATTTTTATGAGACTTTTCCAGGAGTTTCAATAGAAGAAGAGAGCTTTTGAGTATAGCAGGAAATAGGTCCTGTTGGGCTTTTGTCTTGAGCCATATTTTGAGGTATCACTCAAGGATACAGAATTCTTCAGGACCGAAAGAGATCGAAGGAAGTGTGTTCTCCATAAAAGCTAATTCCCTGTATTTATTTTTTCTGCTGACATCTGTCATAAGGAATGCCTTATGTAATGAATGCTATAGTTACAGCTTGTGTTCAAATTGTTTTCTGTGATCAGGACTGTAAATGTTTTAAGGGACACGTAAATCTGGTAGTCTTCTGGACCTCAGAGAGGTAAGAATAGGGTGAGTTTCCCTATTAAGTAGCCCATGCTGTTTATTTCTACTGTTGGACACTGTCTACTTTCAACCTTTTCCCTAACCCTAACTGTATACTTAGTTATTATTGGGGAACAATCCCAACTATGAAGTGTTCTGCTAAGCATTGCCTTTAAGAACATCTGTCTTCTTTCTATGAGTGTCGTCACTTGAGGGTTTTCTCATGTATTTAATATTTTGGTGAATCTCCACTTAAATATATTTTCATGTCTCAGTTTTGCATCAGGTTTCACTGGAAGTATCAATTTTTTCTAAGTTGCTCTTTGAAATGGAGGAGTAGATAGAGGATTAACTACTCCCTTTTAAAACAAGGACCATATAAAATAAAAGTAAAAGTAATTTATTGCTGTATTAACAAGTAATAAAGGAATAAAGGAAAAATTATACTTTTCCTTTCAGAAAAGAACAAGCTATATATTGTGATGGAATACTGTGATGGTGGAGATTTAATGAAGCGGATAAATATGCAGCATGGAGTGCTGTTTAACGAGGACCAGGTGAAAGAAGTTATCTTTAGAGGAAATGACATATTATGTAAAATGCGTGGTTTGAATTATCCAGTACAAGCTACTGTTTCTTTTCTGACCTGTTAACAATAATTGAACATTTTAAAGAAACTTTGGTAATTTTAATGGGAGTTTAGGGTTTGTTTTTTACACTGGTTTAAGATCTTAAATTAATTCATTAGCAGTGTTTTGATGCCATTTTTATCCCCCCTCCCTCCCATTGCTCCTTCCATTGTGGATGCACTTTTTCTTTGTACTAGTAGTATACCTACTAAGCCATAAAGACTTTCTTTTAAACGGTGTTTTAGAATTATGGAGGGATATATTATATACAAGTTCTTCATTTGTTTATGCTATTTGCATCATGGCATATCCTGCTTTATGCTGAAGTCAATGGTAAATCTCTCACTCATTTCATTTGGGTCAAGACTTCTCTGATGCCATTTAGATTGTTAAACCAGCACAGAGAAATATGCCCAGAATTCTGACTGCTTTTGGAGCATGTTCACATATATTTTAATTTGTAAATAGATGAGTATGATAGGTATTGCAACTCATAGAAACAGAATTTCCCACTATTCCTTACTTATTCCTTACTGTTATCTTTATGAAGGAAATTTTCTCTTACATATTGGACTTAGTGTACTGAACTCTGAGGTTATTTAATCATGCGTAGTCTTCCACTTTTGCAGGTACAATGAAAATTTACCTAGAAACTAGATAGATGCTATCCAACCTGTTAGTGGAAATACACTCTAAAGCGTAAAGGTGGAAAAAAAAAAGAAGTATTGTGACTTTTCTTCTTGCTTTAGTGGTAAAAGAGGAACTCCTTAGTGTGGAAGTCAGTTGGAAGTGAATTACTGGTTCAGTAATAATGAATTTTAAGATCCTATTGGGAGTCATACTAGCGGTAGAGAGAACACGAGAGAAAATAGAGAGGACAAAACCACAGATCATGAAAACACAAAAGAGAGAACCAACACACACAAACCCCTTGACAACGAGACAGAATAATACATATCCAAAGAAAGGCAAAGGAAGTAGAGACCAAAGAATGGATTATAGAAACTAAAGATACCTCTGCCAATCACGAAAGGAAAGCAAATTGCCCAATTTAACATAACATTGTTAAAATATCTTTATATTTTCGAATGTATGCCTAAGAAAGTCTCATTTGTGGTATCCGCCCTATTCAGGAAATCATCTGCTTAATGTGAAGCATTACTAAATAGAAGATTATTACTTGAATCAAAGTCTTTCATGACCATCAATTTTCCTAAATAGAGAAGCATATAAGCACATTGTACTTTTGTTTCTGAATTAAGTCCAAAGGCCCTTATTCAATAAAACAAGTATATTTGAAGTTAAATATATGTTTAAGGGCTGTACTGGATCAAGGATAAAGGATAAACCTGTGTGCTTACTTATTATGCAAGTTTCTTCATAGCTCCCTTCTTTCACCACATTTCAGTCCTTCATCCTTTGTTTCTGTTTTTTTCTGGACCACATTCATTAAGACTACAAATACTATAACTGCGTGGCATGACTTCCACCACTGAAGATTAAGAAGACACCTCCCAAATCTGTCTTAGTTGTTATTTGAACTCACTCATTTCTAAATAAAGGTCTAATATTCTTACTGTCCTTTGACGTGATTCTTCAGTCCTTGTTCAAGTACTCGTCCTGTTACAGTCAGTGAAAACTTGATGGGGATAAGGAAAGTGGAGCAGGTGTCTAGTTCCATTTAGTTTTGTGATAGCACTATAAAAGGAAAGGAAGAGTCTATGGCCTTAATTTTAAAAATATTATTTCTTACTATTTTATATTGTATATGCTCTACATATACTAGATTTTGTTGTTGTCTTTATTTTATATATTTCAGGAAGATGCCCCATTGGACATTAGAGTCACACAAATTTATAGATATCTGTTCTCTTTAACTTTCACTGCAGATTCTGAGTTGGTTTGTGCAGATCTCCTTGGGCTTGAAGCATATTCATGACATGAAGATTTTACACAGAGATGTAAAAGCACAGGTAGTAAAACTGGTACTGTAGAGGGGGTGATTTTGTCTTGTAAAAAATATGCCTAAGAAGCTCTACCATGTTTCATTTTCGCATACCAGTTTTGTTTTTATTTGCAGAACATTTTTCTTAGCAATAATGGAAAGGTAGCAAAGCTTGGGGACTTCGGCATAGCAAGGCAGTTGAACAGGTAAGCAACTTTTTTAGTTAGTCTGTGACCTACACCAAATAGGACTGTTTCTGAATGTTCAGAATGCAACTTGAATTTGCAAATTGTTTGTGGATTGTGCTTGTTCAAGAGGTCTGGGATACAAAGAGTCTGACACTACATTTTTTTCTGTTATCCTAGAACATGCCATCCTGCATGAAACCACAGATGTATCTAGCCTAGTAACTGGACTTCTGTTACGTGTAAGACATGGGGTGGGGAAGCCTCAATCTTTCCCTGTTCTCTGTGGAACTGACATAAAGAGATTCTGGAGGCACAGCTCCTGCTCTTGCAGCTGTTGATAATCACTTCTGGTGCCTCATAAAAAAAGAAAGTGAAGAGTGTTAAAAACTTAGGAAAGAGTATAAGAAAAGAGTTTGTACAGATTTTCTTGGTATGTCCTCCAAGACTGTGCCCATAATAATTTTTTAAAAAGGGCCAGAACCTACTCTCTGGGCCTGAGAGTAAATGTTATGGCATGGCTTGCATCCGCATGGCTAAACTCTGTTCTCCCAAAGAGGGTGGCCTTATCTTTACTGACTTTGGGGACAAGGTTGGCCTATCCTGCATAGTGGCCAGGTGTTGTCTAGGGGAGTGCTTTTTGGTGTGGCCAAAACATGCCAGGGGGCATGCCAACAACAGGACAATGCTTGAATTTGATCTCTTTTTGAGCTGATTGATTTTCTTTGACCATGGCAGGATATTGTGGCGAAGAAGTTCCACAATTTAATTAGGTATTGTGTGGAAAGGTAATTTCCTCTGTTGATCATTTTGCAGATTGTCCCTCTTATATCAGTCCTTCTCAGTTGCTTTGTACTACACCTGCTGCAACTCACTTGTTAAAACTTTTCTTATCCCTAATTAAGTCAGTGTAAGTTTAACCACATTTCTGTCTACACAGCAACAGTAAAGAGAACAGATAACTTTAACCAACATAGACAATTTGCTCATTCTCTTCGGGTGTACTTAACTGTGTACGTGTATCAGGTACCTTTATGCATTCTTCACATGGACATACAGCCCATGTAATTTCTGTCAAGGCCCCATCAGATTGGCTTTGGATTTAGGCCTACATAACCTTGCCAGTTCAGTGGTGCATCAGAGCTAGGAAGTCTTGCTGAGAGATGGAGTATATTGGATTAGCATGTTTGGATAGTATCTTGATCCAAGCCCGCTCACCTCCAGGGATATGCCGTGTCGCTGTTCTAGCTGCAGCCTCTGCCAGCTCTCGTGCCTTTGTGGTGTGTTCCTTTGTGAAGCATAGACCTACTGTCAGTGCCTCAACTCTCCACGTGTAAACTACTTATGCAGAAAGTGCCTACCTTCAGAAGTGTTCTGGGGATAATTGCTTTAAGGATTGTTCCTACACAGCAGAATAGTACATAGCAGATAGGAAGTAAACCTCAGAATTTGAATGTCCAAGTACAGACACTTTAAAGAGTATTTAATAGGCTTATACAACAAAATAATTGCAGCTTGATAGTACTTTTCTTCATGTAACAAGCGAATTAAGTTTCTCAGGCTCTCTTTTCTTCCTCCCCTGGGGTATACAAAGGCATTTTCATCTCCGTTCTCCAAACTGCAAGATAGTGTCCAATACTTTTACTTGCAGTTATGTGTCTGTGGCACCTCTGGCACTCAGACTTCATGTAATCTATAAAGAGTGTAACTTACAACTTTATTAACATCTAGTATAGAGTGAGAGGAATCACACTCTGTGACTACCTGTTTCTCTCCACTGACTTCCCTGTGACTGTTGATGACATCCACAGAGTAGATATCTAAAAGCAAGTGAAAAGAATCCAGCTGGTGCTACTTGGCTGCACCTTCACAAGTCAGCACCAAAGATGGAACTAGAATTCATTTACTCATCCTTTAGTTTCTGGACAGCACTTCCTCCTTCCACTGTTTCTGGCTTGCGTGACTGACTACCACCTCCCATATTCTCACTTCAATGACTATGTTGGAGACTTCTAATCTTTTGCAGTGTCTTCGACAGCTTTCAGAATTCTGTGTTAATGATAAACGTTCCTTGAAAATGTTGATTACAATGCTGATGAAAAGTGGGGAAAAGCGAATTCTTGTGCTTTCTGTTGAAGTGCAAACACTCTCCACTATTAAAATAGTCATTTTTACACAGAACTGGGAAATACTTTAGTTTTTCTTGGAGTGTTCTATTATTCAACTATTTGGAGAGCAGAAATAACGTCCCCCACAGGCTTTTCATCTGCGGCAGAGAAGCCTCTAGTTCAATTCCTTGTAAATTTTTTCATTGTGTAAACCTTTTTGTTCATTGTGTTTCATTAGCACTGTGGAGTTTGCCCATACCTGTGTAGGGACCCCCTATTATCTGTCACCTGAGATGTGTGAAAATCGACCATATAACAATAAAACGTAAGTCTCTGTCTTTCCTTCATATGCTTGTGCATGAGGGCATGCAGGCACGAAAGAACTTATTTTAGTAATATCATGGTTTAAATCAGTATTTCTGCAAGGCACCAGGAATTTCACGTGTCACCCTTTGTGAAGTTTTGTATTATTGCGTACAATAATTAGGTACATCAATCGTATACAACAGCTATGTTATACTACACTGTCAGTTGTATTTTGACTCACAGTGTCCAGAGTATAGCAATCATGAATTCGTTGTGATTCATCTACAGGCTTAACATAATTATATTTTTTGGTTTATAAAATTACTTACTTTAAACTTAAAGTTTAATCTCATTCTCTTTTAATGCTCCTTGTTAGTAGTGGCATGAAATGTAAAATAGATTTTTTTCCTTTGCTTTATCTGGTTCTCCAGCAAATACTAAATTTCTCTCTCTATTTCCAACATGTAATAGCCAATGCAAGTATGGGTCTTTTCAGTTGCAAGTTTATGAATTTTTGATACACTCATTTGTGATTTATAAAAATACACTAAAATGAAAGCTGCTAGGTTGGCAATTCTGGAACTTTGCAGTAGCCACCTGCAGGAAAGACAAATAGGTCTGAGAATTGTAAAGGTTCACTCAGGCTTAACACAAAATACCAGCTGAGAAGCACTGAAAAGTCAGGAGCTGAGTGGGCTAGACCCCCTTCTCTGTGTGTGGGATGTGATCAACACCAAATGTTCTGGAGCCCAGACTAGCATCTCAGCTCTAAGGTGCTATTCACACAAGTTTACTCCCTTATTGTCTCCTTAACTATCAAGTCAGCCGGAGATAGCTTTGCCCTTCATACTGCTAGGAATATTAAGCAGGCATTCTTTATGTCATGTGCCTTTTCCAAAGCTAATGATAGTACCTACTTAGGTATCATAGAAACATTGGTACCACAACTAAAAAGAAATTTCTAGTCATTCTTTTCAGTGCATCTTAAGAAAAATTAAAACTTGCACCAATTTTAATCTGATGGAATAATGTTAATAAATTTGAGAGCTGAGAAGAGGTACTGATTCCATGTATGAAAATATTATAGTCTTTTCCCTGAAACTTTAATTACTTTTTATTCACAGAGATATTTGGTCTCTTGGCTGTGTGCTTTATGAGCTATGTGCACTAAAGCATCCTGTAAGTACCGCAGAATCAGATCATTATCATATTATTACAAAAGATAGTGGACAGCTTGGAAAAACTGTAGTAATAATAGTATTCATAGTCATCTGCTAGAATTATTTTCAGCTTATTTATTGATATTAAAGAATAACTGCTAGTGTTTTAATTTTTCGTATTGTGTCTGTTTTGTGCATACTAAAATACAATGTATTACGTTGTATTTCTACAACATATATATATGTGTGTGTGTATACACACATTGAACATATATTTACTCTCTAATAAGTGCTAAACTTTTTCAAAAGGCAGATGAACAATGTAAAGAATTAAAGCCAAACTTCAAGGTTAGGCTTTAGGTATGTAATTTTACTCATTTCTATTTGAAAATACCAATCTATACTTACTGAAGAGTTTGAAACCCACATTTCCCCAGCAAGCAGTTTGAGTCCCCAGAAGCATTTTCCTAAAGGTTTCATTTTGTTTGAAGCACATTCATGTCAGAAGATAACTGAGATATAACATCTTCAGGAAGCTGTGTTGTCCTCAGCCTGATCTGAGCCTCAGATAATCCTCAGCCTGTGAGTATTATGTGGAGCAGGGAACACAGCAGAGACTAATCCCAGCAACAGGGAAAGGATCAGATTCCTGTGCCCAGCAGAAGTTGACCTTTTGCTGAGCTTGGATGCGGGAGAAGGTAAAGCAGCACTGATAGGGAGAGCACTTGTGCTGAGCTGAGAGCAAGGGGATACTGCTGAGGAAAATTCCAGATTTCACAAAGTGAGCAAACATTAATATTACTTCTTATGAATATTAGCTGTTTTATTCTGTATTGCTGCCCATTTTTTTAATTTGAAGGCAGGGACTAGATGCTGATGTAGACAGGAAATGCAAATGAAGGTAAGGCAAATTTTGGTTACAACACCTTCAAAATACTCAAGTAAATAAACCGGCAATTTTAGAAAGAAGTTGCTTTCAAAATTAATTTTGGCTGTCTAAGGCCCTTAAAACTATATTGATGCTGACCTGTTAAGAGATCTGCTGAACTGAGAGGGTTGAGTTATCTGAGTGGCATCAGTTGTTAAAAAAATCAGATAGTACCTTGGTTTCTGAGAGAACAGAGAATGCAGAGGCTGAGTTGTGTGGAGTGAGTTTTTGAAGGTGAACACTATGAAGATAGTATGTATGCAGGTTTCTGTTGAACAGCTTTTGGCAAAATAAATCATGTTTCATTCTGGAAAAATTGCTACTATATGACAGGAGAGTATGAATAAAACTCTTCCAGGTACAAAAGCTATCGGACCTGCTGAGTCGTGCAACTGAAACAAGGAGAACATAACCAGAAAATACAATCAGAGAGTGGTTATATTAATTTTCCACAGCAAACTAGGGATAGCGAGAAAGGATCTGTGAAGACATTGCAGAGCGCAGGGCTTCTGTCAGCAAGTACCTTTTTTCAAGTTGGGGTGTCTAGTCCATCATTTCCAACCAGCAGTACTTACTGTCCTCTTTTTACTCTTCTCATTGATTAAGTTTGAAGGCAATTGTTTGCACCAGCTGGTGCTGAAGATCTGCAGAGGACGTTTTCACCCAGTGTCTCCCAACTATTCATATGATCTGAGGATATTAATTTCCCAGTTGTTTAAAATATCTCCAAGAGATCGACCATCTATTAACTCTATTCTAAGGAAGCCCTTCTTGCAGAAGCTCGTTCTTCGGTATTTGCCCCCTGAGGTGAGTGCCTTTTACTGCTGCTTGCTGAGAGAAAAAATGTATATCAAAGTAGTATAAACAGTTCTATCAGATGATACCTTTTTGCTTATAGATAGCACAGGAAGAACTCAGTCACACTGTGATACATAGAAAAAGGCCTTCAGCATCACAGCCCACAGCCAAGCTGATACAAGGTAATGATAATAATATTCTTTAACTTTTAGTTCTACACTAACATTTGTTAGTTATGATATGCTTGATGGCTATAACTTTCTCCAGCAGTCTTTAAGGCACATTTGGACACAAGGATTTCACACAAAGTTGAAAATAAAAAGAGGAGAGAACTGCAACATCAGAAACATTCACTCCAGACAGTGCATTGTTGTTCTGTTGGGAAAAGACAACTTTAAAACCTGCTCATTAGCAACGTTCAGCTAGAAAAGCTGCCATAGAAAGGTGCTGAAATGTTAAGCTTAATTCTTTTAAGAACAGAATTCACAAAACTGAGAGGCTTTGGTCTAGATGCAGTTTAGGTCTGTCACATGACAAACGTCCTTCCTTCATTTTGCCAAACTATGTGCAAAAATGCCAAAATCTTGCAAAACTTGCTCCATGGTATTTTACAAAATAATAAAAATGTATATTACAAAATATTATAAATTAGATTAAATTGTGAGAGACAATGAACTGTATTTGGTTTAGTGCTCATTGATAGATCAGATTGTGTCTGATCACATTCCTAGAAAACATGGATGAGACTAAATGGTATCTCTCTATGAACTGCTGAACATCTGACATGTTTCTGGCAGCATAACCTTTTCCTAATTCTGTATTCTTCAGTTTATCATAATTATTCCTCAATTTATCTTCAGAGGTACTGAAGTAGTTTAAACACATTTGTGAAAATAAACCTATGTAGTTACTTAACTATGCTGTGGACTTCTTTTTTTGTTTTGTTTTGTTTTGTTTTTTCCCCAAAGTTCTTCAGTAATGTAGGAACACTTATTTTGTAAATAACAAATTTCAATGTGATTTATCTGCCCTCAGGTCTAATGCAATTTGGACAGAGGCACCTGATTACCTAAGTCACTTAGGCATTTTAAAAAATATCTATGGTCATATACTCCTAATTTTCATATATTTTTTTCTTCTAGACATGATACTCTAACAGTCATTACTCAGGAAAAATTTAGAACTCATTTGGAAACTACTTAATCCTAGCAAGGACACTACTTTTCATTTTTGCAGATAAGATCTTTGCAAAATACTGACTGACCAAACTGGAATGGTGTGTACTTTTATTCTCCTACCTGGGGAACTGATAAGCTAATTTTTTCCCTTTGCAGCCCTTCTTTCCAAATTTCACAAGTACTACAACATTCTCTAGTGATTTGTAGAATATCGAGGGCTAGGTTTAGAAAGGGAATGCCTAAGCAGGTAGACACCTAGCCTCCAATGAAATCTGAGTCTAAAAATCAGACGTCCTGTTTTCTGTTCTTGGTACAAGCATCAAATCAGCATTCTAGTTTATAGAGGTCTCCCTTTTATTTAGTGTGCTTCTTTGCAAAACTAATCAATGAGATCCCCTTTACATGAGTGTGTCAAATCATGTTTTCAAAAACATGCCATTCTAAGGATGAAAGGCAGAATGCCGAGGAAGTGGGAAGTATGGTGATGATGATGATGGTGATGATGATGAAAGGACGTAAGGAATGTTTGTTAGCCCAGATTGTCAGTGTTAGCTGTATGCACCCTACTATGGTTTGCAACTACATGATCATTAATCATATAGAGAGCACAGAAGGTAACCTTTTAATCTTTTATTCTTAAAAAGCACATAAACTTCAAAAAAGGAGAGTCCAGGACCAAGTTCCTCCAGAATCTGGAATGGTGGTGCCTGTCAAACAGGAATTATTTAAAAGAAATGAATGGAAACCTCCTTCAAGAGGGCAACAGCCTATTTTTCAGGTACTGTGCATCCACATTCTCGTAATATTTAATCATCTTCAGAAGGCAAATTCCTGCTCTTAGAAAAAAACCTTTAAAAGGCTCATTAAGATGTATTAAATTCAGCTTAATGCCTACACTAAGTCAGTGGAGACAGTTAAGCACTCCTGAAGTCTCAGAAGAGGTGTTTTAGAAAGCCCAGGTGGGAAACACTGAATTTTGGCTGCTTCAGTATGGTCCTTTGTAACAAAGGGAGTCAGGCACGCTTTGCATTTATATTTGCATAGAGGCAAATAAACTCTGTGTTTGCATTTTTGCTATAGAAGCAAATACACTGTTCCTCTTACCTCAACACTTCTGAGAGACCATTCATGGGCAAAACCACTGGCACCCACTGCCCTTGTCTCAAATACTTGTTGCAACAAACTGTGATCAAACTCTACAGCAGAACACCTCAGTTCTTCACAACCATTTGTGTCCCTCACTCATTTTCCACCTCCTTCTTTCCTCAGGCTGGATATCAGGTGTATGCTGCCTCCAGCCTCTTACTTGGCATCACTGCATACCTTTATGTTTATTTTCAAGAGCACGTAGTACTGCCTTGGGTGCTGGCGAACACAGAGCAAAGCACATTTAGGATCTGGGAGCTCCCAGCAGTAATTGCACAGTGCAGTTACAGTGGATTAACTGATGGTAGAGTCTTGTGGGGTTCCCAGAACTGCAGCCCTCAAGCAGTCACTTGCACTACCTATGGATAGTACTGGACTTATGCAGAATATAGGACTTAATTTTCCTCATAGTTACCTTTGTGCATATCCAATGCAAATCCAGAGATGCTGGTTAAGTTTTCTTGCACTGTGCACTGCTGTAATCAAAGGCAGAATTTTGTCCACAGTGTTTTGATCTACAAGACATGCTCTAATATTTACACGGGGAAAGTTCCCACATTTTTTCAGCACCCAAATGGAGCCATCAGTTTGCAGGGTTGCAGGGATACTTGCATAGTGTCATACTTTGAATGTGTTGCTTCAGGATTCACAGAATCAAGAATAGCTGAGGTTGGAAGGGACCTCTGGATGTCACCTTGTCCATGCCCCTGCTCAAGCAGGGTCATCTAGAGCCAGTTGCCCAGGACCATGTCCAGACGGCTTTTGAATATCTTCAAAGATGGAGATTCCACAACCTCTCTGGGCAACCTGTGCCAGTGCTCAGGCGTCTTCACAGTGAAACAGTGTTTCCTGATGTTCAGAGGGAACCTCCTGTGTTCCAGTTTGTTCCCATTGCCTCTTGTCCTGACGCTGGGCACACTGAAAAGAACCTGGCTCCGTCCTCTTTGCACCCTCCCTTCAGGTATCTATACATGGGTAAGATCCCATCTGAGCCTTCTCTAGGCTTAACAGTATGAGCTCTTTCAGCCTTTCCTCATATGAGAAGTGCTCCAGTCCCTCAGTCATCATTGCAGCCTTTTGCTGGACTCTCTCCAGTATGTCCATGTCTCTCTTGTACTGGGGAGCTCAGAACTGGACACAGCACTCCAGGTGTGGCCTCACCAGTGCTGAGCAGAGGGGAAGGATCACCTCGCTTGACCTGCTGGCAATACTTTGTCTAATGCAACCCAGGATATCATTCACCTTCTTTGCAGCAAGAGCCCATTGGTGGCTCATGGTCAAGTTGTTGTCCACCAGGACCCCCAGGTCCTTTTCTGCCAAGCTGCTTTCCAGCAGGGTGGCCTCCTGCGTGTACTGGTGCACAGTGCAGGACTTTGCACTTCCCCTTGTTGAACTCCATTGAAGTTCCTGTCAGCCCATTTCTCCAGCCTGTTGAGGTCCCTTTTGATGGCAGCACAACCCTCTGGTGTATCAGGCACTCCTCCCAGTTTTGTCATCATAGAAGCTTATCAAGTTGGTCAAGCATGACTTACCCTTGGTGAATCCATGCTGACTACTCCTGATGATTTTCTTGTCCTTCATGCACCTGGAAATGGTATCCAGGATTAGTTGTTCGATCACCTTGCTAGGCATTAAGGTGAGGCGCATTAAGGTGAGGCTGACCGCCTGTAGTTCCCTGGGTCCTCCTTCCTGCCCTTTTTGAAGATATGAGTGACATTTGCTTTCCTCCAGTCCTCGGGCACTTCTCCCGATCACCGCCGTGATCATTCAAAGATAATAGAGAATGGCTTTGCAATGACATCTACCAGCTCCCTGAGTATTCATGGGTGCATCTCATCAGGGCCCATGGACTTACGTTTGTCCAGTCTGCTTATGTATTCTCTAACCCGATTCTTTTCCACCAAGGGTATGTCTTCCTTGCTGCAAACTTTCCCCCTAGTCACAGGGGCCTGGGATTCCTGAAGACTGGTCATGCTAGTAAAGTCTGAGGTGAAGAAGGCATTCAGTACCTCAGCCTTTTCCATGGCCTGTGTCACCAGGGCACCTGCTTCACTGGTCACAGTTCTCAATCCTCTTACATTTATTTAGATGGCCTGATTTGTTCTCCCTATTGCTTGGAATTGCCATGCTTCTGGATACCATACTGTAAAACTTATCTCAGTAAGGGGCAAGATAAACACATTTTGAGGTTACCTCTAACTTGGGAGCATTATTGTCAGTGGAAAATTTTCTTCTTATATAGATATGAATTTATATTCTACTGTAATCTGGATTATACCATAGGTAGATGAGCCTATTTTCAGTGTTTCTAAGAAGGAAAACAGGGAAGAATAGTTAATGTATTTACCATCTAAGGAAGGGTTACTTAGATGCTTTTAATTTATGTAAGAAAATAAGCCAAACTGAGCATTTTTCTTATACACCATATAGTGGTTTTTAGTCTCCCACCATGGAAAAGTTTGTGAATATCTTATCATACTTCTTTCATATCATGCAGTGGCAGCTAGACGATCACCTTCTCTCCATTGTTCATATGAGAAATGGAAAAGACAGTCTTGTCACAAAGTAGAAATACAGGGATGTTTCATCACAGTAAGGACTTTGAGAAATGAAAGGCAAGCTCCCACAGGCACGTAATCAAAGACATGGTGACGTGAAGTAGCACAGTGCTCCCCTGAAAGCAGCAGTCAATGCGTATGCTGCCCAAAACTACATCCCAGATTCCCCTTGCTCTCACGTCAAAATGAGACTCTCCTGGAATTAATTCAGTGCTTTAGGCTTCAGAACAATGAAGTGACTCTAGGGCAATGACACTACAAAGTACAAAGCCCCATGCTGATGGACTCACACAACAATATGGGCTGCTGCTTAATGACAGGAGCTGATGGAACAGAGGAAAAGACAATGGTAAGATGACATATGCCCTGAGAAGTTAGGAAGCATCTGTGTTATATGTGAAAGGATTTGGAAAACTTAACACGAACTATACGGTAGACTATATTACCATTCAACTCAGACCGGGGAGAAGGACAGGAAGTTAATTCAAACTTGTACTGATAGAAATGAGAACAGGTAAATTAACATCCTTTATTATATTTTCAGCCACAGAGCTCCAGATTTAAGATGGCAGAAAGGCCAGAAAGTATTAGAGTACATGGCCATTATGGTCATTACTATGACAAGCTTGACAACTTGCAGAGGAAAGCTAATGCATATTATGACCTTTCTCACATCAGCCAAAGAGTTGAGGAATACTATAAACTAAAAGGACAAGTTGCACCTCCACCCCCACCACCCGACTGGTAAACCTTTCTCATTCTATTTATTGGTAGTGAACTGTCATGCATGTTTTGAGTTATCATCAGCCTTCCTGATTAGGTAACACTGGACATGGCTCATTCAGTGTAATTCCTTCTCTGCTTGGTCTTTGATAATTTTCTTATATAAGTTTATTGCACAACAACATAACATAACTCCTGTTCCTGTCTATCCAGAAGTTCCTTCTGAAGGTATTGTCCTGATGTTTGAAATTGCATTGTCAAAATGTTTCCCAAATCTCAGCATTTTATTGGGTGAGAAGTAAAACATGGGCTTTTTGTAGACTTTCTGATTATATCAAGGATAAACAGTGTCTTTCCTTCCCACCAGGATCAGAACAATATAAAGACCAAAACCAGTTCTCCACTTGAGGGAACAGAGTGGGAGGCAGGCTATGAAAATGTTTTTTTCCTGCAGAGCTTATATTTTGGTTTCAGATACAAAGACCCTTTCTCCAGCAGTTTGTTTATTTCAAAGCCTTTCTCTTACAAAGTAGAGGTACAACCTTTTTATTACTTTAGAGATTGGCTGTCCATTCCATGATTGGCCATTTTAGGCATGGATGAGCTTTGAAAACCTTGAGAAAGGAAGGTAAGGAATTTTTAATACTGCCTACTTTGGGATCCTTCCTTTAAGGTTGACTCAATCATTAATTTTTATTCAATGATGACAGTGTTTAGAATGTTTCAGTTAAGCATCATCAGTTTTAGAACACTTGTCTGAGCTGAGTTTCTAGTGCCTTACTTAAGGACAAAGTCAATTCAGTTTGGCTCCCTGAGGCACAAGTGGATTCTGAAGGTAGGAAATTAAATAGAAATCAAGGAGCTTACAACTGACTGGTTATTGTATAGCAAATAATGGTTACTGTATAGCAAAAAAAAAAAAAGAGGTAAATGTTTAAAACACACAAAACTACACAAATAATACAAAGTTAGGCTTATACTTTCACATTCCATTTATCAATTAAAAGGAGGAGAAGGACTTTGCTGCACTCTTCAGAAGGCTAATTTAACTGAAGTAATAGGAAGGGGAATGCCTGAATTGGATATATTTTCTTTCTGTTATTTTAGTGTTGTTCCATATTTATACATATTTTATCCATACTTATATATTCATGTAGTACAAAGAGAGCTCAATTTGTCATATGTGATAGAACTGATAGAGAATTATTTGTGCAGAAGATAGCTGGGTCTGTGAAATAAAATGTAGTACATGAACATCACTTTCTTCTCTCAGGCCTGCAGAATACCTTCAAAGGTGTTTTGAAGCCCAACAGTACAAGACTAAAGTGGAAAAACAACTGGTAAGTAAATACTGAATCATAGAATAAAATCTGTAACAGAAACTGAATGGAAATCCAAAAGATGAACTGATGTTTTTCTAATAGCAGACTGTAACACTGACAGGTAGAAAGTTCAGCTCTAGCGAGTTCATTGATCTGCTCCACAGTGCTTCATCTTGAGGCTTTATTGTCTAATACAATACTACAGCAATGTAAAATTCTACTATAACTTTCTCCTCCAAAAATATACACTTGCCTTACTGCACTCTTCAGTGGAACAGGGAAAGTGAATTGAGTGAGCACTGAAGGAAAGGATTCTAAATGAAAATTCCTTTGCTCTAGGATTTATTTGTATATCCATAGGGACTGCGACCATCCTCTGCTGACCCTTATTATGACCAAATGCAGCAGCAGAAAATAAAGGAAGAGCATCTCAAAAATCATCAGCAGGACATGTCTAGAAAGAATGAAATGAAAGAACAGGTAAATTAAATATCTTCCTTAGCTGCTTAAAGCTGTCTTCTTACACTCCTTGGCAATAGTATTCTTTACATAAGAATTGATTCTTTTCCATCTGACCACTAGGAAAATATAAGCTGTTTTCATCTGGTTCCATCTTACATAAACTGGTGAAGACTTGCACAAAAGCTGATGACAATAATAATTTCATAAACTGTGGCCTTGATTTTGATTTCACTTCTACTGAGATTAGAGGAGTTGCATCACTGAACAAACTAATGTTGGAAGACAATAGATCCTCACATTTACAAATCAGAGAAAATAGTCATACATGCATTATTCGTGTATGTATATTCATTGTTCATAAGTCATACTGTGGCATTTAGAATGTGATATAATAGTATGTGATGCATGCTATTTCCTTGGTAAGTTGTAACTTTTGGAGATTATTTTATACAGAAACAGTATACTTTTCTGGTTTTGCTTTTGGGTGACAGAGAAAACAAACTGATACTTCTTTCTTAAATGAACACATGTAAATACATTTAATCTTTCTATCTTTGATTTATAAAAAAAGTCAGAATAAATATGAATATATTAACTTCTACATAATGGTCAGACTTTGGAGTGAGAACATACTCATCATGTACACATTCTTCAGACACTGTTGCTGTTTAGTTCCACAAAGTCTGTACTAAATGCCAGAAAATGAAATTTTACAGATTCATCCATTTGTAACATGAGCAAATTGGGATAGACTCTCATATAAATAGTAACAGAGATGTCCTTAACACAAAAATTATCTTTTGACCAAATTTGAAGTTTTTGCTTCAAAGCATGGAAATGTTGAAGCTTCTCCAAGAAAAGATTACCAGGTTTTGTTTCATTTTGTGGAGCAGATTGCAATACAATAAATAATGCATAATTTTTTGTCCTCCTAATTTCCAGTCCTCTATTTTTGGGCTGCAACCTTAGAGTCATTACTCAGACAGTCCTTAGGTTATTCTTGGAATTAGCTGTTTTAGATACAATTCTACAGAAAATCTAGCATGAAACAGTCTGGAAAACTTCAAAAAGGTTAAAGTCTGGAAGAGTTATGACTCCAAAATGTCCTCTAATAGGAACTATCAAGCAATCTTTAAAATTGGCAGTAAAGGACACTGATCCCTTTTTCTCATATATACACAGTTTGATATCCATAGAATATTTTGTTTAGCTAGTGTTATTTCTGTATGTATTTCTAATACATATGTATTCTACCTTACTGTTCTTCGATAGGAGTACCTGAAACAATTGCAGAAAATTCGGGAAGAATACCGCAACGATATAAAAGAATTCAGATGTAGAGCAGGAATACTCCAGGTAACAAAGCTCAAACATACACACAGTCATATTTCCTTTTTCTTTTTTAAGCTAGTACACTTAATTAGAAATTGAAATGAATATTTTATAAAAATCTTCCCTAGGAGAATCAAAAAATACAAGATAAAACATATCTTGTGAGGCAAGGAAAAGCTGAGGACCAGTGTGAAACCAAGGGTACAGCTGGAACAGGAGAAGAATCACTTCAGGTATCGGTATCATCTCCTAGTCTAAACAGAAATTTTTATGCAAGTCCCGCATGGTCTTTGATTCACTCTCTGTGATGAATCTGAAAAACAGTAAAGCTTAAATCTCACCTGATGCTTGCACCACATGTGAAAGTCTCCTTAGGTTCCCTTCATGAATAGCCTGGAAAGTTTCTTTGGCTGATTCCTGACTTGTTTTGGTAATTCTTTTTCATCTGTAAATATTACGATGTACTTCTACTTAATTTCTTTTTGTGGTATGTTTCTTTTCCTTGCTTTCTGAGTGAAGAAGCCACTCACAGTGCAAATCTTCATGAGAACTCTGTGCAAAAGATATAGCAATTCATGAGAGTAGCACTGTGTGGGAAGTGAGAATCCAGTTTTATGTGGACTCCTTACTTAAACAAAAATTTGGGAGAAGCGGGAGGAAGAGGCAGGGCCAAAGCTTTCCAGCTACAGGACTCCTTCACTTCTTTCTCATCAAATACTACCAAAGTAGCTACTGGAATGGATTTTCAGAATTGTTCCCCTCTTACTTTGCAATATTGGCATTGTGAACATCAGAAGAGGTTTCCTGACCACATGGAGTTCTGCAGCAACACGTGCACTTTTCCTCAAATGAAATGATTGAAAGCCTCAATTTATGAAAATTAATCTCAGTGTGCAAATTCCCAGTCTGTTCTGAAGGGAAGACAGCCCTGATCTAGCTACTAGGATTCTTCAGTCAGGATTTGCCTCACGTGGCGTAGGACTTTCCTGCGCTGTTCAGTAGCAAGGGGCAGACTTCCACATAAACCAGTGACAGACATTGCTACCCTATTGCAGCTGGAACTTGGGCCAAACCTGCCAATATTAGTAGGATTCTCTTCAGTGATTTTCATGGATCCTGGATCTGGCTTTTACTAAAATGAATTCACACATCACTTGATGGAATAAAGTAGGTTATAGGCAACCAGAGCCACGATAGGACAGAAATTATATTCCCAGTGATTTAATGGGAAATGCATGATAATGAAAAAGAAACACTAGGTTTTGTCCCTGCTTGATGTCACCTTAGTTCATGGGCACTCCATCTACTGGAGAAACTGCATAGATATTTTAGAAAAGTAAAATCTGTGAATTGTTGTGGTTTCACCTGAGGTTGAGGATGTGCCCTAATTGCAGCAGATGGCTGAAGGAGCTGCATACAATTATTTACTGTGCTTTTATCTGACGTGTTCTAACATAGGACATAGGAATATAAAAAGGAGTAAGTTGGGTTTTTTTTCCTCCTTCCAGGACATGGAAGAACACTTTAAACAAGTCAGACTCCAGGATAGGCAAGATGAAAAAATCTTAGAAAATAAATATAACACAAAGGTATCCATCCTTATTGTTGTATTTTTTCCATTTTCTTCTTATATCTATACATTTCAAATGATTGTGTTACCATGGTAGCTCTGGAAATCAAGTTATTTGAGAGTCAATTAAGAGTGCTGGTCTACTGTTAAAAGTTTCTATGAGACGGTAGAATCACCAAGAAACGCGTGGCAGAGCTTTTCTGATTATTTGAGGGAGACTCCCTTTAGATATTCCCAGATAGTCATCAATCCCTGCCTACTCATCTTTATATCAAACTGCATTAGTAGTGTATGGAAACTCATGTTTACTCTAAGTTTAAGTGAAGTCAAGTCAGGCTGCTAATTTCTTAACATTCTGTGGTAAAACATTACCCTCTATAGTGCTTTTTAAATTGTAGAAGGGGATACGAATTGAATGGAAATGCACATAAGAGATCAGGAAAGTTTCTGGCCATGAGATCATTGTGAAGTGGCCTAGAAGTCTTTGTGAAATACTGCATGGAAGCGGTACAGCATTCAAATTTTAATACTGGTTGAGAATGAGCTGTAAGAATGAACTCTGTGTATTGCAAGGATTGAATTAAATGATTATCAAAGACACCTTGCCTTAAAATCAACAATATTCCAGCCTTATGTAGCGGATGCAATCATTTAAAAATATGCATAAACGATATTCAGAGCAGTCTATTTTTGTCCAATTTGTTCAGCTTTGATCTTGTTAAATTGAAGAAAAGTATTGTTAAATAGAAGTTATTTTCAATAGAAGAATAATTTTGAAGTTTGTAGTTCCATATAAACTGTGTACATTTAATTAAATGTTTTTATGTAATAAAATAATGAAATGTGTGAATTTTCTTTAGGGAGGAGTAAAGTTTGAAATTAATTTAGATGTATGTGTTCCTGAGGAAGACAGCATTCAAGAAGCAGAGGTATGTTGTCATTATATTCAAAGTGTTTACATTAGTAATCTGAAACCATGACAGTAGCTCCATGATCTAAGGTTTAATTGTTTCCATTACCATCATCCTCTATCTTTGTTACAATGAAACTTCCTATTGAGGATTTGTTGACGCATATATCTGACCTTCTTCAAGAGGATAATTGCTTAGAAGAAAACTGGATGATATCTGGGTCAATCTTTCACACAGTAAAAGATGAAGGAGTGCAGATAGTTAAATTTTGTAAATTGGGTTGAGGGGAAGAACTCATCTCAAAACTGAGTTAGTCTGCAAATGCCAAATTTGATTTGTAAATTGTTTTAGTACATTTCTGTTTCTTTTCACTAGTATTGTATCACAAAGCAAGAATAATATTGAGATGAACCAGCTGTTATTTAGAAAAAGTGGAAGTGAGACTACAGACATTATGTGATTTCATTTATTAAAATGACATTTCTAGCTGATCGACATGTAATAGCTACCTATTAAGATTTTTATTAGTATATTAGAATTTTTGTAACAGTGACAGCAAAAATATAATTTCTTTCTAGTATATATATTCTTAATTTATAAAACACTATTTTGTCATTCTGTTGTTTCACATCTCTGCAGAGTCCCATGCAGCCCTCTGATACACAAACCACAATGTGACTTTTGAGTTCTGCTGCTTCACTTTTTGTTACACAATTTGCCTGTGCATACATGAGAATGGCCGGCAAACACAGTAAAATGGGAAGTGATTAGTTATTGTCCCGTATTTGTTTTCTCTTTCCAGAGTAACCTCTTGTTTTTTCAGGTACTAGATAAACTCCATGAGACTTCAACTTTTGTGGATGGTGAGAATCTTAAGGAGAAATTGGTGGAAGTTTATGAAGATCATATGGACAAAGCTTTGGAAGAACTATCTGGATACCAAACAGGTATTTCTTGGGGAAATGCAACGCTGAGTATTAATCCTGAAAATTACTTCGGAGTTAGGTAAATTCAGTAACTCCAGACTATAGCAAGTTCATCTGATGAGCTCTCTCTTTATAATATCACATAATACTACAACCACACTGAAATCTACTTTAAAAAAATGAAATAACCTTGCCTCCTCTTTTTCTTCCCCTTAGAGTCCAATGATATTGATGATACCAAAGAAAACAGAAAACATTGGCAAGCTGGAGCCCCTCAGACACTACTGAATTTTTTAGCTGATGCTGATGTCACTTCTGTATGTCCTACTATGGCTGAAAATGAACTTGGTAAGAAGGTTTTGGTTTTTGGTGAGCGAAAACAGAGAGCTGCTAAAATTCAGCCAGACTACTTACAGACCTTTGCCAAAACAATTCCATACCAGAGTGTTCACATCATCTGGCAGGCTTTTAATTGCAGGACTTCATAATAAGTGAGGTTATTGTATGTGTTAAACCATAGAATGCAGTCATCATTTCCCCCTCTGTCTGATATTGCAATCATGTTGTCCTGCTCATATGTATTAAGAGGGCTGCATTTTATGAATCACTCTGTGGCCTGGGTAACAAGGGCTAACAATGCCAGTCTACGCAACTAATCAACACCACTTTCTTGGGCCTTGAGTTGATGAAACACAAGCACTGAGGCAGTCAGTTGCCGACGCCATCCCAGAGTGTGGTGGAGTTCTGGTTTCCCACTCCACACACTATTGTTGCTACACAGTCACAAGTGCCTCCTCACACAGGTGTGGCTGTGGTGACGCTCCTTTTCAGAAGAAGCTAATTGCTATGTTTCTTACAGTACCAGTGCGTATATTCCCAGGCAGCCATATATCTCCAGTGACTGGTTGCTGCAAATGAGGGGCTCTTCCAGCATTCCAGCATGCTCCCAACACCCTAGATACAGAAACAACCTGAAAAGTTTGCATAGATGGTGAAGACAGATCAGAATGTTGTTAATATGCCACTTCTTGTTCATTCTGCCTTAGATGAAAGAGCATAGGGCACAAGAGAAACAGGAGCTTCTTTGAAGCTTTTTCAGCCCCAAGAACCCAACAAGTTTGAGACCAAGGGCTGCTCAATGAAGCTGCACTTGTCTATTCCAGGCCTAATAAGCAGTTACCTGAGCTTTTACTTTATTAAAACTGGTGTTAAAAATTTTTAGTGACAAATAGCCCAAACTATTTTTTTATCTATGGTATCAATCAGACCAAATACTTACTAAAAACTCAGTATTCCACAAGGGAAAAAACCAAACAGGATTCCAGCATTACACAAAACGAAGAAATAAGTTTAAAGACTAGAAAGTCTGAATCTGACAAAAGACAGTGCCAAGCCACAGTCATGCTTTCATGACCTGAGAACCTTCCTGTTCTTCAGCTGACCATGCTATTCTGCCTGAAGACATCCCAGAAAGCAGGAAGCAGTGGAAACAAACACCACCAGGGACACTCCTGAACGTCTTTGCAAAAGCAGAGCTGTCTAATGACTCCTTCATCCGGCTTGAAGAGGAAATAGGTAGGATGTTTGTTACTGTAAATTCTACAAGTTTTTCTTCAGTGTGTTATTTCTTCTACCATTGGCAGAGGATCTGTGATGGGAACCGACATTTTGAAGCAGTTGGCAAACTAGAAAAACATGGGCAGCCTGTCCCAGCAGCCACTGCTCTCTGTCCTGTAGCAGTGAAAGGCCTCTTTCAGGACGTTGCTGTTTTCAATAGCAGGGAAAAGGGCAAGCCCTACTTACCAGCTATTACTTCATATATAATTCTTTCGTTTCTTGGGTAGACAGAGGTAAGCTACTACTGCCAGCAAGTTGGCAGATACCACAAACCTGGATCTAGCCCCTGCAATCATTGAAGAGCCCTGTAAAAAACATTTATACAAATACATGTATTTCTGTAGAACAGATGTAAATTGTAGTACATGGTGGCTTAAACTACAGTGGTGACTCACTTTGTTTCACAGCATGGTCCATGCTGATACAGCTGACACTGAAATTGATTCGAACTCACTTATACTGCAGCACACTTTCCTCAAGTAACAGACTGTTTTAAAAATGACATTTATTGCATCAAAGTTGTTAGCAAAAAAGTCAAGAGTATTTTCCATAGAAAGATGCAGTAAATGTAACCGGACATTGTGTTTTTATGCACAATTGGCAATCTACTGAAGGTATAATTGGATGACAGGACTTTTAAGCCAGCTAAATTGTACATGCCAAGTTTCAACATTTTTAATGGATCGCGAGAAATATTTTTCATTTGCAACTGTGCAGTCAGCACTCTCCTGCTAATTATGCCACACATACATGTTTTCTCATAGTGTAACATGCTCTTTTAAAACTGCCCCATCCTGAAGGCTAAACCAGCTACATTTGTACCACCTAAATTCCTCTCCTAAGACTAGCTTTATAGCTTACACGTTAAAAAAAGAAAAAAGAAAATTAAATTCAAACCACTTTTCACTAATGTCAGCAGTTCATAGGGCTGAAACAAGAATAAGGTCACACAGGTATTCTAACTGCTGCTGGTTTTATCAGTTACATTTATTAAAATACAGCACTCAATACCCAGTTCTGCCCCGCTACTCAAGCTGACATTGTGGAGCACAGCGTTACCCAAACTGACAGATTTCTTTTGGATCACATGCAGAATTTAGTCTTTATACTAAAACAACTCTTAGCATTGTTCTCCTACCTTCAGGTTAGGGTTGCCCTTCAGTCTTGAAAGCGAGCATTTTTTAGGGAACCATAGCTGCAATTTTCAGTCTTTCCCAAACAGTACTCCCTTAAGTTTTCCACTGAAAAAGCAGATCCCTGTATTGGGTACATAAACCTAACAACAGATGGCCTTTCTTACTTAACTTTTATAGTCCTTTGGTTATGGTCTACAAACACACTAGGTTCCACTGAGCGGAAGTTACAAACCGCTGACTAAAACACGTATGATCAAGAACAATAGAAGCATGGTATTTACATTGTTGTCATTTGAACAACAACAAAATTCAAGCATTTACTTATTTGCTATTACTTTACGTACACTTTTATAGTTAGCTAATATACAAATAAAGGACTGTTTCTCTTCCTTTCCAGAAGGGAGATTAACTACGTTGCTTCCAAAAGAAAACAATGAAGATGGTTCAGAAACATACTCTGCTGTTGCTGTTGATGAAGGCAGACTTGAGCCACGATCAGATGATGAAGACACGTAAGTCAAGCACATCAGAAGAAAAATCCATACGACAGAACAGTTTTCATGAAATGACAGGTTGCATTGCCTAAAGCTTTTCTTCTGTTCTTTTAAATTCATCAGTGAAGAAAACTTACTTGTTTTACAGTCTGCTAATTTAACTTTTAATTCTGTAATTTAGTATGTCACATGCCAACGCTGCCATTAAAAATGTTATGCAGAAGCATTAACATGGCTTTGCAACTCCTGTTCTCTTACCTTATAAATATGGGTAAACAATCTCATGGAGAAAGAAAAAACAGCTTACGTTATGTATGTAGCTTGTATATTCTTTATAAGTCATTTAAAAAAATCTCAAAGGCCTTGAAAGGAGAAAGGCTTGTAACAAAGATATATTTAATTAATATAATTATCTTGTTTTACTTTACAGAAATTTTGAAGATTCTGAAGATGAACTGAGACATGAGCTGGAGGAATCTCTGGAAAAAGTGGCAACTTCTCCAGCAGAGAGAACCATGGAGTCTCCCCTCCTTTCAATAAATAAAGGTCAAACAGATGAAGAAAAGATGAGTTTACCTCACAAGCTACTTGGAAAACCTGATGATGATTTAGAAAATAACCGTGGGTCATTTAGCATTGACACACATAACGAAAAAGGCAAGCAGGAAGCAAGAGCTACCTAGAACACCAGCACAGTTTTACTGTTTCAAAACTTCAACTTGCTCGAAACTTCAGCCACATCAGTAACAAAATTTAAGGATAGCTGACATTAAACGCCAAGTGAATCAACTCCTGTTCAACAGTGCTAAACACTCAGTTAAAATTAATAGAAGGTTGTTGCTATTTTGTTTAAAAGGAAAAAAATCAGGCTACTTTTCAGATGTCTAAATGTTGAAAAATCCTGATCCAGACTGAAATGCACTTTCATCTTTATTATTCTATACTACCTGGGACATCTCTGACAACACTTGCGTGAGCAAATTTCTGATTGCATACTCTCTTTAACCATTTCTGTATCATGTAAGAAAGTCTCCTAGTCAGTGTATTGTATTTCCTTAGCTCAATCAACTCGAAGCTCCTCCAGCTTTTCATAATCTCTGTGTACTGCCAGTACAGCTTTATAATCCATAGTTTCATTTACACAGTACTGACCCTACACAGTATCACCAGCTGCTCAGCGGTTTTATATAGTAGCAGTAAAAGGGTTCATTAGCACCATAAGAATTGTGCATTCCCCAATTCCTAATAAAACATGGAACAGCAGGTTCTTCCAACCTTATTTTTTCATATACAAAATTTCATATAATCCAGGTGAAGCTTAAGTAGAGGGAAAACCACATTCTAAAGTCTGATTTCAGTAGCTTTTTGCACTTCTCTTAGTTTGCTAAAATATAAAATACTGCTCTGTTGGCTCAAAAAGGACTGTATGTTTTTCCATTTTTGATACAAAAGCAGATGTCCAGTTTTTGAACATTTTGTTCACTGTGTTCTCAGTTTTATAATAAAGAGTAGTTTAGGTCTTTAACTTTCATGTTTGTTTAGCATTTAATTATGCCCTCTAATCTAGACCCTTCTATTCCCTAGGAACAGAAAACCTTTCAATAGAATAGGGTTGGAAAAATACCATTAAGTTGTCATACTGTGAAAGGGCATGAGGAAATAGCTAATATAAAGATCATAGACAAGTGAAATTACTACACTTACGAAAAAGCAAGCTCGCAAAACCACCATATGATTAACCTAAAGGAATCACTGTAGGTAATGAAATCTCCAGAACCACAATTAAAATCCCACAGAATAGATTTTTGCCACATAATAGGGGACAGCAAATTGAAAATGTGCTACAGATTCTGGAAAAAAAAATCTTCTGGGTACAAAAGCTATCAAACAAAAGTGTTGACTTTAAAAAGTGTGACTGTGGGTCAAGAGTCATGAAAGTAAAGTATTCAATAAATAAAAGAACTTCCAGATGTAGTTCTGTTACCAAGGAAACATGATGGTTCTGTGAATCCAGAGGGTTTTGCAGTGCACTGTACTGTCATGTAGTCAACACAAAAAATTTTCAGGAGCATTTCTTTCCCAGTAAAAAAAATCTCTGTTACATAAAGCAGATACCCTGACAAAAAGAAAAAAAAAAACCTCTATTGAATGGGACCAAGAGCTCATAGATTACATATATTTACAGGTGACACATAGTCAAATATAAAAAGTTAATTTTATTCATATACATTTTTATTATTATACATTTATTTAAATAATGGCTCCACAGATAACAAGAATGTCTCTTCAAAATGCTGGTCAGAAAACCTGTGCACGGACCGACGAGCGTTTTCTCTGATCTCTAACCTTTTTTCAGGGGACAGAGAGAGGATATAAGCCATCGTCTCAGCATAATTGTCCTCATTTTCCGCTAGGAAGCCTGTAGTATGTCCTTCATAGGGTACCACAATATCTAATTTGGGGCCTCCAGAATTGTGAGCCAGGATAACTGTGCCAGCTGCCATACATTCAACTACTCCTGTAAAAGATACAAAACATGCCGATATGAATGTGCACATCACGTACTTTGGCTTTCTATAAGGCACTAGAAAGTTAAAAACACAGTAAAAATCACCCAGAACTGTAAGTTACTATAGTCTGCCGTTCTAGATCAGTTTGAAAAATACAGAGTAAATAGTCCCATAAGAAAAACAAATTTAAGTTTTTCAGTCCTAATGATAATTTCTCTTAAACACATAAAATTGAAATTAGAAATCAGATATAATTAGTTAAGTTGCGGTTCTTGTAACATATTTGATTTACCTGAGACATATAATATCACCAGTATATATGGTGGAAAAAAAGCTAGATATTGGAACAAATGTAAAGATAAACACGGAAAGCAGCTCTGTGACAGAACACTGCATAATTCTGTTCTGCTCTGTGATAGAACACTGCAACGCTGGTTTTATGGTATGGTGGCAGCTGCAAAAAATAATTAAAAATTAGACGTAACTTCATTTTCTCATTCACAGTGAAGATTTTTAACTTTTAGAAAGATACTCTGAGAGAAAAGCTGACTATGCACATTTCAATCTGGTGATATTCAGAGGTTCAGTATTTTGCAGATTAGCAAATCTTTATAGCTTTTGACAATTCAGCAAGACAAACTAGTAAAAACTGTTATTGCTGCATCTGTATTTTTGATGGAAGAAATTTTAATGAAATGGGAATCTGATGGTAAGCTTTCCTCACCCAAAAGCAGTGGGATGGGAATAGCATAGAATGGGTACATCAACTTCAACTCTCCTCCATGGTTCCCAAACAGACCTCAGAAATCACTTTAATTGCTGATTCTTCTCAGTTCTGATTTGATTTTTTAAAAAGTTCCCCTAGCTCAAAAATTGTCAACTATAAATAATCCTCCAACATTTTGGAACATGTTTTTTACAGGTAAAAAGCCATTGGAGATGAAGGTGAAATCATGCTGAAATTCAAAATCACAGTGTGGTTGTATCACTTTTTAAAAATAATTTTTTATTTACTTAATTAAACTGTTTTATGGGGGAAAAAATAGAAGAAACCATTATTTTCATTTTGTGGCAGTTGCTTCTGGAAGACACTTCAGAGTAAATTTTTTTTATACCAAGTTCCTACAGACTATAAACTACTACTCCTGATACTTACAACTTGTATTCTAATAAAGTCTGATGACATTAACTGCGGTTTAGTCACATTATAGCCAAGTACGGCATCCATCTGCTTGGCTGCTAACTTACTCTGCTGCAGATTTATGGCAGATGGGCAATCTTCCATTCCCTTCCAAAGTCAGGACTCAACTAATTCCAATAAACGGAGCCAAATACCTTAATTCTGTACGATAGCACATTACAAACCAGGTCCCAGCTCCTCTTTGGCATTCTGCTCCACGCTATGGCGACAGATTTAAGGACTTAACTGCCTTAGCACAGGTGCCTAGTGCAATGAGATGACCGGGGGTACCTGGTGGCAGCCACATGGGGCTTACAAATAAGACACAGGATCTGCGGGAGACTCACACCTCTGAAACAGCAGCTAGAGCCCCATGACATATACTAGACATTTCAAACGGCAGTTGAGGCAGGTTGAACACGCTCAAAATCTCTACATGTGGATGTCTACATGTGAACTGTGTCTAAGCTCCCCCTGCAGTCAGTGGAGCCGACAGGGAACAATCTAAGGTGCTTAAACAGAAGTACCTGGTGCCTTTTGAGGCTCCGTTGGGTACGGAAGGCATCTGTGTAAGGCTGGCAAACCTAACACAGCACCTTAGGGTGACCCGTGACCTTGCAGAGCAACAGCTGGCGGTCAGGCAGAACATCTTGGGCAGCACAGATGAGACTAGCTGCCTGTATAGGTGATTAGAGGATGCCCGTAATTAATAGTCTACAATGTCTACAGCACTTCAGTTTACACTACAGTAGCACCTAGGGATTAGTCATCTGAATTGGTCCTGTAGGCTCTACCTCAGCTAGATCACCTCTAACAAGAATGGGAATTGGACACCTGCTTGGCATGCAGACCTCTACGCTTAGACACCTACACTGAGGAGCCTTAATCATGAACTGAAGCCCTCCCCAACTGTGTCCCCAGCTGGGACAAATGGCCGACACTGAGGAAAGATACTGACCGATCCCGAAGTGCTCATTCCACATCGTATGCAGGCCGATGGTGGCCTCAGCCAGGTGTCTCTTTAGCTCCTCAAAGGGAATGTTTATTCTGAACATCACATTGTTACTAACTCCCAGCTCTTCACAAAGATGTTTAAGGTTATTTACACGCTCTTCATCTTGCGGGTTACGACAGCCTCCAATTAAGATAAGCTTCAATGATGGCTGCTGCCCCAGTCTCTTCTCTTTCAGCAATTTAGCAAAGGCTCTGATTTGCAAAGGATGATCTTTTTCCGGCCTGAACTGGCTGACAGAAACAATGGAATATTCAGTGGTGCTCTTTTCCTCTTCCAGTGGAATATCCAGGAAGGTCTGAACATCGCACGGTGGATACACAACGCTAGTGCAAGCCCCAGCTCTCCAGAGGGAAAGGATGTGATTTAGTGTCCAAGAAGAATTAACCATAATCACATCACTGCAGGAACCAACCAATCCGTACATGAAAGCAAAGAAGTAGTAGTAGACAAGTTTAAATTTGCTGAAAAGAGGATTGTTTGTAATGAAGGCTGCATTGTTAAACCTGGTATCCTGATTCCTAACGACAGAAAGCATATCGCTGCTGATAGTGGGATAATGGACATAGCATCCAACGTGACAACCTCCTAAATATTTAAAGAGGGGAAGCGTGAAGGCATAACCCATTGAGTCAATATAAATATCAGGAACACACTTTAGAAGAGCTTCCCATCCGAGAAACGCTGATCCTAAACTTTGTCCCAGCAAAGTGAAGTGAGGGTAAAGAGAAGCTTCCACAAGGTAGCGTTTTTCTAGAAATACAAACTTCACAGGATGAATTAATTTAATATTGAATCTTCTGAAAGCACCTTCTACTATTTCTTCTCCAGTGACATCTCTATCACCAGTGTAAACAACACACGTTACATTTCTGTACCTGCAAGAAAAAGAATTTCATTCATTCTTCTCTTCAAATTTTGTAACACGAAACTAAAAATATTATCCATTCAAAATTACTCAAAAACTATGTGAGAACAAATGCCTGGCCTAACTCTGAAATTATTTTTAACTAAATTATACTTTTCCTTATACTTCCACAGGTTTTTCTGATCTGCAGAAAAACATATGGCTAAGGACTTGGGGAATACTTTTTTTGAGTAAATCACAAAAGCAGCTCAGTATTATTCTACATACTTAAGAACGCCTTGCCCTACATTAGGAGGTGTCTGTCTAGTGCATAGCATGAGTAAAATGCAGAAGACTCTGCAAGCCAGTGGACGTGCCAATGTTAAATCCACTTCAGATATTAACTTGTTTTGCCTCCTGCACCAAGAGGTGATACCAAGATTATCAGTTGTCTACTGACGAGTTATGCCTATACAAAGTTCCATACCCGTCCTGGAAAACTAGTGAGGGAGGAGGGGTTATCCCAAGGAGAGACAGAAGAAGTGAGAGATGCCACAGCAGGACAGATCAAAATCTGGGTAAAGGGATAAAGTGGAATAGTGCAACCAGGTGAAACTCAGACGTAAAAAAAAAATATGTAGGACCAGTAGATTAATGATAACTATTTAAGTATGTAAAACACCAAAATGTGCATAAATAATACCATAGGCAGCTGAGAATGAAATACGGTATTTGATAAACATATATGCTTACTTTTTCTGGAGCGTTCTTATGGCACACCACAAGACTCTCTCCCCTCCACCACCTGCATTGCAATATGGGTGAAAAAATGCAACCAGCAATGGCCGCTTCCCATCTTTTCCTGCTGAGGTCAACTGTTTTTTCCTTTGTTGTATCCAAAGCCGTATTCCCCACAGTAGCACCACCAAGCAAACACACAAAATTCCACTCAGAAATAACGCAGGGATTAACAATGACCACAGCAATCTGAAACAAGATGGAAATTTTAAAATATAAAATTGCTTTAAAGAAATACTATGTACAAAATTGAGAGAGAAGGGCTTACAGGTAGAGCTACAGGGAGTTCAACAATTTGTCGAGTTCTTCTAACCTCAGAAATCATCAGTATCTGTGTATCATTTCAACAATTATGGGAAAAAAAAAAATCACTGTTCTACAGTGTTTAGCCAAAGACATTTTTCCTACTGTTATCTCTCAATCATTTATTATTGTTTATTCATGCCATATATCTATATCTATGTCCATGTGCTATATACACTATAAAGGCTGCACGCCCTTGGCAATCGGCAAAACACAACTAGCGAAGCTGTAGGAGTTTTCTTCAGTCCAAGCTCCTGTTTGGCCTGCCTTAGTGTGAACTGCTTTGGGCCAGCCTGGAGTGCATGACCCAGAACCTGCATTTTCTATTCCCTGGAGATTTGAAGAGCTATGTCAATTGCCCAGAAAAGCTCTGAGCGGTTTCTCTGTTTAGAGAGACCTGTTTCCTCAGGTGTCTGAAGCACTCTCTGGCAGGGGCATTCCCTTTGCTCACCACCGCCTCCCTGCACAGCTCTCCTAACCCAGGAACGGGAGGCTTCTCACAAGAGTCTCTTCTTGGCCTACGGATCTTCACAGGCGCCAGAGCCTGGATTCTGATGTTGTGCTGCGCGTTATGATAAGCATCATTTACTCGACATTAAAGGGGCTGCCCACGGCGAGCCACGCGACACGACTGACACGTCAGGTAAGAAAACACTTTCATTTTCGGGGTGCAGAAGCGGAAAAGCACATTAACCCATCCGAGGCCGGCGGCAGAACGAGAAGGAGCCGGGCAGGGACCCGTCCCACCTCGCCCTGCCCAGCGGCCTCCCCTCCTCGGGGGGAACACGGGGGAGGGCAGGGGCGGGGCGGGTGCGTGACGCCCGGGGAGGCTCAGGGGAGGAATGGGGAAGCGCGGCCGCCACTTGGCAGGGGGCCACGGGGGCGCGGGGCCTCCTTCTCCCCTCCCTCTCCGCTGCCAGGACGCACCGCCCCCACACACGGCCCTCGTACCTGATCAGCCCACACAGACGCAACCCTCCCGCCACCATCTTGGACAACGCCACGACGCCTTTCCGCCGGAAGGGGTGGCTCCTGGCTGGGCGGGGGCGGGAGCAGCACAGGGCATTGGCTCCCTTTCATTGGTTCCCGCGGGAGATAGACGGAGGGGAGGGGAAAGGGTCGGGGCTAGGAGCGGCGCGGCCCTGCCGAGTGGGAGGGAGCGGCGAGTGGGGCGTGGCCGTGCCTGGGGGGGTGGGTGGGGCGGGCCGTTGCGCGGGATGGCAGCTCACCCTGAGGGGCGGGAGCGCCGCTGCTGTCGCTGTAGCCGTTGCCGCCGCCGCCGCCTCCTCCTCCTCCTCCTCCTCCTCCTCCTCCTCCTCCGTGGCGGCGGCGGGTCTCCTCAGAGGGCACTGCCTCCCGCCCGTCCCTCGGGGCAGAGCCCGGGCCCGGGGCACTGCGGCCCCTGCCGTGGGGGGTATACGGTGTGGTGTGTGAGGAGGCAGAGGCCTCCGTGGGACAGGGGGTTTCTTCTCCTGCATCCACCACATGCAAATTTTGCCTCTGTAAATACTGGCCCCTCTCTTTGGCCAGAAGAGGATGGTATTCGATGTCCCGTCTTCCAGCCCTGCCTTAATCTCCTGCTTGTAAGTGAATCCCTCTTTATAGAGAGGTACCTGTCTGCTCTCTGCGAATGTGTGCAAGTTAACTCTGTGAGGCTGAGGACAGGATGTCCAAAATACCCTGTGCCTGGTGCCGTCTCTAAAAGGATCCCCATGAACACGCTCACTGGGGACAATTTCCACTGGAGGATGTCCAGGCTGTCTCTGACTAATATACTTTGTCTCCTATTTTGTCTTGACTGGGGAGTATATGCACAGACCGGAGAATTAGTGTAGAGGTATGACTGAACAGTGCTGTTTTTTTAAAATGCTACTAATGATGTGTCAGTAAACAGCAAGACTTTGTATTTCTAAAATGGCTTCCCTTGGAACAATGTAAGAAACTCATCCTGCTCTCCCGGATGCTGGGAAGTGTTGAGTGAAACTACCAGACTGCAGGTGAGGAGGGGCTTAGGCAGAACAGGCCAAAACATTTCTGATCCACTGTCACATGGCTAGGTGCTTTTTTCCCCCGCCATTTAAAAATAATAAAACGCTTTATGTGGCAAATTTGATCCAGATAACTCAGTCTCCAGTCTCTTGCAGAGTTGAGGTTGTCCAAAAGTTGGGGGCATTTCAAGCCCTGTGTCTTTGAACAGGACCTTTCAAGAACCTGTAATCTTTCAGCCTCTTTGAGGTCAGCGTGATCTCTTTCATGTCATAGCTGCCTGTGTATTTTGAGGTCTTGAAGCTGTTAGGGATGTTTATGAAGGTCATCTGGTGTCTTCTTCATCAGAAGAGTGCTGGTTGGAAAATGCTGAATTGTTAGTTTATTTGGCCATTGCTATAGCCTGAAGCAGAGAGACAAAGTCTCTACTGTAGTGGGAGCGAGAAGATTTCAGCTTAAGTAATGGTTATTTGATTCTGACCTGCCTGGATTGAGTTTTTCCACTTACGAGGACTCACTGTGTGGGAATGGAACTGGAAATGTGTCAGGCCCTCAAAGTTAGAGTTTTATTGGTTATTTTACTGGTGTTTTTATTTAAATATCTTCATTGTCCTAAATACCACTGACTATAGGTTTTACCAGAGCGTCTCTGCCTTTATGTAAGCAGGTAAATTGGAAGAGTTCTGTTGGGAGGTCCAGCAAGCATGACCTAACATTTCATTTCTGAACCAACAGCTCTCATAAGTAGGGTGCCACAGGCATTGGTTTCTCTCCCTTAACCTTTTTCCTCTTCCCCGACAGAGCAGTTGCCTGAGAAGCATGTGGGATGTTTGCAGAAGAGACCTTTGCTGCATTCGCATCTCTCAACTCAAAACACCTCTCTTGTAATGTCAACATTTGAAGATAATTGCCTGGGTTCAGAGAAGAGGCACAGTTCTTCTAGGGAACAGAAAGTCCGGTCTATTTTAGATGATGAAATCTGTGTGTCTCCCCACTGGCTTGAAAAGGAGCTTATGGCCACTCCCTTGGAAGGTATGAATATTAGATTAAGTGTCTTGATGCAGCTGAAGGACCACAGGTTAGCCATGGCTTAATTAAGATGAGACTTAAGTAATGCTGAAGAGTTCCAGGAAGCAAGAAGAATAATTAATGAGGGAGACACCTACATACCTGGCTTTTGAGTTGCCTGGGCCATAAATGGCAGATGCAGTGTTTTGGGTTTAGATTCAGCTCTCTGTTCGGTAAATCATATAGCAAAAGTACTTGGAAAAGCCTTTGGCTTCATGTGGCTAGAAGAGTACAACTTGTTCTTTCCAGTCAAGGCTCATTGCAAGGTTAGCTCTACTGAAATCAGGATTTAACCCATGAAGCTTCCAGCCCAAGTCCTACACTTTCTTCAGGGTTTCAGTCCTAAGTGTCAGAAGTATGTTTTAGCTTGAACCCAGCAAAATACCTTGCTTTTCGTGAAACCACCTAATCAATTTCTTGGAAGTTCCCCAAACCTCCTATTGACGAATGTATATGTCTGTGCATTTGGCAGCTGGAAAAAAAAGACTGATTTGCACAGTCACAATGTAAACAGCTGCCTTGTGGCAGCATACTGTATTTGCAGTGAATGAACTTTCCAGCAGGGTGAGCCTCAGACTTGATTCAACTAGCTCTACAGCCAGACATGCTCTGTGTGCACAGCATAGCCAGTGTGAGACATAGGTCTGGCACTTCCCTGAAATACTGACATTTTTGCATGAATGCAGATTGACTGTCCAGTGTTAGTGTTACACAGCATATACAGTCACATAACCTTCCTGGTGACAGCAAACTGGGGGAGTTGGTTTTGGGAGAACAATTCATAGATACTGTTCTTGTCTTGCTTTCGCTCCCACAGCAAACAACAGATAGAGCAGAGGAATTGTTTTGGTAGGAGCAGCTTAAAAAAGCTTCGTGGCCCTTTCCTTACCATGTGCACTCATTTCTTGAGTGGAGTAAGCCAAGAAACATGATGTCCTTGCAGGCTGCATATGACCTATAGGTTGTAGCTCAGGCACATTGTAATAAAGCATCTGCATAAACAAATAGATATTCTGGATCTGGATAACTTTGCCAGATCCTTACCAATGCTAAACAGGGGAAAAGAAGAGTTCTTCACAAGACAACCAGACTAGATAAAAAATGATGTGAAGAAAAGCTGTAGAGTATCTGCTTGTACTCTGCCTGGTTTAGATGTGGGGGTTTTTTGTTGGTTTTTTTTTTCCCCAACTACATGAGTTGCTACAGACATAAACTGTCACATAAGTTCAAATGATAATTTTGAAACCTCTGCCAGTCCTGGCACAAATTACTCAGACCTGACTTTGCAGTCAGAAGATGTTTCATTTGAAGGCCCCTGTTTCTTCTGCAGTTCTTCCTATGTGTTTTGTAGTCACCTCAGACTATCTTCCTTTTCACGCAAGGCTATTTTTATTTTGGAAGCAGTGTTCACTTGCTTGTTGTAGGGAGAAATCTGCGTGATGGTGGGAGTATCAAATAGTTTTCTCAGTTCTAATACTTTATAATTCACAGAATCACAGAATGGTTGAGGTTGGCAGGGACCTCCGAAGGTCATCTGGTCCAACCACCCTGCTCAAGCAGGGCCACCTAGAGCAGTTACCCAGGACCGTGTCCAGATGACTTTTGAATATCTCCAAAGATGGAGACTCCACAACCTCTCTGGGCCACCAGTGCTCGGTCACCCTCACAGTAAAAAAGTGTTTCCTGGTGTTCAGAGGGAACCTTCTGTGTTTCTGTTTGTTCCCATTGCCTCTGGGCCTGTCACTGGGCACCACTGATAGAGCCTGGCTCTGTCCTATTTGCACCCTCCCTTCAGGTATTTATATACATTAATGAGATCCTCCCTGAGCCTTCTCCAGGTTGAACAGCCCCAGCTCTCTCAGCCTTTCCTCATAGGAGAGGTGCTCCAGTACCTTGATCATCTTAGTTGTGGGTTTTTTTTCTTAGTCCCTCTAGTGGTAATTAAAAAACAGATGTATTTATACTTTCAAAGTTCTTTTGTTAACTTTTCTTTAATCACAGGGCATTCAGCTTCTGATGTGAGCAATACGAAAACTGTGTTGCTGACAGCCTTACAGACTGCAAGGGATACCTTTAATGCACGAACGTCCAACACAGACTGAGTTGTCACCACTTAACAACTTCCCCGCCTTAAGCATATGTAGCAGATGATATTGTATGCATGCATTTAGGGTATTGGCAATAACTTCAGCAAGAGCAGCGCTGAGCTCTCTATGGTGTTCCCACTCCAGCAGTGAGAACGCTATTAAAAACCTTGTCTGTAGAAATTCCATGTGGCTGACATGCCAATGAAATTAAACGAGTCTTGTCATGAAGTCAGCTTTGTTTTCACCTTCCCAGAGATGTACGAAGTTTTTAATCTTTCCCTGCCTCTGTAAGCATTTTTGTTCTGTTTTAATTGCTTTTCTTAGTAAGGTCCTTACTCTGAAGGAAAATCCATGCAACAGGCCTTCTGAAGTGAGTGGTATTCAGAAAAAATAGCAGAGTCCACTCACAGTGTGTTCTCCGCAAGCCTGCAAGGCATTTGATCAGTTTTAAAGTATGTTTTTGTAACTCTCATTCTTGCCAAGTACTCCACATGTGAGTAACTTGGTAAGATAAAACCACTGGCAAGTAATAACACAAAGAAACTGGATTAATATTGTGTAAGGATATTCATACGACAGTCATGTGGTCTTTTATACTTTCCTGTACAGTTGGTTACTTTCTTTCAGAAACATGCATTGTGTAGCACTGAGTCTCTCATTCAGGACTGCTGTCTTAGCTACCAAAATGCCTGGGACTGTTTTTAGCAGAAGGAATCTTAGATCATTCATATACACAGTAAGTTTTTCCTTTTTGCGCGTCTTGTGATAGGCTGTTAAATGTTACAGTACATCTGTTCTTCATTGCATGGTAACAGGAGGCAGAAATAAAGTTGCACCAGTAGTGTGCTAAATATTTGCAAAGCAAAAAGCAAGTATTGGAAATAAATTGTGGCACTAATATATCTAGGGCAAAACACTATGGGTTGTTTTTACTGATGTGTTGTAATATTAAAGTTGCTAAATATAAGCAATTCTAGTAAAATTTTTAACTGTCATCTTTACTTTTGAGCTAGATGTTCTAGGGCATGGGTGCTCGCACCATGTATCTGTGAGCAAAAGCTGCCCTTTTTTTTGGCAGAAGCAATGAAGAATTAAGCAGCTTGGATCTACACAGAATTTTTGCAAGAGCTCCTATAAACCATGTTTTTTTGTATCACCAGGCAATTGAAACAGGTTGAACCCATAGCTTTTGATTAACAGAAGATTATTTTCACACAAATTGTCCCAGTTGGGCAAGAAGCATGTAGGAAAACAAATCAGTTCCACTGCTGGAGTTTAATCCTGTAGATTGTGCCAGTGTTTTAGCCTCCCATGGGCTCTTCTGTCAGTTCTCCTAAACAGTCATCAGCAGGAAAAATCAAAATGTCTGCCTTTTTTTAGGGTGGGTGAAGGAAATGTATTCAAGCAACTCAGAGCACAGGTAGAAATGAGATGGCAAATGATGTAGCCCTACTGATAACATCACCGAGCGTGCAAAATAGCATGTAGACTCACCTTAAGTCCCAGCTTTTTCAGCTGGAGGTTTGGGATTCTTGAGGGGCTGGGGACTATTTTTGAGTGTTTGTGATAGCAGACCCAAACCCTTCTTGCTTTTCTTTCTCCCTTATGCCGATACTAATGTTTCTGTGGCCATCTGCACCTAATCAGGACATGAAGGGGATCATGAAGGACCACCTCTTTCACAGTCGTACCTTAACATCTGTTTAAATCAACTATGAAACTGCTCAGGAAGCTGCAAAACTTCAGTGTGAAATTTTTACTGAGTTAGGCACCTCCATCATCAAACTTTAAAGGGTTCACGTATTGAAAAAGAAACAACCCTGCACTAACTTGTTCAAGGTGCATTTGTGCACATGTGTTTGTGCATGCTTCTCTTTGCCTGTTTCAGGAAGCAAGGGAGAGTGCTATTTGGATGAAAATCCAAATTGTTTCACATGAAGCCAGGACGAGGCAGGATTTGCATTCTGTGCTCACGTCTGGCTCCTTGGCAGATCAAGAAAGAGAAAGGAGCCAGAAACTGGCTGCGGAGCAGGACAGAAGGGAGTTAGAATTATTGGAGGAGACTGTTTGGCTAGTCCACTGTGCCTTGTCACCTCCTCTGACTTATTTCTGTTCTGGGGATGAAGAAAGCTTGAATGGTCGGTGATTTTCCCATGGGGTAGATTCAGTCAAAGATTCTCTTCTGAGGGGTGAACTAGGGATACTTAAAAGTAGTTCCCTGCCGCACTACCTTTTCTTTTAACAAGCAGAGGTACCAGGAGGGAATGATAAATGAACTGAGCCTGAATTTCCATGGATTAACATCTCTGCTTCCCAGGAATTGAGGGCAGTTAATAAATCTCGGAAGGTTGCTCAGCAACTCTCAGGATGGTTACCTTCTTTTATACTGAGCTGCAGAATGCATCATTTTTGACTAAATATGTCCTTGGAAGAAACATTCTTTGTTTGGAGAACAGACTGAGGTGAACTCTGGAAATGACAGGATTGCCGAGAGCTGAAAAAACCCTCCATTTCACTGTCAGAAAGCTTTTTTCTATTTTCCTTTTCTCACAACTGCAGGCTCCCAGGAACTCTTTCTTTAGGAGTCAAATGTCTCCAGTTTCCTCTGTGTTCTCATGCAATAAACAAACACTATTTTTACAGTGAGTTTGAGTCGTGATGAGCCAGTGTGTGTGCCACAGAAAACAACCTGAGAAAACCCGTCTGCATTTGAAAGCAGGATTTTAACTGCTATTTCAATCCAGGTGTTAAATAATTTCAGATAAAAATACTTGTAAACAGAAAGAGGTTTACTCTGTATTGCCATTTCCCTTAGATGTTTTTCAAAGCATCTGTTTGTATGGAAGAGATTGTGTAAAATTAGTAGCAGTTTCTCCTGTGTTGATACTTTGATCCCTGACTGTCGCTTTAGTTCTGACATTTTCACCTGAATTCTTCCCCACTTGTTGTACGCTGCCGGTGTTATTTGATGTAATAGGGAATTATTATCACGTATTCCAGCAGAAAAAAATAACAGCAAATATGTTTTCATCTTTATTTTTTATTTCTCCACTTAGTTTCTATAAGCCTCTGCAGTGAATTAGTATGGCTCTATCCAGGCAAGCTTCATGTAGTTTCATGGTCACTTGGAAGTATGTTTTGTCCACTGATAGAAACTGGCACCTCCCTGCCTGTGACTCTTGCCTGAGAGTTGACTGTAAGCTCATGCAAGATATTAGACCTGGACAGGGCAGTTCTGTAATAGTTCCTAGCCCTGAGGAGCAAATAATTAACAGGATTTTTGCAGAAAAGTAAGTTAGCTAAACAGCAGCTCACATACATTACAGTTTGGATCTCTGACAACTGGGAACAGCAAAGCCTCTACCCTGTAGTGTTCTCATCAGAGGTTTCCCTCCTCACTTCTTGCCTGCTGTAGCAGAGGGAGTCAGCCAGAGAGCTGGCAGATCTTCATCCATCTCCAAATCGGGAAGAAAAACCTGCCTAAAGGCAGTACTCCAGTTAGGGAGGCCCCTGCTGCTGCCCCTCCTGTCCCTTCAGTCCCACCATCAGTACGGTGATGCCGAGGTCAGTGGCATGTGAGCAGTGCCCTGGTTGGTTCGCTCACAGGAGGGCAGTTGCCTTGCCTTGGCAGCATGTGGCAGAGTCCAAAAGGGCAAGCAGTGGAGGACAGGTGAGAAGGGCCTTCGTGCCAGCCTGGCTGGGCTGTCTGAGCCCCTGTGGCCATAGGGTCACCTTAGAGATTACCCTCTCTGCAAGGGTGAGATCACAGAAAGGACCCTAACACTCTCATGCCTTTTTCTACCCAGTAACTGCAACCAGTCTCCCAGGTTGAGTAGGGAGGAGTAGGGAAAAAAGGAGTAAAAGAACCAAACATATGATGTAGAAAGTGGAAACCCTTCTTCCCAGGCTGAGTTTTGCCTGGAACACCAAGAAAGCAGATAGGACTTTGGTGAGGAGTGCTGCTTTCAAGCTTTCTTAGGGATTTGGGAATTGCTGGAAACTCCTCTCTTTCTGTATAGAGGTGGTTTCTGCCAGGATAAGATAGCCAGAAACAACTGTTAAGAGAAACTGAATTTGGGCTTGCCTTTACATATCTAGCCTGTCGTAACAAAAGCAGTATGTTTGTATTTTAGACATGGCATCTGTAACGCAAACACAAGATGCTGTTTTGTCTTTTTTTCTTGAAATGAAGGTGATTGTGGTGTATATAAATGAAATGGGATGAAACAACCTTTTATTCAGAGGCTGAGCAGTTTGACTTGGGATTAAACGCTGGCCATAGAACCAGAAATTCAGGCTTAAATCAGAGTTACATTTCCTTTATGTTATTTACACAGTGTCAGGTGTCTCATCAAAGTGAAATCTCTGTCTCTGGCTGTGAAACATGACCACAAGAATGATTTGAAACAAGTGCTGGCAAGGAGCTAATAGTAAATCTAAACGGTGTGGATGCTACAGTTGGGGACAGTTTAGAGAATATCTATTATATATGGAGGTCACTTAAGACATAGGCTTACATTCCTGATCTGTATAGGGGAAAATTTAATTGCAGATTTGGCAGGGTATCCTAGGGTCTGCTATTAGTTTGCCTGCTACAGGGTAAACAGCTGCTTACTTTGGAAAAAAAAAATCAGTCTTCCCATTTGCTTAAATCACAATTCAGAGCCTTACCACTTTATTTATTCAAAACAAGTGTAAAAGATATTTTTTAAACCCCACAACAAATACTGAGGAATTTACAAAATAAAACTGGAACTTGAGTCTTATTTCTAAATGTGGATAGCAAATGTGGGTGACAAAAGCTATGATCTTTAGCAATGACTGATATAGTTCACAAGTAATAGGTTTTTCTGTCTTCTCAAATTAGCCTTTAAAAATAGTTACTTTTGTAATATTACTCATTCTCAAGTTATATTTGAAATGTTGCAGTTAAGATAGATAAAATGTGGGTCCTTTTTCTCTGTATGGAATTCAAAAAAGCTTTTGCTCAAACTTCACAAGCTAAAACCAGCTCTGAGCAAGAGCAAATCATGGACATCAGAAAATTAAGTTGGAAACACAGAAGTGAAAATACTGGTTTCGTTGTGGCACTGCCTGACGAGTTCTGCCAGCCTTCTTCACCTGCTAGGGGAATGAATGTTACTGGAAATCTGGACACCAATTGATTCATGCAGATTGCAATTGTTCTTTGCACTTAAACCCTGACCCAAAAGGTGTGCCTTTTCCTGTGGTAATATGATTAGCCTGGTAGTTTCCAGGCACTTGAAAACAAATTCCTGCAGCGTAAATAAACAGATAACAGAAATTACCATAATGAAATCAACACTGCTAAAAGCAGACAAAGTACCAAGTCCACACAATTTGCAACCGTATTAGAAGCCGCAGAATGAAAAAAATTAGTATGCGTTTTGGGGCCCTGTTACAAAAGAGATACTCCGTTGCATTTTGCTGGTTTAGAGCAAACAAACCTTTTTTAAATATTTAGAGAAGGTTGAGTCTGATTCCTGAAAAACTGAAGCCAAAGTCTGAGCTGATTTGATTTGAAATGAGGCCATCAACTCTTAAGCAATTTTATTCATGGCAGGTAGGAATTTGATTCCTTGTATTTCAGAGTTATGTACGGTTTCCTTTTTTCTTATAGTGTAAGAAATAATATTACTTATGATCATGCTTCTTCCTCTGTTGAAAGAAATATGTATATCATTCATGCTATTGAAATGCTTGTGTATCTGATGGCTGCCAGTTTTCTTAGGACTGTAGCCAAAGAGCTATCTTTCTGATTTCATGGCTCAAAACTAGGAGCAAATGTAGGTAAAGAGGGAGTTTTGTTGCCTCTTCAAGGCTAAAAAGGTATGGCTTTTTTTTTATTTTCTGTAATAAGTATGTCGGTCAGTTTGGAGAAGTCAAGGACGTAGTTATGTACCATGAATCTGATCAAGCTTCCACTGAACTTTCAGCTGCAACTGATTGACTTCATGGGGGAAATGTGAGGTTTGTGTTGCTTAGCAGGGCTGAAAAATGACTGCTGAGCAAGCGCAGGGATTTGCTTGAAGAAAAAAATGCATACCTTTACTAACTACTTCTCTTTTGGCTTAAAGAGGACACCGACAGAGGAGAAATAGTTGTTTCACACAAGGGATGGGTGTTTCATGGGTTCCCCCCCAAACAGTGTTGTTAACAACTTGTTGATAACTCTGAGTTACCGGCACTGTTGTTTGTGATGTTACCAGGAGCTTTGCAATACTTTGCTTTTTTCCCTTTTTTTTTTCTTAAAGCTCCAGTTCCTGCAGTTGCATTATGTGTGTAAAAAACAAAGTCAATCTAACTCTGTTATGATGGGCAAAAAATTCAAAAATTTTAGCTGACTGCATCCTGAAGACAAATTAAAAGAACTCAAAATACTGTCAAATGTGAAATTGCTTGTGTTTTAGCCTCTTATCATTGTTTTTACGCCTCAGGATGGGTTGTATTTCAGTGGTTTAAAATGATGTCTGAGGAGGAGAGTAGGAAAATGATTAACATTCAAAGGCAGACTGGATTTCTAGAGTGATGTATTAGTACTAATACATCCCTCTTTGCACTGACGTGATGTGCGCGTATCTGAACTGGTTCCTCTTGTCTGTCTGTCAGATTAAGGCAATACAACCCCCTTACCTCCAGGCTCCCACTTTTTTTCCTTGAACCCAAGCTTCTCATCTTTCAAGGCATTGTTAAGACTATTTTAAGATGCTTTCTTTGGGCAAGGAGCCAGAGGGATTAGATGCAGACCAGATCATTCTATAAAGCCAGGGATGAATGCACCCAGGAAGCATAATTTACTTGAAGACAAATAGTTCTTGTGTGTTTATCATATTCTCCGATAGTAGCAGGTAATGTAAAGGAGAAAACTCACGTTTTATCAGCTCTTGAGTCTTTAAGTCAAACCGATTTCATTTTCTTGGGATGTTCTGCATTTTCTGACATGAAAATGCAAACGTCTCTGCCCGACACTAGCAGAAAGCAGCAAAGGCAGCAGGTGTATTTTCTCTTTGCCATCTAAACCTCACGCTGCCAAACCTGAGTGACTCTTCCTGGCGAAACTCCTAAGCTGTGCAAAATCTAGCCTTGAACCATGGCATGTTACTGTTATCAGATGAGACGGGCAACATTGCCTTTCTTATTTCAGCCTTCACTAAAATGCTAAAAAAGAGGAGTCGGTCAGAGTTCAGCAGCAGGCAATCACAGCGGTTAACTCCAGCTGCCTCGCTCCCCTGGCAGACATTGCCACCCTTGAGGTGCTGACATCGGATCCCTTGCTGAACCATAAGAGACTTGTAGAGTGGTTGGGATAAACCACAACAGGGCAGGACCTCTGAGCTTTCAGTCTGGTGTATTAAGGTAAATGGAAATTGTTTGGTTTTACAAGATGCTCAGCGGTTTCTGCTTTGTGAATGGTACCTCTTCTCCAAGAGCTGCTTGTAACTCAGCTGCACAGGTCTCACTTGCCATTGCCATATAGTTCTGCTTGAACCTGCAGCTAAACTACATATTTTAAATCAGCTAGACTGGTTGAAATATATCTTATGCCCCTTTCATCTGAGGAACTATAGCAAACTTTTTTTCCAGCCAAATAATTCTTTTTAACGTGGGTAAATATCTTGTAAACTGAGCGTGCTCAAAGCACAACCTTGTGTGTTTCTTCTCTACCTCCAAATCAGTATTCTGGACTTTGCCAAAGGCAAGGGACTATGGGGCACTAAGTAAGAACTTGTATCCACTGCTTCTAGAAACAAACAGATTTTTACCTTAGAGTTGCTCAGAAGTTGTGGGAAAAAAAGGATGAGTGAGGGGAATCGGAGAGAAGATACTTACCAAACATCTCTTCATTCTGTCAGCCTAAGTTGAGCTTTGCTGGTGAACCTGAAATGAAGAAAAAACAACCCAACTTGTTTTTACAGTATGTTTCATCATATGATAATTTAATGAATATTAATTGCTTGTAGAAACATGCTATGTAGGGTTTGGGATATATTTAATAGCAAAGATACTGTCTGAGATGAGTGGACCAAGTATATACTTTAGAGCTGGCCAGAAACTGGAATTTCTGTTCCCTGAGACATTCTAGAATTTGAAATTTCCGTCATTTGGAATTAGGATGCAGAGCTGAATTTCTGAATATCTTTGATTTGGGATTAGAGAATTTTTTTGTTTTAGAAAGACAACAGATTTTAAATATGTATGTATCTTTAGTATGTAGATGTAGTGTTAGTATTTAAAGACATTGTAATGAAAAGTTTTCACATAAGTCAAACTGTGTGATTTTCAATTGTTTGTTTCAATACCAGTTAAAATCAGTAATTCCTGAAAAGATTTCGCCTTTAACACAGTTTTCTTTTTCAGAAAAGTGTTCCATCTGAATTCAGGTGTGTTTTTAATTGGTTTCATTGATACAGAACAAACACAGGTGCTTTACTCTTTGTAGTAATACCCTTTAGAAGGGCCCTTTCTCAAAATGTTTTCAAAATAACCCTTTTTTAAAGTTTAATATTACCACCGATCTTGTATATTAAGACAATGATACAAAATAGTGCTACAACACTATTTTGAGTTTCGCTTCATTGGCAGAAGACCTTCTTTTTCCAAAGATGGTTCTTAACTCTGGAGTCAAGAACTGGATGGTGTGAGCAGAGTGGAGGATTCATCTTTGTGGGGAAGTTATGACAGGAAGACAAGCCAGGATGCTAATGTCCTGCATGGTGGCTTTCTGGACCACTGTCTTTGTGGTAAGGGTGTGAGGGATGTACCTCTGCTTTTGGAAGTAAAAAGAATCTGAATTTGTCCTGCCAGACAGGTGGAGTGTCATCTATTCCCTTGGGTTTTCATGACGTGACATAAATATGCTGAGATTTTGACGCTGTGTGCTAACCTCTGCATAGGAGTAATTTTGGTGACTTTTTCCAACAAGTCCAAGATATTCTGATTAAATGTAAAACAATTATTTTAAGGCTTGCCTGTGCAGTGAGGTCACTGCATAGCCAGGGAAGGTGTGAATTGATGACACATCAGCTATATTATATAAATTCCCTGCGTGGCCATTCTTTAGGTGTCCCTGTTCAGGGGTGTCTTCAGAAGTGGACCGCACTCCTGTGGGCTTAGGGAACTTGAGATCCCACTCACCAAGTTAGCACAGTGCTGTGAATTTGCTGCAGGCAGTCCCAGAAAAATATATCCAGGCTTGGCTCCAGACACTTCTAGTGATGGTACCTATCGTGGATGGCTGTCTAAATTAGATGTCCCTGTAGTTGCCCAGAGGATTTAAGGGGAACTGAGTTTGCCAAAGGGAATATCTTCTTTTTTTTTCTTTACTTTCTGGCACTAATTGCTGGTTTAAGTTTGTTTGTTTGTTTGTTTGTTAGTAAAGCTTGCTGATGGTAGAGAGGCACATTTAAAAAAGTATAAATATTGTACTCACTCTTTTTTTTTCCCTTCTTGAAACAAAGAATGAATGTTCTCGTGCCCTAAATGAGTGAAAGACCTTCGGTCTAGGAACCTTGTCTAGTGATATAATCATAGGCATGTTTTCAATGTTAGAAGGGACCACATTTAATCCAAGAAATCCCTGGTAATTTCATAGAAGAAGGAAATGGAATAGCATTGCCCTTTGTAGGAGCTGTGATTATGCACATGGCCACAAGGAGCTAATGCCTGGCTGGCTGAGTTAATTATGCACTGGCTTGCTGCACACAGGTCATGTTTGACTAGCTTGTGAAAGGCAGCCTTGGCTGAGCTTGCTGCAACGCCGTGTGCAAAGATTAGCAGTGCTGAACGCAGTTTGGTAAGCACAAGGAATGCCAATTGGTGGGAAGCATTTAAACTGGCAGGAAGAGTAGGTAGCCGAGTGCAGCGAGCAGCGTACACAGGGATCACAGGTTACATCTGGGATTTTGTGATGAATGCCTAATGAGCACGTTGATTAGACGGGCAGAACTCTTCAAGCCTTTGTAAATGTTGCTGAAAGAAGTGTGGCTGATAAGACACCAAATAACTGCTCTCGTAAAGCTTTCCTTTGGCACTGCAATATTTGAAGCCCGGAAAGATAATGGAGAGAAAATTGGACAATAAAATGAAAAGGGAACTGTCCTGCTTAGCTACTTTAAACAACAAAAACATAACCCTGGTGTCAATTTGTAAGCGGCAGGCAGCTCATGATGTGCCTGAACTACTGATTATTGGTGAAAAGTCCAACACAGGATCTCTGGTAAAAGCAAGCAGTAACTTGCAGAAAGAAGAGAAACTCTTGCAGAGTTACTCCATGGGAATGCCAGAAGTCAATACAGTTGAAAGACAGGTCAGTGAGCTGGTGTGTGTGTTGGGAGGGAAGAGGTGTTTCTGAACTGGAGAATTTAAAACAAAGCATGTTGGATGCGGGTTGTATATTAAAGGAGGTTAAACCTTATTTATCTAAATTGTGTCAATCCCCAGCATGTATGCCTGCCCCTTAACAAGCAGCACACAAATGCAAGGTCCTCTGGAGATCCTCTGAAAATAATTGTCGAAAGCAGATGTTAATGATGAGTTATGCTGTAGTAACTAATGAACATTTTTTCAGCTCCACCTCTAATAACATAGAGTGGCGATTCTTAGTAAGGAAACATATTGGTATTTCTCCTTTTAAACTGCAATTGCTTGAGTAGTTTGACAGCAGCTCATACCAGGTTGTTCTCTGGAATAACAGAAATTGCAGAAACATTAAAATGTCCTAATTGTAGGTAAGCAGTTTATTTATAACTACTAAGTGGATGGTAGCGAAAGTTCTTGATAATACATCTATGGCAACATTATTTATTTACTTTTTTATTCAGTGTTGTATATAACTATGGTATTTTTGGAGATTAACTGTTGTGGAGAAGAGGCTTAGAAAGATCAATGCTGATAAAAACATGATGAGGTTTATTATTTTAAAAAGAGTTTTTGCTATTTAAAAGGTATGTAAATTACAGTGATGTAGTTTGGATCAGTGAATATTGTGAATATTTAAGGAAAAGAAACTCTCAGAACACATTTTGTGTCCTTTGAAACTGCATATGCTTAGAATGGCTTAAATAATTAGTGTCAGACTGGAATGAAGTAACAGCCAGGACAGACCATATATACCTGAAGGCTTTTTCTGCCTCGAGTTACTTCTTATATTATAAATGTTTGCTAGAAAACAATCGTGACAGAAATGACTTTGTTCTTCCAAAGGATCTCTTTTCTGTATTCAGTTCACTGGGATATATGCGTTGCTTGTACTGGAGCCCTGAAGAACATCACAAAGTGTTTTGCTTTAATTCTAAATTAGAAACAATCTGTTTACAACAAGGCTTTCCCCTTTCCCACTAAAGCAAGTGTGGTTTACATAGCTCCCTTTAATTTAAAAGTAGCTGTTAAGGTCTCTAAGGTTTGTTAACTGCGGTGTATGTAGGTATCATTTCAGTAAGACTAGCTGCAACTGCCTAAATCTTTCCCCATCGCCTGTACTGTTGGAGAAACCTGTTGCCAGATGGGGAATAGCAGTCCCTTGGCAGAAGCATTAGGGCAACTTAGTACTTTGAAAACAAAAGCACCATAAAGGCTGCTTTAAAGCAATATTTTCATTGAATCTTGATTTACAGGTGGAGAGGATGGGTTTTCCCTCATTTAAGACTCAGGAACTGTTTAAAAAATAACAAGTTGTGTTACAAGTAGTTACTGAAAATAGTAGCTACTGACATTTGCTAATCTTCGCTAAGCTTGGGGGAAGAGGGAAGGAAGAACAACCAGTTAAGACCTAATACATTTAAACAATATGTGCTAACAAGATGGATGGACAAGTTGCACTGAAATTTGTTAAGGAGGATGAGGGTTGAATTTCTGCCCACTCAGAAGTGCTGCTGTTATGGGCATGAAATTGAAGACTCGGAACCTTTGATGTTCCTGAGGCTGCTCTGCCCTCATTTTGTTGTTCACTGGCTGCCTATAACAAACTGGAAAAGCATCTGAAGCATTTAATTAATAGTATGTGGCTTTTCAGTTGTGTGTTACTGCCTGCCTGAATCCAAAGCCATGAATCAGCGGGTTGTGAAAGAATGAAGCAGGAAAGGTAAAACAGCGACACAGATAAGATAATTCTTTGGCAGTTGTGTGCTTGAAGGTGAGAGGGCGATAGCTGGTTTCAACCTGTGGAGGTACAGGGATAAGAGCAGCCCAAAACCTCTGGAGATACTGGGCATGAGGTTCAGTGAGATCTGGCATTCATGCGTGAGCAGATGGGGAGGGGCAGAGGGGAAGGTGCTGAATGGGCTCGGCCCCGTTTCCTTGCCGGCTGACTGCCTGGCATCATCGAGGTGAGGAGTCCAGCGTTTGAATTTCAGGATGTGAAAATTAGCATCCCTGCAGGCCAGGTGAAAGAGGGCGGGAGGGCAGTGCCAACCCTGAGGGGAGAGCCTTGCTGGAGCGCCGGAGAGGAGCAGCGGCTGTGTGGGATCTCGGTGTGGGTGATGCTTGGGGAGCTGCGGGGTGCTCCTGGCATGGCTTCATGCTGCAGAGGCCAAGAGCTTTACACTGGCGTTTCAGTGGTGGCTGCACCTCTTGGGAAGGGGAGGTGGGGGTATGAGGGATGGCTTTCCCGGTGACAAGCCACCCCGTGAGGTGACCATGGAGCACAGGGGTGGAGGGAGCATGGGGACCCAGCCAGGGGCGGCTAGTGGCCGGGGCGCAAAGCTAAGGAGGGCACAAACCTTGTTGAATTTACAGCCATGGGGTCGCATACGTTGTCAGGATGCTGGTCACCATGTGCTGTATGGGAGGGTCTCACCCAGTGCTGTGGTTTCTTGTTCTTTGGGTTGTTTTTTCCCAGTTCAGTTGATTTTCTTACATTTATTCTGTATCCCCTTGCTGCTGTGTTAAACCCTTGGCCTTTGCACTTCTGAAGAAATAGCTCATTTTGGGGGACAGTGGAGCAGCCTGATGCCAGGCCTCTGAGGGCAGCCCTTGATGGAGCAGTTTTACCCCACCAGTCACACAGGCCATTGACAATGACCACCTTTCCCCCTGGAACAGACGCTGAGCTCTGGATGCTGTAATGCCAAGAGCTGCATGCCAAGCCAGAGCTCAAGACTTGGTGCTCCCAATCCAGCAGTGTCTCCCTGCCCTGCTCCACCTCCATGCTTTCCCAAAAAGTCAGTCCAGCCCCGGGGCATATTCCTTTTGGATGATTTCCTTCCTGCTGGCTGGAGGCAGTCAGGATGGGGAGCAGGAGCCTCTGCCTCTTCCTGCTGTTGCCAAGCCCTGCTTTGCCCCAGGGCAGGCATGAGTGCTCCAGCTCCTGTCTGGGGCAGCAAGGGTTGTTCTTAATGCCAGTGGGTTTGCTCTGAAATCCTCATAATGGGAGCTGGGCTTCAGATCCCGTGCTCATGCACATCAACAATTTCAGTTGCTACTCGTCTTGGGTCTGGTTCAGAGCTGTCTCCTGTAGACAAGATTGTTTTCCATCCAGCTCTGGTGCTTCCTTTAAAGCTTCCCAGCTACTGCTGCTTCTGTGTCAATGGGTGTCTTCTTAATTTTCTTCTTTTTTTTTTTTCTATATTGTTTAAATGAGCTTCATAACACTGCTTTCTGTAGGGATTCTTAGCTTTCAGACTAGAGCCTCATTCTGCTGTGCATTTTGAGTTGCAACTTTTATGTGCAGAACAAGGGAGGGAAATAATTGTAATAATTTCATGTTTTCATTATTTGCATATTTTTTACATAGTCACTGTAAAAATATGCGTGAGACTGGTAAAGAAAACAGAGTTGGTGTACACCTGCCCTTAAAAGTAAGCGCGTCTCCTTTGGTGTGAGAGACACAATAGTCAGTAACTGCGGCCGGTTCTTTCACACTCCTGTATGGATACGGAGTCAGATGCCTTTTCATTGTTTCATTGGGATTTCTGTCTAGGCAGAAGCAAGCAGGAGGGGCAACACCTGGGAATCCCAGCCACCTTTTCTGACATTTTTGGAGGTGACTGCTTCTCTGATCCTCTTGCAGATGGTGTCTCTGAATTACTACACAGCCTCATAGATGCCATTTTATGTGTGGGTGTTAGCCAGTATCAGGAAACCCTCTTCTGAGACCTAGCGTGTGCCTGGGGAAAACTACGGGCACATTTCTGCATGCCTCCTATTTGTGTCCTTACGTGAACCTGCTGTTTTCCTCTGATCTAGTGTAGAAACACCCCTTCTCGCAAATACACACATAGATGTATTTGTGCCCCTTCTTTTTTTTTGAAGCTGTTAAACAATACTAAAGGCTTTGTAAATACTGTGTTTGAACCTGTGCACATTTCTGGGTTTTGAGGGGAGATTCTTCAATGATTTGGCATTTGTGGGTTTTTTTCGTTGTTGGTTTTTTTTTTAAGGGAAATAAACCTTTTATTTTTTTTTATATCCACATACCCTCTATAATTTTTTCCTTGTCATTTAAAAATTCATGTGCAAGGATTTTTCTCCTACAGAGCATAAACATCTGGTTTAGTCAAATAACAAAGAAAATATTTTTGCCAATTCTTCTGAATGTTGGGATAGCTTTTTATCCAAAATATAAAGCGGGGGCCAAGTTTTTAGGTTTCTGTAGTTTACAGTGCATTGAAATAGTAGAATCAGTCCTTGCTTTTATGTTTTTCAAAAGACTGGAGGATAAGGAACACCCTTTAATCTTTTTACACGTTTAATTTGAATTGCTTTTATATCACTGGGTACCTAGGAAAACTGAGGTGGTTGGTAAGCATGGGGGTGGAGGGAATGCAGTGGAGGACATAAGGCCTGTGATGGTTTCTGGTTTTCATCTGCAAGTGGCTGCCAGAAACGCAGTAAAGGGGAGCAAGAGAACAGAGGATGTTTGTCTTGCCTGTCTCTCACGCTGTTTCGCCAAAGGATGCAGAAGGCAAATGCCTTTGTCGTATGAGCCAAAGTAAATGTACAGGGTGAGCTCTTGTAACTCGCACGTGGATTTTCGCTTTACCGGGCGTTTGTGATAAGAAGAGCTGGCCACTGCGAGCAAAGTGTCCTTGTGGGGCTGTGGACAGGAGATATGGAAGAGGAGACAAGGGACAATATTCAAATAATATTTCTTGAGGTAGGCATTACAATAAATGCAAGTTTGAGTTTCAGCAGCATTTGAAATGCGGTGGGTGAGAGACTGTTTTCGTTTGCAGACTGGCTTCTTTTCCATATATGAGGTAATATTATTATTTTAAAGGGTGGGAGAGCACAAACAGGAGGAAATAAGCATGCAGTCGTCTTTGTGTGTGCTTAAACAGGGAACCACCTCTGCAGGGAGGTCCGATTAACTGTTTGTATTTTGTTTTGAAAGAAGGGGCTGGCTGTGCATTTCCACATATGTTGGGGATTTCAGTAACTTCTGGGAAGGAAAGTGTAAGGAGAGGGGTACGTGCCCTGGGTGCTGCCAGGCCTGTGGGAGGGAGAGGTAAAAGGGGATGTCGGGGCTAAAATATTCCCGTGACTCTTCTTCCCTAGCATCCCTGGAGCATAGCCTTGAGGCCAAGCAGAGAGGGAGGGGTATGGGGGGGAGAGCTCGCGGTCGGGATAGCAAGAGTCTGCACTGTAATGCTGAAGAGTTGTTGCTTATTCATACTGTTCTAATAAATACAGTACGGAGAAGGCTGAAAGCAAATTTCTCACGTTAAATTTTTGCTGTTTTGGTTGTGACCCCAGACCTCATTATTCCCAAGCTATCTAAGCATGAAACAAAATCAAGTTAATGAATTTTGAATACTGCATCAAATGAACTGGATGCAGTCTAGTGTTAATAAGCGGCCTAAATGCTTCTCATCCATGCTGTGGTACCAAGGAGGGAGTTTTCTTCTCAGTGGTAGGAACAAGATTTGTGGTACTGAGCCTGATCCAATGACCCCCTTCCTGCAGTAATGCCCAGCAGTAGGTGCTTTATTGAACGGTGGAGAGTCCACGGCTTTGCAGGCAAGTGAATAGGTTCGTTGCAGTCGCTTGCATCTAGATATTTAGTAATTAAAGCTGCCTTAAGTCCCAGACATGAATTTTGATGTTCTTTCCATGAAACCTGACAATATGGGACTTGTCCCTCACCTTCTCAATCTTCCTTATTACTTGGCACCAGCAATTTCCTTTGATAACAGTCTGTGCTCCGATTACCTGTTCTGCAAGAAGCATTGCCTTTATCACTTTTTTTTTTTTAAATATTTCATTTTCAATTGAGTTGAGTGCACTAAACGGTAGAGTCCCAGTACTGTGGAACCCGTGATCTGGCTGACGGGTAGTCCACTTCTGGCCACTTCAATACTGGCCATTACATCCTAAAAAACGGTGTTGGATCAAACCAGTGAGTTCTTGCAGCTCAATATATGGTCTTTCTTAGGTGCCTCACAAAAAGGCAGATGAAACTAAACCATAGTGGAAGTATCTGCATATAGGTCTGTGTCTTTTAAAATCTTTGTCAAATACAGATTTTAACTTAAAGGTCGGTATATATGCAGACAGCCCAGGCCCTTGTACGCACGCATACAGACCTTCAGATATCATGCAACTGGTTCTCTCTGCGCCAGATGGTTTCAGGCTCTCGGGAAATTCTTGATTTTGTTTTCTGTGGATGTTTTGATTTGGTTTGCTTTGGTTTGAACTCCTGCTGAGCAATAGCAGGTTGGACAAACTGAGCCGGCTTCTGACATTTGTGGAGAGACATTCAGCACACTCTGCTGTGACCCTTTGTGCAGGTGACAGTGTGCTCTGAAGAGCAGGGTTCGGGCTGCATGGCAAAAGTGCCCTGTGGCTGCAGAGAGCTCAAGTTTTAAATGATTGGATTGGAAATATTGAGACAAGTTTGCTTTTATATCCCTAGTGAATATTTTTTAAATTGCTGCTCAAGAGAAGTGTCAGAGGCCTGATTCATCATTGTGGGCATAGCTAAATAGTAATATATTTAAAGTGTAAGTTAACATTGTGAAGCGTTTTGGCAGTATAGTCTGACTTGAGAGCACTTCTCATATGTGCTTGAGAGTACATGCAGAATATTGCTGGTTTTACAGTGCTAAAGATACACGCATTTTATTTTTACTTTTCCTCTTGCTCTTTAGGCTTTGTCCAACACTGATTCTCCTCCTGGCTGTGAGCTGGAGCCTACAATGAAACACAATTTTGCTTTTGACAACATGGGCTATGAGGAGAGCTTTGAAACTGCACCCTCTCCATCTTCCCAAGAACACACTGTGGCAGTCAATGTTGTGGGAATGACTTGCCAATCTTGTGTGCAGTCAATAGAAGGCCGAATTTCCAAGGTGAAGGGCATTGTGAGTATTAAAGTCTCCCTTGAACAGAACAACGCTGTAATAAAGTATCTGCAGTCAGAAATAAGTCCTGAACAGATTTGCCAGGAAATTCAGGATATGGGCTTTGATGCCAACATAGCAGAAGAGAGGTTGACAACAGCAACCGTAAATTTGTCGTGCTTGAGAGAAGCAGTAGTTAAGCTTCAGGTAGAAGGCATGACATGCCAGTCCTGCGTCACCAACATTGAAGGAAAGATTAGGAAACTGCATGGTGTGGCAAAAATCAAGGTGTCACTTGGTAACCAGGAAGCAATTATTGCTTACTATCCTTACATCATTCAGCCTGACGACCTCAAGAGCCATATCAGTAACTTGGGGTATGCATGCACCATTAAAAGTAAGTCAGCCCCTCTGAAGCTTGGTGTCCTCGATCTCAGGCGCCTGCAGAATGCAAACCCCAATGAGACACCAGCAAGTCTCGAGAGTGATGGGATGGATCCACCGGTCGCCAAGATGAGTGGCACAGCTACAGTGGCTGTACGGATAGAAGGCATGCACTGCAAATCCTGTGTCAGAAACATTGAAGGAAATATATCAGATCTTCCCGGCATACAAAGTATTAAAGTGTCTTTGGAGCATAAACGTGCTGTGGTACAGTATAGCCCAAATTTAATTACCCTGTCAGCTTTGCAGCAAGCTATTGAATCCCTTCCACCTGGAAACTTTAAAGTATGTCTCCTTAATGGTTCGGAAGTTGATAAGGGAGCATCTCCATCACCTGCTTTGCTGTGTGATCTCTTCAGAGAGCCGCTGCAAGACACGACATGCACAGCTGTTATTAGGATTGATGGCATGACCTGCAATTCCTGTGTACAGTCCATAGAAGGGACCATATCACAGAGACAAGGAGTGCAATGTATAGCAGTTTCTCTAGCTGACAGAACTGGGAGCATACATTATGATCCAGCTGTCACTAATGGAGAAGAGTTAAGAGCTGCCATAGAAGACATGGGGTTTGATGCTTCTGTGCTGACAGGTAACTGTTTTTTCTTCTGTGGGTAGTGTGCCAAGCTGGGCCATGCATTAAGACTCTCTTCTGGAGAGAAACTCTTAGAACATCACGTTGGCATTGTCTTTTCTAAGGGACTGGCCTGATCTGACCTCGCTTAGCAAGGGAGAGAGATTTCAGCTGTGAAGCACCTTATTTCAGCCCTTAATAACTGCACTAGTGGGTGGCAGAGTTGAGTTACATTATGAAGCCAAAGGGTTTGGAAGTTGGTACAAGGTCTTTCAAATAGCTGATCCCCTTACCCACTGAAGTAGGTTTCCTCCTATCTCTACAGGCTGCTGTAAGTAGACCTACCAAACCAAATGTTTTCATTTATGTTCCAAAATACTAAAACCCACAAACTTAATGAAATCTCTTTCATTTAAAACCAGTTTTTACCTAGCTAAAATCTCTTTTTAGTGTCTTAATCCTTTGACCTTTATTTCTTGAGTATTTTTACTAGCCCTACTTCACTAAGCCTTACTTTAAGCGAGGTAAGTGGCAAGATGCAGGTACTCTTTGGTGGGAGCAGGTGCTTTTACATGTCAGCTGCAGCACAGTTTGTACATTTTGTACATGTGCTCAATGTTTAAGAAGTGGCTATGGTGTACAATCTCTTCTCTAGCGAATTTCAAATGCGGCAATATTTATCTGCTTCAACTCAACAGATTTGCTTTAAGATACTGATGTAGTTTGCCTAGAATGAATTAGTTTGATCCCAATAGACCACATCCTATTAGCTTTTCTCATGGGTCCAATCCCCCTGAATCTATGGAACTACTATAGATGAGGAGGAGCCCGTATGTGGTGTTTAATTATGATTTGTTTGGTTTATAATTTGTTGGTGGGAGACCTCCCGATCCATCTGTGGAAAAGGAGGGGACCCCCTGTTTTTAACATGTTCAGAAGCAACTCTTGTTCCTTTACACAGACCTCTCCCCAAGGGAGGCAGTTTGTGAACGCAGCTGGAGCTGTTGGGTGTCTGTTCAGTATCTGGTAAAGAACAAAAATGATTGCAACAGGCCTGTATGTGTGGAGGTCTTCTGGGTGCTGCAAATCCTTCCACTACTCATTTTGCAGTACTTGCAGTGTAAATATTGTTCCATAAAGAGAAACCTGTTGAGAAACTTGTCCTTTTCCTTGTTTGAGATGAAGTGCTATGAGTCCTGCATAGATGACAACAAGGACAGAATGGATGTGAGGCTGGACTGTGTTCTCTGTGCTGGATAAGGACCCTCTAGATACCAATACATCTTTACTGAGTGGAGGTAGCTGTCAGGTCTAGGCATTGAAATTAGAGGGAATCATTTGCCATCTGAAAGTGGAAAACCAGTTCTGTAGAGTTATACGGTCATGCAAGTGATACTGGTGAGTGTGTATTGTTATACACATAGTAACAATCTACATTATTTCCATGAAGAGACCAAGATTACTATGTCACCTTTCAAACAACTAAGAGACTTTGCATGATTGATAAATGTGACCTGCTTGTAGTTTTACATCATCCGATCGCACTGTAGATAGTGTTTGTTCAGTTTATTGTGCATTTATTCAAGATACTGCCGCTGAAGAATGTAGGCACCAGCCTGACGCCAGTAATGCTGCTGTGCAACCTCGAGCTCCAGAGCCTTCTCGCCAAGGCTGTGCCTCGGATGCTCTTCCAGACAGTCCTCACCTTGATGGGCCAAACCAGCCCAGCGGAGCGACAGCTGAAAAGTGTTTTTTACAAATCACAGGCATGACCTGTGCGTCGTGTGTGTCTACCATTGAAAGAAATTTGCAGAAAGAAGATGGTAATGAATTTAAGATTCCTATAATGAGTCTATAAGGGACTATGGGTTGGAAAAGGTATTCTCTGTGGTTAATGGGAGAGGCTGTGGTGCAACATCTTGAGGTTAAATAGACTTAATACTCTTTCTTAGTGCTAATGTAACTACATCACTGTTTAACTATCCTACTGGACTGGTGGACAAACCCAGTGGACATACTTGTATTGTAACAGTAAATTGTTGTAATGTGATCAAAATTTCAAATAAGGCTCAAGACAAGAACAGAGAAATGGTTCTCATTTAGTTTTCAGGGCCTTCTTGTTTTACAGAGCAATCCATCTCTTCCAGAGCTGTTGAGAGCTCTGACACATTTGTGATATGAAACTTACCCTTCAAGGCACATTTGCACAAGCAGGTACAAACAAATGCGTGGCTCCAGTGCCTGGGTAATTATATTAGCTTAGGCACAGCAAAGCTTATCAGGTTAGAAGTCTGCAGACTGGAGCTGCCTTTCTTCTGGCCATATAGAAGATGAACAGATGATCTTCTGCATTGTCTGCTTTAATTTGTGTAGGCATGCCTTTGGGGGGTTTTGCTTACTGATTCCTGTGCCCCCAGCCTCCCAGTGATGGTCTCACTGCCTTGATTTAAAAATCCAAGAAACCATTAGCACTTCAGAACAATTTTTTTGCCTGTGATTTTTATGTTTTGCTTTTTAATTTTAAATGTAGATTTCTGTGGTTTTATTTATTTAAAAAAAGAAGAAAAAAAAAAACCCAAAGGGAAAAACAAGAAATGAAAAAGGCTTAGCATTGTGCTGTGGGGTTTGTTTAGGGCTTTCCAAACTTAGAGAGTCCAGGGTAGAGCTTGCAGCAATGAATGCAAAGATTGCTTCTGAACATTCTTTTTTGTCTCATTAGATCGTAGCAAAACTCACCTCCTTCCCTGTGTAACTCTTGAGGTTCCTGTCATTGCTAAAGAGAACTGCAGTGTGGCTGGATCTCAGTAAAAACTTTGCTGTTGTGACTAGGGAACAACACTAGAAGGAGGCAGAGAGAAATCATTAGGCTTATAACATCTCTAAGTTGTTACAGCCCTTATTGACAATCTCGTGTAATATTTTATTTTTCTTCCCCTCAAAGGAGCTACATTATCTAACATTTTTATTATTGCCACTGCAGGAATTGTTTCAGTGTTGGTAGCACTGATGGCAGGTAAAGCAGAGATAAAATACAAGCCAGAATTCATACAGCCTCTTGAAATAGCACAGCTGATCCAGAATTTGGGTTTTGAAGCTACCATCATAGAAGATCATGCAGAATCAGAAGGAAATGTGGAGCTTCTTGTAAGTCATGTGTATTTGAAATTGTATGTTGGTTTTGGAAAAGTCAGGTCTGGAAGAATCATTTTCTTGCAAATGCTTTTGTTTAAGGAGTTGCGGCTTCAGCAGGTTAGTTCTGGCTGGTGACACTATTTTTTCTTAATTGCTGAACAGACAAAGTCAACTTGTCTTAGAAGAACATATCCAAAGGCGCTGAAATAAAAGTGATGATAGTTGTATGTACAGAACAGACTTTTCTTAGCAAGGAGAAATGAACCAGAACTTTTCTGTGAAGGCACTTCAGTCAATAGTACAGACTCTGAGCAACTGAGAATGTATCATCAAATACGTATTGATAATGCCTGGGGCTTTGCATAGAGGTCTGAGAACTTTGGGTAAAATTAGTAAATTGTTTATATGAAGGACAGATTCTTCAAAAGTCTGGTTTTATTCTCTAACATATACCTACTAGAAGACAGAAACGACAGTCTGCAGTTGTGCTAATAGATCAGAAAGTGGGAACGTGCCTTATTGAAGCCACAGGAAAATTTAAGTAAGCAAGATGAAGTTACACATGCAGAATTTGACTTTGGCAATGTTAATATAGCTGCTGATATTAGCTATACTGTTACAGTTAATACAATGTACGACTGCTGCTATACAAATATATAGCTGTGACTGTAACTGCTGGTTGCAGAATTTTATAATAAAAGTGGATAATTATGTTCTCAGCTTTGTTTCATTTAAGACAGCTCCATAAAGTTTTCATGCTGAGGCCTTGGGTCAGTACCAGCAGAGCTTGAATAGTCATTAGTACCTTTGCGACATGGGGAGGCCTTGTCTCAAATTCATCCACAAATATTGGGTGAATGTGGGGGACTGCCAACTGTACCTAAATTTGTCTTTTCTTTAGATTACAGGGATGACTTGTGCTTCTTGTGTTCACAATATTGAATCCAAACTCCTGAGAACAAATGGGATATTCTACGCCTCAGTTGCACTTGCTACTTGCAAAGCTCACATCCAGTTTGATCCTGAAATTACTGGACCTCGAGATATTATAAAAATAATTGAGGTAGGCTTTAGAAATTTTTTATGTATGAACAGTTATAAAGTGAAGTTAAAAAGGAAATAAAGCAGCTGATATTTGAGAGGTTTCACTGACTTTTGCAGATGACATGGTAATTGCCATAGTTTTTATGCTCTTGTGGTGAACCTGCTGTGCTCCTTAGTAGTGCATAGTCTCCCAGGTTGTTACTGTAAAAACACACCCTAAAAACTACACAAAGAAGCCTTTTTTATCTATATCTGTTAAAAATGTCATATATTCATTCTTTGCAGTTCTGTGTGTAGAATCATGTGTCTCTGATTTCCAGTCATTTCAGTGAAGTGTTGATACTTCAGAAAAAAATACTACTTTCTCTTGCCAGTGAAAGACGCTGTAAAAGAAGTTTCACAACAGTTTTGGAACAGCTCATACCACAAATATTACACATCTCTGTATACACTGGCATTTATTCCCACATCAATTCAGAGAACTTTTTAAACTGAAAGAGCTTGTGATACAGCCACTAAAGGAAAAAATCCTGGCTTATCAGTAACGACACAGATCATAAAATCTGCCGTTATCATGGCCCAGGTATGGACAAAACTTTTTCCTTCTCTGCCCCGCCAGAAGGGAGGAGAACTTACTGTATGAAGCGCATGCAGTGAGTAGTCAGGAGGACAGCAGAGACTGTTTGCCTTTCGTGTTCTAGAGTATTTACTCAGAAAAAAGCTCCTAGACCGCAGAATTGATGTGGCAGCAGTGATTAACATGTTAACCAGTAGACTCTTCAGGCTGGTGGAGTAGTTCTGTAAAGTGCATCTTGCCACAGGAGCATCTCATGGTGCAGATACAAAGTTTAAAGGTATTGTGCTTGCAAGTGTGCTGTGGTTTTTTTGTGTTTTTTTGTGTGTGTGGATGGTTCTACTGCAGCAACTCACTGAAGCATCAGTCAAAACTGGCTTTTTGCATATATTTGTTTCTGGGATGCTTTGCCCTGCAGTTTGTTGTTCTGCAGGTTTAAACTGATTCTAGCCACTTTGATTTTCAACGTCAGGTGTATCTACTCAACTGTAGTGTTAAGGAGATGCTTGCAAGGTTGAGTAGCCCAGTGGCTTGTGCATTTTTACCTTCCTTTGTGGTATTTCCCATCTCTCATACTTATTCCAGTGGAGGTGAAAGGGCATAAATTTCCCTTGAGGAGGAGGGCAGCAGAACTCCAGCTGTCAGTGGGAGCTTCCTGTGCCTAAGAAACCTGGAACACTTACTGCATCTATACACTGTGTCCATGTATAGGTAACAGAAATCCTTTGCAGTCCACATTTTGAGTACTGTCTGAAATATCCTCTCATGTTGGCAGGATCTAAAAATAGATAAGAAGTTGGCATTTATTAAATATGGAACAGTGTCCTTTTCTGACATTTCTTCTAAAAGTAGTGTCATTTAAATATGTTATGAGTAATATGGTTAGTTTAATCAAAACTAACTCATCTTTCCTCCCCTTTCAATAAAAAGGAAATTGGCTTTCATGCTTCCGTGGCTAGAAGAGTTCCAGGTGCACATAACCTGGATCATAAAAAGGAAATACAGCAGTAAGTATTTCTCTTTCTCTCTCACTAATGAACGTGTATAGATCATCTCTTGTAACTCACCTCCCCCCCCCTTCCCAGTTAATTTAGCTTATCCTTGTGTAAAGCATATTTAATTTTATGATTTGCCATTTTGTTCAAGTATTTTTATTACTTGCATTAGTTTCAGTTTTTAACTGATAGAAGTCTATACAGTTAAACATGTAGGAGACACTGAAACTGTCTCTAAGTGTTGGATCTTTCCCAAATATCCCGAAGCTGTGTGTTAGTACAGTACTAATATCCCAAGCTCTGCACTGCGAGCACACTGTTTGGCCTGGGTACTGCGGGGTGTACAACAACCAGGGATTTACAGCTTCTACTTTTCAGGTGGAGGAAATCTTTCTTGTGCAGCCTACTGTTTGGTATCCCTGTCTTAATCCTAATGATTTATATGCTAATACCTGACGGTGAGCACCATGGGTCTATGGTGCTGGAACAGAATCTCATTCCTGGATTATCTATTTTAAATCTTCTCTTCTTTGTCCTGTGCACTTTTGTTCAGGTATGTCCACAGTACTTTCTAGGGGTTTGCTTTCTATTCATCTCCCATTTATGTAACCTGATGTGATAAAGACAGGAGACTGGAAAGGTTTAGTGGATTAGCCCTGCCCTCTTGTCTGTACCACCTATGCAGAATCAAGTGGCACTTTTCTGCAAATTATCCAGTCTGTGATGGCTCACAGCACTTACTCCTGCCAAAGCTGCATCAGGTATTTTTCCAAGTGGGGAAGGTAGTGTTAAAATGAAGAAATACCTGATCAGCTGCAAACTAATTGCATAGCTATAGGTAAATCCCTTCAACTTCTGTGCCTGTCTTTTACTTTGCATTGCTGAGGAAAAGGATGATATTTAGCTGGCAGAGTTGTTTTGAGAACAAGGAAGAGCAAGTGAGAGGATGGCAATGGAGTCAGCCTCCTGGTAGACCCCTCCACTGAAGTTGTATCAATATAAAATTTGCATGGGACAGCAATGCCTTCCCTTATCTACTACGTGTTTATAATTCTGCTAGAGGCAGTATTATGTACTCTCTGCTTTCACTGCTGTGATCTTAATATGAGTCTGTCCATGCTTACACCAACAGTTTCTTGGTGGATGGTATTTTTACGTACAAGCTTACAAATCACTGAAGCACAAAACGGCCAATATGGATGTGCTCATCGTACTGGCCACAACGATTGCTTATGTGTATTCGTGTGTGATCCTGATGGTAGCGATAATTGAAAAGGCAGAGAAAAGCCCTGTCACTTTCTTTGACACTCCTCCGATGCTGTTTGTGTTCATTGCCCTTGGGAGATGGCTGGAACACATAGCAAAGGTAACTCATCTTCACACTAATTATTTTGTATTTATGATGAGAGTAGAATAAAACTATTGAGAGGAATTTTGAGTCAGATGTTTCTGATGTAGCCTATATATATAAGGCCATTTAGAGTTCATTGTTTTAAAATTGGCAGATTAGTACTGCCTGTATTCAGGGAAACTTGGTGAAACAGATATCTACATACATTTTTCATGTCACTATTTTTCATCAGAGCTGTAGCTTGAAATTGAGATTTAAACCATAAGTTCTGGACATAAAAGAAAGTGTAGATTTTCAGCAATAAAGAAGGAACAGGTTGTAATATTATGAACTTTCCACCAACTATGTGTGATTTTTTTTTTTTAAATGTCAGCCACAAAAAATGCATGTAGATGTGGCGCTTAGGGACGTGGTTTAGTGGTGGACTTGGCAGTGTTAGGTTAATGGTTGGACTCGATGATCTTAAAGGTCTTTTCCAACCTAAATGATGCTATGATTTTATGATTCTAAGTTGACATCAGCATTCCTATATCTCAATATATCTTAAACATTTATCTCTGTTTCTTAGAGTAAGACCTCAGAAGCTCTTGCTAAACTTATATCTCTTCAAGCCACAGAAGCCACTGTGGTGACTCTTGGACCTGACCACTCTATTGTCAGGTATATATTTATGAACCAAAACCCCTTCAGCCTGCCTGGGTGCACAGACTAGGCTTGATGCAGTTACCGTGAAAGCATTATTATTCTGAAGCTGATGGTGTAAATAATCTGTCTGTTCTACTTGTGTCTTTTGCAGGGAGGAGCAGGTAGCTGTTGAACTGGTTCAAAGGGGTGATATTGTAAAGGTTGTTCCTGGTGGAAAGTTCCCGGTGGATGGAAAGGTCATTGAAGGCAGTTCTATGGCAGATGAGTCTCTCATCACTGGTAACTTCCCTTACGCTTACGCAAAGGAGTGAAATCTTCTAAAACAGTTTCTTACAAGAAAAGAGAGCAGACCCAACCCAAAGGCTGCTGTCTGAATAACCTCCCACCTTAATGGATGGTGGCCATGTGCCTGGCCTTTGTGAGCTTAAATCCAAATCCCTGCATCTGCATACACCTTAAAAAGCTGAAAAATTTCCACTCAGTTTGGTCACTTCTACTAATGTACTGATGGGATGGGTAGAGTCTAAACACTATTGTCATTATTCCAAAGGTCTAGTGAGAGTTTCCTCTGGAATGTATTTGCAGAGATGGTACCTTTTCAGAAATAACTTCTAAAGGGCGATGGGGAAATATTGCTGAGATGTTGGGGTGTGTATGCATGGGCACTGAACAGGGCTTCTGACAGGGATCTCCCAGTGGGCAAGAAGAGGGAAAGAAAGCCTCACGACTTGATGCTCATTAAGGGTCATGGGACTTTTTCACAGCTTCTGAAATTTTCATTTAATTTTATAAATACAATAAGGATTTACGGCATCGTGCAATTCTTATGAATAAAGGATATAAAAACTTCACATTGGTATTGGCTTACTTGTTTTAGTTATGTATTTACTTTCCTTGGGGAACACGGACACCCTTAGTTTAAGAGAACCAGTCATTAGCACTAACCCTAAAAATAGAGAAAATAAAGATTTTGTAGAGCTAGTATTCTTGGAGAGGCAGCGTGAGAACAGGAGCTTTGCCACAGAGACAACTTTTCTAGTCTTTGAAAACTGAGGGTGGTGGAAATAAAGACAGATTGCTCAAACTCCCATGGCTATGCAAAGTAGTAATCAGAGAAATTCTTAGTTCCTTTTACAATCAATTTGCTCCTGGCCCTTTTGAGGGATGGCATACTGGAGGGTTAGGACCAAGGAAACAGCATTTGCTTTGAAAATAAACCTAGAAAAAGGCTTATGGAAGTATGACAGCACTTATACATGCCTTCACTAGACAGAGATATACAATATGTGATTTCTTGTCATTATTGCTTAGCATGCTGATTTTGCCAGCATACAATGAGCTATGTGCTAATAAACTATGTTCAATATTATTAGGGGTATTGCCTCACTTATTCTTACCTTTTCTTTCTAGGGGAAGCTATGCCAGTCACTAAAAAGCCTGGAAGCACGGTGATTGCTGGTTCTATAAATGCACATGGCTCAGTTCTTGTTAATGCAACTCATGTTGGTAACGATACCACTCTGGCACAAATCGTGAAATTGGTGGAAGAAGCTCAAATGTCAAAGGTAAAAATAATAGAAAAGAAAAACTTATTCACAGATTTTGATTATATAAGAAAAAGATTCTATATTTTTATAAATTCACTTGTTCAACAAACTGTGTGTTTTTCAGACTTCAAGAAAGAATCAGATGAAGAATATTAGATATTTTCATGAACTCTTCATAGTTACGTGTTTTGATCATAAACATACAAAGACATGTTTTTCTTTTTTATAGGCACCCATCCAGCAACTGGCAGATAAGTTTAGTGGATATTTTGTTCCATTTATCATCATCATTTCAACAGTGACATTGATAGTATGGATCACAATTGGTTTTATAAATTTTGATGTTATTCAAAAATATTTTCCTGTAAGTAATTTCATTAAGAGCTGGATTTTGGTGTTAGGATATCTTCCAGTGTAATTAACATACCTTCTGTGTGTAGGGTTTGATGTTGCAACCTGGCAAATACTTTTGTACAACGTGGTGTTTTCTACACAGAGCAGATAATTACACTAATTAAAATCTATCTACAGGTATAAATATACCGTTGCATTTACCCCTTAGTTCTGCATGGGGTTCCTACAAACTGAAATTATTGGCAGTCTTTCTGGACTAAACATGATCTATAGCTGCATTGCAAGGAGCTGAGCCATTCCTAGATTGCCTGAAATTTTTTTGGACATCCTTGTTCCTCATGGCAGATAGTGGGTTTGGCTTTAGAAAGAAGATGAGCTTCTGTTATCTTTAGGATGTGTATTTGCTATGCTCATCAACTGTGGGGATCTGTATACCTAGAAATAGGGCTCTCCTTTGCTAAGCTATAAAGGAAGTACCAGCAAGCTATATTGTCATCCAGGAGCCTGAGAGCAGAGTCAAGCATATGTGTGCTTGAGCAGCAAAAAAGCCAGAAAATACTGCCATAAACAATTCATAACATTGACCTTTCTCTACCATTACAGTAACAATAATAGATTGCTCTCCTATACTGGAGGTTTCCAGGTAAATGTATTTTTTGAAATGCCTATGATTGATTGTACATCTATGTTATCTTCTATTGGCATTCATATACATCTCTCTCTTTTTTTTTCCCCCCCCTCTCTTCCCTCTTCTTGCAGAATCAGAACAAACACGTTTCAAAAGCTGAACTAATACTGAGGTTTGCGTTTCAAACCTCAATCACTGTGCTGAGCATTGCATGCCCCTGTTCTTTAGGCTTGGCTACCCCCACAGCTGTGATGGTGGGCACAGGAGTTGCTGCGCAGAATGGTATTCTCATCAAAGGTGGAAAACCCCTGGAAATGGCACACAAGGTTAATAGCTCATTCTGTACTTTTGTAGCTTACCCAGCTGTTGCTACGTGAAATATAATTTCCCAGGAAATCCTGCTGGTCCAGAGAAAGACTGCAGAATGTTGCTTGGTTTTTTTTCTGCTGGTTGCTGCTCATTAAGGTAAAGAAGACAGATCTGACCTTCTTTCTTCAAAGTGGTCACAGCAAAGTGTTGAGAGCCAACAGTTCCTGCAATCTTATGCCAGTGAGGCTGCTAATCTTCTGCATGACCTCAGAGGTTTCTGACTTTTGCACTCTCTTTACCTCTTCTGCGAAAGAGCCAAATAATCCTATGTTTTCCTTCTTTCCCTAGAGGGCTATTGTGAAATGGATATTGTTCATGATCAGTAGTTTAAAATGTAGGATGTAAGAGAAAAACAGAACGATTTGAAGTTCTTTTAGTGTATAGAAAAAAGTTGGAAGAAGACAGAAAAAGCCCTTCAAAGACAGAAAACTGATGAAAAGAGGAGGAGGAGATTGAAGGAGGAGGTTTGACATGTCCACAGCCAGTGAAAAGAATATGAGTTTAAACCATGCTATGGTAGACTGGATTAGACATAGGCAGAACATTTTAAGTGAAAAGGATGGTAAGAAGAAATTAATCAGACCGATAATTCTTGTTCTTAGTGGACATTATAAAGTGTAGACCAGAAGTTTTTCCAAGGTTCTGCAAAAAACCAAAAAATGACTGCTAATTAGTGTCAGGTCTTTTTACCTTTTGAATCTAAGTGAGGCTAGGGTCAGGGCTTGGAAAATTATGTGACCTGTTGGATTCTGCAAGCTTGGCGGGTTGGAATAGCTGGGAATGGAAATAGTGCCTACTTTGTTGAGTTTTTTGGTTCGTGTGTTTCTCTGTGTCGTGTTTATTTTCAGGATTAGAATTGACTTCAGCTTTGGGTTTCAGTGTATGTGGGGCTGTGTTTTTTGGTTCTTTTCCGATTCCTCAAGACCCATTGGGCTGGCTAACAAGTGATTGAGGAATTTGGTGAATAGCATGAGATTGGGTTTGGTTAGGTGGTTGTTTCTGGAACTTGTTGCAGCTTCTTGCACTCTTCCCACCTGCTCTTATCACCAAATAACTTCCCGCGTTCTCTTTCCTCAGTGCTATTGTTAATTGTTTAGAACAGCATTCATAAAAGCCCTCCTTGCATCATATACCTTGTGGTAAAAGTGATTAAGGTGCCATTCCGTGAATCCTGCATGTGAATACATACACGCACACACAAAGGACAGTACAAGTCCTGCAATGACTCTGTTGTCTGAGATCCTGATATAGATACAGGATGATGTTGTAGCTTCAGTGAAATCACTGTATGGGAATGAATAAGAAAGCATAAGGAGACCTACTGCACAGATAGTTTAAGGTACATACGGGAATCCCTACTCTTGTGGGTTTATTCCGTCTTGGTGTGGATATAGGCAACTGATTATTAAGGTCTTGCCTGTATTTATGTGCCTAAAGCATATGAGCATCCCTATGCTTGCGCAGGGCTTAGGCGGTAACTCTGGTTTATTTCTTGCAGATCAAGACTGTGATGTTTGATAAAACTGGGACCATCACCTGCGGAGCTCCTAAAGTCATGAGGGTGCTTTTGCTGGGAGACCCAGCTGTGCTCTCTCTGAAGAAGGTACTGGCGGTGGTTGGCACTGCAGAAGCCAGCAGCGAGCATCCTTTAGGAGTGGCAGTCACTAAATATTGCAAAGAGGTACTTAGCCTTCCTATTTCATCTAAGGCCTGGAGGGATCTGTGCAAATGCAGCAACGTTGTATAAAATGAGCAAGTCCCAGAGGGACAGGCCTGCCTGAGAAGTAACAGGCTGGAAAGCTGGCAGATTTTATGGTTGTGCATCTTAGTCTGGACAATACCAGAAGGCATATGCCAAGTTTGCTTGTCTGGTAATGCTGTGGAGTTCTCAAGCAAGACCTTACAAAGTTTTTCCTGAACTAGTGGGAAAATAAGGATTGTGGAATATGTGCAGGAGGAATACTTATGCTTGAAATAGCATTGTGAAGCAAATGTGTGTGGTGACATTTCATATGTTACCTGACTGTAGTCACTTCTATTAGTCACTTGCTTATCTGAATAGATTAGGCAAAAAGCTTTAAAACCTGAATATTAAACTGTGATATTTGTGAATTTCAGAAATGAATTAATAGATTACTCAAGTCTTTGCAAATTTTGCAAATCCTTAAAGGTCATTTATATATTGCATGTGTTCCTCAAATGTTTCAGGAAGAATGAAAGCACAACCAGTAACCAAAATAGGAAGCCTGGTTTAAATAAATAATTTCTTTCTGCTAAGACAAGTCATTAACTGATTTATGGAAAAATTCATTGGCAAGAATATATCAAACTTATTAGTGATAGATCTTTCAGTGGTAAAATTTGGAAGTTAACATATAAATTTAGAAGGAAAAAGAGAGTATGGGTAATGATTCAGTTGCCTCTCTTGTATTTTACATTTTCTGTTTTCAAATTTGTCTTAGTTCCCCGACACTTCTGTAGTCATCCCATGCACCAGTTATTACTGGATCATGACTTATATGAATTGCAGTGCTATGCTGTTTGCTAATATTCTTACCACCTGCCTTATTATCCCTGTGTTGTAAGAAGGTCACTGAAAGGTGCATGTAATTCCAACTTCCAGAGACAACCCAGAATAACTTGTTTATAAATGCATATTTTCTCCATTCTTTTTGTAACTCATAGGGTCCTAGTAATCCCTTTTCTCATCTTGAAGGTACTCACTGGCTTCTCTCTCTAACTCAACAGAAAGACCCAGTTTCCTTATCATCCAGCCAGATCACTCCAGGAATTAGATAGAGTTTTTCACTGTAACTTTTACATATGTATAAAAGACCTGATTCCCCACAGCCAGTTGTCCGTGCAGTTAATTAGAAGTTGCAACTTTTCAGAAGCTGTATGGCTTATTGTTACAGTAGTTCTCTTTAGTTCCTAGTCTTGGCTGAGGTCATGAACCACCAGTGTAACTGCTTCGTCCTTGAACTACCAGGAAAAGCTGTCCTTTATGGTTTGCTGCTGCTAGAGCTGAGACCTGGATGTGGTCTGTATGGCTGCCCCCTTCCAAAAGTCTAAACCACAGCACATCCAGAACATCCTTATTTTTAGTTCTGTGCTACTAATACTCCATGCTGCTTTTCTGTCAGTCAGTCATTGTCAAGAGGAGGAATGAGGCCTCTTTTTGGCAGGAGTTATCTAATATTTGTACCCCACATGGGCAGCACAGACTGATGATGAACTCTGGTTACGTCCGCAGGAGCTTGGCACTCAGAGCCTGGGATACTGCACCGACTTCCAGGCAGTCCCGGGCTGTGGCATCAGCTGCAAAGTCAGAGGTGTTGAGGCCATCCTGGGCATGGCCGAGGAGGGTCTCGATAAGCTGGACACTAACAGGAGCAGGAACAGCAGTGCTCCCATGGGAGATAACGCACTGATCACGTTCTCCAAATCACATGGTATGTCTGCCCCTGAAGTGACCGCCAGTCACAATGAGAGGGCTAATGAATCAACAGTGCTGACCACTGTAAAGCAATCCTATTGGACTAGGAACAACAGAAAGGTAGATTTATGGCAGAAGAAGGCAAAGAACACGAGGGCCAAAAATGTGCCTTAACAAAACTTGAAGCTCTCTCTTTCCCCTACTCTCAATCTCTCTGCAATTCAGAAACTTAAATAAGAATTTAGATGCTACAGTGATGGGTACTCGAAAAGTCTGTACAATACATAGGCAATAAGGCATAGGCAGCAATGTCCCTTTTGGATAGAAGAATGGTCCAGCAGAGAGCAAAGTTTGCCAATTCGCATTATCTTCCCATTTAGAGCAGTTACCTTTAACATATGTTATCTTACTGCTCCTTTTTATATCCTACCCTTTAGTTCCATATTAACTTGGACCTTTTGTTTTCTGTTCATATATCTCTCGAGGCACTTACTTTTAAAAATAAATCTATTCAGCAGATGCACAATAAAGCATGTTATATCTGCAAACCGAGTTTCAGTGCCTGATGTTTTTGATTAGGACAATACATTTGTTTTTGTTTCAGGCTCTGTGGAAGCCACTTTGCTGTTTTGTAGTGTAGGAGAGAAAGAAAAAGTATTTAAAGCCTTTCTTAAGAAGTTAATCAGTTCTCTTCAGAAGATTGTGGCTCTCCTGACCTTTTTGAGAAAGCTGTTAGAAAAATTAAATAAAATAAGAACTTTAATCATCAGAACTGTGCCATTTGTGAATGGTGTTAATGTAATATTTTCTCACCTGCTTCATACGGCTCTTGTGAAGTTGGATTGAATTCATAATGAGGTGCTCTACAGACTGTTTCATTGTTTGTTAGAACAAAACTACTTTTTTCTTACCAGAAATAGCCTTTATATTTGAAAGAAGTCATTAGTTGTGCAAACAAAGCAGCATGGCATTTATGAAATGTGCATACTGCACTTATCCAGAAAAACAATGCCAACTGGCAAAGGCGAATACAGGCAAATACTTCCATTAAATTCATGATGCAGTTCTGTTTATAGACGGGCAGAGACTGAGTCTTGAAGGAGAAAAGTTTTATGAGGCTGTCTTCAGGTAGTACCTATGCATTTGTGTTTGGCCATGACAGCAGCACTTCAACAAGACTAACACTGTTTGTGTCTTGGGTGTGACCATTGCCAGTCTGGAACACAAACAAAAAATTAGGAAAACCTCTTCAGAATATCCTTCTATAGCTAATGCAGCCTGACATTGTCATCCTCAAACATCTCTGGCTTGTGTTCACTATTTTTGAGTTGCTCATTTTTCTTTTTGTCTGTGCACAAAGGTCCATCAGCTTCTCATACATACTTGGTGTTGATTGGAAATCGTGAGTGGATGCGACGCAATGGCTTGCATATTGCAAATGACATAAATGATGCGATGACAGATCATGAAATGAAAGGACAGACTGCCATACTAGTGGCTATAGATGGTAACTGCTGTTCTTTGGAGTGACTTAATAAATATCAATTGATCCTACCATGGAATGGGTAAAAACAAACTCTGAAGCAATTGATCAGTGGCTTTGTGTCAAGAAACTACTAATCTTTTAGTGCAGAACTGCTTGTGAACTGCAAAGTATCAAGGTGTTCTTAAAAGAAGCTTTCACCTCAGAACAGTGTTTATAAGATTTTGTTGGGTAGTTTTTAATTTAAGTGTTAATTTCTGAACCTCCTGTTGTCTAGGCCTGTTGTTCAGAAAAGCAGTGCCGGTGCAGTGCCATGTCCCATCCTGACTTTACATCACTTAAATATCACACGCCAACCTAATGCATCACTGATTTCAAAACATTTCATGAATAAACATGATGATTCGTTAAATCATTCAAGTATAATAGATTAGACTAAATGAGTTTTGCCAGAGGGGTTCTGTTCTGTGCTACGCAGAAAGACATCCCAGACAATACCTTAATATGAAAAACTGCTATAACAGTGATAGATTGCCAGTGCATCTGTGATCTTGAAATGGGGCCTCTGATTCAATTACTGAATAAATATTCTTGGTGCTCGTCCACAGCAATTTTGAGAGGCATTTGCATGTCTCAGCCTGGGCTCCATCAGCAGTCCAGCAAAATCAAATGCTCTTGACATGGAAATAAGGGCTCTGATGTGCAGCTCGTGTTCCTATCACTGCTAGCGATAGCAAATAGAGATACAGGGGTGCAAAACCTACTTAAGTCCTTACTTTTGAAAGGTAACATGCAATGATAAACCAATGTGAGATTTTTGTAAGTCACGTGAAGGAAACGTGGATGCACCTTTGAGTCAATATGTTGGAAGGCAGGTGCAACACTTCTGTAAGAAAGTAATTAATTATAATAGAGATCCAACCCGGAAAGATTAGGGGACGTAAAACCAGATACTCTATATGCTTCCTCCTGGAGGAGTGGCTTCAGCATCTAACCTGGGCACAAATACCAGAACTTACTCTGGCCCACTGTCATATTTGTCCATACCATAAAACCTAGAAGTCAGGCATATTTAAAAAGCTACCCTCCTCTTCTCCCCTTCCTCCTGGTCCCTAAATTTCAAAGGTGTTTGTTGTTCGATCTGAAACAGGTAAATGAGAAAAGTGTGTGTGTGTGTGTGTGTAAGAAAGAGACCGTAGCTTAGAAAACTGTAGACAGTTGTTCAGGCTTATGAGTGTCAATGTTGCCCAGAATGTGTTATTTCACAAGCCACCATGGTGTGATGGAGGGCAAGTCCTGTTCTCTTGCTGCCATTTTGCCTCCCACAGCTCTCTCTAACAGAGGATGTTTCTTTGTGCAGGCATGTTGTGTGGAATGATTGCAATAGCAGACACTGTCAAGCAGGAGGCAGCCCTTGCTGTGCACACACTGAAAAACATGGGAATAGATGTGGTGCTGATAACGGGGGACAATAGAAAAACGGCGAAAGCCATTGCTACTCAGGTATCTGCTTCTTTGCGTTTCAAAAAAATACATGATGATGTTCTAAAACTCTGCTTACCCCAATGAATTTGGAGCAGGAGCTCAGAGTTTCCCTGGATACGTTAAATGAAGACTAACTTTTCTTGAATTGGACTGAAAATCAGGTCAGGTACAATGGCATAGAAAAGGCCAGTGACTGCATTAAGATCCCACTGAAGACAAGCAGTCAGTACTTCTCCAGAGGTACAGTGTTTCTTGCAGTAATTAGTCTGTTGCTGAACTGAAGCCTCCTGCTTCCCTTCACTGAAGGGCAGTCGTATTTGGTTAGTGACGAAGAAAAGTTCCTTTAAGGTCCAGTCCTGTTACCAAGAAGGGAAGTGGGGATCTTTAAGGGTAACATAGTAATAACAATAAGAATTACTGTTAAGAAGCATAGCAGTCTAAAAGAGGCTGGGTTTATATGAGATTTCCTTGATCTCAAACTATAAATGTTGCTCCAAAGGCAAAGCCAAATTCTCACTCTACCTTGCTACATTTCCACCCTCTTCATCTTCATTTCCCTTTTTCCCTTTGCATCGGTCTACTTCTAATCTACCATGTGCCACCTTGCTTTCCTAAGGTATCTGTCCTTGTTTTGGCTGGGATAGAGTTAATTTCCTTCCTAGTAGCTGGTACAGTGCTGTGTTTTGGATTTAGTATGAGAATAATGTGATAACACACTGATGTTTTAGTTGTTGCTAAGTAGTGCTCACACTAGTCAAGGACTTTTCAGCTTCTCATGCCCTGCCAGCGAGAAGCTGGGAGGGGGCACAGCCAGGACAGCTGGCCCAAACTGGCCAGAGGGATATTCCATACCATATGACATCATGCTCAATATATAAACTGGGGGGAGTTGGCCAGGGGGTGGTGACCGCTGCTCGGGGACTGGCTGGGCATCGGTCGTCGGGTGGTGAGCAATTGCATTGTGCATCACTTATTTTGTATATTCTTTTATCATTATTATTATTATTACTACTATTATTTTCCCTTCCTTTTCTGTCCTATTAAACTGTCTTTATCTCAACCCATGAATTTTACTTTCTTTTTTCCCTGATTCTCTCCCCCTTCCCACTGGGGCGGGGGGAGTGAGCGAACGGCTGTGTGGTGTTTAGCTGCCTGCCGGGTTAAACCACAACAGTATCCCACCACACAGCTAACTCAGCCAGCACTGTGGTATGCACGTTCTCATATGTTGTGAGGCCTGTTTTGTTTCTCAGTGTGATGCTTTAATCCTTCTCCTATTTTGATTCATGCTTTCGCTTTTGTGTTCAATTGTGGTAAAGCACATTCCCACCCCACCTTTCTTTGTTAAGAGAAGAAGTCTTTCAGAAACAAGCTTTGATTTATGGTTCCAGGCACTCAAGTGAAGTTTTCAAACAAGCTTAGTCTGTGCCAACCTACATTTTCATTGAATTTTTGGCACTTACTTCCTTTCCGATGGAAAAATGGTAAGCCAGTCCTAAAAACTTCTGAAAATGTTACTTTTTGAAAGATGAAAAGAGACCTTCTACCTGGTGTAGAGGAAAGCTGATCTCTGCCTGGTGAGGCAGCCAAACCAGGGGCATTATACCAGCCCTTTTTAGTACACCCACCTGTTTTTGAACTACAGCGCTAAAGCCATTGGTAGCAACTCCATATTAGTTGAGATGTGGATGGGTACAAGCGTTTAGCCAGCCATCTGCTTTATTTTCATAGTTTCCCTGAGACTTGCACGTACTTGGCGTTTCTGTGTTTCCCCTAGTGTAACTGCCTGATTATATGTGGTTCCTGTGTTGCATGTCACTGAAACTTTTATTGGTGCATCAAGCAGCGTGATTAGCTGAAAACTGGCTCTTTTAACCATCAAACCTTTATTGCCAGGGCAGCAGAACTTCAGAAGCCCTGCGGGGCATAACAATAAGGGCAGAGCATGGTTTGCCAGCGTCTCTGCGGTAAAGATGGAGGGGGCTGTAATCAGTCCCTTTCTTGTGCCAAAGGCATGTTGCTCTTCAGCTTTCTGTGTAGCTTGCAAGTGTTGCCTCCACCAGCATCAGTTTGGTTGATCTTCCTTTGTTTCCCCTTCAACCAGAACAGCAAATGGCTCTTCCTTTTAGCATGAAGCATATGACCAACTGAGTATGTTTCTTTCTTTGTATGTAGGTTGGGATCAAAAAAGTCTTTGCTGAGGTTCTTCCTTCTCACAAGGTTGCAAAGGTCCAGGAGCTCCAAAATGGGAGGAGGAAGGTTGCGATGGTTGGTGATGGAGTCAATGATTCCCCTGCACTAGCCAGGGCTGACGTTGGAATTGCAATTGGAACAGGCACCGATGTTGCCATTGAAGCAGCAGATGTTGTTCTTATCCGAGTGAGCACTACAGTTTTGACCTGTCCTCTTTTAACACTGACACTCCTCTTTTTGGTTTGGTATTCTGAAGACTGCATCTGGAAAACTTTCAATGCTTTTCTGTCTTGCAGAATGACTTACTGGATGTAGTTGCCAGTATTCACTTATCAAAGAGAACAGTTCGAAGAATACGAATGAATCTGATTCTTGCCTTAATTTATAATCTGCTTGGAATACCCATAGCAGCAGGTATGTGATTGCTAGAGCTCAGCTTGTCAAAGACAGCAGCACAGTTGACTCTGTGGTGCCTCTTGCAGGATTTCCTGCTCAAGGAACCAAAGAGAGGTTCCTAGACTATTTAAAACTTGGCAGAAGGAGGACAAAATAAATACTTTTTTTTTTTCTTGTTGTAGGAACAAATCTTTGTTCCCCAAATTTTAAACTCTTAGGAATAATTTCTTATATGATGAAATCAAAACCATGCTCTTATTTCACATAGCAGTACTTGGGGTTTAGTTTCTGTATATTTAAACCCACCTCTAGTCAGAGATACCATCCCACTTCTGGGTGCTCCCTCTTTTATTCACCCTGAATCACACATTTTCTCTCCTACTACTTGCATTCTCTCTGCTTCTGTCAGATATCTTCTTATGCTCCAAATTCTTCCTTAAAACTTACTTCAAGCATTCCTCTTTTTCTTTATGAGTAACTTCTCCCTCCTTTGCCTGGACTATTGCCTTGTCTTTCTGTTGCTTTTGCTGTGTTTCATATGTGCAGAATAGCTGGAAGGGACAAATAGTCTTACCTTGTGGCCACAGTCTTGTAGCTGAATTGGTGCAAAGGTCATCCCTTGCAATGGAAGGGGCATATTTAAAAATAAGTGAGTAAATATATATCAATCTAGTTTTGTTTATGGAGGTCTCAGCAATTCATGTTGTAGAACTGCTGATCTGTTCTATGATATGCAGGGACAGAAATGTCTGTATTGGGACAGGTGCTCTGGCTGATGTCCATATGTTTTTTTGCTAGGTGTGTTCATGCCTGTTGGCCTTGTGCTTCAACCTTGGATGGGATCAGCTGCAATGGCAGCTTCTTCTGTGTCTGTTGTGCTGTCTTCCCTGCAGCTGAAATGGCAAGTTGTCTTATACTAATCAATTGGGGAACCGTAGGCAGCACTGCTGCTGGGACTCAAGTGAGACGTTGCTTTGGGCTTTGTATACCTAAAAGTATCTGACAGTCCTTTAGGCTGGGGCTCTTCTGTCTAATCCTTGGCTCCAAAAGAGACAGATGTCACTATTATGAACACACCTGGACTAAGACAGCACTGAGCATTCTTTAACTAGCAGCTAAAAGTGTGACTGGATGCCACCTGGGCACCTGTGTGGGAGATCTAGTTCAATACCAAGTGAGGTAATGATCAGCACTGGTTTTGCTGTGAATATCAAGTGAACAAATCATTCAAAAGGTAGTTCTCAGTAATGTAGCAGTAGATGTCTTTTTAAAAGATTTGTACCCTTTTTTATTTTTTTGTCTGTTTAATTTAGCCAGAGAGAAACAGAGAAGCAGTGTATTTATTCTTTTGCACCTTGCTACAGAAAAAGTATCTTGCTCTATTTTTTTGGAAGCAAACCAATTTCTGAACTATAACAAGATTTTTCAAATTCTATTAATTTTTTTATGCTACATTTTTTTGGCGCAGTTACAGTGGACCTGTTTTTAACAGCATTGTGAGCAAACATCTTTCAAAAATAAGACTTTACAGTGTCTGAAATTAGTCCAAACCTTCAAATATTCCTACTGTAGCTGGGGTCTTCTGTATAGTATAGTATAGTACAGTACAGTAAAGTATAAACTAATATAGGAAATCTGTTGCTGCATCATGATTCTGATGCTGCAAATGCTCAATGAGACCACAGTCTAGAATAAAAACTACATACGTGCTCATGTCTGTTTTCAGAATCAGCCCTACCACTACAGGATTTTCATCCTAAAAACTTACTGTGTGTAGTTATCCAAAGGATGAGAAATTTCTATAAAGGGATTCCTTATTCTCCAATTCTTTTGATCTTGTGCTGATTACATTAAGTATCAGACACCATTGTGGTTATATATTGAGAACCCCCTAAAACATATTTGGCTTCAGACTTATGGGGGCTGTATTACAGTGTACTCTGTAGAACAATAGTCTTTCTTGAAGATCATCAGCTGAACAGAACTTCAAATTCCAAAGAACACAATAATACATATATGTGAAGAAGACCATGCATACTTGCCATTGCTGGGCTTTTTTTGACCTAGAACACATTGAATCAGAAAGTGATTTTTGGGTCATCAAGTCCATTCCCCTGCAATTGTCTACTATGAACCCTTTCATAATTCAGCAAACTCATAATTTTTCTTAAAGAACCTCACTTTGAGAGTCCCTCTCTTTTACTATTGAAATGTCTTAATGTCGTGTGACCAGTACTCTTAGCCATTATCATTGTGTCTGAAGTGCAGGTAACATTTAGGTTGTCAGAAGTTTCTGGTTTGTTCTAATGCCGAAGATGCTTCTACACATTGACCTCTTGGTACTAAACATCTTTTCTCTTTCTCTTCTTAGTTATAAGAAGCCAGACACAGAAAGTTACGAAGCACAAGCTCAAGGCCGCATGAAGCCACTTACTCCTTCCCAAATCAGTGTTCATATTGGAATGGATGATAGGAGGAGGGATTCATCCAGACCGGCTCCTTGGGATCAGATTAGCCAAGTGTCTCTCTCTTCCTTGACTTCAGACAAGCTGCCGAGACATAATGGTTTTGTTGAGGAGGAAGAGGACAAGTGGTCATTGCTCATGAATGGAGGAGATGAAGAACAGTACATCTGAAGCACTGCATTCTTAGTACAGGAGGAAACGTTCCTCCTCACCGGTGACGGGAGGGACTGACTTAATGTCGTCAAGAGCTTCAAGGTTGTAAGTGAAGTCATTTCTTCAGCTCAGAAAATTGCTACTCAGCTCAATGTTCAGTTGTATGGACTGTGGATTTTTTTCAGGTCACCAGTTATTTCTAGTCACAGAAAGAATCTGTGGCTCTACAATGAACTGGCTCCTTTGCACACAGCAATTAGTGAAATAATGTAAAATTGTAATTTTCAGAGTCTAAAAGAGTTTCTCTCTTCTAGACTGTTTGCTGGACACCAAATTTCATACTTTTCACTCTTTCTAACTTTATTCTTTCAAGAGCACATGAAGCAAAAGTATTTTCAGAGCTGCCAAATATTAATTTCTGTGTCCAAGTGAAAATAGCCACGGCATAAGGAGCTCTGTGATCAGAAGCTGTATTTTTACAGAGAATCCTAACTAGTCATGTCACTGTGAGAGCACTTTGTATTTAGGATTCATGTGCGTCTCCTTGGACCAAAAATGCTTTGGTGTTTCACTGACTATAACTCTCCGAAAGGTCTCTTTCAAAGATTTTCACTTGCTTTCAGGTATCGCATCCTTTTGATGCACATTTCCATTGCTAAAATTGTTCTGTTGTTCCCACTGCTCTCCTAGATTTTCTCTTTTGCTCCATATGAGCTCTTTTTTCCCCTTTCTTTGCACAAGATATCTTCTATGAGTTATTATTATGTTTACAGATATTGCTGTTTGGGACAAACTCCTTTAAGTCACCAGGAACGTTTCCGTTCCTGTTGAAGTTCACAAAGGCAGAGCAATTCCCGGTCCAAGTTAGCATATAATTTTCCTGTGGATACCTTGCAGGACCCCATAAAGCTCCTGACAATTGGTCAGTTGTATGTCTCTTCCCTCTGACAGAGTGAAGAATTTATGCCAGTGTGAGCAAAGGTGGTATTTAACCATGGTGTGACTGGTGTGACTCCAGCATGGCTGAATGGAGTGAGTTTATTGCATAAGTTAACCCCAGCTTGCTGGTTGCTTAAAATGAAGCCACAAGTTTAAATGGTAAAGGTGGAAAAATGGCCACAAAATATGGGGCTTCTATTTGCTATCATATAAATAACATTTTCTGATGACAGAAGGACTTGAACTAAGATGATTTGTAATAGCTTGAATTTTAATGTAAATTTGTATTCATGGTTTGAATTGGTTTTAATTTTCCTTTTTGCTCTAGTTTCATGAGAAATCAAGGTGCTGAACAACCCGTTTTTCACTTTAACATCTTTACCAAAGCTTGCAGTAACTTTATCACTGTGAATGTCAAATTCATCCCTGAACGCTTTTTAGTCAGGACAGTAGGAATCAATGGCTTTGGTGCACTGAATCTGGTCCTGGGGTGCTGCATTGCTCAACTGTAGGACTCTGAAGCAAGCAGACCGGAGTTTTATAGTCTAATCTAAAAAGTGAAAGAACAGGAATTACCATGCTAAGCAATGTGAAATAACCAGTTAATTTCACTGACTTAAATACAGATCTGTTTCCAACATGGGTTGAAATCCTCCTCCTCCTCCTAATATAAAAATGGAAAACAGGTCAGAGAGAAAAAGAACTGTGCTTAAAGCATTGAGCAGGTCTTCCTATTCTCTCTTCCTCTTAATATTATATTTGAGCTTTCCTTAGCAAACATCAACAGGACTGTCTTAAATATAATTACAAATCAGTTTTAAAACTGTAAAATCTCTTTACATTACTTTCATAGCACACACACTTTTCAAACATGCCATAGGTTCCTCTACATGTCCCTGTGGGGAAGATGGTCTACTGTTTCACTGTTTTATGTTTTCTTACCAGTGCTTACAGTAAAAATATTGTGGGTTTTTTTAAACAAACAAGCAAACAAATAACTTTGTGTCTTTGTTTTTCTTTTTTTGGAGGGGTACAGCAAAAAAAAAAAGAGCATAAGCAGTGATTGTTGGATTGCAGGATATGTATGCACAAGAGATTTTGTGACTGCTTTGTGATCTATTTCAGGCAGGATATATAGCAGAGAAAAAAGAGAGTTTTGTATTGTATGTTGAGGCAGGTGAGGTTGCAAGCATGTTGAAAGATGGAATTAGGATTCAAAATCATCTTGAGAAATTGGACAGAACTGACAAACTTTGCAAACAGGACAGAGGGAATTAAAGGTCAGCTTGGCAGAAAAAGGTCAGGTAGTTGGCGGGCATTCATTTTGTGACCCATTCTAACAACATAGTGATGCTGCAAAATCAACAGAAGCATTGAGATGTATAAAGACTGTATCATCCATATGACGTGAAATACCTCTTTCTGTTCAGCTCTGGAGAGGCATCAGCTGAAGTATCAGGTCTAGTTTCATATGTCATACTTGTTAGGAAAAAAACAGAGACAGTTCAGAGAAGAGCAATGAGATTTAACAGAAATCTAGAAAACATGAGAACATAAGTACACGAGAATGAGAAATATAAGAAGATCGTCGAAGGAGTTTGGTAGGTTTGCCTACAGAATACTCAAAGGAAATAAAAGTCTCCAAACACAAAGAGAACAATTTATTCCTTTCATCTTTTCAGTGTCTTTTATGTTCATGGTGGCTAGAACAAGAAATAATAGGCTTATTGAATCAAAGAAGATTTAGATTAGTCACTAGGGAGGAACCGTGTAACAGGGAAGATTATGGAGCACTGGAAGAGATCACCAAGGGGGGCTCTTCGGATGTGCATGGCAATCAGGCACATATCTGATGAAAATGCGTTAGCCAGAGGTGAATCCTGCCTTGGGGCAGGTGACTGCCCTGGACAGTCTCCTGATCTTCTCTCCAGCTGGCCTTTCTCTTATTTCTGTGAACATAATATGAACTGGAAATTTATTGGAGTAGAGGACCGATCACACTATCCTGCTCTCAAGAGGTGCCAAAGGACTGGAAGAAAGATCGGCTTTGACTTTATTTAATAACTTGAAATGAACTGGAAAATATGTTAAGGTTTCCTAACTATGTTTGCATAAAGTCTTAGACCGTAAACTGCTGTGAAACTTGCATAAATGCCTCTAAGGAAGTTAGAATAGCTACACATAGCCAAGAAAAAGAAATATAAGTGCTAGTCCTGACACTTGTGATCATGTGCTCTTGTTATAGCTGAGCTGACTGCAGGGGCGTACAAGATGGAGGACAGCATCTGCATTTCTGCATAATATAATTATAAGCTTTCCTTGCCTTCACTGGGACCATCTGCCTGCAGAGCCCCTGGCAGAGCGAGGTGCTGGCCTGTGACTGGTGCTCCTCTGTGCTATGAGCCAGGTCCAGTAAAAGGGCTGGAGGAAGGTGCCCGAGAGGACAGGCTCTTGGGGTAATCCTTAAGCTCGGTGCCCTGGCCACTTGCCAGTACACCACGCTTCTCCTCTTTCTCGGGACTGAGTATTTTGATGGATTAGACAGTGTGGAGGAGCTTTTCAAATCCCAGATTTGGTCTTAGGTGTCTACATTCTGCACGTTCTCCCAGCATGACTCAGTTACTGCTGACCTGACCCTAAATGTTGATGTACCTGATAATTTACATGGGACGTTTAGTTATTTTGCCCTGAGAAAAGTTTGTGAGTCTTTTCCTGTAACTTTTTTTTTTTTCTTTTATGAACACAAAAGACGTCTAATGAATCAGATCTTTTACTTTGGCTTTCATGTTATTTTTAGTGCAATAGCTCAGGAGCAGTGTTTCCCATGAAGTTTTTCAACTATTTTCCTTCTCATGCTATAGTTTTGCTGTAAAATTCAGGAAAGAAATTATTCCATTTCATTTCCTCCTCCCTTCCCCCTTTTTCAAGCAAATTAACAGTCTGATTTCTATCCAAGCTGATTACAACCTTTCTCTGACTAAATATTTTTCCAAGGATTGTATTTCCTCTAAAGGCACTTGTGTGTGAAGAAAACAAACGAGTAGGTGGTGAAATTGTACAATGGTGTACAGGGATGGGAAATCAGATAACACCAAAATGTCAGATTTGATTTCCTCTACTAAGACACCAAGAGCGTGTTGGTTTTCAGTGGGAAATCGTTTGAGAGTCACAACAAAAGAAGAAGTGGTGAAGGGCAAAGCATCCTGCTCACATGTGAGTCTGAGACAGGCACAAACGTGGGAGGAGGCAGATTAATTCCTCTCCTTGTCTTGAGTTAAAAGCACCCAGGCTTTGCAGGCAAGCATGGCCTGCCCACCCACAGGCTCTCCATGCAATGATCTGATTTTCACGATTTGTTAATCTTCATGCATAAAAGGACGATTTCTGAAGTTTCTCCTGGTGCTGCAGGTGAAGGGGAAGGGATGTCGCAGGAGGAGGTGTGTGTTTGTTTCCCCATTTGGGCATTCAGCCACCCCAGCTGGAGGTAAGTCCCCTGGGAGATTTGTGCTGGTCAGTGCTGGTCAGTGCTGGTCACTGCTGTGGTCCAGGGGCACCGGTGCGAGGTTCAGGTCGGGGGGCTGTGCTGCCTGGCAGCCAGCACCTCGCCTTGCGGGGGACCACGAGATGTCACTGCAGGTCCAGTCCAAGCCAGAGAATCCCCTTAATCTGTAAAGCATCTGAAAATCCAATACATTCAATGGTGGTTAGCAGCAAAGGAAAAAAATGCAAAGGGTGCAGTTTAAGTCAAATAATATAGTGTGCCTAAAATTTTGGGCTGACTTGACATTATATAGCCCAGGAACAGATTTCAGGCAAGTGTTTATTTGCATTGAGCTCTGAATTGCTACCTTATTTATATTATTTGACACTTAAGTAATTCCTGAGCTCCGCATATGCTGTCTGCTGAAATTATTGTTAGCTTTTTTTTTGCCTTTGACAAGTTGAGATTCGAGAAGAAAAGCAGCGCTTCAGGAGGGTGAAGCATGGTGCCTGCGCCCTCAGAACAAACCTGCACTTTGTGAAGTGAGTTTAAACTCCCTAGGCAGCTGAGGGTGCAAGACTGCTTGTTTGGTTGGTTTTTGTTTTAAGCAGACTCTTACCGTGGAGTAAGTCACCACGTAGACCCACCATAAGGCTCCAGGAATGCGTTTCTGTTCAGGAGAGTACCAAAGCACAAGTGTAAATCCTTTCGAAGTCAATGAAGATAAGGCACGTGCTCAACGCTCCTCTGAACTACAGCTGCACGTGTCTCATGATAGATATAAAAAAAAATTTAGGCATAAGTCTGAATATTTGAGGCCTCCACACACTTAGGGAGCTACCCAAAATTCAGATGACTTTCTTTAAAATAAATAAATAGTCTGGGTTTGAAAGAAGTTCACCAAACTGGTTTTCCTCCACTGTCATCTCATTTTAAGATGGACACGGTGCAGGACGCGTCTGTGTGGTTGGCAGGTGGCATGTCACTGCTGTGAAAAGCAGCAATGCCGCTGTCACAAAGCGCTGTAGCTCTGTATTATTATTTAAACCTCTGTAAACCTGCTTGCCTTCAGCGCCCAGCAGCGTGAGGATCTCCCAGGTGACACTTCCTGAAGAGGAAGAGGAGCAGTTCCCAGGCAATGCCAAAGATGCTGTTGGGGATACACAAGTTCAGTGGGATCACCCTACTTTGGTAGGGGATGGTTTGTGGCAGTTTTGCTTAAAGCAAATCGCTTTAAAATTGGCATTTATCTCTCCACTTCTATTATTTTTTTAGACATTTCTGTTGTTTGGGAACACCTGGCTGAGCGTCGGTGTCCCCTGAGCTCTTCACTTTCCTCCTACCCATGCACAAGGGTGATGCGTTAGGGCAAGGGCTGGAGGTGACACGCTGTCCTCCAGCCATGGGTGGCAGGAGGAGGGCACGGTCCCCTCTGGCCAGGCATGGAGGGGCTGCAAAGCAAACCTCGTACGCCCCAGCTGTCCTGCAGCTCTGCAGCTTTTTCCTTGCCTGGTGGGCAGCGCACGGCGCCGGAGGCATGGGCCAGATGCACAACACACGCATGGATTTAATCAGGCCCTTTGGGGGACCCAGCATAGTCCTGCTGAGGGGGTGTGAGCAGGAGCTGGTGCCAAGCCCACTGCTGGGGAAGGCTGGGGGGCCATCCCGCTGCGCCGGGGGCACCGGGCACCAGGGAGTTGGCTGTGGTCCTCTTGTGCGCGCTCATTTTCAGTTTTTAGAGCTGGCTTTGAAATTCCCTGCATGTCAGGGGGACAGTTCATGGGGCTGAAGCAGGGGACACAACTAAGGGTCTCGGCCAGGGAGGGCAGAGGACTTCTGAGTTGGCGGCGAAGGTCGGGTGTAGGTGCTTTAGTGCACGGGTGTGTGCCGGCTTTCCTGCCAGGCGGGGGGATTGCTTCATCATGTGCTCCTGGCGACAGACATGATAAGCTTTGTCTTTGTCCCTGGCGTGGAAATGTAACAGTCTCCTCTGCAGAGGGGTGCTGGATTTTAAATGGCTCAGACGCAGCGCGTCCCTGGAGCGAACCATGTTACCTCCCCATTGACTGGGATGCATCGGCACTGCCACACGTGTCCTGCTGTGCCTCCAGAGGTGCTTCTGCATGGGCAAAGCCCATGGACTATTTCCTGGCCTGCTAGCCCAGGGGCTGCAAAAATATTTGGTTGCTGTGAAAAGACAAGAGAAACCTTGGCTTTCCTACAGGACATGGCGTCAGACTATACAACATAAACCACTGTGGTCTGAGCCACTTGTAACGTGCACACAGGTTACAAGCAGGTTACATCCCAACAATGCTCACATCCACCGCATCCAGTTCACGCAGGCAGAACTAGCAAAATTCTATTCCCCAGGGCAAATCAGACCTGCGCAGGGGCTTGCTCCAAAGCCTGCCCGTGCTTTCCAGCGGCGCGGGGAAGGGCGTGCAGAGTCAGGCCCTGCTCCGAGAGACCCGCCTGCGTCCCTGCAGAAAGGGGCATCGCTTCCAAGGGTTAATGTTATTTTAAGATATCTCTGCATTGCAGTTGCAAATCTGAGCGGCTGGGAGCAACCTGCTGAACAGGAAAGAGCTCATTAAATATATACTGTCACTGATTTATAAGAGTGCGGAGACAATATAATTACTGTAATTATGTCAGATACTTGCTGCAGAGTTGCCATTTGTGTTGGGAATTTTATCCTCTCACTAAGGCAGGAGGATTAAAAAAAAACACATACACCTGCCAATATATTTGTGCCACAAGTAACTTAGAGGCTGTTGTTTGATCATTCTTTTACAGACCATGGAGCTCATTAAGTGTATAATCAATCATCCTGGGGATGAAAGGGAGGTAGGCAAGGCTTTTGGGTAGCATGCTGCTTGCTTCACGCTCATGGGGGAGGCAGATTTTGGCTGTAAAGGTGACTTGGCCAACGCTACTCTGGCCAAGGCCATGTTGCAGTGAGAAAGTTTATACCCGTAGCTCACAAGAAGCTGCTGAAAAGGAAGTTTTCCTGTTTTCAGCCACATCCACGAGGAAAGTGTTGGTTGCATCCTACACAAGGCTGAACTGAGGCACAGGTGAAGTGACCTGAGCGGTGTCTGACCCCAGCAGGGACCGGGACGTTTTGCGTTTCAGCCCTGCCTCTTCACCACCATCTTGCCTTGTTCTCCCAATTGCTTGGCTTGTTTGTAAAAAAACAAATAAAATAAAAATTGAATTTAAAAGAACTCACTTAGCTTCGTAAAAACAAATGAACAAAAACATAACTCACCAGCAGACAAGTTGTTAGTCTGTGATTCAGACATGTATGATTGTTTCCCCAACAACTTCTTCCCCCTCTCCATCCTCACCAGCTCTTCCATCATTTTCAACGTCTTGTATGAGTAAGTCAGAAAAGAGACACGTCAGAAAACCATTACCTGAAGAGTAATGAAATGAGCAGATTACAAGTTCTGCCAAGGCACGTGTATTATCTGTGCATCATGTTTACCCACCTGTGCTAATGCCAGCACTTCCTCCGAATGCTCTTCTTCTGCTTACTTCTTTATTAATTAAAACACGTTTAGAAATGGCAGGAGGTGTAATGAGAATGACTGCACCTATACCAGTATTAACACTCTCCCCATTTAATTTACTATGCTGTACACACGGACATCCGGTGCTGCGTTTTTGCAATGCATACGCTAGCTTCAGCACAAAAGCACTTTTAACACCCAAGAACCAAAAAAACAGAGACAGAAATGACAAACCACGGCAAATGATATATTCTCTTTATTCTGGTTAGTTGTTCAGACAGGCGCTGGGGCACAGGGCAAGCCGTGATACTCCGATCAATACCAGCTCTTGACACCATCGCTTGCATACAGGGCAGTACCAAAGCAATAACTAGAAAGTGCTAGCACATTGCCCGTGAGGGCTGCTTCACCTGCATCACCTGCTATCCCATTTTATCCTCTGTTATTTCGAGAGAACATTAGTCCTTTTTTTTTCTTTTCTTCTCTTCTCGGTTTTCTATTGATCCCAAGGTTGCTGTTTACAGAGTTCACTGCTTTGACGACCATGGCTTCTTCTCTGCTGAGGGTCTCCTATTGCCTCAGAAAGAAAATTATCTTTCCATTTACTTAATAAGGCCACTCTGAGCTTAAGTCATTGGCCTGGCAAGAGGATGCACACAGGTCAGTTAAATTTTTCACTTGTGACAATACTTTACTTCTCTGTTTTTCATCTCCCTCTACAAGTTTATCTGGTGCCCCGTGTGTAACATGTTTTGGGATTTGTGTGCAGAAATGCAACAGAGGCTGCACATGCACAGCAGCTCAAGGGCAGAGTCTGGAGAAACCGAGCCGAAGTCGCCAGGGTCTTACGCCACCTCTCCTGTTTTACTAACAGAGAGAAAAAGAGCCGAAGTCACCAGGGTCTTACGCCACCTCTCCTGTTTTACTAACAGAGAGAAAAAGCCCCCTTGCTGCCCCTGAAGGTGGCTTCCACCATCACAAGCGGGTGATGCGCAGTTTTAGCAGATCCCAGTGTCATCTTTATTTCTGCAGTCCCACGTGACGCACCGACTGGAGCAATGCTGACCCTGTTGGCCTGGGTCATCATGCACTGACTTCAGGTCCATCTCCCCTTTCTTCACCCTGCTAAGGTTGAAGTGGACTAGCGTTCCTTGTTTAGAAGAGCCGGACTCAGGTATATTATCCCCAGACATGTAATTGGGGCTGACGTATGCCTGGGTCTTTTCCACACGTGGTGATTTCTTTTTCTGCCTAGAAACTTGGGATGGTATTGGAAGACTTTGAGCATTTGCCCAGAATCTCTGGATATCCAAAGTAATTCTCAGCCGGCTGCCAGACGCTGCCATGTCCTTGGCAAATGGCCATGGCCCATCTGCAGGTCAACTTGATACGGTATGTGCGGTAAATCCCACACATGCTTACTGTGTCAAACCTTGTGCACATTTGCGAGGCACCTTTTAACATATTTCAGCCATGGAAATCTCAGACAGAGAGAGAGCTGCAGATGTGGAGCAGGGGAATGCGAAGGACTTTCCAACTGCCTGGTTTGAGTAATTCTAATTGTATCATTCTGGCTAATAGCAGCCCACCGTCAAGGGGCATGAAGACAACTAGTTTTTTTTTCTCAATAACTTAGTAGTGATTATAAGCATGCTTTTTATTGAGGTGATTATACATTTCCCTTTTCTGATCTTTACAGCTCTCCCTTGTTTGTCCACAGCAAGCTTGTCTGCCTTACCCTCTCCTGGACTCTGAAACACAGCAATTCCACCCAATTGATTTAAAAATAAAAGGTGTTTCTAATAGAAGCTGGATGATTTGGAAAAGAGGAGGATGGCTGAGCTTTCTTGAAATATGGAGGAGACAATGGCAAGATCTCTGTGTTGTTTATTTGCATATGAATGTGAAAGTTTAAGGGAAAAGGTTTTTCATGCCTAACAGAAGGTACATAAAATCATTTGGATCATAAAGACAAGGTGAGCATATTTCTATACAGCAAAAGCTCAAGAACTTGGCCTGCCAGATAGCAAACACCCATGTGCTGGATGAACCATACTCTTTGGCTGTTAATCCAAAATAGGACTGAAAACCTTTGGGAAAAAGGAACCGACAAGCTGCATGGTCTCATTTCAAATGCACTGTCTGCCAGAGATCCAATCACCAGCAGTGTGTCAGCATGGGGATTTTATGTACTACTCACCCTGCCGCCTGTTCCCCGATAGCTCTGTGTGAACAAGCAGTTCTCACAGCCTTGGCTGGGTGCTGCTCTTGGAGGTGGGCATAGGGTCGAAAACGCCGGACCCTCTCATTTATTTAACCCAAGACCAGTCACGACGGCACAACTTACAGTCCTGCAAGCCCCTGTGTCCCTATGTCTCATTTTCCATCTGGTGCTTTAAAGTTATTAGGCAGTCCCTCTTGCATGGGTTTCTTTCCATTTTGCCTTTCTCCCCATCATATTTTCCACACTAAGCAAGTTATTTCAGACTAAACAAACTATTTCTCATTCACTCTATTAATATTTTCAAGTTCTGGCTCAGGCTTTTCCACTGTACACCAGTCTTTAATTTTATATTAGTTTCTCTTTTAAAATACTAGTGCAGGATTTAAGTGACACCGTTTGCAGAAGGAATGGAGAGCTCAAGTGTGAGAAGTAACTGCAAAGGGCTGCAGAAAGATGTAGCCATCTGGTTTTGTGAAGAAAACGATACAGCTCTTAAAGTACTGGTAAAGCTTTTTCATTGCTTCATGCATGGACAGCTCCCATTTCCCTCTGACTTCATTAGCGTTTGGCTGAATCCCAGTTCCTTTTGAAAATTGCAGAAAAGCTATCCTTGTTAGCGTTATTCAGCCCCAACTGTATTTACCACAAAAGCAATTACCAGGGAGCTGGGAGATGGCTTTGCTACTCAAAAAGATTGGCTTGACTACAGGAAGAGCGAGGAACCAGCATTTCCCATGGCCTTGGAGGGCTGGGGAACGCGTTTCAGCCACAAAAGCCCATGTGGCCGACCTGTCTCTCTGTCCATGTCAGATGTGCTGTTCCCATCATCGCTGGTCCTGTGCCAAGGATCATGCGGCACCGTGTTGGGAACATGCATTTCCCAGAGCCAATCCTGTTGCCGTACAGGAATGCGCTGCTTGTCCCTGCCTCTAGAAGCTGAGAACTGGAAAGAGGTCATGAACATCAACCAACATTTACCAGTTTTTCTCCATGTCACTTCACTCCTAAGATAGTTTCAATGAGAAAGAGTAATGTGTTAAGGGCACATGGTGGTGGGAGCAAGAATCACAGAATGGTTGCGGTGGGAAGGGACCTCTGGAGGTCATCTGGTCCAACTCCCTGCTCAAGCAGGGCCACTTACAGCTGGTTGCCCAGGACCATGTCCAGACGGCTTTTAAATATCTTCAAAGATGGAGATTCCACAACCTCTCTGGGCAACCTGTGCCAGTGCTCGGTCACCCTCACAGTGAAAAAGCGTTTCCTGATGTTCAGAGGGAACCTCCTGTGTTCCAGTTTGTTCCCATTGCCTCTTGTCCTGACGCTGGGCACACTGAAAAGAACCTGGCTCCGTCCTCTTTGCACCCTCCCTTCAGGTATCTATACAGGGGTAAGATCCCATCTGAGCCTTCTCTAGGCTTAACAGTATGAGCTCTTTCAGCCTTTCCTCATATGAGAAGTGCTCCAGTCCCTCAGTCATCATTGCAGCCTTTTGCTGGACTCTCTCCAGTATGTCCATGTCTCTCTTGTACTGGGGAGCTCAGAACTGGACACAGCACTCCAGGTGTGGCCTCACCAGTGCTGAGCAGAGGGGAAGGATCACCTCCCTCGACCTGCTGGCAATACTTTGTCTAATGCAACCCAGGATATCATTCACCTTCTTTGCCACAAGGGCCCATTGGTGGTTCATGGTCAACTTGTTGTCCACCAGGACCCCCAGGTCCTTTTCTGCCAAGCTGCTTTCCAGCTGGACAGCCCCCAGCATGTACAGGTATCTGGGCTTGTTCCTCCCCAGGTGCAGGATTTTGCACTTCTCCTTGTTGAACCTCACGAAGTTCCCGTCAGCCCATTTTTCCAACCTGTTGAGGTCCCTTTTGATGGCAGCAGGGCCCTCTGGTCTATCAGCCACTCCTCCCGGTTTGGTGTCGTCAGCAAACTTGCCGAGGGTGCATTCTGCCCCATCGTCCAGATTGACCCTTTGCAGAGGCAATTCAGTGATATGGACTCAGTTGTCTCTGCTCTTTCCAGCACACTTGGAGGCCTCCCTCTTCTAGCAGAGACACCCAGTTCCTGAAGGCTTGGTGATCCTGGAGCTTAGCTGTGCTTCTCCCACCAAGAGGAGCATGCAGCCCCTTAGTCTTAATTTGAACTCCCAGGCATTACTTAATTTGAGATTTGCCTGAATCTGCTGGTTTGCCTTTAAATGGCGCAGTTCAGCCTGCGCTCTGCCACATCACCCGGTTGCATCTGTGTTTCAGTGCCCAGCTGCAGCGCAGAAGGGCTTGGGGTTTGCTCACCACCATGCAGAGGAGCATGAGGTGACACTGCCATGACAAGTGCTGCAGGTTTTCTTTAACACACACACACACACACACCCCCCAGCATAGTGAAGAAATGCTTTTACGGGCGACCACACAGTTTGCTTTAGAAAGTGTTTACACAGCTATTCCCTTTTTGAATGATCTGCTCCCCTGGTCTTTCCCACTGGCAGAACTCTGGGACAGCATCATCTCCAGATGGCATGGCCAGACCTGGAGGATGCCTGCCAGAGGCCTTCAGGGCATCCTCCCCAGGCAGATGGTGCATGTGTTGAAAACAGTAAGTATTCCTGAAATCCTTTAAAAGTCCTTTTCAAGAATGAAAATAATAATAAGAAAAAAATAGTGGTTTAAGGCCATGTCTAAACGCTGCTAAAATCTTTCTTTATCTGTGCCCATAGTTACTATTCTCATGTATTTGAGAAAACCCGTAAAACATAGTAAGATCCCAGTTCCACTATATTTTTAACTGTGTTATGGGGCAGCTATGTTGCAAGTGGACTGCTGGTGCGGCTTTATTGCTGATGCAGTATTTTGCCATCTGGACCTTCCCACACATTAAGTACTTGTAAGTACCCGCCTTCTCCCCCCACTTCAGGCAAAACATCTATGAGCTCTTTAACAACCGCAGAAGCTACCAGTATTAGTTAGGGTACATAACCAGCTTCCAGCCTGGCTCCCTGCAAGTGTTTTGGGGTAGGGAAGAGATCCCACCTCTGCAGCTCTTCCTTAACATGGAAAGACAGGTAGGCACGACTGGTTGGGCGTGCTTCTCACGTCCTGAAAGGTTTAACTGATAAAAGCAGTCAGGAACCATCCCTTTTGTCAAACTGGGTAAAAAAAAAAAGAAAAGGACAATGCTGATCTAATGTAGTAAAATGTAAACAGTCCAACATAATCCTTTAGATATGGCACCAGCAATTTACAGTTTAATAAGAGAGGTCCAGTTCTCAGCTCCTCGGAGGCTGTGGCTGATGTTTAAACACAGCAAGAGGGTTATTTTGTCTCTCACTGCTCTCTTCTTCTGGCTGGCTCTGGGGTATGAGAGAAAAATCATACCATGGATGATCTCTCCCTTTGATTGCAATTGCAGTACTGGACATTCAGATGCCATAATGACAAATACAGTGGAGTTGCTTAGTGAGATAAACTGGCCGGGTAGATTTTCATTACGAACATTAATTGATGAGTGAGGGGGACAGAATTACTGATGGCATCTAATACAAGAAACACTGGCACCAAAGAGGTTGTTTAGGACATATAATAATACAAACAATAATTTACTGATGCCAGGGTCTGGCTCTTCCATACGAACCCATAAAACTTTCCTGATATTGCTGAAAGCGGGAATGTTTTTGCTGAGGCAGTAATAAAAATAATAAAAGGGTTTACCTAAAGTCCTACCAAACTCTAATAAAGGCTTGTCTAGCAGTGGAGCGGTGAGAAATTGGGAGTGCTGCATACCCAGGCTGCCCGGGAAGCCCCCAGGGCAGCCACCCACAGGCTGCTGCTGCTGCTGAGACTTTCTTGTGTTTCTTGTGTTCGCTGTCCTTGCGTGGCCATGCCCTGTGCCAGCCCTGGCAGCGATGTGGCAAGGTTAGACAGAGCCCTTGGGAGCAGGGACATGGTACTGCACAGCAGCGGCGTGACATTGCATGGATGCTCCCTTCTTCACCTGCTTTGCGCTAGCTTTTCTTTTTGTGGGCATGTGGTGGAGCTGGTTGTGGTGTTTGATATCCCTCACAGTTACAGACTTTATCCTTTGGTGTGGGAGGATTTTCACAGTACAGTGACCTAAAAATCATGCAGGACCTCTCTGATGGATTTCCAGGTGCTAAAAGACTTGTCCCTTGGAAATGGCTGGTTGGCCGGCATTCAGTGCAAAACCCCGCAGCAGAACTTGGTTAAAGGGGAATTAAGGTTGCCTCTGGTATGTTAAGTTTCGGGTCGCATACTTCAAACCTCTGAAGACTTGGAAAGGGCTAGCGATTAAAACTAAATTTCTGGAAACCAGGAAATGTTGAGCATTTAAAACAGGGAATACTGTTCATGCCAACACAGCTAGTTTCTTTCGATGCCTCCTTAATTTTGCAGTAGTGGAAACTAGTAGCTTTGTCTGTGCCCCTCAGGACTTTACAGACCCTTTTCATTTCTGTCTCTACTCACCTCTTTTCCAGGCTGAGCTGTGCAGGACCCATCCCACATTTCCCACTTCCCGGGTTCCCATCACTGAATCCTTTCCGCTTTGGGAGATGGAGATACCAGACCCACACACACTGTTCAAAAGGTGACACACTATTGACTTCTACAGTGGCATACTTACATTTTCTGCTCTGCTCTGTTTCTTTCCAGTTAATTCCCAACATTTCTTTTGCTTCTTTGGTCCCCTTTGATCACCGTGTTAATGTTTGACTTGCTCTGTGTATTGTAGCCCACCGGTTGCACTCCTGGCCAGAGAAGTCAGTCCAGACCCCCAGGGCAGGGTAGGGGAGAGGGAGGAAGGACCGATATCCTTCCCCAGCAGTGCAGTGCAAGGAAGGAGTTGCACATGTGGAGCTAGCTGGTCTGAGCACTCCTGCTCTGCCCACCCATGACCCCCCACTCGCCCTTGCTGGGACTTTCCCACCCCTTCCCGGCCCCACCTTCCACCCCAAACCCTCTCCCTGTTCCGGTTGCCCCCGGTGTTCGCTACCCACTGCCCTTACCCTCCTCTTCCAGGGATCCATTCCAAAAAAAGCCAGAGACATCCAAAAATATCGCCAGCACCTCGTGCGCAGAACACCTTGACATTAAGCTCACACAGACCCATTGCTCCTGGAGTGTAATTACATGACTCTGCCTTTTATGTTCCCTGTTGCTAAATCACAGCAGACTGATTAAAAATGCATGTTAATGATCACTATGACTCTCAAATGGAAAACCAGCAACATATCCTGGAACTGATCCAACGGGGACCACAGATTATTTTCAAGAGAATAGTCTAAGCCCTTTCCAAACGCCACGGGGCACATTTCCCTATCAGTAAAACCTCCTTGACAGAAGTGAGCAGAACCATACTGCTGGCAGCCCTCTCTCCCAGGACAGCCAAGGATGAGATGGACCAACAGGCTATGGGTGTAGGTTCAAGTTCAGTGATCCCACCATGCCTTTTGGATCCATTGAATTATAGTGCAGTGAAAACGCAGTGCTTGTAACCCTGTGCACATCCATGTTTCCATCTTGGTGGTGCCAGCTGCTCTGTACAGACCATTTTAGAGACCTGAAATCTTCCTGTGCTGTCTTCCAACACCACTTTCCTAAAGTCCAGGGCTCACTATGCACTAGCCAAAACCAAATGTGGACAATTTGGAAAGCAAGGTTGGGTCCTGCAATTTTCACACACGCCCAGGCACACATGATTGTTTTAAGCATCGGTTGACCATTAAAAAACTGTTTGTTTTTTTTTTCCCCTCTGTATCTCATGAATCCCCTTGTCAAAGAAGCCCAAATTCAGGCCATGAAAAGCACCCAAGCACTGCAGGAGGAGGTGCTAGAAATTTCATCCAGCTTTTAGAGTCCTTAGAGTAAATCTTTGAGCAAAAAGCACTTTTTAAAGTGTATGTGGCCTCAGGCAGGTCTGAGTCTCATTGTGGGTGTGATTATACACCCAGAGACACCTGTTTGCACATACACATTTGCACACATGAATGCACATACATGCACATATATTTATAGATATTAAAAACCATCAGCATGTAATCATTACATTGAGGCACTTACTGTTTAATTTGGAAACGAGAATTTTTGGTGGAAGCTGCTGAAAAGCTTCTCCACAACAGCAAATGCCTCATGGATAATGGAGTCATCCCTTGCTCTCACTGCCTTGCTCTCCCAACAAGCCCTGATTTGACCAGAGATGAACCATAGTCTGAGTATCATCTTATAAATCAGTCCCCAGCCCCAGGAAAGCTGTTGGATGCGAGCATCCTTGCAATGGGTAGGCAGGAGCGAGGTGCCGCCCTCCAGCTCTGCCGCAGCCCCTTGGTCCCAGCTCCCGGCAGGGCCCAGCCCTGCCCTGCCAGTGTCCTGTGGAAAAACATTATTTCCTGAACCACTCGACACTGATCTCGTAGGAACTGTGAGCCTGCTACCCACTAAAATAAAATTTTCACAAGTTTTCTTTTATAATGAAATTAAAGCATCTGGGTTTAATTTGCGTTGTCCCAAGGACAGCATGCCTTCAGGGAGCGCAAGGGAGAAAACCAGCCCCTGCCTAAACATCTGTAAGTGAAATCTTCCTGCATCCCCTGAGGAGCACGTCCCTGCCCAAAAGCATGGTAAAATGGGCAGAGTCATAAAAAATGTTCCTGGCCAACATTGCAAAGCACTTAAGAGAGAAAGCAGAAGGAAAGGCTGTGCAGCCTCAGAATTGCTCTTGTCCCCCAAAATCTGCCCTGACCTGAGGGCAAAACACAGTCACTTGGTCATTTTTTTACACACTATCCATTATATCCCAGCTCAGGAAGCAATCTTCACTCCTGCTGGAAAAACATGTGAAAAATCATCAAGGCAATTCAAAACGACTGCAAACGCCTACAGCAGTCTAAAAATACGCAGCACTGACAATGTGTGCCGCACCAGTTATTGTCTCTGTGCTTAAGGCTGTGAACTGATAATTTCACATGCCAGCATTAAATTGAGGAGTCTGGTATCTCTACCTATAATACAAATCATTTTAGCAATGAAACATTACACATATTTGCCACCATTGTTTGCGGTTCAGTGGGAAATAGGCACATCATGAGGAGGGTCGTGCTGGCCGTAGCTGCAACCCATTTGGGTTTTCCTGGCCGTGTCCTCTCTTTCCAGCCAGTGCTTCTGCCTGCTTTATTTTGTTGGGTTTTTTTGTCTCTATTTCTCAAAGCATCTAGCTATAGGTTATATGATAACCTGCTGCTTGCCTCCAGGCAGGCTGCCATGCATCGAGAAATCCCGTGTGGAGGAGGAAGGGTTGGGGTTGAGCCGGTCTGGGCTGCTCCAGTGAGGGGAGGAGATGGGGCAGAGACAGGAGACAAAATGTAGCAAGGGGTGCGGGAGGGTGAAGTTGGTGGCTCCTGCTGCCAAGGTGGGTCTCGGAGGGGTGAGGGTGGCATCGCCCGCTGCCGGGAGCATGGCTTTCTGTCTGATGACTGAGCTGTTCTTTAGGAAATCTAGCCCACAGGTTTCCCATAACATCTGCAGCGTGATATCAACAGTAATTGGGTTAAAAATAGCATTCCTCTCCTTACAGTTGTCACGAGAGACGTTGGCCCCATTGCTGGCAGTTAGACTGTAAGCACGTAACGTGTGAACAAGCTGCAGAGGTGTTAAGTGTATGGTTAAATGGTACGTAAGCATCTGAAGTTAGGGTTATCTTATCGCTTGGTCAAAAGGGAGCCTGGAAATCACCATGTCGCATTTAGGAGTTTTGTACAGCACTGTCTTGTTCTTACTGCTGTTTCTGGGGTCTCCACTATGGCTGCAGCCAAGGAGCGGAGAAGATGGCCGTGGTCTGTACACTGTGAAATGCCCCCCAAAACCACAGGGTCAGCCCTCTGAGAGCCATCTTTCTGCTGTCAGACAGGCCACCTCAGCCCAGACCCTTGGAGGTGTGCAGGACTTCCATGCACAGTGATATTAATCGCATTTGGTGCCTGAATATTAACCTTTAAAGCCCTGGACCTTAATCCAGTCCTTGGGTTTATAGTATGATTGCAATCCTACCCCGACATCCAGACCCATCTGTATCTCTCACGTCTGCCTCTGTTTCCTTCCCATGTAAAAACCAGGGCACTGGGCAAAGACACTGGTGTGCCCCGGGCTTCCAGTGTGGCATTAGGATGCACCCAGGCCATGCACATTGGTAGCACAGACCCTGTGCCTGCGTTTCCAGCCTGTTACACTGACAGTAACGTGTATAAATACCATAGTATGTGTCCTGAGCACACAGAAGAGGTGTGGGATAAAACCACTGGAGGATGTCAGATGTTCACTAGTAGAAAGTGCTTGTGATGGGAGGTGAATCACAAATGTTTTTTAGAGAGGCAATGCAAACAGAGCAGCCTATGGGAATATGCGTGCAGAGGTGGTGTAGGTACCTGCTCGCCTGCAGTCTCACAGCCAAATCTGTTTGCCCTTCTACAAGGTAGCTTGTGTTTGGAGTAGACTATAAATGCTGTTCTGTGAGATTCTTAAGTTGGATGTTAAAAATAGCAGGTGATCATAAAGACCCATTTCTGGCATAAAAATCTGGGATCGGTCCATCCCATCTGTTTATATGGAGCCATGGCTCCATATTGGTTGGACTCGATGATCTTAGAGGTCTTTTCCAACCTTAATGATTCTATGATTCTATGGCCGTGCCCTGACTCCTGGATAAGGCTGGCTCAGCTTGTGTCTGCCCACACAGGCCCTGCACCAGTGGCAGCGTGGTGCTGCCCGTGGATGGGGTCCTCCACCATCCCCAATGAGTGCGCAAGGGCTGTGGACCTGTGCTTGCCGGAGGTGCTGACTTCCCATGCGTGGTGACACATAATTGCACCCAACACTGGGCTTCACGCAGGGGCGTTAAAGCTTCCTTAATCATGGGATTGGAAGCTGGTGGTTGCGTAGAGACTTATGATCCTGAGTTGACTGTACTCAGCAACTCATGGGCAAATGGAATCATAGAATCATAGAATCATAGAATCATTGAGGTTGGAAAAGACCTCTAAGATCATCAAGTCCAACCGTCGACCCAACACCACCACCCACTAAACCATGTCCCTAAGTGCCTCATCTACTCGTCTTTTAAATACCTCCAGGGATGGGGACTCAACCACTTCCCTGGGCAGCCTGGTCCAAAGTTTAACCACTCTTTCAATGGAGGAGATTTCCAGCCAGTACATAGTTGGGGGCAAATTCAATGCAAGGGCTGAGGTCTTGAAATGACAATTAAGATCACCTGGAAAAGAACCCCAAAAGTGGCTAGTAAATTCCTTGTATGTTCTGTGGGGCTAGTTAGGTGTGGAGACCTGAGACAAAGCACCAGGAGCTGCTCCCCGCCAGCCCCAAACCCACCCAGCCAAGGATGCACACAAAACCCCATGGTCCTCTCCAGAGCTGGGGCTGCAGGAAGAGCGTGCCTTCACTCACTCAGGATCAAGAAAGCCGTGCCCTGGGAAGCAGGGCTCTCCGGAGGACTCTTCAGGGAAAGCCACAGAGTGTGACTCTGGTGTGGGCTGCAGTCAGCTGTCACCCTTGGACTGGCAAGAGAAAACTCCAGGTGTTGAAGAACTGATTCAGTCTCGTCAAGCTGTATCTTGAATCAGTGGCTAGAAACAGGTCTGTTTAAATGGAAAATAAGGGTATGCTGTAAGTAATGGTCTAAACATGGGACTAAAGAGGTGGAACATATTCACCTGTGATATACTGTAAGCTCCCAATTGATAAATGTCTGCTAACAGGGTGGGTCAAAAGTAAAAAGCACCGGATTTTTATCTATCACAGAGATATGTATGCTGGGAGCCATATGAGACAGTGGTATGGATTAGGATGCCCAGTTGTCACCAAACTTTTTGAAAGATATGAGTGTTTTAAGTCCCACTGGCAGGATGGTGTCATGGATGCGGTGGAGATCGGGAAGGAGGGAGTTATATTTCCTGGATTTGCCACAAAATCCTTTTTCAGCCTTAACCTCTCAGCCCCTCTTCTTGTCCTCGTCTTTCAAATGGCAATAACATCCTCTGCACAGCTCTCAAGAGCGCTGCGGGGTAAATGCACTAACAGCGTGGCACGCTCTGAGACCTCTGAACGGGAAGTACCGTATACCATATAAGTATACCCTATAAGTACCATGTAAGTGCAAAGTACACTGCTGCTGCTGCTGTTCAGCAGGCTGGTGCAGGGCTGATGGTCCCCTGCGGAGGGATCCTTGCAAGGCTTTGTTACTTATGCCTTCATTAGAAAGAAGATCAGTTTACACAAATTCCCTGTCCCCATCCTTGGGAAGGATGGGTGCTTCAAGCGATATCCACCCTCTTAATCAGTTCCCCCTCTATCAGCCCTTGATTGCATCTGCTCTCGGGGAAGTGCCGCTCCTCAGTTGATCAGCACGAAAGGTCAGGTCATGGATTTGTTTCTTCACCTCTCAATTATTTCACAATATTAATGACTTTCCATCAGGCTGCTGCTTGGGCTGCTTTTCTAAATTAAACATTGCTGCTAATTGCATAGATGCAAATCTGAGTGCCACTGAGAAGAAGAAAATGCTGTGAATCTTGGTACGATGTAAAGCCAATGTAGGTCACTTGAAAAATTAAGTGCATATATGACAGGTATGAAGCAACGGAGAGATGTATAGCTTTCTCTTCAGCGGGACTTCGTGTGTTTGGGCTGCAGCTTGAATTGCGATGGAGTCTGCAGGGAAAGCTGCTTTTATTGTGAGTCAGCAGAGAGAGAGCATGTTCACAAAAGAGGCACCTGCTGTGCTCCCAGCGAGACTTTACTTTGGTTCACACTTCTTTCCTCCCGCCTGCAGTATGGCAGTCAAGCCACAAATGCGCAGGGCAATCTTGAAGAACAGGGAAGGAAACCTGTACATGAATTGGAAATTTACTGGCAGGGTGAGCAGCCAAATAACAGCTTTTCAACCCAATTTCTATGTCAGTGTTCTCAGGCTAGCTATGCAGAGCTCTGGAAACGTGGCATTCACATGAATAATAATAATAATAATAATAGTAATTCTGCTTGAAAAGCTCCCACGCCAAAATGCTCAGAAAGCTGCGCTGCGGGATAACAAAATCATGACGCTATAACTCACGTTAAAAATGTGGAGGGTGGACAGTTGTGTTTCCATTCGGACCAAAGAAATACGATCCTTAATTAATTTTTACATACTGTTCTTGAGCAGCATGGCGAGGCACGGGATGCTAATGAGGGTGATGGCATGAAAGGTATGTTGTCACAGCCCTGCGCTGAGGTCACCTGCTTCCACAGCAGTAACGCTGAGATTTGGTAAGTCAGTAGCTGCACAGCTCCTGCTGTTAGTAATTGAAGTGACACTTCTAATAGCAGGGGCAGTGCAGGGGGATGACTGAGGCAGGGGCATAGTGTTTTGCCTGCACCGCACACACTGACTGGTTCCCCGCCACTTTTTCTCTCTCGGTGTGTGTCTATGTGTACACACACACACACACCAGCGCACAGACAAAAATCACAAATAAGAAGAGGACAATTTGCAGCCAAGGGAAGCTGGTTGCTTGCTCGGTGGTTCTGCCTCATGTATTGCAAACTGAAGATCCAAGATACAAGCTGTGTTTATCTTTACAGCTCCAGGGCTGCCACCGTGGTTTCTGAGGATCCCAGGTACAAACCTGAATTGTCTTTTATTTTGATAAAAGCCCACATCACCAAGCATGTATGCTTGTGCTCAAATTCACCACCACCTCTGAGTCCTCCCCTTGCCCGCTTCTCATATCGCCTGTGAACCAGCAACAGCAGAATCCCAGTTTTAATTCTACATACGTATTTACGTGGGACTTTGGAACATTTCAGGAACTCTGAGGGACCGCATAGACTGAGTGAATTGCTGGATCAGGACCAAAACCTTCCTAAAAATCCCCAAATGTCAAGAATCTGGAATTCTCTCCCTCTCTGCAGATCATGCTCCTCGTTCAATCAATAAAAAAAAGAAGAAAAGAGGGGAGAGACAGAGAGAAAAAGGGAGAAACAGAGAAATTTTCAGCATTATAGAATTGTTTTAAAAATACGGTTTCTTCATGGTTCCTCTCTTATTTAACCCACGTTAGATGTTAATTTCTAAAGGACGAAAGTGTGGTTATTTTTTCCCCATCTGATATTTTCAGCCACAGTATTCTATCTTCTCCTTCAATTTCTGTGGCACCCTCTGCACTGACTTTTTAACAATTCAGCCAGACTTCCTGGCAGAACAGCAGCAGGATTTATATTTGTGGCTGGATGCTCTCCATACCTCCAGTTTCCCATGAGTCACAGGCCTGCCTCCCAGCTTTTTTGCATTCCTCCTATGCAATGACTGACACTCAGAGTTGGAAATTATAGCTATATACACACACACACATATACATACACTGAATAAATTTAATTTGCTTCTGTCACTCTCACCGTTCCGGTGTATGACACATGTAGACATGTCAGTTGACTTAAATGACTACCATTTTCCATGTTCTGCCTCTCCCATGAGTTAGCTCCACAGCTGCGTCAGGAATGCTTTCTGATGACAATGCTGCATTTTAAAAATGTGCAGGTGAGCTCAGGAGCTATTTCTTTCTCCCATTCAAATATTTATGCTGATTTGGCACTAATGACTCAATCTCTTTATTGCTCTGTGCAGGAATTCTTGTCATCCCTCTATAAGAGGGATGTGTATATGTGTGTGTGTATATATAGCTGTAATTTCCAACTTTGGGCTTTGGGATGTTCTGTGTTTTTAGAGGTACAAAGCTGCAGTCTGTAATTTCCAGCTTTGTTGTGGTCTTGAGCAGAAAATAGCCTGCTGTGAATCGCTTGAGCAGAAACTGAAAGAAAAGACTCCTGAGTATCACCTAGAAATATGAAAATCAGATTTATCAGCATCTTCACTGGCTTGTGACTGAGGCCAGGGCTGCCTTTCAGTGTGGTTAGAGTGGGACCCTTCTGCCCCGACACATATTTTCTGTAATATTTTCCATAGTATTTCCATATTTTTGTCCAGGGAAGGAGAGCAAGAAGTGCATTGCTTGCACCAGAAAGCAGGTGAGCTCCGGGCATGCGGCCCAGCCAGTCTGTCAAATTTCTGCGTCCCGTTGTCAGATCGCTCCGTGCAGGACTTGCTAAGCCTTCAAAACTTTCCTGAGTGCACACAGCTCATTGACTTTAAATTAATTGTACCACCAACATATAATGCTCTTTCGGGTTCACTATGTGTCCTTGTATTTGGGTTTTATCCCTGTGTTTACTCTGAAATTACACTAATTGTTCCACTTTTATCTTTAATGTCTCTTTGCTTGAACAGCAACCACAGGAAGTTTGATTATGGTCTAAAGTCACATCGGCGCCTGTTCTGCCTGACTCTGTGCCACTGAGTAAGTCCCAGGTTTGCTCTCCGTTCACACGGGGCTGAGATACCCCGGGGCGCAGGACAGGGCTTGTTGCGGTGGCATCGCTCTGCAGAATGACCCACCGGCACCAGTGCAGCTCGGCACTGATGTTTGGTGTCCGAAGGGCTCAGCTGCGTCACTCCTGGCTGAATCTCTTCTGCAAAACAAGCACTGCGACATGAACTTCCAGCATCTTCAGGGCTTGTATCTGGATGCTGCAAATTATCTCGATTTTTCAGTCTTTTGGAGGGAGGGCCAGAAGGGAGGACAGAAGCCTTCCAGATACTTAAAGCACTTGGTCAGTGAAGGAGGCCAGAAGGAGATGGGGTGGGTTAGTCTAGGAAGACTTGGGTAGAGAAGACAATACCGGGCTTCAGACAGATAAATATAAGGCAAATGGAAGGGCTGTTCCCCATGTCCACTGTGGATAGGACTACAGATAAGTCAAAACTGCAATTAGGGAGATTCACCTCAGACACCACGAAAAAATTAATATAAGTAAAGCCCTAGAGAGAAAGTGATGGTTCTGCAACAGCTAGTGCTGGGAATTAAACAAGCAAAACAGCTTAGAGAAGTGTTTGCACAGAGCGTTACAGGTATGGCTGCTTTTGAGGCACAGGTGGGCTTGGCAGCTTCTTTAGGTCCTTCCACTCTACTTCAGGTGAGTCCATGCTTCAAACATCTGCAGTTCTTCAGACACGCCCAATTCTTTCCTGGTCCCTACAGCCAACCTATGCCAGATCAGCAGACTTGCTCTTCCAAGAGAGGTGTATTTATGTATTTTTTCACTCTGAATTTCCCGTCTCGAAAGCCTCCACATGCATGTTGCAGAGGTGATAAATGTAACCGAGCTTTTCCTTATAGTAGTTATTTTATTTGTTCCCCTCATTACTTTACCACTCCAGAGAGTTAGCAGAGACCGGCTTCGTGACTGAAATTCATCCTCAGTCCGGAGCTGCTGGATGCAGAGCAGGTACCCTCTAAATTCCCACTTCAAATACCCAGCCCCAGTAAGCCTTTTGCATGTGGTCTCTCTCCAGCAATGCCACCCGAGCAAGGGCCGCTCTGAAGCTACCAGGTGGATGCAGTATTTTCAGGGGAGCTACCAGCAGTCTAAAACCATATTGGTACATGCTTTTCTCTGGCTAAACTTCTGGCTCCTCTCTGCTGCATTGTATAATGCCTTAAATTTCACAACTGTTGTATTATGCTGATAGCACTCTCACCAGAGAAACACTGTTCTGCTCTCCTGTGAAAGAAGAAGTGACTAGGAGCTCTCCTAAGAGCATTTCATGTGCTTCAAGTTCTTTACAAGAGAAAGCATACCTAATTTTAGTTTAAATGGATGTTAATTTGACGTGTGGATTTGAATAACTGAGATAAATTCTTGGCTTTTTGACATTAAAATATATTAAGTGACAAGTGCTTTTTGCATCCTGTTATTTTCTGAAAGGTTCTTTTTCTCTATAGCATCTAATGATAAAGCTCTAATGCATAAGAGTCCTGAATTTGCGGGAAGTTGCACTGAATGGTCTAATAGGTCATTTTCATCTCTGGCTTACATGGTAATAATAGAATAATAAGAAGAAAGGTTGCAAAACATTCCTACCCTGGCTGAATCAGCTGGCTTTTTTTATGGGCTGGTTATTCATTGATCAATAAATATTCATGCATTTTTCAGGAAAGACATAGTGCATAATTTGTCTTGAGCAAAATTAAACAGGACAGGCAGCCTTATCCTACAGCAGATCACAAAGGACTGAACTTGAGTGACAGGCTTGAGTGACAGCCTAAGTATGCCTGACAGTTGCAGAAGTCATCAGATTCTTCAACAGCAATTGTAAAGGCTTCTTACATTGTGTTCTTGAGCAGTGTTAAAATCCCGTATCGAAGGAGAATGAGTTACTAATGCTACCATACCAGAGAAAAATTCAATAGCTGGTTTGACTCAGATCAGTACTTTTCACTGTTGCTCTTGTCCCCCACGGTCCTGGATGTACAGAGGGTCAAATGTAGATTTGCCTATAGACCAGCCTTTACAGCTCAGCCTTCGAAAACGTGAAGCATCTGTGTTCAGTTCCACAAGAGGAAAGAAAAACTGCAATTCCTGTGCCACAGCTCAGCAGAAGGCACTGGCTCTGTACTCACGCCACATAAAATATTGCTAAATATTGACCACGTGTTGCACTGCAGTTATCGAGGATTTTCTATTAGAGGCAATAGGAGCTCAGCGGGTGAATAATATTCCCAGTCCCCGGGTGCACCCTCTCCTGCTCTTACACACACACATATATACTCACACTGCTAAATGTATTTCCCCCTTGCTGAGGGACTTGCTGCCAACTTTCCCTCCAGCTTGCATCTTTTCCCACATGCTGCTGACTTCTGTAATCCCTCCCACTCCCCTCCCCGTCCTCTGCCCATGTCAGCAAGGCTGATGCCAAAGCTGCTCGCAGCCAGACAGTGGATGCAGGGGGCTCACCCGAGCGGGTAAATGTTCCCGTCACGCTCCTGAGAGCAGCGGGAAGTTAAATGGGAAGTCAAAGCCCAAACCTGGTGGAACAGCATGAGTTGTCTCATTAAGACTCGGGAGTGTTAACTATGACTCTTAAATATGGGGGATCCGAAGGTTATAATTTATCATTGCCTTATTTTGGCACTGACTCAGTTGATATAAACTGCACTGAGTTAGGTGAGTTGTTCTGAGCTCCAGAAGATGATCTCAGCCATTAAGCCCTCACCTTCTTGTGGCTTTACCCACCCACATGCCTCCTGGTGACAGGCCAGGAAATCAGAGGTTTACCCCATTCCTCAGGCTACAGGACCTCAAAAGAATAAATAATGTCCTGAAAACCTAAGTGCAATGGCTTTAAAGCAAATCGCATTAAAAAACCCTACTCTGATTTACTCCAAGAACTAGAGCTGTTATTTCAGAGAACTGGCTGAAGCGCAGCACTGCTTAAATAAAGTATCCACATCAGTGTACGTGGCTTTCCACATGTTTCTGAGCCTAGCAGAACAATTCATGCTTTTCCCCTGTGGACAGTGGCATCCCTGAGAGATAGCCTCTCTCTCAGGACCAAAGGCCTCTTCCCAGGTCAACCTTTCATACTCCTTGAGGTTTTTTTTCACCTTCCTGGAGGGCCTCCTCATCTTCCCAGAGAGCTCTCTCCTCTTCAAGGAGAGCTGTTTCATCTGCCCAGAGCTTCTTCATCTACCCATAGGACTCTGTCCTCATCCAGAAGGACCCTGTCTTTCTCCCAGAGGAGCTCATCTCCTTTCCAGAAATCCTTATCCTTCTTCCAGAAAGCATTATAGTCCTTCCAGAAGTCACAATACACCCTCCAGAAGGCTTCTGCTTCCTCCTGAATAGCCTTTTCTTCCTCCCAAAAGGCAGCTTCCTCCTCCCAGATGGGCTTTTCCTCTTCACAGAAAGCATGGATGGCCATCTTGAAATCTCTGATTTTTTCCTGAAAGCCCTTGATCTTCTCCCGAAAGCTCTTCATTGTCTCCTGAAAACTCTAAATCTCCTCCTGAAAGGCTTTCTCAGCCTGCAGCTTTTTGACGAGCTTCTGCTGGTGGGAGTTGCAGTAGGGAGAGCAGGACATCAGCTGGCAACGGCAGCTCCGGTTCACTGCTCGTCACTGATGGATTGGGCAGAGACCCAGCCCGGCCCCCCACCTCTCACCCTGTGACCCAACAGAGAGGGGAGCAATGGGTGTCAGTGATGACATCACCCAAACCTATGTCATAGCTGGCTTAAAACAATGTTATACCACAAGGGAAGACGTTTACCATGAGTGAAAAAGAAATCCCTGGCCAGGACTCAGATAGCATGAACTGCAGTGGCACCTGAAAGTCAGCCTGTGCCGTGCAGGGCGAAGGCTGGGATTTCTCTAAGTCATTTCCCACCGTGACTCCAGGTGCCACTGGCTTGGAGAGGGGTGAGGGGCTGTGCCAGGACCAGCCTTTGGCACTGCGCTGCTCCCCCTGGCCCCGATCAGCGGGTCCCAATCTGAAGGACAGACACCTCTGCCCTTTTCCCTCCGGTGCTCGAGGCACTCTCATCTCTCTGACCCTTGGCTATGTCTCCTGCCCCTTCTCAGACTCCCCCCAAAAAATTACAGCTTCCAGAATCACATGAAACTTGAAAAATGAAGAGAAAACAAAAATCTAATTTTCTGTTCACTAATCTACCTAATAATTCTACAGCTAGGATTAAAGCTGGTTACTTACTTATACCATTTCATTAGATTTATTGTGACTTATTGCACAGTGCCTCCAGCTCCATAGCAGGGAGCAGGTTGCCTTATAAATAAAACCCTCTTGATTATTAATATATTATGAGCCTGCCTATCCCTTGCTGTAGTCAGGAAAGGCCCCAGGGGCCTTTGCGGATGCAATGAAGCTAATGGCAATATGCATCTGCTCTGCATGAGGAATGAGAAGGCGGGGAGTGCACCATGCCTGCACGACAGCTCCAGGGCATGCTGACAGGATGGACAGACAGCCCAAGCTGCAAGACCTCCCATGCACCCTGGCAAGCATGCCGCCCCTCAAGCCCCTGCACCCACCAGCGTGTGACACCGCCATCACACCTTTGCTGTGCTGGAGGCATAGATCCTCCTTGTCCCAGGCTTCCTCCCTCCTCAAAAGCTGAGCTGGGTGCTGGCAGGGCCCTATCCTCTTCCCCAGTGTTTTGGGTATGGCCAAGGAGTCTTCTAGTGACATCTGGCCAACTCCTGCCTCTCCCCACCTCTGCAGTCACTGAACAGGCCAGAGGGTGGATGGCTCCTTCACAACAACTTGGATGAGCTCTCATGGATGGCAAGCTGCAGGGGGGACCTGCTGGGGGACTTTGGGTGAATACAGGAGAATTTTGGTTCTGCTGTTTCCTCCTCATGCTGCTTCCTGACTCCTGAACCTTCCTCCCACAGCTGGGGCTTCCCTGGGAGGTCGGAGGGGGCAAAAGAGGAAGGCAGCAATCTACAGCTTCACTCTCATGGAGCTTCTGGGCCCACCAGTTTGTCCCTGCTCAGTGTGAGAAGGATCCCCAAAACAAGTGGTGTGCACGCCCAGCTGGACTGTCTCATCTGGGGGGGTTAGTGGTACCACACCACGTGCCTAGAAGGCCAGAAAAATTAGGTGAGTAAATGTGCCAAAAACTAATTGCCAGGAGCCTGTTATTACCTGAGTTTCAGAGCAGCTGCTGAAGCAGCAGCCATTTCTTCTCCACCAAAGGGGTTCCTGACATGGGCTCCGCTCTCCCTGCACTTTCTGTGGGGCTCCCAGGTTGGCAGTTCCTCTTCATTCACAGCAGAAATGTCAGTAAATAGGACGTGCTGAATTTCTGCTCCCTGGGATTGCAGTTGGAAGCAATTAGGGCAACGGCAGTTCAGTTCCAGCCATCCCTGTAAGCTGCAGCAACGGCTGCCAGCCCATTAACAACCTCAAATACACTGTCTCTTCTTTGAAATGAAGGTATTGTTGCTTCTACTTAGCAAATTTTGCCATGCTCATTAGCCTGGAACATATTAATGATATTTTAGGTGAGGTCCTCTGCAGCCTAGGTAAGTTGTGCACGTATCCAGTGTCCCACTGCACTGCATGGGCTCTGACGTAGCCCTGCTCGACCCAACACTTGCACTGCTGCAGGTGGTAGGAAGCCATATGGGCTTTCACTCTGCCCAGTGTTACTGTTAGCGACATGAGGATGAGGCAGCTTTCAGATTGTATGCTACGATATCTTCCCAAAACCAGCCAGAGGGCCATGTGGAGGACATAGATGCTTACAAGTCAGTGTTGGTGTTGCAGTGGAATCGAAGAGCCAGAGCTAATGTGCTGTTGTAGCAGGCACAGGGATGACTGTTTGACAGAAGGACAGTCCCAGAAACCTATGTGCAAAAATGGATCTCCTATAGCTAACCCACAGGGAAACCACAGATGATCATGTCCTGTCCTGCCCCGTGGATCCAGAGCCTGAGCCTGTCCTGGAGGCAGACTGCCCTGCACAGCAATTTCAGACTGGTTTCTTTGCAAAAGAAGACTTGCACTTGAAAACATGGCAGAGGAGGAGCAGCAACCCAGGGCAGGGAGAAACAAGGAGTCATTTCTTCTTCCCTCCTGCCCTGCCAGGGTTCAGCTGGAAAACTCCTTAGAAAAACAAATTTGACTGACATGGAGGAAGCAACCCAGGTGCCTAAACAGAAGCATCCAGTGTCATTTTAGACACTCAGAAATGTATAACCTATCTGCAGATGGTCTGGCAGAAGATAACACATAGGAGACCTATGTCCTTTGGGAGCTGCAGGTGGAAGCTGGGGGAGATATCCCAATGCATACCAGGGCATGGGGCACCCATGTGTACGCCTCAGTCCCGCCTTGAAGTCTGTCTCTGGTTTATGTGGCTAAAGCTTCCTTTGGATCCTGCCCCAAGGGGTTACCAGACCAAATCAGGAAATCATTTTGCTTTTGTGAGGCTTCTGTCTCCTGAACATGCATCAAGTGATACAAATAAAACTTTGAGAGCCTTTTATCACATGGTACAGTAAAAATATTCCCATTTGTTCTTTTACTGCACTCCTGAGGCAGGCTTATAAAGGTGTAGGATAATTATATCAGACTACATTTTTCAATTAGAGCATCATTATTATCTCACAGAAAATGACTAAATTATATAATTTTGTTCCACAAGTCTGCAAACACTCTTTCAATTGTCATCAAAATAATAGTCATTGGGTTTCTGCAGACATCTCTAAGAGTGCAGAACTAATGGCTAACAAGTCTGATGCTAGTTTAGATCTGTTCTCTTACTAGAGTGAGGTCTTATGGATAGATATAAAATGAAATTGAAAAAATTACATCTTTACTTGGTATGACTCTTGTTATTCTTCTCGCTCTTACCATCTCTTACCACCAAAAAATAAAGCCCCAAAGATATCTAGTAATTGTGGTCATGCTACTAGAAAACTTAGCATTTGTAAAACTCTGTAACAGAGACATGCCATACTTACAGTGCAGTCCTTACGGCAGCTGGGTCTCTGATGCCCACTGGTGACTGCGATCCATTGGTCACCTACGGTGACGTAATTTCACAAAGTTTGAAACCATTGATTGAAAGTCAAGTGATGCTGGGTGGAGCTGGAAGGAGTCACTGGGCTCCTGGCAGAGTCTGAGCCACAACGGGTGCTTTGCTACATTTTCATGCTGGTTGTTTCTGAAGAACACCCATCCATGGGTTATATTACCCTCGCTGGCTCCCCTCCTGGTTTAGGGAAACTGGCTGGAAGACACGAACAGCACTTACGCTAAATGTTAGACACATGCTTAGATATGTCGTTATGGTTGTATGTCTAAATTTGGCACCCAATGTAAGTGCTACTGTATCTTGTGTTATTTGAGCAAAAACAAGTGATGGAACTAAAGCCGAGCACAGATAGAGCCAACACCGGATGGTTTTCAAAAGTAAATCTGTGATCCTAAATCTACCTGAAAGCTTGCTTTAGAAGAGTAGCCTGACTTTTAAATGGGTTGCTCCTACTAAAGTCATTGGGAAGAAGTGGTGGATGAGTGGATTTGAAAATCAGGCCTGGTTTTGTAGTAGGTATTTTAACCTGGATTTACATTCCTAGTCTTTGAAATTTTGGTCAGTTGAACTTCTTCTCTGTGAAAGTGTGCAATGTTTTAATTGTATACACTGCAAATGCATTTAGTGCAACTCAGACCCTGATACTGCAGAATGTGAAAGAGGCACTTTACTGACAGAAGAAGGTGTCTATTTTTCTGTTGAAATTGTATTAAAATTTAGAGAAGGCTGTTTAGTTTCTGTTTGGTTGTAGAGTGCTTCACTGAGTCACAGTGATCTCTCTGTTCATGAGACCTTGAGCCAAATTCATCTCAGTAATCCAGCTTGTTTGATGATAAACACAACTATCCAGCTAGCAACTGAAGACAGGCAGAAAGAATGAGATGCTTCGAGAAGACTGTAGGAGAAACCAAGATTAAAAAGTGTCATGATTGCTAGGAGATAACCCTTAGAAATCCATTCCAGCTTTTTCTGTTTCAAGGCTTTTTCAGACCTTCAGAGGTCATGGTACTTCAGCTAGAAGCAGCTTCTACCAAAATAATTTTTTCTTGTCGGATGGCTTTGATGTTCCTTGTCTGAAGTTCAGAATTTTTTTTTTTTTATATGAGAATAGTTCAGATACAATCCTGGTCATTAAGAAAGTCTTGCTGTCCTGGCAAGCCTCTTGTTATTCTTCTTCGCAGATGAGATATTGCCCTCTTTGTAAATGAGTTGCTTTGGGTTGTGGAAAGGTTTTTTCTTCTTCTCTCAGTTTGCTTCATCCCTTCCTCCAGGGGCTGTTTCTTCTTTCTAGAATGTTTTAATGCGCTGTATGTTCCCACTATAGCTCCCCATTTGACACTATAGCTGGAAAACACCGATGATGGAAAGAATACTTTTTAGTCAAATACTTCCTGAACTTTAAGGAAAACATTGTTTTTCTAGACAAGAGGTTTTGGTGACACAAGTGCAGCAAACGGCACAATAAACGCTGTGTGCGGCGGTGACGTGGTGAAACGTTTGGGTATAAATTTTTGACATTCCAGCTCTTGCCATTAATCCATGGAGTTGCAGCAGCAGGATATATTATTTCTTTCTCTTCTAATTTTCTTCAATAGCCTCTTTCCTCCTCATGAAGTAAATTCTGTTGCCAAAAAGGACAAAGAGGGTCTTTCAGCTTTCAACTCCTTGTCCTTTGCCATTTCAACACAAATTTCCTGGTAAAATGTGGAGATGGATTTCACTCAAAAGTGCTTTCAACATCACTGCTACCAGTAACAACCCTCCTGGGAAGGACTAGATGGATATAACTTTGCTTTCTGGCACATCAGTAAAAACACCTCATGCTTTTCCTTTCAAGGACGAGGAGTGGGAAGCTTTCAATGCCCTTTCTTGGGAGGAAAGCATGAGCCATTCTTGGGACTTAGACATTTGGATGGATTCTGTGTATGCATGAGGATTTCCAGGACCCTTTTCACCTTGGAATCACCTTGTGTGGGGTTGACAGCCAGCCACTGCCATAGCAGCAACACCTGGAAAACAAAGAGGTTCCGGGAGACAAAGAGCCACCCAGCAACTTTGCCCGAAGCCCCACGCAGTCCTGGCACGCCCTGCTCTCCTGGGTTGTACTGCAGAAGCATGTCCAGGTCCCAGTTCAGATTATGGCCCCAGTGTTGCTGGTGGGCAGGCGGTGCGTGGAGAGAGGAAGCCTCCGCTCCAAGGCTCACCCACACTTTGCAAACAGGAGCCCACAGGGGATGTGTTACTGTGTGTTGGCATGACACCCATCCAAAGCCATGAGATGGGAAGTACAGTTCAGATCCAGACTGCACGTAGGTGTCCAAGTGCTGGTGTCTACATGCCAGTGGTGTCCGGGGAGTGATTCAGCTGGCCAAAGGCAAGTGCTGCCTCACAGTAACTTGAATCCCACCACAGACCCCACTGGCTGTACTGAGCAGCTCTCCGTTGGCCTTAATGAGAGCTGGGGCATCTTGACAGCAACATTTTGGTGCCTGCAATTTGGACCTGATTCCCAGCCAAGGGGTCCAGTAGAGGTGGGACTTGAGTCCCTGCCCTTCCTTGGTTATTAGGTGCCACCCATTAGATGGTAACAGACAAACTTGTGTGTGCACACGTGTGTGTGTGTCCAATCATTTGTGGCTGTCCCAGCGAGGGCTCTGTGCAGTGAGGACAGGCTTTGCTTTTTGGTGACGCTGCCATTTCTCCTACGTACCAATGGGCAGGGTCTTCAAGGTGGGTGGGTGACTGCTCTGCCTCAGTGGTCCTTCATCCATCACTAAAATAGCTGAAATCACTTTCTGACCAACGTTTGTAGGTGCCTGGCCAGATTTCCTCACCTGCCCAAAGGCTTTAATTTCTGCCCATGGGAAGCTAAATCACTCAAGGGAGAATCTGTCTTCCTGGAAATGTTACCATGCACAGGAGGGACCATCTGTTGTTGCTGCAAGTGCTCAGGTATCTTTGGACTTGAGAAGTAGGTATTTTTAGAGGGAAAATGAGATGGCAGGAGTTACAGAATCACAAAATATCTTAATCAACTTTAAGCAAAGCCCTGTATATGCCATACATGCCATATGTTTTGTGGAAAGAACTTCAGGCACCTTCTAGTGGTGAATCAAGCCAAGTTTTGGTTACAACCCCATTCTGTAAGTCTCGGCTTTAGCAAAAAAAAAAGCCCTCTGGAGTTCTCAGGTTCAGTGTTCTCTCACAGATGCTCCATCACACCATCACCTTACAAAAGCAGTAATAAGATGCAGAGAGGCCTTTCCACGGCAGCCTTCTGACCACCGCACACAACCCTGCATACACTGTACGGCCGTGCATCTCCAGAAATAATGAGAAAACATCTTAACAAACCTATCCCAAACACATCAATGCCAGCAAAAAAAACCCCAACCAAAACCCCCAAAACAAGACCTTCAGTTGGTTAATTTAATTAATTTAAACTCAAAGCAACTATAGATGGTCTGAAGTTTCAGACCAGTTTGTTTCAGACCAGATGAAGAGCTTGTGCATCTGATAGCCCTCAGCCTAATAGAAGACATTTTCCATAGGCAGCAAGAAGCTGTTTCTGACCCTTGCTGCTCTGATGGTTAGAAATCAGCTTCTATTTCATGTCCCATTTATACCCATTTATTTTAAATAATTTTTTTTATTATTTTGTATAAGCAATTCTTTTCTTTATCCCTGGTATATTTACAGAGATTAAGTATGTGCCCTTAGCCTTTGTTTTAGTAGGCTAAGCTAGCTGAACCCTGTAGATTCATCTAGAAAACCAGATTCCCCACACCTCTGTCTTTTCTAATGGCTTTTCTCTTTTTTTTTAATTTCTTCTTCTCTACTGTTGCTATAATTTTTAGCAAAATCTGTTACAATTTTTAGCAAATACCAGTATTACTATTTTCCTGGTACTGAATAAATACAAGTCAGCAGTGTTTATCAAAAAAAGTCACCACATGTTTTTATTATTATTATTCATGACAGTAACCCACAGGGGTCCCACCAGCCTTGGCACTCAGACTGCATGTTGCTTGTACAAAACAGGACAGTGACCGCCCTGGAGAATTTGGCCAAAATAAGCTAAACAGACATTCAATGGAGGGAATAAGGTGCATCATCACCTCTATTTCACAGCTCAGAAACAAAGATCAGAGAAGAAGTGCCTTCACAGCTACTAAATGACCAATATGTCCCCGTGCAAGACTGACCAGCAAAGCCTTACGTGCGTTAAGGAAAAGCTCAGTGCATATTACGATTCATGTGGATCTGATGTTCTTGAATAGTCAATTTGCCCCATTCATGATGGAAGAATTGGGGCCTGATCATGTGTCCAGTGGAGCAAAGGAAGAAGGCTCTTTGCATTCTTCCCTGCTAGCGTAAAGCCCTTGATTTGTTCCAAATACTCTGTAAAAGTGATGAGTGTTTTCAAACGTTATCATCATGCTATCTTCCACCAGCAGGTGTTAAATATGTGTGGAAGAAGAGATGCCAAGTGGAGAGAGCTGTCTTGTCCTGCTTAGCGCAGGACTGCTGTGACCTCTATCTCGGGCTCTTCTGTAGCTGGCAGCAAGTGGCACCTTGAATGGCTTAATGAACCAGGCACACGTGAAAGAACAGCAATCAATATTCCCTGTGGAAGAAATTAATGGCCAAAAGGTCAGATAAAGTATGGGTGAACTTTCCTGGAAATAAAATATTAAATGTTAGGCTTTAAGTAACCTGGGTTAGTCAGTGAACTGAGGGAGGAGATCGCTAAAATGACCTCAGGCTGCAGACAGTGACCTACCAGAAGGGACTGTCCTTGTGAACATCTTCCAAAGCAGTTGCTCTACTGTAACATCTCAAAGGTGAAGACACAGAACAGTAAGTTTAAAAAAAACCCCCACATCATTTTTCTATGTTTTAGGTCAAAGTCAGGCAGGTACCTGTTACACACAGGCAGGGTTTGAGCTGAGCAGACTCCAAAAAGGACAAAGACCTTTTATTTCAATTACTGCTCACATCTCCCTAATACAGAGAGCTAAGTATGGCAAACAAAAGTGTCACGCTCTGTCTTCGGTGCACCTTTCCTACGCCCAAGAGATATTAAGCACATCTTGTGACATGCTTTCTTAGCTAATTTGGCTACAGGTGATGGAAACTCTAGTCCTAAATTATTCTTAGGTAATTCTCACTGTTCGCTAAGTCCTGGTCTTATAGATCTGAGGATCCTGTGACCCCAACTGTAATTCAAAGAAATGGCATGGAGCATAAAATTTACTGCATATCAACACTTCAGGCCTCATATGCACACCCATTTTCAAGGCTAGCGGAAAATATTGAATAATCTGGTTCTATTCTGCCTCAGAGCAAAAGCACACTGAAATCATCTTTCTGTGCTTGGTTTCTGTTGGGGACCTTACTCGAAGCCTATATCAAATCTGGTATCCCTTAAAAGTAGCTTTGACTGTGCTTCTTCAGTCACTAGCATGTATGTCAAATTTCTTCTTCTTCGCTGCTCTTCTCTTTTCCACCTGTGAATAAGAATGGATCAAGATGTACGACCACCTTAGTTGTTTCAGTCTTCTACTTACTCTCAAACAAAAACAAAAAGCAAACCAAAAGCAGATACGGAGCGGAAAAGCACAGTGTAAACAGTGACATATCCAACACCTCTGCTTCATGTCCCCATCTCTTCTGCTCCTTCTCCCTTTCTTTCTTCCCACTCTTTATTTCTCCATACAAATTAAGGAACTTGCTGAATTTTAAAATGATTGATTTCTTCTTTCTGAAAATTGCCACTCTTGAGATAGCTGTTCAGTTTGTGCCATGGGGGGACGTGAATGAAGCCTGTGAGCACACCCTTGTCGCAGAGGGCTGGGGCAGCACGGGGATGGGTAAGTGCTCAGCCATCTGACATCAGGCAAGCACTGGTGTTTCAGCATCACTGTGGCTCCTCAGCACAGTATTTGCTCAGTCCCATCCCAGCCTGCTCAGCCTTCCCCTCATTTCCTAATTCTCTTAAAGAGCATCTAGACATGGCTAGTTACAACCATGGCCCCGCCAGATACAGCTTCGTGGCCAGGCAGCAACAGCACAGTGGTAGCCAGCTTGCCATGTGCTGGAGAGCTGGTCACTGTGGTGAAGGACAGATGATCTCCTGATGGTGCCTACGACAGAGGGGCAAGAACTGTCCCTGACGCAGAGACCTCTGTCCAGGCCTTTCCACACCTGTTAACCCCATGGGGCAGGGCCATGAGCAGAGCACTAAGCCACAGCTCCTCACATGCCAACCTGTGTGAGTCTTACTGCTCATTTCAGCCGAGGAGGACTTCTGGAACTCCTGTCCCAATGAGATAGTATGAAAAACACAAGACACCTTGTGAGTGGGGTTGCCATCTGGTGTGTTCAATGCACGGGACATGGTGCTTCCCCAAGGGCTGTGCTGGAGGCACTTGGAGCCCACCCCGTGTGCAAGGGAACATGACTTAGTTTCAACATCTTCCCCCACTTTTGAGTGAGGTCTCATTTGGAGCATGCTAAGGTTGTGCACCAGAAGCTGCAGCTTGCCAGCCGGGTACTGGGAACTTGCTTGTGTATCTACACTCCATATGAACACCTCTACACCTCCTGCTTGGACACCTTGTCCTCTCCTGTGCCATCCAGAGGTAACCTTTGAGCATAGTGCCATCTGGTGAGACTTGAGATACTCGTGCAGCCCAAACAAATAATGTCACATCTCACTCACAAACCCCTTGGGACAGTAAAATTTAGAACTGGGCCTAAATGCTAGCACACCTCTGAAACAGATTTTCAGCAAGAGAAGGAACGCTAGGCCTAGTGTTTCATAAAAAATGGATCGTTTGCACGAGTGAGTCTGCTTGCTCAGGTATCAGCCAGAGGCCAAATTTACTATAGCTCCAAGCTGAGTTGGCTTGTAACCCATCCACTGCAACTAGGTCTAAAATTGTATCTTTTGGCACCTGAAGCCCAGGATACAGAAAGCTCTTGAACAGGCCCAAAGGGAGCCCAAAACATTGGGTTTGTTATGCCATGCCAATACTGCATCAGATGCCTGGAGAGCTGCTATCACCTCCTCTTTGCGGAGGAAGATCTTGGGGTCCCCAGGGAATCCCCTTGGGCTCTTGCTCAAACAGAAACTGGCCTGGAAGGAAATGTCGCTGTTGAAGAAGGCGTTTTCTTTATGAAGGGCTTAGGCCCTGCTCTAGATGCCTTCTTCTCCAGCGATGAGACGATGCTCTGTGCATGGAAACCTGTGGCTGCGAGAGGCCATGGGGCTGGCTGCCACTGAAACACCTTTCTCACAAGCATCCCATGAGCCCAGGCTCCCACCTTGAACCTCTCAGCTGCAGCCTGGGACCAAGCCCTGTGGGTGGGTGATGGGGATCAGGAGCGGGTGGCGTGAGTCCCAGTTTATGGGACTTGGAGGGGCTGCATAAGGCAAGATTTCATCTCCCAAAGCAGAGATTTGAATGCATCACCTAAATATACATATATACAGATGCATAGAGGGGAGGCCCTCTCGTTGCTTCGAGGGCCCTAGCACCCCGTCCCCAACATGGCCCTACAGAAGAAAGAAACACAACCAACTCCTGCCTTTCCTACCTGGGCAGAGTGGAGGGCTGGCATTGGGATCCAGACTGCAGAAACCTAAATGAGGCTGTCAGCAATATGGGCATCTATACACACTGTAGGTACCCACATCGCAGTGCAGACCTAGCCAATGCAAGAGCTGTTCAGACAAATATAGGCTTCTAGAGCTGTTTGAAGTGCCCTCGATTACCTAGGACATCTATCCAGGGCTGGCAGATATGAGATGGGACCTACAGGAGACCCACACCCTTCTGGTCTGGTGGCTGTGGGCCAGGCAGGATACCTAGAGCATCCCAGGTGGGACTAAATGCCTGCATTTAGGGAACTAAATCAAGCCATCACTCTCCCCAGACCCTAATGGAAGTTCATGGGTAGACAACTCCACCAGAGACTCCTAACTCCACATATCTCACGACTGCACTGAACTCCTTCCTAACTCATTTGCAGTCACTTAACCATTCTGCGGTATTTCTGCTTTGAAATCCCCTCAGCAACTTTTCTCATTATCGTTCACCATAATAACTCTACACTAAATGTATGGTTCTGTTGCCCACGAGTTAAGGCTACATATAGGGATTTTGGACCTTGCTTTTGGAAGATTAGTATTTTCAGTTCTGTTGAACAGATACCGTGTCAAGTATGGTTTGTATCCTCCAACTGAGGAGGATAAATGCAGACAGGTGGCAAAAGGCATATTTTATGAGTGAGAAAATGAAATAAAACAAATGAAAATGCACAATGTTTTCTTCTGTTGTCAGTGGAACAGTACGTTTTATTATGACTGTATGCAATGGGAACATTAGCTCTGATCTGCAGAAGTGCAAATTAAGCTGCTGATTTAGATTATCATATTTCATGCATAGTAACTTTACAGGCTTTGACTTTTTTTTTTCATTGTATGTAAAACCTTTATGAGTTATTAGCCTTTTTTTGTCAACTATATTTTAGAAGTGAGAGGTTTATTCCTGCTATTACATTAAAGGAGGCATTCTGCTGCTAGGAGAGTTTAGCATTTTATTGAGTTGTGATAATTTTCCCTTATACTCCAGCACGAAGCACAATTAAGACAGAAATGTTCAGTAGTTTAATGATGCCCTTGTGTGAGGAGCTGATCTTTTTTTCCCCACTTCATTTTTCAGGGATTCCCAAAGGATTTTACAAACTCTACACATTTGTCGACCACACTCTGTAGTGGCATAAACAAAGAATACATGGACCTCAACAGGGGCTTTGGCTTTTATACTTTTAGTAATTCCACTTTCTCTTATTGCAAGTTTCCGGAGCACTGGAATTTCCTGGTTAATATTCTGGGCTTATGGGTAAATTTTGCTCACATTAATTTGGGCAACTCATTACTTTGGCGGGTAAGCAGGGGAACGGAGGTCTGGGGTCTTTAAATCAAGGGATTTATTATTTCAAGGAAAAATTTCTTTACACAGAACAATGCACAGGTTCACCTCCTGAATTACCAGTGGGACACAATCTCTGTTGAATGCCATTCAATAAAAATGAAAGAAAGCTTTTTTTCCCTGTAGGAAACCAGCAAATATTCCTAAGGAAGTAATTCCATTAGTAATTTTCCAAACACAGGCATTTTATTTTAGCCTGGCTTCCTATGGAAACATGCTGTGTGCATTTGTAGCCTTGGGTCTTGCCGTCTGGTTGTTCCCTCTAATAATTTGTGAATCTATTTGCTGATTTCCATTGAATTTGATAGAGTAATTGAAGACTCAGAGATACAAGCAAATGAGGTGAGGACACCTAGCCCGTTACCCTGCCTTGGACAGTGGCTACCGACCCAGGGAACATCTCCTGCTACTTTCCCAGGATTATACCTCAGCATCCAGGGCTGGAGGCTCGCAGACGTCCTCAGCCACAGCTAGTACCTTCGTATCTCATCATCTCCTTTCCTACGGAAACAAGGCAAATCTCGTCCTGCTCTGCTTGTGTGTTGCATATTTAAAGTAGAAAAAAGAGACCCTCTAAGTAACCTGACTGAGGGAAAGCTGCAGCACAAGCAGTTATCCCTTACTAGACTTCAATAAAGTTACTCTCCCCATAGGTTATCCAGCACATTTTGTCCTTTACCTCTCTGTTTCTTAGGCCTAGATTACATTATCATAAATTGTCCTAAGTAAGGAGAAGTGCGAAGCAGACAGTCTGCTATTTTCTCATTTTCTGCCTTGCCTCTTGGGCATTGGCCAAGTAAACTGCTGCAGCGACCGGGACATAAACCTCACTTCCCCAAGGCAGTCTTGTAGGAAGAAGCCGAGGAACTGAAACATCCACAGCGGCAGGCTTCACGTGGCTCTGTAATTTATTGTGACAGCCACACAAAAACATCTCCTTGGTGATGCAGGTGAGAAGAAAGCACCTGGTCTGCTCTTGTGTGTGTCGGCAGGCTAAAGTGTCTCCCGTCTGCCCTGCACTGAGCTCTGCAGCTTCCAGACCATCCAGGAGATGGAGATGGTCACCTCCTGGCTCTTACGGCCCAGGGGACTTTTGACTGGGCATGCAGTGACTCGCTGCATGGACAGCACTTCTAGTCTCAGTATCTTCCTAAGGATGCCTAAAATTTTCCTTTAGAATCACCAGAATCAAGCAGTTTAATGGTACCCCAAAGTGTCACTGTCAAAACTGGCTGCACTTGCCACAGGGGCTCTCGGTCCCCATTATTTTTTGCCATGATCTTCTTGTGATGATTGAATGTTATAATTTCTGGGATCCCTACAGGCGGTCATTAAAATTCTGGCAAGTCGATATTGATGATTGGTTTCCCCTGCGTAAGCAGAGTATTTCTCAGCAGATAAGTATACTTTTTTTGCCTTAAACAATGGAAGAAATGAAATGTACACTGAATTTGTTTCCCATGGGCTGTTTATATTTCAATATACAAGGATAATTTATACAAGAAAATGTAACATTCCTGATTACGTGCAGCATTTAAGAAAACAGTCAGACTTCCAATTTGAAAAGAACAAAATAACATAGGAGGTGGGGGACTATTTTTATGTTGATTTTGAATTCTGAGTCATCAAGTTAGGAGAAAGCCCTGTGGCAAAAGTACTCACCCTATATGGAGGGTGAAAATAAACTGAAAATAAACACAAACTGAAAATGAAAGACAACATCTCTACAGGGCCCTTTCCCTCTCCACACTCATCATTAAGTAGCCAGAAAAATCCATGTCGAGGTGCAACTTCTTCCAAAAAGGCACCTGGTGAAGGAATCCCAAATGCGCGTTATGGAGGGGATGTAAAAGTCCCTCCTGGTCTGAGAGGAGGCCCATGTTTTAGGCAACTGTGCTCTGGCTTGTGCTTTTGATGGCAGCGTCACAGCATCCCTTTGCTCAGCTCAGCCCAGTGACTCCAGCAGCGCAAGGAGATCAGCACACAAGCTAGAAAGCTGTAGGGTAGAACGTGTGACCACTGTGGCATGACCTCAGCAGTCACAGGCAACCCAAAACTTGCCTCAGAGCTTTGCAGAGGGCGAGAAAAAGCACCCCAAAGAAGGCAGTGACATTGGAAATAACTGAAATCCTTGTTGATATCGATGCCAGGCACTGGCCTGGGAACAACCGTGGGAAAAGCAGCTTTCTCCACTGGAAGAAGGAGCTTTATTAGATTGTAGCAAAGAAGACCTAGGACCACATAAAGCCAAGCTGTCAGGTTTGGCCACTCGGCTGGCGTGTCTCAGTCTCTTCCTGCTGTGTCTCTTCCAGTACCAGTGGATAGCATCAGAGTCTTCCAGAAGTGTCTCCCCGTTCTCTTCATTGACTAGACAGAGGAGCCAGGTTCTCTAAGTGCTCAAATAAACCCCTGCTTAGGTGCAAAGAATAAAAGCCTTAGTCTCACCCTTTGCTTTGCTGCAGAACTTCTTCAACCAAAACTTTCCAGGCTTCCAGCCTTGGACCTGAAGACACACTAGCAAAATTCCTCTTTTTCTCTCTGAAACTGTTTTGCTTTATAGCTGCAGAATCAGCTCTAGTTGGGATTTTACCCCGTCCTGTGTTTGCTGCCACCCCACGTTCTGTGTCTAACTCCTTCCCTAGGAGCTGCTACTACCTCTTCACATGGAGCTGATGGCTCATGGAAGTGCCAAGCCGTTGGTGTGGGAGGCTGGACCTCTTTTTTGATCCACTGCTTTCAGTGCTGATATTTCTCACCATTTTATCAAAAAGATCTAATAATATTTGGTGGTCTTCCCACAGTGTCATGCCCTGCAGCGGGTCTCCTTGAGCCACACAGTCCCCTCTGAGGCCCCATGTTGCGTGTGAAAGATGTGACCTAAAGAGCCAAAGCAGAAGAGCAAAGGCTTTGATCGCACGACGTTTCATATGTTAAAACCTTAGTTTAGACTGAGCAGGCGCAGTACAACCTTCCCTGCTGCCTGGTGTTACCTGTGCTCAGAATAGGAGCATCCAGGGGATGAAGCAGCGGGGAAGAGCTCAGTATTTCACCTCTGCCACTCCGCTAGGATATGGAAAACAGGCGGTCACGTAAGCATGCGGTCAGTGCTTTTTCCAGCGCACGTGGCCATGCAGGAGGGAAAAGCATGGAGAGTATAAAAACCGGCACGTGCTTGTGTTTGTGCACACGCACGTATATTTTGCTGACCCAGCAGCATGCAAAGTTAGCCATCAAACACCATCCTTTTCCTTCCCTTGGCTGACCCCAGTGTGGATGCCCTTTTCTTAATGCAAGACCTTTAGCACTGGGAATGATATTGGCGATGAACTGTGCAAACCTGACAGCTGAAGGCAGAATTGTTCCTCCTGAGCCGGAGCAGGCACTTTGACAGCTCCCCGCCAGTGACTAATGCAGCAGGTAACCTTTTCTTTCTTTGCGGGGCCTTTCTGAGAGGATTCAAAACACATGTCAATCTTTATTAAAGCTGTCACTCCTCCCGCAGAGGTGCTCTCCCTCAAATCACTTTCTCTTGTACAGAAACAAGGGCTTTCCAGAAAATGATGCCACACCTATAATTAGACCTGAGATACCAAATTGGCAGCTGCCGATGGAAAGGTGACCTAGCAAGTAACCACCTAACAAACAGACCTTTGCCAGGGTGGCACAAGACATATAAACTAGCCAACGGTTAAGGTTATATACGTGGCAGTTTGCAAAGAGCTCTATCAACTGCATCGATAGGAAGGGGGGGAAATTACACAAAGAAATTAACTAAGTACTTACCATTCACTACTGATTTCTGAATAAATGATTTTTTTTTCTAAAATAAAAGACTTTGTGAGGGAAATGTCTTTTTTTTCCTCCAGTACAGTCACAGATGTGTGGGGTCCTTTGCTTCCCCCTGCTGACACCCTGAAACGGCGCAGGGTGGGCTGTGGCTCCAGCCAGCCGTGGGAGTGGGGAAACTAATGAGGATGGGCTCTGCCGGCAAGCACTCCCGCATCCCACAGCTCCCACAGTGCTGCTGCCGAGAGGTGTGCAAGTGGGTGGCCAGAAGGAATAACAGCAACTGAGCCCCCCCCTGCGCCTCACCGCCCACGGGCAGCATCCCGGGGAGCCGAGCGCGGCTCTGGGGTCCCACTGGAGAGGACTCTCCCAGCCAGCTTTCACTGAAGGCTGGATTTTGCGGTTCCTCTGCCTGGTCTCCCATGCGCAAGTGAACGGATTTGGCACCCACAGCACTCTCAGGTAAGAGGGATTTGCTGGGAAGCAGATGATGTGCCGGGATAAAAGCCAGTGTGGGGCTTTGTGGTTTGTCAGGAAGAAATCGGCTCCAGAAGAGGACTTTGCTCTGAATATTTTAGAAAAAAAAAAAAAGAAACCATCCCCTCTAGCAGTCTTTAGAGAAGGGACCTTGCTCTGGAGGGGCTTGCTGGCCCACGTGCATCTACCATGTCCCAGCAGGACCCCTTGTTGAGTGGGAATTAGGGTCTTAAGAAGCTCCAGTGACTCTGCCTGCTGTGTTCATGAGTGCAGTGTGGGGCACCTGAAGTCGGGAGAGAGCAGAGCTCAGTTTGAGAACACCGAACATCGTAGAACAAGCGTGGAGGTGGCTCTTGTTTGGGCTGACATATGGTGGGGCCAGCATGAAGCTGCCTTTAGGCTTTGCTGTGGGTCAGGGATGTGCGAGTCGGTCAGTGCTCGTCTTCTTTTGACCCGTGTAAGCTAAACATTCAGGGTAAGAATAATGACCAGAAAAATAGTTCAAAGATAAAATTGGCTGAAATAACAAAAGGACTGGGATGGAAGGTCCGTGCAACAGAGACTTGTCACCACTGCTTGTCAGGGACAAGGAACTGAGTTACAACAGAAGGGAGCAATGTGGGACACAGTGTGAGCGCCAGGAGGGCAGCAGCCAGCGTTCGGGGGCAAACCTGGCCACCGGCCACCAGCAGAGCGGGCACTGAATGGGGAAGTGCTGGACAGGCTGTGGAAGGCACAGGGATGCTGTGGCTCTGCTGTGGCTGGGTTGCAACCTGTCACCCCAAAAAAAAGGCTGTGTGGAGAAGTCCCAGCCACCTGCAAGCGGCTCAGAAACTCATCCCCACCTTGCTGGCCCTTGGGAACACAAAAGCAGGTCCCTTCACCTCGAGGAAATGACCCCAGGGAAGGGGAAGAGGTCCAGAAGCTGACTTTGGCCTTTAACTTTTTTTTCTAGTTGTGGCTGAGTTTTCCGGTTTACATGTGACTTTCCCAACTCACCAGCAAACCGGGAGTGGGCACTGTGCAGCAGGACATCTGCCCTGCCTTTGCATGCCACCAGTTTTCACGCTGCACCACTTGCAGTTTCCTGCGAGTTTCAGTGATCGTTCAAAAACGGGAACAAAACTACTCCCCAGCTGCCTGGCTGCCGAATTGCACTTTAGTACCCTCATGCATTGGTACACAGGAAAATATTCGTCCTTAAAACCCACAGCAGCTCTGCAGAATCACCAAAGGGCTAGGGGAAAGGGGCAACACCTATTTATCCAGCAAACACAATGACTTCTCTGAGGGATCTGTCAGTCCTGTAGGAGTCAAAGTCAATGTCTGAGGAAGGAATGAAACCATCATCTGGTGGTTATGTGTGTTGTGTCCTTGTGTGAACACGTTTTGTGTGCAGCCATCATGAATTTGCTTTCTTTAGCTCACCTGCTAAAACTGCAGGCACAGAGCTCTGATTCACAGTCATTTCTGGGCTCCATCACTAGATGGTGACATGCTCCCAGACACCAAGTCCTCCTTCAGTTAGGCTGCTTTTTTTTCCTTCAGTGTAAAATAACAGTAAATTTAGACAAAACATATGTTTTACCCTCTGCTTACAGAAATACAGCATTCCCAGCCACATACAATTCTGCTCAAGATAATTTGGTATTCAACCAATTTTTAATATGGCATTGGTTTTGTTAATGTGGTTTCTGTAAGAATTACTGCTATAAAAGTAATTCTAGTCATGAACATTTACATAAAGACTAATATTACTGATCTCTGCATAATTTAGAACATATTTGTCAGCAGCCAACAGCATACTCAAAATGAATGCCTGTTTGTGCACTTTCTAGGAACAAATCTGCACCAGAAGTTTTAAAGTTTAAAATTAATGTGTCATTTTGTTGTGGAAACTACGTTTCCCTTCCTCCTTCCTGTTTTCCCTGAGCATGCAACAGTGCTCATTTCCTTCCTTAAAATATTTGTCAATAGTTGCAACCCAAAGGCACAGTATTTGCTCTTCTGAAGAAGGTTTGGTGGCCAGGACGAGGAGTATGCATTCCCCAGAGGTCAGGCACTCATATGTAACCTCCATTCCAGTCCATCGTTCAGTATTGATGGAGATGTCCACTGGGATTTGCAAGGCTTATTACAGCAGTAACACCCATCAAATGAGGCTTGTGGCATAGTATGAAGATGAGGGCTGGAGAAGGAGAGCTAAAATTCATGAGACACCTGATGTGATGATGCACACTAGAAACCTGGGTGCGTACGTTGGTGGCTGGCTGCTACACACAGGTGTCTCAGCATGGGTTACTGACCCGGTGGGATGTCCAGGAAAGCCTCAGTCCCTGCTACTTGCTTGGCTGCTGTCCTGGTTTCAGCTGGGATAGAATTAATTTTCTTCATAGTAGCTAGTATGGGGCCATGTTTTGGATTTGTGCTGAAAACAGTGTTGATAACACAGGGATGTTTTCGTTACTGCTGAGCAGTGCTTACACAGAGTCAAGGCCTTTTCTGCTTCTCACACCACCCCACCAGCGAGCAGGCTGGGGGTGCCCAAGAAGTTGGGAGGGGACACGGCTGGAACAGCTGACCCCAACTGACCAAAGGGATATTCCATACCATGTGACATTATGCTCAGCATATAAACTAGGGGAAAGTCTGGCCGGGGGTCCACTGCTCGGGAACTGGCTAGGCATCGGTCAGTGGGTGGTGAGCAATTGCATTGTGCATCACTTGTTTTGTATATTCTTTTATCATTATTATTGTTTTCCCTTTCTTTTCTGTCCTATTAAATTGTCTTTATCTCAACCATTGAGTTTTACCTTTTTTTTCGATTCTCTCCCCCATCCCACTGGGGGGGAGTGAGTGAACGGCTGTGTGGTGTTTAGCTGCCTGCCAGGTTAAACCACAGCTGCTCACCAACAGGTAACGCCAGACCTGCCTCTATTACTACTGTCACTGCCAGGAAATAGAAACTGCAATGCCAATGTGCAAGGAGCAAAACCCATGCCGTTCCCCACAGCAGCAGAGGGTCCTGTGCTGATGCAGCTCATGGGTCTCTGGGCTTACAGGAGAAAGCAGGCTCCCAGGAGATGGCCAGCTCTGCTCAGCCATGTCTGGTAGGGCTTGGACATGCTATGGAGGGGGTATGGCCACATATCGGCTCAGTGGTATCTTCAACACGTGTCTGGGGCCCTGTGGTCCCTGGTAGAGTCTGGGCCAGGTTGGGATCTGCATTGCATGATGAGAAATCCCACTGAGGTGGGTTTCATGTCAGCTTAGAACAGAATGAGCTAAGCTTAAATTATTGCTCTTTAATCATTACAAAATTTAAAGAAGCTAATTTGAGGCATGTGCAGAAATGCAGCTCCCCCCCATACCGGCCTCCACCACACACACCTTCATCTATCACACAGTTGGTATTGGTGGTAGACCTGTGGTGACCCTGGTCAGAGGCTGAAGCTTGGAGCATGTGTGTCTGTGTGTGTGTATGTGAGCTTTACATGCTCCCATTGATGCTGGATGCTACTTAACTGTCTGGTGCTGCCTGACGCCCAGGCCTTGGATGCCTAGCTGCTTGCTCATCTCTCACCCCACCTCGTAAAAATTCTTCTATACAAAGAGCTAACTTTTTAATCCAGCTGCTTTTTTATCAAAGGCATCTTGTTCTGGGTTCCCTGTGGTTTGCAGTTTTTATTCTATATTCCTCTTCAGAATCTTTCTCAATCTTAAAAACTATTTTCATCCTCTCTCCTCCCCTTTTCTTTATTTAATTCACTTTTGCTCCCTAAATAATTTTTGCAGAGGTTTGTGTAGTGAACCCTACCAGTTTCACTGGGTTTTCTCATAACAGTTAAATACACTTATCCTGCTCCAACCTCAATCAAAACCAAGATAGATCCTTTTATAGTTTTCAGGGACACAGCATTAATACTTCTCCCCCAGCCTTCCCGTGACCCCGAAGCTTTAACATCACCAGCAGGCAAGCCCAAAGCTGCTGGAAGGCATACCTGACTCTGGATATGCCACACTGATGGCTGCTGTCTGGATTTGTGGATGCTTTGGGGGTTTTGGGGGGTAGTGAAAGCCTGCTGAAGTGTGTGAGTGACTCTGAGCCAAGATATTTAGTTAGTTAAAAGCACTTTTCCTAACCATATTCATTGCTGTATCCCTACAGACACTTCAAAAGGCGCTTCACAATGACTGCTGGCCTGGAGAAAGCCTGCCACCGGTGCATATCTAAAATTGCCAGCAATGGTAAGGCAGTTCTGGTAGTAATCACCTTCTGTACTTAAGCAGCCCCATAGCTAAGCCAGGTATATAAAGAATTCTTTCCTAGACGATTTTGGAAGCTGATGGAGCACACAATAGTAACTGTATCCTGGCAGCACCTGCCTGCTGCAGTATTTGGATTATAGCAGACTAGTATAAAATTTCAAACAAGTACAAACACCACCAAGTACCTAAATATGGGCTGCAGCAGACAACCTAAGCAATATAATGTGTTTGTCTCCTGTTGCAAGTGGTACCTTACATGTAGTCCAGCAGAAATACTGCAGGGAAAACCACCTGGTAAAGAGCAGCGCAGCCAGCCTGGGAACCAACTCCCCCAGGAGCAATTCCTGCAAAGCAAAACTGCTGCCAGCCTGTATGCTGACACGGGGACATGAGGTCGGGGACAGAGTATGGTCAGGAATAGCCGCCCTTTCACCCAGAGCCATTTGGAGCAGAGTCTTCTTCCCTCCACTTGCCCGGCCCCTGGCACAACGGCCACCGCAGGCGCCTGTAGCCCTCATAAGCGGCCACGTGTTGTGGGTAGGAAGCATCAGTTATCTCAACAGAGGTCTTTTGCACAACAGCCTGGGCTCACTCAGGCTTTAAAGCAACTGGTTTGTCCCACCCAGGGTGGAGGACGCAGAGCCGACAGCTCCTGGGCTGGGTGAACAGGCTGGTTCCTGCTCTCGGAGGAGCAACGCTGCAGAAAGCTGAGCTGGGCTGGGAGCGTGCAAGGCACGGAGAGGCACAGGAGAAATATGCTTCAGGGGCGGGTTTTTGTGAGACCAGGGAAGCAGTGTCATTGGCAGGAGGTTAAAATCCAAGAGTTTTAAAGCAGCTTACTCACGCTGACTGATCTCCTTTTCACTCTGAGTTGCAAGTGCCTTTTGCTTCCACTTTTAGGCAGTAGCAATTTCTAATTCCACTCAAATGAGAAGGAAACCTCTTGACCACTCACTATAATTGATACTTCACCCACACTACTTGCTGCATTTGCCAGTCTAGGACTGCTACCTTGGGGTCTTTCATATTTGTGCTTTTGGCTTCACTTGAAAGGCTCTCAAAGTTCAGAATTAACTTTTATTAATGATTAAGCCCCTTAAATCCTTGCTGCCTTACAACCCTTCAGACACAACCAAGCCAGGGGGACAGACAGCGCTGGCCTGGGTTCAAAGTGCCCACACCCACAGGAACCCGGCACAAGCAGGGACGGAGAGGACATTTTCTGGCCTGCTTCTTCATGCTCATCATTGCCCCAGAGGAAAGGAGGGCTGGGGAGCGACGAACAGTGAGGGGCATGGAGCATGTGGTGCTTTCATTACGCCCCAACAAGCCCCCGGCAGCGGGACCAGGCTGGTGTGGGCTCCCTCGCACCCCGCAGAAAGCACGTGCAGGGGGATCTGGGCCCGTTGGTGAATATCACAATAAAAAAAGGCAAAAGCAGAATTTTCTCTGATTTTTGTTCCTACCAGTTACAAGCAAAATGTCACTGTTCCCTGTTGGTATTAAATTGCCACTGGGACTTTAATGACAACAGAGAAAATAAATGATCGTTCTGAAATTTTTTTGAAAGAATGGGATTAGTTCTGATCTCATCTATACTCTCTTACACCGGGAGCATCCTCTCGGGTACCCACAGTTACCCATGAATAAGGCAACTCAGAAATACCGTTCCAGGAAAACCATTATCTTTAGGTTTTCATTTAAGTTCAAAATCAGCTCAGCTTTAGCTATGGATCAGCTAGTGCATCCAAAATTGATTTTCTGCTCATTAAAATGCAAACCCTCCTGAAGTGCGGTGACACTTAATTTCACTTTTTCTCATTGTCCTGTGTATATTTTTCAAAGAGCGTTTCAGCACAGCCCCACATTTGTACCTATGGTCTCCTGATATTTAAATGACTCCAAAGAGTCAACCTACCTGTACAGCATAATTTAAATTCTTTTCATTCTTGGTACAGCAATTTAAGTTCAGAACATTAGGACAGTCTTTAATTAACTGACCAAAAAAAAAAGAAGGCTAATCCATTACCTTGGGTCTATTGCAAAGCAAACTGGTTGCTCTTTATGTAATGCCTAAATCTTGTTTAAGAAGTACGTCTGGAAATTAATCACAAGGGGCCAAATCTAGAACCTAAACCATGGCATAATTGTAGTTCAGTAGCTAGAGGCACGGCATAACATTCAGACAAGCCACTCTGCAATATTGCCTAACCCCCAATCTACATCTACATCATCTACATCTTGAAGGTACCCAGATTACTGGCACCTCTTTGTTCTACACCATTTCTGATGAGAGCAGCATTGCTGGTGTCAGCACTGGAACCTGGAACTTAAATTTTAGGCGGTCTGATGCTGGCATCGCTTATCTGAGTACCAAAGCGCTATTTCACTGTAACACAACCTTGTCTAAGCAAACGGTGATGGCATGCAGCAAACAGCTGGTGGCCCTGAGCTTGGATTTGGTCTGCAAGTCAGTTTTATCACACTTCTCCTGCCTCCGGTGGTAGCTTTGCACTGGGACTGGAGACCTACATGGGAATGGCTGTTCCTTACACCGAATCCTCCAGCTGTGGAGTGTCTAGTTTGGTCAAGGGATTAAATCACCCCAGGGGTGGGATTCCTGCCATTTGTCCCAAGAGACTGTTCCATCAGTGTATCTCCTTGCTATGGCACTTAGCCTCATGGACAGAGCAATCTTTGTTTCTGCTCAAGTTCACCTCATGTCTCTACCTTCATAGCTCTTTGGATCACTCACAGGTCCTTTTCTGAGTGCTCAAACCTTGTTGTTATTTTCTCTCATTTAGCCATTGGCTAGCCAAGCTGAACAGATGTAATTCTTTTCCTTCAAAGTTAGTTCATTCAAGTCTTTTCTGCATATCTCATCTGATGTAGTGACATTTTCCTGTCACTCAAAAGCCCAGAAAGACACGCAGTATCCACAGCTACCAAAGCCATGGGCAGACTCATCCCCAGTCTGTAAAACGTATGACCTTTCTGGGGCTTGTTCCCTGAAGAAATTCATTGAGACTTGCTCTGCCACCACAGCACCCCCACACACTGCATCCTTTCTTTTCTCCAAGTCTCTATCAGTATGGGATGCCTGCGGATACTGTGAAGGAATAAAACATGGATGAAAATATCCGCTACCCATCTGCACCTCTGCCTGTTACACTGCCAGTGTCCATGCTGCTGTACAGCACACGGTGACACTGCTTGTTAAGCTAGTGCACTACCATCTGCATCTGCCTCAGGGCATGATCAGTCTTGGAGCTGGCGAACCGACCCAAATTTGCTCACATCCAGACTGCTGAGAGTCAGCCCCCTTCAGAGCAGTGCTCCCATGGGATGTCTGAAGGGATTACTGTGAGTTTACACCCAGACTTTTGCTCCTCAACCTGTTTGTGCAGATAAATCCAGGGGTAGCTGCAGAATTTGCTTGGAAGCTGGTAGCATCTCATTAGAAAAAAACCCAACTTTTCCTTTTTTTATCAGGACATAGATTCATGGCAAAAACCTGACAGGCTACAGAACAAACAGCATTTGGGAGTGATGGCTAATGTACACAACAACTCATTTATTACTGTATTTATTATAAAGAGCTTGTCACACACTCTACTGAGTAGGTTGCACTACAGCCGTATTAGCATACTACCTGAGAAGAGTGGGTAGGTTGAGATTTATACTCATAAATCACTTCTGAAAATCCCATGAGGACTCTTCTTACCTGAAAAGAAAGAAACTTTTCTCTGTCTTCAAAATAAACAGGGACAGCCTGAGCTGATTTGAAACTTCCAAGTGCTTGGAAAAATCATGGCAGCAATATAAAGTCTGAGGAGCCCACAGGTCATGTCCAATACTGCCTCCAGATCTGTCCCACATGCCAGAGGACAACTCATCTGCTGCATGCCCTGAGGCCAGGCACGTAACAGGGGATGGAGAACAAGGGGGTAGCAGAGGGAGGGGAGGAGAGCTGCAGTGCAGGGGCATTGCTACAGAAGATGTAGCAACTCAGGTGTCAGACAGAAAGAAAGAGAAACCATGATGTACAGTCATAATGCTAACGGTGATTTCAAGTTTGTTTACTTCTGTGCCATGGAAGAGTGTGGGGAGACCCTGGCAGGAGTAACTCAGCTAAATAGCAGATTTATATCAGCCAACTGTCCTGCTGGGCAGGAGACACAAAATCTGCACCCACCGATCTGACTTTTGTGCCCACAGATTTCAAGGAATGTGCAAGATATACAGCCACTTGCTCTCCTCTTCCTCTGTTGTGATGCCAGACACGAGCTCTGCCCTTCACCCATTTCCCAGCACATTAGGATTTGCTTGCTAATGCCTCCCAAAGCAGGACTTCACCGGTGCCCCACCACGCGCTGCCCTGGCAGTACAGAGGAGGGGGCTCTCCTGCCTGATACCCTGACACCAGCTTCATGGAGCAGATGTCCTTCTGAGCCATGCCTGGAAACACTTCCCTCTCCCCGCTGTGTTTTTAGAGACTACCAGCCCTTTTCTTGCTACTTTTTCTAGGAATGGGTCCAGGGACTTCTCTGACCAGCCCGTGAGGTGATATCACTGGCTTAAAAATATCACAAGCCCCATGTGTGAAACTGCACAGATAGCAGCGTCCTCTCTGCAGAGCTGTGCTACCATGCGGCAAATACCATTTTCTTGAGCAATTTCTCTTCGGACCAGAACGGGGCAGCACAACCCAGACAAATCCAGGCAGAGAGTGTGTCCCGACTGAACAGCATTTCTGTGAAAACCCCACACGTTTTGGGGAAAATGGTCTTTAGTGCTGCTAGCAGCATCGAGAGCGGCTGCGGAGCCCTGCCAGTTGTGTAGTCAATTGTTGAGAGTCTCACTTTGTTAAACACGGATCTGGAAGCCTTCCCAGACTATGCATCTGCCCCTCCAATTCGAGACCTAAGAGGCTGTAGCTGAATGGGGAGATAATGAGTAAATACATTCCCAGTGACTGCTTTGGGAGGGGAATTAATGAACCATTATCTTTTTCTCTTGAGCTGCGAGTGGTCCCTACCTCCCATTTCTCTCCTCCAAAATCAAGCTATCGGGTAGATGCTAGACACAAGCAAACACGGGCACCTGTGTGCCAGATGCGCAGCCCCACATACACATGGGTCCCCCTCAGCCTTTTACAGAGCTTACTGCAGCGTCCCTCCCCGGGGGTCAGACAGACCATGTGCCGCACGATTAAGAAATTACATGATGCCTCCTCCTACCAGGCTCCTGAGTACTTGCCCGTGCAGCAAGGGCAGAAACAAGAGGTGGCTATGAAACCACAGGCAGAGGGGTGACACTGCTCTGAGAGCTGTGCCGTGATGACAGGACTTCTGGCAACACCAGGCAGTCGATGCAGCTCCTGCACACCTGGACTACGTTCATTTGGATACCAGATAAATGAGTTGCCTAGGCTGTGGGCACTATTTGCAGGTGATGTTCACAGGTGTGTTGGAAGCCCAACTCAGCTACAATAACATCTTTTCTGAATATGAAAGTAATAGTTTAGATAATGTAACAGCAAGAGGACCTAGCATGAAATGTGACATGTGGTGAAAAAGGAGGCTCTAGGCTGAGTTGTTCTAATGAGAGGCTGTCAGTGTTTGAAAGAGCTTAGTCAAGTGTAGGACACTATTCAAGCAGAGGAAGAATTTCTGTACCGTGCAGCGTTCGAGAGGAGAGCCTGAGCAAAAATGTGTGTGTATGAGAGAGAGACTGGCCAACAGGGAGAGGAGGAGGGGGTGGCACAAAGGAACTGAAGTGCTTTCTTCAGCTCAAAATATCTTCAGTCTCTACCAATTCATAGAGATAATAAACATGCTACTTCTGAGAAAGAAAGATGTCTCTCAAGCGCTGAAGTGTAAGATCCTCGTTCTCTGCTGAGAAAACCTGAGCAGCGTGTGGGAGATGGTGTGTTCCCATGAAAAGTGTCTGTGAGTCAGAAAGCCTGGTGGATCTGCCCTGAATTTTGATGCTGCTCCTATGTTCTCTGTCTCAGTTTCTCCTTCTGTAAAATGGCAGCAACGGTGCTTCCCTTTTTCTCTAAGGCACCCTTGAGGGTGATGTTTTGGCAGTGCTGCAGAGTTTCCCAGAGTAGCACTGTACGTAGGGTGCTGGCAGTGTCCCCGCTCCTGCACAGCGAGGAGAACACGATTTGCCTTGCAGAGGTTGCAGTTCTCTGGCATGGGGAACCATGTGACACGGTTTGCTTGGGGAAGGGCTGGTCCCAAACCAACCCCGAATGCTTGCTCCAAGATTTTTTTCATAAGCCTCCAAGGAGACATCCTACTCCTTTTCTTATTCATGCCCTTCTCAGCCCCTCTGCAAACTATGCCCACCTCCGCTTACCGCCCTTTTGCCTCCTTAGGCATCTACTTGCAGATTGAGCCATTTGCGGAAGCGCTCTGCAGGGACGCTCGCACAGAATGTCCTCATTATGTTTTACTCTCATTTTGCAGGGCAGCGTTTCACTTTAATATTGCCAAGTGTTCATGATTAGGCACAGAGGTGACAGCTCTTGTAAGACAGGCTGCTCACACTGCTCTTGACGCTATTGTTTCTCACTTTCTGCAAAAGTAAGCATTCATCCTCTGCAGCATCAAGCTGTGCTGGGAAAATACCAGGGCTCAGATACACCAGCAGCTCTCTGGGGACTAAGCAAGCACCTCAGATCCACTCATCTGCGGGAACAGTCTATGTGCACACCTAAGAGCACCTTCCATGCATCTTAAGCTGATCTATCCCAATGACAACTCCCACTCCTTGCAGCAGGGCTGCTGCCTTTGTCTTCATGAGCTGAGCTGGGTCAGGGAGTTACACCAGCCAGAAACTATTCACATCTGCAATGAAGACAGTTTATTTAGCTATCAGTGAAAACTGAGTGGAATGGCATTAAAGCTGCTATTTGCTTAGCAAACTGATACGGCTCATCAGTTGCCAGGGATTAGCTGATGCAAAGTTTGTTACTGTGCAGTCACCTAGCGATGCCTCTGAAGCTGATGCAGGCTATGGCAGCAGTGGCTGAGTCCCTGCCCTTGCAGTAAGACAGCTACAAGTAGTAGCAAGAAAAGCAGCCATCTCTCATTGCTTTACTACTGATACAAGGACTAGCAATGTATGAGTTAAAAAAATGGAAGCTTGAGCTCTGAGAGAGTGCTAAACCACTCACTGGTCTCATCACCTCATATGCTGCACCACAAACATGCTATTCCCACCCCATCGAGTGCATTGCATTTCTTTCTACACAACTTTATGGATAAAGAGCATCTGTAAAACATTGGATGGAACTGCAGGTCTCTAAACTTCAACCAGCCCCAATAACGCTGTCTTTCTTTTCTCATTCACAGCATACTTTATATTTGGGCTCCTCGCTTTCCTTGCCTTACCACTGTCCATGACTTTTACAGGTAAGCTGGCTACTAAAGCAATTTAAAAATACGAACTTCCTGGCACTGTGCGGCAGGTTAACGCATCTTGTGGGAGAAAGGAGTTGGAAACCTTAAAGTTTCCAACTGTTAAACCCATGTGTTGGTATTTTAGCTTCAGACAGAATCCCAGCCCACACTGCATGGTGGGGAGGAAGCAGTTCTTGAATTCTGACCTTATTTGTCTTAAATACCCCTCCAGTGTGTCTCACCTCAATGCAGGGCAGGAGTCAGGGTACTTGGAGACCTTACGGATACAATTTTCATAGAATCATAGGATCATAGAATCATTCAGTCAGAATCATAGAATCATTCAGTCATAACAGTCAGACCAGTTATCCTCAGGGTACTTGGCCCCCCGAGCTGGAAGACGGGGACGGCGAGCAGGATTAACCCCCCATAATCCAAGAGGAAGCAGTCAACGACCTGCTACGCCACCTGGATGCTCACAAGTCTATGGGGCCGGATGGGATCCACCCGAGAGTGCTGAGGGAGTTGGCGGAGGAGCTCGCCAAGACACTCTCCATCATTTATCAGCAGTCCTGGTTAACGGGGGAGGTCCCGGACGACTGGAGGCTTGCCAATGTGACGCCCATCTACAAGAAGGGCCGGAAGGAGGATCCAGGGAACTACAGGCCTGTCAGCCTGACCTCGGTGCCGGGGAAGATTATGGAGCGGCTCATCTTGAGGGTGCTCACAAGGCATGAGCGGGACAACCAGGGGATCAGGCCCAGCCAGCACGGGTTCATGAAAGGCAGGTCCTGCTTGACCAACCTGATCTCCTTCTATGACCAGGTGACCCGCCCAGTGGATGAGGGAAAGGCTGTGGATGTGGTCTACCTGGACTTCAGCAAGGCCTTTGACACTGTCTCCCACAGCATTCTCCTAGAGAAGCTGGCGGCTCACGGCTTAGACAGGTGTACTCTGCGCTGGGTCAAAAACTGGCCGGACGGCCGGGCCCAGAGAGTTGTGGTGAATGGAGTTACATCCAGTTGGCGGCCAGTCATGAGCGGTGTTCCCCAGGGCTCAGTTTTGGGGCCGGTCTTGTTCAATATCTTTATCAATAATCTGGATGAGGGGATCAAGTGCACCCTCAGTAAGTTTGCAGACGACACCAAGTTGGGTGGGAGTGTTGATCTGCTGGAGGGTAGGAAGGCTCTGCAGAGGGACCTGGACAGGCTGCATCGATGGGCCGAGGCCAACTGTATGAGATTCAACAAGGCCAAGTGCCGGGTCCTGCGCTTGGTTCACAACAACCCCATGCAGCGCTACAGGCTTGGGGAAGAGTGGCTGGAAAGCTGCCCAGTGGAAAAGGACCTGGGGGTGTTGGTCGACAGCCGGCTGAACATGAGCCGGCAGTGTGCCCAGGCGGCCAAGAAGGCCAATGGCATCCTGGCCTGTATCAGAAATAGTGTGGCCAGCAGCAGCAGGGAAGTGATCGTGCCCCTGTACTCGGCACTGGTGAGGCCGCACCTCAAATACTGTGTTCAGTTTTGGGCCCCTCACTACAAGAAGGACGTCGAGGTGCTGGAGCGTGTCCAGAGAAGGGCAACGAGGCTGGTGAGGGGTCTGGAGAACAAGTCTTATGAGGAGCTGGTGAGGGAACTGGGGTTGTTTAGCCTGGAGAAAAGGAGGCTGAGGGGAGACCTCATCGCTCTCTACAACTACCTGAGAGGAGGTTGTAGCGAGGTGGGTGTTGGTCTCTTCTCCCAAGTAACTAGCGATAGGACAAGAGGAAATGGCCTCAAGTTGCGCCAGGGGAGGTTTAGATTGGACATGAGGAAAAATTTCTTTACTGAAAGAGTGGTTAAACATTGGAAGAGGCTGCCCAGGGAAGTGGTTGAGTCCCCATCCCTGGAGGTATTTAAAAGATGTGTAGATGAGGCGCTTAGGGACATGGTTTAGTGGGCATGGTGGTGTTGGGTTGATGGTTGGACTCGATGATCTTAGAGGTCTTTTCCAACCTTAATCATAGAATCATAGAATCATAGAATCATAGAATCATTGAGGTTGAATGATTTTACTTTGGTTGGATGATTACCTCCTTTCAGGTAGTTGTAGAGAGCGATGAGGTCTCCCCTCAGCCTCCTTTTCTCCAGGCTAAACAACCCCAGTTCCCTCAGCCGCTCCTCATAAGACTTGTTCTCCAGACCCCAATGTGTTTTTGTACCTCACATGTTACCTCACAATTTCGTACCTCACATGGTTTGGGTTTCTTTAAATTTAACCATAACTCTGGATTTTCCGGTTGTGCATTGCTTATTTTGGGTGCACTTCCCATTATTTTTTTTTACCATGAAGCTGCTGGCATGTTCTGAGCCTCAGAATGATTTTAACTCACTTTTTTACTGGTGTATTTACTTCAGCTCAATTGCTGCTTAGGCTACCAGCACCTGGCAAAGGGCTGTGGGTGTTTCGGCTCTGTCTGTGGGAGGAAGCTCAGAATCCGACACATGAGAAGATTTCATTAATCAGGATCCCTCTGTATTAACCGCACTGCAAAAATCTTAGAAGCGTAGGGCTGGAAGGGAAGTAGAGATCATCTAGGCTGCTATTTCTCCACCTTTTTGAAAGCAAGACCTGGTTTTTGGCTGATCTGTCTCTGTATAACCCCCCAAAGGCTGGATTTGCGAGTAGCATTTCAGATCAAATATTTAAGAAAGAAAAGGAAAATCCTTTGAGCTGCAGATTTTTTTACATTTTTAAACTGCATAAGGCTCTTCTTTTCTTTCTTAAGCATTACTTTTTCCTTACCATTAACATAGATTTTTTTTTTTGTTTTAAAAAAATGAGCATTTGCTAACACTTCATTGCTCCCTCTGGCCCTTTCACATCCTCCACAGGGGCTGCGACCCCCACTTGAGAAACATTGGTAGAGACACCAGCCCACCTCTGCTTTCAGACAGGCTCGCATGCTCACGGCATCCCTGACAGATGTTTGACTTGCCCTTGCTCAAGGAAATTCCACGGCTTCCCAAGGAGCCTATTTCAGCATTTTATTGCTCTCACAGACAAAATATTTTCCCCCGTATCCAACCTAAATCTTCCCTGTGGCAAATTAAACAGATTACAGCCTGTCCTACACACCACGGTCACAAAGATAGATTGGTCACCATCCTACTCAAGAGAACCTTTGAACTGTTTGAAGGCTGCTATTATAACTCCACTCCATCTTCTTTTTTTCCAGAGATCTCAAAAACCTACTTCTTTCAACCTGACCTCACAGGTCACTGTTTCTGTAGCTTTTTTTTTTTTGCATTTTTGCTTCCCTCCTTTGGCCTCTGGCCAATGTAACTATTTTTTTCCCCTCAAAAAAAAAAAAAGAATACAGAACACAGGACTCCAGCTGAGACCTGAGGAATGAGCAGTGCAGAATAATTAGCTCCTCTGTTTAACATGCAGGATTCCTGTAAACACACCTCAGAATGAAAGATGCTCTCTCTGCACCAACTCATTGGCTCCAATTTAGTTTATGGTGCATTGTAAGCCCAGATGGTTTTTGGCAGTGCTGATCCCTATCAGACTTTTCTCATTTTTTATTTACATTGAAGTTTTCTCTCCTATATGCAGTGTTCAGCTTTATCGGTTGTCATCTCGTTGATTTTGAATGTCTTTTTCCAGTGTATTCAGATCACTTTGAATTTTAAGTCTTGTCTTCAAGAGCCCTTACAGTCATTCCAGATGGGTGTCCTTGAGAAGTTGTTCACCTTCTGCCTCATTATTCATGAAAGATGGTGCAAATGAACTCTACATGCAGATGCTGTGGGCAAGATGCATCCCACCTAGATTTGGACTGTACGCATCTGTAACCAAGCTAAGTGCTGTGTGTTGCTCTGGGAGCCAGTTAAGAGAAATGGGCGTTTCTGACAGTGAAAGTCCCATGCCCTCTTTTAGGTGTCTGCATTAAGATGAGACGACTTTTAAAGGAGTCAGGACACCGAGCCTGCTGACATCTATAGTTGGCCAAACCCACAAAACCCTGTTCAGCTCAAGGTTGGTGCTGCTTCCTTGATCTGGGGTCTTCCGAGTACCAATGATGACTGTGGTAGGATTCTGATTAGGACGTCCTAATTAGGAATTAGGGAGTTCTAATGAGGGATTAAGGAGCAATTAGGAAGTAGGGAGATGGACTGAACTGTTATATCTCAACACTTACGCTCTTATGTTTATCCACGACTTAAAATTGCTATTTATCCCATAAGAGGATTTTAGCTTTAGTTTTTCCCCAGGCTGAATACGCCTGAGCGGTGGAATAGGGGTGGGAAGGTATAACTCAAAGTGTGGTACAGCTTGCATGTATATCAACAGCCAGCCTTCTGGAAATGAATCCAGGGCTGGAATCTGACCACTTGTAAGTATCATTTCCTAGGAATATTTCATAATATCTTTAAGATCAGTGAGAAGTGGAAAGTGTATGGTAAGATATTAGCCTGGAGCTCTGGGTATCTCCTGCATGAGATATAGAGTCCTTTTTTTTCACAACTTACTGAAATTAAGAGATAATGTCACTGTAATATAGTGTTGTCAGAGGATATTGGTTTCCTGCAGCTACATATCTGCAAAAGCATTTTTAGGAAAATGAAATGTCAAGGAAAATGCAGATATTTATTATCCAAGCAAAAGCCTCTGATTTTCTGATAACATTCTGTTACCACGATCTTGGAGAATAACTTGCTGATGTGCCCCCAGTCATTTTGGCTCTTGCTTTCTGCAGAGGAAAACTGTGAGATATTTTCAAATGTTAACAAATAAATTATTATAATACTTGTTAAAACTCAGAGATGAATAACTGGTAGCCCTGGTAATAATTACACACTAACATTATAGACTTTTAAAATTTGGTAGTACTGTCAATCACAGTATAAGTCAAGATACATGAAAAGGACTCAGCAAATTTTCCAAGCTCCAGACTTGTGACATCATTTAAGCCATGGATAGTTTAGCAGCTTTCTAACTTTTACTGGTAGCGATGATACTTTTTTTTCACTAAACACTCCAAAAATAGAGCGAGCTATGGAAGGACCTCATAGACTTTTTTTGAGAATTTTTTTTAGTTTCTGGGACAATGAAGGATTGCTCCCAATAACACATTCTTGTATGTTGTCCGGACTACCTTTATACAGTGTTCCCCAGGGGTAGCTAAATCACATTTGAAAGCTGATGACATTGTTTTCTCAACAGGCAGTCTAAATTTTCCCCTGTTCAAATTTAACCCAGTACTACTCCTCATGCTCATATCCACACCAAATAATTCCTCAGCTCTCAAGTGCCCCCAATAGCTGTCTGAAGCTTATTCTCATACTCTGTACCTTTACGTGGGAGCCAGTCTTGTTCTTTAACGGTTGTTGTTAACATAATCTTTCCTTGCATTTCAGTCCTTCAGCCACTCACAGTTTCTGTGAGTTTCCTCTGATTTGCTGATAGGCTTTCTGATAAAATGGTGCCCAGAAGCAATTACTTTGAGATAAATCCTCTGCAGCACCTAGATCCTAGTGTAAAGCTCACAGTCCGGGGCCTGACTGAGGTCTGCGCCAAGTGATGGCAGCTGCAGTTGTCCACTAGGAACAACTGAAAATGGCCTGGCATGTTGTGTCCTCTGTCTCCTATTAGAAGAGAAGGTGGGGAGCGGCGGGCACCAGACACCAGACTAGCCTTGCTATACAGTTAGCCCTCCTTTACTATGGGATGCACTTCAGCCATTCAGCTGCCTGAGGAAAGCAAAGCAGCTAAAATAAGGCCACCACTGTGTTAGCTTTCATTCATCCTGACCCCTCATCTCATGGATAATCGTGAGTCACCGGTACAGTTTGTTAGTAGTGACCTACTGTGGGCCATCCCACAACACTGCCCAAACCGGTGTCCTCAGAGAAGCAGGCATTGCTCGTATCTTGATTGCTCATGAGTGCTGTTTCCACTTGACTGGACTTTGTGTCCTGGATCCCAATGCAGCGTTGTTCTGTGGTAGCCAAGAGGTAAAATGTGCAAGTACCTCTGCTTCCCTAAGCCTCCCATCTCTTTTTCTCCTTTGGACACTGTGCAAGCTGTTGGACATTCTTGCTGTGTCTGATCTTGCAAAGGTTGCTGGTTTATTCATTTGGACTCACACGCTGGTCTGTGTTGTGGTCAGGTTCAATTGCTCTTCACGCTAAACCGCAGATTGCTCTGGCTTGCAGGGAGCATTGCACTAGAAGCAGGGCTTTGATCTCTTACGGTCCATATATCCCACCATTAACAGTCAAAGGAGAACATGGCTGGTGCTCATGGGAAAGAAGTGCTAGCACTGATGCTGTTCTACTAGTTTTGGTGTTCCCAAATAAATCAGGCATGTGCTGTGTGTGAATTGATTGGCACATGATGTGCGTGCCTAGATTTCACTGTAACAAGTGTCAATGCCCATCTGTCAACAGTAGGTCCACATTTCCTATTCATCCACAGTGCTGTATTTTCTAAGTTACCACTGTATTACCCCCTTTCACCTCCTCTTTTACTGTCATATTTCCCTGGAATATTCTCCCCAAAACTACAGAGTACCTCTGCCTGTCATTCAAATCCTTCCCAAGACTGACTGCTGTCATGTTACACATATGAAAGGACTCCATAATAGATTTGTCAGGGAAACAGAATCATAGCTCCATGAAAAAAAAATTGGCATGTTTTCCTGATTATTTTTTTTTTGCCTCAAATCAAAATCTCAGTAACACACTGGAAATAGCAATTGCCTGGGTTCCTAAACTGAAATATATTCCCTGAGATCCCTGGCCAGCTGCTTTTGTGGCAGGCTATTACAGGGCCAAGGACTCTGGAAACCCTGGAAGCTGCTTTCTGAAAATGATATAATTTGTGATGATTTCCCTGCTGCCCACCCCTGTAAAGTTAGGAGTCTGAGCAGGTCTCAGTGTTACATAGTGGCAAAATGGACAAAAAATTACAGCCTTGCAATATGGGACAAAAAGGGAGAGTCCAAACCCATCTATGTCCAGCCCTTTTCAATTATGAGAAGGCTGGTAATAAATACTTAGTGTAGAAGATCCCACTGGACTCCATAGCCCTTACACACAGCAGATTATAAAACACTGCCCAGCATCCTATGACTAACATAAGATCTATAGCAAGAACACCTGTATTATGCTATGCAAAGAGTGCAAGAGAGATTCTGGATATCAGCAACGTTCTGGACCAGCAATAACAGTGGATTTGGTGGGCAAATTGACAAGCTGAAGAGGATTACAGCTGCAGAAGGCGGCAAAAACACCCCACTGGTACTTCTTTCCTGACCCCAAGCCCCCTGTACAGTGTAGCTCTGAACATGGAGGCAAGATGTTCCACCTGAGATGTTTAGCACTAAGACCAGCACATTGTTTTCAGTATCCTGCATCTAGATAACCCCCATTGTTCAGAGAAAAATCAAAATTTCTCCTTGAAAATGACTTATACACAAAGAACAAAACAGAAAATCCTTTCTGGCCTCTGCAACTGATCATTAGAAGCCCTGAAACATGAGATCAATAACAATAAAATTATAGTGTAATGAACAGTTTAGAATTGACTAAAGATGCCACTGGGTAGGAAACTTGGGCAGGGGATTCATCTCAGCTAACTTTAGATATCTACAGCTGGCTGTCTAGATTCCTCGTATAGCCATGGAGAGAAAGAGGCACTTTCAGGGCTCAACTCATCTGACCTATTTTAAATGCCTATCTTAGGATGAGATGAATTGAATTTTACCAGTGTCTATTTCTCCCTATTGACTATAAAGAGAGTCTAGGAAACTAGTTCAGATATGGATGCCTGCATTGCAGACATCTATATTTGGACAGATGAGTCTCACTGCCACAGACCTGTATCACAAGCTTCAGTGTCTACTGCCAGCAACATCCTCATACTGCCATACACTCCCTTCCCTAAAACTTACCCAGCTTTCTCTTTCTAGCAGTAGATTTGAAGGTTGCCAGGATCCCCAGCTCCATAACAACCAATGCTTTTAGCCTCCAGCAACCCAAACAGCCTGGAAACTTGAGCTTCTGTGGTTCCCTGTCAGCTGCCTGGGAAGCTAAAAGGGTTCCAGGTGCTCCCACGGTCGCTGGCTCCCAAGCTTCGAGGCAACTGACTCGGGAGCATGCCACACACAGGTGCCAATGAGCAGGAAAGGCCTGAGAGAAGCTTATCAGAATTCCTTCTTTTCACAAATGGTTTTGATTTTCAATTAATTTTGTACTGCTGATGAAAATCTGTCCAGCTCAGTCAGTCGTTCATTTAACAAAGATGCAGTGGTTGAAGCTAATGACCTGTGTATGCGGCTCAGATCAGTAACGCCAGAACAACAGTAATGCTGCTGTTACCTTTGCTCTCTCTCTTCCTTCTGCCTTTTGCTTGTTCATGGCCCTCACTCCTGTAGTGGGAGATGCAAACCCCCTTTAATTTGGCCCCCATTTCAATAGACACTGGATACAAGTCTTGGGTCTAAGTGTTACATTTCACTTACAGCTTCTTTAGTTTTCACTGTACAGCTTGTTGAACTATTTGATCACTTGAGATAACAAACATTATTAATTTTTGCTGTTCAGGAATGAAGTTTTTGGAAGATTGCCCAGTTCAGCCACTAATTCCATTATATCTGTTGGTGGGTGGCGTGATTGGCAGCTTAAAGGTAATGTGCCTTCTATGTGTGAAAAATATTTTGTGTGACTAGACTCTGACTTGCTAGTTAAGACATAATGATGGCTCCAGACAGCTATGTGCATGCAGTACTGTAGTACAGGAGAGAGCTATCTGGATTGAACTGTGCTTGTTCCAGCACCTAAAGTACCCGTCAATCAAGTGAGACGCTAGTAAGTTCAGCATTCAGCATTGTCCCACACATTGTGGTGTGACTTTCTCCCACATCACAGCATCTGTGCTACTATCCCTACTGAGGGAAATGACTATATAACATGGATGCCTGTGGTAAATGGGGTCCTATTTCCACAAGCAGTCCTCCAAGCCTGCCAGCCCTTTCTCCTTCATTTTCAGACACACAGGCTGGCAAAAAGTGAAGTTACTCTCCTAGCTTTGGTAATACTATAAAACTACGGATGTTTGTACATAGTCCTTCACAAGTTCAATTTACTCCCACTCTGACCTGGCCAGAAGCAATGACTACACAGCAGCATGGCTTCCTTCCAGAGTAAATATATCCTTGCCTCACAGCAGGGCTTATTAATCTAGGCACAGCATTTTCTAACCACATCTACCTGTCTTCTAGTGGACTGTGCTTACTTGTATCTTCACTGCACCAGAACCTGGCTGCTTGACAAGTAGAGACACCCCCATATCCATGTTACACCCTGGTCACTATAAAGCTATAACTCTGCGTTGACTCTAGGGTAAAGAATCGTCCTGTTCTGACAGTCCCTTTGCAGACCGCGTTAACTGGCTGCTAGCAGGCATGAAGAGGCTTGTCACAACAGACTGCAGAGCTACTTTAAGGCTTCTCAGCAGGATTAAGCAAAACTGGTTTTTGCTGTCCCAGTGATATTCCTGCCAAAGGAAGGAAACGAGGCAGAGCTGAAGGAAAAGCTTTGGAACTGCACTGCTGGGGCATGAAGGGCTAAGAACAGCAAGTGCTGCTGCTGGAGGGAACATCTATGCTGGTAGCATTGGCTGTCCTGCATAGCTAACGGGGGCAGCAGCAAGCCGGCACCCAGCCTACCTTCCGCGGTGCCTGGCACTGGCAGAGCAGCCAGGGTAGACCTGATGGGCTGTGGCCTAATGCTTCACTACAGGCAGCCTGTCCCTTTGAAGTGACCTGCTAGACTCCAACTTGACAGCACTGCATATTGGAGCCAGCAGATGCTGCAGACAGGAACTAGCTACGTTCCCCTTTGATAATGTTTCTAGCCCCTTTTCTTTGCCAGGATCGAAAAAAGGGGGAAAGAATATTCCTCTGCAGGTCTCTGCATTCCCTGCACTCTTTCACAGTGGTAACAAAACCACAGTACATCACTGGGATATGATCATCCCCCCGAGGACCTTTGGTTGGTAAATAAGTAAATGGAGAAAAAAAGAAAGTGCTTAATCTCGTTATAAGGAATTTGCTATGCTATGAGTTCTACTGGCAAATGCTTAGTCATTTGATCACACCAGTGGACTTATCTGTATAATCAAAGGTTCATTTAATAATAGTTTAGAAAAGATTAGAGCAGAATTGAAAGGAAATTTTCATGCTAATGAATTGAAGCCTTCATCAAAAACATTGACTGTTTCTTAGCTATTTCTGGTTTAAACTCAGTTTTTCTCACCCTAAATAAGATGGTAAGTGGGTCAGTTAATATTCCTGCTGACATCAAACAATGGCTTGAATTTGGCTTCCGTTGACAGCAGGACTGCCTATTTTGCAGTCTGGCAATACATTTGGTCAGAATTTGATTGGCCTAACACGTGTGTCATCTCATAGTGCTTGATCTGTAGCCACATTCCACCTGTCTCAACTCCGCCCTCTGTTACGTTCATCAGACTGCACCGACTTCACTGAGCAGTACATTTGCTTGACCTCTGAGAGTTAAAAGATCAGAGAATGGGTATAGGATGAAGTCTGATTGAACACTGTCCTGTGATGGACACGATTTAATGGCAAGTCATTCTGGCCCAGATCTGTACAGATCTGTAGGCTCCTCATCTGTTTCTTTACCACCTCCAGTCTTTTAAAAGGCAATGGTAACCTACAGATGTTCACCAAGGCAACTGAACCACTCTACAGCATCTGGAGAGGCCTGCTGAATTCATGTCATGCTGCTCCATAAATGTATATTCAGCAGTTATTAACAATGTGAGCAACTGCTAGAATTTGCTTAAATCACAGTTTGGCAAGGTAATATCCATAAGAATTAAATGCACTTTCCATGAACTGGTTAGATGCAGTTGAGATCCATAAATCCACCTGGGAGGTTTTTCTGACTTCCTCAAAACCAATGCCCATCTGCCATTTAACCCCATTCCCCTTGCTGAGCTTGGTGAAGCTTGAGTACAGGCAGCTGCCTATGTGCTGAGCTCACCTCAAAGCTAATGAGCTGCACAGAGCTTCAGGTCAAGCCACAGGTCCCCATGCGGAAACCTCAGACCCACTGGCCAGGTAGGTTTATACCTCCTGTGTGTCATGAGCCTGCCTAAAATAAATGTCCACCCGAGAAGAAGACGCTCTGCTGGTTTGAGCAAGCCTACCAGTTTGAGTGCTCAGCTGGATGTGAGACATCCAGTAGAAACACCATTTTTTTGCCTCTGTTGGTGCTGGGATTTTAATCTCTGTTTCTCACAAACTGGTACCAACATCTGGGCTAGAAAAACAGCTGGTTTTGTGAACAAGTATTTAATAATTTATATGGAATTGAACAATTTTACAGGGAAGAGCAAGAGAATCCTCTTCCTAGGATGTCCTGGATCCTCTTGCTGAGCCTTGCTGCTAGAAAATGGGGTACATGGACTAAAATCTGAACCAGGCAGAACATATACCCAAATGGGTTTTCCTTAGCCAGTGTTCTCACCATTAATCACTGACTAGTGGAGAAGGGAGAGTGTAAAACGAGGGGTGCTCTTCTCTCTCATTTCAGGCAGAAAAATGAGCACAGAATATAACTCTGGGAAAGAGAACACGGCTGAGAACCCCTGCTTGGACAGTACGTCCCTCCCTATAGCCACTTATAAATCCACATCTTTTACCTTTCCCTCTGAGTTTCGTTCCTGGTTGGCCGAGGCAGCTTGCTGCTCAGTTGGTTTCTTAGACTCCCTTTCCCAAAGACACAGCTCGCTGCGGGGAGGCTTGCACAGGAACCCGAGTACCTAAAAAGGGGAGTTGCGATTACAACAGCTAGTGCCTTGAGGACTGGGCCAAGTGTTTCACGTGTAGCAAGATAACACAGGTTTCACAATGTTTGGCCCAAATCCTTGTTGGGCCCTGTATATACCTCTCCTATAAAACTACCATAATTAAGAAAGTCATTTAAGGGACAGAAATTTGAAAGCTTCTCTACACTGCTGTCAACCTACCTACACACTTTGTATTGCCAAGACTAAACTAGAAATCTTCTAAGCATTGCTGATGAGTCCTACTGCATTTCCCTGTAGACCAGACTTTCCTAACCTCACGGTATCATGGTATTCCACCTATTTCTCTGCTGGTTCTGACTGAAGGCAGGAATGGAGCAATCTGAGAAAACGACCCTTAATTGAAGAAAACTTGACAGAACCACTCCAAGTATCTGAAGCAATTTATTTGGGGTTTAGGTCGAAGAGCCTTCATAATTTTATTTAAGCTGATTCACCTACATAGCCATGGAAAATAGAGTTAGGAGAGACAAATCCACCCACTACAAGGCAGGAACTACTCTACTTAAGTCATTTAGCAGTTGCTCTAATCTGTTCTTAAAAGTCTCCAGCGTGGGAGCTGCTGCCATCTTCCTACACAATCTGTTCTCATGCCTTTCCATCCGTACCACTGGCAAGTTTTTTCCAATGTCTGGCCTAAATCTCACCGGTGAATAAACTGTAGGGAAAAAATGCATTATTTTCCAGTAGGATCTGCCTCATTCGTGGCTCCTCAGCTTTCTCTTACGTGATTTTCCCACACCCAATTTTAATTTGGCCCAAAGGCTGGCAGTGGCCAGAAGGTGTTCAGACTTTCTGCAGCCAATTCACTTATTCCCTTTTCTCCCCCAATGCCTCCAGGTGACTCTCCTGCTGTACAACTCAACCAGGATGAGGCAGCTGCTTTCCAAGTCTGTTGTGATTGATGATGATGATGACGACGAATATCCCTGGAGGCAGAATGCTCACAAGTACTACATCCATCTAACTCTCAGCCTTTTCCTCTTTCTCTGGTTCATCCTTGGGAACTACTGGGTTTTTTCTGTGTACCTGCCAAATTTCATCCCCCCTTTCCATCAGCCTCAGGATTACTGTGACAAAACCCTGTACATTTTTGCTGTTGGTGTTCTCATTATTAGCCATACTGTTCTCTTTCTCCTTATCTTTTGTAGCTGCTGCATATATTGTTTTTCCAGGCAAAGATACTCTTCTGAGGAAGACTAAATGCCACATAAATAAAGCCCCAGATGTTTGGGAAAGAGTGTAAAACGAAGACCAGGCAATAATTCACCCTTGTGTACATCTTTGTTGTACTGTATCTATGTATGATAACAGTCAACTGCAAGAGGAAATTGTAAAATACAGTGCCATCTGGAAATAGCTAAGCTGGAATACAGCATAGTCAATGTAAGATTGCTGCTACAGATGCCAGAGTGCACTCTTGCTAACTTCTATATCCCTTTTTTAACTTCTGGATATTCTATCTATAGCTCCTGCAGACGGCAAACTCCTCTAAAACCAGGTCCCCTTACGTTGTCTCAGCATAGTACATCTTTGCATATAAAAGTAGCCATGTTGTCCTCTTCACTGGGATCTGAACACCTCCGTAGCCTTGCTGAGATATGTTACTGTCCCCGCATTACAGATGAGGGAGCTGAGACAAAGAGATAAAGGGCTGTATTCAGACCACCTTGCATGGCGCATGGACTTTGACAGTATCTTAGATGCTCACTAGAGAGCTATTTCAGGCCACTGTTACACCAGCCAGTTAAGTAGCTATGATAGCAATACGAGCATGTATAAGAGGCAGCCTGAATATGGCCCCCAGGTCTCTTCTGAACTTGGATCAGAAAGCATCTATATCTAACTTTGGTGCTAAAACAGATAGTCTGACTATATCCATATATATCCAATACATCCAAACTGAGCCAAGGCCACTTTGCAAGTCTTCAGCAGAACAAGGAACACACCACGACACCAGGGCTCAGGATTCCCCAACCTGGGGAGACTCCTCTTCTCCACTTTTTGTATAGCAGTAATTTGTCAGTACCACACCAAGACAAAGATGGTTGTCAAACCATAGTGATCAAGTTCATAGAAAAACTGATGATATTATGTTGGTATTTTAAATATAAAACACGATAATAAGACATGGGCAGGGATGTGAGAATTTCAGGTGGATGTGTTCGCTACAGCAGTTCTCTGGTTGTGGTGTGAGTGTATGTTTGATTTGTTCACCTTGGTGCTGTACATATGGAAATGTATACTTAATGGACAGATGTAATGCAAACAGCTTTTAAGTCAACAGCAGTGTCAGCTTTAAAAGCACCAGCATGCACAGAGACAATTGTTTTGTGACATGTAATGGAACAAGCCCATAACTGGTACTGGTAGATCGTTTTTTCATGTGTCGATGAATGCAGTGTAAAAGTGCTCTTTCTGCTTTTGCTTTTATGCACTTCTGTTAATATGGTCAAAATGGAGGGGCTCCCCTCTAAACAAGCATGAGGGTGGCCCCAGGCACAGGAAAAGGATGTGTGGTTTGGGTATTTTTTGTTAAAACCCACGCAGCTGAAACCTATGTTTTAGAGAAACCTAAGAGTTACACGGTGCCTGTGGAAGGGTGAGATCTGTAAAAGAACCTCAACAATATGCCACAGCTGAACACGCTCCACTCAACCATCCTTCCTGGGACTGAGGCTGAACACAGCGTAACATCTGTGGGAACTACCTGTCTTCAACCACGAACATTTATCTTTGGGGCTATTGTATAGCTAACTAAGGGTGCATTTGGTCCATAACGATTTTAATTCAGGCCCTGGCTTTAAGAATTGTTTATTTCCAGAAAACTAATCCTAGAAAGAAGGTAGGATAAAGAGTGAAATAATCTGACAAGAGGGCAGCATCTGTGTAGCATTCCCCTGCTCTGCAGCAGCCACTCAGGAGCAGTCACGGTCAGGCTGTCCCTGCTCAGAAATCCATGGAATGGGAATTACTAACACTGCTGGCTGACTTAGGCCATGCACGGTTGTATGTAGGGAGATATGACCAATGGAAATCTTTCCTTTTATTCGTGGGCCTCAGATTGTGTCTGGGAGAAATCACAGGCTGTGTTTTCCCAAGAGCTGCTCCACTCCACGCTCTCCACTGCCTCTCTAAAGGTACTACACATTTCTGAAACTTAACTGCTGCCAATGGTGGAATGCTAGAATTCCTCCTTCCCACCCCAAATACTTCACTGGCTCAGCACTTGGGCTCCTGGATTTCAGCGTTCAGTTCTGAACTGATCGAAGTGATTTTACCTTCAGCGGAGAGCATCTTTCATTCATTAAGATGCTGAAGTGTTCAAGAAATTGCCTATCAGCAGGCATAACTCCATCCATCACTCGAATGCAACAAAGCAGCTGTTTATCATTACACATGAACTTTACCCAAATGCTTGGAACAGGCATAAAAAAGAAAATTATACTCAGTTGATAATGCAAAAGAAATTTAACAAGAAAGTAGCTACACACACTCCACCCATAAGACTCCGGTACAAACTTCCCTGTTCTTGCAAAATGCTGCTAGAATCATTCTTGATCACAAGGAATTAAGGGCTCATACTCTTGATTAAGTCTGAACTGATTCCCACGTCACTGCACATCCAGTGACATTGCAGCAAGTGATGATGTGTGTGCTCCTATCTGAGCAAATATGAGGTGATCTTAGTTCTGCCCGGAGGAGAAGAGATGTAAGCTAAGTCACATTGCCTTGTGTTTTCTGTGTGCCTGTGTGGGCATAGTTACAGCAGCTCAGCAGATGTGCAATGATTTATCAAACTTCAGCCACACAACGGTAAGCCTGAGGCCTATGTCTCATTCACGGGGGGCTAAGACTGACTGATTCTCTACAGTCTACCATGGAGGCTTAATTCTTTAGGTATGAGAACGCGGTGCATTCATTGACGTCTTGGGAAAGTGCTGCCAAATCACAGTGCTAGTGCTCAGTACCTGGCTGGCACAAACGCAAAATGATAGAGGAGGTATCAATGAAGCAAAAGGCAGTTGTGAAATACCTTGAAGTTATACAGAGTAAACAAAAAGCTTTGTTAGGACTGGGAGAGGAAAATTCTGAATTGATACTATTTAACGTCACTTGTGTACATCATTAAGCTATGGCACATGCAAGTGTGAACATCAACACCTCCAAAATTGTTGGAGCCATCAATTCTGTATCCAGAGAGAACTGAGCATGCCTTCTGCACTTCCACTGCTACTGCCTCCTTCAGCAGGCTGCAATCATGCAGGTGTGGAGCAGGGACACCTGGGTTTGGGAATATGATTAAATACAACTGAGTTACACTGACTTACTAAGTTACTACTCTTCTCCTGACCCACCATCAGCAGCATAGTTTCTCTTGGGTTGCTCCACTGGCTAAATAAAGCACTCAGTTTAAACCCAAATGAAAGTAGTTTAACTGAAGGCACTTCATCTCACTTTGGGGTAAGCAAGGAACGTGTGCGTGGTCCACAGCACCTTAACTTGCAAGCAGCAACTTTTTAAATTGCCACAAACTGATGGTGTCCCAGACATATGCTCAGTCCCTGGAGAAGTAGGCAGATTTCCTCAGCAAACAGCTGTGGGGGAATTAAGCCATTACAGCCCAAGGGTCAAATGGCTGAAAATACAATCTACATCTTGGTATGAAAATGTTTAATATTTTGCCACTAGACTAAAATTACAAATTTAAAATGTTCATTTTTTTTCACAGTAATATAAATGTCTTCTGGAGATTGAATAAAATACACCCTTAAGCTAATTATTATGAACTCAGAAATGTGTTGACTACGATGCAGGAAACCAGCTGTAACTGTTCCAGTTAAATCATCTCCCCTTCTTGAGAAACAAAGGTCTATTTCTAGCTTTTAAAGCAAAAAATATACATGATTTCAATGGATAGATAGCCTGCTCACTGCTAGTTGTGGGTACTACAGAAATCTAATAACATAAAGACACAAAGACATTTCTGCATGCACACACAGACTCTAAACATATACATATCATAAATGCAATGGTAGCAGCCATGAAATAAATCACACTTATTACAGTTTATTGCCCACAGTATATTTCTCCTCCCACTACTCCACCTTTTTTAGCAATGGGTATGATATTCCAAAGCTCTAGGGAGCAGCTTCCCACAGCTGTTTTAAAAGCTGCAGCCAGACAGGCAAATGTTTTGTTCCTTCATTCCAAATGTTGAACACAGACAGCTCCTACCTGCTGACCCAAAGAAGAGAGGAAAGATGAGCAGCAGACATATCACAGACCTCACCTCCTCAGGAGTAGAAACAGGAACGTTGTGCTGTTGGAGAAGAGAAGTGGATCTCTCTCACAGAGCACTCGCTCTGAGCTTTATGAGGTCCCAAGACATCAGACTTTAAAACTTTAAAAAGGTGACTGTGCAGAAAAAGATAAAGAAATAGAAGCTATTCTAGGTTATGTCAAGAGCTGTTTTGAATGTCTCAGATCCTGAAATGTGAACAGTTGGTGTAAATGAGCCTAAATGCTTTGACTTTACAGGCAAAAGGCTACGCAGATTAAACTGGTGGTAACTTGTACACATTGTACAACATTCTAAACCAGATCAGTTTCTGTAAGTTATCTTGAATCTTATCTCTGATTATTCATCTTCCCCAGATTCTAGTTGAAAGGGAGTTTGCATCACGATGAAGACCCATGTATGTTCTACAGATAATATAGAAAGGATTGTTGTATCAGGACTGCAATTTGAAATTGTTGCTTCTTGGCTTATGTTTCTTGAGGTTCCTGTTTGCTACTGGAGTACATGAAAGTCCCACAGGTGCTAGCTGTAAGAGGAAAAAGAAAACATTTTTAGAAAGTACAATATTTGAGGGAAAATAAAAAAGGCTGACAAGCGCCATCTGATACTGCATAGTACAAGAAAACAAAGTACAAGAAAACTGCTAAAAAGAACAATGTTATATTGCAAGCACAGGTTTCTGAGAAAATTGTATGAAGTTCTGAGGAATCACATATAGATGTCTGTAACAGTGAATTTCTACCAAATGTCTCATTTGAATAAAAATGCAGGGAGGAAGATATTGACCAGTGTAAGTGCATGAGGCCATGTGATTGGAGTTTAAAAATTAAGGTACTTTACATTTACCAGTCATGCTAATTATAATCAACCCTGCTGCAATTTCACTGAGATGAATAGTTACATCAGAGACTGATTTCACCCACAGATTTGAATCTAAGCCATGCTGAGTCTTCTGTACGATCATTAATACTCAAACAAAGGGGGAATCTGTGATACCTTTCCCCGTGCTGCAGTATAGCAGCTCAAATGTGAGAGATGCTTTGAGATGCAAACTGAGGGCCTGTAGGCCAACCTCAGTCCTCTGGAAAAAAATATTTAGCCTTTCAGTATCAATATGAAATGAGTACACAGGGTGCAAACAGTGGAGGAAAAAAATCCACTATGCACACTCATTCACAACTTGCTACAGACAACACTTTTTTATTATCATTGCTTATTTTTGTTTTTTATATTGCTATTCTACTTCTGCATGGATTTCACATTACTAGTTCAGAAATTCTATTTATTTTCAGAATATATCAGAAAAAGAGTTGCTTCATTATTTTTAATGGACTTTTAAAAAAAATTTGTCCAACAACAGGTGAAATAAGAATTTTAATAAACAGGTCTGGTGGTTATTTGCAGGGGAGGTGTCCTGGTTTCGGCAGGGAGGACACTCAGCGGTCCCTCTCCTTGCCAGGACATGCCTGTCCCTGGGAGGCCCCGCAGGCTCTCAGAGACCAGGGCCCTCAGCAGTTGATGGAGCAAACTCATACTTCTGATAAGGCAAATTAAAAGATTCCTTTCACCGGCCCCTGAATAAAAAGGAGTGATTGAGCTGAGCTGATGACATACTGCTACATTTGTTTCTCGAGAACAAAAGGCTATTTGGTCTGAGGAAAGCCTGACTGTTCATTGGAAACAACACTGCTGATAACAGCGACTGGCAAACTTAGCAATGACTTGGGTATAAGAGCACACAACAAGGAAAATACACTACTGTTCATAAAAACACCACACATGCCAGAACTTTGACCCCTCCCTGCATTCAGGATGAGCAGCTTTTGCTTCCCTCTTCGACCACTCACCAAACCTTCTGCTTCAGCCAGGCAAAAGGAAGAGTGCCGACTGCCTCTCCCCAGGCTGCTGACAGCTCTTAATTGCTATTACACTCACTGGGGCAGCGCTAGTTTCTAAAGCTGGAGTTTTCAAATGTTCTGCACCTAGAGCTGAGGCCAGCATGGCAAATGCAGGGTTGGGAGTGGCTGCCACAGCAACAGTGGCTTGCACATGGTTGCCACTTCCTTTGAAAACCTGTCCACAATTATAGATGCCAAGCTTTTCTGTAAATCTGGCCCTTAAAGCCTGCTCCTGTTCCCATTGCAATCAGTGGCAATGTTCTGATTGATTTAATGGGAGCAGGCACAGAGACTTAATTAGAAAATTGGTAACTGCAAGGAAAGGAGAGAATGCACAACAGCCTGCCAGATCTCCGGTATGAAGCAAGCAAAGGAGCCAGTTGTCCTTAAGACAGAGATTTTAGCCTCTCAAAAAGAAAAAAAGAAGGATAATAAGAGATTGGCAAGATGGCCTTGAAGCTGCTTTTAAACATCCTGTATAATATATATAATTGCTTTTCAGCTCTTGAGTACTCTATTTACCTTTTAGATCTGTTCCCTGTTTCTGGAAAGAAAATATGAAACATGCTGAAACACACAGCAATCGGTATTTTCCATTTTTCTCTTGTGTTGGGAGGCAATTAAAAGTTTGCTTAAAACTCCTTGCAGGTACAGGTACAAAGATGGATCAAGTCTAAGGTGGGTTTTTCATATTAGTCCAGCTGGGAGCCAGAAAGGTATTTTTCACCAGCTCTTGTGTTTTAAGAAAATACTGAGATTCTCAATTCATTACTGTATGAAAAATCCTAATATCTGGAGGTTATTAGGATTTTATTTGCTCCAGATTTTATTTGCTTTGAGGATTATCTGCATTCACGGAGGGCCTGCATAACAGACTTGGGGGCTACTACTACACTGGTAAATGCATCTATCTGAATGCAGGACCACCAAGCCAAGCTGTGCAGTGTTAACCCTGGTGCAGTCTCGTCCATAGTGCTTGGGAACAAATTACCCCTTGAGCAAACTATCCCCCCTGACAATGTTTGAGCTTGTTTTGGACAGAAGTATCTATTTAATACTTAAAGAGAGCCTGGGCATCAGCAATCATTTGCCTAGTATGGGCAATAAGAAGATCAGGACCTCGGAATATGCTACGAGTTATTTGATAGTGTAGATACTCCTCAAGGGGGACAGTTAACTTGGATATGTTTTATCAGGGCTAAACACCGGCTCGTGTTTAGCCAGGGTAAAGCCATTTTGTTCTATGCTCAAATGAGGGACATGTCTGGAGCTCAAAAGACTTGTGGCTCTCTTGATCCCGCCCTTCCAGTGGGGGAGCCAGGCTATACATTATCAGTTGCTGGCTGTGATAACTATCTGAGATGTTGGCTGCCAATCCATGAGGAGAATTCCTTGTCTAAAAAATCCTTCGCATTCAGAGCAGTGTCCTATTGGAGTTTAACGCTAAGCTAGTAGCAATCATGAAAGAAACCAAAACCTTCCAAATTTCCAAAGCTCCAGAATGGATTCTAATTCAGCTAACAAGGTATATCAACCTAGAATTCAGTACAAAAGACAACATGCAGCCAAAACTCTTGATGGGGGCAGAAATTTTGCCTCTGAGAGTACTGTGAGGCAGTCCCTTCATTAGCACCAGCCAATTCTTGGCAAAACTATGTCTTACCATTCTCCTGCACACAACCCATACTGCCTCATCACTGTGATGGCTGGGTTAGCAGAGAACACTCATACAACCTCTACAGCCTCCTGCCTCTGGAACAACAACATAAAAGCAAAACATCACAGGGGGTGAAATGAGTAGCAGAAACATCTAGGTGTTAGGACACTGTGCAACAGCTCGCTTCTGATATGAAGCTGTTCAGAGAGAGAGATATTTCATGGCTGAAATATTTATGCACAGATGTGTAAACACCGTGCTGTGACGATTCCTTTCTGGGTGCAAGCTTAGGCCCTCACTATGGAAAAAGCGAGTGTTTCCAAGCAGAAATCTCTCAGCTGAGTGTGCTCAGGGATTGTTGCACTCTGGCAGAGGCATCATTTCTCAGCCTTTACAAAATCTCCTGAAAATGGCATTTCTTAGAAGGGTATGGCTAACATCACAGTAGGGGTGCTAGAGTATTTATGTAATATCCTCAGAGAATTCTGTGTGTGTACTAGGGTGACACTGGTTCCCAACCCTACATTCAAATGTCTTCCTAACAATCTTATCTTCTCTAATGTTAATAAGAGTAATATGCTGTAATTGCCCATTACTGCTTAAACCCCAAAATATTATGAGCTGCTCCCATTGTCTGGCTGCCGTAATATATTTTTATGTTTCACTAATGGACAGCTTCTGCCATGCATACTCACATTGGTTAGTACCTCAGGGCTGCACCATCCAGCATCTTGCTGATTACAGTCCAAATGGTTTAGCCTGTAAGGAATTCTGTGTATCTGCATACATCCCATTTACTTTCAGAGGTCGGCAGGCTGCAGGGATGTACTCCCCAATTTATGAGAACATAGACTGAAATTACAAACAAAACACATCAGAGCCATCATCCAGTTTTTCTTGTACTAAGCCATAGTCTCAGTGCTTAAGAAATAAACAGGGTAAACAAAGAAATGACAAGGAAATACAACACAACGTGGCTTATTGCATTTACTCACAGGAACTTCCACAGGGTTTTTATTTTGGTTGGGGTTTGCTAATGTTTTTCAAACTGAAGCCTATTTCCTGTAAAGAACGCAGCTAATTCTGTGGCGTAAGCAACCGTGGAACATTATTGTTCTCCTAACAGCACACTGAGATGCACTGAAGGTTACAAAGCCCAAGGTGAGACATTCTCTAACTAGCACAAAAATGTGGGGCAGCACTGCAGTTTTCTGCCTGGATATTCATAACAGCAGGCATGCCCACATAATTCTCTGGTTTTCCCCTGCTGTGTATTTTCCCTGAGCCAGGGTTCAAGGAAAGTAACCAGGCAGGCTTGTACAGGCTGTGAGGGAAAGGGAAGAGCTGAAGGGCTAGCAGGGCAAGGGATTGAAAGTAGGAAGAGGGGACGTTATCTCAGCCTGTACACAGGACTTGCACAAGCCTAACATCTGCTCTGTTCACAGCGAGTGTGATTATCTAACGTCATTATAGCAGTCTAGGCTGTACAGTTTTGGTTGCTAATTACACGTTGTAGGTGATGATCACAAAACTATTTCCATATAGCTCACAATTATATACTTACAGACATCATAGTATGTATCTGTAGTTCAGGCTGCCATTCGTTTTCCATTATAGGAAATAATGTTCTGCCAGTCACACTATTGCCAAGCTGTTCCTTTCTGGGCCAGAAGTTTCCATTTCAGGCATCAGAATCAGGATGAATTGTTTAGGAACACTTCAATCAAAAACGCCTAGCCATTTCCAAGAACAAAATCAGTTAAAACTGACTCAGGCTGCTGGTTTTAAATAAATTCTTTCAGCTGTTTTAATAAGAACAAGCATTTTCAGATTTCATGCAAAGGTATGACATTTAGCTGGATGGTCTCTGAACGGAACAAAATAGCACTGTGAAAATGTGTCTTTTTGCCCTCTGAAAACTCTTATTTCACACACAATACCTAGTACAAGCAGACAGTGCTGAGTTCAAAAGTTTTAACTTCATGGTGGGAAGTACCTTTTGTGTGAGCCTAATACTCACACAACGTGCTGAGAAAGTGGAAGACTTTAGTACGAGGCCTTTGCCAGAGTGAAAAGATTTAGAAAAAGAAGTATCAGGCTATCATACAGGGTCAAAAAAGACAGAATATTCTCATTCCTCCCCTATCTCTGCTATTGAAACCAGGTAACTTAAGCTCTTGAAAACTTAGATAGGGTTCCCAAAGTAGCTTCTCTGCATGGGGCTCTGCATACCACATAAAATACATGAATTTATCTAACTTGCACACTGAACTTTGTAAGTTCATAGTCCTTTAATGTACTTAAAACATAATTAAACCTATAACGACAATTTCCTTATGGCTAACATGGGCTGTCCAGATGTGCAACTCCAAGTGATTCTCTTGGGCTTCATAGCTCCAATGCACATACCAGAGGAACTGAAAACACATTTTGAATTTCACTCCCCCTACTGCAAGGGCCGCTTGTGTACCCTTTCCTACAGGTATACTTTAGCCTATTAGTAGGAGCCAGGAATTTCATGGGTTTATTTGTTACATAAAATGCTACTTGGTGTGGCACAACACGGCTGTTTATGTTTCTGCAAGAGCATCCCTTTGACAGCTTTCCAGAGCAGAGGAGGCAGGCCCAGGTGCTGTAGCACTGCTCCACATTCCCAAAACATGACACCCCATTGCAAGCCCTGGCTTGGTTGACAGCAGGTGCCCTGGGAAACTCTCCTTCCTTCCTCTGCCACCGCCTTCACCAAGGCACAGCAGTCTCCAGCACGGTAGGGGCTAACTGCGGCACTTGCCAAAATGCCAGGCTGGCTGGAGGCACCCAGGCCAGTTGGCTAAAAGCAGCCCCCTTTCCTTGCTGGCTAACGAAGAAGGGGGGAAAATGGAAAGGATAAGAAAAAACAACCCACAAACCGCAGTGGGGGAAGGAAGGGGGCACAACTCCCCCTCACAGACACACACTACGCTCCCTCGCACCCCTCTCCCCCTCGTGCGGCTAAACAGTAATGGCGGCGGCAGCCGCAGGCGAGGCAGGGCGGGGCCGCCCCTCGGCCCTTACCTAACGGCGGGCGGGCAGCGCTGGACCGGGCGCCTTATGTAAGGGCAGAGGCGGGGCCAGTACCGCTGTGGCGGCGGCAGCACCATGTCCTGGTACCGCAACGCCGTGTGGTTCGTCAAGGGGCTGCGGGAGTACACGAGGTACGGGCGGGGGCGGCGGCGGCGGCTGCCGCCGCCTCCGGGGAGCGCGGCGTGGGGCGGCAGCGGTCTCCGCGGCGGGGCGGGCGCTGCGGCCAGGCTGGGGGCGTTTCTGTGCGTCGGCGGGCGTTTAACCATTTCGAGGTGGTGGTGTTTTTATATTTTTAATCGAAGCCTCCCGACCCCCGCCAGAGCAGACAAATTTCAATGCCTTATCTGTGATAGCTGCCCGGCGGCGCTGCCTAGGCGCGCCCTGGGGCTGCAGCCGGGCCACCTCCCGAGTGTCAAAGTTTGGGCCGTGTGTCTTGTGGCGGGCAAACGCCCTGAGTTGTTGCTACATAACTTGTTGCAGTGTCACTGGCACTATACGTGGCCTGTCCCGCGAGTACGGAGAGTGATGGGAAGAGGGGGGGCGTTTTGCGTATGCTGAGCTGTGAGGGGAGAGTGCTTTTCAACCCTCCCCTCTGTTTTTTGGAAGTACTCTCTTCTAGTTTCTCACAGGTGTCTCTGATTTATTCAGGAGTGGCTATGAGTCTGCTTCCAAGCACTTCAATCCAGCTGATGTGGAGGTGAACGTGGCTGGAAGATCCTTTCTGGTCACCGGTGCAAACAGTGGCATTGGCAAGGCTACAGCCAAAGAGATAGCGAGGAGAGGTGAGCCGGGCTGTAATGAGGAGCTCTGAGGGGTCGTTACAGAGAAGATGGAAGGAAGCAGGTTTGGCCTTCCAGCGCAAACATAGACATAACTCCCTGGGATGAGGGGTCAGGTGTGTTATTTTACAGGGCTGCTAGTGTGGGTTAGAGGTTTAAGCATGATCCGTGCTGTGAAAAGTGGAATAATGAAACAAAATTAGTGGAGAGGATCTGCAAAGCACTTCTCAAGTGCATGTTTACTGAAACTATCTGTGTTAAGAGTGGTGTCTAAGTATGTTGGTGACGGGTCAAGGTCTGTTTCAGGCTGATTTGGTACAAGTAGCAGTCTGTCTGAATTTGAACTGTTTTGAAGAACTTACAAATATATCATATGATGAAAGAAAACAATTGACTTTGCTAAGCTGAGATGGGAGAGTATAAAAGAAGCAATGCAGTTGTGCTTGGTCTTAATGATAATAACCTGGAGTTTCTGCCCTGTAACTGATTACATGCAACCATTTTTTTTTTTTTTCTGTTGCTCTCTGTAAGCAAGGAGATGGTATGAACTGGAACTAGCTACTGTTGAAGGATAAACCTAATCCCTTTCAGAGTTGACAAAATAATTCCTGTTGTGCAAGAGTGATAGGAGTTTTGGCATGTAGAATAAAGGGGAGGAGCTTGTGGCTCTTTGCTCTCTCTTTGCCTGCTTAGGTTTCATAACTATCTTATGAAGGAAAGTGGCAACTCGGTTAAATTAAACTGATTCAAAATTATTAGCATCAAAGAGCCTTTGGGTTAAAGATCCCCATCAGCGGCAGTATGTGATTGATTTCAGGTTTCCACTACTGCCATTTTGTATAATAGCCTTATGTAAGTATTGCTTTGTCTGGTGACTGTTTTGCTCACAAATGGATATGCCTGCCAGGTTTTGCAAGCTGTCAAGCTGACTGGATCTGCATAGGATTTGGTCATCATGTCTAGTATTTGGAGCCCAAAGAACAACCTTGGGCTCAGACTGCTTGTCTGATACTGTGTGTAGGCGTTGCTGTGCGTATGAAGTTAAAGTGACTTGACAGTGTCTTCCTGATCCTATCCTTGCACATGTCGCTCTGAATCTCAGCGTCAGCTGTTGGGGCTCTGGCTTCTAGTTGAATCTCTTCAAGTACACCATGACAAGAAAATAAGGAATTCAGACTCAGCAAAAGAATAACCAAGCTACATTGGCTTTACCTTCAAGCATTTCAGATCTTTGTAAATGATGACGGTCTTGATGACAATTTCTTTAGTCTGAGTTCAGCTTTTCTCTGAATTGGTGTCTTACGGGTATTGCAGATTTGAGCTTTCCTGTATGTCTTGTGAACTGCACTTCCAGTTTGATGCAGTCTTCTCCCAACCACTCTGACAATTCCCATGTGTTGTTTAAGTTCAAATAATTTCAATCTTTACCATGGAAAATATATTTAAACCCCTTTCCTAGCCTATAGGTCACACCAAAACTTCCCTCTCTCCTTAACAGCAAGAAAAAGGTTCATATTGAAAGCCCTTAAAACCCATCTCTGTTTTCATTGAATGTTTTCCACCGTAGACTATGAGAATGTGTCTGATCAGCTTGAAGGCCAGCTACTTCTTCCATGTGTTTAATTTGTACCTGCACACATTACTTGTGCTGTCCCCAGTGTTTTGGGAAAAGCTCCTTAAACATCTGCAAATGCACATCCTTAACTGCCTTAAGATCTGTAATGAAAGCCCTCCTTTGCAGTGAAGCCTGCAGTCACTGTGAGAATGGCCAGAGGCGAGCGTTGGACGCTGCCCCTTCTGATTGCCTCTTCTTTCACTCATGGAATCTGCTCTCCCTGGGGCAAAGGCTGTCTTTCATTCTGATCTGTATATATTCAGTGCCTGTCTGTGCACGGTCCCTTCCATGCATGGTATATGTGTAACACAAACTGAAGGTGAAACTGTATTAAACATTGGTTAGTGTCATTTGTATGATTATCCAAGATTTGGGAGTTTCCCACTGCTGCCTGCAGTTGTGCACTTGGTAAAAGTAACCCAGCCAACTCTGGCAGTGCAGTGGAGGAATCGGACCCTGTTAGAAAATTTCAGAAGAACCTTGAGGCTTGTTGCCTGTATCAGCTGCATGCCAAATATACTTGCTATAGTGGTGCTCAGTGGAAAAACCTCTCTCGGAGACAGAAAACTTCATTATCAGACCCCACACTGGGCTGTGCAGTGTGTGACTGCTCTATCCCTAGGGTAGACTTGGTGTCTTGCATTTGGGTTCTGGGCACTGGAAGAGTGACCTGGCACCATTGTTTCTATTATCAATCCTTTGGGATTACATTGCTTGAGCCTTCTAGTGGTAGACTGCTAGCAATCCCTAAAATACCTTTAACAATAGGTAAAAGTAAAGAGTGCAGGTACTCCTTTGACTGAGATTAACACATTACTTTTAATGATCAGAGAATACAAAGCATAAAAATAAAAACTAATTATGCCTACCTGTACTTTAGTCCTCTTTTTGAAGGCTCTCTTTAACGTGGCTAAGCTATGAGGTCATAAGTATCCAGGCCTTTGAGAGGAGCCTTGCCCTGTGTATTCCTTTTGTAGAAAAGTTGGTTGGAAGGGACCTCTAGAGGTCATCTTGTCCAGCATCCCACTTGAAGGAAGACAGTTGCCAACACTAGATCAAACCAGCCATTGCTTTGTCTTGCTGGATCTTGAAACCCGCAAGGATGGAAATTATGCATCCTCTTGGGACAGCCTGATCTATTTAGAAGAAAACTTTTTTTCTTAATGTCTGTCCTGAGCCTCCTAAGCTGCAATTTGTGGCCGTGGTCCTTGTCGTATCTCCCACTGCTGAGAAGAATTCTGATATCTGGCATTTTTATTTCCTTTTCACAGAGCAATTCCAGTCACTTGTGTTGTTCAAGTCCTTTACTGAACTTTCTAAGGCATGTGCCAAAAAAAGCATTTACAATACAGATGCCTTAGCTTCAATTTCCAGTGTAGCTCTGGTATTGTATCAACACTAAACATGATGCGCAGACTTGACAGAAAATGGTTTGAGCAGACAGTACCTAGAGTGCAGTGCCCTTTTCCATACATGCAGCCTTATGTGAGGACCCTGTTACAGCATGATACTTTCTCCTTCCTGCCTGCCTTCATAGAGACCAGAGCCAAGCAGAAATCTTCCACACACTCTGTGTCCCCTAAACCTTTTGTTTGAAGGACCTTTACCTCAGTCTTTTGACAGACCCTGTCGGGATTCTTGGTGTGTTTGGTTTGTCTGATGGTACTGCTGGGTTGGTGCCTTTTGGGGGGAATTTGTCCCTGAGAATGGCCCGGGGCTGGCAGACCTGGGACTGCTATGGTGTGCCATGGCCCTAACCAGCCCCCTGCTCCCAGCTCATCAGCAAGTGACATGGAAGCCTGAGAGCTCCACAGACCTGAGCTTCAGCAGCATTGATGAAAAGCCACCGCTCAGCTCTTGGCAGCAAAGAAGTGGGACTGTTGGCTGTGCACAGCTCAGGAACATTCTGCCTGCTGGGAAGCTCCCGTGATATTTCAGTGATCATCTGACCAGTATTGCCACTGCTACTAGCAGGCTATAGATTTCCCACAAACTGGAATGCAATCACAAAAGGTTTTTTGTTTCATTTGGATTGTATCAAAAACTAACCCCAAACAAGAACTGCAAACTGCACATCACTTCCTGGCCCTCCCTCTTTGCTGATGCCTCCCCCAAACACGGTAATTATCAAGTGTGTTTCTTGTCGAAATCCACCAGGTGGCACGGTTCATCTGGTTTGCCGAAATAAGGAACGGGCTGAGGTCGCCAAAGGAGAAATAGTGACAGAAACGGGCAATCAGGTGAGTTGTATTTTAGTCTTTTGTTTACTCTTAGAAAGATTGTTAATACTAAAACCCTCAGAGGCCTTGAGATATTCTGTTTTGTCATTTTGCTGTTCCGTTTTTTCATACGGACATGGAAACATCTAGTAGTTTATCATCCACGTGGTTTGAAGTGATTTAATTTCACTAGGTGATGTTTTCTGTGACTAGTAACATCACCAACAGCATCCTGTTTTATTTAATGTTTGTTGTCGATATGTTTTGTGATGTCCTACTTAACTATTCCTAACTATGTGGCTGAGGCTTTTAAAAGTTAACGCATTGCAACACTTGCAACAAGTTTATGAGTTTACAGCATTGGAGTTGAAGGTTTTATGTGTCTGAATAACATGCTCTTAATTTGCTAAGGTTGGCTGCTCTGTGAAGTCCTGTGTGTGGTCCTAGTTCCATGCTCCACAGACTTTTCCATCTCCTTTTCTTATAATATCTCTTCCTTACCTCCTCCCTTCTGTTACAGATTCTTTTTGCTTCTGCATATATCACTCTACAGTATACCCCTGTAGCTGCACTGTTGCTTTTGCTAATTATTCAGGAGGGTGTGCTTGTGAAGAAGTACAGTCGTTGTCTTTCTATCTTGGTGTACTGGTTTTGGCTGGGATAGAGTTACTTTTCTTCATAGCAGCTCCTATGGTGCTATGTTTTGCATATGTGACCAAAACAGTGTTGACAACATATGTTTTAGTTATTGCTGAACAGTGCTTACACAGCATCAAGGCCTTTTCTGGTTCTCACGCTGCCCCGCCAGCGAGCAGGCTGAGGGTGCGCAAGAAGTTGGGAGGGGACACACTGGGACAGCTGACCCCAGCTGACCAAAGGCATATCCGATACCATATGATGTCGTGCTCAGCATATAAAGCTGGGGGAAGAAGGGGAAAGGGGGGATATTCACAATTATGGTGTTTGGCTTTCCAAATCACCATTGCACGTGATGGAGCCCTGCTTTCCTGGGGATTGCTAAACACCTGCCTGACAATGGGAAGTAGTGAATGAATTCCTTATTTTGCTTTGTTTGCATACAGAGCTCTGCTTCGCTTATTAAACTGTTTTTATCTCAACCCACAAGTTTTGTCTGTTTTACCCTTCTGATGCTCTTCCCCATCCCACTGGGAGGGGAGGGAGTGAGCGAGTGGTTGTGCGGGGCTTAACTGCCTACTGGGGTTAACCCACAACACTTAGATGGAGAGCTATCTTCATTTTAAATAGTGACTTGGCTCTTGAACGCAGTATTTTGATTCTAGTAATCGTTTTTAATGTGGATCAAAAATTCTGAAGACTTTTTATGGTTAGAGATACCATATTGGCTAAACTTCTGCTCTTTGGTTTCAGCTCCCTCGTGTGATACAACCAGCATTACACTTCAGTTCTTTAATGGAGGTGAATTAGATCAGTCCTTATGTAGAAATAAAAACTTTCCAGCTGTCTAGAACTGTGTAATCCCATGGCTATAGTAAGACTGGTGATTATCTGTGTTACCTCCTTTTCTAACTGCAGTCAGACAGCCTGGGAAGAGGGGTGAGTTTGATGACCTCTGAAGGTTCCTTCGTGTTCTGTTTTCTGTCATTTGGTGAAACAAAACTTGAGGCAAATAATGTTCTTCCTCTAAAAGCAGCACTTTTTGGTGCATTCCCACTTTTTGGTAGGCTGCAAACCTGTATTTTCTCTAGTCATGAAAGAGTATGAGGGCACTGCAGAACATGTGTCCTGTCCCCAGGGTCACACACTTGTATAGAAAGCAACATTCAGTGAAGTGTTAGACGAGCTGTACAAGAAGCCCTGTGGGTCACGTGACTGCACTGGGAAGAGTCATTTTAATAAAGTGTCCACAAGAACATCCTTCTTTATAACTACTCATTCAGAAGCAATCCAGGGAGATAATAAAATGCTTTATCTGCAACTTGACAAGCTGTATCCAGACTTAACTTGCTCTTCCTGATCATCTGGACAGAGATCCTGTTGTAGTATACGTCAAAGATTTTTTTTTTTCCATCTTCCACAGCAACACATGCTGGAGTTCAGTGCTGAAATGGAGTTATTATTTGGCAGGCATCTGCACCTAGACCTGGGAACTGGGAAGTTCTCCTAATCTGTTAAAGTAGATGTAGTCACGGAGATTAGGTCTCATTTTGGAAGTGACTTTGCTACCATCGAGGACTTTTATAGGGAACAGGCCTGTGGGTCCTTTTTCTGAGCCAATGTGACAGTCTTCAGCAGATAAGTGTTGATTTAGATCTTTTTCAGTCTCTGAAATCACTTGTAATATTGAACATCTGCCCAAAAAACTTCAGCTCTTCTGTTCCAGTAGATAATGCTAGTAGCTTTAAAAGTAGAAAGCTTTTAGAGAGAGATCCAGTTAGAAACAGTAGAGCAGTGTCAAGTCTTTGGTCAGAAATGGACATTACAATGAGAAAATTCTGACCTAACTCAACTAAGGAGCTGAAATCCAATGGCTAGAGAGGAAAAGTCATGTGTCTTTTTTATCTGCAGGAAAGCAGAATTACAGGCAGGGAATAATGCCTTGTAACTTTCTCAGCTTCTTCACTTACCTCATTTGCTTGTATAATGAGTATTTAAAGAAACAACTTGGAAAGAGGGGAGGTCCTTTAATGATTATTTGTTGTTTTGCATGAGAACGCATCCTCTGCATAATTATTTTAGAACTGCCTTTTCCTGGGATACATCATAAGACACATCTGTGGTGTGTCTTTGAGACTAAGTGCTATCTAGGAGAAGAATAGGAGTTGACATGCCTTTTGTATGCTGATAAATGCCACTGTGCTTGTACTAGGTAGAACACAAATCTGCAAAAAGCAAGAGAATTGCCCATAACAAACAGTAAATGGCTTTTGGTGTTTTGGAGAGAGGAAATATTTCTAGCTTTAGTGATTTAGAAAATTATAACTTTGCTCTATGTCAAGCTTTTCCTTTTTTATTCCATTGCATCCACGTTCCTGGCCATAGTATTTCGAAACATGGCAAGACTGTTGTGACATGGGGTGGCTAACAAGGGCTTAGCCGTTAGCATGGAAGGGGGTGCAGAAGGCACCTGACACTCAGAGACAGCTGGAGTGGGCGCAATGATGCACCTGAAAGCATGCTCTCCTGCCCTGGTTGGAGTGACTGCACCTGGCATGTGGGAGGCTGGCCCAGACAGAGCTCCAGAGGAATGATGTGGCAGATGTCGGGCTGCAAGGAGTGACTGGTACTATTCCCTGAGCCTGGTGCAGAGCATGATGGTCCTCATCTGTTGGGTTCTGCTGTGGTCAAGGTGGTGGGCTGCCAGGTGAAGCGACAGCAGGAGATGAGCAGGCTGCATAATGCTAGGGAACAGAAACAGGAGATTGACAGGGTCTTTGCAGAGTAGAAGAGCACAAACCCCACATTGCATGGAAGGAGGGACAGCTAGAAGCTATGCTTGAATAAGTGGTGGATAGATGCCTAAGTTGGGGAGGAATGGAAGCTTGTGACTGCTGGCAACAGAAGGCAGGCTTGTTCTCTGCCTGCAGATGTGCATTTATAGGATAGGTATACTGCCATGGTAACAGATGAGGAAGAACAAGGTCTGTCAGGGGAGGTGTTGGAGACAGATGAGCCTGAACCGTTGTTGGCTCTGGGAGGAAGTGGTGGGTGATAATGGCTGGAGGCTTCCCCCTATGGGGGATGGAGGCACCCATCTGCAGTCTTGGCTGATGTCTTGAGAGGTTTGTCACTTGCTGGGAACTCAGATGTAGGGTATTGTGGAGAGTCTGCTGAGTCTCGTCTGGACCTCAGACTAGTACCTCTTGTTGCCCAACCACATGGGCACCCATGACATTGTGAGGGGTGACCTTGAGTTCATCAAGAGTGCTTACAGAGGGTGAGGGGCATGGGGGCTCAAGTAGTGCTCTCCTGAATCCTTCCAGTGAAAGGGAAGGGTTTGGGTAGGAGCATACGCACCCTGCAGGTCAACACCTGAATGTGCAGCTGGTGTCACTTTGGCCTTTGTCATTCCTGCTCAGCAACATTCATTTCTCAGAGAAGGTCAAAGAGGTCATAAAGGCCAAAGACAAAGTGGAGCAAGAATATCCTTGCCAACAGGTTTGCTAAGCTAGTGAGGAGGGCTTTAAACTGGTTTCATTGGGGGATAGCGACCAAACCCAGAAGAGGAGTGGAGTCATGGGGATGGTGAGTATGTGTCTAGGGGACAGCAAAATAGAGGAGGCACTCACAGTTTTCATGTGAAAGCAAAATGAGTGGGAGCCCATCTCAGACTCCTGTACATGAATACACAAACAGGAATCCATGCATGGTTGCAAAGCTGTGATCTCTCTGGTATTATGGAGATGTGGTTGGCATGACTAGAGTGCTGGAATGGATGTATACAGGTCCCTTTTAGAAGGGCAAGCTGGGAAGACAAGGAGGAGTTGTGCTCTATGCAAAGGAGTGGCTTGAATGTATGGAGCTTTGCTCTGAAATGGGTCACGAGCCAGTTGAGAGCTCATGGGTAAGGCACAGAGGTCAGATCAATGTGGATGATGTCATGGTGGGTGTCTGCTACAGACTGCCTGATGAAGTAGAGGAAGTAGGTGGAGCCTTTTTTAGAGGGCTAGAGAAGCCCCATGATCACAGGTCCTGGTATTGGTGGAGCACTTGAACCACCCTGATACCTGCTGGCAACATGGCAGGGCATAAACAATCCAGGAGACTTCTGGAGAGTGTCAAGGACAGTTTTTTTTGATATGAGTGTTGGACAAGCTAGCTAGAGGTGATTTCTGCTGGACCTGCTGTGAATAGCAGCCTTGAATATCTGCTTTGGTGGAAGTGGCCATGAGATTGTGGAATTAAGATCGAGACAGGTGAGAAGGAAGAGTAGTAGAATTACAATCTTTGGTTTTAGGAAAGCAGATTTTCTTTTTTATGGACCTGGTTGACAGGATCCCATGGGAGACAGCCATGGAGAGCAAAAGGCCTTGGGAAAGCTGGTTGATCTTCAAAGAAAACCTTAATGTGGGGGGTGCTTCCTGTTAACTGGAAAAAGGCAAACCACTCATCTTCAAAAAAAGGCAAGCATGATTTAGGGAACTACAGGCCGGTTAGCCTGAGGAAAACTATGGAGCAAATCCTCACAGAAGCCGTGAAAGACAGTAAGGTGATTGGGGAGAAAAAACATTGTGGGTTTATCAAGGACAAACCTGGCCTGACCATCCTGGTCGCTGCCTTTAGTGAGATGACTCTGCCAACGGACAAGAGGAGAGCAGTGCATGCCACTTTCTTTAACTTTGCCAGGGCTTTTTACATGGTCTGCCATAATATCCTTGTAGCCAGTTTGGAGAGATGTGGTTTGAACTGGTGGATGACAAGCTGGGTGGAAGACTGTCTGGAACATTTGGCTCAGAAAGTATCAATCAACAGTACAAAGCTGATCTGTTAACCATCTTTTAGTGGCATCCCTCATGACTCAATACAGGGGCAAAAACTGTTTAATGTCTCTTTTAACAACTTGGACAACGGAGTGAAGTGCAATCTTTGTCAGATTGCAGATGATCTCAAATGGGGGTGGGGTGGGTAGCTGGAGAGCAGCGCTGCTATTCAGGGGGATTTAACAGGTGAGGAAATGAGCTGACATGAACCTCATGAAGTTCACCAGGAGCGGATGCACAATCCTGCCCTGGGTTGGAGGAACTCCATGGAGCAGTACAAGCTGGGACTAGCTGGCTGGAAAGCAGCTTTGCAGAAAAGGACCTGGGGGTGACAAGTTGTCCCTGAGTGAGCAGTGTGCCCTGGGGCAAGGAAGGCCAACCACACCCCAGGCTGTATGAGTGTAGCCAGCAGGCTGAGGGAGGTGCATCTTCCTCTCTATTAAGCCTTTGTGAGACCACAGCAGGAGCTCTGTACCCAGTTTTGGGCTCCCCAGGACGAGGAAGTCATCGATGTCCTGGAGCAAGTCCAGCAGAGGGCTGCCAAGGTGACTAGGGAGATGGGACACACGATGTGCAAGGAGAGGTTGAGAGGGCTGGTTTTGCTCAGTGTTAAGAAAAGAAGGCTGAGACGGGTCTTACTGTAGTCTACAGCCATGTGATGGGAGGGTGCAGGGAAGGCAGTGCAATGCACCTCTTGGAGGCCTGCAGTGAAAGGATGAGGCGCAGCAGACAGATTGCAACAGGGAAAAATTCTGACTACATGATAGGAATGTTTTTGGGTTTGTTTTTTTTTTTCACCATGAGGGTGATCAAACACTGGAACAGGGTGCTCAGAGAGGCTGGGGAACCTCCATCTTTGGAGAGAAAACTTCCCTGGACAACCTGATCTCAGTTACCTGCATTGAGATGGGGATGAGACCAGGTGGACTCCAGAGGTCCCTTCCAACCTACATTATTCTCTAACACTGTGACCTTGAGCATTGCTTTGGAAAGTTGCTTTCAGCTAAAGAGGAAGCTGCTATATGAATTGTTTAAACAGAAGTTTTGCAAGCCTTGCAATATTTTTCTAGTTCTCTGCTATGCCTGACTGTCTGTCACGATTATTTATCTAAGTAGGGCTCTCTTTTAATAAATTCGGCATTAAAAAGCTATGGCTCAGAAGCAACTTGTCATGGTTTAACCTCAGCCAGCAACTGAGCACCACACAGCCGCTCACTCACTCCCCCCTGCCCCAACCCCAGTGGGATGGGGGAGAGAATTGGAAGACTAAAAGTGAGAAAACTCGTGTGTTGAGATAAGAACAGTTTAATAATTGAAATGAAATAAAATAGTAATAATAACAATAATGAATATACAACGCAAGTGATGCACGATATGATTGCTCACCACCCACTGACCGATGCCCAGCCAGTCCCTGAGCAGCGGCCTCCCCAGCCAGCTTTTCCCCAGTTTATGTACTGAGCATGATGTTGCATGGTATGGAATGTCCCTCTGGCCAGTTTGGGTCAGCTGTCCTGGCTGTGCCCCCTCCCAGCTTCTTGTGCACCTCCAGCCTTCTCAGTCGGTAGAGCATGGGAAGCTGAAAAGTCCTTGGCTAGTGTAAGCACTACTTAGCAACAACTAAAACATTGGTGTGTTATCAACATTGTTCTCATACTGAATCCAAAACACAGCCCTATACCAGCTACTAGGAAGAAAATTAACTCTATCCCAGCCGAAACCAGGACACAACTGAATCAAGTGACTAAGCATGTTTTAAGGACTAGAATTAGATTTCCCAGTTGTGCGTGTTAACCTAAGTGTTTTAGTTGTGTTCTGGAGAGAACTTTTTTTTATACTGCTTAAATACCTTTTCACCTAGACAGGCCTTAGCAGTGAACAGGGACTCTTCACTGTCCCTGTTGATTGTAACTTACTTTTTTTTTCCTTTAGAATATCTTCTTGCATATTGTGGATATATCTAATCCCAAGGAAATCTGGAAGTTTGCTGAAAAATTCAAAAATGAACATAAATTAAATGTGTTGGTAAGTTTGCATACGTAAATCATGTGTCTGTCTTTGGAGTGCATAACCTATGAATTTGTCCAACAGGTAGTCTAGATTTCACAGTTTGGCCCACAATTCTCTGCTTAATTTTCTCTAAATGTTTTTGCAGTAGTCTCCATCGTCTGTTTGCTCTTGTCCATTCTCACTTCACATACACAGATATGATACAAAAAAGAGAGAAAAGCAGTAATTTTTAGCTGCATCTTTTGAGGTTCTTACTACACATTTTCTGTTTGACTTTCATTACTAATAACTTTGTCCCTCTTAAAGCTAGTCCTTCTTAAAGATTAAACTTTTATAGAACGTCTAGTTAGAGCAGTCTAAAACAGAGTCAGGGAAAGAGCAAACAGTTAAGCAGCATGGCTGGTAAGGGGCTCAGTACCTTATTTAGCAGTGAAAATTTGCTCTGGGGGCTGTACTAAAACTGAGGCACCTGGAGCAGTTGTTTTGGTGCTTACTAGATGAGGAAATTCTGATAGAAATGGGGAAATAGCTTTTGGGGAGTAGCAGTGAACGAGCAGGAAGGTATGCAGGGGCAGATCTCTTTTCGAGGTGGGAAAGAAAAGCTCGAGCTTCCTCTGGAGGGTAAGGCAGAGAAGGAAGCGTGCCTGAGAATATGCTAGCTGCACCCGGCTTGCAAGCTTCTGACTGTTCATGAGGTTTTACCTTACAGTGCATCCATGCTGTGTGGTGCAGCGCTGTTTTAGCAATGTGTGAGTCGGGTGGGGTATCTGTGCAGGATTGCCAGGCAGAGAGAAAAGCTGGGGTCCCTACAACCAGGGAACAAAGTCAGTATGAAGCACCTCTGCTGGTTACTTCTGCTCTTCTCAGGGCTAACTAGGATGCAGCAATCTGCTGACCTGGCTAGTTTGGAGCTAATTCTTTTAATTTGCTGAGGGTGGTACTTCCTGCGGGCCATTCTACCACATGTTGCACAGCTTCCCATAGTGAATTTTTCCCTAATGGAGAATACATCACCACATAGCGTGGATGATGTGGGGTCAGTGTGGTCTCTCAGATGAGACTAACAAACTACGCTGCGTATTTATGTTCTAATATCTGCTCTACAACTTGCATATTACTTTCTGTGAGAAAAGAGTTTAAAAACATGGAGTGAGGTACTAAAAGGACTGTCGGCTCTTAGTGTGTATTACACATATATATGTGGTGAGACATTTCTCTGAAGATCCTTTCTTTTGTGAAAAACCTTTATGATCAGCGGCAGAGTAGTGTGACTTGGAATCGCGTGGTTTATTGAAACAGTTTGTAGCTTTGTGTTGCAGTGTCAGAAAACAGCAAACTAACATGGACTGCTTGTATGTGTGGTTTTGTTTGTAGACATTTGTGTAGATTATTTTTGTTTACAGGAGTTGTCTTACAGGTCAACAATGCAGGATGTATGGTGAATAACAGAGAATTAACTGAAGATGGACTTGAAAAAAACTTTGCAACAAACACTTTGGGTGAGTATTGAAGGCTTAGTTCTGAAATATACTTATTTTGGTTACAGAAGTGTGTTTTTTACAGCTGGGTTCATGAGGTATGTATTCCTGCTCAAAGAGGGATCATACCATTGCTATGCCAGGGAAGGAGCAGGAAAGGAAAAGAAGAAGTATTACAGCTTGTTTGGAGTGTAATTTTTTTAATTTCTCCATTTTCCAGTTGTTCTCATATCAGCGCCTTTATCATAGCAGCAGTGGACAAATGCAGATAAGATTTAATTAAATTGATTCTGAAATTTGCTAGGAAACTTTGTTCCAAGCAGTGCTGCTAATGATACTCTCTTTGTAATAAGTGTGCTCCTGTGGCTTGGATAGAGGTTGGAGCACGTTCAGATATTTAAAAAGACATTCAAATGTTCCAGTAGGCTTGAACAGCGTTGTTTGATGTAACAGAGGCACTGTGTAGGAAGACTGTGCCTTATGTAGTGCCCTGGACACTCTCTAACAGATGCAACATCTAGTCAAGTGATTGAGCGGTACTGGCTAAGTCTCAGTCACTCCGCATATAAGGGGTGCATCCCATGAACCGTGTCGTGGAGGTATAAGAAGGACAAATTAAGGGAAGCAAATAAAGAGGGAAAGGGGAGATGTGGATGAGCAGGGAAGACAGTGAGCAAAGTGGAAGGTTCCCATGTAACAGCCATGGAAAAGATGTGAGCAAACAGCCAGCCAGTCAGCAGAGAGAAGAGCTGTCTGCCGCCACTGATATCTGTAGGGCTGAAAGCTGCACCTCTTGCAATGGGAGATGTGGTGCTTGCATCAACAAACAGACCTGACACTCTCTTTTCCCTCTGCCTCCCTGCAGGGTAGGTGGCTTTCCCAAGGGACTGTCTTTAATATATTCAGAAGTGATACATTAGGGAGGAGCTGTGGTGCTTTGTTTCTGTGTTTTCCTCCTGTTTATCAGTATCTGGGATGAGGAAAGGGGAAGCTTAGGCTATAAAGATCAGGCATTTTTAGAACTAATATAGGCTGGAAACCATTGTTGAGTTTTATTCTTAACCTTTTTCCTGTGTTGCTTCCTTAATTCCTATTTACTTCTGAAAACTAACACTTTAGGTATAAATGTCTTGTGCTTAGCTGATGTGGTGCATACAGCTTGTTTTTTCTGCAAGTCTGACTGCATTAAACTGACAATTAATTCAAGTATAAAGGCACAGATTATTAATCTTCTGCTAGCATTCTTCTGTTTCTCGTGGTCAAAATTCAAAATGAATTTTATTTTGCCATCAAATTTCCCCTGGCTGCAGAAGTACAAGAACTTCTATCTTGAGAAATTTATTCACCTTAAATTAGTTTAAACCTCTTGTGGTCTTTCAAACAAAAATCCAGCAATGCGCAAAGGTGCAGTTCTTCCAGAGAGAAGCAGAGTGAAACAAATACAACAGTCTGAACATGAAAGCATGTTTTGGTTTAGTTTTAAACATTGAGGAAATTAATTGCTGAGGAACTGGACTAGCGCATTACTTGAGTTAGATTTTTATCACACAAGTAGAAGCAGCAAGTTCCGCTCTCCCAGCTGTAAATCAGCCTCATTAGAGATATACAGCTGCACAGAGGAAGCTGAATTACAATTGTAGCAAATTAGGAAAATACCCATATTATCTTTTATGAATGTTACATATAGATCTTGTTTATTTATCTGTGTATCACTTGCTGCATGACTGTATAAGAAGGTCAAGGAGGTGATTGCACATTTGAGCAGATAACATAAAACAGGTAAGTTGTCCTCTGTTGACCAACTTCTGCAGAGTTCAAACAAGACTGGGTTGTTTGCTTAGACTGGTTCTTTCTAGGCAACAATAAGGATTAAATTTCGAAGCTTTTAGAACAGAGTGGGACTTGGTTGAGCTGGAAGAGGCTGTCTGTGCAAGAGAAAGCATTGGTTCTTCGCGTGTGTCTGACTTGCAAGCACAGAAGCTATCAACAGTGCAGGCTTTTTTTCTTCAAAATCAGAGATGGGGTAATAAATTGTATCTGCTGGAGTCATAGCAGGAGAAGGCTGTATGGAGAAATGCATGTCAGAGTAGATGCTGTGTTAAGTCATTTCCCTAAGCACTAGGTACCTTTGGGTGTGCTTTACTTTGGAGAAGTTATTTCTTTATCAGTAACTACCTGTGGTTATAGGTTCCCAGAGAAAAACTTGGCTAAATTACATATGGCTGGTATATAGGTTGGCTGTAAACTAGAATGTGGTCTGAGAGAACAAGCTAAATTCCCTTCTCTGCCTCTTTCCCCAGAAAAGCTAAAGCCTGAATGCTGACACGGGCTCAAGGCCCCTCTTTTGAAAATCTGCAGTTGTCCCCCTCGTCAGCAGCATGGAAACAATAACTCATGACTGCCTGACTTCTGTAGAAATAAGGTGGAATAATATTAATATTTTTTTCAGATCTTGACATGCAGGATGTTCCTCCCATCTTTCTTTGACTGTTTCTACCCTGGATCTTAGCTTTGGTCTAGTAAAGGAGTGTGTAGGTTGTAACTGTCTAAGAACGCAAGACTCTAAACTGTAACATGCTTTAAATGCAGAGCAGAGTTTTTGAATTCGGTATCTGAGATCTGATTAACATTTACATAAGCTGTAGAATTGCTCATTTAGGTGTCTAAAATGCTGTGGAGCTTTTAAATCCAGGCTAGGAATATTTTCCTCTTCACTGACTTGTTAGTCTGTTTTCAGATATTTTGTGTAATGGATGTTAGAGTTCAGTTCTAATTGATCATCTGACTTGTGGAACATACTTTATATCCTGGTTAATGGTTGGACTCTATCTTAAGGGTCTTTTCCAACCTAAATGATTCTATGATTCTATTCTATGATCTCTTCTTGGACATATATGGGGCAAAAATGAATGCATAAGTCCTCTGGTAGATGTGAATATGTACAAAAATAATACTGGTTAGGATAGAAAGTAAACTTCCCTTCATGTGAAGCACCACTGACTGGCTAATTGAGGACAGCTCACTGAAATAGGAGGTGTAGAGTCCTCTCTGGTGGTGTTAGAATATACAGGTGGGTGAAGGTCATGAAAATGCAAAATGCAGGTTGATAGTTCAGGCTTTGTATGGTTTGTTTAGTATTCAAGTTCAAACTGTAAACTGCTTTGGGCAGGCAGTGGCAGCTGTATCTGTGCTGGTGCCTGGCATCTTTAAAATGGGGCTCAGGCACAAATGCCACATGGCTTGTTGTGGTTCTGTTGTTGCTGTCACATGAAGTACCTTACCTTTTTTCCCGGCTAGATCCCCAAGGATTATTTTGCTCTGATTTCTGGAGCTCAGTGAAGGTGTAGAGAGCAGAATAGCTGTGGAGCACTTAGACTGTAATGTGGGAGCGCTAGCCAGACATGAGTCTGAAATGGCACATTGCTGATTGAATCACACCTTCGGTATGAAATTGAGCGACTGGCTTGTGGTAATGTGGGCTGATTTCCTGGGGAGCTGCCGATCCTGATGGGCAGATTTTATTTGTGTATCCTTTAGTTTGTGTGTTGTTGCCCTTAACGTTTCCTCCTGTGGGCTGGCCTTCTACTCAGGGTTGTATCCAGGAGCTGGGCAGCAACAAGCAATCATTTCTTCTGATGAGACTTGCAGACTTCTGAGTCAACACTTCTTGTCTTTTTTATTTTATTTTACTTGTTTTAGTAAAACTCCCAACAAAGACTATTCAAACTGACAGTATTCAGCCAGTTTGGAAAAAAACCTGTCAGCATTGGTAGGCAAGTGAAGGCAACAGAAGCGTGTTCTTATTGAAGCACTAGACATTTAGCTGAAACAATCCTTGTCCCTCTATTTTATAGCCTGCCTTACTTTACTTTTACTCGACATATCTTCTTGCTTGACATGGAAAAATGGCATATATGTTACATTTTTATTGCTACTTACCAGCCAAGGGGATGCTAAAACACACTCAGAGATAAATAAGTGATACTCCCAGTATGCATCTTTTCTTCAGTCTAATGTGCTCTCATGTTTTAATAATATAGCCATATACATTTACTCTCTGTGCAAGAAGGGGTGGGGCCAGAGGAAATAAGATGCTTTTCTACCACAGTAGCAGTACAGCCCATCTGTGGCAAATTGCCTAACCTGTATGGATATTTGTCAGTCTCTTCCCTACGCATAAACCATATCTAACTGGTGTTTCACAAAAGCCAGTGTTGCCTGGTGGACTGTGTTCTGAACTACTTGGAAGTCAGGCAACTTGGATACCAGCTGTCAGTCTGCCATAAGATCAGTGCCTGATCTTTGGCAAGACAACCTTACCTGTGAAAAGGAGACTACGATACCGATTCTCTTTCTAAAGAGCTTTGAGACGTATGGATGAGAAGTGCTGTGTGAAAGGATAAGGTTGACTATAATTGCAAATCAACTAGCTATACTGAAGCCTAGGTTCCCAGGACAAAGAGGAACCCTTATTGAGCTGAGCTTTGTAATTCAAGGGAAATGTAAACCTTTGTTTTGTCTTTCATGTTCATTAGCTCTTCCCATACACTCAGTTATTGCTAGTGTGGTGGAATTGGCCCTCAGAGATAGCACACTAAAATCTTCATTCCTGATCTTGTACTCAGTAAACAGATTCAGGCATCTCTCTTACTTGGAACTGCATAAATTGAAGGCTTGAAAAGATAACCAGGGCAAGGAAGAATGTCAGTTTGTTCTTTTTTTTTTTTTTTTTTTTTTTTTTTTTTTTAAGACTTGGACATAAGAAAAGTAAGCCAATTTAACTGATTTTTACCAGATGAATGAGCCATTGAAATCTGTACAATAAAAGTGTTTGGTTTTTTTGTTCCCACTTTTTTCACAGTTGAAATAACACTGTTCCTAATAATACTGCAAAGCTCAGGCAGATGGAAAACTTCACTGAGTGTGGTGCTGGCTGCCTGCCCTTATCTGAATGTTAGCAGATTAAAAACCTCACCAACAGTTTACCACTAATTGCCAGATAGAACATCAAGCAAAAACTAATCTAGAATCCACCAAGACACTTGGGTCTGCAATAATTGCATCATCAATTAATTTGATGTTATAAACAGGTAGTGGCTTTACAATATTACTTCTGCTGAAACCATAATTTTCTTTATAAATCAGTTTTAAAGTACAGGTTTTTGGGGTGACTTTAAATCTGTAAAGCAGATAGGAGTATGTGTGCATGTACTATTATTATACGTGATATCCTGTTGATTTCCAAGTCTGAAATATATATGAATCCTAAGGAGTCTTCCAGGTTTTAGCAGGCTAAAGCTGAGTTACAACGCCAGCATTTTGGAAATCTGCCTTTGCAGTGTTTGTTTATATTTTCTGTTAGGGCTATTCTATATTTTGCTTAGTTTGATGTTCTAGTACAGAAAGATTTGTAGTCTTCTGTGGGAAAGACCAGTGTCTAATACACTGTAGACTTCTGTCCCTTGCACGAGGATAGCTTTCACTCTGGTTATGCTGTGGTAGAGATGGTGAGATCCACGGTGAACTAACTGTTGCAAGAAAGTGCAGAGCTACCTTCCTGCAAGACCTAACAATAGTGTTTTCCATAGAGTCGCCTCAGCTTCTACTTCAGGTCATGTGAAAGGTAGCCTAATTTTATTTAGGAGTTTATGAAGCAGACAGGCTGATTTTTGTAGGTTTTTGGATTGGTTTTTTTTTTTTTAAACAATTTAGTGTATGAATTGAATGTTTTTCTCCATAACAGCTCCTCATTTTCTACATTTGCATCATTAAAGTTTCACTCTGTGATTGTGAAACCACTGAATTACTGCTCATACAGGTTGACAGAGGAGTTCACTGTATGGAGTTAAAAACAGGAGTTGTTAATTAGAACACAATATCAGATTACTCAACTAAATTGAGATGATCTCAGAGCAAGTGGAGCAATTACAAAATGGGCCACAAGGGAATGCATGCTGATTCAATAATTTTTTTTTTTGAGCAAGTAAACATGAAACTTAAACATTATTGTGATCAGCACTTGGGAGGGAGTATGTATGAACAAAGCGTGTTCTCATTAAGTGCCATGCTCGTTGCTTTTACTGGGATTACCATGTGTAATGCACAGGCTGACAACCCACACTGTCTAATCTACCACATGATAGAGTTTGTTGAATAGTGTGTAATGGTGGAGTTGCTGTGTCCTTATAGGAAGGTTTTAATTACACTATATTATATATGATTTCCTATTATGTGAGCTCAGCTTCAAGACATAAAACTTACAGGAATTTTTCCAAAGAAAAGGAAATGTTGAGAGGATGTTTATCTTTAAAAGAAATTGTGCATCAGTCCCAGGAGCCTCTTTAACTGGATAAAACATGGTCAGCAAGTACTGTGTCAAACCCATTACATGGAACAGGGTTGTAGCTTGTCCAGTATGTTTCTCTAGTCAACTCTTCACCTCAGCAGAGTTCAGTGAGGGCGAGATGAAATCCCGTATGTGTGGGTGATGGACTGGATGCTTTCTCGCCCCCTTCTGCATTCCTGCTGCTTCTGAACAAGCTCCCAAATTCATCCTTCTGGCCTTCTTTGTGTCACAGCAAATACTCCTTTTCAAAGGGAAGTGTATACCGTTTCGCTACAAAAAATTATTATTATTTTTTTTCCCCACCTTTACGCCAGTGGAAGCCAAGGTTTCAGGCCATGTAAACAATATACCTTCCAATGGCAGGAAAAGGTGCAACGTGCGCCAGTGAGCCAGCAATGTGCACTCGCAGCCCAGAAGGCCAACCGTATCCTGGGCTGCATCAAAAGCAGCGTGGCCAGCAGGTCGGGGGAGGTGATTCTGCCCCTCTCCTCTGCTCTGGTGAGACCACACCTGGAGTACTGCGTCCAGCTCTGGAGCCCTCAGCATTACAAAGACATGGACCTGTTGGAGCAGGTCCAGAGGAGGGCCACAAAAATGATCAGGGGGATGGAACACCTCTCCTATGAAGAAAGGCTGAGAGAGTTGGGGTTGTTCAGCCTGGAGAAGAGAAGGCTCCGGGGAGACCTTCTTGCAGCCTATCAGTACTTAAAGGGGGCTTATAAAAAAGATGGGGACAAACTTTTTAGCAGGGCCTGTTGCGATAGGACAAGGGGGAATGGCTTTAAACTAAAGGGGGGTAGACGTAGACTAGATATAAGGCAGAAATTTTTTACACTGAGGGTGGTGAAGCACTGGCACAGGTTGCTCAGAGAGGTGGTGGATGCCCCATCCCTGGAAACCTTCAAGGTCAGGTTGGATGGGGCTCTGAGCAACCTGATCTAGTTGAAGATGCCCCTGCCCACGGCAGGGGGGTTGGACTAGATGACCTTTAGAGGTCCCTTCCAACCCAAACTATTCTATGTGTCCCCGAGGGCTCTCTATTCCTCCTCTGCCGTAGATACAACTGCTGGGGAACAGGCATTAGGAAACATGGTGGCCTCAAGGCTGAGCATCTCCATTTACAGAGTATCTGCTTGAGACAAGGACATGTTTTCTCCAGAATCACCCAGGAGTAGTGGCAGTTCTTGTTCTCTGGGGAAAAAAGGTCTTCCTTTTGTTTCTGGCAGAATCCCGAAGGTCCTCTCAGAGGAGGGACAGGATCACCAAGTTACCCAATGCTTTAATGCTTTCGGTGTAAGGCACATCACTGTTGATCATCGCCTTTCCCTCCACACACCTTTGTGTTCTCTCTAGGTCTTTTAAACAATTAAAAAAAAAAAAAAAAAAAAAAAAAAAACCCTTAGAAAAATCTGTACGCTTTGAACACAGTGATAATTAAGCATTAATCACATTTGATATGCTTTAACATTTTTAACTAAGCTCTGTGGGAGGAGGTTTCTCCTTTAACAGACAAAAATGATTTTTGTGTCAAGGAAATGTACTAGAATGCTGCAGTGTTCATTTTGGAAAGGCAGATGTCCAGTACATTGATATTAATAAACAATTATTAGCAAGAAGATATACAATTTGGATATTGTCTTGATTTCCATAAGTGGGGGGAGAGGGGAATGTAGTTTCTTCTACCAAAATCAGTCTTGGTTTTCCTTGCAGTGTTTTGTTGTTTGTTTTTTTTTTAACTAAAAATAAGAATATTTTCCTTTTTTGTTTTTATACTGTTAATGCAATTCATGTTTTTATAAGGACTGTGGCAGGCAATACATTCATTTGCAGCTTCCCCTTTTACTTAGAAATTCATTTCTGTATTACTGCATGCTGCAATACAGCTGTGCTTGGCAAAACACATGCCATGAGGCACATAGCTGTGCCAGGCCTCTAGACTGGCTGTACTTAGCATTGTTCCTATTTGTTTGAACGTACTATCAAACTATGTGCCAGCTCTTACATGAATAAAAATGTGGGGTTTCAATTGATGATGGTGTATTCCAAACAACAATACACCTTATTAATAAGGTATATCTATTCTACTATTATTGTAGTAAATTTCTTGTCCAGGCTGTTTTGCCTGACAGACCAGCCTATGCAAATAAAAACATATAATATCCAAGTATATATGTTAAAGTACTAAGGAGTTTGTGTTTGGATACTTAAAAGGGGGACAACAGTTGGTGAAATATTTAGTAGTGGGAGAAATGAAATGCTTCAGTCTCAATGGCTGATGTGTCACATCTGTGTGTGTGTTTTGAGATACTAGTGCTTACCATAGGAGGCTGGGGTCAAAACTGGTCTTTTTGTGCTCTGTTTCAAAGCAAATGAGCAAGTGGTTTTGCGGGACAAGACGACTGAATGCTTTGGCTCTGTGAGATTTACTGAATTCTTAATAAACTTGAGGAAGAGAGGAGACGCTGGCTTTGCAATTAGTTTGTGGTTTTAAATAAGCACATAAACTTCTGACAAGCTGCAGTTGCTATAAGCAGGATTTTTGGCATCGAACACTTCTCTCATCCAGCTGGAAAACAAAACAAACCCCAGTTGTTAATGAGGCAATGTTAGTGCATTCATCTTTGCATCCCTTTAGAATTAACAAGCCAATATGAAGCCCCTTAAAAGTTTACATTAATCTGCAGGACAGTAAAATCAAGCATCCTCATAGCTGGTGCATTGCAGCTCTGCCTTTAGGAAATGCAGCTTATTTAACCAAGACATGATGTTACTTTGCATTTGAAGAATCCATAGCAAATCAAAATTTAATCCAGGCGCTCAGCTTGTACTGAAGTTATTTTTATTTTTTTTACATCGTGGCAGTCTCCCATAACAATCAGCGGTAGTTCTTGTTCTAATGATGTCATCGTTCAGTCTCCCCGCCACTACCAGGGGAGACGTACAGGCTCTCGTTATTCACTGGCAACTGCCTTTGCTTGCATTTTCTGCTGAAGACAGGCTGCATTTACTCATCTGCTATGCATTCGCTTTGTTTGATTTGCCAGGGTTTTAAATACGTTGTGTGCATATGGATGTCCCTCTGATTATATAGAGAAAATGAAGACTGCTGTGACTGACGGGGGAAATGAACAGTTTGTTCACCAAGCATGTAACTTGTTTGATTTTGGTAGCATATTTATAAACGTGCTGTATTTTAACTGGGTGATCTCATTGCCTCTGTGGAAGAGAGGTTATAAAGACACATGCTGAAGTCTTCATGTCTAGTGAAAAACACTGCCTCGGTAGCTCATGGAAAAAAATACGTTTGTCGCTGACATAGAATTGTTGAACTAGAGCCATTTGTGAAGAGACAAGAGGGAAGTATTACACTCGATGAAGAAACACTAGACTAAATGGGGCTAGATTGATTTTGAATTAAATATTTTTTAAAAATACAGTTTAAAGGGGGAAAAAATTAAAAAAAAAAATCTCTGAAGAGATAAAACCAAACAAAAATCCCTGTGTTGCACTTGAGTGGGTGAATCATCACTAGGTGTGTCTGAATCAAACACACTAGCAGTTGAACAATGTTTTGAATAACAAACTTTGCTGGTCATGGTAACAGCTGTAATGGAATATATTTGTGTGGTGTGTACAAATCTATGGTAAATGAACATGATTAAAGTGGGGAAGGACACAGTTCAGTTTCCCCACGTAATCTTAGCTCAGCCTTGGGCACGCAACATTAATATTCCCCCCCCCCCCCCGCCCAAGGGTTCCTTATCTTCTGTAATAGTCATACTGGGGATTTAAGAGGCAGTTTTTGTGTGCAACACAAATCAGAAGTGTCAGGGTACTCTGAGTGATTTCACAGTGAGAAGGTAAAAATGGATGAGTCTTAAGTGCATATGCAGGGGCCTAAGAAACACAAGTGTGAAGCACAGTTTTCTTCCCTTGTTCGTGACCTGGCATATATGTATATATGTGTCACACATGGAGTGGAAATGCATTCCCTATTTCTTCACTGGCATCACCTCACCCACGAGGAAATCCATACCTGAGCCATTTTGCTTTCACAGTCATGGCTGGAATGTAGCGATCAGTTTGCTCTACAGGTACAATAAACATAAAAGTCTATAAAATAACTGATGTGCCTTTTGAGAAGTATGCAGCAGTGCAGACCACTACGAGTTGAATAGGCGTATTGCAGGTAAAGCGGCAAGAAAATTATTAAATTCAGATGAAGTTTCAGAAATAGAGAGATTTTGTGATAGGGGATGGAGAGAGAAGAAAGCTTTTTTAAAAAGAAAAGTTAACGTTGTTGTCTATCTGTCTTGTAGGTACATACATTCTGACAACTGCCCTGCTGCCCCTCCTGGAAAAAGAAGCTGATGCCAGAGTGGTGAGTTTGTGATGCGGTTGAAAAGTGGTGTTTTACTGTTCTTACCTTCTGGTTTGTGACAGCATTTCTTTGACTGTGCTAGCAATGCAGGATTAGTTATAATGCTGTAAGCATCTGTAGAATCCTCTTGGATTTTGCTAACAGCAATCTCCTTCTCCAAGGCAAAGCTCCTGCCTGCTACTCTCAACCCTTCATTGGAAAGCAGAGTAAAACGCTTCCTTTGGAAACTTCCCTTTTTACTTTCCCTGGGGCAAGTTATCTCTTGCAGCATAGTGCAAAATACCTGTAACAGGAGCATAGGCTTAAAAGAACCTTGTAGGTCTTGGTATAAAACTGGACAGCAGGTACATTTTTTTAAATGAGATTTCCCAAGTTTTATATGGTGTCTCTTGTTTTCTAATTAGCTTCTATAAATACTAAACATAAACTACAAATAGTGCTATTCTGCTATTTTCTTTCTCCCAATTACATTTCAAAAGGAAGAAGCACAAAGTTCCCTGATGGAGTCAACACCACTTTGAATGAAAATCACTTTCTAAAAAAAATTCTATGTCTTCCACCTCATCTCCAGGTATGCTCCACACATGAGCACAAGCATAGCGTGAAGAGTATGCAGAGGAATCCTCCTCCTAGGGACTTCAAAATACGGCCTGAAGACCACATTACATGCATGAGTGCGATTGTGGGGGATTCCTGGTTTTGTTTTTCATCCATTTGCTTTTCATTCATTTGTTTTTCATTCATTTGATTACAGATAACTGTCTCTTCGGGGGGCATGCTAGTTCAAAAATTAAACATATCTGACTTGCAGTCGGGAAATGGGACATTTGATGGAACTATGGTGTATGCACAAAACAAGGTACAGTCCATGGTTTTGAGAACAAAGCCCAGCACTTGTTTGCTAGGTCGTTTATACCATCTGCTTTGCAGAAAGCCTGTTGTTCACTGTTGCTTTCCCACTGCATCCAACCCGTACAGAGCTATAATCTTCAGGAGTATGATGGCATGCACTTATGAGTGCATACCATTTTGTGTGGAGAGTATGGCTAGACTTCCATTTGATTTGATTTAAGTCTCGAGGGGGAAAACTGTCTTTAGCTGACAAACCCTTTCTGCCTGCTTAGTTCTTACCTACAGTCTGCAGCAAGTAGACGTGGTCAATAAAAGCAGTGTTAACCACTTTAAAAGTAAGCTTGTGGTCAGGATATGGATTGCAATGACCATGGTGGTCTCTGACAAAATTATCCAATAAATCCCAATCAGGATGAGAAAGGGTATATTTCGGCTATACATAAATGCCCTGGTATTTACAGCATATTTGGTGTAGTTTATCTCCCTGGGAACTAACTTGGTGGACAGGCTATTGAACTTGATGCTAGTCTGGCTGGTTTTGCTCTATCCTAGAGACAGCAAGTTGTCTTGACAGAACAATGGGCAAAAGCTCACAGAAACATCCATTTCTCTGTTATGCACCCCGGCTGGGCAGACACTCCAGGTAATACCTGCATGACACTGACTATATTTTTTTTCTTTCCAGGTTTAGTCTAAAAGCAAAGAGAAATGAGAGGTTCTGGTAGATTTCTCCAACAGGTGCAGTGATTTCTTGGCTCCAAACTGGTACTTGAAGTAGTTTTGTACCCCCTTGGTAACTCAGTTCTGCACAGTGTCTGCTATCTGTGTATAGTCAGAGAATAATAATGGGCGATGAATGGTTCCAGCCCCACACAAATGCACAGCAGAGCCATAGTGCATTAAGCTAACCTTTAAGTTACATTTTTAGTGGGACTGTTAAACACACAGAGAAGAGCTTTTGCCTCTGTGGGTACCAATGTGCAGACGTTGGGAATTTGCAAGGGCATATAGGAAAATGGAGCATGCACCATTGTGCAAGCCCTGTTCCTCTGCTCGTCCTCTAAACATTTACTGCTGTCGAGAAGCAGCGTGTTTGGCCAGACAGCCCTTTGTCTGAGCTGCAGCTGTTCTTCAGTGATTGTGTCTCAGCAGGCGGGCCAGCATCGGTTATCCAGTATGCATGTTGCGTTCCGCAATATGTTACCAGCCCCTAACGCCCAAGCTTGGGATGCAGACTAGCAATCCGATCTCTAGGTCTTTTCTAGGGATGCAGTTTCCCAAATTTGCTTCTGATGACAGAAGCATTTACCCTGTCTACATTATGCTTGAAAACTGCCCTTTCCAACTAAATATCCTAGTATTTCTTTTTCTTTAAAATACGTTTATTTTTGCACATCCTTTGTGGATTTCAAACCTAATGGAGCATAAAGTTATCCCACCTTAAAGTTCAAGGACTCTCCAACCCCCCAAAATAAACAGCTGCAGGGGATGGGCCTTCAATCATCACCTGTTGGACAAAATAAAAAGAATCCAGAGTTTAAACATGTATTATGTTGTTGGCTTAGGTACTATTCACCATACAGTTTTTAAATCATAAAATAGTTTGGGTTGGAAGGGACCTCTAAAGGTCATCTAGTCCAACCCCCAGGCCGTGGGCAGGGACATCTTCAACTAGAGCAGGTTGCTCAGAGCCCCGTCCAACCTCACCTGGAATGTTTCCAGGGATGGGGCATCCACCACTGCTCTGGGCAACCTGTGCCAGTGCTTTACCACCCTCAGCATAAAAAATTTCTGCCTTTTATCTAGTCTACGTCTACCCCCCTTTAGTTTAAAGCCATTCCCCCTTGTCCTATCGCAACAAGCCCTGCTAAAAAGTTTGCTGCCATCTTTTTTATAAGCCCCCTTTAAGTACTGATAGGCTGCAAGAAGGTCTCCCTGAAGCCTTCTCTTCTCCAGGCTCAACAACCCCAACTCTCTCAGCCTTTCTTCATAGGAGAGGTGTTCCGTCCCCCTGATCATTTTCGTGGCCCTCCTCTGGACCTGCTCCAACAGGTCCGTGTCTTTCCTGTGCTGAGGGCTCCAGAGCTGGACGCAGTACTCCAGGTGTGGTCTCACCAGAGCAGAGTAGAGGGGCAGAATCACCTCCCCCGACCTGCTGGCCATGCTGCTTTTGATGCAGCCCAGGATACGGTTGGCCTTCTGGGCTGCGAGCGCACATTGCCGGCTCACGTCCAGCTTTCCATCCAGCAGTACCCCCAAGTCCTTCTCGGCAGGGCTGCTCTCAATCCCTTCATCCCCCAGCCTGTATTGACACTAGGGGTTGCCCCAACCCAGGTGCAGGACCTTGCACTTGGCCTTGTTGAACCTCATGAGGTTCACACGGGCCCACTTCTCGAGCTTGTCCAGGTCCCTCTGGATGGCATCCCGTCCCTCTGGCGTGTCGACCGCACCACTCAGCTTGGTGTCATCTGCAAACTTGCTGAGGGTGCACTCGATCCCACTATGTCATTGATGAAGACATTAAACAGCACCGGTCCCAATACAGACCCCTGTGGGACGCCACTTGTCACCAATCTCCATCTGGACATTGAGCCATTGACCACTACCCTCTGGATGCGACCATCTAACCAATTCCTCACCCACCGGACAGTCCACCCATCAAATCCATACCTCTCCAGTTGAGAGAGAAGGATGTTGTGGGGGACCGTGTCAAAGGCCTTACAGAGGTCCAGACAGACGACATCTGTAGCCCTTCCCATGTCTGCTAAATACAATGCTGCAATTGGTTTCCTAGAACTGGTGAGAAGATAAGAGCTAAAAATCCTGTTAGAATACCTAAGTTTTGGTATTTCTGTTTCCCCCATGTCTTACTTCTTTGCAGTTTAGAATGGAATTGGCTCAGGAACCTCTCACTGATCCTGTTCTCAGCTCCTACTAGTTTTGTCCCTGTAATTTGACCCAAACAAACAACTGGTGGATCATCTGGCAGTTTAGCACTATTATACCACAAGTCATCGTACTCCTAGCTATGGGGAAATACTTATTCTTTCATAAACTCTGAGATGCCTTGTCTTCTTCCTACACTCATAATGGCAATTTTAAGCTGCTCTTCTATTTTTATCAAAAAAGCCTTGCATGGCAGACCACCATTCCATTGTTATTCTCTCTAGCTGTGAGATCGTCAATGCCAGATTTCTATCAGAAGATGAAGAATACTCTGCGCACAGAGGCCCAGGGAGCTGATACTGTTGTATGGTTGGCAGTATCATCTGAAGCGACAAAGTTACCGAGCGGCTTGTTCTTCCAAGGTAAGGCGGCAGTGTCTTACGTTGCATAGCAGTGGAGATCCCTAAGCTGCCTGGACTGTAGGATCTGGCCTGGAAGGGGATGAAGGCTCGACCAGGCAACCCTTGTTCAAAGGATAAAGTATTTCTCAAAATCCTTCCAAGACTAAAGGCTCAAGTGAGCATCGTGCAACCAGGGAACGACCGTGTTAAGTTGTCATGTTCCTGCTTTTGTCCTCTAAAGTAGCTGATAGAGACTTCAAAGCATTTCTTTAGGGAGGGTTTGGTGGTTGTTTTTTTTTAATGAAAATGGCTGTATGCAGGACTGTGCCAAGGGAAGGTGAATCACAGCAGTCAAACAGCATCTTTTATGATGCTGGGAAACTAGCATCCTTCTCACAGAGCACTGGGGGTTGGCTTTGCTTTGACAGGCTTTTCCTACCGTTCCATGCTAGTTAAAACTGCCAACTCCCCCTTTCTCTGACGCTGGGCAGAGACTTGAGCACAGTGGCGTTTTTGGCACTGTAAGCACAGGGAATGGAAAAATAGGGCAGAGCCTTTCTTTTCTCCCAGGCAAATGACAGGCATCTTAGTAGGAGCAGCTGGAAGCATAGATGTCTTAATGGTGATGCTGGTCAGTCCAGTAGGAGAAAGGAAAAGCTCACAGTAATTGTTTACAGGAGCCCAGTACTTTTCTTGGATGTGGCACTCAAATCCTGATCCACTGAATTTCTGGCACAGCATGCAGGAAGTTCAGACTTTTCTGGAGTTGGGTTGACTTTGTCCCTTCTGTCGCCTCCCAGACAGTCACACAGGGTTGGTTGACAGATACTTAACCAGACCTTTTTCATGTCATCATGTGGTGCATGCATGCATGCACCTACATCCCAGCTGGTCAGTCGTCTTTGTAGAACCAGGCTTTGTCTTTTTCGTATTCCTATCACCTTCTTCTGGTCCTAATGCTTCTGCTCAGTTGTCCTTGCTCTAGATCATAATTCCACCCAGGCTCTTGTCTTTGGCCTTTGTCTACCCCCAGCTTTAGTAAACAGGGAACACACCTTGGCTTTTTAGCTATAGATAATTACTTTTGAGAGCTTTGGTCTCGGCATGACTGCTCTTAAGGCTGCAAGAGAAGTCCTGTGTCCATGTCCCATGCTTATCAAATAGCGATGAAGTCAGTTATTTCTCTCTCCTACTGCCCTTTGGAAGCCACAGCTTAGTATGGGCCCTTTTCAGGCCCTTTCAGTAACGGGGCTTTGTGTGCAGGAATACTTTACCACAAACCCTGCTCTTCTGGTCCTAGACGGCCATTTCCTGAATCGGTCGCACCTTCCCTCCATTTCTTCCGTTCTCTTTTATTCTGTTCCCTTTAAGTGCAAACCAAAGCCAGCAATCTTTTTTTTTTCCTTAGGAAAAAAAAATGGGAAGTGAGAACATGACTTGTACAACCAGAATTCTCTGCATCTGCCAAAACAAGTAAAAAATGTTTGACAGAGTCCTGCTTTCCAAAGACTAGAAGCATCTTCTCCGTGATGCTGAACTTGGCTTCACACATAGTTCCCAAACTTTAGCACAGGCTACTAGAAGCACTACAATTAGGTAGGAAGCAGTTCATATTCAGTGATGGAGAAGGGAACGTGCCTCTGCACGTTTCTCTCTCCACAGTTTCCCGTAAGGAGAGGTTATGTGGTGTGTGCAGCCAGTTACAACATTTGCTCTTAAGAGAGCAAACATCTCTGCTCCCCTGGGCAGCCTGGTGGCAGCCTGATAGGTTTTCAGAGAAATCTGCTGCCCAGTGTTGCAACAGCTTGTTCTTTTAGTCTCAGCTGGCTACTGTGAAAGTTGGACTTACTAAAACAGACTAACAGTGCTGCACCAGCGCTCTGACGGTTGCTTCATAGACATCTGAGAGCACTGCCATAAGGTTCCCAGGCTCTAGATACCGTGTTTTTGGAGAGAAAAATCCCTTAGAATGGATGGTGATATAGCTATATTTACACAGAGTGAGCGAGGAGTACGAGATTTGTAAAACCAACCAAAGCATCAAAATCAGCAAATTTGGTCAGACATCTTTATGTTGGATACATGTTACTTACGGTGATTGAGCGATTAGCATAAGTTCTTTAGCAGTTAGAATTTAACCATTTATTTTTAAGGATGAAAGTAAGCATTTTAAGGTATAATCCAAACTACAAAGTCCCAGCTGGGGAATTTGTGTAGCACTAGAAACATTATCCAGGAGGCAAGAAAAAACCCTGTCTCATGCTGAAAAAGCAAGCTGCAAGTGAGGTCTTGCTCCCCAGTCTAAGTCATACTGCGCTAAAGCACAATCGCTCTAGTTCCAGAATACAAATGAAATTAGTTTAATTTCTGGTTTGGAAGATATGCTTAACTGACATTGTTTACAGATACCTAGAAGGTAAGTTTCCTGGCTTCAAGACCGTGAGGTACATTTGGGCAGTATAGAGCCTAGCAGAAAAATCTCCTTTGTGCTAGAAGAGGTAGTTAAATATACCCATAAGGATTTTTTCATTTTTCGTCTTCCAGACAGGCAACCAGTCCCTACACACTTACCCCTGGCAAGCACCCACAGTCCACCGGAGGATGAGGAGAAGCTAATGGAGGTGCTGGAAGAGTTCTCCCAGAAGTTTAAATCCACTTCTCCAGGAACTTAGTGTCACTGCTGACACAGCGTAACCACAGAGCTTCTAATTACACAGTAACAGTACTGTAGTGCGCCTGCTGTTGAGGGGAAGTAGGATGCCGTAGGCCTCTTAAAAATAAATTGTGTTCAGGTGTTCTCATCACGGGGGAGAGTGCTGCCTGTGACTTTTTTCTTTTTCTGCTGCCGAGAGTCTCTCCCATTGTGAATATGCACCTGCTGTCTCATGACACAGTAAGGTTGTGTTCTTTGAATTGGAAGAGAAATTGGGAGGCATTAAAACAAAACCCAAGGCTTTGTGAAGTTACCCAAAATCTTTTAAAACACTCAGCACGGAGAAATGCAGAGGAGCGTACCTTCATGAGGGCCACTGAAAGACTTCAGGAAAGAAGTAGTAAATGTTTTAAACAATATTTAACAATTACTGTATTTGACAGGTTGGTGGCTTCCTTTACTGCGTGAGGGTGACTGGGCTCGAACCTATAACTGGGAATGCAGAAACTCTCTCTTGTATCGCCTGCTTTGTTTAAACGGAAGGATTCCTCATGGCCTTCAGTCTCTATAAATCAATGCTGGTATGCAGAAGTGATCTGCTTCCTCATGTTTAAACAGCAAGAATTTAGGAACGCTGCCAAATGCCTTCCACATTACTCTATGGAGCCAGGGCTGAATATTATCCCGTTTATGTCAAGACACCATAAAGTAGGAGGTTTCAACACATACCACACCCAGACATGGTTGGATCCAGCAGAGAAATGGCTGCATGACTCTAGGCATGAAAAGAAGTAACGTGCTAAGCTGTACGTGCTTGCCATTTCTGTGAAAGATCAAAGGGAATTGCTTTATCGTTATGAATGGATTAAGAGGGGGAAGGGAACACTGGGGGGCACAGGTTTCAGAGAAGTCCACCTCCTGATGAGAGGGTTGTGTTTTGCCTGGAACTGTTTATTTCCAGACACAGAGGATGGGATTTGTCTTCCCTGACCTGTGGACGTTTGAATTACTCATTGGGATTCTCACTGTAAATCAGTAGAGAGAAAACAGGCTTTTTCACAGTGATTTACTGGATCTAGTTTAAGAAACAACCCCTACATTCCTACATCTTTCTACTGGCGATGAAGACAACCAGCTCAGACTAAGACATTCAGATGGGGTTAATTTTGTCTTGCGTGTTTCAGATTTACTGCAAAGCCAAGACTATTAATAATGATAGTGGTAACACACTTTCTCCTGAACTGAGTGTGTTTGATAGCAAACTGCATACAGAACCCAACAAAGTCGCACTACTGTTTTACACATGGCTGTAGACCAGTGTGGTAGGACAAAAGACCTAGACACAAATATAACACGGGTGTTCTTGAGCTCCGTACAGTGACTCGTAGCTAAAGGCCATGCTGATGGGCAGAGGAGAACTCGTTATGTCCGCTTTACATAATTCAGTTTCCCAAAAGATATCCTACTGGCTGATGGCATTTACTCATTATTCAGAGACATCCTATTAAGTATCAATTTGGAAAAAGTTTTCAGCCTATTGTCAGTCTCTCTCCTTGGAAATAAAGGCTTTACTGCGAGAGAGGCCCTGGAATAAGTTTTCCCATGATAAGCGGGGGTTGGATATGTCAGGCTGTCGTCGGACTGTCGCAGCTTTTCCTGAGGAGGCTGGATCAGGCATTCAAACTATTGCTTCATTTTAGAAACTTAACTCTTTCTTGCACTACAGTGAAAGAAAACAACAGCAAGGCTTGTACAGACGTTTATTTCCTAGAAGTCCGGTAGTAACATTTTGCACGGTTCAAACTCTTAAATACAGTTACTGAAAATAAGAGCGTGGCTGAACACGTATATAGTAACTGCATTTCTCTATCCAGTAGCTGCAAAGCTAAGAAAGACACTGGCATACTTGAGTATTTAAGTCAAGTTGCTTCTCGGCTCTTTAGAAGAAAAGTTTAATGACAGGTATTTAAATATAGTTAATAACCAAAAGTGCACTATATATATATATATATGTAAAAACCATATTTTAGTCCACATTCTGTACTGATGTATTTGAATAGCCTGTATTTTTCTTTTTAGTCACAGCTTAAAAATGAAACCAAAGGTATGAAAACTGCTTTAATCAAAGTTTGGTCACAGTGTAAAGGAGCCAGATACTATGGTTTAAGAGCACTTGTGATTGAAAGAGAGTTAAAACACAGGACAGCAATTAGAAACAAAATCCGAAGTCTCCCGATGATGCTTTATTTCAGCCCTTTTCCACAAGAGCAAACACGGTGTGTGGCTGTAAAGCCAGCGAGATGCTTTGTGTTAATGCAATCCAGAATGGCTCGTACCTGCATGTAAGCAAATGCATTTAGTGCCACCTATAAAATTTTTAGGGGCAAGAGAAAAAAAACGGCATCCAGTGACAGATTACCAGAAACACAAGGTGGCGCAAGTTCTTGCTAAGCAGTGCGCACTGGGGGCTTCAGTACACACCTGGTTTATAAGGAGCCGAACGACAAGCGCCGCAGCTGTTCTTACTGCCCTTCCCTTTCCACACTCAGCCCAAGGCTTCTTCTATCCGCTTGCAGGCTTGTATGACTCTGGCCTCAGTTGTTTTTCACATTCTGAAAGCTTTCGCGTTTTTCTTCGTTTTGTGAAGGTTTTTGCTCTTGGGGATTTTGCACCAAGAGGAATGCAGCGCCACAGACCACGCGTAGAGTCATTTCCCCATGGCCTAATGGAAAGGCACAGCCCGTCAACAGTGCAGCGGGACCGACTGCAGGGATGCAGGGGCTACTGAAACGTTTCTCTGTCTTGGGTGAAAATTGTAGGAGGTCAATGTAACAGATAACAGACAATTTTGTAAACTGCATTTCCTCTTTTCCCAAGTTTCATTTCTGGGCCATGTTTATTCTTTGTAAAAAAACCAAAACCACCTGCGGTTGATTAAATGTATAAACAATTGTTTGCTGTCTGCCTTTGAATAGCAGGGCGTTCCCATGTATACCTCGCTATTCTGGAGTAAACTGCAAATACCAACTGTTCGCATTTGCAGCAACGCACCCGCCAGCTTTTGTGCTGTCCTAACTCTCCACACTCACTGTTCCACTCACTGGGAACAAGTCGCAAGCAGGGACAACCCTTCCCGTTAAACAAGGCTCGGGTGGGGTGTTGAACATGCCCTGCCTGGGCTCAAAGAGGGGAGTGTTACTATAGACTTGGATGCAAACAGGCTTAAGTCAGTGCTGAAAAACTCAGCGTAAACAATTTATTTGCTAGGACACAGCCCTGGGCCAGACATTTCAATTTTAAATTCAATCACTAATTGTATTTTTTTGAATAACAGAGGATTTTTTAAAGCCATAGCAGTAGGAGCAGTACTAGTTTTCATTAATCAATGTTTAACTCAGTGAGTGGAGACTGAACATGGAGTTACTCTTTCAGAGAACAACCTGGTGGTCATTGACTCCAGTGGAGAAGGGCAGCTATAAACCAGTTTAATCCGCAAGTTCCTTTTGCCTGTGCCCTTCTTCCATTCCCTGTGTATGCTGCTCTCTCACACTCCCTGCGCAAAAATAAAGCTCCCCTTCTCATAACACCAGATCCTACTTATCTAAAAATCAGTGCTGGTCAACATCCACCCTCTGTCTTTTTAAACGAGCTGTTATCGCTCTGAATGCCAGCAGGAAGCTTCAGATCTCTCCTGGCTCAGCTCAGCTTATTTCCCTGTTTGTCCACCAGGCTTACATCTCTTGTTTTGTTGGGAGAGGTAGTTCTGAGTGCATTTGGGCAGACCCAGTGACTGATTACAGGAGATAATTTTGAAATGCCAGTAAGACGACTTGAAAACTCTGTGTTTCTGCAGTTATCCTAACAGCACTGATCTAGACAATGAAAGAAAGAAGGTACTGAAAAGGCAAGGAGTCTAATGGGGAGTGAGTGTAACAAAAACACTTCTGAGGCTAAAAGTGACCAAACCCAAGAACTTCAATATGTGAAGCTGATCAGTATTTATGTTCCTCTCTCTAGAGGGAGCCATCAGATAAAAGTTAGGAAAAATGATAGATTCCTGTGAAGGAAACTTGTTCTCTCTCAGAGTAGAATCTAACGCACAGCCTTACAAAGAGACACAGTGCCAGCCTGGCCAAAGGTCTTCAGCAGGCCAGGTTTTCAGCCTACTGTCACGAGAAACAACTCAAACCTTTGCTGTGCCAGCAGTGACAGTGGTATTTCACAGATAAACATGTTGCTAGAACAGAAGAAAAGGGGTAAAACCTGCACCTGTGCAAACTTCAGGCAGCTGCCAGGAAGTGGCGTTTTCCTTGATGGTTAAAAATCATCTTCTTGAGCACCTTCCCTTTACTTTCCAGCTGAGAATCCGCGATCCGCAGGGAGCCTTGGGGCGATTCAGAAAATTGCGCAATTCGTTCACTGCCCAAACACCCTGCTTCCCTTGGCTGCTCACCCGCTGCCGGGCCGTCGGAGTGAGGATTCGCCGTGGCAAAGGAACGACCCCGCTTGCCCGTACCAGTAGTTGTCAGTTTTATGCCAACTCACAGAACGGGCAGATGAACGGGTCCAGTGAAAAACCCAAATTCCTCATTACGAATCGGCACACGCCTAGAGATGGAAAAGCAATAGCCAGAAGCTGATAGAAATTAATTCAGTGGGGTTGAACCAGCACAATTTATTCAGTTACGTTGGAGACACTTATTTACATAATGGCACAGAACTGGAAAGTGTTACAATATAATTAGCGGAAAAGATGGTCAAATTGCTGAGCAGTATTCCTAGAAAACACCGACCTGAACAAAAGCCAGTAAGATTTTTTTTCATGTAAAATCCCTCTATTCTGAAAGACAACAAAGCCCACAAGATATTGGTCAGTATGGTGAACTTAACTTACCAAGTAGAGAGTCAGCAGCAATGCTCAGCCTTTGGAAAACTAAACCACCTCTGAAACTAGTGGTAATGACAGAGATGAATCAAGTTCACGTACCCATTTTTTTCTGAAACTTTCTTGATTACTTGGTGGTGGCAACCCCACAGAATTTTCTTGGGACAGGACAAAGTAGAGGTGTTAATGATGGGTCTTTCACATCTGAGGGAAGCCCTGAGCTGTTTGTATTTGGTTGGTACATGCAAAGGTGCTGAATTTGGTGAACAGGGATGAAAAAAATTGTATGGAGAAGCCTGGGAAGTACAAAGGTGATAAAACCTTTAATAAATTCAGATTATTTAATGTATAGGGAGAACAAGTAACTGGAGAGAGGCAAAACCTGTATCTTCATAAGGCCTGACGCCTCTTGGCACCATCTCAGTAGTGATGCGTCTCTTCCCCATCATTTAAATATCGAAGTGCTTCCGCATGTAACGCATTTCTCACAGCACTACTTGAGGTAGATAAATACTATTGGGCAATTAAACCAAAGAACAAGAAATTGAAGTCAGATCTTCATAGACTCAATGTACCACCCTATCACTAGAACAACTCTATACTCCTCGTGGCTTCTGGATCCTGACCAGGGCTGCTGGGGGGCAGGGGATGGTTCGGCTTTGTACAGTTCTGATGAATATTCATTTCTACACTACTGGCTTTTTTTGTATGCTGATTAACATTCTCTCTTGGCATCTCTTCTTTGCAAAGACTTCGCCAGTACACTGTGCTCTCTTGGTTTCGTTTTGTTTTGAGTTCGATGTCCCCACATGGCACCAATTTCAATGCCTTTGAACTCAACCTCTTTCTGTTCTTAGCAGCACAATGTTGTCCTGCAGCAAACAACATGTCAGAGATGGCCAAAGACTAGTCACAAGGGAAAATCCCCCAAACTGGGAAAATGCAATGAAAAGTCACATGTGACCACACAGAGTTAATTTCAAACTTAAATTCCAGAACTTCAGGTTATTGTTAAACTAGGGACCACTTTTTTCTTCTGAGGAGCAAAGATTTCCTGCCAAATTTCACATGCGATTTTGAAGAGAAAAATCTGTTTCTTCCTCAATATTACACAATAGGTCAACGCTGAAGGGACTTAGCACATTAATCCATCCTGAGAAAAGGATCAAGATTGTTGTTACCGTTGCATCCTATTGTCACATATAGAGCCAAAGTCTTCTAAATCCTAATTGAAAACATCCCATGTGCTCAATGTGGTCTCCTGGAAAGGACATGGCCTTCCCACACATTGTAGACCTATTTCCTATGCGCGACAAAACAGAATTTTGGTTGTTCTTACTCAAACCCTATTGCAAGCCGCAAGGACAGGCATATGTAGCTACTGTTAGTAGCCCTAGTATTTTAGATTTAGATTTAAAGAGAGACATCTTTTTTCTAACCCATGCAGTAGATGCAGACATGAAGTAGATTTCGAATTACTGAATAGCTGAGGTGGGAAGGGACCTCTGGAGGGAGGTCATCTGGTCCAACCACCCTGCTCAAGCAGGGCCACCTAGAGCCAGTTACCCAGGACCGTGTCCAGACGGTTTTTGAATACCTCCAAGGATGGAGAATCCACAACTTCTCTGGGCCACCTGTGCCAGTGCTCGGTCACCCTCACAGTGAAAAAGTGTTTCCTGATGTTCAGAGGGAACCTCCTGTGTTTCAGTTTGTGCCCATTGCCTCTGGGCCTGTCACTGGGCACCACTGATAGAGCCTGGCTCCGTCCTATTTGCACCCTCCCTTCAGGTATTTATACACATTGATGACATCCCCCTGAGCCTTCTCTTCTCCAGGCTGAACAGTCCCAGCTCTCTCAGCCTTTCCTCATAGGACAGATGCTCCAGTACCTTCATCACCTTAGTGGCCCTTTGCCCTGGACTCTATCCAGTAGCTTCATCTCTCTCTTGTACTGGGGAGCCCAGACCTGGACACAGTTGGGAAAAAAGCTGCATATTCCTCTCTAACAGTGATTTCCTCAGCAGGCATAAAGCAGACCTTTTTTTCCCCCTACACCTTTTTTGGATCACTCACAATCCTTTTTGTTCATCCAGCCATCCACCTTCTTATCAGCAACCAGCCTCACACAGAAGGAACACATCCCTCCTTCTCCCAGTACTGGAGATACTCATGCCACCCTCTCGGGCAAAGCGCAGTTGCCACTTTTGATGTGCTAAGAGTCAACATGCTGACATTCGGGTGATGGCCTCCAGTTCAAAATGGCGAGGTGGGGAGGCCACTTGGGCTTCACTATGAAAAGCAGCTGTAGACAAGAGTGCTAACAGCTGAGCACACTAATGTCACCATTCAGGATTATTCTCTGTTACACCGGCTGACTTTTAGTCCTATGCACTACTCTGTTTCAACCATGTCTATCCATGACATTAGTCTCCTGTAGACAGAAGGACCATCAGTGCTATCATTGCAAGCAGTTGCCCACATACTTTTCCCCTTACTTAAGTATTTTCAGCTTAAAAAGACTGAATTTTGGGGCTCAGGTTGATCTTCCTTCAGCCACCTGGAACACAAGTGGCTCAAGTCAGCTGCTCGGGCACTGTGTATGTGACCAGTGCCCGCCCCATCACCTGCCTAAGCGCTACAGATACTGTTCATTTTAAAACCAAGAACGGCGGGTAGATGCTCTGAAGAGCACTGCTTCTTCCCCCAAGGAAACACCAGCTAAGAGAGAAATGAAAATCAATTTTTCTAAAGCGAAGAGCAGAGGAAGGCCAGCATTGTTTGTACGCCCCTTGGCACAGCAGGAGATATCACTAAAAGCCTGCTGCTGCACTTCAGCAACCCTGGGGAAAAAGGGACTTTGCTTCATTTGAGTGTGTGTGGGTGTGTGTGTGGGGTGCCGCATAGTTTACATCTGTACCAAAAGACACTCTACCCCCCCCCCCCCCAGTAATGCAATTCGTAAAAATAGCTCAGATTTGTTATTCAGCAACTAAAATGGAAATAAAAGGACCCGGCAACAGGGATCCCTTTTTGTGTGGATCTAGAAGACAGAAGAAATTGAGACTGTTACCCTAACATGGCAGAACTGAAAGGCAGGCATTTTTAACTCACCCAACGCCAAATCCTTCTTGTTTCATTTGGGAGGTAAAGGAATTATTGTTTGAATTAGGGACACCTATTTTCCCTTCATATCTCTACATTACAGCTCTTAAGGTCATAGCAAAGGGACACATTTCCCCTTCTCTGCCAGCTTCACTTTTAGCTTAAATCACTTTCTAAGCCACGGCCAGTCTGTCTTGAGACTGCAAGACAAGGGAATGTTCAGGTTAAATTCGGATAACCATGCAGGTAGTTTAGTCAGAAAGAACAGCAAGGAAAATTTTGCAAAATGGATTTGTATACCCAACATCCATCCATCAGCAACACTGAACCCACAACTGCTTGGAAGAGAAGTGAGGGTGGCCAAGAGTTTACTGCAGAGCAGTCCAAACACACCTCGCTCCCAAATTTAGTCTCCTTTGGAGTCGATTCCTCACCTTTGTTTGAATGTTACATATATTCAAAAGGACTAGGCGTTGTCTCAGGGGCAGATCCTCAGCTTGCTGACTCCACCGCTCCATCAGTGTAAGCACAATTCACGCTGGAGTCCCAGGCTTGCTGCAACTGCTACGTCTCCTCGGGAACAGAGCGCTGAACGGTGATTTAAGCTCACTTTGGTGCTCCCATGTTTCTGCCACCGTGAGAGATGCTTTGCTGTGCAGAGAGTAAGTCAGGTCTTTGGCCAAAAGGCCCTGAGCCCAAGGTAACATGGAACAGCGTAGTCCAGCAAAGTTTCATACATCTTCTCTAGCTGGAATGAAATATTGGCAGGTGACTTGCTCACCTTGCATAGCTTTGTCAGCCAAGAACACTTCAGTCACGAGAAAACATGCAAAAGGTGTAATGAAAAGCCTTCCAAGAAGAAACAAGCACCTAGCTTCCAGGAGAGAAAGTGGGAGGACTTAGAAAATAATTAACATTCAAGCTGGAAAGAGAATCTTTTTAGTGCTGTGTGAATTATGTTTGAAAATATGCTTTAAAATATGCTGCCTAGAGGGGAACCAACAACAGGCTGCCAGGAAAGCCAAGGTGGCATCATTTCAGAGAACATGACTGCGAAATGCTGAAGCACAGTTTATAGGATGTTTAAAAAGAGAATTTTCCCTGAAAATACGTCCTGTGACATGTCCTGCAACATGCACACAGAAGTCCGCTCACCCTTTACTGTGGCAGCTCACCAGTCTAGAATTAATGCCATGGATTGTGTTAACCTTTTTGTTTCCTCAAAAGCAAATAACTGCCGGGCAAACAAAGGAGAAACTCTATTTTCTTTTGGCGTTATCACTCAAGGGAAAACACAAGGGTTCTCTAGGTAGCAATGTGCTCTGTAGCAGTAAACTTCATGGCCACCCCACTTTAGAGGGGAAAAGTAAAGTCCGAAATGGGGCAAGACTGAGCACCACTGGCGCGCTGCGTCACAGCAGCTACAGACCACGAGGTCTGCTCAAATAGGAGATACAGGAAAGCCCTAGGTCTGGTCTGCAGTTCTATTCTCTACACTAGTTTCTTCGAAGCGCATCAGCAATAGCATGCTAAAAAGTGAAATGGATTAAAGGAACAGAGAGTTGACTCTTCAGGTAAGATCCCTTTGGAAAAAAGAGCTTTTTTTGTTTATTCATCTTGACAACATCCTTCTAAAAAGGTCAATCCAGGCTTTTAAATACTTTTTATTTTTAAAAGAAACCGTAAAATATGACAACAGGACAATGGGCGTCATTCAGCAATATCAGTTTCTGGTCTATAGAGGAAATTAATAAAAACCATCAGCATTTTAAAAAATAAATATGACTAAGCATATGGAAAACAGGCAAATCAATTTCATCTTCAACAACACAGACAGGTATAAATGCTGAAATGTTGCTGCGCAAGGTAGAGGTAGAGGTAAACCAGACTTTTCAGACCCAGACCAGTTTTAGATCTGCCCCCCCCATGCACACACTCCCAAAAGTTCCTGTTGCCAATAATTTAATTTGAATCAGCCTGTCAGCCTCATCAAACTCAAATGGGTCTGTGTGCTCCTTGTAATGCTCCGAGATGGAAAACTGTTTCAGTTTTTGTAGAAATTAGTTGCTAAGCAACCTGCCCCCTGGTTTTGCGACTTGTGCAGCAAGGAAAGGGGCAGGAAGCTGGATTTTATCTACTACAAACCAATAAAATGCTCTCCGGATGATGTCCACTAGGACAAGTAGATGGTAGAGCCCTTTTAGGAATTGCAATAGTCCAATCAGCTCCTCGGTGATGCACGCAGAGAACACGCAACGCCGCGCCTGGCGTTCCTCCACTGAAGAGAACATGGTCAGCAGAAACAGCCCAAATCAATAGGTACTCGCTGTGGGGAGAGCCGATTGCCTTATACAATCACAGTATGGTGATACCGAAAACTCACATGGTAAGACACAACCCAAGAACCCTCTGTACAAAGCAGCAAGTATCTTGACATAGTGAAATATAAAAACCAAAAATTGCACCACACACGGATTTTCCAAACAAACTCAAGACAACCGAAGTCAGATCGTACAAACCATTAGTTAAAAAAATACCTTCTTGTATATTTTGAGAATAAGTGGAAAGAGTCTTCGTGCAAATGTTCAGCCTTGATCAAGCAGAGGATGTAAAATCGTTGTAAACGCATTAGTTCCTTTCTTATCTGCCGTATGCGCCCAGCGTTATCTATCTTCTGCAGTATGATTAGGGTTAGGAAATCTGTTTCTTCTGTAAATATCACCTTTCAAGTTCCACTGATGTACCATCAAGACACTACTGGTGTCATATCCCACAACTGTTAATACAATAAAATGTAACAACATAGTGAATAATGGTAAAAGATAATAAAATACAGTATTTAATGTCATCTCTAAATAATTTGCACCTTTTTTTTTTTGCTTAAGAGAGGCTACATGGTTAGAGGTGGCTGCAGCAAGTCTGAAGAAGTTTGATTTCATTTTCCAGCACTCATGTCAGACTGGTGGAGGTTGACCAAATGACATTCTGTATGTCACTATGCTTTACCCTTACGAGCCAGGTTCATAGCTGGCCTTAAGAGAAACCAAAAAACCCACACGATATTGTTAACTTGAATGATTAGCATAGTTGTAACATATTGTGAGGGGTTTTTTTAAATTATTCAAGCTTTGTTATAAACTTATTCATTATTTTAGCTATTTCTTTACCTAGCCACACAAAGATTTGCCATGTTGAAATACTGTTTGTCTTCCCAGAGGAAAACCTACAGTGAGCACTTGCCCCAGCCCCTTCAGGCAATAACTTCATAGACCAAGACCTCCCTGGTCCTTATTGGGCAGAAGTCCATCAGTGAGAGGTCTCTGGGTGGAAGAAAGCAGGTAGGACATACCTGCAACCACATGGGAGAGGAAGGCGAAATGAAATACAGGAGCTAGAGCAACCTCCTCGCTCCTACCTTAATAACCTTGTCTGTCCCCGAGGTCAGCAGCCATCCCCTGGTGGCATCAAAGTGTACATGAACGATGTTGTGCTTACTGTCGTGGAAAGTAGCTGTGGGCGCCCGCCTGAAGAAAGAAATCCAAAAGTCAGAAAAGACTATGACTGCAGGATTTTCCCCCAAAATGTTCTCTATTGAGGAAATAAGTATTTGAATGCTGCTGTAAGTCATTAATTCAGCAACCTCTCTGTAAACTCCACTTTGAGACCTTTCCAGCACGAGAGGATCAGGGGTGGAGGGCTCTCTATCCCTCCCGATTTGGTAGGCACTGCAGAGGCTTATCTTGCTGAAAGAGCCCAGGGACCACCCTGCCGGGCTGCTCCCTCCCGGAGCCTCACATCCACCCAGGCCCTCCCAGATGCAGGAGCTTTGCCCCACTCCGGTGCAAGCCGGCTCAGCGTCCGCACTTACTCTTCATCCGTTATGGACTCATGACAGCTATCGCAGACCCTCACTTCGAACTCGAACCCCATCAGCGGGATGGAGGAGCGCTTGGAGCTGCATTTGCCGCACACGGCTTTCCCACACTTCCGGCAGTGATGCTGTAGGAGACAACATGCGGAAAGACATCTTCAGCCACACACCCAGATCACTGCTCAGGTCCCACTGGCTCTACCATCTCACTCCAGCAAGATCCAGCCGAGGCTGCAGCAAACAGGAAAGTGACTCTTCCAGGGAAGATGAAGGAAAACAGGCAAGGACTTCAGAATAAATAGGGGGGGGAGGGGGCAATCTTACTTTTTTCCCCTCCTACCCCCAACTACCTGGGGCAAGCAGCAGCTGATCATTAGCATGGACACTGGGAAATGGCAGATAAAGCACTACCCAGGCTAGGTGGACTCTACGTCTCTCCCAAGCTCCAGAGTGACAACATACACCACCACCACTTGACATCTGTGGATGTAGCTGTGGGTCAGGGCTTCTACACTGAGCATGACCAGTGTTACAGGGGGTTTTCAACAGGGTAGAAGGTGGAAGACGAAAGTCCAAGCTGTCCTCTTTTCATTAGCACAGCTAGGGACGAGAGGACAGGACAAAGAGCCCCCCTACACACCCAGAAGATGTGTCCCAGCCAGCCGGGCATCTGCTGCAGGGCTGGGAGCTGGACTCCCCTGTCCCTGGGAGTCTCACTTTGGGGCGTAGGGGATAACAGCAGCACACAACACATTAAAACATCTCCAGGTCGAGGCAGGACAGGGCTACATTAGCACAGTGTCATTCTGGAGTCCCATCCCAGCCTCTAAGTATAAACATCTACCACCTAATCATCTCGGTCAACTCCTTTGGACATTTTCAGCCCCAGAAGCACTAGTGTTTCTGCATTTTGATGCTACCAGCCTCATGTTTTCTCATGCACTGGCTGTGTAGGACTGCAAGGCTGCCTCGCCGGCTGCAGGAGAGCCAGGGTCTGTGGTGATGAGCATTACATAAAGAGAAGATGCAGCTCAGCTCTCTCCCAGACACCTGGCTTCTCCAAGCTCCATGAAAACATCCCTTTCAGCATTGTTACATCCCTCTCCCAAAAGTCTGCAATCCGCAGCCCTCTTCTGCTGGGCAGGAAAACACAGCAATGTGTTCCAAGCAGACCAATAAGCCTTTTCCAACACAGCCTGAGCAGTTACAGATGTTTACCCAAGCCCATTGAAAACAGCTTTGGTTCCAGCACAGTCTCCAGAAATCAGCTGCAAATTTCTTTCTACAACACATTCAACTAACAATAAGCAAAATCCCACATGGCTAAAGCCATGGACGGCCCAAAACCAATTTACTCAGCCCAAGGTCTATTATATGCATTTGCTATGGGGACTGGCTGCAAAAGGGGGGGGGGAAGAAAAAAAAAAGAAGAAAAGAAGTGTGTTCCTCTGGACCACAAAAATCAAGCCTGATCAAAGGGGAGCTCACCTTCCCACTATTGAGCACTCAGTGTAAGAACAAAGTGCAAGTTCTCAAGGCTTTAGGGGAAAAAAGGTTACTGTGATCTATTATGAGAGAGAAGCCTATTTGCACCATGTTAACACACCAAAGGACCCATACAAACCTGCCTGAGGCCTATTTTCTTACTGTCCCACATTTGCTTGAAGTTCCAGAAGAAAGGCTGGTCACATTTTTGACAGGAGTCACTGTCCAGCCACTCAGGGGTCTGCAACACACACACATGTAGACACAAAGTGGGAATGAGCAACGAAAAAAGCTTCCAATTGAGCCCAGAGACAGGACAAGACAGACGTATTAGGGTGCAGTAACGTGGTCAACTAAACTTGATTAAAAATCCCCATTTTCACAAGAAGCCATTTTGACTGTTCCATGGGATGTCTTTTTTGGCTCAGCTCTGAGCCTTGAAGGCCACGGGAGGGACATGTCTCACCCAAATCATGAAGCAGAGTTTGATTATAAGACCATAAAAATAACCCAGGAACAAACAAGTCTCCCCCACCTCTCCAAGTTTGGAATTAAGCATATAAAAATATTCTGCCCTGTCCTGTCCGGACAGCATTTACCATCTGCTATTCTCTCTGGTGGGAACAGGGGGCAATTAGTATTTCCAATAGCCAAGCTACTCATCTGGAGTGAAGGGAGAGGTAAAGGAAATGCTGGATTTTTTAAATTATTATTTCTTTTTTCTTTTAATACTATAAGAGGTATTTGTGCTACAAATCACACATAGGGGAAAGAAAGATGAGATTCACCTGAACAAGCCTAAAACCCAAACCAGCTCTTTTCCCCGCTTTTACAGAAAGACGATGGAAGGAAGGTCTTCCATTTCCTGACACAGCGCGTAGCTTTGCACTCACGCTGTGGATGAAGTGGTTAAGAAGATGTAAAGAAAAGAAAGAAAATATTAAAGGCACTTCTCTCTCCTGCAGCCAGGTTTTGCTGTGTAGAGTAGCATGGACCAGATGCCCTCTAGGGAAGCAAATCTTGCCAGATCCTGAAAGAGCTCAGGAAATGCCTGAAGTGGCAGGGGGGCACGTGGAGAGGGCAGTCAATCTCCTCCCCTGCATTTGGGTCCCCTGACACTTGCCTTGCATTGAGCTGCTGGGGTACACACAGTGCATCTCCCCACAATGCTTAGGAAACCCTCCTTGGGATGTGAGACTCGGGAAGAGTCTTGATTCTTGACCCCTCTCCAGCTGGCTGTCAGTCTGTCTGTCCTAACCTGGCCTAGCAAGAGCGACGCTCCTTCCCAGCAGATGACTTTTGCTCCTTTCTCCACCCCACCAGGACAAGAGCTCAGCCCAAAGCTGGTGCAGGCAAGCGGGTCTGTCCTGTCCCCCCAGTAGGGCAGCCCCAGCCAGACCAAGACAGCCTTGCCAGCGCTGTCTCGGCACCACTGCAACACGCTCCCACCAACCCCATGAGATTAAATAAACACAAAATAACATTTAATACTTTGTGAGGAAGTGCTATTAGCAAACTGCAGTTGTCTTAACAGAGCCACTGGCTTCTCACATGCTGCAATTTAAAACGGCAAGAAACACAGCTGAGACCGAGGATTAAAAATAATACAAAAGCCAGGCAAAGATAAGGTAAGGCTGATGGAGACCTTCAGCTGCCAGGATAGCTTTGACCCCCCAGCAATAAAGCAACCCCCTGCTTCAGCTTCTTCTGCCAGTTACTCTGAAGACAGTTCATTCTGTTGGGGCAAATCCTTGTTTTTTCTACCCACAACAGTCTTTCTGTTTGATGCCTACAGATTTACATCTGTGCGTATAAGTTTTCATCTCTTAAGCATCTGAACACTATAGATGAAGGAGACATTTTACCTGTGACAAATAATTGCTTTGTAGTCAAATAGAAACACAGCTTCTAGCATCTTTCAGATGCTGTTTTATTACAGCTTTTTAAAAACAGAGATTAAAATAAAGAATCAAGGGCTAAAATGGCTTAATTCGCTTTAATGCAATCTCAGAGATGTGGGAAAATCTGATAGCATCAAAGTGAGTACTGAGCACGCTTCACATGGAGAAAACCTTTAAATAAGGGCAAAAATACCAAAGCCAAAATCCAGAAGAAAATGCTCTAGGACCCCAAACCAAGGTTTGGTATTAAAATCTCAAAGTTTCATTTTTCAGGGGTGGTTTAGCTCCATGAACACCCTGTTGCGCTACTGATAACATGAACAAGCCCACATAGCCATAGTCAGAGAAAACAGCGCACCCATTAGCACCTGCTGCTAAGCCCTCATTTAGCTAATTATGTTTCTCCTCCACTTTTTAAACCAGCCTTCTCACAGCATTGCTGCCTGTTTTGCAACAAGCCAGTCTTAACCCTTACTGTAGCCTTTCGAAGGCAGCTAATAAATAAAGGTTTTCATTTCTGGATGTTCGAGTTGCAGCAAAAAGGAAACATCTGTTGGCAAGGAAGAAGCTGCTCTGCTTTCGTTTCACTTTTGGAACTGATGACATAATTGGCCATTAGATTAGCAATTAAAGAGAGCCAACTGGAATGCTAATTCACATAAAAATGGGAGCTCAGTTCCTGCCTAGGCCTGTTTCAGTAGTTTTTTTAAATCCAATTTTCCTCCTTGCTCCAGGGAGACACACACGACCCGGGGAGGCCAAAACCCTTGAGAACCAGCAAAGCTGTTGAAAGCCCATGCTGCCAAAAGCCTTGCTCAGACCTACCCACTGCAGGGACTCGGGGTGCCTTCCTACCCCCTGCAGGAACAGGGCAGAGGTTTGCCGTGACTCATGTTACCAGGATTTGCCACGCTGCCGAGCAGGGCTGACGCCTGACTCACTCAGCACAGCGCTCGTTCCCCCCTCTCTGAGTCAGGTCTCGGAAATCAGCGAGCGGAGGCTGCTCCCACAGCGCCAAAGACCCAGGGTGCGTTTTTGCACCCGCTTACATTCGTTGGCCGCGCAGCACAAAAGCAATTAGGAGCGCGTGGGTGAAATCTTACTGTCTGGATCGGCAAAGTCATCGTTTACCCCGCTTATACGTGGTTACACCAGAGGGAAGCAACACCGAGTAGCTGGTGAGATTGAAGCCCTAGTTAAATGTCTTTTTAGCAAGAACAGGAAAAAAAAATTGGGTTGCAGGTTTCCAGAGATGACAAAGAGCTTTCTTGTTTTGTTTTCTTAAAAACGCCTAATGATTATCAATCCATCCATTTACCTCTGAACTGATAATATTTCTCATGAAGTCTTGAAAAACAAAGCAGAACATCTCACAATACCCTCCTCAGAGGATGTCTTTCAGAGCAGTAATGTAAAGGGTAAGAGCCATTTAGCAGCCTACTTAATACGAATTTTCTGCCAGACAATTTCCCCTGTACCATATTATCAAAGGAACGGTATAATTGCTGTATAACAACTGGAGCATGTCCAAAAACATTTTTAAAGCCTGGAATGATCTTGTTCAGGCTGAAAGTTGCACATTTTAGAAAGGCCCCTTCTTCCCAAGACTGTTTCAGACCAAATCAACAAGAACCGAGTATCTACCTCCTGCCTCTCAACATCCATGTTCCAGACGACGATTCCCCCATCTGCACCACAGGAGATGAGCTGCCGAGTGTGGTGAGCATAGGAGAGAGACTGAACTTTATCGCTGAAAAAGAAACAAGACAGTTACTAATCAACCATCTATTGCTAGCACACAAGTAAGTGTAGAATATACAATAAAGCAGTATAACCACTTGTTTGCCCATGTTTCACTCCCCCCCTCACTGTTCATGGCATCCATGATGCAAAGCAGTCTTTGTTGTCCACCTGGGACCAGAACCACAGTGTTGCTCATCTGGGCAGCATCTACAAAAGCAAAGACCTGTTCTGATAACTGCTTTTGCTGCTCCTGAGATGGGAGGTCCCAGGTGCACTGGGAAGCCTGAACAGAGCTGCAGCTCTGGGCCTCTCTGAAGGCACATCTGGATGCATAAACGGAGCCTCGGTAACGTACCTTCTTGTCACAAAGTCAGTAGCAACTTTGTTTTTGTAAATCTCTGCAACATCAGGAATGAAGCAGTGAGGAACTACTGAAGATTTTCTTTTAGCACTGACAAGCACAGAGTGTTTCAAAAATAATATAGGGATCACTAAATTGTTCCTAAGGCCTTCCCAAGGTACAGTGGAAGATTTAGGTGCTTTTGCTTCTTCTTTTAAGGAAAAAGCAACATGAGAGAAATAATGCAGTTTAAACGCCCAAAGCTGTGCTTATTCCTTCATAAAAGAAAGAAAACCAGGCCTCATTTCAAGCTATTTACAACCTGGGAAACAAAGACCATACAACACTGTTATGAAAAAAACAAGATTAAGAATAATCAGTAACTGAGCATACAGCAACTGGAACTATCCCATAACATTTGGTTTTCTTTGCTACCACCACTGGTCTCATTTACCCAAAGGACTTTCATGCTAATGCATTTGCTTGTGCATATGGCTGCTCCTCCAAAGGGAGGAGCATTTACAGGACAGTTTGTTACAACACAGCCTGCCTTCACAGCACCTGCCTGCCGACGCCAGTGGCACCATCAGGTGAAATGTTTCTTTGTCCCTGTTGTCCTTAGGGCCAGGTCTCTATACTGTACAGTGCCAGTCAACAGCCGTGCCAATCTAGTTGAAGATGTCCCTGCTTATTGCAGGGGAGTTGGACTAGATGACCTTTAGAGGTCCCTTCCAACCCAAACTATTCCATGATTCTATGATTAAGATCCAGAGGCTAACTTCATATCAGGAGAACTAATTTCCACAGCAATAAATCTAGCAGTGGTGCATTAGCAAGCACCACTGGTAGGGTACGAGGGTGATCTGGGAATTTCAGCAAGAGCTCTGTAGTGCTCTGAAATCCCAGCAGCATCTAAATTGCTCAGCAGAGTGCAGCATCACTCAAAAGAAACATATGAATATGTAAGAAACTATTAGACCAAAACCACCATGGGATTTTGCCTCTCCAGACCTAAGCCTAGCACACAAGTCCCACATATATGCAATCCCAATACACTGAAACAAACTTCTTGCATTGCCAGTGTTAAAAGGCTAGGAGGTCATTGCAACTAGAGCCATTCTGATCTCTACTCCATGCCCAGTACAGGCTTACTCTTCTTCAAAGACTTCCTCTATGCTATGCAAATGTGAGGTCTGTATGTGCAAAGATGAAGCTTCTTTGCATTGAGGAGATGGTCAAGGCCCCTGTGGGTAAAGCACATTACTTAGAATTCAGGCTGTAGGTAAAGTGGCATGGAAAAAGTTAGCGTGGAGGAAAAAGGGACTAATTGTCCAAGCCTGATGCTCCCTCTAGGGGAAGGAAAGACCTTGACACCTAAAAAGCGAGAATTTCTCTGCAGCTGTTCTCATTTGAGGACCCTCCTCTTTCCAACAAAGGTGCAAGCTCTGGCATAACACATTCAGGACAATAGATGCTGTGATTTCCTTCACCACCCTTTGCAGACTCTCAAACCAGCCTGCGGGCCCAATGCTGAAAAACTTACTATAAGCAACTTATTCCAGTTGTATATGGACCACAGGGAGTAACACATAAAAGCTTGAGGCATGTGAAGACTGTAACCTTTGGGCTGTTTGTTTCCAGATGTGGCTTCTGCCTTTAGCTTTTCTCCCATAAAAGCAGGAGGAAGGGCTTTGAACGTACTTATGTCCTTGCAGCTCGATGGCTGTTCCTTTTCTTCCTCCAATATCCCACATTATAATGGAATGATCAGAACTGCCCGAGAATAAAACTCGCTGTACTGGGTCCCAACAGAGAGCAGTGACACCACCTGAAACAGTAGATGAACACAACAGTCATTTCATTACAGAAAATGGAAGAGAGGAATGTAGCTAAATACATATATATATAAAGATACAACAAAAAATATAGAGAGATAGTGATTAAAATGCAAGCCTCTTTAGCAAAGGCCATGCAGCCACTGTGCTTGCCAGTTGAAAACTAACAGCCTAGAAAACCTACTGAAGTCCTACCCTGCTCTTCTGCGTGCAGAGGGCTCCGCTGCCACTCGCACGGATGAATCCACTGAGCAGAAAAGCATGGTAGAAGGATGGTCACAGTGTGACTACACAGCTTTTCATCTCCATCATTCCAGGAGATAGCTTTTATTACAAAAGAGAAACAAGTATGGAATATTACGGGCATCTTCACAGTATCCCAGCACAAGGATTGAACTACCTTGTGCTACCTTGTGATTGAGCTATTAGCATTCAATCAGAGAGGAGGGATATGGAGAGAAAATGCTGAGGAATGGCCACCATTTCTTCTGTTAAGACAGCACGATCACATCCCAGCATTGCTGTTTTTAAAGTGTGATTGGGCACAAGTCCCAGCAGTGAAACAAGCAGTTAGTGCCTCTAAGATGTGCCTATTCCACTTGGGCAAAAGTATCTACCAATATGAGTCTTTCCTTGAGGAGCATCCTTTTCCCCCCAGAGTTACCACAACTCGTGCTACTCTCACTCTGCTTTAATTAGAAACTACTGATTGTGGTGTTTTCTGCCGTAGAAGTTTTCTGATCAGAAGTCTGATCGCTCTTGTTTTTACCAATAAAGAATAAATTTCCCCGGGCTATAGCGACAGTTTAAGGTCTATGTCCCTTCCATGCTATGCACTGACACAAGCCATCCTAGTGTTTCACAGGAGAGTCAAACCACCATGACGCTGAGCACAGACGAAGAACTAAATTGGGTCTCCTCCTGAGGCCTTACCTGTGTGTCCCTTAAATGTCGTAACAAGGCTGCAGGACTCTTGCTCTAGTTTGAGTATGGTCACTTGCCCAGAATGATCACCAACAAACACGTGCCGGGTTTCCACATCAAATCTGATGGATAAATGCTGAGGAAAATACATTGCTTACACAAGCTTTGCATTCCTTTCATGACTTGCTAATTCTTTTAACACGAGTATACTGCAACCTCATGAATAGTGCTCCAGTCTCAAGGAGGTGTTCAGAGTGTACTTTTAGGCATCAAGCTCATACCTGTTCATATTAATAGTGCAGTCTCCCTGAGTAAACCAAAGAGTGAGAAAAAAAAGAGACTACTCCAGAGGATGCAATTTGTGTTTTTATTATGAAACATCTTTGAAGTAGCCCTTCACCATGAACAGAGGAGTCATCTCCCCAGGCTCTTTAACTTAGGTGCTAGAGTTGGATGGTGTCCACTCTCTCTTTCCCATCCCAAAATTATATAAAATAACTATTACTAGTTTGCTGCTTCTTCATTATAGTTAAGTTTACAAATACAATGAAAGGGTATTGTTTTATGTCGTATTTGGGGAAGTGTCAGCTACATCAGGTGCATCACACATCATATTCTAAACTGAACAAAACCTGGATCCGTTCAACCACCTACTGGAACCACCTATCTGGACAGATTCTGACCTCTTCATCCAATTTAATTCCGCATTCAGAGTCCATACTGGATATTTAAGGAGCAACTGCTTAGCACTGATTTTATGCACACAGGACAACGGGGGAAAAAACCACATTCCTTGTTTTGCCAAGCTTTTTGCAATATTTATCAATGATTCTCCCTTCCTCTGCCCTCCACCAGCATGATCTGATGACCCAAATTAAAATGTCCTCCAAAATTTTGAATCACTCGAAATGGTCTGTTCTCTAGAGAGATTTAGGAAATACAGGACAAATTCCTGCATTACGATTTCAAAAGTATTTATCATTTAATTAAAAATTAAGTTCAGTCTTTATGTCATTTAGACTGGCTGAATGACCAGATGATATAAAGCAAGTCCATGTTCAAACAGTAATTTGAGTCAGTCTCACTTCCCATGAACTAGCAAAACACGCATCATCTGTACCACATACACCATGGGGCACTAAAAGTCTGTTTATGCTAACCCCTGGTTTCAGCCTAAGAGCTCATACTTTTCCACTTCCCTTTTCATTTGCAATAAAGCTGAATTAATATTTCTTTTATTGTCAGGCAGCTGGGGCAGCTCTAGGTGAATAAGCCACTTGAGTGCCATTTCTGGAGCCATTTACTCTTTAGTTAACCCAAATTCCCAATATATAGTGGGCTGTTCTAGAGTGAAGGACAAGTACTCATTATTTTAAATTAAAGTCATTTAATTTTTACCATGCATACACACAGGCACACTGACCTGATCACTGACCTACTTTGCTACCGTTAATTCTTAGAAGAAAGCATGAGCTGTATGTTTAAATGAAGGCTCTGTCCATATTTATTACAATAGCAGACCACAATAGGTTGCAGATCACCCATTGTTTTGCTCAAAAATGCTTAGACCTAAATATGCCACCACGCATTAAGGAGACAACGCAAGGAGAACAGACAGTTTTTAAAATTGGCTTTAAATAACGATTTCTCTCACAAAGCACTGAACCTATACAGGGCACAAAGTTTGGAAGACAACTAGAAAAATAAACCAAAGAGGCTGTTTAAGTGCCAAAGAGTGGAAATAAAACAGAGCTCAGCAAAGGATACTGCAGGCCACAGGCGCCTGCGCTGGTGCGGTACCCTCCCAGCCGCTGGCCGCTCTCTGAACAGTGCCACGTGAAGTGTTTGTCTTGTCCAGTGCTTAACACCCACTCCATCTCCAGGACAAACAGAATCATCATGACCCTGCTTTGATGAGCTGAAAATTAAGCAGACAGACATATAATCGCATTGCAGAGAAGAACGTGGGGGCAGAAGACCACTGCAAATACCAACTGCACCCAACTCCTCCGCTCCCCACTCACCCTTCCCTACAGAAGAAACTGGTCTTTAATAATCCCGTTGACACAAGCTACCATGCAAGCTTGTAAGGTCCCTGCTCTGCATGTTCAGCGTTTGCATGAGAAAGAGCAGAAGCAAGACTTAATTCCTTCCATGCCTATTGCAGCCATTTATCTTCTACAGTAGCACAAGTCTTCCTTCCATCATTGTATCATCACCAACAAAGCTGCCACTGTGGAAAGCACTCTGGGCTCTACTTAAACCTCTTTTGAGCTGGTTTTATGACAGCAGTGCAGATGCCTACGCTGCCGCTCCTCCCGCTGTGAAGTCTGGTGGATCTGGGCTGTGGATTGTGGTACCCCAGCAGAATGATGAATTACAGCACAGGCACAACCCCGCACCAAAGGGAAGTTTTAGCATTGCATGTAAACCAGCTAAAAAGGAAATTGGAATAAAATAAAATTAAAAAAAAACCTAAAAAGATCACAGCTGGGCAAGATGAATAAAACAGCTGAAGAAATAAATTTCTACTGCTACCTAAATAAAGCCATCAAAAGCTTTTCATTAAAGCAAGGAACCCAGGCTTGTATAGACGGTTTTTTGTATGAATGACCAGTGGGCTTAGTTGTGAAGTGCTGATTGAGCCGACTTTTTAATAAAACAAGTGGCTGGAAAGACATGCAGAATTATTCCCAGCTGTAACTTAGCAGTGAATGCCATACTTCTCAATCCACAGCCCTACTGGTTTATTACTGTTCTGAGACCCGGCAACACGTGTCGCACAAAGCGGGCTGCTTGTATTTGTTTGTGTAAAAGCTGACACACTGGAAAGATTTAATATCTTTGGAAGCTTAAAAACTACCCCGAAACCTCCATTTAAAATGCAGAGAAATTCCTCAGAACAGTATGGGAAGATTGCTGCCTGCCCTATACAAACATACAGCACAGATGAGAGCTGTGTTCAAATCCTATTCTTTGCACCTAGTTCCCCCTCGTAGGAGGCTTGCACAAGCCAGCATCTGCCCATGTTCCACACTGCTTTTTAGACCCAGATTCCCTCAGGAGAAAAGTCAATAGATGCATTGACACAAGTTGCCCTAATGGTAAACTGGTCCAGCTGCAAACCACAGTGTCAGACATGAACTGTGCCCAGAGGCTTTCACCCTTGCCCATAGAAGAGCTCAAATTTTGGCTCTCGTTTCCACCCACTTTTAAACGCCAGGTCTGTAAGCAAGATAGAGGGATGAGGACCGCCCAAGAGTCACCTGAGCTCTTTTAAACAGATCCTCTCTCCTCTCCACCTTCCAGATTTCTTCTCTGAGAAGAAATTCAGTGACCCTATGGGTGACTAATGCTTGTCTTTACCTGTCTGTTGGCCTCCTCAGGCGCATCCGCACTAGCTGGTGGAGTGATGCACTGCAGAAAGGGGCACGATGGGATGCATGCTGCTACAAGCACCTGATGGGCTCATATACATGTCCCAGGGGCTTGTGTGCACCAGCAGTGCTGTAGACAGACCCATGCACTTCCACAGGACGTGCAAAGCTGGCTGAGATCAGGCTGTTCAAGGTCTGTCCAGGGATGTTTTCTCAGCACGTGGCAACTGCTACTGCTAGTGTTGGCTTCCCATGGTTTGAACTGGCCATGGGGATAGCTGGCACCACCCAACTCTCCTAAATCTCCTCCTGTCTCCTCCTAAAACTTATTCTAAAAGGCAGGGCTTGTACCTTTTGCTAGAAGTACTGCCTGTGGATGGCGAGGCAGCTCTCTCTGGCAAGTAAGGAGTAGACATTAAAGAAACAAGTACATGCCAAGAGGTGGAAGGGGTGTACATGATAGCTTTGCTTATCCTCCCTCCCCAAAAAGAGCTTTCATTCAGCACTCTGTTGCCCACGTGCAAGTGCTGCACGTATTAGCTGGTGCCACCACACACATGCTGATGGCAGAAATATCTGAACCAAGTGAAAGAGCGCAGTGGAGGTCATCTAAGTAAAGGAGGAAAGAGAGAACAAATGCAAGTAGAAAGTCATGTGTCATTTAAAGGGAATGTGACCCATGTAAGGCTTAAAGAAGCAAAATGTCAGAAGGTTGGAAGTTGATAGTAGAGCAATGAAGAGGTCTGGGCCCTAGGATTAACACACATTCAGGGTCATGAAGCAGCAAACAAAAAGCTGCTCCTTCACCCACGGAAGGTTTGATCACCATTTATATGCAGAAAAAAAGTGGAGCAAACACTTCCAAAGGTGCTCACTGCAACAGCAGGAGGATGGAGAAGTGGGGACGGAGGGTGAATGTGGTCACAGTACAGAAAAAGCCACAGCAAGCACCAGGCAAGAGCAGATCTGTGTAAGCCAGCATAAGAAGAGAGCCCATGTATGGGGGAAGATTATGCTGTACAGAAGGTAGAGAAGCAGCAGACAGGACAAGGGAGCAGGTCCACCTGCAGCAGGAAGGTGGGAGGGAGCAGGGGAGCTGCACTCCTGCTATAAGAAAGCAGCAGTGAGCACTGTGCAAAGAGCAGGTTGGAGAGAGGATGGAAGGGCTATGCCTAGACAAAAGCAGCTGCAGCCAGGAGGTGCACACCGAGACGTCAGCAGCCAGAGCGCAGGGGAAAGGAAGGTCTGCGCTGTGTGTAAAGGCAAAGGTCCGAGAAGCACAGCCAGCACATGGCCATGCACAGTGCAGGGCAAGAGGTTGTGCTGGGCGAAAGGGAGAGTTACAACAGTGAAAAGCAGCAGCAAACACCAAAAGAGAGGTGGAAGTTAGTAGTAAGAAAGAAAAGCTTAGCATGTGCAAGAAAAGCACAGGAGAAGAGGCTGTGCATAGGGGAAAGCAGAAGTAAGGACATGGCGTGAGCCGGCTTGAAAGCAAGGAGGCAGGGGGACACCCCTGAAATGGGCAGGCTACAGAGAGCATGGGGCAGAAGCAGGTCTACAAATCCTGCTCAGCAGAACAAGCGCGTGTTAAATAAATTTAAAAAAAAAAAAAAAAAAAGCAGGAGCTGTTATATCATCCAGAGGGGGTACAGACTGGAAATGTGGCCCCTGGCTTCTTGGAGAAGGCTATGCAGAGTGGGAAGCAGCAACAGCCAGGCAGCAGGACCAGCCTGTGAGGGGCTGGAGGGGGCTGGCAGGGGCTGGAAGCTGGGGCTGCCATGGGGAGGGAAGGGTTTCTTCAACACTCGCAGAGCATCCCAAATGGCACCTTTCAAATGCTTCCACCACCCCTCCTCATGCAAGGGAAGGAGTTAGTGCCTGTAGGAGGCCAATGCCCCGTGACCAACCCCAAAGTCCTGATTAACAGTGTGTCACATCCCCAATCTCTGCATTTTAATCACTTTCGAGAAAGGGAAGATTTCACAACTCCAGACACAGCGTCACAGCAAAACCTCCACAGAGCACGGCTAACCACATCTGCTGCCGGTGCCCAGCCACCGTATGACACCAGACCTGGCTGCAGACCCCTGCCAAGACCAAAGCGCAGCCTATGCACGTGCTGTCATCCTCTGTCACTAGCAGACCATTTGGCAGGCATATTCATGGCTTTTCAAGATGAAATTAGTGTCCTTTAATTACTACAGCAGCTTCAGCTACTTATAATAATACCTTGTTGTGGGACATGATCAACAGCCAGCCAGTCGCTGGGCAAGGTGCTACTTTTAAGAGCACTGCTGAACATTTACAAACAAAGCTAACACAGGCAAAACCAGCCAGCATGGCTAAGCTAAAGCTCCTTGGTAAACTAAATAAAATTATTTACTCCCCCTAAAATATCTTTAAAGAATATAAAGGCCTTACTTGAAAACTTTAAACAAAACCAAACACCCAACACTTTTTAAAGTAAGGCCACCATACCCAACAAAACTACATAGTCTTTTTGAATTATGTTTTTCCTTGCCCGAAGGCTTTGCCAAGATGCATATGCCAACCCCTATACCTTGGCACAGCCATGTCAGGAAGATGTACTACAGGGATGGGATTGTGGAGGGGAGTCACCCTGGACCAAGTGAGGAAGGTTCACCTCTGTTGGATCATGACGTGCCTACCCAAAGGACTAAGTGTCCCTTCCTTGCTGTCTCCCAGAGAGCATGGTGAACACGGGGCCCTTCCCACCTTGCTGTGTCCCAGTAGTGCTGTTGGACTCTGGTCCCAGCGATGCCCCCAGTAAGCCCAGATCCAATGTCCTGGATGGAGGCAACTGTGAGGAGCACAGAAGTACCTCCTGGTGCATGGTCCAATAGAGCTGTAGGAGCCTGTGACTGACAGCAGCTCCTAGAGCATCTCACTTTTGTGATGCTTCCCCAGCACCCCAGACCTCCAGTATGGGTCCAGCTGAGCCCAGGGAAGTGGTGGAATGGGTGCTGCACTCCCCTACCAACACATGGGGTGAGGAGTGGAGAATCAGGGAGCATGTCTCTATGTATGGGGGTGGTGGGAGGCACTGTGCTGCGGAGCAGTGGGCAGCCTCAGGTCATCAATGCACTGCAAACAGTGGAGAATCTCTGCTTTGTTTTTCTCTCTTGCACGGTCAAAAGCCTGCCCACTAAAATTGCCCCTTGGAACTTTGGGTGACACTTTCCAGTGGAGCTGAGGCAACCTGAGATTGTCCCTGGGTTGCTGTAACTTACTCTGTGCCATGTCATTGCTGGTCTGGACAGAGGAGCAGCCCAGAGGGTTTTGTGCAGCTCAGCATGGGCTGCTAGCATTACTGGTAAGCTGGGCAGAGTGCGTCTTCATGCAGAAGCTCTCCTCCATCCCCATGTCCTGCCTGGCTGTGTTATGGCAGCTGTCGACCGCTGTTCTAGGGAGAGTTTCCTACTGAATCTGAATGGCCCTTCACTGAGTCTTGTCCCTCCTGTAGCAATGAATTGGGACCTGTCTTTCCCCCTCTCTGGTCACCATCTCCATTTGCAGCACTAACAGCGGTCTGGCTTTCCTAAGCCAGCAGTGGAGGGAGAAAAAAGAGAAGGAAAAAAAGCATCTCCAACAGTACCTGGGGACGTATTTTTCCAAAACCAAACTTTTGCCCACGTGGTTGGCAATGGGCAGAAAGCAGATCACCAGCCCCAATGCTTCTTTAACTCTCACACAGATGGGATTACTATACAGACACCCCCACACACATGAATTTGGGGCATCCCAGCAGCCTGGGATCACCACACTTTCTTTCCATTCCCAAAACTAGGTCACCTGCACACTACCACTATCTTTTAAATTAGGGGAATACAGTTTTCATCAGCTTAAACACAGAAAAGACCAAACATCAAACTCTGGAAGTGAGGGAGGAAAATGGGGCAGAGGCTCTGTGCCCCTGAGGGACACAGCAGGCAGTGAGCATTGCACGCACTGGCTTAAGCACCTGAATTGAAGGCAGACAATGTCCGCTGTCAGCGATCACCGTGGTTTGGGCTAGAACTGAAATGATGCATATTCTGGGCTCAAGTATTGCTTCTCTTGCCCTAAAATAAGTCCACATTTTTCAGATAAAACCTTTTAACACATCGTCTGAAAGTCCTGGCACAAAATGACCAGAACTGATCAAAAACCTTCCCATGCTGAGACAGGCAGTCTAGGAAGGAGGCGACTCCAGTGGGGACTGTGGTCAGTTGTACCGCCTCTCTACTGATGTTAATGGACCCTCATTAGAGTCCTCTGTTGTCCAACATTTGAGGGATGCCATCTGAACTCTTGGGGTTCTCCCACAGGACAACCCATGGAGGTTCTCCATGGCATCTTCCTATCCAAAGGCCTCCTCCAACACTGCAGCAGCAGCACATCTGGCACACTGCAGCAGAAGACCATGAGAACAGCCTTCTTTTTTTTTAATTTTATGAGGGGTGCTCCCCAGGCCTTGGGTGGACTGCCACAGTCAACTGGTTATTCTGCCATACTGCCAAAATATATGTTCCCCCCTTCCAAAATTTTCAGCCTTTTCCCTGAAGAGGTCAGCACGAAAGGTGGTCTCATGCATGTGTTGTTCTGCATATGCAGAAGAAAAGACTTCAGCTCACCCTTCCTAGGCTGTGATTAGCCTGCAAGATTGAATCCAAGCATGCAAATGGATGAGCTAATAACAAAGGGGGCTACAGAACAGTCAGCAGGAGTCTTCAGTGCAACAACCCTTAAATATGAAACCTAAGTGTGTCAAACTTTGGTGATCGTGGCGCAATCACAAATTCGGATACTAAAGACTTGTACAGTCAGACTGCAGCAATCTCATTTTAAGTTTATTAAATTTATCTTATTATTAATACCTTATTATTTATCTTATTATTAAGATTCACATATATATTTTATCATCATTGGATATGTTTCCTCAGTTTTTACAAGCTAAGAAAAAATGCAGGCATTCTAGCTTAATTTTACGACACACCAGACATTCATGAAAGAGCTGAAGTAAAACGCTCAAAAACTGATGCATGTTAGCCGTGCTCTGCAAAAATGAAGATTTTCTTCACACCTTAAAATCGGAATGTTACAAAGTGATCCCCAGAGACTCCATTTAGAGATTTAAATTATCATCTCAACTTTCAGGGTATAAAACTTAAAATATATGAGTAAATATATATTTTTAAATGTACGTGAGAAATCTCAAGCCAACATATCAGAGGCTCCTAAACAGAAACATAATGCTTAGCATATAATATGGTATGATACCATATACTATCTCATATATTACACCGCTTAGTCTAACAGCAAAACAGATAAGAATAAATTGTCGCATATATTTGTTACTTTTGTAAGAATACCTGTCCCAAGCACAGTGTCCTTTAGAGGTTTGACAAAGATAAATAGCTAGGCTTCTTAAAACATCACATTAGTGAATACCAGAATATAATTAGAAAAGGTATGGATTAGCATTTCTTGACCTTTTACTATGACAGGTATTCACTGATAATCTTGAGATTACTGAAGCCAACAGTTATTGAAATATAACCAGACTAACCCCAAAAGCTACAGTCCTAAATGCCTCAGCCCTAAAAGATGGTTAGTTTCCTAAATTGTTTCATTAGATACACTGGATTACTAAAGATTAAAAATTAATACTCCTCTTCCCCAAACATGGTCTGGATTTTGGTCAGTTTGCTGTCTAGAATGATACTCCAAAGGAACATTTAAAAGGAAAAACAGAACATGAAACAGCTTTTTAAAAGTCTTGTAATCTCAGAACAAAGCACATTATTGATCTATTGATAAAACCAGCATTTACATTAGCTTAAAAAAAAAAAAAAAAAAAAAATCAATCACTGTAAAGGAGACTTCTCTCCATTCACACTCCTTAAGAGAACATTAACAAAAATTAATGACAATACAAACCAATTAACACGGATCACGGTTCTTACCCTGGTAACTTTTCACTAGTGTCATCTTGTTGTAATCTTCTGATAAAATGAATTCCTGAGGGAGGGGAAAGAAAAAACAAAAGAAACAGTGCTTAGAGATGTAAAGTGTTTGAGAGTGTTTTCATTTGAATTTGTTACCAAGGTAAGCTCTCCCTTCTTTGCAACCACAGCCCTGTCTACACTTTTGCTAATTTTGAGTACCTCCATCTAAAAAACCAAATTATTTCACTTTTTAAAGCTGCCTAAGAAACGACATCACGAGTGCTTCTGAACAGAGTGGTGGAGATAAAAGAGGAACTATTAAAAAAGAAGTAAAAAAGCTGACAGAAATGGCTGGCTATGAGCTGAGGTACCACAAAATGAGAGACCTGAGATCTGGCATGTAGCAAACACGTATTGCTCAGGGCTGCCTGGGCAGAAACCTGCATGTGTACACAGCTATGCGTGCACACGCATGCACGTGTGTATACACATGTATCTACACGTGTGAATACACTACACCCCAACCTGAACACCCAGGAAACTCAGTATAAGTATGTAAGAGCCCCTTGAAATTGCTCATTCCAAACTAGGTACCAATAATCCACGATGGGAATACATTTCAGTTTTCTGTTCAAAAGTCTCTCAGTGCTTCAGGGAAATAGAAACCCAGACTATTTTCCCCCCTTGATTTTATCCCACTATTGGTTAATATTTATTCTGGTATCTCAGAAGCAGACTTTCTTGCTTTGCTACTGCTTCATTGTGGCTAACAAGCAGTTGTGCGTGGGATGGAGGGTGGCTTAGCACAGGCTGTGGCTGCCTGGGGAGAGATGCGTGGTGTGACCCAGCCAGGCTCGCTCCTGCGGCCAGGGAAGAGCACACCTATGGGGACTGCTTTGCAATCCTGCTGCCTTGGTGCTGCTGTTTAACCGCCAATACGGCTTTTGCACGAGGAAATGATGAAAACAGCAGCTAAGAGTCTGCATGGCAGCCTCGGCTCCTGGAAAAACCTCATGTGGTTAAACTGACTGAACACCTGGGTGTCCCTGCCGCTCGTTTTGAAGAGGAGAGGTTGCTCAAAGCAGGGCAGGAGCGGCCACAACAAAACTCCTGCAACATCTCTCTGGAGGAAACACCCAGGCAGAGGGTAGGCTCTGTGGCCCCACCGCATGAATTAGCTTTCAAACTGCTGTCAGGTACCTACATACGTACACCATGTACTCAGAGAAACACAAAGAAAAAAAACAAGGAGTGTAAAAACACATCATATTAATAATTTATAGCAAACTACACAGAAACTCCCTGAGCTAATCTACTCTGGGGACAGAAGAAGTAAAACCTAACTCATTTAATCTGGAAATAGGGTGAAAATAAGAGGACCATTACAAACACAATATAAGCTAAATTTTAAAGCATACAGTTGTGAAATATTAATGTAGAAGCACTGCCAAAAGCACTGTGCAACATGCAGGTGGAGAAGACGATTTCAGGAGCCTACAGACTATATTTAAGGCAAACCAAATGTTTAGTGCAAAAGAGCATGAGAAGACATTCTAACCACCGAAAAGCCGGTATTTACCCACAGTTTCCAAACCAGAATGAAAAAAAAAAAAAGTCACTCTGCATTTTCTGTGGGGTCGCTGTGCGTAATCTTCACAGCTTTCCAGCACCAGGATTACCCTAACACATCATATCTACGGCTTGGCACCAAGGTGGAGAGGCTACAATACTCATCTGTGGAACATCTACAGATCCCAGCTTCCAGGAAAACAACTGTGAGTGAGTTGAGGCAGCTATGTATTTTGCTGTTTCTAGGTTTCTGCTCATAAATTAGTTATAACTATGTTCTCTTGAATTGCTCTACTTCATCTTCCTTTCCTTAATCTGCTCCACCTCCCATTATCTTTCCCCTGTCAGCTGAGGTCTACAGTGAGGAGTATTATTTAAACAGCAGTAACAAATCAATTAAGTCAGCTGGATTTCTATACCAGGGTCACCTTAACTCTACAAACCACAGAACGTTAAAAATCTGCTATACCTCCCTAGCTACTTACAGGGGAAGTGGCTTTCATTAACCACTGCCTGCAGAATGCTAAACCACCACATGAAATGCTTTACTACAAAGCCTACTTGAAGCAAGATCCTTTGCTAGGAAAGCTAACTTTCTGCTGTCGTTACCTAAAGGGAAATGGCTTCAATTGCTGCAACACATGGTGGGAGAATACATTTGCCTTCCCCACCAATTTGGCTGTCCTGGTGCTGTCCCCAACTTTCACTGTGGTGGCACTCAGATGCTGTGACTTCAGGCAGGATCAAGAGCGTGGTTTGCATTCTCATTTTTCTTTGCATTTTTCCCTTGACAACTTTGACGTGGCCATTCTGTCCGTGACCCGAACAGTCCCACAGTTTCAGTGGAAGACTGAAAAGGCTTTTGAGTCTCTCCATGATAATACAGCGAATCAAACACAACTGCAGTTTGTAAGGTTTACCCAAGTATTGATTAGCTCTGTATGCTTCAAGACAAACCACAGCTATGTACTATTAATATACCGCTCCATCCAATGAGATAAACAAAACCAGTACAAAATAAACACAGCTCCATTAACCTGAATACTGGATATAATTTTTTCTTCCTTTTTTTTCTCCCCCCTGAAGACTTCCTGCTTCTCACTTTCTCCTTTGAAAGCATATGATAATTTGCGATGCATTTTCTTGTTTTGCATTTTTTAATCTTTCTCCAGGTCTTTTACTCCCTGCTCCCCTTTATACTATCACATGTTCTTCCATTGCACTCATTCCCCTCTCCCTCTCAAGGCCAAATGTGTTAGTTGCGTCAATAGACAGGTATTTTAGCACAGGGCACCTTGCTCAAGAAATTCATGCCCTATTGCACATACATTGTGTCATCTGCACTACAAAAACACCGACTACATCTCTTTAACATTGTACCAGCAGAAACTTTTTTTATCTTTCCATACGTAGATGTTTTGCTCCTCTTGGAGCTGCTGACTCTCAGTTCTCATTAGGCAGCTTTTTGGCTCTTCTTAATGAGCTAGAAAGGCTGGGGTCACCCACACAGCTCAGTCGGTGCTTGTTAACAGAACAGAGAAAGATTTCCAAGTCCTGTGCGAGCCCTTTTGCACAGGAGGGGCTGGGATACATCAGAGCGCTCAAGATGGCAAAACCAAAACCCCTTCTTGCAGGGATTAAAAACATTTTTTCTGGCAAGATTGCTCTTTGCTCTTCAGAGGTTTTTTTGGAGCTACTTTACTACCTTTTTTGCCATACTGAAAATGTTAGTGATCAGTCTTGGCTGTTTCAGGTAAGCTTATTATAACAGTGACTTGGTACCATGAAAGCCTTCATAAAGCAGAACGGAGCAGTCTTGAGCATCTGAAAAGACTGTCCAATCTAGTGCTCACTGTTATACAAAGACTCAACTATACCTTCATGGAGCACACCTCCCTCACACTGAAACATATACACCCACCACAAACTTCTCTTGAGCCTAAGACCTCTGTAAATCCTCACCCTGGAAATATTATCATCATCTTGTTTCAAATTACTCTTGCTAATGCAAACAAAACCCATACTCAGGTGTGTGACATTTTAGAGTTTTTGGCCATGGGGCTGGCTGACACGGCCCAACGTCTAAGGAAGACCCACACCTTTCCAGAGCTGCATGTGGATGCCAACTGATGTATCCCAAAATAGCACTAGAGACCTCTGCTTAGGCAACTGAATCCATTTCTGAGAGTTAATAATCTTTAGATATTAGTTATGTGTTACTCATTCACAACCTAGTTCCTACCCCAGGGAATTTGCAGTTTGTACTCTGATAGAGGATGCCATTTTGACAGCACATTGCAGATCTCCTTAAAGGCTTGATTTTGTCCTGTTAACACAAGTGACCGACAGCACTCTCACCACGTCTTCCAGAGAACAACAAACCCGGTTCAGAAATGGAAGAGAATGAAGACTCTTAAATCTGCTGTCAGAAACTACCTCTATATCTGTTGCAAAGGAAACTCTATAAAATGATTACAGTGTTTTCACTTCATAAAGTCCAAAAACTGGGAGAGGACAGAAACTATCATGTAGTTTTCTTGAAGGAAAAAATAGTAACTTCCCACAGTGGCAGAGGAGAAGGGTGCACATCAGCAGGTAGAGCCTGACTCAGCCTCAGGTATTCAAAGTGCTGTTTATGGCCAAACCTGTAGACACCTGCAAGATCAAATGATGTGGAAGATTAACCTATCTTAATAAGTACCACCCCAAGGAAGAATTCTGAAGGGGTTATTCTGGTGCCCTGTTGTCCTTGCGGCCCTGCTCAAAGTGTGTAACAGCTTCATCTAGACACAAGCATGGTCAGCAAAAAAGATCAATTTAATTCAGCTTCAGCTACCTAAAAACTAAATCCTTCATTTAAATCTCCCCAGAAATGGGGAGAGAGATTTATGCCATTCTAAAACAGTTTCTAGGGTAAGTAACATGCGTATCTCCAAAGGCAATTCACCTCTCCTCTACTGGCTGCAGAACCTAATGATTAACTTCATCTAGGAAGCTAACTTTCAGATGGATGAAATTAGGTGAGGAGTCTCATCTTGGCTGTGGAAGTCTCCTGTCTATTGCAAGTAATAGACCTTTCCTCTGTTTCTTCTTGTTGTGGTATCTTGAGAGACTTGCACCCATTAAAACATGTTTTTCTCTACTTCAGAGCAAGGAATTTATGACCATGATAAGGTCTTTTGGCTTCCAAAAGGGACCTCAGGCAGTCCCTAAGACATAAAGTAACAGAAATGCCATTTCTTCTCAAAAAAGGTTTGAAAAGTGTAAAAAAAAAAAAGATCACAGAAACTTTTTTTTTTAATACTTTAGGTACCACTGCTCCTCAAGCAAGATGCTAGACAATCTTTCGCTCAAGAGAATGGTCTCCTGTGCTGCACAAATGTTTGTGCAGCCTTCATGTTGAGAAGTTACAAAAGGTTGAAAACAATCTCTTCATCTTTGTAGAAGCAAAAATTGTCACCTTCTTTCACAAGGAAAGGTGGCCATACAAGCTCACCTCGTGGTTGCTTTGCTGGAACATCTTTCTTTGGCAATAGCATTGCTACCCATCCTTCTCAAAATGCACCATACACATTTCTGAGGTGCCAGGCTTATAACCAAAATCCATACAGTTTACAAAAAATTCCCAAATACCATTTTGGCTTTAGTGCAGATAGCTGCCCTTATGTTAACCTGCAAACACTCATTCAGTTATAAAGTCCATAAGGCAGAGACAACAGCAGTAAGAATCTGAAACAATGGTAAAATGATCTTAGACTGGAAGAGGAGTCTATTGATGAGGCATAGGTGAAAAATCCCTCTCTGACCCATTACCCTCCCACAAAGTGTTATAGCTTTTTACTCATCATCCCACAAGAAAAATCCAATGAATAAGGTCAACTGCTACCCTCTGTCCCAGATCTAAAAGACAGACTCTTGTTTTACTACCGTGCTTCCTTTTCACACACACACAGATCTCTCTTATATGTTAATGAACCAAATCTTTCAGCAACAGTACTGCCAGTTAGGAGCAACTCCTCTGAAGGAAGTGAGAGGAAAACAAAGTCTGAACCCTGAAGTTTGGAAAAGCAGCTAGATATGGAGCAGAAATCCACCTTCTGCCTCTCAGAAGACAATTTTTCCCCTCTTAATTGCTGCTTTCAGAAAACTTTGGTATGGTATGATTAACAAGGCACTCAAATTTAATAAAACAACAGCTGTTTTTCTGCATTGTTATTTTTTAAGAGATATGCAAATTAAGACAGTTTGTTGAGTTGCCTAATAAATACTGTAAACCCCCTCAATCTCTCTGTAGCAGTTGGAATGAAATTTGTAATAATCTGCCATTTTCTACACTACAGCTTCAGCTCCACTAGCAGTAAAAAGTCTCTCTCCCAAACACTAGCAAAAATATCCTCACCCAACATCACACATATACTTCTCAAAAGGGAAGCATTTCAACTAGAAATCTTTGGATGTACTTACTGAGATTGTACCATTGTCTAGACCTATGGACAGCCTTCTGGTTTCCGGGTTAAAAGACATGCATGAACATGGAGCTGAAAAAAATGAACATGTTGATGAAGTTAACAAAACTGTGATTCTCATTTTCTTGAAGTTCTGGAAAGCCTAAAACTAGCTAACATGCTTTATGATGCTGTTCAGCATTTTGCCCCTTCCAATAGACAAGCATTTTAAAAAAAAAGTGTTCTTGCAATTCATTCAACCCTATCCTATTAGGACATGGAACAACGGCTATTTCTTGCTCCAGCTCCTTCATTTTTCATTACCAGTTATCTGAAAACAGGCATGTCATACAAGAGCAGTGGTGGTGTTTTGATATAAGAGGAACCTGACATTTCAGTATAAATCTGAGAGATTAGTTAGCTGAATAATTTAGTTTTTTACATTTGCCTGAACTTTACTGGCAATAAAAGAAAACACTGTATTATGTCAGAGGCTTGCATCCTATACCTGCAGTAAGAATACTACGGCCAAAATAAAAGACTGTATTGAAAACTAGCCATTGTTTTATTATGTCAATATTACTCTAATAAACGTCAGGATATACTCTTAAATTGCACACAAGTCAGTCATACTACACTCCCTCGAGGATCTGGCAGGGTTCACATCAAAGGTAAAACCAGAATTTTCTTGCAAGAGTTCAAGAGCTATGCTTGATTTTAGTGAGAAACCGAAGTTGCATTCAGAAGGCAGGGATCATTTGTAGTGCTCAACACAGCAGCATGCAGCTGGGAGTCCTGTTGTCCCAAGAGAAGCCTTCAGGAATCACTTTTCAGCAGCAATTGCCAACTGCAGCTAGGGGCAGGCATTCTTGCTCCTTCGATAGTGGTAAGGTGTTTTTTAAACCATATTCTTGTGATAAATATAGAGTACAGTCAGATGTGCTTTTAGTTCTGCTTTTTTCTCCCTTTTGGTTTCTATTCTCCATTGTGATTACTCGGAGTGTTTTTGTTACTAACAAGCTTGGAGTCCTCTCTTTTGCAGTACTGTATATCTGGTATATTCTCAATTTGTGTAATGTCTCACCTAGGATTAAACAGTCCATAGCTCAGCAAATCTTCCTCAATAGTTTAGTTGGCAGCAAAGCTGTATGAAAAAGAGGAGAGTCTATGTTGACTGTTTAACAAAAATTGTTCTACCTTCAGTATTGACTCCTCCTTGAAACATTTCCTAAAGGGCAACAAACTGCAAGCAGAAAGCCTACCAGATCCACATCCAGGCAGGCACCTCGATTTATTTCTTTCCTGGAAGGGCTGACTGAATTAAATCAAAGAAAAGGCTTCAGTTCATGGAAACTGCCAGAAGGGAAACACTTAAGTTAGGGCTACTAACAGTGACAAAATTGCTCCTTCCTATACTCTGCCTCAGAAAAGACAAATTCAAATCATGCATTACTATTATATGGAGGCTTCTAGGGTTGTAGCAGAATGAGACAGCTGTAGGAAAACCAGACAGAAAAAAAAGCAATTCTAAGCAGAATAAACATCAAATCCTTTTAAAGGCACTTAATGCCAGAATGGGCATATTCTACATATCAGCTTTCAAATGCTAGACACTGTGCGTACATTGAAAGAGCAACTAGTAACTCTGAAGGCAATAAACAGCTCGCAGAGAAAAAGTCTCAGGTAAATTAGCTATTTGAAGTATGCTTTTCCCAAATAGCCTGAAACACTTCAGACACAAAAGGTGCAAGCAACTGCTTGACTTGGGCTGATTACAAAAATGTCACTTCTAAATTCCAGACCCGTGTGTACACAGTCATAGCATTGTAAAGATACTTATTTTTCTATAATCGTTTTCCTAAGGGAATGCTTCAGTAACACGTGCTCTTGGAAAAATCATTGTGTCAGCACTAAAATTATGTCCACATTAGCTACACTAATGTAGTTAAAGTGATGCCAGTTGTAACAAGACTGCAGCAGCTTATGCTTTAGTGAAAATAAGATGACATTCGAATACTTAAGCACTTAGGCTCATTAAGAAAAGGGGGGGGGGGGGGGGGGGGGGGGAATGAAAAAACCAAACCAAACCAAAAACCCCCAAACCCTAAGCTTCCGAGATGTTCAAGATCCTTTTAAAATAATAGCCAGGAAAAATAACAGCACTCCGAAGGCTCTCCACTTCTAGCTATGATTTGGATTTCAGACTGGAAAAAGATTGATCTGAACTACTACAGAGGACAGGCAGGATATTACTGATGCAGAAGTCTGGCTGTAGTCTTTATCTTAAATACAGGGCAAATACACACTGATTTTAGCCTTTGGAAAATGAATTATGGAGGAAAAGCCCAGCTGCATACTTCATGCTCTCACAGTGTGTCACCTCTATTAGAGGCTGACAGAAGTAGAAGAGAAATACGAACTTTGTACCTGCAGTTTCAGGGACCCCCCTTTCAAGTGCCTAAAAGTGGCATAGTTTAAGACCAAAGGAGCATGTTTTGCTTTGCAGTTTTTTTACCCTCCTGTTCAAAGCAAAGTGTTAGCTATGAAAACCATCATAAGACAGACAGTGTATTATCTGCCTCAAAGACTGGATACTCCACTGTTCCTCACTACAATAAATCCTTTACTCCGTTCTGCATCTGAGAGAGGTTTTTGTTTGGTTGGGTTTGGGTCTTTTTGGGTAGCTTTTTTTTTTTTTGGCAAAGCTTACTTCTCTTGACTACAACTCCTTTCCCTTTCATAAATTTGTGTCTACTAAGTTGGTTTTTTTCTCCTGTACAGACACTGCCCAAAAGTCGCATATCTAACCATGGTTACACATCTATAATCTGTGTTGCACATGTGTAACCAAGGCTACACATCTAACCATGAGGAGGGTTAACCTGCTCGTCAGAGGTCTGTTGTTAATACAGTTGTTGGGACAATGCTGGCGTGAAGGAGACGTGTTAGCCAGGTTTCGAGCTTACCTAGTTTGCCTTACTGACTATATAACAGTGTGTATAACACCCACAGCTCACTCTTTCTCATGGGCTAGAGGAGATGATCAAAAATGTAGCCACCATGTTGTCCAGAATTTTCCAACCACAAAAACACTCATAGGCAGGGCATAAAACTTCATAATTGGGGAAATCCCGCCTTTAAACAGCAGCAAGTGTACCTAGTCGGAAGGGATCTACAATCTTGATCTTTTTTCCAGGTATTTAATGGGTTTCATGTTCTGAGCACACTGATGGCCCCATTTGGGTACAGAGCTTGATCAAAGCACATGGCTGACTTGGCCCAACTCCTCATCCTCCTCATCTCCCAGAGTACCCAAGGCACAAACTCAGTTATTAAGGCTACCTGATATCAAATTATAAAAGGGTGTGGGTCATGCACCACTGTAACCAAAGTCACAAGTCATGCTAATGGTGTACCTATAGGTGGGACTGCTACTCACAGCTCGCTAAGCAGCACAAAGACACCATCATGCCTACTACATTTTTACACAGAGAACCTCTGGGCAGTCGTTGTTCTCTAGACAACAAAAACCAATGTGAACCTAAAGCAGAGGACCATCAAAAAGGTGATTTACACAGAAACAGACAAAACGATCATTTCCAGTCAAATGCAGACTTGTGCAGAGACTGACTCAGAGCCCTTCCTACAATTTCCAAGCTTAAAGCCATGGCTGATAACAAGGTAATTGGCATTGTTCCAGTCATTAATTATACCTGATAATTCTTGAAATTGGTGAATAACACAGCATAATTTTAATATCTCATGGTTCAAAAGCTTACCAGCCTTCTAAGTGAAAGAGCAGTGTCAGGTGTTCAAATTTATAAAGGAGCTTTAAAATAGTCCCCTTTGAGTGGATCTGGATCTACTCCATCATTTCCAGTGAAGCTGTTATTACTGGCAATAATGCAGCCTTACTAAGACCAGAGTAGGACCTAACAAGATTTTAAAATGCAAATGTATGCAAAAACATCACATGGAAAAAGAGAAGTATCATTGCCAAACTGCTAAAATAGCCATTTCATAACAGTTTGACTGGGGAAAGCAAAACTCTAAGGACAGGTCAAGGGAACTCAGGCCACTACTAGTGATCATGACAGAGCTCCACAGATTGCCACATCATTAGCTGGTTTCCAATACCTTTTTGTGCAAAATCTTGAGCAGAAAGTACCTTTGAGGCTTGACATATTCTTATGAGCTAGTTCATTACCAAAGGAAGAAGAGAGATCCTCTTTACCAAATGAACGCTTTCTTAGAGCAGGCAGTCAAACACCATGGCCACTCTAGGGTCCCAAGATGATGTTGCTGTGGTACTAAAACTTATATCTATTATATATTTTATGTATCATGGAGACAGATGACTCTTCCAAATCTAGCTATCTTAGCTTAAAATAATTCTTTCTTCAGACAGTAAGAACACCTCAATGGGACTTGATAAATGCTCACCAATCTGTGGATTTAAGGTCAGCTTCATAAGCGTTCCAAAAACAGGCTAACCCAGCACATCTGAGAGCATCAGCATACCCCTGCTGCTGGTGACCTGCAGAGTTATACTCCTGCACTGAACCACAGGGGTTATGACAAACAGGTAGGGCTGTGATTTCTTCAACTGTCTCTTGGAAAAATGGACATCGATCTGCAGTTTCTTTTAAAGCATGAACACTCTCTTTGGGAGAAGAGACATACAGCAGATCATACTGGAGGGATCCATCAGGGAGACTTGGTTTTCAACATTTAATTGCAGGGGTAAAATGATTCTGCTTCTTCACTGGAAGAGCTGCCTTCCCTGTCTAGTATCCTCTCTATCATATTAGCTACCACAGGATATTAAGTTCTTATCAAATAAAACCATTTACCATTGCACTCTACTGGACTGAGCACATGCAGTAGGAAGGGCAGAGTGATTTATATTGGAGACTTACAAAGCTTTATAGACTCCGTTAGTGGCAGAATGCAAGACTACATTTTGAGCTCCCACATTTTTTAATCTATGTTTGCATTACATGCTTATCCCTTGCTAGCGTATCTGTATCCTTTTGCTGCTGTAATCCCTGATGCCTCTCAGAGGCATTAGCATGCAGCTTGGTAAAGCTTCACAGAAACCAAGAGGATTGTTCAAGAATAATATTTAATATGGAGTGGTAAGCTTGCAAATGGTCATAAACATGAAGCTTCATCAAAACCAGAAAAGCCATTTTGCAAATACACAGTAGATAGCGAACATCTCCTTATACTTACATGGCATTGCATGGTATATGCTGGGCCAGTACTGCCCACTGTCTCTCTTCAGCCAGACACGAACTGTTCTACAAAAGAAAAAACACAACACACACATGAGGAAGAATGAAAAAGTAACCATGAATGAAAACAAAGTGGTGACGATGAATGCACAAGACCTTCCTCAAAATTAAATTATTTTGCTGAGAGGGAAAATAAACATGCAAACTCCTACAGCAGCCTTATACATCAACCTCAGATTAACCTCTGTAAGGTGATGAGGGTAGCCCATTCCTTGGTTCCACGTAGGACCCAACATCTTGGCTGAACACATCACAACAGTGTTTGGAAACTGCTATGGCTTTTGAAAGGCAAAGGCCTTTCCCAAGGACTGGAACACCACTGTTCATTCAACGGCTCAGATGAAGATTTGGGACACTCTAGGTAGCCCAGGAAAGCACACCTGCATCAGCCCATCCAGTCCCCTGCAGAAGCCTTTCCCCTGCTCTCAGGGTAGGCCTTGGTCCACCTGCTGCCTGTTGTTTCGTTGTTCTGCTTCAGGAAAACCTCTAAACAAAGGAATGAGGTTCTGAGATTTTCAGCTTCTATTTACTAAGATTATGTCCATTTGTGCCAACAACAAGCTCTTCAGCTTCAGGACCTTCCCCTCTCCTCAGTGTACTCGGAGTGCTATCAGATACCCATTGAGCATCAGGCTAAAGAAGCCAAACTCTTATCCTTCTCTGAAGAGGATAAGGCGACAGTCAGCCTCGCAGTCTTCCTCTGCACCATCAGTTTGGAGTTGCTGTCCTCTAATAGAGGCACCTAGAACCACACAGTGCTCCAGGCCTCTCCACAAACACATCAGTGGTTTCCCCTCTGCTAGAAGACCTTCCCGATGTATCTCAGGATTACTTTTGCTTTCTCATAATCATATTATACTGGCAGCTCCCTGTCACTCAATCCATGCCCTTCACACACTTGAGACGCTTGTTGCTTGTTTCCTGAGCAGAGGACCTGGACTGATGTACCATCTAGTTCATTAAATATTTATTATTTCAGTCCTCAGTGTCATCCACTTGTTTTAGTCCAATCTCCGAAGCCTCTTTGTAATTGAAGCTCTCTCTTAACTTTAGTTCATCAGCTAATTTCATCAAAACATGTCTAGTAACAGTGTCACCAGTTAAAGCAGCGGGCAACCAGTAATCTGCTTGTTCCTGCATAGCCCACTGTCATCTCAATTACAGCCAACTGTCACCTGCCTTACTGTTCCTCAAATCCTTATCATCTCCAATTTTAACTAGCAAACTCTCCATATAGTACTGTATTCCATGTGTTACTGATTTACACCAAATGTGTTAACCTTCTCTAGAAAACTTAGTTATCCAAGACAGCATCACTATAGTGTAGCACAACAGATTTTAACCTGTCACCCACTTCTATTTAAGTCTTTTTCATGAAGGTTAGTATGCAATAGAAGGTACAAGAGGGATCTAAAAAACTTTTGTTAAACATAAGCCTTATTTTCCTGTAGCAAATCTATAACCTGCACTTGATAGTATTGAGGGAAAAAACCAAGCAAGAATGGCTCTTTCCAGTTCATGAAACGTGGAAATATAGCTTATGGAGAAGCCTACATGGTCATTCCTACTGTTACCTCACTTTCATGGAAAAGCAGATTTCAGCCCTTTTTAGCCAGTAAAAGTTTAGAGCAATACGTTAATATAATATAAATTGATCTAAGACATTACATACACAAATCGAGACTGAACAGAGATGCCATGCAATATAGTAAAGCAATTCAAGAACTAGTTATATATCCTGCAAACTTCAAGCTAAGGGCTGCACCGCTATGTGTTCCTGGATTGCATATATCCAAAATCAGGTTTCTGCTTATCCTGCCCTGCATCCAAACTCATTTTTCAGCAAATAATTCAGAGACCTGCGTATCTGGGGACTACACAAGCTGCATCATTTCAGAAATGTCTCAGGCGTACACTTTGACATATCACGTGGCTCTAAAAACTAGTATTTCACTGGGTCAGCAAGTCCCATGGTTAGAAAGCTTTCACAAATTAGTCAAAACATACAAAATTCAGTATAATTACCTCCTAAGTCTAACGGCCTTCTTGCAACAAACACATCAGCAGCTCTTCAGCAGATCTGAAGCAAAACCACCAGTACTTTTTCAGGGACAATTCATCAGCTGATAATAACGCTATCATATTGTTGATATCATATTGTCGGGCCAAATCCTTCTGTCATTTCTCGCTGTAGCTAACTGTAGCTGTTGCCAAAGTGGCACTCTGCATCCAGACATCAGCACACAGGTCTGGGAAGATGCCCACAGCCACGAGGCTGTACACCAGATTTGGGACAAGGTCCAAAACCTTTGGGTCCACCCAAAGGGATCCACCTTTGCTAAGAAGGTGGTCACTGTAATTCTGGAAGCAGATCAGCTGCTCTGTTTCCCAAACAGGCGAGCTCTTACTAATGTGTTTATCCTCGACAAGTGAAATTATCATGGGAATGAATGAGTGCGCACATAAAAATAATGGGATGAATCACAGGGAGCTGAAATAACTCAATATGAAACAGCCCTGAGGAGGTGTACCAATATCCTGTGAGAGACTTGTCTTTCTTGACCATCCCAATCCATACATTTAGTGCTATCGGTTTCAAAACTCCCAGGCTTCGACAAGGTTGCCTCTCCTCTCCACTTTAAGGTTCTGGTAAATAATAAATCCAGTACAACATAGTATAGATTATTTAGCTTGTTAAAAAAAGGACTATGTACAAGAAAAGATTTTTCAACAGCTAAAGGAAATAAAAATCAATTTTATTTGCAAAAATGGCAATAATTTGGATGCTTTGGGTTGTTTTTTAAACTGTACCCACTACAGACTTACTAATTAATTTGACAATTATGTCAATGTTAAGACTGTTACCTGAATGATATTGAAACAAAAAAATTTTCTGCTTAAGTTTAAAAAAAAAACAAAACAAACAAAAAACTGGTGGGGGTTCCTAGTTAAGAGTGAAACAAACTACCTTTACTAGTGTAGGCCTCTTCTATAGGCACATAGTATGCTCATTGCATTACGTAGTCAAATATATTTCCATTCAATGACTAATTCATGCAAAATGAGAAACAAAGCATTCTAAGAATAAAAAGAGTACAAAAGGATGTTATCTAATTCTAAGCTGTGTGAAAGGGAACATAACCAGCAAGTCAGTTCATGTAACTCATTACAGAAATACTTATCTCCCCAGTAAATCATTTTAAATAAAGGAAAACAAAAGATCTTGTAAACAATTTGTTTTAAAATTAAGGATGATTACTATGCATCTCTTTAAAACAAGCATTTAAAAGTTATGTTAAGCATTATAATGGAATTCCAATATTTATGTATAAGCTGATGTAAAAGCGTAAAAATTCTTCCTTATGTCAGAAAATGATGACTCGTGATTTTCTTCTCTTAAGATCACTGGCATTTTATTGAAAGAAGAAAAACTGACCTCAGTTCATTAAACTTTTCTGGGTAACTTTTTCTCAAAGTAGGTTCAGGCTAAAGAACACACTCCGCCTCCAACTGAACTTGGGAGAAGCCAAATGTTCTTGGAAGAGACTGTCTTTTTTTCATCTGCAGCTCTGCATGTTTTTGTGTACTTCTTAACACAATACTACCCACTAGACATGAAACCCAGAGCTTTTGAAGCTTCTAAAGAACGCAAAGAAAAAAACCAAGCATGAATGAATATAAGCTTTTTTATGGATATATAGCATGAAGAGTACTTGCTGGTTGCATGGTTACTAGACTTAAACACAGCACCCACCCAGGTCAGGATCCATTCTTCAACCGCTCTAGAGTGATTCAGTCGGCATCACCATGGAAATGAGTTTTCCCTTCATTTTGTTGCCAGTGAATTGGCTTGGAAAGATTTTTAGAACCTGTCAAATCGATGGATACTCTTCTGGTCTTTTCACAACAGACATGATTTATTTTTAAATGAGACAGGTTATACAGAAATAATGCTGCCATGGAAAAGACAGGCTACATCTTCATGTATTAAGGGGATGTGAAATATGTATATATTAAAAGAAAAATTGCTTCTCTCTGTTATGCTCAAGAGTATGTGTCTCAAGTCCAGGTGGCTGTGGTTGTACCGGCAGGTCTCAAGCGCACTGCTAGGCTGTGCACACGTGCAGGAGGTAGGCTTCATCTGAGCACCTACTACTCAGCGGAGGTGCCTATGTCAACAGTAGCACGTCCACCTCAGCATGGCAGCTCTGCGCTTCACCATCTACAGAAACTTATTCAATCAGTGGTACATGCCGTGGTATCTTCTTTCTGATAAAGACATTTTGCTCATACAAATCCTAGTTTGTGCATTTAGGTTGCAGTGTGCTCCATGAAAGTCTGCACAATGTTGCCGGGCAGGATGCAAGAATCTCTACTCGGTCCCTACTCTGGCCTGAGCTTCTTGTTATCTCACTGCTGGAAAACTGGGTATCACTTGGAGCTGTAGAGTTGAGTCTCTGGGACTGACTCAAAGGCAGGGCTCTTGTCTTTTCTCCTTGGTGCCTTGCGTAAAATTAAGGGAAAAGACAAATACTGGTGTTGCATACAGTACAAACATCTTAGACATGTCTAAGCACTGTCCTAAGATGTTTGCATGTTGCAATGCTGTGAACTCTGTTGTAGGGAGGTCCAACACCACCATTATCTTGAGAAACAAGTTATCCCTATTCCACTCCATTTCTCCAGAATATCCATAAAACCACCAGTTCTAGTTGTACAGTGTGAGTAAAAAAAATCTGATATATCAGTTAGCCATAACAGATCCCTCCTCTCCTGTTTGTGAATGTTTTCCTTCCTCACTCCCGCCTTTTTAAACACTTCTCTTCACCGAGATGCACTTGTGTAACGCACTATTGCCTTCATGCCCCAGGCATATACCAGCTGTATAACAAAGCAGAGGTAACCCTCAACACATACAATTTACTACAATATTTTGTAGGTACTCTTGGGCTTCAGGAAATTGTTTTAAATGGCATTTTAACATATTCCTCATTATTGTTTATACCTTGGACCGTATATTGTGGGGTTTTTTGGTCTCCTGTCTTGCTGAGGGACCAAGAAGGGTAAGCATCAAACCCAGCACAAGGTGTGAAATGAGTTTTATTCCTATTTGTAGTGAGCACCCGGTACAGAAATTTTCATCTGTCACTTTCTAAAGTCGTATTAGGCTCATCCAGAGATCAACGCCTGCCCCGTGTGCATTACTGCTCCTTGGGAAAGGGAGGTAGGTCATCAGTGCAAATGACATTACATGGTTAAAAATAAAGACATCCCCTTCTGTCAGCTGTCCTAGCCACAGAGCTGATTTAACACAGTTACAGAACAGTTTCCAAATAGGAAAAGGAAGACACTAAACTATTCTGGAAAATTCTTTAAAATGCTCATCTAGCTGTTTAATTGACAGAAGACAGGAAAAGAGATTAGGAAAATACTATATCCAGGGTTAGTGCAGTCTGTGAGGTTTCAGGCATACTTAATGGAGTATTAGCACATATTCTCACCATCAATATGTTGAAGTCTTCTTTAGTGTTGTAACAAAAAAATTTAAAAACTCCACCTGTTCCTAAATATCCAATAATAGACAATTCAGAAGTATTCAAAACTGCAAACTAAATATCTGCATTAGAAACAGCAAAAGCTTTATCTGCTGTCATTAAATAAACGTGATAATAGTAGTATTTGAAGTCCAAGTACAGCACTGACAGTTTTACTGCCTTTAACAGAGAGACACTGTCATTAGAAGTGGGATAAGGAAAAATATTTAATAACTGCATTAAAGATACTACAGTACTATAACCCCCTCCCAACTTCTCCAGGGACTTTTGTGGGCAAGAAATGTGAAGAGATTCTGGCTCCCACCAATTAATGACATGAGCTGCTACTGGGATTTTCTGAAAGAATAAAAGATCTTTTACGTTTAGTGGCAGCTCATGAACCACTGCCAGTGTACTGGAACCAGCAACAAGGAGTTTTGTTTCTCTGATAAATTTTGAAAGAAAATATATGAAAGCGAAAGTCAAAACCAGAACTGATTTCTGAGCCAGCCTGTGTTTCGGGGAAAACAAAAAGAAATTTAAGAGCAGAGTGCCAAAACCTCAGGCACCAAGAGGACTTTATCTAACAGGTCCTCATCCTGTGTCCTCCTGAAAAAAAACCTAAACCAAAACCAAACCAAAACCCCAACACTTCCACCCCACCCCCACCCCAACCCAACCCCGAAGACCCAGGGAAGTGCATGACTGTATTTCTCAGGCTCACCCATGCTAGTCCCCACAAAGCCCATCACACAACTCTGATGGAGGGTTCTGCATAAACCCAATGATTTTGGGCACATTCCAGGTTCTACATCATTTTCACTGGTTTTGATGAATAAATATGTGATTTAAACCAAACTAATCAAGGGTTTACTCACTGGACTCTTTCTAAGACTATGAGATGGCGTACAGCTATACATCACTGTAGATCTGTTCTAGGTTCTTTCATATTACAAAAGGGTGGGTTCGGTTTCTAAAATGAAGTGCAAGAGCTACTAGTTCAGGAAAGGGGGACAATGCATGGGGAAAAGATTAAAGAGTTTTGAAGAATGGGCTTTATTTCAGGGCTGTTCTAGAGAGGTTCTCTCTTAGCAGCAACTACATGAGGGCATTTCTAGAAGATACAATATCTTTGTTGTAACCTCGGTCTGTAACTCAAGCATCTATACAATAAAAGCCTTTTGAGCAATAATTGCACTCTCTACTCTGTAAGCCTCAAGCCCTGCAACAAAGCCTAAGAGTGGTAAGGTCTGGCTTCAAGAGGAAGCTGGGCCAGCTCCCAACAGCCAACACCTTTGACATCCTACTGTTGTATCCAAAATGCTGCTGCCATTGCCACCGGTCCAGCAACGCTCGTGCACAAAGCTCAGAAACACCAGAGAAACATGATTGCTGCAAGGGAGATGAAACAAATAACGGCTGCACTCGGTCCTAGACGTGAACAGCGCAGGGAGTGCACCGAGAACCACGAGGAGGCAGCTGGATCTGGCAGCAGTAGCTCAGGCACCAACTGTGTGGGGGGAAGGAGTCTGATGAGTCCTTGAATGTTCAAGTGCACTGTCAATCCCACCCAGTGATATAAAACGCCACTGCTTTGATTTTATACATGCCCAGGCTAGCAGAGAACGTTTTAGGTGAGGTTCACCACTACAGCAATCTCCATGATAATGATCTACACAGCACTTGTCAGACATGGGTCGATAAAAATCCAGACTTCTCATTTCTCCTTCTGCCACACAACGATGACGCCAGATGCAGAATTTACAATGCAGGCACCCACCTGATGCTGAACAGGGACCTCAGGAGCAACTCTGCAGTCTGGTGCAAAGAGTAGAGTAGGGGAGAAATGCACAGTGGGGTTCACCCATGGACTTTTTTGACCATTGCTGGTGGCAATGAATCTGATTTTTGCTACCTTTAATGATTCTCTTTATTAAATCTAAAGAGTCTTATTTGCGCTCCTTCATAATCCTCCCCTGTGAATGTCTCTTGCCTCATCCGTTCTCAGAGTCACTAGTATAGTTTCTTGCCATGGACCCAACAAGACCCTGGATCCTACAAAAATTAAAGTATATATGTTATATAAAACTTTTGATCATGAATAATCTAATTTTGAGCAAACATCTCCAGAGAAGACAGGGAATGAGCTAGTAAAGTGTTGTATAAGCTAAGCTTAGAGGTTAATGATCTTGCAGAGCACTTTACTAGTTCTTTTCTGCTTAGGAGGAATGCGGTGGAAAAGTCTTGGAATGAAGCTCAGTGCAAAGGAACACTAGGGAAGAAACTGCAGACTTGAACTACTGTACATTTACCACCTATCTTCAGAAAAAAACATTGCACAAAACAGTACGCCAAGCAAGCAGGCAGACAGACCGAAAGGCAGGAATTTTTTCACACAAAGGTTACACAACATCCTAACTCAAACCATGCTTTGTAAGATATTTCCCCATTTAATTCATGCTGCCGTAAACTAAATGCAAATGCATATTGCATAATAGGGAAAATGTCAAAGTTTTGGTAGGTTATATGCAGCTATAGAATTGCATGCGTTTGTCAGGGAAAAACTGTTATAACCATCAGTGGTACTTAGACCTAAGAGAAAGAGACACCACTTTATTTAACACAGTTTTCGTTTACATAGAGGGCTTTTGGGGTATTTTGTGGGAAGTGACTAGAAAACAAAGATTCATAGGAGACAATCTCAGGAGAAATGGATTTTTATGACAAAAAAAAAATGATAGCGACATGACAGTTTTACTACTCAGCTGTGAAACAGTTTCCACCCACTTTTCAGTTTTCTGGACAATGAGCAATGCACTTCAGTGATTTTTCCAGTTACCCGAGCACATATGCCTGGAAGCAGTGCATGCTCTGCTGTTCAGGCACTGGACCAAAGTCAGATTCTGACCAGTTTCCACTGCAGAAACTTTAGGCAAGTAAAGAGAGACCAAAAAAATGAACCAGAAGTCACAATCACAGAAAAATATTGTGTTACCTTGAGGTTACTAGCACAAGGCTCAGAGAGCCGAGCTGCCTCAGGTCTTCAAGCAGCTCCACAAAAGCACTGCTCATCATGTATTATATCAAGCAGTGCAGTGACTACACCATATTCCAGCATAAATGCTGTAGGGAAGCTAATTTTATCTGCATACGCAGGTAAATGCAGGGCTGGAGTTCTCAGTGAGCATCAACCTACAGCTTTGGGAATTATTAAACAATGAGTGTTGTACCACACTAGGATATTTTTCAAGCAAAGTTTCAAAATTAACTCCCTCATTAAGACCTGTGCATCAGTCTTCCTTACAGAGCTTTGGGGTAACAAAATGATCACCCCTCCCTCTTACCCACAGACACCCCCCCACCCGCACCCCACCAAATGATTTCCTTCCAGAACAGATGCAGCTTTGGTGCTTCTTGTACTGATCAATTCCCGTTTGCATTTGGGAAGCATAAACACACAACCTTTTGAAGGTAATCGCATTGGATGATTCAATTATTGCAATCCAATTACTTTCACCTCCTTCCCACATTCAAACGTTTCAGTAATGGAAGTTATTAGAAAGATCCTCATTAGATTAAAATACAGGCCTGCTATGCAGTAAGTGACTCAGTGGAACCATGCTAAAAATACCTAGCAGATCCATGATTTGGAAGAAAGCAACCCTCCAGCTCCCCCCTAAATTGTCCATGTAGCAAAGGCAAAGAACGAGAACCTAGCAGGTCACCAGCCTGCTTCCAGCTGTCCGGTAGGAACATCTGTCCAGAAGAACACAACACATTTTTTTTTTCCAAAGCTGCTATGGGCTATCAACTAAGTTAATATTAATTTTTAAGTTATGCATGCTTCACTCTGCATAAAAATGAATTCATTACTCAACAGATAAAAAAGTAAGCTTATGCTTTTGAATCCTTGAAGTGAAAGCTGGACATACCCATTTTCAATATACATACTACCAGCGTGACATTTCTAAGAAATTATATTCATATATAGGTTAATTTACAGGAAAAGATAGATATCTGATCCCAAGCACTAAATTAAGTCCCTAGCTGGCATTTACAACACACATAAATGCTAGTATGCTGGAGCAGAAAGAATTTCCTCAGTTTTACTCTTCTTTCCTGTTCTGCTCTGAAACGATACCACGGCATCAGTAAGAAAACAGCACAGCACTTGGGAGGAGAGATGAATACAGAAGAAAAAAGTTTGCAAGTAATAAAGGCATATGGAGGAAGACAAGATATCCTGGGTCAGTCATACCCTTAGGCCTCAATTTATTTTTCAGATGAATGTTTTCCTTGGTTAACTATATAGTGCAGCATCTAGTAAATTATGCATCTACTGTGGGGGAAGGAACCCATATTTCCACATCCATAGGATGATGCTCTCTCTCAGCATTTTAATTTCTGGATGTAAGTCATCTGCATCATCCATTGCAAAAGACTAAATTAAATCATTAACCACTTCACTGCTTCTTGGAGGATATTTGATGTATTAAACAGAATGTAACCATTCATTGCAGATATTTGAGAATTCTAGTGTAAGGAAAACAGGGTGCTAGCTGCAAAAAGACAACAGCATGCACCACCTGTAAAAGTGTTATTTTCCACTAACAGTATACTTATTACATTCAGTCAGAAAGCACCTAACATTTAATTCATACAACACAAAGTTGTAGGGGAAAACCTGTGTTTCTTGGATTTTGAAAAGACCATCAATCATATCCTGATGCAAATGAACCCCTTTCCAAGCAAGCAGCTGTTAAGTCCTAACATCCACACAGTTCCCATAAAGTTGTTACCTCTCAGTTTACACATGTACTTCCGTCGCTATATGAACTTTCACTTTAATTAATTGGTTCTCGGATTTTGTTCTTTGTGCAAAAAAACCCAAACCCAAACCAAAACCCAACCCTCATACCTGTACAGTACACGTAAGTTCCTTAGCCAACAACAGGACAATAGGCTGGTCACACGTGGCTGTAGATGCTGAAGGCTTATTGAAACACTCTCTCTAAGAACAGACAGGCTTTTGTTTTTTCAAATATTTATGAACAATTATGGCACTGTTTTTCCAGAGACAGCAAACACATCTACTTGGAATGTATTTGCGTGCTCTGCGCCACACCAAGATGCCTCTGGAAATGCTCTCCTTGGGGCATCAAGGACTTTCTGCAGAGGAGTCCTATTTCCAGTTCCTCTAGTTTACCATTGAACTTGAACAATGATTCATGGGTGATAAAATGTTCCCTCAGTTTTTCTGCTCATTGCTATTTTCCTCTCAGGGCAGCCTGACTCAGAGATATTTTCACTGTCCTCGCACAAACTCAACTCCTACCTGCTTTGCTCGGCTAGAGGAGGCAAGAAACCACTCTGTTGCTCTGACCCAGCAGGACAACTTTGGCTGGAGAGTCACAGTACTCCGGGAAGGAAAGCAGCAAGCCCAGCGGCCTTAGTGCCAGCAAAAAGAGAAGGAGAAAGCAGGGCAAAGCAACGCAAACACAACCCTGTCCTGAAAAGTTTGTTCTTCAGCTGCAAAGGAACTGCAGCCCTGAAGTGCCTTGTCAGGGGTTCTCGGACTTCTTCTTATCACACATACTGAGGAGTGCCTTGTGAGGTGCCAGCAAAGCCTAAACCTCCGATTCTGTAATTTAGAGGTGATCTGGCATTTCAAGGGCTTACAAGACAGTCACAGTTTGTCACCTCTGCATTCCCGTGGGGGTTGCGTGGGGAGATGGAAAGCAACACAAGTGAATAGAAACTGTCTTCAAACCTGTATCGCAAGACTGTACATCACATCCTAAACTTTAGGTTTTATTATTAAAAAAAAAATCCATCTCAAACATGCAGTCCTCTTCACATCCAGCTACTTCTTTCATATAGCCTCGTTACAGCTTTCCCATTCTTCAGCGTCCAACTTCATACTGTGCTAATTTTATTCTATCATCTTTAAGGTAGTTAACTGCTAATTTCAATGAACATCCTCTTGCTCTTGTGTTACAAGATTAGAAGTTTCTGTTGTCTCTACTTGCTCCACTGGTTAGTTGTTGTGTACACTCCTATCATTTCTTACATGCTTCCTCTTTAAGGTAATCAATCTTTCCAATCTCTTGGGAAAGCTGTTCTTGTGTCCTGTTCTCCTTACCTGTCTTCCAGTCCCTCTAATGAGGCAATATCCTGTCTGAACTGGCATCTTCTGTATTAAACACAGCAATCCAGACACAGACAAGCCTGCTGAATTATAAAAGCATTATCATTCTTTTCTTTATCCATCTTCTCCTCGTGTGTACCCTAGCAATGTTTGTTTACTTGGCAGCAGCTGTACTTGTTTTTTATTCACACTGGCATGATTTAGAAACTTAAAAAACATGGATGAGAGAAAAATGTATATTTATCAATATTAGATTCTCCCTGTGATACACTGCTATCCACTTACTACATTCTCCTGCAGTTCTTTCACATCTCTCCAGACCCAATCAGCTTATCTGCTAATTTGGGGCAGACGACTGGCCCAGACTGCACTGGTGGGGAAGGGAACAGAGGATTTGCCAGCTGCAGCTCCTAGGGACAACCCCAGAACCTCATGTTCCTGGCAAAGAGAGGTGGAAAGAAAATGATAAAGGAGGGTAACAGGCAGAGGCAATCACAGGCCAGGGCAAACCTCGATGGTATATGTCACACTTTCTCCTTGTGAAGATGGGACAGGAAAGCCATGTCTATTACGTAAGCATAGGGAGGACACAAGACCAACACCCTCCTCAGGTATGGAAAAATACATTATTTGAATATGTGAAATGGTGCAATATATTACAGTGCAGCTTTGTAAAGACGTCTGGTGGAATTGTGTATGACAGGAGGCCACTGCTTAGGTGACTGCTACCCATCCACCAAACCAATAAAGCCTGTAGCAGCTCCTGTTCACTTATCTAGTCATTGCCTTATAGGTAACTTCTGCTTTGCAATAAGGGACAGCTTCCAGTTCATGGCAAAAGCATCAAACATTATTAGAAACCCTCTGCTGGCACCTTGGTACTAGCTTATTTCACAGACTTATTTTTCTCTAGAGGGTTACAAGAAGAGTCCTCTGCAATTCCTGTCCAGATGCTGTCTCAGCTTGCATTCTCCAGATCTTTATTGCTGCCATTCATAGGGGAAGTATCAGTCTTATCTTGGAAAAAACAGATTTGAGGTCATGAGGAAAAAATCAGTTCTAAAGATCGGCCTCTTTGTTTTGCAACTCCTCACGTTTAAATCTTATTCCAAGCTAATACAAAAGGCAACATCCTGAAGTTCAAAAGTAGTAAGTTCTTACTAGGTCATGCTATTAGGCATGGTGATCACAATAAAGGTGTTAATATTTATATATTCACAGAAATCAGGAATTTGAGGCAGAGTACTTTCAAAGCAAGGACTTTATGTCATTGCTGATTTAGCTACTGAGCAACTGTACACATTCAATGGAATAAGCTGATCAGCTTTCCCCATCCTGAATAAGGACAGAGACCTTCCTTTCAGGAAGCTCCTGCATCAGCCTGCCCAAATTCAGACGGGTAAGGATTCTTGAACTCACGTAAAAGAACACTGACGGATATGGAGATTACAACAGATGCAAACCATTTTATAACACATACCACAGAGCTGTCCTACAACAGCAGCACGGTGCATATGCACGTATGAAGAGCACATCATCCACTGTGCTACACCGTCAGAGACAGCATATGCTGCATATAAGCACTGTACCACCCATCCCTATCATGGTTAGGATGGTGCCGTGCCTGTTACTACTATTAGCAAATCAGGCAATCCTCGTTAAAGTAAAGATTTGGAAAGTAAAGATGTGGAGAGACTAAGCTATTCTACTAGCAACAAGAGCATGATTTGTATGGTTTCTTTTTAGGAAAGGATAACTTGGTGTTAACCAAAACAACTACACATCACCGATCTTTGATTTAAGTGGTATTTTCACAGTGGCCTGAGTTACGTGCAGAGGGGTTGCATGCACATGAACACAGCTGGTTCCACACCCCTTCATTCAGAGGTGTTGCCTTCCAGCAGAAGACTATTAGTTAGCATAGGCATGGACAGTGCGAAGAAGGTGTCTGAAGTAATGACTTTGGGCTATTTGAGGGCTGTTGAAAGCAGAAGATGGCAACAGACTGAAGCAGACTAGATCTATCACTGACCTTGGCAGAGGACACCAAATTTTAAATGGTAATACAAGGTAGAAGACAGCTAGAGACCACCCATTGGGCAAGTAAATCCTTGTGTTATTACTTAAAGCATAAAATCAGCTCACAGCATCTGCCAGGAAAAAAGATGAGCTGAGATGGGGTAAAAGCAGTAAATAAGGGAAGGGTCCTTTATGATCCCGCTGCCTTGCAGGCTCAGCACTGCCTGAAAAATTAAATCAGGTTTGTAATTCTGGCTCAGCTATTCACAGGTCAGACAGGATTGCTGCTTACACAGAGGGCAGGGAAGGGAGGAACAGCTTTCCTTGCAGACAGTTAAGCTACTATGCAAAAAGGCTGAGACAACACATCCAGTCACCTCAAGCCATGAGATATGCTTCCCAAAACTAAAATCCACTCTTTTGAATCATCGAATCATCAAGGTTGGAAAAGACCTCTAAGATCATCGAGTCCAACCATCAACCCAACATCACCATGCCCACTAAACCATGTCCCTAAGCGCCTCATCTACACATCTTTTAAATACCTTCAGGGATGGGAACTCAACCACTTCCCTGGGCAGCCTGGTCCAATGTTTAACCACTCTTCCAGTAAAGAAATTTTTCCTCACGTCCAATCTAAACCTCCCCCGGTGCAACTTGAGGTCATTTCCTCTTGTCCTATCACTAGTTACTTGGGAGAAGAGACCAACACCCACCTCGCTACAACCTCCTTTCAGGTAGTTGTAGAGAGCGATGAGGTCTCCCCTCAGCCTCCTTTTCTCCAGGCTAAACAACCCCAGTTCCCTCAGCCGCTCCTCATAAGACTTGTTCTCCAGACCCCTCACCAGCCTCGTTGCCCTTCTCTGGACATGCTCCAGCACCTCAACATCCTTCTTGTAGTGAGGGGCCCAAAACTGAACACAGTATTCGAGGTGCGGCCTCACCAGTGCCGAGTACAGGGGCACGATCACATCCCTACTCCTGCTGGCCACACTAGTTCTGATACAGGCCAGGATGCCATTGGCCTTCTTGGCCACCTGGACACACTGCCGGCTCATGTTCAGCCGGCTGTCAACCAACACCCCCAGGTCCTTTTCCACTGGGCAGCTTTCCAGCCACTCTTCCCCAAGCCTGTAGCGCTGCATGGGGTTGTTGTGGCCCAAGTGCAGGACCCGGCACTTGGCCTTGTTGAATCTCATACAGTTGGCCTGGACCCATCGATGCAGCCTGTCCAGGTCCCTCTGCAGAGCCTTCCTACCCTCCAGCAGATCAACGCTCCCACCCAACTTGGTGTCATCTGCAAACTTCCTGAGGGTGCACTCGATCCCCTCGTCCAGATCGTTGATAAAGATATTGAACAAGACCGGCCCCAAAACTGAGCCCTGGGGAACACCGCTCGTGACCGGCCACCAACTGGATTGAACTCCATTCACCACAACTCTCTGGGCCCGGCCGTCCAGCCAGTTTTTGACCCAGCGCAGAGTACACCTGTCTAAGCCGTGAGCCGCCAGCTTCTCTAGGAGAATGCTGTGGGAGACGGTGTCAAAGGCCTTACTGAAGTCCAGGTAGACCACATCCACAGCCTTTCCCTCATCCACTAGGCGGGTCACCTGGTCATAGAAGGAGATCAGGTTGGTCAAGCAGGACCTGCCTCTCATGAACCTGTGCTGGCTGGGCCTGATCCCCTGGTTGTCCTGCACATGCCTTGTGAGCGCCCTCAAGATGAACCGCTCCATAATCTTCCCCAGCACCGAGGTCAGGCTGAGAGGCCTGTAGTTCCCCGGATCCTCCTTCCGGCCCTTCTTGTAGGTGGGCGTCACATTGGCAAGCCTCCAGTCGTCCGGGACCTCCCCCGTTAACCAGGACTGCAGGATTTTGGTTTCAAAATCCATGTGTGTTCTGCTGTGTCAAGCAGTTCCTCCTCCCACTCTCCTGTTCTGGTATCTGAGACATGCTGAAAACATCCAGGTGGAATGACCTGACAGTTCAGTAAGTCTCTTCCCCATGTCATATCTAATACAAGTAAATTGTGTCTTCCTATCAAACACACACGGTGAGCTTTGGAGGGATATACGCAATTTGTGAGCAGTTATCAAGAAATGTAAATCATTAACAATCTCCAGCAGATTAAGCAGTTTACTTAATTCAGAGATGTCCCAACTACTGAGCATCCGAAGAGAGGCAGCCCACATCAAGGGCAGTATTTTAATAATTTACTCAGAGGCCAGTGGCAGCTAACAATTTTTGTAATCAATTTTTATTCCAGTTGGAGGTGAGGATGGAGAAGAGATTAGACAGAGCTGTCCTGTGGACAGGATCTGGCCCCTAAAACACATTAACTGGACAGCTTGCTCTAAATAATACTAATAAACAGGAACAGCAAGTTTACAAGAAAGACGCAGAACAGTTATGACCTTGAACACTGCAGTGAACAAATGGGTTGTTTTGGAAATACACACAAATCTTCATCATCTGTGCTGCACATTATAAATAAATGCAAGCTAACAAAGGCTCTTAGAAATGCAACAACCAGATCATTTCACAAATGCATCATTTCCCCCCGGCACTGCATCTGTAAAATACTCGCTTCATTCACCTAAGTCTGAAGGACCAAGGTTTGTCTTTGCTTTTCCCACTGACTTTTTTTTTTTTTTTGCCAGAGCATTTAATAGGTTTGTTTGATCAAATTTTCGAAAGGAAAATATTTCTGTAGAAGGAAACAAAAGCTCATGGTATGGCAGCTACATGCTAATTAGATGCCACCAAACACTGGGAATCTACGTCCTAGCTTTCCCAGTGGTCAACCAGTAACCCCTACTTAAGACATAGGAACCAAAGAAGACAGTCCAGTAGTCTACTTCCAAATCATGCACTTAAAAGCTTAGAGACATTTTTCTGTACTCCCATCAGTTCTCCCAGTCATCCCACACTGTCTGCTCCTCTGGCACCCTTCATTTTCAGACACATTTCAACCATGCTATTTCTCTCCCCGGAGTTTTGGCTCCAGCACTCTGGTTCAGCAAGTACTAACAGTGATTTACAAGTCCTGCTAGACTTGGCCTTTTAAAAATACTCACACTATTGGCAAGAACATAAGCTTCAGATGTGTTTGTGTGTGTGGGAAAGGTGCAGATACTCCCTCTGCACCCCAGTCCTCCTGTTTTCAGAAACACCCATTAACCAGCAGGTACCAGACTGTCAAGGTCACCTCTCCTTGGTAGTAGCAAGCCTTCAGCATTTGTGCATCCTCAAGCAATTGCAGAGGTAGCCCACATACCTGCTCAAGCAGCTGTTGACCCCTTCCTCACCAAGTCAAACATGGCTTTGAAGCAATGAGGCAAAGGCAAATATTGCCATTCTCTCCACCTCACTGCAAAGGAAAGAATCCCTTCCCATTTGATTTCCATTTCTCTACTGCTTGTAGCATCCCAGCCCACTCCCCATTTTCTGAGAGGCATCACACATTCACTGTCTCTCCATTACTCAAAACAATTGAATGCATTTTAGTAATATTTAAACAGGTTAAAAAAATCCATTAATAAATGGGGAATTACTATGGGCTGCTGCTGGGAAAGGAGCTGCTAGAACACAGAAGGATACAGTGAGTACTTCAGGTTTTCAGAAGGCAACATCTGGCAGATAAAAACTGCTAAACACACCAAACACCTTTCACATCACAAATGCACAAGGTGTTTTTTATCAGATTTCTGGTACCAGTGTTTTTCCTGATCCAAGCTGCCCCATTTGACTTTCATATCAGATGACTGCCTGATATTGGTATTTAACAGCAGTCAGCATTAGCAAGGATGTGCGGCTGCTCCAAGAGTTCATGCAGGAAGGAGGCAGCTGCCCTTTTTTGAATTTCAAATTGATAAGACGGGGACACCAAAAGAATGAATAAACAGGAAGGTGAGGAAAAGAGAGAGTGAGTTGAGATGAGCTGGGTTAGAGAAAACATGAATGGGAAGAGTAAACAGTAGGGAACAGGTTATAAAGTACAAATGATACAAAGCCTGCAGTAAGGACAGCAGCAAGCAGCTGGTTCAGTAACCCCTAGACAAGAAAACTGAAACAGCACAGTATTTTGGTAATAATCTATCCAAACTGAGGCAACAGGCTGAATACAAACCCTTCAAACCCCAAGACTCTCCCCGCATCCCAGTTACTGGGATATCAAGAAGTCTGTGCATGAGGCCAACCCAACCCCAGAAGGAAGGGAGAAGTCTAGCTTCACACTTTGCATTTACGAAGCACTGAGGTGGTGACAGACATGGTAATGAAAACCTTTCCAGCTGCACTCGATAACCAAGTATTTCCCTGCGTGTAACCTCCAAATATCTAACATGGAAAGTATTTCCTACATTAAGGCTTCTCCAGATAGCGCACTTGCCTTGGTACCTCACAGATAGGACGTTCTTGCTCTGCTACTTGGGACGCTAAATCCATTAGACTATATCAGTTTCCTGTTAACAGGATTTTTTTTTTTTGGCATTTAAGGCAAACAAAGGTTCATAATCTATCACTGTAAAATAAGCATAGAGGAAAACAAACAAAAGGAAGTCATGACCAATGCAGACTATCTGAATTCAATTTCAAGTGATCTTTTCCCAACTGCATACTGCAAAATTCATACTTGAAATAAAACATTTTCACCGTACATTTTTTCAGGGAGAGAAAAAGCTTCACTCTAGTTGGCTTCTTCTGCAGTGCTCGTGGAAAGTTTCAAGCCTCAGCACCAGCTCTTAGCAAGTTCCTCCTCTTGTTCCCTCCCCAACTTGAGTCAAGTTACTACCGAGTCTCGATAATAAAACATTTTTTTTTGTTCAAAGAAGCTTGGCTTTTGAATAAATAAACACACACCATGGAATCAAACTTGGTCCTGTTCATGGAATATTTACAAAATATTAATATTAGTCAAAACTAAAACCCAGATGTTTGAGATGCTTCCAAACCAATCCTGGACAGGTAGAGAAAGCAGCGCTGTGACCCAGCTCCACAAGAGAACTTAAGGACAGGGATACCAAATACCAGCAGGTTTAAAGTAAGTGCCTGGGTCTGGGAGCATTGCTCCCACTGAAGAGGTAGGTACTCAAAAATGGGACTCTCATTAAACATGACAGTTCAAGCCAAACAATGCAAAATGCCAAAAAGATGTGTGAAATCCCACATCCTCCCCAGACCCGGACACACTCCTGCAATCCTAATTTGGACTGTGTAAGCACCTGGATCCCAAACGCTCACCTCATGACACCGATTTTTACTCCTTAACAGCTTAGCTGTAAGAGCACTCAACTAGGGGGACAAGGCAGGCTATAAGAACTCCTGAGTGTGCGAGGATTGACAGGACCCTCCCCAGAATCAAATCTCAAACACGAGTCTGGGGCGGGGAAATAATTAAACAGTTGATGCTAGGTCACCTGGTAGGATGGACATTAGCCTGGCCATTTTCTCCCCAAGAGGCTCAGAAGTCACCTGTACCTGCTAAGTTCTAACAACAGCAACTAACCACTGCACAAACTTATCAAAGATGCAGCAGTTAGCTCCAACGACAGTTAAAAACACAACATTGAGACTGGATACACACCAACTGAACAAGAATTAAACTTCTCTGCAAGGCAGGATGGATAATCATACATTCCCTCCCTCTACAAATAAACTTCCAATTTCTACTTTCAGCTTCAGCAACTGATTCCCCCCCCCCCCCCCAGTTACCTAATTTTTTTCAGATAATACATAACCATAATATATTACCAAATGGCAACACCGGTGTCACTCTGATCTGTGATTTCAGGAAACAATATCAATTTAGTCACACAGGAGGAAGGGGAGCCAAGTTAGACATCTTGTTCTGTTTATTTTCATGTAACTTCTGCATAATTGATAGCTATTCATAATTTAAGTTTATTTGACTCCAAATCTGGTCCTCTCTCTCTTAGTGTCTGGTTAAAATTGTTGTTTCCATAAGATTTGATGCAATGGAGGCCGAGTAGAATTTCTGTTTGGGTCTGGAGTGAGAAAGTGCAATCTTGTGGTACAGCAAAAGCAGCAGATTTTGTAGAAAAATACTATAAAGACTGTTGTAAAACCTTTATGTTCTGGGTATTCAAGGTACACGTGATTCTAAGGAAATCTTGTTGCTTTCTTGATCCTCTGATCTTGGACATTTAAAAGGCAATCATAATCTTGTAATAATTTAGGGCTGGGCTAAAATAATCTGACACAATTTTCTTAGTATCAGAGGACCCATACCAGAGGATAATTTCAGACCAACCATCCCGAGAACAGTTAAAGTGATACTAAAAACTAAACAAGAAATTTTTCACAGAAAAGGAGTAAACACAAAAGGCTCCTACAACAAGACACTCCATGCAAGAAACCCAAACAAGAATATACAAATTCCCTCACAATCCAGGAGGGAACAATAATGTACCGTGAAAGAGGAGGAAAGCCCAACACTCCTCACCACTGGAAAGCCTGGCTCCAAGACACAAAACCCAGCTTAGCAACTTGGGCCAAGCTCAGGAGCAGGAGGAGAACACAACTGCCACTGGGCAGCACTGTGCCAAAGAGTGTCAGAACAACAATGCTACATCCAGCACGTATTTTCTGACTCCACCACTGCCCCATCCCAATTATGGTGGCAGTGACAGCTAAGGGACTCCTATCATCCTTCTGCCTACCACAGCAGCTATAGATGCACTTCTCCAGTAATGCAAATATTAGCTGCATTTCTGAAGTGCTCATCTGATCCCTGTTCACAATGAGGTCAGCAGCAAAACTCTCAAATTACACAAATCACACCAACCGTGATAATTTTAGTGTTTGTTTATAGGTTGAAGCAAAAGCAAATTACTACTACTTCCTAATAGGAGACACATCAGTGTCCCCACATCAGTGGGTAAAGGAAAAAAAAAAAAAAAGACTGAAATAAATATCATGTGAATCCTGAACCAGAGACCCAAACAGAAACAGCTTGTACAAAAATAAGCTATGTAAGACTATGGAAGAGAGACTTACTCTTCACAAGCCTTTGCCCCAACAACGTATGTAACTTCTGTCATATTATCAGTGGCAGGTAAACTGGACAAGGCAGAAAGACCTATGCAATAGTTACAGAACAACCGTCTCTAGCTGTACAGTGCTTTCTATTGCAAACGTGCTTTGAAGATTTAATTTAATTATTGTCCCTGAAGTTTCCTATGCTTTTCGCAGGTGGAGAAGCTCACAAGCTATTGAAGTAGCACACTTCCTCTTCTTGGTTCCTTTGTGGCATCACCAGTTTTACTAGGAAATTAAAGTTTCTTATCTTCTGTCCACCTTGAAGTTTTAATACAACCTACGTATCCTATTAGAGTTTTCTATAGTCATTTGGCAGCAACACCAAGGATCTTATTGAAGCTTTGTTTACATGAAAAGATGTATGGATGGCAAACAATGCTTGGAGTAAGGCGTGTGGCGACTGTATGCCCAACTTATTTCAAGTATTTTAGGGATTGAAAGGAGCAGAAATGTCATTTTTATGACTGAAGGTCTTTCCAAAGATGAAAAGCTTAGGTAAAGCCTCCCCGCAGAGGGTCTCTGGACTTCCTTGATCTTCTCCAAGCTTTGCTCTACATTTGGATCACCCCGATGAAGAATTGTCTCTTCAGCATGTAACACCCAACTGTATATGTGTTTCAAAGGGGTAGATGATTAGTGGCTTGTATTTCAAAATTGGGCATTACTACAGCTTAGCGCTGTTCTATGACTTCAGAAATATAGGACCAAAGCTTTCACTTGGCCTGAAACAGTGGAGGGACTGTAACACTTATCAGAAGTGAAGCCTGGGCTCTTCTACTGGCAGCATGTGGAGCAGCCCCAGTGCAATGGGGCTGCAATGATACAATGCAGTGACACCAAGCCCACTGGAAGGATGCCACCCTAGGACGATATAAGCAGGGAATGAGCTGGCGTGTAAAGAAGCATTCATGTCCCATCTCCCAGACCTACAGGATACGATGAAGCAATGCTCTGCCCAAACCGGTCAAAGATACTTCCCTGGGTGTCAGAAGCAAAGGCTCGTGGAGACAAATTATCTTGACGGCTATTGAGGAATGCGGGGAGATGTACTCACACAGGTTACCGGTCCAATGCTTGGGCCTCTGGTGGTGCAGCAAGCAAACACGAGAACGAGTCTGACCAGAGGACTTGGCCACAGAGGCCATGAGTGCCACCTCAGTGCTCCAGCTGGGTTCCAACCCTGGCTGTGGGTCACTGGCCAATGTCGCACGCAGGAATTTGGCAGCGCGTGCACTTCTGCTCAGCGTCGCAGCCCCAGGAGACTTACCCTCCCCCAGACATCTGGTTGAAATTATTCTTAAGAATCTCAAACTATTTTTGGTCTCAAATTCAGGCTTTTTAAACTTATTGTTACAGATCTCAAACCAGCAGAAATGTTTACAGGCAGACCAGTTTTAAGGGCTATGTCTTGTTTAAACCAGTGGCTTAGTTTGCTGGTTTTGGTTGGGTTTTTTTTTTAAATCACAGAACCAATTTCCCACAGGCAATCTGACTCCCCACCAGCAGGGATGGCCACAAGATCTGGGTGCCCCAGAGATGTGAAACACACCTAGATTAATAAATAGATTAATATAATTAGATTAATAATCTAAACACACCTAGATTAACACCTGGGACCAGTCTCTGGCAGCAAAGCCACCTGGCGTAGAAACCAGCAGCTGCATCCAAGATGTGTACTGGGAACGGTCCCTGGTCCAAGCTGACTCCCAAACCCTGTCTGGGGACTGTTTGACACTGTGCGAATTGGCTCATGGCAAGAACAGTGCCTGGTACCAACAACCATATGACACAGCCGGCCAGATCCCTGTGCCTGAAAACATACCTTGGCACTATTTAATTTATTAGAAATACAGTCATTACAGAACTGGCCCTGGGTTCAGCTGCCTGTTTCTCCCAGCTGGTTCATGCAGTCATTGAAAAGAGGAAACAATACTGATCCCACTGAATTCTGCCCTACATACACCACCCTGTGCAATACTGGGCTTGTTTAGAAGAATTGGAAAGTCGGAACAAGAAGGGGTTTGCTGTCTTTGCTCACAAGAGCCCTTCTTTCTTGTTACCTTGTACACCACAAGAATATCTCAAGGGGGTCCATATTTTCCCCACTTTCCCTCCTTCATTTTTTTTAGCCTGAGGTCAGTGTAAAGGCATTGGCCAGCAACTGACTAAACAGCAATTTCTGGCTTAAATAGAGTCATCACACACAGCCATAAAGGGAAATCAAACTAAAAAGAAAAAGAAAACCATTGCTAGGATAATGCTTCAGAGAAACACAACGGCTAGCTTGCAAATTAGGAGCCTGCCTACAAACACAGGCAGTATCATTTATTTCTGGAAGAATACCGTTGAGTCAGAGGTGTCAATACATGCACACACACCACTTTTTGAAAACACTGTGCACTTTTTAATCCACATGCAAAACACTCAAACACAGATCACTAAGCAATTACCCATGTCATTTCCTTTTCCCACATCCAGAATTTTTGTCAAAATGGTTATTTATCTACTTCTCCCACATCACTTTGTATACAAAACACTTGCCTACATAGTTAACAGTCCTGGTTTTGTGATTAAGAGCTGAATAACAATTACACTTGTTTCTAGAAAAAAATCTGTCTCTTTAAACATATAAAAATATCTCTTCATGTCAAGAACTGCACACGAACACAAGCTTGGTTTTAGAGCAAGCAAAAGACCACGGGAGACACTGACCAAAGCAGACCAAGACATTTGTTAGGTTTAACCAAGCTTCCTGCTGGTGACCTCAACATTTGCAGTCCTTGGGCCATTCATTTAGATGTGTTCACACGTCGTAAAAAGCAGACAACGATGTTCATTCCTGATTCCTCAAAAAAGAGTTTTTAAGTCATCAGGTTTTTAGAAGGATGAATATAAGCTGTGACCAAAAGGATGCTGTGGATGAAACTAGTCCGGGATGGAGACTTCTTGGCTTGGTTTCTTGTTAATGAAAACTTGTTAAGGAAATCCTCACCAAACTTATATCTTATCTGCCAAAGAACCTACTGGGGAGGAGGGAAAGAAGGAGTAAAAGCATTCTAAATCACAGAGGAGCTTTCAGAATTCAGATAAAGTTCATGCATTTTCAGGCACTACAGCATGTAAATTTTTTTTTAAACAATCAGTACATTCATAACTCCCTTTCCCTACTGCTTTCTCTGGTTCTGATATGGCTTAGTGACAGTATTTGAGGAAAAGTTAACAGCCGGAAGCCTAAGGACCACGACCATCAGCATTTATAGCATTTGTTGTTTAACAAAAAAATCCTACCTTTGCTTTTAATCTTCCACTCCAAAACCAACACTTTGGAACTGAATTAGTGGTACAAGCTGCTGTGGGATTTCCTGCCTTCCCACTGGTCATGTGCTCCCCCCACCATACAAGTGACCATAAAGAGCGTACAAAGGGGAAGATGAGATGCCAAACAACAGAGGTACCAAACGTCCCCCAGAGCAACGTCCACAGCTGTGCAGCCTGCAGAAATCCTGCCTCCAGTGGGGCTGAGAGCACGTCCCTGCTACAGCTCACCACACTCAACGGGGCTCCTCATCATGGCTTAGCGACCATGAAATGATAGAATTCTCGATTCTCGGTGAAGTAAGGAGAGGGGCCAGCAAAAGCGCAACCATGGACTTCCGGAGGGCGGACTTTGGCCTGTTCAGGACGCTGGTTGAGAGAGTCCCTTGGGAGACGGTCCTGAAGGGCAAAGGGGTCCAGGAAGGCTGGACGATCTTCAAGAAGGAAGTCTTAAAGGCGCAGGAGCAGGCTGTCCCTGTACGCCATAAGAAGAATGGGTGGGGAAGACGACCGGCCTGGCTGAACGGGGAACTCTTGCTGGGACTCAGGAAAAAAAGGAGAGTTTACCGCTTGTGGAAGAAGGGGCAGGCGACTCAAGAAGAGTACAGGGATCTCGTTAGGTCGTGCAGAGAAGAAATGAGAAAGGCAAAAGCCCAGCTAGAACGCAATCTGGCCGCTGTCGTTAGAGACAACAAAAAATGTTTTTACAAATATATTAATGACAAAAAGAGAGCCAAGGAGAATCTCCATCCTTTATCAGATGTGGGGGGGAACATTGTCACCAAGGATGAGGAAAAGGCTGAGGTACTCAATGCCTTCTTTGCTTCAGTCTTTAACAGGCAGACCAGTTATCCTCAGGGTATTCAGCCCCCTGAGCTGGAATAGAGGGACGGTGAGCAGGACGAACCCCCCATAATCCAAGAGGAAGCAGTTAATGACCTGCTACGTCACCTGGATGCTCACAAGTCTATGGGGCCAGATGAGATCCACCCGAGAGTGCTGAGGGAGCTGGCGGAGGAGCTCGCCAAGACACTCTCCATCATCATTTATCAGCAGTCCTGGTTAACGGGGGAGGTCCCGGATGACTGGAGGCTTGCCAATGTGACGCCCATCTACAAGAAGGGCCGGAAGGAGGATCCGGGGAACTACAGGCCTGTCAGCCTGACCTCGGTGCCGGGGAAGATTATGGAGCGGTTCATCTTGAGGGCGCTCACAAGGCATGAGCGGGACAACCAGGGGATCAGGCCTAGCCAGCACGGATTCATGAGAGGCAGGTCCTGCTTGACCAACCTGATCTCCTTCTATGACCAGGTGACCCGCCTAGTGGATGAGGGAAAGGCTGTGGATGTGGTCTACCTGGACTTCAGTAAGGCCTTTGACACCGTCTCCCACAGCATTCTCCTGGAGAAGCTGGCGGCTCACGGCTTAGACAGGTGTACTCTGCGCTGGGTCAAAAACTGGCTGGACGGCCGGGCCCAGAGAGTTGTGGTGAATGGAGTTAAATCCAGCTGGCGGCCGGTCACGAGCGGTGTTCCCCAGGGCTCAGTTTTGGGGCCGGTCTTGTTCAGTATCTTTATCAATGATCTGGATGAGGGGATCGAGTGCTCCCTCAGTAAGTTTGCAGATGACACCAAGTTGGGTGGCAGCGTTGATCTGCTCGAGGGTAGGAAGGCTCTGCAGAGGGACCTGGACAGGCTGGATCAATGGGCCGAGGCCAAGTCTATGAGGTTCAACAAGGCCAAGTGCCAGGTCCTGCACTTCGGCCACAACAACCCCATGCAGCACTACAGGCTTGGGGAAGAGTGGCTGGAAAGCTGCCCAGTGGAAAAGGACCTGGGGGTGCTCGTTGACAGCCAGCTGAACGTGAGCCAGCAGTGTGCCCAGGCGGCCAAGAAGGCCAATGGCATCCTGGCCTGTATCAGAAATAGTGTGGCCAGCAGCAGCAGGGAAGTGATCGTGCCCCTGTACTCGGCACTGGTGAGGCCGCACCTCGAATACTGTGTTCAGTTTTGGGCCCCTCACTACAAGAAGGATGTCGAGGTGCTGGAGCATGTCCAGAGAAGGGCAACGAGGCTGGTGAGGGGTCTGGAGAACAAGTCTTATGAGGAGCGGCTGAGGGAACTGGGGTTGTTTAGCCTGGAGAAAAGGAGGCTGAGGGGAGACCTCATCGCTCTCTACAACTACCTGAAAGGAGGTTGTAGCGAGGTGGGTGTTGGTCTCTTCTCCCAAGTAACTAGTGATAGGACAAGAGGAAATGACCTCAAGTTGCACCGGGGGAGGTTTAGATTGGACGTGAGGAAAAATTTCTTTACTGGAAGAGTGGTGAAACATTGGACCAGGCTGCCCAGGGAAGTGGTTGAGTTCCCATCCCTGAAGGTATTTAAAAGATGTGTAGATGAGGCGCTTAGGGACATGGTTTAGTGGGCATGGTGATGTTGGGTTGACGGTTGGACTCGATGATCTTAGAGGTCTTTTCCAACCTTAATGATTCTATGATCTGTCGCTGCGTCGCAGCTCAGGCTGCTGCAGATCTTCAAGCACCACAGCAAGCTCTCCAAAATTTTATGTGCTTTTGCTTTTTGGCTACAAATAAACCTAGCGACAACAGGAATCAGAGTGTGAACCTGAAGCTTCAGTAAGTGTTTGTATGAGACTGAACTGATGTCCATGGTGAAGTCCAGCAGGATCATTTACTAGTTGATATTTTGAGAGCATGAAGATGGATTCATCTTTTCCCACTGATTTACTGGCAGTTGCAGAAGTTAGCAAGAAGAGATTTGTTTATGCAGTCTGATTCATTTTCTGAAGGGAAGAGAGAGCGCTCTTCAGAAATAGATTAGTGCCTATATATCGTGTAACCAACCCCTGCTATGTAACACTCTATGCCAAGTACAGTGGTCTACCACCCATCAGAGTTGATATGCTTAAACTAACTCCTTCCCCTGCTTTCTCCTGCCTGAAGAAATCCAGCATATGTCCACTCTTAGCTGTCAATGGCAACTAATGCAGTCTCAAAAACTCCTATTACTCCTGACTTCAGATGCAACACAACCTAGAAAACATGAGGTAATATCAGACAGGCTTTCACTCGTCAGACAGTGCTAAAAGCCTCAGCTGCTAAGGCAGCACACAGACTGGCCCAGGCAAGGTTTTAGTAGACCCCACATGCACTTTTGGAGCTTAATTATAGTTATTCTGACTGAATGGGACATAAAATAGGGCTCAGTGGAACAGAATAAAATGCATCATTTCACTGCAACAAAAAGTGTCAACTTCTTAATTCCAGTCATTAAATAACTTTAGTCTGGGCCTAGGGTACGATAAAGCCAAACATGTCAATTTTGACTTGACAGATACATTATCTTCTCACCCTCCTCCCTCAGCACAATTAGTACTGAACCAGCTTTAGTCCTCTCTTCCCCATGTTAGTACTACCGCACTGCCCTACTTCAACCTCTAGTTTTTAGCACAGGCAGAAGCAGATACTGATAAAGTAAACCATTACCATGCCATATTAAAAGCATAGAGACCGTTCATCTCTAGAAGCCAAACGCAGGGCTCTTCAGCAAAGGTCCTTCCACCTCCCCTTGAGCTCCTGGCTGGCAGAAAGCAGGCTACACTGAGGCTGCTGCCTAACCAAGGACTCCTGTGCCACAGGAGTTTGAAGCAATGGGGCCAACAGGACAGGAGCAGGCACAAGGGCTGTATGCCTGACGTTGGAGAACAGCACAGGTATGAGCTTTCCTACTGGACTTCCAGTACTTGCACAAGTGCAATAAGCCTTTGACAACAGCTTATAGCTGGCAGAGCTGCTGAAACAGACATTGAAGCAAAGGGATGATTTGTAAATCCAGCCAAGACAACACGTAGAGGATCTCCCCTGCCACCAGAATGCTGCAGCTGTCTTTAGTCAACCCTGCATGCAGCAGAAGCTAGGCTGGACCACAGGCTATGTCCTTACCATCAAAGCAGAAAGCATCTCTTCGGAAATTCTACTCTCATTCTATCCCATGCACACAGTGCTGCAAAACATGAGGCCTTCACAATGTCAATTTGAACCACTCATTGGACGACTCCATAGCCCACGTTTGCTCTAGCAAAACAGAGCTAAGAGGCGGGACAGAATTTCCCTGTATCAAATGGGAAAACAGGCATGGAGTTGGGAAATAAGAAGATACAGCTTAATAACACTAACGATCAAGAAGAAAATATGTAAAGTAAGGATAACTCAGCACATAAGCAAAATGAGTGCAAACTAGTTACAAATAAAATGTAAGCCATCATTTACAGTTTCACAGCACAGATTCCTAAAGTTTCCAACATACATAAAAGGGGCAAAATACTTAATGAGGACCTGTCTCTTAAAAGGGATTACATTACATGGTTTTCTGAGATAAGGGGCAATTGTATTAAATGAAGAGGCAATCCCTTATGGATCTTTGTGTAATAAACCGGCCTAGAAACATGCATATAGGCAAATACCTTACAGAATATTGAGTTCAACACTTGACCTTGCAGTGCCAGCTGACATCTGCAAGGAAAGAAACCTCAGTGTAGATGTTCTCGCATCCAAGTCAGAGGAGACATCTATAAGATAAGCTTTGCTGTACTGCTTCAGAAAGGCTAAACAGCAACAAGAAGGAAAGCATCACAACAGACTAATTTTCAGTGCTCTCCTGCTTCATCTTATCTTGCATCACAATAAACCTGCTGGATTTCCTCTTTTAGTCACTGCCTATATGTTTTTTATTCCAAGCCACAGATAAGCTAAATAGTGTGGAAGTCAGAGACCGTTGGTACCTATATATCTAAATCTTGAAACCATTGTACCAGGAGGATATGTACCACTCCTCTGAACCAACACCACAACCCTCTCTTATCTCCCATCCTCTAGCATGCATTAGCTTGCATAAATGTGGTTATATTTTCGCTATACCTTACTACCTTTTAAGCTAAAGTAAAAGCTTTAGCACCAACTCATGATTAGACCTTACTAGAGCTTTAAAAAAAAAAAAAGCTGTTTACTTTAAGACTCTGAAGTACTCCAAAGGGCAGATGCACCACCTGCTTAAGAATACAATTAAGCCTTTATTTGCTGTTATAAGTGAATTCAAAGCCAAAGGTAAATTTACCAAATTTGCACTCAATGAGATTTTGCACCTCCAGCAATATCTGTCACATTCTAAACACAGGCAAGGATCTTCTTTCCGTATCCCTTCAAGACAGGGCACTGTATTTGCTCTATCACCTGAATCCAGATAATTCAACTGGTGGTGGCAAAATAGGCCAATTCACATTAGGACAGCCTTTTCTCAGATTTCTCTCTGCGGGACTCAACTCCTAAGGAAACTGCTATTACAGACTTGTAAAGGTCAAAAGCATTGCCTTCTGGGGCTGATCGATCACTACCATTATTTCAAAAATCTGCTAAGAACACTGATCTTCTACCTCACAGTAAGAGGGAATGGTACAGGATTTGGAGAATAAAAGACAACGTTAGATCAAACTTCTCAGTAAACTTGGCAGCAGAACAGCAGTGCTCTTCTACCCAGAACTGTGCTTTGGCATTGCCTTCGATTCAATGCTCAAAACCTTAAGAGTTCCCTGAAAAACTTAAATTAAGTGGTGAATACACTTGGTATGACAAGCAAAGCCCATATGTTCAAAGTCTGGCCAAGGTTAGTTACACAACACTATTTCCTGCAGCCTGACTAACAGAAAAATTAAAACACCACTTTTTTTAACCCAGCCTCCACAACTGTTCTCCCTCTTATGAGGATGAAGGCTATATTTTATCTATCTAAAAATTCAGCACAGTCTAATTTGCAAAATTTATTACCTGCTTTCTGACAGCCAAATATCCATTTTGGCTGTTATTTATGCCCAGTTTCAAGCCATCAGGCACACAGACTGTGACATATGAAGAACTCTGAGATGCATATGGTTTCATGATTATGTAAAGCTCCCTCCCTGGAGGCCTGCCTGGTAAACTTGCCCTCTCCTGCTTTTCCTTTCACAAAACTGTCCTTTTTGTTCTCCAGGCTTACTCCAGCCACTCGCCCAACCTGTTTGCTGGGGTACTTGCCATTACTGTGTGGATGTTTGTTTTATAGTTTTCCCAGTTACTGCATTTCATACTTCACCTCACAAAAGTATGAAGAAGGAAGTTTTATTTCCTCTTTCCTAAAACGACCCATGCAGGACAAGGCTCTGCTGAACAGGATGCACCCCGCTGCGTGTGGCTATTCTCAGCACCCCACGGCTGCCGCTCCCATCCCCTCCGACGGTGCCCCATCCCAGCCTGCCGCATCCTGCGGCACCACGGCTGCATCTATCACTCCCTCCCACCATATGCAGAAGGGAAACAGCTGTGGTTTTTCTTGCTCCTATCTTTGCAACAGACTACGCTAGGGACTACCGCAATTCTCATCGAATCCTGGGCAAATACATGCGGATACTGGCAGAGTTTTATATAAAACCACTTGTATTTGACAGGTGTGTGATGGAAGCACCATAGGCAAGGCAATTAAACATGGCTTCTGGGGTGCTTTTACGCGAATGGCCTTCCAATGTCTGAGAGGTTACGGGGCACAGAACAGAGTGATATACAGAAGATACTTGTGCAAATGCCAGTTGCTCTCCTTATGGCATTGCGCATCATTTATGAAGTTTTTAGAGCTCCCGAGCACAGAAGCAGCGTGTGCCTGCATTACGCCCTCCCATTTTCTCTTTCCCATTTGTTCCCTGAGCCACCAAGTATATTCTGACTTCTCTTAAGACTGTTACAAACAACATTCTACAAAACTTGTGCCACTTTCAAGCAGTTCTCTTGCATGTATTATCACATAGCTGAAAGATGTTGCTGGGAAACCTGTCCACAGATCACTGTCTGCAGATACCATGCAGGAACCAGTGCAGCTGGATAGAGGGAAAGAAAAAACAGAGTCTGCCTCAATAACCAAAATCCTATAAGGTAGGTCAAACAAGCTACTGACATATTTCTATTGTGCTGCAACTTCACATGCTATTTGAGACCTTCAGTCCGCTAAGTGACCCTCAATAAAAGGCCAGTCTTACTCAACTAGCCTGGTAGCTTCAAAACTGTTGCAATTCCTTTACCTAACACTGTAGCATCACTGCCTCCTCTAGCCATTTTTAGCTTTAAGGAGAAAAAACAAGAAGTTTCCTGCAACAGTACATTTTTAGCTATATGCCGACTCTGTACTGCACATACTCCATAACCAGCATTTGTTTTTCTTCCAGGGGCCGCAGGGCACACACAGAGGGGGCATTGTGCAGTCCCCTCTCAGCGAGGAGCGTTGTTTAGCTGCAGAACTGGAGAGACTGCAGGGGAAGGTCACCAAGCCTGACAGATACGAGACACACTGATGAGAGATCCAGTCTCTATGTAAGCAGATGCCAGTGAAATTAAGACAGGGTCAGGGAAGACAAGAAGAAAAACGAGATCTGGTTAATATGGGAGGTGGATGCACCATCCTGAAACTTGCTGCAACTCAAGAGCGTTGTTTAGCAACTGGCGGAAAAAGAGGCTACCATAAGGCAAATGGAAGGTGTATTAAGTAGCTCTTCTTATTCCAAATAAAGCTTGCAAGATAAGATACATGCATCTACACCTTTTATATAAAAAATAATCTCTAAAACAGAGAGGCGAGTAAAAAACACTCATCTCTGACTCTAAATGCTCAAGCACCTAACATTCTGCTCTATTTTGATGCCTAATTGCACTGCTGAAACTGGGTCCATACAAGTCATGGTCCAAGCCATGTCATATCACATTTTTGCACCTGCCACCTTGCAGTTAAGACATGAACTTAATACAACTGCAGGAGTTGCACCAATTTGTGCATTGACCTACATGAGCTAGCAGTTGCAGGATAGCTCAAATCAGAAAGACAAGACTAAATGCTAGTGCTTTAAATCTTTAACTGACACCAAGTACTCAGAGGAGAGCATCGTAAGGCAAGGGATATACAAACTTTGGCAAACTTCAACAAGTCATCTCCTGGTGGCACAAAGTGCCACAAAAAAAATACATTGCAAGGTCTCCCACAAGTTAGTAAGTAGAGGTTGTCATTCCCAACAAGTACTTAGCAAAACATTTTATGTGCTAGTCCCAGGATTTTGGCGTCTCAACAGGATACATGTTAGTCAAATTAGGAACAGTTACTTTTCAACATCTGCAACAATTTCTGATTCCAAGAGCTTTTGGACCTCCTGTCTTCTCTTAAACCTCTTGCCAGCATCCACTTCTTTCACTCACACAGCCAGCACTAACCTCCACCCTGAGCTTTATTCCAAACACAGTCATCAAGTTGCAACATCCAATTAGTTTAAAAAAAAATCAGAGCAAAGAAGTTGCATCTACAGCAATAGGTCTCTTACGAACCTTTGCACTGTTAATGTAGAGTTCCTGTATTTCCTCTCAACAATTTTATCGGTGACTGATGTTTTTATCAAAATTTAAAGAACCTCCAAGGCAGGGACAAGTCTTTTTACACCTGTGAAGAACATCCACACCTTCTGCACTGCTTAAACTACTACTCATGCTGCAATAACCTGGGTGCGAAACCTACAGGCTTGGACTGATAAACATACACAAGCAGCCAGCATCAAAATCAGTTCTCACACCACCTGCACTTCTGCTATGCACCAACAGCCACACACAAAACAGAGTGGCCGTCAGTGACATAACCCCGTGTTTAGATGAGAATTACAAACCTGTATTGCGACCATAGCTCTGCAAAGCAATTGCTCTCTACCACTCCACCACAGGAGAAAGGAAACCCAGAGAGTTTACCCAGGGTCTGCAGTTCCTTGCGTCCTGCCTGGATGCAGCACCAAGTGAAGAGTCCAACCTTTCCATTAGAGGTATTTCACAGGCATGAACTATAATGCTATATGCTTTATGCCCTGGATGTGGACAAGAAAACCACAAGGAGCAAAAGATTGCTTTTGACATATTTAAGGGTGGAAAGATCACACTTCTCCATGCTAGAAGGCATGTCAGCAGGATGCCAAAGACAACCCCCACATTTCTTGTCACATATGCACATTCCCATTCCTAGTTCACCATTAGTTTAGCAAAGTCAAGATTTCATCTACACAAGACAAGACGGTCATTCATTTTTTGTACCCCCTAAAAAACCTGCTAGTTAGCATACCCAGAAGACAAGCCTTGGACAACAGCTTAAGTGCACATCTGCATTTAAAAACCTCTTAAGTACACATCTGCATTTAAAAACCTCAAACTGTAAACCAAACCTAACAATACAAGCTCTGCACAGTTTTCTCTATGTGAGATGAAGACACTAATATGAACGTACATGACAAACAGTCTGGGCTCACTGTTTATACAGCAATCCATACAAAGAAGCTGAGACATCTCAGTTCAAAAGGAACTTAAGATGATACAAGGCAGTGGAGAAGACAAAGGTCTCTGTACTTAAAAAAAATTAAAATAATCCTATGGCATAAATATTTTCCTCCTAGGTTTTGTCACTGTCTAGGAAACTAGAATGCCTGTTTTTTAAAAAGAAAGGATTTTGACAATTTGCAGTTGACTATGAAAGCTTTTACTTCCTGTGAATACTTTAAGGAGAACAGTTCTTGACTGCAATACCTACATTTCCAAGGTCTGTAGCACGGAAGAGAGCACAGAACTCCCACCCAAAAGAAGGCACAGATTAGAGTTCATAATTATCAGGAAAGTTGCCTACACCAGCACATGTCTAAGATTTCCTCACCTACAATAAACTAGTGGAAAAAAAGATGGCTAGTGGCAAACCGCAGGTTTACCATGATGACACCTAGCCCCCTCCTGCCAGTCTTGCATGGTGACACACGATCAGCACATCGGACACCCAGCTGAATTAGCACTCATGTCACTGGCAGGCTCTTGAGAAACACTGAAGTGTGCCAACACCAAGCAGAACTGCTTGCACTGAAAGCTGGGTGAGTCAGTGCACCTCTCCCACCGCATACCCATGCTCAGGTAAAATTAATGACACTAAATCTTCTTTGGAGCATGGACTTAGATAAGTCTGAACTTGACATGCCAGTGACCTACTTTTCAGACGTGCCCAACACCCACATCTCCCTCTGAAGGCAACAAAAGACAAGGATGCCTAGCAATTTTGAAACGGTAGCACATGCTTTTAACACACAGGAAGCTGATGACAACTTAGGGCCATCTGTGCACATTAGGAAAATCCCACTTTAGCTTCATGTGTAGCACCTAGGGCATTCAATGCTATGGATCACTCAAGACTCTACACCTTTGGGTATATGTGTCTGTCAATTCCACCCGTTTGCTGGCAGGCAAAAGAGCATGGATGAAAGCTAATAATTTCTTTCTTATAGCCCTCCTGCATCAGATTTATACATTATTGCATAACAAATGCTGCCACTCCTTTAACTCTCACCTGCCTATACAGCTGCATCCCTTTTCCTTCGAAGAAAAACACAAAATAAAATTACATCTTATCCCTCCCAATACACACCAGTTGTACTGTAAAGAGATACAGGCTCAGTCTATTTTGCCCTAGTAAGGAATCAGCCAAATTAACTAAGATTTGGACACAATCCACATCGTTCAACTAACATGACTGACTAGGATTCAGAAGAGAAAATACGTAGAGCATAGAGGTGATGCACACTGAAAAGAAGCTCCAACCTTATGTAAAGGTTATGTAAAGTTTAGATAATCTAGTTAAATACGTAAACTCCCCCTGAGTTTTACTCCTCCTTCCTTCTTTCCCCCTCTATGCCATTCTTTATGAGGAATGGCCACACTCTCCATTATTACTTAGCTTTTATTTTATTTCTTAAAAAACGTGCATGTATGTGCTACAAATACAATGATTCAGGGCTATATAATGCATGACTATGTCTGCAAGCTATAGCTGAAACCACTTCCGTGTCTTTTAAAACCAGATAAAACCACTGGTGCCATAGAAAATAGAGACTAGAGACCAAGCTCCTGCTTTGAATGGTTTACAGATATAGAGACATATCATGCACTAAAGAAAACCTTTAAAAGGGTACCTAGTTGTTGTGTATGTTAAGACTACTAGCAACTTCAACAATGATATGTTCAGCCATTAACCAGCGAGCCAACAGAGAACTCCCTCCTCTTTGTCTCCAGAAGACCCATCCTCCCCAGCCTGAAGCAAGTGCTGGAGATGGCAAGTCGTTCCAGCTGAAGCTCTCTGCAAAAGTTTCAGGGCATTTCTCTCATATGAGCAGTACATAGCACAGGCTGGGAAACACGGCCAAAACTCACTGATTTGGCTAACAAGTAAAGAGACAGATAACATCTCCATAACCGTCCTTTACAGTTTCCAGGAATCTCTAAAAGCCCTCCACATTCCAAGGCCATTAAACAACCATGTCAACACTAACACTACAAGGCAGGTCCAAACAGGATAAGGTACCTTAAGGATCTGCACAAGCCTAATCATAAGCCACAGGTATTGAAAGTCCGGTAAACTACGCTTCCACCCCAGGTATCCCGAAACCTCCAAGTTTGACTCCCAACCTGCTATTCTTTCCAAATAAGTTTTAGACTCTGAACCTTTTAATTACAATCAAAATGCTAACGCAGGTGGAAAATGAAAGAAAAAGCCTTCAATGTCTTCATGCCTAAAGAAATAAAAGGCACGATCATAGCTTATAGCATCTCAAAGACACTGCAAACCATCCCCACAACCAGGCAAATTAGCTGGTTAGTGCCTTTAAACAAAAAATAGCCTGGGAACCTCCAGACTTACTACAGTATTTTAATGTCCGTAGATCTATCCTGTATTGTCAGCAAAACTTTAGACATCTATCAGCACATCTAGCAGCAGATTTCTTTGCCCAGTTTCATCAGCAAGCAGGACCTAACTGACCTACACCAGGTGTTTGCTCTGGGATGGGAAGGAAGAGGGATGGTGCTCACGAACTAGCGAGTTTCTTAGTGGGAAACCCCTGGTTTCTGCTTCACCACTTGTTTCTTGAACCTGACATCTCAGTTATTAGAGAAGCAAAGATCTCCGATCAATCCCTTTCTCTACATAGAAAAATCAACTTGGAGCATCAACCTATTCTCAACAACTCATACATGCTAAAACAGCAGAAGCTACTTATTTTTTCTAAGGTGGGGGGAGAGGCAGAGATTGAGAGAGACACCTATCGAGAGCAAATGAATTTCAGGAATACTTTCTTACAGATAAAAAAGAATTGGCCGAGTAAGCCTAACAAGCTACAGTGAGCCAAAACATACTCAAGCTTTATTCAGCTTCACAACAAAAACATAAAAAATGTAAAGACAATAAAATCATGAGCACGTAGCAATGTAAAACTCTGCGTAAAGACCCTTTGATAGCGTACTTGTTTGATGTAGCTCAGTTTCTCTTGCTATGAGGCATGAGAGTTCACTTGGAGACCACAGCTTAGATGAACTTAAATGATCTTAAATTTGCACATATTTGACAACTAGCTGAAAACTAACTTACAGTGAGGACAAGGACAAGATAAAAGAAATACTGACAGTTTTTCAGAAAGCTAGCAGAGACATAAAAGCAGATGTTCAATAGGATAACAGGCATCCAAGAGAAACAGCCCACCAAAAAACCCCTTGAGAATCAAAACATATTCACACACTGGTCAACATTTGTCTTTCAAGCTGGGGACACAGGTTACACCATGCACCCAAGTTGCAAAGAAACTCTGCTTGAAATATTTATGGACTCCACAAGAAAAATAAGCTCCTATTTTTATGGCAGGCACCTTCAAGATGTAGTTTTGAAGCTCCAGCTGCAGGGCTGAATTAAGTTTGAGCTCTTTCAGAAGAGGCAGAGCTGCCTCTGGGCAGCCTCAGACCCTGCACAGCCCAGCTAAACGGCCTGAACACATTCTCCGCTTTGGCAGCTTTACAACACAGGATTAACTCCAAGATCTTATCACTGATACATGGTATTTTTAAACAATTACCAAGAAACGTTTGGAGAGGGGAAACGGGAACCAAAACTACTGTTTTAGCCAATGCCACTGCAATCTTTAGGCAAGGTCAAAGATCTCCACAGCCTCTCCGGCAATCCTTGTGATGAAGGCGATCTCAAATTCCATTTTAGCTATGTGAAGAAAAGTCACTCAAGTCCTGCAAGTTTCAGCAGCGCCCCAGCCCACTCACTGCCCTGACCCACATGGCAGTGGAGGAGAAGACGAACACCAAGCTCAAGACCCCTGCCCCAAGCTCCTTCCCCTCCAGGACCAGATGCGGCTGCCTAAAGCAATGTCCCCATGCTGAACCACAGCAACCCGCTGAGGCTTTCCTGGACTCCCGTAGTGGAGTCTACAGTCACACCAGTGATGGTGGTGGTGGTCCATCATGAGCATCACTCACCGGTGATAGTGGTGGACCACTGCCACAGGACCCGTCACCTCCACCATCACTCATCGGTGATGGTGGTGGACCACCACTGCAGGACCCACTGCAGGTCTGCCACCACCACCATCATCGATGAGTGATGGTGGACGTGACAGACCATCGCCGCAGCCCCACAGGACCTGCGGACGCCCGCTCCCGGTACCTGTCCTCGGAGACGCTGATGACCCCATCCTCCTTGGGCACTATCGCTGCCATGTTCACCACCTCCTGCGAGCCCTCCACTTTGTTGAGCAGGAGGGGCTTGCGAGTCAGCGCCTTGGGCTGAGGCTCCGCCGCCATGGGAGCCGCGGGGCCGGCGGGCACCGCCGCTGCGGCCGGAGGAGGCTGCGGCCGGGGGAGGCGGCCCGCACTGCCGAGGCGGAGGAGGGACTTGCCGAAGCCGGTCGCCGCCACGGGCTCCCTGGGAAGCAGGAACCAACGCGGCGGCGGCACCGCCCCCGAGCCGGGCTGGGCCGGGCTGGGCCGGGCGGGGCGGGGCGCGGTGGTCTTGAGGGGGGGGGGGGGGGGAGGGAAATGGCGGCAGCCCGCCGCCATCTCGCAATGTTGGGCTGCTGCGCCGCGCCTTTGCGAAGGAAAACCTTTGGACAGACGGTGGTTTAAACACACGTCTCCTTCAATGGCCGCCCTCCGGGGGGCGCGGGCTGTCCGGGCCGAGCGCGCGTACGCCTCAGGGGGCAGCCAGGTAAACGTGTCCCGCTTCTGACAAGTGCCTAGCGCTCCTCCGTTGACACGGTTAGGCTGCTTTGCTGTCCGTCCCGTGGTCACATTGCTTCGAACCCTTTTGCGAAAAAAAGGGGAGTAAAGATTGAACGGGACGATTGCTTCCCTCTGTTTACATTACTTTTTCCTATCTGAGTTTATCTTGGGACTGAAGGTCAGCACGTGAGGTAAAGACAGGACTTCTGCTGCTACATTAGACAGTAGGACCTTGTTGTATTAAGCTTTCTGTAGTAGTTTCTGCATCACACAACGCTTACAGAGTTGAACAATTTCTACGTGAATTTCAGTATTCGGTGATGAAAACGGGTGAAATGAAACGCGGGGCCAGCCTGGACAGAGGTAACGGTCGGCGCAAAGCCTTGCGGCAGGCAGGGGTTGGTAGCAGGTTTGCAGCGTGGCAGGGCTGGTTGCACAATGGCAGTAGAAATTCACCATCGGAGAGCTTATTCCTAAGGGAAACGCACCTTCCAGCAGCTCATTTTTGGCAAGATGCCACTTTTCACTCACTTTTCCTGATGGATTCATTGAGGTCCAAGAAGGTCAGATAACTTACCCAAAGCTCTGTGCTAAAGCCAGTGAAAAAGCACTTCTTCCTGAGGTATATGCCAAACTTTAATAATCTGTCTCAAAAGATTCTGGTAAATCATGCTCAATGTCTGAACCGTTGTCCTACATCGCAGAAGTCGTTGGCAGATTGGAAAGCGTTATTTCAGCTGTAACTTTAAATTTACCCACACTAAGCCAATGAGCAGCAGTTCTCTGAAAAGATTCCGTGTTCCTGCCCATTAGCAGAAAAACTGAGGAGACTTCTAAGATTTCGGGTATGAAAAACTCAAAGATCAGGAGTTTACTTTTTCTCTGGGAGTAACATACAGCAGCATCAGCAACAGAACAAATCCTGATTGCCCACTCGGCACTTACGTTGCCTATGTAGTAGATACAGGCAACAGAGTAAAGATATAGTAAATTCTTTGGGGCGGAAACTAAATTTTCATGATGTTTAGTGATCTGTGTTATGCCAGACACACAAGCAATATCTGCAGGATCACAGCAAGACATTTAAGCTTTACTCGACTAAACTATTTGAGGTTCACAAGCTTACTGTGGAGGGAAAGGTCCACTCAGGAACAGCCGATGGCTGTATAATGGCTTACAGGAAATGAATCTGCAGTCTCAGCTATTTCCCAGAGGATGTGAGATCACATTAGATAACATCTCTTTCTCACAATTCTTAGAAGAGAACTACTACTAAAGAGGCAAAGACCAATCCTCTTACCGCTGTGGATGATCCTGAGGTCCTAGGCTAGACCTACAGCTAGAAATGCTTGTCTCGCTACTTGATGAGACGTGTGAGATATTCTTTGAAGATGTTGATATAGAATCATAGAATAGTTTGGGTTGGAAGGGACCTCTAAAGGTCATCTAGTCCAACCCCCAGGCCGTGGGCAGGGACATCTTCAACTAGAGCAGGTTGCTCAGAGCCCCGTCCAACCTGACCTTGAAGGTTTCCAGGGATGGGGCATCCACCACCTCTCTGGGCAACCTGTGCCAGTGTTTCACCACCCTCAGCGTAAAAAATTTCTGCCTTTTATCTAGTCTACGTCTACCCCCCTTTAGTTTAAAGCCATTCCCCCTTGTCCTGTCGCAACAGGCCCTGCTAAAAAGTTTGTCCCCATCTTTCTTATAAGCCCCCTTTAAGTACTGATAGGCTGCAAGAAGGTCTCCCCGAAGCCTTCTCTTCTCCAGGCTGAACAACCCCAACTCTCTCAGCCTTTCTTCACAGGAGAGGTGTTCCATCCCCCTGATCATTTTTGTGGCCCTCCTCTGGACCTGCTCCAACAGGTCCCTGTCTTTCTTATGCTGAGGGCTCCAGAGCTGGAGGCAGTACTCCAGGTGGGGTCTCACCAGAGCAGAGGAGAGGGGCAGAATCATCTCCCCTGACCTGCTGGCCACACTGCTTTTGATGCAGCCCAGGATACGGTTTGCCTTCTGGGCTGCAAGCGCACATTGCTGGCTCATGTCCAGCTTTCCATCCAGCAGTACCCCCAAGTCCTTCTCGGCAGGGCTGCTCTCAATCCCTTCATCCCCCAGCCTGTATTGACACTAGGGGTTGCCCCAACCCAGGTGCAGGACCTTGCACTTGGCCTTGTTGAACCTCATGAGGTTCACACAGGCCCACTTCTCCAGCTTGTCCAGGTCCCTCTGGATGGCAACCCATCCCTCTGGCATGCCGACTGCAGCATACTCAGCTTGGTGTCATCTGCAAACTTGCTCAGGGCGCACTCGATCCCACTGTCTATGTCATTGATGAAGACACTAAACAGTACCGGTCCCAATACGGACCCCTGTGGGACGCCACTCGTCAACAACCTCCATCTGGACATTGAGCCATTGACCACTACCCTCTGGATGCGACCATCTAACCAATTCCTCACCCACCGGACAGTCCACCCATCAAATCCATACCTCTCCAGTTTAGAGAGAAGGATGTTGTGGGGGACCGTGTCAAAGGCCTTACAGAGGTCCAGACAGACGACATCTGTAGCCCTTCCCGTGTCCACTGATGTAGTCACTCCATCATATATACTATATACTTGACAGTTTTCAGAATGGATGTGTATCTAAAAATGTCTTTTAAAACTGAAGTCTGGCAAGGTCTGCTGTTTTTGCAGTTGTTTGCATTCAAGATTGGGCACTGTGCATTGCTGACAGATAATTAGGGGCTGGGAGTATGCTGGAGACAACACACTGCCAGCTCTTGGGAGACCCAGAATACTTTTTGCCAAACAGGCCTTTAAGGAAGCAAGTAATGGAGAACATGAATGTCTTGATAGGAATTCACAGGACTGGTCCTACATATCCCCCAAATTAGCTGGATTTTCTTCAATTGCCTATTGAGACATACTACATTTCCCTATTAACCTTGTCTCTCCTATATCCTTAAACAGTTTCAGGTCCAACACTATTCCTTCAAGGTTTAAGACACTGTTTGCAGGAAAACACTGAAAGGGGGGCATGCATTTTGGACCAAAGCCAAATAATAATATGCTGAAATAAAATATATGCTTTATATAAAGGTTTGATCTTTGGAAATGTTACCCTTTGGAAAAAAAAACCCAACAAAACCCACAATGCAAGAGAGGCTGCAGCGGCCAGTCAAGATAAAAATCGTAAGGGCATGTTTTAAAGCTTATCTGTAATGGTGACTTCCTCTGCAAGACCAGGAAGACACTTGAATAATAGAAAGGTGTCCTGCAGTCTAGTACATCACTTTACCAGGTGTCCAGTCTTGAGGTCAATGCACTACTCTCCCTTATAAGATGGGAAAATATGGTTGGGAAATTATTGCACACAAAAGCAGTTTTGCTATGACTGAGGGAAGAAAAAGTAATGCATGGAAAACTGGGGGAGGAGGAAGGGAAGCAGAGAAGAATTAGAAAGATTTTGAAGTGAGACGGGAACCTGGAGCTTCCTCCTGCATTCCACCCGACAGGCTAAAAGAATATTGTTGTAATGGTGGAAAAGGCATTGAAATTACCAACAAGACCTGAGTGTTCTCCCAGATCTACCGTTGTCACACACAATTCAGTCAAAAACTTTTAAAAAACAATTTTCCCATAATGACAAAAACTAATGGATAAAAAGACTTCAAGTTAGAATCGCTGTAGACATTGAGTTTAATGAGTACCTACAGAAGCAAAATTAGGGTAGTTTAGAAAAGTGTTCCCCCATATAACTGAAAAAAAATCAAGAAAATAAACCTTATAAATACTTCTTAGCAGGTTTTTTTTTTTTCATTTTCTGTCATAGCTTTCAGGTCAAATTGCATGGATTAAAAATATTGCAAGACGACTTAGTAACTGAATTTGAAGCCAAGAAAAGCAAGCTTATTTAGTTCTTTTTCTACATTCAAAAAAATTGTAGGGTTAAGAATTATATGATGCTCCTCTGGTATGTGCTTTTTGCAGGTAATCGTAAAAATTACACGGAAGGAAATTTATATGACTACTTCATTTAAAGGTCCTTTTTGTTGTTAACATAAATTCTGAATCGGTAGAAAGTGTGGTTACTAGTATGGTATGCTTGGATTATTTGAACTTTCTTGGAATAGTATATCCATCAGTAACACGGAGTGAAAAACAAGCTGAAAAATGCGGCTTACTTTATATAGAATTAATATTACCTCATCTTTGTTTCTTAGCGTCATTTCTCCTACTCTGTGTTTTGGCATGCCACCGTGGTAAATGAAACATCCTTCCCTCTGTTAGTTTTGGCCTTTATTTTCTTGATACGGGTTGACTTTCACTCCTTTGATTTGGATAGAGCAGAATTAGGCTGCCTGCCTATGAGCAATAATACTGGCTCATGTATTCATGGACAGGATGACGACAGAAGACCTCTGGGAAGAAGCAGTGCTGGTTTGAACGGATGCGTTCACACACAGCGGAGCCACTTTCCATGCCCTCGTACCGCACCAGAGCCTTGGAGGACTTCCTCCAATTCCTCATCTGCAGTCTTGTTTGAAGCTTGGGAGTTGGAGCAAATTGAATTCCCCATCTTCTCTGGCAATTAGCTTTAAAAGCTGCTCTCTGGCTCCATCTTCTGTTTTGTTTGCTGGTTGGTTTGGGGTTGATTTATTTATTTATTTATTTAGGTTTATCAGGGTGAGATTCTTCTGAGTTTTACAAACTACATTTGTTTTAAAAAGTAGGTAATCACGTCTTGTGTGACAGCTCAGACAAGCAGGAGAGAATCCCGACCTGCTGGTCAGAAGGGTGGCCCGGAGAGGAGGGAGCCGGAGGGTCTCCAGCTCTGCTGTCAGCCCTCTGTTTAGATACTCCCGTCTGCAAAGTTGTTACTTCTGTTACAAGAGGAGGAGAAATCCCTTGTCCAAAAAGCACAGCAGTATGTTCTGTTTTGGCGTAATTGCAACTTTTCTGAAAAATTATCATTACATGATCTGGCAACATAGTGACATCTCGCATACCTTTCAGCTAAAACTGGCAAGCTCTGGGGCCACTGAGTAGGAGTAGGACAATTTAATAAACAGGTTGGCCTCTTTGCGGATACTAGGAAAAACAGTCCTTTTATAAAGTGCTCAACAATAATAAGAGTAATAGTAATAATCCCAAGAACAGGCCTTTAATAAAGAAAAACTATTTTATGGCGATTAAATGTTAGGCTCAAACTATTCAACATGTGCCCCTTTGAGCCATTAAGTAATCTGATTCCAGTTGCTCTCACTCTGCAAGAGGGGAACTAGTGTGGGAGCGAAACTGCACTTTGACTGATTCAGTGCTTAAATTTAAAACTGCTCTGTTGACAGCGAGCCAGACTTCAGCTTCTGAGGCCTCTTACTCAATCACCCATGCAAAACCAAAGAACTTATATACACAAAAGATAACCACATAAAAAAGGTAAAACCACTTGGCAACAAGTAGAGCTGCCTCTCAATAGCCGTCGAATGTGGCAGAATTTATTCTCTCCCATGCTTTCCTTCTCTGCCTGTTTGTAAACTAAATGTTTTCCAACTTTATGGTATATGGGATTTACAATTTCTTCAAAACTTGCACTTCTATGCAACTGCAAAAATGCATGCTTAAAATTCTCTCCTCCTGTTTTGTCAGCAGTGATAGCCTTCATAAGATAGTTACTGAAAAATATTTTTAATTTCAGATGCTACATCATTCTTGGAAGCATGTGGGAAACAAATATAGATGAGCTCTTTATATAGAAAGGCAAACTTCACAGAACACCAAAGTGTTCTGTGGAAAACTCGCCTGTCCATCTTGCTTAAAAACACAAAACTTGTTATAAAAATGCACCCTCAAATTTAGACATTGCTCCTTATTTTGCTCCAGGTATTTATCAGTCACACAATGAATAGTACTGTCTATCACATTTCTATTAATAATCCCTACATGCTCATTATGACAGTTTTCTTCTATGTTTCATTAGTTTTGTTTTATGCGGGCATTCAGAAAATGAGGACCTATCAGAAACACAGCTTGAATCTGCTGTAGGTCAAAGTCATGGAGAAAAAGATTAGCTTTAAAAAATATGCATGGCAGTATCACTGTGTAGCACCTTATCGAGAAGAAATAGACTCATTTTTAGCTGCCATGCAAGTGCTGTTGGCTTTGTAACTAACTGTGAACATGTGAGAACAAAAAAAAGTGATGCTGTGTCAGTGTGTGGGCTGCAAATGAGAACTCCTGGCTCATACATTTTGCCCCATAAGCAGTTCTGGCATTGTATGCAGTCTTATTGCTGTTTCCTTTGTCCTCATTGATCCTGCTATAGTATTACTCACATTTTGGGCTCCCGACTTGCTGTAAAAAAAACTCTGTAATTTAATTCACTGTCTTTTTGGTGGAACTTTCTGACCCCTAATTCTTCTAAGCTCATTATTCTTGTATTTTTCTAGGCCTCAGGACTTCAGAACTTTTTTTTTCCCCTAGATCTTCCTTCCCTCTGTGATATTGAAGAATCATGGAGTATCATCAATAAATACATTTTCTATTTGGAAAATGCATTAAAAGCACCTATGTAACCTGCTTGAAAGGTAAATAAATTTCTCTTACATAAAGCATGAACTATATGAAAGCTTTTAAGTATTTCCTTTTCTTTCATCTAAAGTGTACCATTAAGAACATGTCCAGGGAATATCAAGGAATGTTTTCTTAGAACAACTTTTGTCTTTTAGGTATTTTTTTTTTAATTTTCTCACCTTTACTATGCATGGGCCTACAGTGGATGTTAGATTGACAAAATGCTTTCAACCATCTGAAACCTCATGAGGTTCAACAAGGCCAAGTGCAAGGTCCCGTACCTGGGTCAGGGCAGTCTCCAATATCAATAGAGACTGGGGGATAAATGGATTGACAGCAGCCCTGCAGAGGAGGACTTGGGGATACTGGTGGACCAAAAATTGGACATGAGCTGGCAACGTGTGCTTACAGCCCAGAAAGCCAACCGTATCCTGGGCTGCATCAAAAGAAGTGTGGCCAGCAGGTCGAGGGAGGTGAGCCTCCCCCTCTACTACGCTCTGGTGAGACCCCACCTGGAGTATTGTGTCCAGCTCTGGGGTCCCCAGCACAAGAAAGACACGGACCTGTTGGAGCAGGTCCAGAGGAGGGCCACGAAAATGGTCAGAGGACTGGAACACCTCTGCTGTGAAGAAAGGCTGAGAGAGTTGGGGTTGTTCAGCCTGGGGAAGAGAAGGCTCCGGGGAGACCTTCTTGCAGCCTATCAGTACTTAAAGGGGGCTTATAAGAAAGACGGAGAGAGACTTTTTACCAAGGCCTTTAGTGACAGGACAAGTGGCAATGGTTTTAAACTGAAGGAGGGTAGGTTTGGGTTGGACATTAGAAGAAATTTTTTTACGATGAGGGTGGTGAGACACTGGAACAAGCTGCCCAGAGAAGTTGTGGATACCTCATCATTGGAAGTCTTCAAGGTCAGACTGGACAGGGCTTTGAGCAACCTGATCTAATGAAAGATGTTCCTGCTCATTGCAGGGGTGTTGGATTAGATGACCTTTAAAGGTCCCTTCCAACCTAAACCATTCTGTGATTCTACGATTTGAGCATTCTGTTTTGAGAAAAATCAAACAAGAAAACTGTTATTAAACTATTAAACACTGTTTTTTGCTTGCTAATATTGAAAGTACTTTAGAAGTAGGAATGAAGGAATGTTTTACAAAAAAGATAGAAAGAAGTCTGATATGACTTACGGCCAAAAAGATCCTAACTGCTACTGCTAACAAAGCTCTAGCATCATTTCAATATACATTTTTTTGATAGAAAGTTTTTGGAGCTGGGCAGTTTTCTTGAAGTCAAGCCATTTTGTAGATCACCCCTTATTGCAATTACATGGACAGCTTCATATTGTACAAAACAAGCATCTGAGTTTTTAAAAAAATAGGTAGACTCTCACTAAAGCTGCCAATTTTTGTTGGCTCAAACCAGTGACAAAAGATTGATTTAAAAGCATGTAGTTCCTGTAGTTCCAAGTAGATGGCTGAACTCATCCTCTCTGTGGAAAATGATTCCTGCAAAGAAGTCCCGAGAAGCAGCTTGAGAGCAAAATTGCAGAAGTTTCAGCGTATACAGGGACTTATGACTCAGTACCATAGGGCTGTTCGAGGAATTTAAAAAAGAATCCCAGATTGTCTAATCAAACTTTTTCATGTCTTATTCTGTGCAAATGTTATGAGTCACCTTCACTTTAGCAGGTAAGTCAGGATTTCTGGCCATCACTGCAGGAAGGGGTTCCTCAGCCTGTGAGCACACATATACGTCCCAGTGATGCCACATTTAGATGGGCACTATCGCAGATGGTGTTGTGGAGCATTTGGTTCCCTGATTACCTCATGGCCGTTCCTGATAAGTATCATTTTTATTTTAGATAGATTACAGCCAGAATGTCTGATTGCTTTGAACATCTTGCACCGCAGTAGGCCCATATGTCTATAGTCAGAATCTACAGAGTGCCCTTTGATTTTGAAGAGGGAACCATATCTGAGTCAGGTTTAGCTGCTTTGGGGAGACATCCTTTGGGACAAGAGTGGGTGTGGAAGCACTGGCCCATTCCAGGACAGCCACCAAATGAGAAAATTCATGAAAGTGGGAGAAATACCCTTTATTTGTGAAATAGTAAATGCTCTAGAGACAAGAGGCCACACGTGTTTGGAGGGGAAAACCAAATACTCAGTCATGTCCTCATCTGTAACTTGGTGACCTCCTTGTGTAAAAATATCATCTGACAAGATAGTAGAAATACCTCTGTGAAGGCTGAGGAACTGGTGAATGTACATCTTGTACCTCTGAAAGTGGATGAGGGAACTCCAAATGGGAAAACAAGGAAAACCCCCAACTCAGCCCATCTGGGACTGACTGATAAAAAACAAAACAAAACAAAACTGACATTCTCAGTAGTTTTGATTAGCCCCTGATGTTCAGGCTAACTGGCCCCAGAATAGCCTCTGTATTGTATGCTTAATATCAGCACAGGACAATTTTCACACAGAGGCTCTAAATCAGGTATCAGTGTCAAAAATAAAGGTGCTCAAAAAGGCTCCATATGAGGCCAAGTGATGCTCTTGAAGTCAAAAGAACTTGTCTGGTGTGTTAGATCAGTTCCCAGTAATAGGAGGGAACTAGGGCAACAGTTATTTTTCACTGAACCACGACAAGAAACACTGTAAGAATTGGCCATGTCAGTGCTCCCAAAGTGTTCAAGTGAGAAGACATTGGAGAAGGGACAGGTAGTAATTAAGGACATGTGAAGACCCTCAAATTAAATGAATGAGTGTTGGAAATAGGTTTCTCCATCTGAAAAGTCACATGTGTAGGTATGCATGTATGCACATACTTAAACACATCAAAAAAGAAACAACCAAAAAACCACAAAACCAAACTAAAAAAGAGACCTTTCCCTAAAGCTAGAGAGCCCGAGGTCAAAACTGTAGCAAGAAATTCTGGTACCTGCTCCAGGATGGGTCCAGCTCTATTAGCTCATAAAACAGACCAGAGATTATTCTTTGGGTTCTGAGGCCAAACAGCGTGTCCCAGCTTGCATCACAGAACTACATTTTCTTCTTCCCCCAAGAAAGAGTGATGATGTAAAACTGCCTTTGGGGAAATGGTCCCTGCTCCATGCTGTCCTCCAAGTCATGTCCAGGTACCATGTGAGAGGTTACTAAAAGTTGCGTGCCAAAATTGCCAGGCAACGTGCTTACAATTCAATTGTAAGAGCTCTGCATAGCAATGCCTGAGCATTGGCCTCCGAACCTTATCAGGGTAGGTCCAGCTGATGAATCTTCTCCAGGGTTTTGGTACCTTCCAATCCAGCAGTTTGGCCACAATGACCCTTCCACTGTAGGAGCAGGTACCAACAAGATATCTAGCAAACTTCTTGGCATTCAGGAGCTAGGTGGTGGGGGTCCCAGGCAGCTGCCAAGAGCCCGACTGCTACAGGAGCACTTGTGTGCAGGCAGTCCAGTTTCTCTCCTTCACAGTGGCAAATTATGAGCCATCCTCTCAAGCACTTCACTGTGCAGATTTATGTATTAGGGACTTCGGCATCTGGCTTGCAGAACCCCTCCATAGGAATGTCTGACTGGACCTGTATCAATCAGCATTCAGTTCCTCGACTCCCGCTCCTGCGAGAGGAGTGCCAGATGTTAGTGACTCTCTTAACTTCTCTTTGATACAATCCTGCCTGATACTTTTCTTCTCCCAAGTGCCAATAACTGAAAAGAGAGAAAAAAACAGAAGAGAAACTAGGGCAACTTTCCTATGCAGGGATGGGCTCAATCCTGATCTGAATGGGGAGGAGGAAAAAGGGAATGGTTGTGCAGCTGCAGCATGATTTTATACTGTGAACACATCACTAGCTGGGGCTAATAATCTGGCTCCAGTGCCTCCAAATCCTCTGGTAAGCCTACATTTGCCATTAGCGTAAAAGTGACAGTCAAAGACACTTTCCTACCATGGACTTTTCTAGGCATTTACTCTTTCCCCAACTTGAAAGCTGGCAGTGTCAGTTCTGACTTGTATTTATGGAAGTACTTTTTCTTTGAAATTATATTTTGATTAATTTCAGGGGGTTTTATTCATGTCCTTTGGTTTTGGCCAGAAAAATATGGAACTATGCGCATTTATGTATGCACACATTCATGAACATAAAGATTCAAAAGAGAATGAGGGAGAAATACCACTTCTGACTAGGCATAACAGTTCTGAAGGGAAAATTTATACACATTTTATGCTTTTGTTTTTTAATAAAAGGTGACATGCTGCCCGAGTGCTGTCTTGTAGCAGAATAGATTAAAAATTCTTCGACCATCAGTAGCAAGAAATCACAGGGCTGTACTTACAGAGGTCATTAACTGTGCAGACATCTGTTGGGTAACAAATTCTGCTAAACATAGATCATGAAACGGTTCTTGAATTATGCAGAGGATAATTTCACAATCCAGAAAACAGAGAATTCAAGCAGAGAAAAAGCCATGTAAGACCTTCTTATTGCCAGTTGGGGAGGAATTCGCTACGATGTCAGAATTACAGGGAAGTTTGGTGCTAGTGGCAGTGGTCTGCTGGATTGCTACCAGTGCAATAAAGAACAGATTTATATGATGGTCACAATTACAGTTACATACTCCACAAAGTAACTGACATGGCAAAATTGGCCATATTAATTAGAGGGACACTGTGACAAAAGTGTCCAGCTAACTAGACAAAAGTAAAACTCCAAATGTCTCAGTGAAAACTACCGTAAAATATGTTAACACACGAGTAATAGATTTCAGTATTAAAAAACAGAGTTAGGAAACAATGAGCAGATGCAGCAATGGAAAAATTGGTGCTATGGTGGAAACAGGCTGGAGCATTCCAAACAATATATAAATTAAAGCACAACAGACCTTAATTCCCCTTGAAAAAGGAATACTGTCCCATTCCCCATAAGTTAACTGTAGTAGCCACTTAGTAGAGGTTCACATGTGAGTCCAATTCTGCTGCACTAGACTGTAATTGGGTTAAAGGGCTGTCACTTACCTCCGAAAGGCGAACTCAAGTGATATCTGTCAACCTTTGGAAGCTTTTGCTGGATCAGGAGTTACTTATTAGCTGCTGCAAAAGTCAAGCACACAGCACAACCAATCATCGAAAACATGGAGAGTGAAAACACTTGTCAGGGCAAATGAATAGTTTTGGCTTTTTTCCCTCAGCCAGCTGAGGAGACCCATACTGAATATCTAAGTAGAAATGTCAAGAAAAACATATTGTAACTTTGTCTGAAGGAAAAGACAAGATAAAGAGGACCTGAAATGGAAGACATGAAGAAAAATAAGAATTGATCAAGGAAAATAAAATACAAAAAACCCCCTTCAATACCTTGAAAGTAAATGGAATGGATGTAATAGTTAAAAGCCTGATTTTTCTCTCCTTTGTTAAGTTTCATCTTCCTTCAAGACCCCAGTTATATAAATCACTGTTAGCTGTGTATTCACAACTCACATAAACCGGCCAACACGAATGCATATAACAGTGTCAAGGCCCTAGGAAAAGAGAAATAACGGAAAATAGAAATACCTCAAAGGAGGGAAGGAGCAGGAGAATCTCACAGAAAATGTTACATTCATCACACAACCACTGTACACAACACACTCTGCCAAACCTGGAGAAGTGTACACTTAGTGTCAGCCCGAATTATGGGATGGGCTTTCTTGGACTTTTTATTTTGGACCCATGTTTGGAAAATAACCATAAACCTTATATTGCCTTAAAAATGGCTTACCAACAGGAAAATATTAGAACTGATCCTGAAATGTTCGAGGCTTTCCGATTGCAACATCATGAAATCGAAAGCCATCTCCAACAACAAAAGAACTCATCGCTGACCCAAACAGCACTGCTTGGTGAAGACTGTTCTTTTGAAAAAAGGCTACACTTGTAATTCAAGGTTCGTTATAAGCTCGTCTCAAGTCAGTTCTAAAATCTTCCTAATGGGAAATGCTTTTGTAATCACAACTCGGCAAGAATTATCCTTCTGTGCTTTTCAAAGCCATGTTTTAAGTGTCCTTCCTCCCCGTTTGAAATATTTCTAAAACAAGACACTATTTTTCTGCAAGTTGGTGCAAGACAGATTTGCCCACTGTGGCATCCATTCAATTTTTCTGTAACAAATAGGCCTTATATCAGGGCTTCAATGTGTGCCTAAAATGAGAAAAAACCCCTCTCACTTCATTTTAACTGTATCTTTTAAATAACACACTCAGCAAACAGTCCCAAACACCTTGCCAAAGGTGCGTGAAGTCAGGGAATACAGATGAACAGATTTCTTCCCTGGATAAGAACAGGTTTTATCAGGTTTGTTTTACTCTAGAAGACCTACGTGTGTGCTTTATAGATGGCTTTTGTAGAAATTTCCAGTTAGCTACTAGTTGAGATTTGGTAAGTTTTCATTAACTGCTAAGTGGCAAAAGACAGACCAGCTGCTCTGTATTCCATTTGACACCAGTCATGCCAGCTGCTTTGCAGAGAGCAACCAAGTGCATCTTTCTTTTAGAGTGTATTTTGATTTTGAGCAAAAAATGGCAATGCATAATAACCGCATTTAGAGTAAAAGCTGGGTAATAAACTTCTACAGCGTGGCAATATTTTAAAGAAAGAGCTCCCAGCTCTCAAATACCACATGCAGGTGTGATACCTCAGTGGGAAGCAATTTAGGGATGAATGAATAATTCTGTCCTCTTGTTTACCAAGACTATACCCATTACATTGGCCATTAAAAAAGGAAAAAAAAAAAATACACCTCGTTGTTTTGCCTCCCTGGGAAGTGCTTGTAGAGTATCTTTTAGCTGTAACTGCTTTATACTCCAAGCTGACTATAGCTGGAATCGGTGTCCCTTAGCCGCTCGATTAGTTAGATAAATTCTGCACGCCTGTGTCTGGGATCCATGGTAATGGAGTTACGTTGCTATGCTATGAAATGTGCGGGAGGGTCCAGCGCTTTGGGAAGGATATGATTTCCGGGGCTACTGGAACTTGGTAGTGTAGGCAAGAAGGAATGCTTGGAGGAACAAACAAAAGCAGTTGCTGGAACGGTGACGGGGGATCGCTCAGGTCAGCGGATATGGGCAGGGCACCGCCACCCCAGGAAAGCTTCCCTGGGAGGGATGTAACAACCATCTGAAAGCTTGTTTAAAAGTGGTAGTGTGGGGGAAGAACATCCTAGTTCTGTTCCTGTCATCCTGAGGACAGCCTGCATGGCAACATTGTGTGTTACAGGTATTTGTGTTGAGGACTGCATTAACCCCTTACCACACAGGCAGGATCTTTTAACCAGGGCTACAAGAACAGAAAGCTAAACAAAACCAGGGTGGACTGCTACAAACGATCTCTCTCAAACTATCTGATAGATATAACCATTATCTCTGGCCATCCTGACAAGAGAGGATTATTTTTTTCCCCTGGCATAATAAGCAAAGGCCTCCTCAGACCTGTTGTTTTAGCGAATGCAGAAGACTCCTCCTGTCTTCACGGCCTGGGGGGCTGGAGAGAAGCTGAGAAGTCTGTACTAGAATTTCCCTGGGCACTCTGGTGTTATCAGGAATCAAGCGGTCTGCTGCTGCCTGCTGCTACCAGCATCTCAAGGATGGAAAATAAGTTCAAGAAGAAAGAAAGAAAGAAAAAAAAAAGGTAAAATACCTTAGCTTTTGTATGCTAGAGGGTGTTTTCTGTGCTCTTTGGGTCTTGACATGCCAGCTGAGATACCCAAGAGACGGAATAAATTTAAAGGCCTGGAGCTGAGACAAGTTTTTGGTTTTGACCAGAATCCTACCTTAAGTGAAAGGAGCAACGTAGCACATCAGGAAGGATATATAAGAACCGTAAATCTGTTCGAATTCTCATATGTACTACCTTATTACAACTGTAAATTTGAAACTTTTGTTTTAAGCTGCTTTCTCCATGTTAGATTTAATATTCCCCCATGGTACCAAATAGGAGAGGTCCTGCTCTGTTAAACACTGTTAAATACATATGAAGGCAACTCATTGCCTAGAAGACCTTTCAATCTAAGGCCAGTAATACTAAAGGAAAAGCGTGTATCAAATATACAGTTTAATTTGATTTTAATGACAAAAGCCTCCTTATCTTCTATTCAGGTGTCTTGCAACCTCTCCATCATTAATTGACTCACTTCTGCTGTCACAGCACAGATGGTCCTCGAAGAGACCAGTTTTTCCTCTGAAAATAATCTTACTGTGCACTTCTATGGCAACTTTCTTTGGAAGAACCTAAGTACTTCACAAATATTCATGAACTTAGTCTCCCAGTACCCACATTCAGTCTGTACAGTTAGAAAACAAACAATATCAAACTACTATAATACCCATTTCCTTGCAATTCCACATTAACTATTCTTCCCCTGGATGGTACGCTGCTGTTCACTGTGGTTCCAACTCCTGAGCCAGGAAACAGCAAGGGATTTGGATGACTGAAGGGGTGGTGGGGAATACAAAAATCCCTGGGAAGCTTCAAAGGCTATCCTCTGGGTTTCCCGATGGGCGGACAATGAAAATGAGGCTGTGTTTGAAGATGGGCCAAGAGAAGCCAGAATGCAACTTCTTTTAGAGGTCATCATTCTGCAAAGGGATGTAGTTTCACTGTGTTCTGGTGCTGGGGAAGCCAAAGTACAGACTTCTAAAAGGTGCTAGACAGTTTCAAAGGAAGGCAGCTGCCTCTGCAAATTTTAGAAAAATAGGCATCCTCAGTCCAAGCCCTAGAATATACATAAAAAACCTGAGATCCAGTTGTCTGAATGTCACTTTTCTGAAAAATTTTTGGGGTTACATCTTATCTGATCCCAGCCTTCTCAGTAATTACTCAGTCTAGGGTGAGTTTTATATGTTTACCTAAGCTACCTGAATTATAAGATTAAATCAGTTTCTCTTTGGTAACAATTTCAGGAAGAGAAAAAAAAGTAGGGTCAAACCCCACTGAATTGAAACTAGTGAAAACAACCAAAAAACCAACAATATAAGCTGCCATATTTGCAAGACAAGTGAAAAATAAAATTTTATTTATAAAAACAAGCAAGTAAGTTGAATGCACAGGACTTGGCTAAAGGGAGACTAAAAGGAATAGCACATAAGTATTAAAAGATAATACATTGAAACTCAGAATGCTGAGTAAAGATATATATTTTAATGATAAGCAGTAACATAAAATTAGGCAATGGAAAATATAAGACTTTTAAACAGGAAGAAAAAGTTTAATGGTGACAATCTACAAGGCTATGGAATGGTATTCTATAGGAAGCTCTGAAAAATTCACCTGTGTCATTAAGATCTGGACTGACCAAGATCTTGAAACATTCTTTGTGAAACAAGTCTCTATTGAAGAAGAGAAAGCCAATTAAAAAAAAAAAAAAGTTATACTGTCAATTTTAGTTCTCAGACCTGCCTGAAGGTCTTTAGCATAACATCTCCCATTCAAGCCTGCAGTTTAGGACAAAATAAGGCTAAGGTTATGTGATAGTACAACAAAACTGACAAATATCAACTGGGAGAAGCAGCTGTTTAAGGAAAAAACACAATGACAGCAAATGATACCAAAGCATTTTTAGTATCAATTTTTTCAAATTATTTTTTTCAGTTATATTTTCATACTCAAATACAAGTTTTGATTTATTAACTTAGCATTTAAATTTCAAGTGAAATTTGCATTTTTAATACTGTCTTATTTGTCCCCAAATGGACAACGCCCATTCTGAAGATCAGAAAATGAGTATTCTTAGACATACATATATGTTCATGCTTCCTCGTGGATGCATGACAAATAACAAACAAAAACTGTATGAAAGTAGCTGGAATCTTTTGCATTATCAGGACAGCAAGAGTATTCCTCCAGACAGAACCGTGCTGAAATCATTCATCTAGATTTAGGAGAAAAGGTAGAACTGTCTCATTTAGACTACGCATGGGGTATGACTTTGCCCACCATGTAAAAAAGTTGAAACTAAAGAAAGATGCATCTGTTTTCGGTGACAAGAGTCTCAAGCTCTCTCCCTGCTCAGCCGTGTCAGCTCTACCAGTAATAAGCATAAGCACTAATATCACTGGGGTTTGTTCCTTTGCAGCAAATCTCTCGTACAGATTTATAAATGTGACTTTGATGGCAGTACTAGCCATTACAACTCTCACATCAAGAGGCTGATACACACTTAAGGCTCGGGTTGATTATCTTTGAAAGAATCTTTCTCAATATTAATCAAATTGGCCCACTCCCAGCAGAAAAGTACTAATGCCTACCACAGACAACACACACCCAGCCTTGATTCTGCCCTATAGGGGATCTAATACGTATCTAATGTAAGATGCACAGGAGCGGGAAGAACTGAATGTTCCAAATGGCTTCAAAGATAACAGCAAAAAGCAAGTATGTACAGAGAAGTACGGTAAAGTGGTTTTGCTTGTGTAAATCCCATTGGAACTGCATATAAGTTTTGCCCGTGGGATTCTTCTATTGGTAATAATCACCAGGGCTGAGGGGACTAAGGGTAGAGTGGGCCCAGCTGCCTCAGTCCCACCTTCCTCTTGTGTTGGTAAAAAAATTACAGCGTGCCTACAGCTTGCAATTTTCAAAGTTGATTCAGAATTCATGCTGGTTTATGACCAATTCTACCACTAAGAGCTAACATGGCTTTTTTCCTCTCTCTCTTCACTTACTGGCAACAAAACTTAAAAATTCCAAATGACCCTCCAGGATTTATGCTGAGTCTCCATGGCCCAGGCTGTCTTTCACCATGACATTTTCCTGGTATGGCAAGGACTCCAAAATGCCTTTTTTCCCTGCACTTTGGAGAAGGAACCATTCCAGAAGTTTCCCATTTTTAGGATGCTCTCCAAAAAGATACATGATGCTTGACACATAAAAGTGACGCTGTTTTTATTAGGGCGGTCAATGAAACATCAGCAACATACAAATAGGAGAGAAGATGGCATGTCTGAAGAATGTGCCTATCTCACAGATTTAAAAGGAAGCCAATTAGAGGCCGACACCACAGACTCGCTCAACATTACTCCCAAATGAACTTACTAATCCCAAGGCACGATTTGTTAAAGCAGCACTGCAGCCTTTACTTAACAACTTGGATCCCACCACCTTAGGGAGACAAGTACTACTCTAGCAGCAGCCAGTCTTGCTGACCTTAGGAGCTGCAGAAGATACCTGCAGCTTTCTGTGGGGAGCTGAGGGGAAGAAAGGTGTCCCAAAACACCTCTGTAGGGAGAAAATGGCTGTGAACCAAGTCTCTCCAATAGTCCAAATGTTTTACTGTGTAACAGGGGCTGGCATGCAGCTGGATTCCAGGGCAACCCGGCAATGCAGCCTCTGCGGCACCTGCTGGTTTGCTTCCTCTGACAGCAGGGATTCAGATTAACCAGTAGAACCTGGACCACAACAGCCTTGCTGCCGGTCACGAGACACAGCACCACTGCTGGAGCTCTAACACTGGATTGCTGGGAAGATACAAGCAGCTCAAGAGCCACCGGGTACACACGAGCTTGGCCGCTCTTATCACCACCAGCAGGATCCACACGGAGAAATACTCATAGTAAAAGATGTTGCTTCCAAAGAAACCCAGTCACCGTATTTTGGTCTGCACCGACTCCAAAGATTCCTTCCCAGTTCTCACAGGGTCCTTGAGATTGGAGATTCCTTAATAGCCTTGAATGGTGAACTAGGCTGCAAGGAAGCATCCCTGACTTCACCCCAATGCCTGAGAAGGGATGGCACAGGTCACAGATGAAGCCCCAACAGGAAAGCCAAAATAAGCTGCTCGCAGGCCTAAGAATGCATACCTATCTGTAATGGAAATATGATTCTATCCCTCTCTCTTCCTAGAAACTAAATGCTAATCTTTCATTAGTCTTAAAAAAAAAAAAAAAAAACACACCAAAAAAAAAAGCCCAAACCAGCTCTTGCCTAACAAGACAGAAATCTTGCCCGGAAGAGCAAGATGAATCAAACCAGGACACTGCCAATTTTATCTTGAGAGAAGGAAGGAGCACAGCGGCTTCATACCTTCTAGAGCAGTGGCTGTGGGAGCACATCAGCTGGATCGGGGAAAAAAATATCAGTCAGATAGGAAGCAGAGCAATCTCCTGAACAGATTATGCTAAGAAATGGCTCCGGAGTTACTGCTCCAAGGCTATGACAGCAGAAACAGCAGACTCAACTGCTGGGGAAAAAAAAACAAACCACCAAACAAACAACAACTGAGAACAGAGATCTTTGTCATTAATTGGTTGGAAACACTCCACAATTATATGATTTATAGGAAGTAAATTTGGAGTGCCTTAGCGTGGATCAAAGAAACATTAGTGTTAATCTCTGCCTGTATGTAGGGGAAAAGGTCACAGCTAGGGCTAGCCAATTTTTTTTTTTTTTTTTTTTTTTTCCCCTAAGCATCGAGTGAAAGGCCCGACCATGTCGCTGGGAATTCACCATCAGAATGGTACTGAACACTCTTTTCCACATCCTAAACCCAGTGGATATGACAGACGACGCAAGTACTGCCCGCCAGGAGCCGAAGTTCCCTTGACCAGCGAGCCCCCCCGCTCCCCCGGCACCAGGGCCGGCGGGTTTCAGGCTGACCTCGGGCTCCCCGGCTGCCCCCCTAGCCTAAGGGGCTGCGTTGGCATCTGAACGCCGTACAGGCCGCCCCCCAAAAGGGTTCCCTTCCTCCGGGTGAGGGGGAAGGACCCGCCGGGGCAGGTGGGGACTCCCCGCGGCCCGGCCCGCCCCAGCCGCGCCGCGGCCCGGGGACCTTCCCGCAGCCTCAAGGAGAGCCGCGGCGCCCGCCCCCTCCCCCCCGTGACTCACCCACCCGCTCCCGGCGGGGACAAACGGCCAGCGCCGGAGTCACCGCCCCGGCGGAGCCTGCGGCGGCCCGCGCTCCCCCGGGGCCTCCCCCGCCACCCTCACCGCACACCCCACCCCCCCACCCCGAGCGGCCAGCTCCCGCCCGCCGCCGCGCCCCAAAGCGGGCGGGTCGGGCAGGGCGCTGCCCCCGCGGGAGGCGTCACCCCAGAGCGCTCGAAATAGCCCAGCGGGGGCGGCGGCAGGTCTCTCCCCGCCCGCACCGCCCCACTCCCCCTCGACCCCTCCCCATCGCTCCTGCCCCGAGAACGTTCATCCGAAGAACGGCGCCCCCCGGCCCGGCCCGGCCCGGCCCGGCCCGTGTCCCCCTGCCACCCCCCGCCCCACTGCGCGTGCGCGGCGGCACCGCTCCACCACCCGCTCCCCCGCCGCCCTCTCCCTCAGCGGCTCCAGCCGCCCCCCTCCGCCCTCCCCCGGCGATTTGAATATGCTAATGAAGCGGTTACCGGGAGCCCTATGGAGGGGCCGGGAGGCGGTCACGTGGGGCGGGGACGTGTCCTTCAGAGGCGGGCCCCGACCTGCCCAGGCTGCCTTAAAAGCGGGCGGCGAGCGAGGAAGCGCCTCAGTCAGAGAGAGAAAGTGCCGGGGTGGCGGAGCTGCGGCTGCTCCGCCTGAAACTTCTGAGTAACATCAACAGGGGGAGGGGAGGGCGGGCGGCGGTGGAGGAAGGTGGTGGTGGGGGGAAGGTTAGCAGCAGCGCAGCCCTATCCGCCTCTCCCTCATAAACCAGCCTGTGTTGGGCTGAGCAGGCCCCTCACACAAAGGAGGGCAGGGCAGGCAGGGCTGCCCCCCCTTCCCCCCCGCCTCGGCAGAGGGGCAGCGGGGAGGCGCCCTTCCCCGTGCAGAGCACTCACAGCCACTTACTCCTCTCCTGTCCCCCGTCTTCTTCTCTTCTACCCCCCCCACCCCTTCCCACCCCGCCCCGCGGTTCTCCCCTCAGCCCCCCGCCCGCTGTCCATGTAGCCGCCCGGCCGCCGGCCCCTCCGCACTATGCCCATCTTACTCTTCCTGATAGACACGTCCGCCTCCATGAACCAGCGCACCCATCTGGGCACCACCTATCTGGACATAGCCAAAGGCGCTGTAGAGACTTTCATGAAGGTACCGGCTCTGCCTTGCGAGAGGAGGCGAGAGAGAGCGAGAGTGACTGCGCGGGGAGGGGAGGGGGAGGCAGGGCGCGGGGGGCTGCCTGGGCCGGGGGCGCGGGGCGAGGGCGGGCGGCAGGGAGTGCGTGTGTGTGTGCGGGCAGGGAGGGGAGGGGAGGGCCGCGCCGGGCCGTGCCGAGCCGAGCCGGGGGGCTCCGGCGGCGCCGCCGCCTCTCGGCTCACCCTCTGCTTTGTCCCCCGCGCCGCAGCTCCGAGCCCGGGACCCGGCCAGCAGGGGAGACAGGTACATGCTGGTCACTTTCGAGGAGCCTCCCTACGCTATCAAGGTAACCCCCGCTCACCACCCCCCCCCCTCCCGCCGCTCCCCCCCCCGGCCTCCTTCCGGCCCCACCGCGCCGCCGCGGGCCGCTGCCGGCGGCCGCCCCCCCGCCCGCCTCGCCCGGGCTGCCGGCGGTCCGGGGGAGCTCGGCACACACGGGCTCCGGCGGCGGCGGCGGCGGCAGCAGCGCTGACATCAACATGGCCGACATTTTTTCCCTGTGTGGTGTGTGTGAGCAGCAATGAACTGTGGGGGATATTTATTCAAGTTGGGAGAAGTGACAGCAACTCCAAGGAGAGTTCAGCTTGGAAGGGGCGAGCGGGGGAAGGACCGACTTCAGCCCGGAGAGTCCGGACTCGGAAAGGGACGGGACTTCCCTCACCCCCGCCGGCGCGGGGGGAGGCGTACCGCGGGGCAAGGGGGCGGTGGGTCCACATGACACAGGACGGTGAACCTGTTGGAGGTTGCTTCAGAGTGCAGTCGGCTTCCATCTGGAAAGGGCTGTGGGAGAGCAGTGTCAATAGCTGTGAGGCTTGTGCATCGGTGACTTCACAGAAATTCGTCCTGTGGAACAAATCAAAAATCTTCATTTAATAGATGGGGAGCTCTGAGGTTTAAGAGGAGTACATATTTTTGGGCTTTATGGAACGACACTAGATATTAGTAACTTCCAAGGTGTTTTGTTAGCATTTGTAGTGAGCTGCATGCAGCAAGGAAGACACTCTGTAGCTTAACAGGAAAGCAAAGCTCGTATCCGGAGAATAAGTCTTCTCACGTTTCTCTTTTCAGGCTGGCTGGAAGGAAAACCATGCAACGTTTATGAATGAACTGAAAAACCTTCAAGCTGAAGGACTTACGACTCTTGGCCAGTCCCTAAGGACAGCTTTTGATTTATTAAACTTAAATAGATTAGTAACTGGCATAGACAACTATGGGCAGGTAGGTTGACTATTAATAGGCGGAAAAATTGTAAAACACAAACTTCCCAGAGATAACAATTAGCTAGTTGTCCAAAGTGGCATCTTCATGAAATACTCAATATGGGGCCTTCTTCAAAAGTAAGCAGAGCTCAGGTAGTTTGAAGAAATGCAGTTGCTGACTATAGTTTGGTACCCAACTTTTTTTTTTTAACTTCAGTTATTCCTCAGTTTTTAAACTCTGATGTAGCCTCCAAGCTGACCTTCTCAGTTAAACTTTGTCTTTTTTTTGTATCGTCTATGTTTCAGAACCTTAGCTGGGGAGCCTGGTGGGGTCATGAAAACTTTGCTTTCTCTATACAGTGCTGTATAATCAATTAAGTACAGTTTGGGAGATGAGCCATTTTTCTAACAACACTGCATGTCCAAAAGTACTGAATGGAGCACAACTTCTCCAAATCCCCTTCTTTCCAATGAGTTTACTACAACTTTTCTCTGCATACCTGTATTTTTATAAACCTGTCTGTTGTATCAGAGCCTTGAGAAGCTGTGCTTTTCTAATGTCTGTATTGCAGCTGTCCCTTTAAAGCAGGTCTTTTTGGGATGGGCCAGCATTCTCTTGCTCAGTAGTATGAGTTGCTGAAAGACAGTAACTCTAGGTTAAACGTGCTTTAGGAAGCGTACCCAGTTCTTTCTGGCACTGGATCAAATCCTGGATTTGTTTCGCATAAAGGACATTTCTAGTATTGGGCAAAGTATATCGTGTATTTTTCACTTGGGATGTACTAAATTGATTCTCCCCTTTTCGTTTGTTGTTCTCATGTAATGCTCCCTCTACTATCTGAGGATTAGTTACTGCTCTTGGTATTTAACATGGGAATGTGGTTGTGAAAGTAAGTCTCCTTTCTCTCCCTCCCCTTTCCAGTCTAAGCAGAGTCTATGTGATAACATGCCATGTTTGTCTGGGAAGGAAATTTCTCTCTCATGTTGCATTGTATGGCTTTACCACTAGGTGATCAAGTGAGCCTAAACGTTTTTAAAATACCAGTTTAGTGATCAAACAAACAAACAAAAAGTGCTAGTTCCACACGTGGTTATTTTTTTGTCTATTACCATCTGCTGTCCTCTTATACATCTGTGGGCTAATTGTTCCCATTTTCTGATGTTTTTGTTTAGTTACATGAGCTATACGAAGCTTTGTTGAACACTTACCACTGTAGGCACACACATAAAATACTTGCTCTTTCCCATTGCTACTGATAATTATAACACTCTAATTAAACCCATGTCAAATAATTTGCTGTAAGTGAACCAGCTGTGCTCAACTACTCAATGAAGTGGGCAGTTGAGTTATGACTGTTTTGACTCACTAGTTGCGTTCATTACTGCAAATAGCTGCTCTTTGTCTGTGGAGCAATGACTTTTTCTTTGATCTGTTTTGATTACAAGTGTCTATCTGGGCTTGAACCCATCCTTGCTTATGCATGTTTTTTTCTCTGTTCCACACGTGGAGCTGGCTGTTGAAGAGGTGTTCACATGTACAGTCTGGTGACTAAATAGAAATTCTAACTCTTTTTAGTGTCTGCAAAAATAGATGAATATATTGCAAGTGCTGGGTCATCTGCTGCTGAAGTCACGAGTTCCCATTTTGGCTCTACTAATCAAAGTAGCGTTTTTTCATAGATCAAATTCTGGAGCGCTTACCTGGTCCTTCAGCGCTCACAGGATGAGATCCAGGGCAGTTACTTTCCTCAACTTCACATTGGCCTTTGAGCACTACGTCATGTTAGCCTGTCAACTTCCTATTCATGTCTACTACCTAAAATTTGCTCAAGATAAATGGGTATTTAAATGTACACGGTATGAGAAACTTACAAATTCAGGATAATAAAAGTGATCAGAATGCTCAGTTGCATTTGAAATAGTTTTCACTCAGAATATAAAGTGCTGATTCACTTTTTTTCAAAGCAGTTACAAATATTAAGACCATAAAATATTTGAGTAGTTTACTTATATATAGCAGACAGATGTATGAAGAGTGATTATCTTAGAGTGGGAGGAGAAGATAATTTTATGAAAATGCAGCATTTAGATGACCTTAGGTGTGGTATTACGTGAAGTAATAAATCTAAACTTATTAAGCTTTTCTCTGGAAAATTTCTCTGGCTTAATATCTTTTGACTATCACACTTCGTTTTTTTGGTGTATTGACAAGCTTCTAAGATATTTGCGAAGATCCACTTGTTTCACATGTATGAATTGCAAAACAGATTTTTACTATACGTACAAATGACAAGACATGATACAAGCTTGATGGGACTGTCTGGTTGTGTCATCCAACGGCGTAATATCTTGTCCCCTGGCTGAGTATGAACTGATTGTTTAAACGGCAGTGTGACTCACTATACTTGATTTCTTTCAAAGTAGACCAGAGTTCTCCATCAGCTGACTTCCTGAACAAGAGTGATGGCTGAACGGTCATTCTGAAATTGAGGAAAATCTCCTGCTTCATATTTTCTTGCAACGTTAATGTTCGGATTTTTAATGAGTATTTATCATATTACTTTTTCAGTAAATAACTACTGACTCAGTTGCTCGTGAAGATTGAGTTACCAAGTGTACAGCTGTATTAGCTGATCACAGTATCTCACATTCAGATCTTAAAGGGACACTGACAACACAGTTTATCAAGAACCTGGAAGAATTTTTCATAAGCTGTTTCTGATATTAATGCTATAGTATGGCTTTATAAACCCTTTGTCTTACCTAGGGTTGTTAGATCCACATTTTTGTGAAGGTTTTTGTCAACAACAAAAGGTTTTGGAAAGTACACAGTTAAGTTTACTGTTTCTTTAATTTTTAAAGCACTTTCAGATTGATAAATTCTGTGTTACGTTGCTTGAGTCCAATAATAGTTACAGTTTTTCCCTCCCTAGTATGCTTTGTGCTGATTATGATAGCACAAGGATGAACCTTCAAATAGGGTGTCAGCTTTTAGTGTTCACTAAAAATAGTGGTCCTCTTCACGTTCTGCATTTTTATAGAATGCTTAGGAAAAAATACAGGATTTGGATGTCTTCAGGTAGAAAGCAATTTAAACACATTAAGTTCAGTAAGGGCTCACTGTCATATCATGGGAAACATTGTACTTCATTAGCCCAGTTTGCACTTAGCTAATTGACTTCTCTTTGTCGTATTTTCCCCAGTTGGGCTTCTCCATTGTTTCAGATAGTCTGAAATACCAAGCCTTTTACTAGCAGTTTTTCTGTCCTCTTGGAATACGCTCCTAAATCTTACAGCCGTGGCTTGTTCAGCAGTACATGTGTAGTCACAATTTAATGGGATAGTTATGAGTGAGGCAAACATGCAGCTTGTTTACAGTTGATGGAAGGGTTAAATACTAATAGATGTGTTTCTCTTTCTGTGGAAACAGAAGATAAGAAAAATGTGGAAACAGAAAATATGAAAAATGTAGCTATTATAATACAGCAAAAATGTAAACAAATGGTTGAATTGAACCATTTATGTGCTTAAATTATTTGCAGTTTGTAGTGAAGTTTCTAAGACTGATTTCTGAATCTAAGGTAGGTAAAATGTGTACCAATGGTGTTTTGATACTCACATGCAAAAGACCAACAACAGCACTACCAAAATTTGAATCTGATGGATGTCTGAAATTGCCAGAGCTCTGATTCTCTGATACCCGATGTGTTTCACCTTGCCTATTGTTATTTGTGTAATGAAGGTCTCTTAGTATTTTCTTCAGCAGTATTGCACAGAATGAGGTTTGAGAGGATAAAATGTACTTATCTGAGTGGATTTCTAAGTGGTTGAGTTGATGTATCACAAGGTATTTTTCCAAATTTTTCAGGGTGAAATTTCATTTTAATATTGCGGCTAGAAATAGTGCTTTTTAATAACATAAGCTTTTTATGATCTTTTTATCTCACTAGAGTATCTCACACGTATTCTTCAGCATCATAATTATTACTGATGTGGTGAAACTGGCTTAGAGATGAGTTTGACTTTTAAACAAATTCGATATAACAAAAGCACATGCTAACTTAGTTGTTTTGAAACAGAAAAGCCAACTATAATGCTTCTATAATCCAAGTGGACTTGGGATAGGTATTTTTCATTCACAGTGATGAATAAGGTGCTGTCTGGATTTAGACTGATACAAGAAACACTATTTTGATGACTTACCAGGCTGTGCGCAGTCTTGGTGAAAGCCTTTTTTCTGCAGTGCATTTCACTTGTGTAGAAAAGCATAACTAAGAAATTTTAAATCAAACTAAAATCCAAATGGAATTCAACTGATTAAGAAAATTTTGGGAACTTAAAAATGTGCTAGGGGCTGGAAAGACCTATTTCTGCTCTGGAAGTTAGAAGGTGTCCTGCATGGAATGGCATTGTTTTTAAACACCACAGTTTTTTTTCCAAGGGTTTTATTCATACCATCTATGACCATCAAACAATCCAATCTTAGGTTAACTGCTACTTTATAGTTCTTTCTAAATGTATGGTTAGACCCATTTGTAGCTACAGTAGCGGTATTGCTGATGTGTTCACACAGTAAAACTTATTGTTGGTCTCTAGAGATCAACATGTTTTGCCATAATGGCTTAAATACTATAGTATTCCAAATACATGTAAATAGCTTACCTAGGAGATCAAGTCTAATTGTGCTTGTAGGTACAAGTCGGCTTTGTTTTTAAGTCACACATTGTAGACTGACTCTTTACTTATGTGCTTATCTGTGCCTAAGATCTGCTGAGCTTAAAAAAACCCGCAACAATCACACATATGAAATATTGTCCCCTAACATGGCATACATTATGCTTTTGCAGTGATACGTTCTGTTTTCTTTAAATTGTTGAGCAGTTTTATTTTCCAATTGTTTTTTGAGGATTGTTACTGCGTTTCCTTGCTTTCAGAAGTCAAAATCGTTCAAGCATGACTTTTGTCTTGGCATTCTGGGGTCATAAACACTGCACTGGAATGGCCTGTGTTGAGCGTGCATCCAAATTTGGAACCAAAGTTTAGGTTAGCATTTCCTGCTTTGTCCTGCTGGCACGGTTGCACAGGCAGTTTGCTTCTCATGTTGGTAGAGGCAGAGGTTTGCACTTCTAGAGCGGCTCTCCCATTCTCTTTTTTCCCCCCTTCCCCGACAAAACCAAACAAGAGAATTTCAGAAAGTAGAAAACAGCATAGCAAGCTTAAGCATGGTAATGGCAGAAATACATGTAAGAGAGGATTTCTTGTAGTCTCCTGTTTTCTGTGGAATAGAAATGGTTTTAACGTAAACCTATATGCCTGTTAATGTCAGAGATCTGTATGTGAAGCGCTGGTGAAAGTCAATCTTTCTCACCTCCTACATGATGAAATTAAGCATATTGCTTCCAATTTATAGTTTTTAGGCTGTAACCTTTAAGCATGCCATCTTGTCCGCTCTGGAAACGTTTGTAGTTTTTAGTTAGTTTTGTTTTATAGTATCCTTTAATGAGAGCTACGGCAGGCATTGTTGCAGGTGTTTTTTCACATTGTGAGGTGGAACTGCATGCCTTTCAGCCTTCCCAGAGCAACAAAGTTCACTGCAAGTCTCAATAATAATAATAATCACATCAGACTTAAGTATTCTTAAAATCACTTGTCAAGTTCTAATCCAGTATATTTTTAAAGAAGAATTTAAAAGTTAAAACAAGCTTACACAAAGTATTTTTTCTGATGAAAATGATCTCATCAATCTGTTTCACTAGCAGAAAGATGCGAGATACTTCCTTGTGTTCTGAATATCAAATATGCTTTGACCACTTTGAATCTTTAAGTGCTCAGTATTTCAAGAAATTTGATTTGGAAGGGGCAGTGGGCAGTGCCATAACATGTTCGTTGTGGCTTTGATTTTTAGAAGTCAGGTGAGCACAGTCGTGCTGCCAAAGCTTGAGCAGATGATACAGATGTCTGTCTCTGGCTGATATTTTTGGATTCACTAAAAAGTCATCAAAGTCTGAGAACAGTTAGGAGTACCAAAATTTTATCTCTTGGCCTAACTTTCTATCTGGAACAGTTTATTTGAACAAGTCATTATAGACTCCTTGGATATACTAGCTTTCTTATTTGGGTGCTTAAAGGTACATGTCCCTTAGTTGGAAGTATTCTTGTCTTTTTGAAATGTATTTGCACTTCATCACAGCCAGTTGTCAGGAGGCAAAGCAAATACATGTAGATATAGAGCCAGGAGTTTGGTTATCTTGTGAAGCACAGGTATTTATTTTTTTCCCCAGTGTCTCCATCGTTATGTTTATTCTCTTTAAGCTTGTTTTCACTTTTCTTATTGACTAGTTACATTCAGTCTTGGATTTCTGTTGTAGACAGTCCATATCTCTGAAGCTTGAAGGGAAGAGCTGTTATTTGTGTGTGTGTCTGAATTTTAATTTAACTGAGGCTTGTGTTGTTTGAGTCTTGCTTGCTGTTGCTTTTTTCTTGTAGTACATTCTGTATCTTTTAACAACATAGTGAGTCTTTTAGTTCATAGAATATTGCCGTATCTGCATCTCGCACTTGAACATATTAATGTTTCCACTTCATGTTGTGATTTTTAGCATCATATTGTCTGGCCCTTTTTTCAAGTTGTTTTCACCTGTTGTTTATACAGCGGATTGGAATTTCATATAATTTGTGAGTGTTAGTATCTAGCTAATACAGAACTCTTATCAAACATACAGTTTGCATTGCGTGATTATGGTGCTAATTTTACTTGTCCAAAGTGTAGACCAGTCTCATTTAAAGAGAAACTAATACTGCAGATAGGAGATAATGGTTATATGTGTATTTAGGAGAAAACTTTTATATGTATTAAAAGATCCTTGGCCCCTAATGGACTAGATTTAAAAAAAATGTATTGTATAGGCAATTTCAGTCTTACATTAATGAGAAATCAAGTATCTGTTATCTAAGCACCTGTTGTTTTCATTCTAGAGATAGTGTCTCTACCTTAGTTAATTGATTTGCCCTAGCATACATAAATCTACACTCCACTATAGATTTAAGCCTAAATTTTTCCAGTGGGGAAACTAGGTTAGTGCCTACAGCTGAATTAAAATAGACAGGTAAGAAGTTGCTGGCTGCAAGATATGATAACCTTAGTCAGGAACCTTGAATGACTATGATTGATTGGGACACTGAATAGATAAGACTTACGGTTTTATGAGAGGACAAGAGGAGTTATCAAAATCTGATCCTACTCTAGTTATTCTAATATGGGTGGTAAGTGTGGATCTTGCAGCACTGCAGTGGTAGATAACTAGAATAGCAGATAAATAAGTGTTGATTGTATCTAACATGGTTCCATGGCTTTAACATCGGAGGTCTTTTAGAAGACTGATGTAGCAGGAACTGCAGTGCAGATGAGGTCTCTCGTATGGGGTTTTGACAGTGATTCAGGGATGTACGTATTGAAAATAATGCTTAATGTCCTGTTATTGACTTGGCCAGGAAACTTTAATGTGAATAATGACATTTGGTGTCTGCTCAGTGTGGCCACTCCCTTTTCCTTTAATTTATAGGGGTTTTTTTCTATCTACATGTAACTGCTGCTGCTTGTGGAGAGCAGGGTATTAACCTGATTTCATCCAATAATCACGTTTGAGGATAAATTACCTGAATACACTGTGCATTTTGTCAATGTCTCCTTGAACCACAAAGTTACATTGAACAAATCCAGAATATTTGTCGTTGGAATCAATTTAGGGCACTGACATTCTTTTTTAATGCTTAGCATACAGAATATGAGCGACAAGTGGTCATCTCTTTCTTCCATCAGCATGCCCCGCCCTGGGGCTTTGAATCCCAGAATGCTGACTTGATTGTATGCATCACTATATGTAAGACATATCCAGCCTAGCTGCCTGCTCTACTCCTGGATTTATGGCCTCTCGTGCTCATAGTTGTGCCAAACTTGAAGCAAGTTGTGAGTGTGACTTCGTGTAGTAAAATAAATCAGTGATTGATTCAGATCCTTAATAAGCTGGACCGTGAACTATAGTGGTCCAGAATCTGTTTTAAAACAGCTAAGTTGCTCCTGCTGTAGTGGTGATAAACTCTGGGAGAGAGTTGTGGGGGAGTCTTGGGGCAGTTATTCAGAAGAATTGCCTTATGTTCATAAATCAATAAGCTACTTTCAGTCAGCTTGTCAGTACTCTGGATTGATAACCCCCAAAAAGGTAGGGAGAATTTGTATACAACTCTCTCTTTGGCTTTTTCCCCTTGTGGTTTTGGTGGTTTTTTTTTGGTGTTTTCCCTACTCAGTGTGCTGGCAACTGTGAAATTCATTACCCTTCTCCAGTATATGGAGGACAGAGGCCTGGCTTAGCACTGTGAGTTGCACTGACTGAGCCAGGGCCAGCTATGTAAAGTCATTACTGTGAAGCAGAAAGGCTGCAGTAATTAGGGACTTGATCCAGGGCTTGACAAGGTCAATTATTTTTGGAATAAAACATTCAGAAATATTTTTAGGAAATATGACCAAAATCATCTTTAAACCTGGATTCTTTGGGGCTGACTTTAAAGTTATGTTTGGTATGGATCATTATTTTAGCTTTTTTTTTAAGTTTATAAAAGCTCAAATATAACCTATTTTTAGCAGCTTGCATTTACTATATTCAGTCAAATAACTTTGGAAACTACTGGGATTTGTTGGTTGATTTATCCAATTTCAGATGATTCCAGTAGTGATTCATTTACTAATCTGTAACTAACTGATAAGATGCATCTTTTTTTAAGGGACAGTTTCCATTACCTTAAAAATAAGGTACAAGTTGTGATCACAGTTGCTTTGCTGCTTATATATTTCAATTAATTTAATGTAAAGAAAAGTGAAAATTCTTCCTTTTTTGGGATTATCATATATCTGTCACATCAGTGCTTACATGTTTCAAATGTTAGTGGCTTTTTGTTCTTCTTCATTTCAATGCTGTTCTTCACTGTTCAGTTGCTGGAATTCACAATATATGAAGTCCATTCTATGGGTTGGGTTTTTTTTTGAGAATGTCACATAATAAGTAATTGTCATAAATTGTGAAACATTCAAGGACTGAATTGTTTTTGAAACTTACCAAGGACCTCATCTAAATTGGAGCACTTAGAAGTTAATCAAGAAGTTATCACTTATATAATATGTTATTTAGAACTCAATTAAATTTGGTCTTACATGAAAGAAACAGGACAAACCTTTATACTAAACTGGCATTTTTGAAACTCTGTAACTTAGTAATGTTGGGAATTCTGTGATTTAGGCACATGAAGACATCAGTGTATCTTGGGATTTTAAGTTTGATGTCTTAGTAAATCCTACCATGTATTCATCATTCCTTTATTGTTCAATATGAACATAGTCTAAAAATGCTTCCTTGACAAACATCCCTTCTGTTTTCACATGTGCACTAATCAATATGGAGATTTTATATTCCAAAATGATCATCTCTTGCATTGAATCTCCTTTTCAGGATGCTTTGGGTTGCTTTTTTGGTTTTCTTGCTGTCAGTTTTGGTTTTGTTCTTAACACAAACTTTTTGAGTAGAATTCCAAAATGACTGAAGTTGCACAATTAAATAGTCTTTAAGCAGTACATTTAGTGCCAGACATGGGAACTCAGAACGTGTAAAGTTATGAACATCTATAAAAATGATATTAAGCACAGAGAATTTTTTTGTTGCACGTTTGAAGATGGATATGCAATGAAATCATTGCCTATAGAACTCAAACTTGCAAGCTCAGGCAAAGCAAGCAGCTGATATGCTTAAATATATTTCTGTGGTTTTGGTTTGGTTTTTTTTTTGGACAAAGGGTTTGGTGTCTCTTTTCTTCAGCAATTCAGTAGCTGTTTTGTCTCTAGTATTTTTAATTATAGTAAGTGATATCTGACTGGATCTTTGATTTTTGTTGTAGGGACTCCAGGCTGGGAAGGAAAAGTATGAGAAGACATATGTTTGGAGCTTCAGTAGTTAATTGAAGCCATAAATGGTTATTTTTTAAAAAGATTTTTTTAAAAAATGCTTAGGAGCAAATACCAAAGAACAAATGACTTTTTCATCCCATTTATTTTCCTAGATACCTTAAATTTCCTTTTCTTAAGTGGAACTTTTGTAGCCTATGTTATGGACATAGCAGTTGTTTCAAGAATGCTCCCTTCGTTCATATATTCTGTAACTGGTGTGCTGAGGAGTTTAATTTCTGGCCTGACTTTAGGAAAAGTCTGCTTTTGCATTTGTGTTCTGCTTTGAAAACCTTTTGCTAACTGTTTCTTTTTTTTTTTTTTTTTTTGAACCTGCAACTTATTTGTTCCAGTCACCCGAAATACAGAAAGCTTCAGTCGTACCACCGAATCAATGTCGTAACTGTGTGTGCAAAAATCATTTTATCTACTGCTAATCTGTAGCGCCAGTAAGGGATGAAGCAAAAGCCATGTAACTGCCTTGTAATTCTCCATAGACATTCCAAATAAGAAACTGTGATTAGTGCATGTCTTGGGCATCGGAGTAACTCTTAAGTATTTGTAATGTAGTTAACTAAAGAATTGTCTAGGACATGAAAAATTGCTTTGCCTATAATAACCTTGCTGTAGCCTATAGCGAAGGACAGCTGTACATGGCTGAATTTAGGTTTTGGAAGCTCGTCACCTCATGGAGGAAAGGTCTTTTGTGGTAGCCATCCTTACTGCAAAATCGTTGCCATTGATATCCTGACTTTCAGAGTGTGAATGAGTGCAGGAGAAATCATGACTGCTTGAACAGCATTTTCCATTTCCTTGGGGTGAGGTAATGGAAGCATGAGTTCAGACCTTGATAAATTCTAGTAGACTTTCTTAAAACTGTTTTTAAGGTCTTTTCCAAAAGGTAAAATCATTTGAGATAGTATTCTATCTTTTAGCTTCAAAAGGAAAGGGAGTGAGTGTGTGTGGAATACAGTTGAATGTTTGTGGCTGAGCCTTCCAAAAGATGGGCAATCAGCAGCAAAAAAGGGGAGAAGTGGGATGATAGTATGTGCTGTCCCTGATGTCAGAAACCATGAACTAACTGTTGGATTAAATATGGAGTTAGATCAAGAGATTAAGGCTCAGTGACTGATTACTTCTTATTTGTACTTATACAATCATTTAGGGTTTTTTAGGTGTACACAGTTTTAGAAAAGAAGTGTTTACCTATTTGTATGTATTCTGAGATAGTATTCAAACAGAGTGTGCCTCATGTTTATCTTGTTACTCCACCTCATACAAGGATAGATGTTATTAACTTGTGCCCCCTCTGCTGGCTAGTTTTCCAATTACAAAGTGAAAATACAAGTTTATGTAGGTGAGGTACTCTCTGATACGCTATTTTGGCCAAACGTCAATTTATAAAAGTCCCTTTTATGGGGGTAAAACGACAATGAAAACCATGTGAGTCCTGATTTATGAGAGTCAGTGGTGGTGTTGAGAGTTGGTGTTTTCATAGTGCATAGTTATTGTCATGGGCTCAGTCAAGACTCCTTCAGCATTTGTCAAACCTGTTTCTTTCCCTCATCCCTCAGTCAAAGAGATTTGGTGTTTTTACCTATCCCGTGTGTGTATATTGTTTCATATACAGAGTAACTAGATCTTTATGGTTCTTGGGACTATGGAGGACTACACTTTAAGCTTCTAAAACCTGCTACTATCATCTGCATTTCTGATAGTAGTCACTTTCCCTTCAAGATATGGAGCTCTCTTCTTTTGGGTGTAGTAAGGGGCTCTCTCAAATTACCTTTAGCGGGTGATTAATTTACTTGTGTTCTTCCTAAAACCTGTCTTTGAGGGTGAGGTAGTATTCCCAGCTGCCTAGCGTGAAGGGGAGGTAGAGCATAAGTCCTCCCATCTTGGATACTGCAGGGAGAGCTAAAAGGTTTCAGTGTTATGACAGAGAATGTATGTCCGTGCTGCAGATGTTTGTGGACTAGAGCTAATGGTAAGAATCCTCCTGCTGTCCTGCAGCCCTTTCAGAAAAACACTGGGCATTTTTTCTTGGTGGTCATGTAATTCCTGGAATAGTGTTTCATAAGGTTGTTTCATGATATACCGATCTGGCGTCTGTCTTTGCCATTAACCAAGCATCAAGGGAGATTTCTGTTTTATATTAAAATTTCTTTTATCACTTGTAAAACTTCATAACAGACTTCAAAACACTTATATCCTGTGTAAAACTCAGTGGTTAGTGTAGCTTTCATTGAACTTTCTTCTGAGGCTTCTGAAAGTGATCTTGAAATACATCCGCTGTACAAATATCAGATCATCTACTAGTAAGACAGAATTGCTACCGCTGCAAAACTGCATTATCTATTGAATAATCAACAGCACCAAGGGAATATATCAAAATCTTAGACAGCAAAACAGAGACGAGTTAGCAACTTTCTTTGTGCACGAAGCCTGGCTTGTCAGAGATCTTAATCCCGTACAGAATTCCAGTATGTTCTTCAGCTCTTCCTCATTCAGCCTGAAATCACAGAAGTCTCTCTGACACTTAAGTGGTTCCTGTTTGTGGGGTCAGTTTCTATTCTAAAACAGCCATAACAAACTTAAATATGGTTTCAAAGCTGTTTTTATCATGCAGGCTCAGTCACTTAGGTAACACCATGATGCAGTTCAGAGGTGCTGTGCTTTTCAGTCTGGCCACAGAATCTTGGAGCTCTTGTGGCATATCCTGTGAGAAGTCAGATTTATCAAAGCTAATGTTATGGTAGAACCCGACTGCCCTTCTTGCTCATTTTTCCCCCCAGCATATTATTCCTTGCGTTCTGATAGATCATGGACTTTCATAATGTGTTTGTGCTAAGTATTAGTTAGGTGATATGCAGTATAGCTTCATCTGGAAAAGCTTCCATTTAAAGCCATTTTGCTTCTTATCAAGTAGTAGGAAAGAATTTACTAATCTACTGAAGCAGAAAGCTTATTCATTCCTGAGTACTATAGTGTGTACGTATATATGCATGGTTATGGTGCATGTCTACATACATTTGAAAAAATCTTAAGGGCAAAGTAGTTTTTGTGGAGAGTTATATTGCCAGTTATGAATTCACTAAAATACTACTATGATGTCAGTGTATTCAACTATGTTTGTGACTTGGGAAACAATTGTGTGAATGCATAAAACACAGTTGATTCTATAGGTCTTCACAACTATATTGATTGGTTCTGCAGGGATAATAGAAAATAGTCAAAGTTGCTGAAAACGTGAGTGGGACAAGTAAGAAGTTGCACAAGATGCTACAGTTCCTATGTAGCTGACTATCAGAGCGTAAAGCAGCTGTTGAATACCTCTGTGTACTTGACTGATAGTGTTCTGCCTTGAGCAATGAAGGGGAAAGTCTCTAATTAATGTTAAATTAATGTTTTAGACATTTCATGATTTTGCTAAAGCGTAACTGAAGCTCCTAAGATATAAAAAGTGAAAACTATGATGGATTTGGACCATCTGTTTTAGTTTATTGAAATTCAAGCTCAGTGTTTTGGTATTTTTTAATCTGTTATCAGTTTAAAAAAAGCAGCTTTAAAGCTAATAATTTTGCCATCATTCTGACTTCTAGATTTAATTTTAAACTATTGTTTTTGAACAATGGTTGTTCACAGATTCTTATGAGCATTTATGAGAATCTTGACCTTTTAAATTCTAAAAAAACTGATTGAATCGAAAAAACTGATAGTGCACTTTTGTATTTCCTGGTCAGATGACTAAATTTACTGGCAGTTAGGGCTGATACTTCTGAAAATAAAAAGGCTCTGCTGAGATAACATAATGTATGATGGCTGTGTGGTACAACTTCTGTTAAATTTTGTGATTTACTGAAATGAAAGCGTACCTTTTCGACATTTGATTGTGATCTGAAAATGAGTTTTCGTCCAGTGATTAGTAATGTGTTCTGTTAAAAATATGCACTTTATTTCAGTTTACATTTATTTTCAACTTCCAGCCTTTCTTGGGCATGAAGCTTTCATGCTACTAAATACTTACTTCTTTTTATAGTAGTTGCTTGTTGAACATGTCTTTTTTAGTCTCTGACTTGGCCTTTTTTTGGTCATGTTTCTACCTCAGCTATTTAAGTTTCTCAACACTTCTGAGACTGAAATTAATATTTAAATGTGTGCATTGAGATAACAGTAGTCTTAAATCAATTTTCTCTTACTGCATGTGTAATATTGTATACTTGCACATCTAAAGGTCACAATAGCTCTTGAATTGCTTTACTTGTACACTTTGAAGAAGAAAAAAAAAATCCATGAATGTATTAATCAGTCATGCTGAAACTGGTTGCTAAGCTTACTTGCCTATGAAAGTGAATTCTTAGTTTTGAGAGTCTTAACCAGACAATAATGTGTCTTGATAATTTGATACACTTCTGGCTCGATCTGAGGCTCCCTCTGAGAACATCACGCAAGCTGGGGTGGGCTGGCTGTGCCTCTTACTTGTGACCCTGTGTGAGTGGTGCGGAGCTCAGTGGTGCTCACAGCTCTGTATTTGTTCTGTATTATCTGAGCACAGAATTACTTCAGCTGGAGACTGAAGAAATGGCAACCAATGTAACGAGTTGCTTTGTGATTTGGAACAACTAGTCGTGAAGCTGTCAAATTGTTCAAAAGAATGTGTGTTGTGTAACAGATAAGTTAGTTTTAAGGCTTTGAATCTCTTGCTTATTCCATTTTAGCCTAGCAAGCTTGCAAGATTGCCCTGGCATTGATGCTGATTTTTAAATAACTTTCTTCCAAAAAGAGGTGTGTGGGTTTTTTTGTCTCCTTGGTGCATATCTGCCCTTGAAAATGCAGTTTGTAGGTGAATGAAAAAACCCTCTTGTACCACGTTGCAATACTTTGTAGTTGAAAAGGATGATCAGCCATTAAAACCTTAGGTGCTTCTTCCTTGGTACTTTTTTTTTCCACTGCTAGGGACCTTCAGAAGGAAAAGTGTATTATGGAAAAGAATTTGCAGTCAGATGACTCTAGCAGCTATTTGGACTGAAAAGGATACCAAATGAGCCAATTTGCCTACATGATGCAATTAGCTGAAGTCCCTGTAGGAGCTAGTTGCCACTGAATTTTCAGCTAGAAAAATAAGTAATATTTAGTTTTTCCAAAATACTTTTTAATAAGCAAATCTATTTAAAAATAAGAGTTTAAAATAAAACTTGAAAATACTTTTCAATTTACGGTAGCCTGAGTAGTAATAGGGATTCAGACTGCCACAGTTTAAATATAGCAGTTGAGTTTCTAGACTCTAAAATGTTTATCCACTATCTGTGGTTATAATCTGCCTGAAAACAGATAACACAAGTACAGAAGTATCTTTGCTTGTATGCTTGTTAGAATAGGCCTATATAATGCTAGCTTAAATTGTGAGAGATGCCCTTATGTTTCCCAAGGTATTGGTACTGAGGCAGAGTTGATCTTTACCCTACTTACTTTAAGAATTCAGGGTTTCACGCTTTCTGTCTTTGACTTTCCTGTGTGGGAATGTAAGATGATACTAAAATTAGCTGCTGGATTATTTTCCTTTTGAAATGAACAAAACCTCATGGTGATTAGTTAGTTGTCAGAGTAAGTTGTAAACAGGCTTATTATTTACACCTTGGTATGCTGAGCTGATTTCCAGTGCATTTCAGCATACCTGTAAGCTGCCAAAGAGCTGGTAATGTATGCTCTGTCACTCACTGTTTGACTGCATAACTAAAATAATTGAGCTGTGCCGAATTGATTTCATGTGCATTCACAGTCAATGGTGTTGCTATGTATTCTGAAGAATATGATATTTCTAATATGTATAAACTCATAGTGTTTTATTTTAATAGTATATTTCTAAAGGAAGAGCAATAGAAAATAATTGATTAGATTGAAATAAAGTTCTGAAATGGTAATTGACAAAGCTGCTGCAATTTATTTTAGAAAATTGGTAAGTGTAAGTCTTCTGGAATTTCATTTTGCCAAATTTACTAAAACATTTCTGAGTTTTGAGAGCTTATTTATATAAGAGGTGGTGTTTTTTTTTTTTTTTTTTTTTTGTTAGGAATACCTGACTTAATACTGGTTTTGTATGCCTTCATATAGCTAAGGCGAGGAGTAGGGTCAGAAGAGTCAGTGGTGTTCTTCAAGAATTAATGACATGGAAATTTTTAGTCAAAAATAGTAAACCTCAATAACAGACACTTTATCTGAAATTCTTCCTTGATATATTCTAATTATGTTTCTGCTCCTTTAGGTGGAATGTAGATACTCATTTCATGTTTCTAAATTGCATGGAGCTGTGAACCTAAGTGCAGCTAAGTGAACTCAGCTCTGTTCACTTGTCTTTAAATAATTCAGTGGTGAATTGTGTACTCTGTGACTTGATTTCATAAATTCTTTCTAGAAAGAATAATATTTATAGCTGTATTGATGAGCTGATGAACTCAAGATTACTGTATTTTCACATCTAGTTAGTGAAGAAGAGATTTCAAGGAGAAACTTTCCCTTATTACTTACAGGTGTGAAGTATTCTGCAACAGTGCACTGCTAGTGTTTCCTGTTATCCTGTAGATGATACATGTGGAAATAAGAGTTACTTTGTCTTTGGGGTCAGAGATTCTCAAATGAGTTGTTACTCTGGCTACAAATGAATGTTCTGGTAAAAAGAGATTCTTGCTTTTGTAAATATGTTGCTATATGAGTTGATTCTTGACTTAGCATGTCAGTGATCATGCATTGTACAGGTGAAATGCTTGTGAAATTATAAAAGATAGACTGAGAAGTCATTTCTCCCTCAGGCGTTTTTCCTAGGGGGCTCAAGCTTAGAATCTCTTGTTTCCTTCCTTATAATTTCGTAATCATTCTGAGCCCACAGTGTTTAAATTTAAGGCTTAAATTTTAGATGGGTAAAATTTATAGTTGAGGTACACAAAAGTGTGTAAGATAATGAGGATATCTGGATAATGGGGTTGTCAGAGACTAAATTTTTAATACTTACATTTCAAATTGGACCATAATATTGACCTAAAGTGTATTGGTTATGACATTCTAAATCTAAAATCTTGTTATTTTTATCAATTGTCAATTTATTTTTACAATCATTTATTAGCAATAGGATTAAAATATTTTTGTGTTCAGTATTCATGAGAACAATATCCTTTTCCTCTAGTTAGAAACCTGCTTTCAATATTATTTCAGTGCAACATAATTAGCTTCCAGCTGATGTTTTGCAGTTGTGGTGAACTACTAGTTGGCAGAATAACATACCATAACTGTTCTCCAGAGTTAAATAAGGCTAAATATTCTTAGGAAATTATTTTAATTAAAATTGATTGTAATTTGAGAGTCCTTAAATTCTTTTGACTAATTCTTTAAATTGGATTATGAACTAGCTTAGCTTTCGTGAGAGAGATTGATCTTCACTGTTTAATTTTATTTTTGCATATTTTTTGTCTGTAGTAGTGGTATGCTGTTTTAAAAGAAAACTTTAGGATTTTCACTAAGGTTTGAGAAAATACTGAGCAAATAACTTTTTAATTTTTCTGTTGGCATATAGCAAATTGATCACTGTAAATGTGGTGTTGCCACTTCAAACTTGACACCCCTCACCAAATATATTTCAAATTGTTAGGTGGTATTTCTGTTCTAAGCACACAATCAGTAGATGATCCTTTATATTAAATGCGTTCTAAAAAATGGACTTAAAAGGTGGTCGTCTTAAAACCTATTAGTTCTCTGTCCATATTTTTAAGAGTAAATTATCAGCCTTCATGAGATAGTTTGTCTTTATAAGCAGAACTAGGCTGTGGGTCTAGTTGTATTTTTCTTTATTGTTTTCTGAAGAAGAAAAATGAGGCCTTACGCTTGGCTATAGAAGGAGAGTGGGACCCACTAAACCAAAGCTTGTGGTGGCTTTTATCCAGTCCGTCTTTAACCCCAGCTAGAGTGGAATGTGCTACCTGGGCTTGGAGTTGCCATGTGCATGGATTACTTTGGGATCCTCTTTTTCAGGAGGGACAGAAGGCTCCTAGCATACTGGCAGTAGGAAAAGGAAGTGCCAATAGCAAACCAAGTTTTTTGTTACAGCTGAACTAGTTGAATGTCTTGGTGCCATCACAGAATTTCTTACCTTGTATATGTTTCTATCTTAAATGATTCATATAGAAAGTTTATCTTTTTTTCAAGTATTTGTTTCTGAAGTAAGTCTTGCATGCATGGTTGAACCACCTTGGTCAAAACATAACTGGTACTATTCATGTCAGAGTTTTCCTTAATACATAGAGTATTAGTTCTTAACCTGGGGATCATGATCACGAGGTATTATGCAAATGCTTTAGTTGGTCACACAGTAATTAAATCACACATAAAATCAACCCTGGAATAGGGGGAATTGGAATTGTCTGGTTTGAAGAGGCAGTTGCTCCTCTAAACAGCTGCTAGTTTGTCAGAATACTGCAGTACACATTGTTCTTGAAGTCCTATGTTAACCATTTTTGCCATATTTTTGTATGCATTTATTGAATACAGATATATTAAGTGTGTAGCTTTACATGGCCTAACTGCAAAAAGACTCAAAAACCCATAGCACTGTACTATATAGTACATGAGAATAAATACCTCAGGCATCATTGTTTTGTCGGTAGGTTATCAGTGGCCGTTTAATGACTGAACAGAAGCCTGCGAATTTGTTACAGCATTTTAAATGAAATTGCTTTTTTCCCCTTAGGGACGAAACCCCTTTTTTCTGGAGCCAGCAATAATTATAACAGTTACTGATGGAAGTAAATTGACAACTACCAGTGGGATACAGGAGGAGGTAAGATCTGACCTCTGTTTACAATGATGTGTACTAAATGTTGTGTTAGAATACTGTTTACAGTAGGAGCATAAATGACTCCTCTAAAGTATGCTCATTAATAGCTTAAACTTGCATGTGTTTTAATTTGAGGTAATTTTATGTAATAGTACTACAAAAATCTGAATAGCTCTCCTTCCTTGTCACACATGACAGAAGCATATAGTACAACTGTTGGTCTGTTTAGTAGACTTAGTTCGCTATTTCTATCCAGGGAGTTCATGGCTTTTCAAATATGTCAGCAGAAGAAATTGGTTTCTGTAAAGCGTGTATGTGTTTAACTGGTCTAGATATAAATTCTTTATGCATAGACCCAAATTAACGTAGTGATTTCCCAAGGGATGTGGCCACTAGGGAGTATGTGAAATACGTACTTCTTTCACACTGGGCTCTTACAGTGATTATAATCAAATCAGTAGTGTCCTTATAATCCAAGATAAGGGCTGAAGAAATGTATTTCAAATTAAATCTGTAGAGCAGTTTAAAACACCAGATCTTAATATACTGGAGTACCTGCTCAGACATCTGGCAGACTCAGAGCTATAGCAAATGCTGAGGCACTGAACTGTTTTAACTTACTGGCCATTTTGAATTCTTTCCTCAAAAAGATGGAAGAGGTCACTAGGGATAGGGTTGGTCTGACCAGCTCAATGCCCATTCCATGCAGTAGTAAAAAAACCCAAACAATAACAAAAAGAAATCCCTAAGTTCATTCCCTTTTCAGGGAAAAGGTTAATATCCAAAGGTCTATTCTAAAGCTTAAGGGAAGGATTCAGACTTTTCCATGTGGTACACCACATTTGACTATGCAGATTAACTTGTCATACATCGCTGTTCATTAGTTACTCCAATTTCTCCTAATACTCTATTATATCACATTCTTACAGCACTTACAGAAGTTTTTTGTATGGAAAGTGGTATTTGAGTGTTTTTGTAATGTATCTGACTTAGAGGAAGAAAGTTGAATGACCTCATAATTCTATGTGGACTACTAACAAATAGCCATAGCCAGTAACTGAAAGGGAATGCCTGGATCCGTGATACCAAGTAGGTTGTCTCTATAAAACCTCACTTTCATCATATTTTTTTACCCAATAAGCTATTTTTCAGCTTAATCTAGTGATTGATTGGGTGTGGTCCAAAATACTGAATAGAATACCAGCCTCATATTTACAGTGATTGTCAGTGAGCAAGTGTTAATTAAACAGAGGATAGTGTGACACTTTTAGAGCCTTCTACAACATTTAGTGCTGTTGGCAGAATACTGTTTTGTTGGGGGCTTTTTAAGAGCTAATTGCGTAATCACTTAGCTGTGTAAGTCTTATCTTGAGGAGAAGCAACTTCTCTGCTGACAGATGACTAACTTGTAAAGTGTGACATTGACATTCTGGAGTGAGGGACACCAAGTTGCTCAGGGGGTGAAGCAAATGACATATGGGTAGCGGCTGAGAACTGGGTTTGTTCAGCCTTTAGAAGAGAAACCTGTGAGGGTGGGGGGGTGTCTTACCACCATCTGCAACAACTTAATGGACGAGGGAACCTGGCTTTTCTTAGAGGTGCACAGGGATGAGGTGAGAGGCAACAGCTGCAAATTGTACCTTGGAAAATTCTGATCGGATATCAAGAAAAATTTTAACTGTGTGGGTGATTGAACACTGGCATAGGTTGTTCAGTGGTTGAGATCTCCATTATCTGAGATGCTCAAAACTGAGTTGGACAAGGCCCTGAGCAATCGGAAGGCTCTGGACTGTATAACCTTTACATGTCCTTTCTAATGTATGCAGTTCTGTGATTCTACATGACATTTCCTTTCATCTTGTCCATTTATCCAAAATGATTTAGATAAGAAAGCTCTATTGGCTGTCATGAGATCTTTTTCTTATGGCAGGAGCCAGGATTTTTTATAGCCAGCAAGTTTTTTGTGTTCCTTTTCCTTCAAATGTGTGTACAACTTTTTCACCTTAGTCTTCACAAGAAGACATCATCTTACGGTCAGGCAACCATTTGGTCACACATTCACATCTTTAAACTGTTGTAACTTATGTTGAGGAAATGGGTTTTCTGGTGGCTGCTTTAATCAACTAAATTTAGGCTTGGCTCATGGGCGGTGCCGACTGATAAGTGTGCAGTAAGTCCAGAGTTTTAGTGTCATGATTGTGACGTTGGGCCAAATTTGACACATGATTTGATGATTGTTAAACTACATTATAGAGATGCAGAATCTGCTCTACTAATGATAGTGAACTAATGATTTCTTGGTAAATGAGCAAATTTAAAGTCATTGCCTTCTGGAGGAACTGAAAGTGACCACTGCTCTTACTTCCTTCAAGACAAAATGCAAGTTTCTTTGAGTGCTCTTCCATATGTATTTACAGGGTATATATTTCATACCTAGCAATGGATGTGATTTTTTTTTTCCTCTCTTTTGCCATAGCTGTACCAGTAGGAACATCCTTAACACTATCAAAGAGCAGGGGAACAAAGCCTCCAAGGGTGCTTCTGTCTTTCAGGGATGATCTTTTGCTTTTGTCAACATGTGTCCTATTGATCAGAATTTTTCTTAGTGTAGCTTGAGCAGCATCCTTTACAGTTACGTCTCAAGTTGGACATGCAGAAATGAAGCAGAATTAATACAGCAACAGCACCCTGGAGATATGGAAGTCTGTTGTTGCTCTTCTGTTCAATAACAAAGCTTTTTGGTCACTTTCAAATGTCTTTTCTGTTCTTTGGGTTTGACTTTGGAGAGGCTTTTCAGAGTTGGTGTTGGAAGTGATCATATCCCACTGGCTATGACAACAGTGTTTTACTTCCTGTGTAAAGTCCTTATCATGGACTAAGGCAGTATATTTTTGGTTCTTTTAAAACCAAGGGTACAAGAGAACCGACAGAACGTTGGTTTTGGAAAGCCTGTGAAGCCAGCATGGAACCTGAAGGCAAGTTTTCTCAAAGCTTTGTCATTCAGATGAACATTTGCATTCTTGCCAATGAAATCAGCTTTATCACTATGGGAACACTGTCATTTGCCCTAGTGTGAAGCAGTCAAGCTTAAACCCTGTTTCAGAGCTCTTGCTGAATTCTTCAGATGTCCTGTTCCTTTGTGGAATTTAATATGGGTTTTGCAGATAAAGAGCCTTACCCATTCAGCACTACCTCGTCTCTGACGGATGTGGTTCCTCAGACTGAAGACAGAAATGATGCAGTCTATGCAATTATAATCTCCACCAGCACAAGTTAATAGGATTTTCAGTGCTGTCCCTTCTGGCACTGACTTGTAATGCACCAGTGCCGATGTACTGAAGAGTGCCAGCGTCAGTTCTAAGTCCAGCATGGCTTGTTGACCAGATTCTTCCCTGGATTCACTTGTCCCAGTCATAATTTGAGGAGGGGATGGGCTCATACTGCTGGAATACCATCATTAATTATTGGTCTCATGCTATGGATTCCTCTTGGGGTGGCTTTCACTTCTGGCCTGATCCCTCAAATTTGGTCTTAGCCCTTTCCTGATCTTTCCTTTAACAAGTGTTTAATTGCTTGAGGGGATTTCTTATTCCTCTTTATATTATGAAATAAAATGTCATAGCCCTCCAGTTTTGCAGCTGCTGGGCTACCTTCCCTTGTCTGCCTTCTACATACCCTCTGTTTTAAGAGGAAGCATTAAACTCCTGTTCGCAAGACTGAAACTGGGTTATTGACCAATTGATATGTTCTGATGAATGATTATGCAAACAAAAAGCATGAGCAATGCTGCTTGGCTTCTGTATGTTGTCATTCTTCTGATCTTCCAGTTATAAGAGACTCTTACAGGAGGAATCAATGATTTTTATTTTTTTTTTTTCCACTCCTCATCCCAGAACTGTTTGACATTGTCACATTGATCTTTCCCAGGGTTGATCATCTTGCATCCCTGCTGTAATAACTGTAACAAGTGGCAAGGTCCTGCTTACTTTCAAGAGTAATCAGGAACTGTAAATGCTCCATAATATTTTTAATCGTAGTTCCTCCAGCTAAAAATCTTGATTTCTGAAAAAATTCTGTAAGAAATATGGGGCAGATCTCATTAGATAGATGTTCCCATCCTCCCTTATCCATGTTATTCCTGTTAGCAGCAGTTGCCAGGATCACAGTATTTGGCACTGAGCCCCAGAAGCTCTTGATGTGTGAATTCTGTGTAACTATCAGCTCAGAGTGCACTTGCTCATGGTTAATGCTAACGTCAGAGTGGCCAAGTATATCATGTCGTTGAGATGGTGTGTCAGTTGACCTGCTGTCTCTCTGTGATCTTAAGTTATTTCCTGTGGAAGAACAATTAGTGGCTTTCTATCTCTGTGTTATAACTGCATACGATTGGATGGAAAAAGATAGGAAAACGTAAACCTGTTGTTAACTCTAAGTTGACTTTCTCAGTCTATCAGGGGCTTGTTTGCTCAGGTGGGCTTGAATCTTCTTGCCCATCCTTAGTCCTTCAGTCCTCTAAGGATGAAATGCTGCATTTGCTTGGAGTGTTAGATGTGTCTGGTCTTTTTATGGGTACCAGAAAAGCCTGCAAGGAAGGTTACTTGCAGATAGAATCTTTTTTTTTCCCTAAGATTTTTTTTAGATACAAAAAGACAAAGAAGTTGACTGTCTCTGTATGAGTATTTTTATTGAGTACCTAATCGTGTAACAACCTTTTATGAGATTTCCCAACATGGAGCTGCCTGTAATTACCTGGGTACTAAAGCTTAAGCAGTGCTAGTGCTGCCCATTGTAATGTATGAGCCTGTATGTGCAGTCATTGCCAGAAGAGCATTGCACTCTTTCACCAACTACCATGCCACTGCAGAATTCTCTAATGCTGATCTAGCTTGTATTCAGCCCAGCGTCTCTAGGATCCTCTGATGTTTTTTAAGGATTTCAGACTGTGCTGCTTCTTACGATTGCATAAATGTATGTAGAAACAAATACTCAGAATTAACAAAAGACCTACTCACCAATAACAGGGTTCTTTAAGATCTCTTCAGTAACAGGTTGTCCTCCACCCCCTCTCAGTTCTTGAACATTTTAGTGGATTTAAAAGCAGGGAAGAGGGGCATAAGGCACACACTGCAATCTTATTGTAGCATTATGGCACTTGGGAGTGGCAGGGTTTGTGTGTGCTCCTACAAACTAGTGTTGAGACAAAACAGCTGTTTTTTAGTACTAAGCTGGGAGGACACTTGTGTGTGATTATATATAGACAGCATGTTGAAGACCATTGCTGGTAAATAATCTCCCTTTAAATTGTTCAGTCTATCTTCTTCTCAACAACCAATATGAAGGACAAAGAGAAAAAGATGTGCATGCCTTCGTAATGAAATATGCGTGGGGAAAGAGAAATGAAATGCAGGATGTACATTTCTAGGCCCATCTTATTTTCTGCTAGGTATGCAGTTGCTATGGTAATACAATACCAGTTTAAAAAAAAAGTAACTGGAGGTGAGAAGACCAAGTTACTAATATCTGTGGTGAATGAGGCCTCGTTTGAATCTATAACTTCTCCAGTAACATGGATGTTAAATTTAACTGGAATTAAACTGTGAAGAAGAAAGTGAGGACATGTGACTTGCTGCTGATGGCTTTGCATGTCATCTTACAGTTTGAATATATTTCTGAGAGTAATATGTACATAATGCAATGGCCTGCTCCAGAGTGCTGTTAGGTTTTGGGGTTCTCTCAATATAACTAGCTGAGCCAAAGAAAGGTTGTAGTTTGAGATAAACTGAACTCAGGATAGTGTTGGTGCAGGGTCGAATGGGATACTTACACTTTTTTTTGATACATATATTTTTATATATATACACTGCCTGAAGAAAAACAGTGCTGTTACATAGGTGTATTTTGCAGATGAAATTTACCCTTCAGAGCTAGTAAATCTTCTATTCAGTCAGATCTAAGTAGGAAGGTTTGGTGAATGGCATTCCTTAATAATAGCCTCAAGTGAGCACGGTGTAGTGCTTGCAATTGAGTCCTCTTACAGTCAAGATTCTAGGCTGTTTACTAAGGATGTGGCTGTTCTTTTAACTGAGTTTCCTTTGCCAGGCAGGCATTGCTGGCTTTTTGTGTGAAAAGGGGAAAGACATGCATGTGAATCAGTAATAAACCAGGTACATAGCTGAGTGCCCTCTGACCAATTTCACGTGAAATGTTTGGGGAAAACAGTGCTCTTCTCACATGTGCTCTCTGCTTGCATCAGCAAAAGCAGAAATTCAGGAGGAAGCATCAGGTGTGCTGAAAAGTCCAAAGTGTTCTGATTCTTGCTCACATGTTATGAGAGTGGGTTTGTCGTGTTTGTTCCTGGCTTTGAGATTGTATCCATAAATTGATTATTTTTCAAACACGAAGACAGGTATTTTTCCCAATATGAGATGCTTGCAATTATGTAAATAGAAATAGCTGAGGTTTCTGGTTTGGAAGTTAGGTTTAATGCTTTGAAGATCATCTCTTAAAAACAAGCAAACAAAAAAACTTTTTCAACGGCTTGTTGCAAACTCCTTAACTAACCACTATGAACTAAAAATGAAGCCAATTTGTCGTGGGTGCTTTTGTGGACTTGCATCAAGTTTTGGAACAGACTAGTATTTTCCTTTGCTGACATAGAGTTGAGTTTGAGAATTGGGATTTTTTTGAATGCTGCATGAGAAGGGAAGTGTTTGAGAAACTGTTGAGTTTGCTTCAGCTTTTGGGCTTAAACCTTGTATTTGGCTAGGTAATGGAACTGTTTAGCCACTTGAGTCATTGCTTTGGGGATTTTTTTTTTTTTTCTGTGTTATGGCTGCAATGCTGCAGATGAAATGAGAATTTTGCTTGTACTGACAGTGGTATCATCAGCCAGGGATCTATCAAATTTTTCTGAAACTTGTAATTACTTGTTAAAGTCTAGTCTATCTGTTCAGGGCTTCTGTAGTTGAAAGTTTTGATAAGCTTTCTTTTTCCCACTAATCTCTGTGTGAGGTATCTGGGTGCAAAAAGAGAGGATAGAGTGTTCTGAATGCCTTGTGCTGTCCCTTAGAAGCTAAAGCATTGATTTTTTTTTTTTTTTCCCCCTTCTTGTTTCAGTTAACTAGTTATAAAACTACCGCGAACCCTGGGAATTTTAGATACTCTGTTAGTCTCTCTGGCTGTTGCTGTAGTGGTTAATAAATAATATCCTGAGCATTGCTGTATCTTTAGTGCAGCATGCTTGAAGCCTAAAACTTGAATCTCTTTACTGTCTCTTCTGGGAATTAAAGCAAAAATAAATGCTCCCATGTATTGTATGTCCCTGGATGGTGTCTTCAATATTTTGAACTAAAACTTCTGTTTAGTTCTTCCCAGACAGAGGCAACACAATGGCACATGGCAAGCAGTTCTTCCTTGTATGTGGAGCTGTGGCTATTGTTATCTGTTAGATAAAAGTGACAACTCACTTTGCATTTCAGTGTTGATTTTAATCTTAATCTCTTCTTTTCACTTAAAGCACAGGCATGAGTTTAGTTGTGGGATATAGCCAAGTTATGTAAAATCTCTGCCTTCTGATTCTATAACATAACTACCGCATTAGTTCGCTTGTTGAAGCTGAGTTATTTGGAGTAGGTGGTCCTGGCGGCTAGATACTTTTGAACAACTATACCCAAGCTATATTTCTTCTGCAGGAGTCTTATATTAACATTACCTTTTCATTCAGTTGTGCTTTTTATCTTGAAGAATTGAGGAAAAGACTGAGCTGTGAATGGGCCTGCTCTGCAGAAAATTGTTTGAACAAAAGAACGCTGCAGTGAAGCAGTTCTTAGTGCTGAAATTCTAAAGAAAATATTCTATTGATTCTGAAGTTTAGATCAGTTTTAGAAAGTGGTTGTTCCCACTTGGTTTGTAACTCTCAACTTCATGCATCATGTTGCCTTGAAATGTTTGAAGTGTTGATTAAATGATGGGTATTTTGCTTGTAATGTACAGTACCTGAATCAAATTATAAATATCTGTGGAGAGGTTATAAGTGTGTTTATATAGAGTGAATTGCCATCACTATGTAACCTGAATATTTTTTTTTTAAAGCAGTATATTCACAGATTTAAATTCATTTTCAGCTCCATTTACCTCTCAATTCCCCTCTACCTGGAAGTGAATTGACTAAGGAACCCTTTCGATGGGATCAGAGGTTATTTGCTTTGGTTCTCCGTTTGCCTGGTATTACAGCACCAGAATCAGAGCAGATGACAGGGGTACCGGTGGATGACTCTGCAATCACACCTATGTGTGAAGTCACGGGAGGTGAGTGCCCTGGTTTCCTTTGACAAGTCAATACTTTTGAAAATGTAAATGAATTCAATTTAGCTCTATTAATCATGTACATGTCGTGGAATAAGTATTTCTAAGGTCTTATATTGCTTGTAAAAACTCAGAACTCCGATACAATAAAACTAAAGACACTTATTGCATTAAAGCTACAGACAGTTTAATGTAACCTATCTTGGAAGAGCGTGAATCTACTTTCTTTAGCAGTTTTTTTAGAAGAGAAAACTTACTTTTTTCTAATGCATCTTGGTATCGCAATTAGAAATTGTAAGAACTGAGTCTGTTCTGCAGTACAGTTTTGCTAAATTCCTGTCATGCTCTGATCTAAAGAAGCCAAAAGTGAAGGAAATGGGTTGGTTTGGTTTTTTTCCCTCCAGAGCATGCAGAACTTCTGCAATGCAGAATGCATAATAATTCTGCAAAACTGATACTTTTCTCTCCATCATTACTCATATTCTTAATCTCTTAGAAATTATATTGCAGATCACTCAGGCATTAATTTTATAATTTGTTTGTAAAAGTTTTTTTATTACATATTAAAAACATAATGATTCTTCTGACGCATCAGAGAGGATGTGATAGAAAGCAAACAAAGGGATTTAAAAAGCATTCCAAAAGGATTTGATTCCACTGCTTTCTGACTGTGATGTAGGCTATACTAACAGCGCTTTGACTGAAATTCTCGGACAGTTAAGTGTTGATGTCTGTCACAAGGGGGAGCCCATTTTCCATGAAAGCAACCAAGAATTTGAGTTAAAGTCATTAAGGGGCTAAAACCCAAACATTTCCAATGAGGTGCATGTAATACTGTCACTGCTTCACTAGGCTGCCTTGCTGCTTAAACAAAGAAGGAGTGTTCGGGAGAAGCTTCAAGTCAGTGATCCATACATAAATCAATGTGTGTGGTGGGTGAACAGTTTTGAATGATCCAAGTCGAAATAAGGGCAGAAACACTGAAAAACCTCAATCTTGACTGTTTTGTTCTAGGTCGATCATATTGTGTCTGCTCTCCAAGAATGCTGAATCAGTGTCTTGAGTCATTGGTGCAAAAAGTGCAAAGTGGAGTGGTAATAAATTTTGAAAAAGCTGGACCGGATCCCTCACCAATTGATGGTACTTGAAATTTTTTACACTGTGATATCAAATGGCAGGGATGACTATCAATGTAATTTAGTGAACTTAATGTAATAGTTGCCAAAACAAAAGGAAAACTGTTGCAATTTAAGTCATTACTACAAAAAGGACCTGCTACATCTGAAATTCTGTTGTACTTTTTAAAAATACTGGCTATAGCTGCTAGACAGTATGTAAAACCTTTACATTTGGTCATATTACTCAGGTAATCTTAAATGCAGTTATTCACGTCAAGCATAGTTAAATGGGTTCATGAGTTTTAAGCAGTAGTTTTCAACCAGCTAGAAATGTAAATAGCTTGATATGGAAATACTGTGGGTTTATACGCTTATTCTTTTTTGTTTACTGTAGTAAAGTGGCTGCATTAAGAGTTAAAATAGCAAATATGACTGTGCAGCCTTAACTTCTTGTTCTAAATGGCTTAGCTAGGTCCCTCTTAGGATGTTACTGGGAAGCGTTTGTGGGATTTTTTTAATCCTGCTTTGCTGCAATAAAAAGTTAGTCCAGCAGTGCTAGTCGTGTATATCTCTTTTTTTTTTTGTGCATGGAGATTTGAGGGTTATCTGGTAATAACAATGGGAGGAGAAAGAAACTGATTATTGTGAAGGGCTCCAGATAATTGGCTTTCTCAGCTCTGATCCTGTAAACATTCAATGCTTATTTGGTTTCTCATAGTTTCTGGGTTTTTGCAGAAATGCTTACTGACAATTATCTGCTATTCTTAGAAATAATATTAACTGCAGGAAGAGCTTCCCTGCGGGTATAGTTCTTAAACTCTTCACAGAAGTTGTGTAATACTGTTTTTGAGTTTCAACAGTGTTTTGACTGATAAAGCCTTTTTCTTCTGTAGATGGGCAGGTGGATATATCTAGACCCTTTGGACCCCAACCTTGGCACAGCTGTCACAAACTTATTTATGTCAGACCGAACCCTAAAACTGGGGTTCCTATAGGTCATTGGCCTGTTCCTGAATCCTTTTGGCCAGATCAAAATTCTCCAACGCTGGTACGTACTGAAGTTAGATAAAGCAAAGGGTTTGTGCATGGGGGAATTTCCAGGATTTCCTATTCACTGATTTTTTAAATCTTGAGATATGTACTTCATTGTAGCAACCGTAAAGCAGTGTGACCCAAGAAGGAATGACACATGTAAGCCTGTGTTGCAGTTATCTCAGATAAATTACTGATGAGCAAATAATACTATGGGGTTTGCTTTTTAGTAACTTTGAAGCTTTAAGAAACTGCCTGTAACAGATTTATTTGTTGACCTAGTACATGCATGTAGTGTTTCTGTTTGAACAATGTTAAAATATCAAACCAGAAATAAGGTAGCACTTTGATAATAGACTATGAAATTCTGTTGCCTCGCAGATGGTATTAATAGAAGATAGTATGATCTTCCCAATTTTGAATCTTTGTGATAGTTCTGTCTTCATTCTAGCAGGTGAATGTAATTTCATCTGCTGTTGCTCAGTGTAGCCATACCTTCAATTTATCCCAAGTAGGGAAACTCACTTCGTTTTTTTTAAATACTACCCACAGAATTAATTTTATTTGTTCTTTTTCATAAAAGAATGTATGCCACTGCCTTTTGTTTGGTCTGAGAACTAATCACTAGTATAGCATAATGTATTTTTGTATTTCTGCTAATCCTTGAAAATCATTAAAGTAGAAATAATGCAGTTGTGTAATTGTTCCCTACATTTCATGATGATTTTTGTGGGGTTTTTTCATCTGAAACTAGTGTACTGACTAGCAAACTCATTTAACTTTTCATAAATTTATATCTCCTTTGAAAAATATGTAAAGTCCTTTGAAATACAGGTTGCTGAGGAGTGATACAAGTATGAAATTTTAGTCATATTTACAGGTTTGATATTGCTGGCGTCTGTGGCCACACTCATTGAAGGACGTGGATGCCCTTCTGAACTACAAAGCAAGCTAGCATATATGAATAAAAGTAAATCTTCTATAGTCATTTAAAAAACAAAATATCATTGTGTACTGGATATTAAAAAGCTGCTCTGTAGGAAAACTGTTCTGTGTACTCCTTGTAAAATCACTATCAATAGCATATCTGCCTCCATTCACTGTATAGAGTCAGTACAGTTTGTCTGCTACTGCACATCTTGATTGAGATTGCTAAAATAGATCTTGCCAAGTGAAGAGTTGTTGAACTAAATCTGCTAAAAACATGAGGTTGACTTACCGATATGGCGAGAAGATGAGAAAAAATTCTTCTCTCAGTTGTAGCATGTATAGCTCTCATAACTGCATAAAGCACTGGATTATTGCATCTGCAGCTAAATTCCTGTTGACATCAATTGGAATTCCACATTGAATCTTCTTTATGCAATGTTGGGGAGCTGAGTTTGCTGATAGTGTTTGAAGACTTGTGTTTCCTTACTGTTCTGAAAATACAGTGTTAAAACTTAGCATATGTTGTAACTCTTGTCTACTTAAGAGTCCATAGTTAGATATTTTTCTTTTCCTCCCTGTTACCTGATCCACAATGGAGTTGTCTCAAGCAGTCCTACCCCAACAACTGTTTCGTGTACTGTAGGTAATGATACTATCAAGGCTTTCTTAAATGTATATGAAAGTCTGCTGATAATTATATTGGCAGATCAACATGTAAATTGCTGCTCCTTCCCACTGCTTTGAGGTAAAAATAGTTCTGCTGTCCAGCCAAGAGTTATTGGACTTCTCAAGTCTTAGCATTCAACTTCTTTTGCAGCCTTTTTATTCCTAGTATAACTGCTTCATGGCTTGGTCAAAAACTCCACCACAACTATTTATTGGAGGCATCATCTTTGAAGAGAATTGCAGTTCCTTCAGTTGATTGGGCCTCCTGTTTTGTGTGCACTTGGGCAGTAGACCTTCCTCAGAGTGGAGACGCTCAAGGCAAGACCAGCTCTGTGGGCAGATAACATTTGGGTGGCTCATCCTAAAAGGAAGAGGCTAGAGCTTATAGACATAGAAAAATTACTTTCAAGGTGAGGTGGTAGGAAGGTTCAAGAAACCCTGTGTTTCCCTAGTTCATCTTGTGTATTTATTAGTTACCTTCTTGTAAAGAGAGTAAATGGAAGGAGGCTTCCCAATTGAGCTCTTCCCCAGATTCTAGTGGCCTTGGAGGAGGCTCAGGGTAAGTATAAGAGCTTACATTCTTCTCCTGAAAACCTTTCAGTGGAAGGTGTACAGCTCCTATTTTCATCACACACAAAAAATCAGCTTTCCCTTTCAGCAAAAGAAATTTCAAATATGTTCTTAACTTATACTTGAAACTCGAGGCACAAAGGCCTTTTCCCTGTGATTAATAAAAAGATTAAAATCCAAACACTTAAATTGCTTGAATTGAAATAGTTTTTCACAGGCCTAGTTAACATGCGAGTTCTTCTAAAGCTTGTTTTTTTTCTGAATTCATGCTGCTCTTGGTCATTATAATTCAGTTTGAGTTTTGTAACTGTTAAATTTGCCAAGAAGGAAAAGTGCTGGAGGAAGTCAGCAAATGCAAAAGTACAGCGCCTGCTTCTGTGGGGAATAAAAATGGGCGTGCCCCAGAGTAGCATTGAAGATTCTTTTTGTCCCCACTGGGATTTACTTCCATTTGCAAAGTTTTTGTGTATGTGCAAGAAGTTTTACTTGCATACTGTTCTAGACTTACTAGGTAAAATAATTGGCATTTATTTAGAAAATAAGATTCCTTCAGATTTTAAGACAGTGCTAACATCATAAAGTAATTGCTTAGGACTCATTAATGATAAATATCCTGTATTGAATAGGCTCCTTAATTATGTCTGTTTTCAAAGAACCTGTATTGCTTTAGTTGTCATAGCACAATTGCATTTGAATCGTTGTGCAGACTTATTAACGGTGGAATGCTTATGTCTAGCCACCTCGCACATCTCATCCTGTGGTGAAATTTTCCTGTACTGACTGTGAACCGATGGTCATTGACAAACTGCCTTTTGATAAGTACGAGTTAGAACCTTCACCACTGACCCAGTTTATCCTGGAAAGAAAATCCCCCCAGACCTGCTGGCAGGCAAGTAGAGTGCATGCTGAATTGAAGTTATTTATAGAATGCTGTTTTTCATAGACTTTATTTTATAATCAAAATAGGATGTAAAATTTTAGCACACAATATTTTGGATTTACATACAATATAATGTGTTTTATTGCAGGTATATGTGAGCAATAGTGCAAAATACAGTGAACTTGGTCATCCTTTTGGTTACTTGAAAGCTAGTACAGCGCTGAATTGTGTGAATTTATTTGTGATGCCTTACAATTATCCAGTCCTTCTTCCACTGCTAGGTAAATACCACTTCATAAAAATTTTCTTAGGTGGTAGGCAATTGAAAAATTGATCTCATCTAAATAGATTACTGCAATTAGTGCTGCTATTAATTACACACCTGTAGAAAGGTAGCATGTTGAGCAATGTATTTGTCATCAGTAACTTGTTTCACTTGTCACCAATTGGCTGACCTTCATGACTCAGACTCAATCTGTAAGATGATTTACTTAATCATCATTCTTTCAGATATGTTTTGGTCTCACTTCTTTCATTATTTTAGGAGCCATTTTTCCCAATCTGTTGTCTCAATTACCAATTCAATTTGATACATTATTTATCAGGTTCCATCTTTTGGCTGCAGCATTAATCTTGTGTGTGTGTATATTTAGTTTAGTTATATATATTTTAAAATACATGTATTAATTTAAGCATTGAGGAATTGGCATTTCTTTGAGAGTTTCTTTTATTAGAAAAAAAGATGCAATGCTGTCTAAACACGCCTTTCATTTTGTGTCTTTTCTTTTTATAACCATCAGATGACTTGTTTAAAGTACACAAGGCAAAACCTACGTTGAAATGGCGACAGTCATTTGAAAGCTATTTGAAGACAATGCCTCCTTATTATCTTGGGGTAAGATGACTTACTGTGTTAAAATTTCTATTTTATTATGTAACTATAGTTATCTTTCTACTATGCGTGTATTCCCTATTTCAAGTAGAATATGTATTAATTTAAGAGAGAATAGCTAAACTTCATGCATAATGATACTTACTGTTTTCACTGGAGTCCTGGGGAAGGCTTGAGACCTGAGTGTTATGAAAATTTCATCAGCTGTGACTCGTATATAAATGATATTTCTGTTAATAATTGATTCTGTATGAATGGAACAATGCTTTAAAACAACAACAAAAAAATGCTGCCCTGAAAGTCTTTGTTTTTCTTTTCTAACTTTGAGGACCTCAGGGTCTATTTGAAATGGATACAGTTAGTTGAAGTATGTATACAACACTTATAAAGTTAAATATGACTATACAATATATTCCATGTTTCAGCCTTTGAAGAAAGCTGTGAGAATGATGGGAGCACCAAACCTTATAGCTGACAATGTGGAATATGGACTTAGTTACAGTGTCATTTCATATCTCAAAAAGTTGAGTCAGCAGGTAATGTTGAAGCAAAAGAGCAGTAAAAACTTATTCTAATATCAGGATAATCTTAAAATACTCAAGTTCAATGGCTTTGAAGGAAAAAAGAGCAGAAAGATCAAGTTAATACCTTTCCATAAGCAATTAGCAAAAAAGCATTTTGGTTTTCTTAATTGAAGGAAAACTTGGCATTTAAATATAGACTTTATAGACTGGACTATAAAGATAGATATGGAGGTACAAATTGAGATTTTTTTGTATTTAAGGAGCATTTTTACTTGTACGCACAGTAACATACTTTTGTCCAAAAGAAAACATGTTGTCTTACCTTAGATATTAAAGATGTTCTAGCATTTTTTCAGGAAAGAGAGATTTGTACTTTGTACATCTGAATCAGAAAGTGTCCTTTCTTTGGCTTGTGAAATGAAATGGAAGGTGTTCAGTAAATATAAAGTAAACTGACATAATTCAGAATCTCAAATAAGGATACAGACAGAAGTGGCAAGTGACCTTTTGAAATTGTTGTCTGTGTTCAGAATAGTGCCCGTAACTTTGACTAGTCTCCTGCACCAGCCTAAAGCATTTCTGCCCTGCTACCTCCACTCTTATTTTGTTGAACTGTGCATGTTAAGCTTTCTTGTTCGAGATATTAAATAATGCAGTAGGCTTGAAACTTCAAGAAACAGTAGTGCAAGTACTTGTAACTTAGCTAATGAGTTCTTATGGACCAGCTTTTTCTTAAAATTAATATAAATGATTGTTTGAAGAAGCAAACCTCTTGAAGTTTACAGTATATCCTGTTAAATCAGTCATATTGCTGAGTATTCTGTGAAGTGAACTAATCTCTCAACCTAGACATCTTAGACTCCTAAAATGCAAATTGTACTTAAAGCTTTTCTAACTTCTGAAAGGCTCTGCCAGTAGAGACTTGGTATTCTTAATAAGTACATATTCAAATTCTGAGTAGCCTACAAATTTACGTGAAACTGCAAAACCAACATTGTCAGGTGTATTACTGAATTACTTTTGGCTCTTTGTTCAACTGTATTCTGCCAAAAAGCTGGTGTTTATGAGCATGTTTAATTTTGGTACAAATCTAACATAATATTGGGGGTTAGGTCTGTCTAGTCAAACAGAATTCGGTATTATTAATAAATATAAAATACATGATGTTATGACTATTCGTATTGAGCTTCTAAAAAGTTGATACCATTGTGTGACTGATCGCAACTATAGTTGTGAGAGAATCGGTCTTTTGAGAGTTACAGTGTTTAGCTGTTATTGTAGAAAACAGTCTGTGTGAGTACAGATAGATTTGCAGAGAATTGCTAGTTAAATTATGGCATTTTATGAAAATAAAAGCATTGCATGCATATTGGTGCTTAGATACCATAATGGGCAGCAGAGGAGAAATATGCAGAAGACCTAGGCACAAACTGTTCACTATATTTAAAATTGTAGTAAGCATTAAGTGGTTATGTATTAAGCACTCCTTAAGCACTCATCCTGGTTATGGTCGTCATAGTGTATTAGCACATTGTTGAATCTTCTAGGTAGGAATTTAAAATGAATAAGTCTGACTAATCCTTTTAAGAGCATATTGTCAATTTTATTTATTTATTTATTTCAAATTAAGGCCAAAATAGAGTCCGATAGAGTCATTGGCTCTGTAGGCAAAAAGGTAGCGCAAGAGACTGGAATTAAGGTCAGAAGCAGATCACACAACCTGTCTATGGCACATAGGAACGATTTTCAACATCTGCTACAGGGGATTACTGGGGAAATTCCTCATAGACCTCTAGACCTCAATATGAAGGAGTATGCTGGGTTCCAAATAGCTTTGCTGAATAAGGTAAGCACCACTGTGTGTAATGTTGTTATTTTCAATATACTTCCATTGAAATGCTAGATATTGTTTCATACATGGTATTAATTGGAACTATATTTACTGGAACCATAGGATTTGAAACCTCAGACTTTTAGAAATGCTTATGACATACCCAGAAGAAATCTTTTGGATCAATTAACGCGAATGAGATCTAATTTACTGAAGAGTACTCGCAAGTTCCTCAAAGGACAAGATGAAGGTTAGATTACAGTTTATTTTGTGCCTAACCATGGTATGATTGGTACTAAAAAAATGAAGACTGTAACAAATAGCGGAGTTCTTTAAAACTTAGTGGATGTCTGATGCTGCCATTAAACTGCATGTTCTTTTAGATTTGTTTTTCCTTAAATAACTTACTGGAAGAAAAAATGGTGAGGATAGAGAAGATGCAGATTCACTGCTCTGTCCTTTAGTCCGTATGAGGAGACTTGGGCTTTTACATAAGATTTTTGTTCACTGTTTTTTCCCAACTTTCATGATATATCTGAGAAAAAAATCACAGGGCAGTTCTGAACATTGTGATCTCTCTCCATATAAGTGGATTGTGAGAAGTGGAAAAGTAAGCTTGCTCACTGGGTGCTGCCAGTGTGATTCTTTTGCCCTTTAGGCCAACAGCAAATAGTTTAGTAGTCTGCTAATTTATTCCTTTACCTTTCTACTGTGTCTTCTGGCACTGCTTTATGGCATCTTAACAAACAGAAGATGATGAAATAAGTGGAGAAAATGAGAAGGGCAATGCAAGCGAACGTGTATGTTACGTTAGTCCTGCCACTACTTAGGTCAGATTAACATCTGTGATCAAGTGATAACGTAATGTGAAATGCAGAGAAGTTGCTCTTTGGGGAGGGGGTTAAACCACATGAAAACTAATGTTAGGTTTTTTCCCTGCTATTTCTGCTACTGTATGTTTTGCTTGATCAAAGGCTTGGCAACTTTAACTAAATCCATAAGAAGTTTAGAATCGGGTCCTATGGATTTTAAGAATTATTTGATTCCCATGGTCAAAAATCACCGTTGCTTTGGGGAAATGCTAGTCTCAACAATTAAATTTTGGGTAGCTAAAATTGGGTAGAGTTACGTCAAAGCTGTATGCAGCAGGGCATTACTACTTTGCATTAATGTAGCTTTTGTTTGTAGTAATGTTTTAGTTATTTGTTCCCAGTCTCAATTTTTTTCACCCATCTACCCTGTTGAAAAGTTATGGGACACACTGGAAAACTAACATCCATGCATGACAACTATTGCTTATTTCCGTGTCATAATGATAAATACACAAGACATACTGATTCATTTAAGCAAGTCTTCTGCACTCAAAACACGATATTATAAATACTAGTTAGGCAAGAATAATGGTGAGTTTTGCACATCTATTTTGTTAATGCATTTGATAAGAGACTGAAAACTGGAGGTGTGAGGTGGATATAGACTAAATTCTCATAAGGTGAGCAGTATCGTATATTTATAAACCCTTCTGTTATGATAGATCAAGTTCACAGTGTACCTATAGCACAAATGGGAAACTACCAGGAGTATCTGAAACAAATACCTTCTCCGCTCCGAGAGCTTGATCCTGATCAGCCACGAAGGCTCCATACATTTGGCAATCCATTCAAATTGGACAAAAAGGTGACTTTTCTGTAACACTTTTTTTAAAATGTGCTGTTGTGAGTGTGTGCGCTGCTGATTAGACCATTCAAAGAGCAATGTATCGGAGAAACACTTTGAATTATTTGGAAAAGCACTGCTTACAAGAAAGTCCCTCGGATGTTTTTCCATCAATAGTATCCTATGGAGGGCAGTCTTTATTGGAAACCAGTGTTATGCCTCTGAATTGTATTATAAATGAAATACGTTTGTCACTGTAGTGTAGCTAATACCTAATCATGCTTCCTTTACCAAACTTCCCCCATAAAAAGCTTCCGGTAACATTGAGAGCATGGACTCTCCCTTTTGTCCAAATCGGTCTTGGACTTGACCAAGTTACCAATATCATTTAGAGTTATTCTTTTAAATGTTTGAGTCATTTTGCAATTACTGAAAAGGAAGTTTGACAGCCCACTCAGTTGCCTCACTTGGCAGACTGTTGGGTAAGGGCCTTAAGCATATTGGTTTAGTCTAGGAAGGATTTGGTATGGTTTTCCTGTATTACTTTGGTTGACGGTTGAGAATTCAGTGCATGATGGCATGTAGTACATAGTTGCTGTATATGCGGTAAACATCATCAGAGCATCAAAGCATTCGTTATATTTTGTATTTTGTGTTTTTGGCTTAAAGTTTAAGAATTTTCCCCGTTAAATTAATTACAGGGAATGATGATAGATGAAGCAGATGAATTTGTATCAGGACCTCAAAATAAACATAAAAGACCTGGAGAACCAAATATGCAAGGGATTCCGAAAAGACGTCGTTGTATGTCCCCCCTGCTCAGAGGTCGACCGCAAACTCCTCCGGTTGTGAATAACCACATTGGAGGAAAAGGGCCACCAACACCAATCACACAAGCACAGCCTGACCTTGTTAAACCTATTCCTATTCACAAAAGTAAGTGAATCTTCATCTTCCTCAGAGTGTTTGTTTTTTAATTTATGCAAAAAACTTGTTTATGTAGAAATACCATTGGCTGATTTCCCAAGTATGGCAATTTTATCCCTCATTTTTTGAAAATGAAGTATTTAAGTGTGCATCTGGGGTTAATTACAGAAACAGTTAATATAGTCCTGCAGACAGAAGTCTTTCATATGAACTTCCCAGTATAAACAATGTATTTCCTGTATTAAATGAGGAGACAACGTAAACAGTCAGAAGGATGTTCTTCCTTTGCCTGGGAATTCAGATGCTCCAAAAGTATCACAATGTGAAGTTAATTTGAATTTTGCTGTAGTGCAGTGAATTCACTTCCCTTAGCTTGGAGCTGAGGTGCTGTGTAAGTCTTGCTCATTGTTCAGCACTAAAGTAAACTTTGTCAGATCAATTTAATGGGGAAAGACAAGCATGTCATAAAAGCACATTTTAGAGGTGCTTTTTCTTTTGATGGTAGTCCATATAGCAATTTCCCTTTCCATATAAAGAATATACCTGTGGTTTTTTTAAGCCATTAATTGCCAGGAGATACGGTAATGTGCTCAGTGTTGCAACCCACAAACGTGTTTTCTAATGCCTAGCCTGTACAGCAGACTATACAGGCTGGAGCATAGCTTTACAAGAGCTTAATACTGAACTGACTCATTGACTTCTATCAGATGATAAAGAATGTGAAAGTGGCAAGTGCAGTCTTTTTTTTTTTTTTTTTTTCCTCAGCATCAGAAACAAATAATGAGGTTACAATGGATGATGTGGTTGAGAATCATGTTACAGACCCACTTTCGTCAGATGTTTTCCCGAATACTGCAGATTCAGAGTTTTCAATGTCCTCTTCTCCATTCAATTCATTGGATCGACCGGCAGCTCATACAGAGGATGTAGGCCATGAACATTTAGGGAATAACTTGAATGTTGATGGGTTTTTGGAGAATCATGAGGAATCAGGTAGTAAAGAACAAAGTACCGAAGAGAACTTGCCAATGTCTTCACCAAGCAAAGGGAAAAAAACAGTGCATTGCAGAAGTTCCAGAGAAATTAATATAGAGCTAAGAGCACAAATTATGAAAGAGATCCGAAAACCAGGAAGGAGTAAGTATACCAAATCTCTCTTTCAGATGATTGGCATAAGAGCTAGACAAAGAATTCATATTAGATCACTATTTTAGAAAAATACTGAACCATGAGACTGAAGCAAAATAAATTTAAAGCTGGAAAGATTTGTTTTAAAACCTCTGCTAAAAATTTCCCAGATAAGTGATTAAAACATTGCTATACCTATCAATGTCCATGAAAATAATGTTTTTTATATTATCAGTATTAGAATTAGCTTGTTAGGTGTTCCAGTAATATCCTAAACTGCAGTATCCTGTGTTTTTTAATGTTAGTGTTCCATTAAACAGCATGTCATTTCTACAAGCCTGGTTGATAGGTGATATATCCTAAAAGCTTACAAAAGCTTAATGAAATCTGTTGCATTTCACTCAGGTTTCACTCAGATCTATTACAACAGATCTCTGTGTAGGCATTTCTTAAGTGACTGTGATTTTGCTCTTCTCTTTATCTTTAAGAGTATGAAAGAATCTTCTTTTTACTGAAGCATGTACAAGGAAGCTTACAAACCCGACTGATATTTTTACAAAATGTTATTAAAGAAGCTTCAAGGTAGGTAACTGAATTGTATTAATCTTATAAAACTGCACCATGTACTGCCATACGTAACTGCTTGACAACCATGCAGTTCTTTGTTTGAAACTTGCTACATAATGCTTTGCACTGCAAGGAGATAATTCCCTAGAAAAAAATAGAAACACATAAACTTCCTGATGTGTGTTGTTTGCACAAGCTTACCTTTTTGCCTCAGATTTTGTCTTAAAAATGTTAGCAGCTATAACTGCCAGATCACCATAAATGTAGATGGACAATGATATAGAAAGAGAAGGTAACTTTAGAAAAATCACTCAAGTTCCAAAGGTCAAGTGTGAGCGTACAGCATGCTAATTTGAAAAACTGACGGAACTGCATATTACTGTGGATGAGGCTTTCGGAAACAGTTGAAATTCATTGTTCTGCATCAACTCAAAATCTTGTCCTAAAAATAGTTTTGAGATCCAGGTATGCTCCATAAAGATATGTCTCTGCTCTTCAGATTTATTTCCTTCAGAGATATTGTAGTCCTGTCTGAGGCTGTGGAGATGGGAGGTAGTTTGTCACTGGAGTAGAGAGACGTGCTGAGGATTTAAACCCAGTGTTGTTAATCCAGGTAGAAACTGTTCCTTACAGCATCCTTAGACTGACCGTACTTGCTTAGCCTTCTACATGTTTACTAAGAGGAAAGAAAGCAGAAACATGTAATTACGATTGGAACCAATAGTGTTTGAAGTGAACTAATAATTCCAGCATCTTGCTTGGATCATAAATATATCTAACTTTGAGGTTTATTTCAGAAGCCTCAAAGAATAGTTGATTTTTTTGCTCTAATCTGCTTTTGTAGTAGTCAGCTTTTTTCCCTGTGGCATTATTGAACAAATTTTATGATTAAATAAAAATCAAAGTAATTTTTGGATAAAACCATGCTGAAAGTTTAAGGTACGCTGAACGTTGGACATTCATACAGCTCCTCTAACCTCCTACTGCTAATACAGTGGGGCATATAGGTTTATATAGATCATGCTCTTCCTATAGCAACAATTACTTCATCATGCTTTTGCTTGATTTGTCTTTATTATTATATCACCTGTCAGAGCTGTTCCGTAGCCTGTAGATTATACTTGCTTCCTCACTGTCTCAGTACACCAAAACAATACTGTTGCTCCTGGAGTCTGTGGCAGCCCTTAGCGGGGTTGGAATATTTGTGCATCTAAAATATTGCTCTTTAGGTCATCTGTAATTCTCTGTTCTGTTGCGCAGCCTCTCTATTCCAGTTATATTGAATTGACTCTTTCCCTATGAAATTTGGCAGTGGTTGAGTGTTACTGTTGGATGCATCAGAATTAAATCCTGTCTCTCACCATAGCCAACAGTTTTCTGCATCTACTGGTGGAAAAAGTTGGCAATTCTGTTTTTCTCGACTGTTGTTAAACTTTAATTTTTATTGGTTTGAGTGTAGGAACAACTTAATCTCTCTTCTTCCTCTTCTCTTCTAGGTTAGATTTTTATAGTGTGGTCATTCTATCCACCTGGATAACACTGCCTACAATCCCTATGCAGTTCTCTGCTTCTTTCCTTATCCAGGCAAGCTATGACATTTAATCAAGGTTCCCTGCTCCCTGCAGGAAACATCTCTAGGCTCTCCAGAGTTGTCAAGATAGTCTTGTTTTGTTAACTGATAGCTGGTCTTTGCAGTGCCACAGAATGCAATTCAAATTTGGGATGCCTGCTCTCTTTCCCTGCTCCAAGGAGCTCTGACTCTGAACACAGACTTCAGAAAGTTCTTGAGCATTTCAGCAACAAAGTGTGTGTTTAAAAACAGTCCCCATTCAATTCTGGAGGTTAATCCACTAGAGAGTTGTGAGGGAAGAAGATTTCTAAAACAATCCACAGTTTTCAGCTTCCTTTGGAAACCGACTGCCTTACAGTTCCTCTTCTGATAGCAGAAAAGCTATCACTTTTGAGAGGCAGAAATCAAGGTGGGGTAGACAATGGATTTTTTTTTTCTTCCAGTTGATCGTAGAAATATTAAGGATGAGGAGATACCACGTCTCCATTTCAAATTCTTGGCTATTTCTATTCTGACAAAGACTTTTCTTATGCTTAGTGATACACATTTGGCTCAGCCTGGGCATGTAGCATTGGTGCTTACAAGGAGTCCTTATTGAACACGAGACGTGACTTCCTGATAGATGGCTATAACTTTGGATGCACAAAATGAGGAGTTATTTAGGAAAGAGCTAAAAGAAATTAGCCGATGTAGTGGAGAGGTCTTCAGTATTTCTGGAATGGGCATAGCAATCCATTTATGGTCCTAGCACTAAGGATAAGTGGGATTTTTTTATTCTCTGCTAAATAGTCTCAAGCAAAAGCTGACAAAACATGGATCAAATTCTCCAAATCAACCAACTTCTCAGTATGCGAAATTAAATTCCCTTTTATTTATTCTCCAAACTAAGAGCTACTAATACTAACTAAGCTACTAATACACATAGTAAAGCCCAAAGTGTGTACCTAGACAAAATGCTGAGCAGTACCCACTTGTGATAAAAGTGCTGGCAAGAATTAATACAGCCAGTTTCAAAATAATAACAAAGCTTTATGCTCAATAGCTAGAGCTACTCAAGGAAGTTTTATTCTTAAGGGTACTAACTTTCCTAGCAGAGTGAACAGTTGAATTAGAGTCAATGCTTAATTCTGTTAATTACAATATTGGTCAACATGGTAAATTTTCTGTTGCCTTGAAAAAAAATTGCTTGCTGTAGGGTTCAGTGTTTGGAAAAGAGCTTTCAGTGAGATATACTGAGGGACTGGACATAGTGCACTGTAAACCTGAATTCTTGTGCCAACAGTAATGTGAGAATAGTTAGCAATGTGGTTTTTTCCCCACCTTCCACCAGGTTTTAAGTTTCTAGGAAACGTCTGCTGTTAACTTGTACAGCTGCTTCAGAGGGGCTTGAAGGTATTCTGGAAAGTAACATTGCCCAGTCACTTGCACAGAATATGAGCATGTTAAATTTTCACTAGGATATATTATAGTAAAGTACTTTGCTATTAGCTTAAACGATTTGACTTTTACTAGAGGGAAGGAGAAGGAATAATCATCTATTTCCCAGGTTAATATTTTTCAACAAGCAGGGAGCAGTTGTGAAAGCAGTGAGGAAGAATGGAGGGGAAGCAGTACTTGAAGTGTGGGGTTTCTGTGGGGTTACTGAGGAGAACTGTGATGAGGAGGATGGGTAAGGGCCCAGAGCCATGGGTATTCAATGAGATAGTAAGTGGTTGGGAATGGGAGCTTGTTTCCCCATAGTCAAGCTGGGGTCGTGGGGAAGTCTGTAGTTTGGGAATTAGGGCAGGTGCTATGTTTCTGTGAGCCAAGAACATGGACTGGGAGGCCTGGCCGGGACTAAAGGCTTTTGCCAGGGTTTTATAATGTCATGGGACTGAACTGAGTGTATAGTTCAGAATAGTACTGACTGGAGAAAGTGGGTGATGTTTTCATTGCTGCTTATCTTTGAGCATGCATACGGCTGTCAAAGCATTGGTCAGAAGTGGCTTCTCAGATGCAGAAATGTCTCAAGGGGAGGGCTAGCTGGAAACAGCAAGGAGCTGTGTGTGCGCCGAGGCAGGGCTGTAAGCAAAGGTGACAAAATGGTCTGCTGTTCAAATTTATGTAATTAATATGGAATAGAACTGCAGACACTCCAGGTATGGATTACATCTGTATTTTCTTTAATTTCTTTCTCAAACTTTTAATTTGTATTTTCTTGTCAGCAAATCTGCTCTGCACTGTGTAATGCTATTCCTTCACCACTACCAACTTGACTTAACTTTTGTGAATGCACCATGAAGGCATGCAAATAATCCCTAAAAGCTGTTGCCAGCTTTAGGATTATAGTTCTTTTGGCATACATTTTATTTCTGTACTTCAGAAACTTCTGGAAAGAGCAAACACTCAACTCTTTTTCCTGGCTTTCTGAGGGCTGAGTGATGTTCAGGAATGTGCTAGAATAGACTGTAGTAAGCATAGTTTTGTATTCTCTCATTAAATGCAAAAGCAAGTTAGTAGTTTTACCAGAATTTTAGGAGACAGCGTATATACATAATGAGGTATCTATAACCTCATCATCCACTGGACCTAAAATCATAACTGAAGTTTCCAGGGTTCAGTAAAATTTTTGTGAACAATGTTTCGTATGTTACTGTGTGCATCCATTATTATGCTTTCTTTTAAACACAGGTTTAAAAAACGAATGCTGATAGAACAACTTGAGAGTTTTCTAGAAGAAATCCATCGCAGATCCAATCAGGTCAACCATATCAACAGCAGCTAAGATAACACTGCACACAAGAGAAAGCCACAGCAGGGCACTGCTGTCCTTACTTGCATTCATTTTTGACATGCACTCTTATCTCAAGTTCCTATACCTGAAAGAATGAGAAGCTGCTCTATAAAATGATGAGAAAAGTATCCATCATCTTTTTTTTTTCCTTTCACTTCTGTTATTTTTGTAATGTGAAAAATATCACAAAAACATTTTTATTTAACTAAATGGAGAACTTCTTGCTTGTCATGGACTTAAGTGTCACTTTCCCTCAGGTTCTATTTTTCTTAATCCAATCTTCAAACCTATCACCTCTAAAGGTTGAACTTTGCCAAAAAGTTGCTTTGTAATTTTCAAAAGAAAAAAGCACATACATTAAACAAGGTAATGTTTTGTATATACAGTTATTTTGGATATATTATTGTAAGTTGTATAAATGTATTTTGAAAAATATTTAAGAAAAGCACTTTTGTTATTCCATCAATAAAAACTCTATTTTAATCATTGTGTAGGATTGAGTACAGTTTTTATTGGAATGGTTCATTTTGCCTTTCCTTTCCAGAGCTTCCATGTTCTAGTATCAGTGTTAAAGACTGAGGAGCAGTTTTGTATCACTGGATATTCTGCTCTTAATCAGCGAACGAGTGAAGGAAGCTCATGCTGAATTGCAGCTACGGTAGGATGATACCCTGTGGCCTTGTGTACTTTGCGCTTCACTATCTGGCGACTAGCTTAACAAACTGGTGTACTGTATGCACATCCACAGCAATGACAAAACCCACAGTTTTATGAGGATACAATGTAGTAAAGCAGGGGTCAGTAGCCTTTGAGGAATGCTGCACAGGGTTTTTCTGTGTCGGAAGCTTTTACATGTTTACAAATGCAGGAACAGCCAGAAGGTGCTTCTGCTTGGACACAAAATATCACTGAATGCTTTATTGGCCATGTCTTTCATCTGTGCTAGATGCTCCTAACTTCTGGAAAGCTTTGTTTGATTTGGTGGGAGCAGCTCCCCTCTGATGCTTTTCCTAGGTGTCAGTGGTTCACAGTCTTCACCCAAAATCTTTATGGGCCTGGGTTTCTGATGCTTGTGCCGTTAGTTGCTAAATCTTGTACTAAAACACTCACTGTATCCCAACTTTTGTCAGGATGCTGAAAAAAGCATTTTTCTAAATGCTTTTAGCCTCTCATTCAGTCTTCTTCAGGAATGTCCATTCTATGCTGTGTTCATTTAAAAAAAAAAAGTAAAAGGTAGTAAAGGTAGTACTGCTGCCTTTTTTGGCAATAATATTTGTTTGGTCACTGATTGAGTGGGTATTTCTGCTTCCTACCTGTTCTGTGAGTTTTGAAACAGTCTCTCAACTTGATTTCCTTTTCACAGCGTTTTGCTGCTTGCTTGTTACCTTACTATCTCGGCTGAATTATATCTAAGTCTAGGACCAGACTGAACTTCAATTTTGTTCTTAAGTTTTTGACTTCAGGACGGGGAAATAAAGTTGTGCTTGAAAAATAACATATATCACAAAGTTTTCTTGCGGGATGCTTTCTTTCAGATGACCCACATACTTGGCAACAGTCAAGCTGACTTTAGCCATGATAAAGTTAAGCAGAAGCTGTTGGCTCATATTCTTAAACATTTTGGTGGCAAAATCTGTTCAGTTTTTCCTCAAATGGTTATATGCTTACTATCTTGGCTGTAGTTGTGGTGCTGATGATTCCTAGATAGCTGTAAGTTTCCAATAGTGTGTACAAAGTAATAAGGTAGTGGATGACTTGCTCACTCTTACTTTTGCAAAAGTGATATTGTTTAAAACAGTGTTTCAATAAATACATATAATGTAGCCTTTAATTTCATTGAAGGAAAGTTCATCACAGGAGGAACAGAAGACAGTATATTTGTCTAGTGTTTATTAGGAAGGATTTGTAACTCTTCCTATAAAGAGTACTGAACCTGTAAATGAAAACAGTATTAACATTATTTCAGTTTGGGACCACATTTTCAAAGTGTAGTACAGTTTAAATACATCAATTAAGCACGGAACTAGCAGGTTTGTGATCATTCATTGCTTGTATGGAAAAATTGACTGCAATTGCATGCTTGCCTTAGAATAATTCGAATATTTTTGTATTAGAAGCAAAAAGGCCTTTCCAGATAGTTGGTAACCCAAACCAGAAATTTGCCAAAACCTGAACCTTAGCCAAACCATTGGCTAAAGAATCACTTTTGAACAGAGCAAAACAGAGCCTAAATTCATTCCTTTGTGTTGATATTGTAGTAACAGAAGAGATTATTACAACCCCTTGAATGAAATCACTGCCTCAGATACATTGAATTTGTGGTTCAGTTGTTTGTATTGCTGTTAGCTTGCCTGTCCTTCAAAGGGAATGAGTTCAAACCTGAAATTCAGATTAAAAAAACCCAAACTTTTTCCATTATTTCAGGCAGAACTATGCCATTTTAAGTCTTGGAAAATACATTTCTGTTATTACTAGAAGACTGATGCAAAGACTTTTGGTCTACATAAAGATTCATTGTGACTTGATGGGGATAGCAAGTTTTAAGTACCTCTAGTTAGGTTAACAAAATGTATTAAAAGCAGATCTTGTTTACCCTTTCCCCTTTTCATACCTGAACAACTTCAATCACTAAGTTTGAACAAATAAAATGACTGAATGTTTTCACGGTTTTCACTTTTTGCATTAAAAAGCTTAAATTACAGAAATGTACTTCTGATTTTGAGTTGATTGGAAGGTATGTATTTTGTTATGCCTCGTATAAAAATCCTGTTTTACAATCTGATTTCCTTCCTATTTATATAACTTATCATATACTGTAAACTGAGCAATTTTATTCACCGAAACCCATTTGTTCTTAATACTGAAGAGTCTGTGGCTTGGGTTTCATAGATCATCTTTTAGTGCCTTTTTTTTTTTTAGTTCTGCATTTGCCAAGTAAACATACTTTTATTCACTGAATGGTAATGATTGCCAAAGCGTATTTAAAACAAAACCCCCACCAAGGTAGTGCTTTTTTCTTTAAAAAGATATGTCTGCATTTTGGTCAAAACATGAGATACAGGTTTTTCAAGCGGAGTGTTACATACACAGGTATTCACCGACTAAGAGAACGGAGTGTGTTGCTTGGAAGCAGGTAAGGAAAATGATTCTCTTCGGTCTTGTTGCCAGGCCCCAGTGTTTTACTGAACCCTATAAATGGCTATATGTTCCCTTGAAATCTAAATGCACGTGACCCCAGTTATGAGAGAAACTTGGTGGTTTGAAGGATTTTTAGGAAAATACTTAATGTGCAAATTTACCACATTGCTAAGAATGGTAAGAGTTGTTGGAGATGGCCTGATGCTTCGGAGGAGCAAACACCTGCTAAATGGTGCATAATGCAATTCTTCTTTATTATTGCCAACGAGCTATATGGTGTTTTCCTTTGGCAGAGATTCTGGAGTAACTTACGTGATTGGACATCTGAAATGAGACATATAGTCTAATACCAAAGCCAAACTGAGCACTGGGATGCTTCACTCTTTCAGACCTGCTCTGCAGTTTTGTTTGTTTGTTTGGGGGGCTGGGGGAGTTCATTTGCAAGAAAAAGAGTTATCAGTTGCAAAAGAAACATGCATTTTTTGGCAGTTCCTTGCAAAAGTGAAGATACAAGTTAGGCTTTTTGCAGAGCTAAGTTACCTGATTACATACAGGGAATATCCACAGCTTTTGATAACCTGAATGTCTTATCAGGATACTAAGTAGTGAAGGGTCCAGATGTGTAAAACTATCTCCTCGAAGGTGTTGCTTGCTATTCAAGACACGAGGGAAGAGAAACTTGCTTCCGCATATTCTGAGCTGTAGCTGGGCAAAAGCTTGTTGGTCTTCAGAATTTCTGAGATATCCCCCTAGAAACTGCTGAGGTGGGAGTAATACAGGGAATTTCAGGCCCTGGAGTCCTGGTGCCTACAGGGAGAAGTCTGCTGTGTGCCACCTGCGTAGGCATGAATAAGTTTCATTTATAGGGAAAGACTTATATTTTAACTTCTTCAGATGTTAATCCAGCTGATCCAGCCCATTTTTAACTTGAATTGCCTTGTGGAGGTCGGTCCCTAATCCTGGGGCACTTAAGATCTATAAGATCTTTGTAGTGCCTATAATTATGGTAGAAATCTTTTTGAGCACATTCTTCGTATATATAGAAGAGGCTAATCTGGCTTCCCTGACTTCTGTGACTATCATGCATTCTTTTTAAAGAAATTAAACTGTATTCTTTATGCTTTAAAAACCCTAAACCCGCTGTTTCCATGGTTGTTGGAATTTCCTGGACTGAAGAACGGCACGTTATTTACAAAGAACTTGTTACTGATTTCAGTGCTACTTGTGAAGGATTCTGCTACTGAAACGGAGAGCATGCGTACCTGTGTTAGCTTGTCTCAGGAAAAATGTGAAAGGCCTGTCTGCTTTGAAAATAGGCGTTCGAGATCTTTTTAGTAATACCATTGCTGTAATGCAACGAAGAAAACATTAGTAAAATGTGTCCATTTTCATTCCATCTTCTGTACAGTGCCCTCAAGCTCTGGTGTTTAGTACCTTGAGTTTTGAGTTGCTCCTCTGCTTTAAGAATAAAACAACAATTTTATCCAACAGTGAAACCGGTCTGGGTGAATGAAAAAGTCAAGTGTTGAGAGACTACGTGCAGGTGATCCGTGTGTATTTCGTTGCTGAAGTGAGTCTGTCTGGCTTTGGATTTCAAAGGTAATATGATTTTTGTTGTTATCACAGCCCTAACTCTGCTGAAGTCATACCGTGCTATTGCCTAACCCGTTAGCCAATTCCTAGCTATGCTGTTCTGGTAAAAAAGCTAAGCAAGGCACAAATGTAGTCCCTTTTCTAAATGGGAGACAAACAGCAGAGAAATATCTACGTCATCTTGGAATTTCTCTGTCAGAGCTCTCAACAAAACCTAAGTATCCTCAATCTCAATTTTTGACTGTCCTTCCCCTCTCTGGTTGTGAGGAGGGGAATTATTAAATAATAATTAAATTATTATTTAATCTAATAATCTATTAGATTAAAGAGTCCTTAAGAATTATGATGGCTCAGCTATTCTTAAAATACAATCTTGTTTAAATAAATTCTTCCTTGTAGCTATATAGTATTAAGAATACATTGTCAAAAAAAACAAACCAACAAACAACTAAAAACCCCAGATTTGGATTATTTTTTAATAAGCAACTAAATGGAATTAAATTGAAAATTCAAGTAAGATTCAGTAAAACTAGTTTGAGCGGCACTATTTCAGTGCTCCTAAAGAAAGTGCCTACTTTAGCTTTCAAGCCACCGTGTGACTAGATCCAGAGCTTTAAAAGTAAACAATAAACATAACTATACCTTTTTAAATCAGCTTCTTGGCTTGGTCTGACTGGAGTTAAGGGAATTCTTGGCATTGGTTTCGGTGGGATAAAGGTCTGATGTCTGATTGCTATTACCCTTAGTCTTTGGTATGTAATTGAAGCCACCTAAAAGCTTTTATTTTGTATGGGAATTACCAGAAAAATTACTAAGAATATTAATGCCCCAGTAGAGATGAAAATTGTCATAAAATTTAAAATTGTACAGCTCTGCAGAAGCGTTAACTTAGTCATGTCAAATTTTCACTGTACATCCACATATGTACAGCATGTGTCTCATTCCGAGTTGTTGCTAGCGGAATACTACACCAAACCAGGAGTGCTCAGGTTCCTTTTAGCATCGTGACCCTGGGATGTCTGCAGTGCACTTCACAGGGCAGCCCAACATCCTGGGCGCCGCAGTGAGACGCACTGCGGTGCTCGCCCTACATGCCTCTCAGGTTTCTTTCTGAAAGAAAGGAGGGCAGGCAGGAGAAATGGGAGAGACCCAGATCTTGCCCTGACCTGCAGTCAAGGACCACCGGCGTTTGCAGTGTGTGCGTGGAGCACATCTACAGTCAGCACAGGCCAGGGAAGCGGCAAGGCGAGATGTGGTTACCCATCACCCTTCTGCTGTGCTGATGTTTGAACAGCTTGAGGACATGTTCAGCTTCTGAAGAGAAGCAAGTGGCAGTAATGCCTACGTAATCCACGCAGGGGTCGAGGGCTGCCGCTGCCTTTCACACTGACTTGTAGCATCTCTGGAGCATCTGAGGCTTCCGAAAGCGAAACAAAAAAGCACAGGCTGCCTTTGATAAAGCTTATGTGGCAAAAATAAAAAGAAAAATGGGGATTGCACAGCTCGGTTAATTTTAGTTCCCTTGTTTTACGTAAGCTGTGATGCAGGATTTCTATTGAGATGTCATTCAGCTTATGAAGGTCATTTGTTGACTCTCTAGTCCATAGCTGAGATTTTACTCTGAATCTCCCCACTCAGCCAGCCCCAGCTTCTTACTTGGAAATGATCTGTTAGCAGAAACTATTGCAGATGAAGGTCACACCTCAAAGTATGTAAGAAACAAGCCTGTCTTCATCTTCATGAAGACAAAACTTTCCCATCATGACCTTTAACGCTACCAAAGAGATCATCTTCAAAAAACAAACCCCATAATGGTTCAGGAGCTATGGACAAAACATTAGTAACCTTTTTTTGTTCTTTGCTTTTATGATCTGAGCAAACAGATTTGACCAACAGAAAAAGCAGCAGTTTATTTTCTTAAACTGGACTTTCCCTGGGCTGGTAAAGCTGGTTTTCACTTGAGTCTTTATATGTTAGTCTAAGACCAAACATGGAAAGGGAAGAGTTTTGAGAGTTCTTATGAACAATTACAAAGGTAAAATGGAAGTGTGTTAAATGTAGAAGTTTAAATTTAGGTTAGGCATACATTTAAATGCTACCATGCTTTTTTTTTTTTAAATAAAAGACTACTAGTTGTTTCTGTAGTGATAATCTTAAGAATTGAAAAGTAAAGTTTGTATATTTGATTTACCTGTAGCTCCTGATGCCTTTGTACCATCTTCTGTTACTTCAATCTCTGCTTTGTGAATAGCTTCTGAAATATAAAGACTACCTTGCTCTGCAAAAAACCCCAGAAACTAATATTAATAGTTATTTTCTGAATTCCATTGCAAACACAATTTTTTTTTTTTCTTAATTCAGAATGCTTTTACCTTTTTTCTGCAGCATCTAAGGATGACAATAATGGTTAGGTATTTCACCTGGGCAACTAATTAAATGACAGCATACTGAATACAATACATGTCACCTTATTAGCTCTTCTTCTGTTGCAAGTTCCTTCCGTTGGTTCCTTCACCACATCATGTTCAGAAAGACAGCACAGTATAAACCTGCCTTTCAATTGCTTTTTCTGTATCTGGCTTCCACGTTAGAAGATCCTCAGTTCTAATTTTGACTCAGCTCCTGATTTTTCATGCGTGTGCCTAATATGGATGAGCATAGACAGTCTGAACATCTAAGCTAGCTTAATATTAAGGACTTTTTAGCTCAGCACGTAGCTGAGATAGTACAACTACATACTGGCTTTTGGGCCAGCGTGACCTTATATGCAGGCAACTTGGAGAATAAGCTAAAACGTTCATGTGCATCTTGAATCTATCTGCCTGAACATGTCCTTTGTCAGAGTGCAGCCTGCTTGATGGCCCAGGTGCCTCTGACTTCTACGTGAAACGTGGATCCTGCTTTCAGACAAGCAGTGAAGTTCTTAGGAAAGAATCACTACTGTGAACGCAAAGTTGGAATATTTTTCTGCTTAAAGGCATTTCTGCTATTGACTTCTCATAATTCAGATTTGCTTTCTAATCTGGGGGAGGGGGAATGACAAGATTTTGACTGTGTTTGTATCGGTGTAAACCTGGAAGAGCTGTGAGGTGTCCTCGCATTTCTGCTGATGGAGCCAGATGCAATCTGGCCCATTTCCACTGATGTCCAGTGGTGGGAGTTGGGCTCAGGCTACAGAAGAGCATTGCTTTGACACAACATAGGAACATCTTTAAAGTGAGATAACACATCAGGAAGGCGACATTAGGTTACTTCAGTCTAGGGAAGACAGCATGTCTCGGATCTCTGTACTGCTGACAGAGGGAGGCAGTTCCCTTGCCAGCGTGGGTAGGAATGCACACATTTGACTGCCTTGACTACAGAGGGACTTTTCAGGGAGCCTTAAGTCACCATTGTGAATACCCTCTTCTCCCTCATTTCTACCCATGTTTACCTCTTCTTTCATCTTTATGACTGTTTTCCCGCTATATGAACGACAGTAGACTGCTGAATGCGAATTACCAGTTTGAGAGGTCTCCCAGGTTGTGGTGGAAAGCAACGTTACATGGTAAGAGTAGAAACTAATTCGAACAGTGAAAGAATGCTGGATCGAGGAACTGGTGGAAGGGAAACTGCAGAAAAACCGCTCTTCAGGAAGAAGCGATGGGACTGTGACATAAAATGGAGCTTGGAAAAAAATTAATTTCAGAAGGATACCAGGGAGAGTGTTACAAGTCTGCTTCTCCCCAGCTGACTGCGGAGGGCAGAAAGCGGGAAAGGTTGTGAAGTTTTTCTTCTTGTCTGAATATAAGGATCGAGTCTGACATATGGGTGAAAACAGGGAAATACTAAAAGAGCATTTTATCTGTTTCTATCTGAATTTTGTCCAGTCAAAAGTCTGGGATGGAAACAAGCAAGACAAAACTGGGGAGAGGCAGAATTTTTTTAATTAGATAAATCTAACATATTTTGGAGGAAAAAAAAAATAGAAGCTTTCAGGCATAAAAAAAGCTATTTGAGGTCTGAAATGAAGTAACACATTTGTTTGCTAAATGTGATCTGAGAGTAAATATTCTGAAGATTACGGCTTCTGCTTCATATGGAAGTGGAACTGAAAACTTACCTGTTCATTTTCCAACTGTATCTATTGGTTAAATAAAAGATAAACCTTCCTTATAAACTCTGCCTCATGTAACTCTTAGACCATCATAGCTATAACCCTACTATTACGATACATAGCTGAGTAGCGTAAGAGTAGAACTGCAAAGGGCCTCAACATATCCTTTAATCCATAACCCCACCACAGGCAGGATCCAACACTTCTACAAGCCTTATGATGTGAAGCAGAAAGCCACCAAGTTGCATAGGAAAGAAGCTGCTAAATGAGATCGTTTATGATGGAGTTAATTTCCTCAAAGTATTTATGTTATTTAAATAGATGTTAACTTTATAAAATGCATCCTTGTGCACTTTATCACTATATTAACATTTGTTTGCAATAAACAAAGCAGCAGGTTTTAAGAAATAAGTGGACAGTAACAAATTATTTTTAACGTGCATCTCTGCAGTCTGAGAGATGTACTGCAATAAAAAAATGCTATGTTCCATTTTAAAAGGGGTATAAAAAAACCTCATAAGTAATGTGCCTTCTGAGGTTCATCCCAGAAAAGCAACTTTTCTGTAAAAGCAGGTTTGTCTAAATTGGAGGAATTTCTTGTTGTCATACCTCCATTTATTTACTGACACGCACAAGAATTGCATGAACTCTCTGCATCTCTAGGAGCAGCTACCACTCTGAGTCTTTGCTATGAGGAGAAATTACTAAGTTGAAATAATTTTTATTGCTGAAAGTAGTAAAAAAAAAAAAAAAGGTAATTTGGATTATTTTAGCACTTAATATTAAATAGGGATAAAAATTTTCCAAGGAGCGGGATAATTTCAGACTTCCAAAACCAAGACAGTTTACAATCACAACACTAGTATTTTAGCAAAGGGAAAGTATAATATAGTCCACTGGTGACAGGATTAGCAAGACAACATAACACGGGCATATGCCAATATTGTTTGCACCAATATTTTTTGCAGTGTCAGGAGTTGGAATACCGACTTGTTGGACCAGCATCCCTAACTGTTAAATGACTATTTAAAAACACAAATAGGAATGCAAGTTTTACTAAAGTATCCTAAATTTCTGAATAAATAACCATTTTCCAGGCCTACGCTGTCTTCACAGTTTTAATCTTAAAGAAAAGGGGGGGGGGGGGGGGGAGAAAAAATAATCAAGACAGACAAAAAACAACAGCTCAAAATACAATTGCCAATAATAAAGTAGAACAGTTGAGTGTGAATTGTATTTTAGAGTTTCACAGAGGAAGAAGTACAATCAATTCAGAAGGCCCGGGTCTATGGAATCATTCAAATGTTAAGAGTCTACAACTATTGGGTCAGTGGTCATTTTTTTTCAGTCAAGCCTCTTACCTGAAATACCTTTAAAATTAGCAGTGATGGGATCAAATGCATCTCTAATTCCCAAGGCAGAAAAAACTGTCTTTAGGTCAAAAAGGCTTTGAATACTGAACCTGAAATTGATATGATAGATTTTATTTAAATGTGGCATTCATAGTTTCATAGAGCTAAAAGGTGGAACAGATGCAATTTATTTCAAGCCTTTGCATTTCATCCATCTATTTCTGTATGAGCCCATGCCTTCCGTCTGATTAAGTGTACTTTGCAGAAAAGCGACTCATTTTCACCTGAAGACGTTAACGGAAGGAATCCCTCACCTCCACCTATTGCAATCATACCGCCTCTCAGTCTTCTTGACACATGAACTCTGTATTTCCCCAAGTGTCCTCTTTTAACAATCTTTTTGGCTGTAGCAAAGGGCCCTTTGAAACATTTGCAAAAGATTAGCTTGGAGAAAAAGAATATTAACGTACAAATTGTTTTCCAGCGCTTCGTTAAGGTGGGGAATGTATTGTAAGAGATGTGTAATGAAGCCCTTCCATGCTGATCCATACAATAGGTGCAGCCACAAAAGGCCCTCCTGCACCTAATCGATTCCTCCTGCTATGCAATTTCATTTGAATAGATGACAGAAACTACCTCCAGGATGTGTGCATTTGCTAGCAACAGCGAATGACTGATGTGGAAAACGGATGCCTGAAAGTTGCTTTGTGCACAGAAAGATGGGTATGACTGGTGGGGGGCCCCAAGTTCTTTGTAGAGTACTTCCGTAGTATACTAGCAAGTTGTAAAAATAAGCTATTGCATTTTTTTTAAAGGTTATATATTTACTCTTCCTTAAGCAAAGAGAAAAACGGAGTGTGGGAAAGGGCCAGGAACATTTATCTCTTTTTAGATCTTTAAAGGATTGTTATATCCCAAACAAATTTTAAGTAAAAGCTGTAGGATCAACTGAAATACTTAGTTTTTAAAACAGTATAGAGCATACCAGAAAGTTTTGGCATTCCCAGCTCACCTCTTCATGGCTTAAGAAAGGGTCAGAGCTTTTCTGATCATGTGACGAATAACAAAACTGAAAGTACCTCATTTGATTTTGTCTCACACATTGCTTGTGATCAGCACTATCACACAAAATTCTAACAACTGAAGTAGTGAAGCGGTTTTGCAGTATTAATATTGCTTACCTAGGTAGAAAAATGTCCATCTTCGTTCTCTTTAAGCTGTTGGCCCAGAGGGTTATGGTTTTGGCAGAAAGGTGAGACTCAATCTGGGACAAAGGTGTTCTTTTGTGGCTGGGAAGCACTAGGAACATGCTGAGTTTCTCCCCCAGGTAGGGTAACTCGACCACGCTGAAAGCCTCCAGAGCTGCAGTCTGGAATTGTCCTGCAGGTGGGGAAACATAGATCTTATTTCATCATTCAAGTGGGGAAAAAAAAAAACCCAAAATCCACAACCCAAGCCTGGGTCAGCAGACTGTTCAGAACAGCAGCGATGGGATGTAAGGGGTTGTCTCTAGCGCATGGGCTCTGGCAGCCAGCTCAGGTTGCTCTTAACTCACAACAGTGGCTCATCTGAACAGAGCCGATTATGTGATATGTGTGTGTATATATATCTTTGCAGAAAAATGCCAATGACGGTAATAGTACCTGAAGCACCGTCTCAACAGAGCATGGATATTTTATTACTTTCTCATATAGTAGCTGTCCTCCTTGCTCAGAGTTTAAAAAACATTACCGAGGCAAGGACAGTAACTTTATGGTGACTGTCCCTGCAATGCTTGTTCTTTGAATAAACTTACAATTTTCTAATATCTTTCACTAAAAATTCACTACTGATAGAAATTACAAAAACAAAATGAAGTGTCCTATTAAATTAACTGAAATCTACTTTGCCTCCTGTTTCCATCTTTACTACATTTAAAAATCAGTTTTAAGCTTATTTCAAGAAACAAATAGTTACGTTAAACAATAAAGTAGTTAGGCTTACGCTTATTTAAGCACCAAATTTCTTATTTTTGAAAATCTAGGCCTAAAACATATCAAAATCAGATGAAGGTTATAAAAACTAGTCTCAAAAGTAAAAGCTGGTGGGCTTCTGAACTTGTGATTAGTTATACAAGAATTTGTAACAGCCATTTAAAAGTTGCATTTTAATTCCATATTTCAATGAACAATTAGTCCAACGGACTCTGTTATACAGTAGAAGAGATTCGGTTATCACAATTTTACTTTCTTATTTTTTCATCTGTTAATCCAATAAGTAGCATTTCAGAATCACTCAGCAATAGTCAGCAGGCCAGGAGTTAAATACAAGTTGCAAGCAAATGACTTATCGTTGCCATTGCCGCAGGCCATCCAAAATACTCCCTCTTCACCCAGCTGTAGTAGTTGTATCTTCAGGGGTAGATACGCTTATTGAGTCAGGGGTTGTAAATAACAGAATGTAGGTAACTCATGTTCATAATACCTAAATATTTGCCAATAAATAAGTAGCTATGGGATGTCCCAAATGTTTAGTATACAACATTTGTTAGTTTTGCAGATCTGGATTAGATAGGATTCATTAAGTGTTGATTATTCTGCTAGATTACATTTTAGGCTCTTGGATTAGCCCTCCTGCCATGCAATGCAGAGAGGGAATTGCGCTGTTAAAACCACCTCCCAGCACATGGATCGCTTTGCCAAGAAAAGACCTTCTGGTTTGTAACATGCAAGAAGGGAAGATTTACGTTTGTGGTGCGCTGGTCATGAGTGGTTTAATTTGTGGGCATGCTGATATGTTGAAGTCAACACGTTGTGCACAAAGGTTATACAGTCCTTATTTGTTAATTAGAAAGAAAATCAAAGACTTGAGATTATTGAGTCAGAACATTTAGCGTTCCTAACTTGAACTGATTTTGAGCATCCCATAAACATTATATATGCTAAATCAGTATTCAAATATAGTTAACAAATTGCATGGAAAAATGAATATATGTAGAATAGCTGCAGTGTTTAAAAGGCACGTGTAAACAGTAATGTTGACATTTTCTTAGAGCAGTGTTAACTGTCCGCAGGTTGATTTGTTCTGCATGGCCATGTTAAAAGGATAAACAGTGTTGTAAATGCTGAGATCGATAGCAGGCCACAGCTAATCTTTCTTGCTCTGTGTTTTGTATCCTGAAGGTAGACAGCTGCTATCATTTAATAATGAAGGAAAGTTATCTCCTGCCTCTGTTTTTCTGTAGTAAACCTGCCTTTTGCATTAATTTCAAACTGATTTGTTAGAAATGTTTCTATCATTTCTAGTGACAAAGACTGAATTGTCCCTATCAAATCTGACAATCAGCAAATTTTAAATGATCCCTACCATTTCGACTTTCTTCCAGCTGCAGAGACCTCACACATTTCAGACTGGATGAAAAGGTAATCCCGGTATTTTGGTTAACTTTCCTTTTCTGGGCAAATATTTAACACCCCAGCTACCTACTTAAGGACGATAGGATGGTGTTCTTGTGTTTAGGCAAATGGTCAGACAAGCATGACTAACGTTTTCACATTAAGTTTGCAAGGGCTCAGGAGCAAATATATGGTCAGTCAATGCAGCTCAGCTGCTGAATTTCTGATCGCTGGTCTTTACCCAAGATCTCCACTTGTATAAGCACTGGCAGCCCCCTGCCTTCCGTCATTTTAGACCCCTCATTTCTTTATCTCACTCTACTAAAAAAGGAAGTTCAGAGAAAAGGTCTGTTCCTGAGCTAATAGATGTGTGTTAGTCCCAAGAAACCTGTTTGTTTACCTGAATAGCTTGCAAAGCAACGGAGGATGAGGCTATTCCAGACATCATGAGTAGCAAAGTCCCTGCAGTGAGCTGGTGATACAAAATCACCTAGGGCTGAAAGATCACGAATTCATGGAGTAGTTTATGTCACTCAACAATGAGGATGATAAGGTGTAGGGTTTTGGAAAGGAAAACTCTGCACTCCTCAGTAAAATCAATTAACTTATACAAGATTCAAATGTAAAGAAGATGGGAGTGCTCCGAGTCAGAGGTGTGAGTGCACTCAGGAGCTGGCAGTCCCAGCAGGAGGAAGAAGTGTGGTGGACGCACCACGTATGTCCTGGAAGAAGAAACACCGCAAAGAAAGACGTAACAGTAAGGACAAACTTGCAAAGAGCAGAAAATGTGATTCCTTAGCCAGCTGAATTACGGTTCAGAGATAAAAAGGCATAGAAATAACGAGCTGCCAACTGCCTGCTTGATGTGACTGTTGCACAGAAAAGGAAAATGTTACAGCCATAAAAACAAGAGAAAAAGGAAGAAAGAATGGTGCTGCTGAACACTGTGAATTAATTTTTTTTTTAGATTCATCCCAATTATTAGCTGGAACTGATGGGAAAGAAATAATCTGATGATATAGCAAAGGATAATGGTGAGGTTCCTGATGGAAATGAGGAAAGAACAGGAGGTATTACAACACCAGAGACAGAAACAAAGTTTACACTACTTGAGAGAGACAAATAATAATCTGGGGCCTGGATGATCACCACCCCAGAATATGAAAAGAGCTTGGATGTGGAATTGTAAATGGGTCAGCAAAGATTTTTAATAGACTGTAGATTCAGTTGTTTCCCGTGACTGGAAAACAGGAGTACATTTATAAAGAAAAAGAAAGTAGTCTGGGAAATTTTAGGTCTTTGAAAAGTTTTAGAACATACTCTGGAGAAAAGAATAATCAAATCACAGAGGGGAAATAGAAAGTGAGATAAATTGCAGTATCAGGTAGACCCTAGCAAACAAAACTATAAGCGTTTTTGACTTGATAAGTAATTTGATAAAAAGGCATAGATCCAGCCATCTAGTTTTAAGTAAAACGTTAAACATAGTTTCACTGTGGCCCTATTTACAGGTAGAAGTGATGGCAATTAGAGCAAGAAATGAAAGGCAACAAGCAGCCACTTGAAGGGGAAACTACAGCGAGCTAAGTTAAAAGAGGGGGTCCCCGGTTGAAAAGAGGTTACCAGCAGCTTTCCAAAGTATTGCCAACACTCAAGACTTTCATCAAAGACAAACAGTGAGGTTACCATGATGACTGGAGTGGTGGAAATCAAATGATGGTTCAAAAACACAAAAAAAGGTATGTACCTGTGGAGATTTCCCTCCCCTTGATTTACCTAGGACTCATCAGCTGGAAAAAAATGGAGAAAGAAAAAACGCCCAGGTGGGGTCAACCTTGAGTAACCACCCTGAGCTGATTCTGCGGTGCACTAGGCAAGGTATTTTTAGCAAGTCGTAGAAATACTTAGAACATTTTATTGAGCATGTACGTGGCCTCATTAAAAGTATTATGTACATTCCTCGTCATTTATTTTCAAGAAAGATTAATTTAAATTGGAAAAGTGCAGAAAAGGACTAGCAGAGAATTGGAGTATCTGTTTTTTGAATAGTTTAGAAGAGCCTGGCATCTTCAGCTTAGCTAACAGGAAATTGAGAAGCAGCTTGGTGACTCACAAATATATTTGGGAGTAAATATCAAAGCTGAAGAGAAACTATTTAACTTAAAGGATAAAGCTGGCATGATGCTAAGAGATATAAATTGGTCTTGAAAAAATTTAGACTTGGAATTAGGAAGGTTTTTACCCGAGTGCAGTTTTGACATTTAGGGTAGAAGGGAAAGGAGCTTTTTATATTTTGAAAGAGATTGTAGAGCTAAATGGCAGAATTCCTGGTGGTAGAAAATTAAGCCTACAGTGTGAGCCCTTCTGTCAGCAACCCACATATTCCAAGCCTTTGAAAGGAGCATACAGTGTATTCATATATTATACAAATAAAAGTTTGACCTATATTTATACTGTTTTAAGCCCGTGCTGAGATCATCCACTGATTGGGTATAAGGGCCATGAAAATTTCTCTCCTCTTTGTTCCAGAATTGGGCCCTGAAGATTTGCAGTTTTACCCTAAAGCCTTGGAGAAAGGCTGTGGCCAGAGACAGGAGGGATGGGTGTGCAGTGCTGGTGCTCCCGGTGATACTATCCTCTCTCTGGTGCTCACATACTCAAGGGACCAACAGTGATTAGGCTGAGGGGCCAGGAAATTTCTTAGCCACCCCACAAATCAAATTGGTAGGAGCTTGATATTGTTTTAGTCTCAACTGCCCCTCTGTCATGGGGTCAGATGTGTTTCCTACGGTCCTCCCTTCCTAGGCAGCTTTATTTGACAAGCTCCATGCCATTGCAAAGGACTTTGTATACTGCGCTACCCTCAGTCTCTCCTGTTCCCTTCTCCTGGCACGTTATCTTGGTGCCTTTCAGTTGTTTGCTACAGCTGGCAAGTTTGTTATGGAGTCCTGGGAGATGTTGGTCTGTGAGGGATGGGCATGGACAGTAGATATTTTAGGAACCATTTTGAACCCAGGATCTGTTTCGTGATTGCCTGGGATTATAAGGAGTCAATTTGGTCACCCAGGTGGTCTCTTCATTTGATGGGATTTCTTCTGAGACTTCTCCAAGCTGGGAAAATAACACATCTTAGTGCAGTAGCTGCGGAAATTAAATAAATAAAACTGTTCCATGTTGTACAATAGAGCACATCTGGATCAAGGACAGTTACCGTAGTTAACTTCGGCTGTGTGATGCATTGTGGGCACTTTCATGGTTGAGCCCTCCGCCGTGGTAAAAGGCAACATCTGGGTATCCATAATGGAAAACTTCTTTTGCCACGTGCTTTTGAAGTACATGGTGCTCACCAGGGAGACCTGGCTGAGTGGTGACCCAGCGCTCTCTAATGGCATGCCACGCACATCCCCATCTGCAAGAAAAAGAGGCGGGGAGGGGGACATGTGCCATCCTACTTGCCCAGGCCTAAAGGCCAGGTCTGTGTGAGTAAATAAAGCAAGTCGGGACTGCTCTCCGGCCCTAAGAGCAAGAGGCACAACTCACAAGGCACTGTTAAACCCTCTACCTTCCCCTCCCCACTTGTACATGGACCGCATCGGGGTTGCCTGTTGATCCATGCTCTCCCCAGAACTGAGCTCGAGTTGATCAATGTTGAGGGCCAAAGTTGTGCCAGGACTATGCTACTCACTGAACAGCATGGATGACAGCAGCCCAGTGCTCAGCACCATGCCCTGGCCCTAACTGGTTTTCTACCTTAAATGTGCCCACAAGTATCTTGTAGTGGTTCATCATTAGCACCAGAAATCCCTCATGAAATGGATTCATGATTACAGACTGTTTTATGAAGTAACTAAGTCAACTGAAGCTTATATTCTAATTCTCCCCCTCTCCTATTTACTTGGCAGTTCAACTGATCCTGCTTTGGGTATCTCAGATTTTTGAAAGTGTGATCCACTTTTAATTCATCGATATGCATGTGAGCACCACAATATGAACTCCCATTTTAGTACCTGCTTCTAGAGCAATACTTTTCTATCATGAAGCTGGATCACTTATTACACTTCATTTGAGAAGGATAGAATTTTTTTTCAATAGCAGCTTTAATGTGTGTGTTTAACATCACCTTACATGTTGACGGCCAAATTAACACTCAAGTAACTTAAGTTGATGGGACGAATCAGAGATTGATTTGCTCTGCTGCTTCTAAGGACTTGCTTTTTCAATTATTTTTTCATTAACACAGAACTTAATTTCATTATTTTTCTTGCTTGTGTGGAAGGTAACTTCTTTTTATATCCCCTTTTGACTTTTTAAACTGAGAGTCTGACTGCTGAGCTTACGGCCCTGTGTGTTCCCCACAGCAGCATGAAAGCATTCAATGCAGTGAACTCGGTCCCTGGGGAATTTGGCTGCTCCTCATTAAAACTGGAAACACTGCAAAGGGTTGCCATTTTAAAAATTAGAGGAACAAGGCCAAGTGGTTGCCAGCTTGATGCTGCAAACTTATACTCACAGATTCAGACCTATTCCAGCTCTTTCCTCACATTAAAAATGACTATCAGCACAAGAATTAGATTCCCTAGCTCTCAGCCTTGGTTTGGACAACACGGAGTGTAGCAAGAAGCTTCATACTTGGTTAAATGCAGTTTCACTCATTACTCTTATTTTACATTTTATTCATGTGCAGTCATTCTCATGGGTTGTTACGTTACCTCCAAGGTTACTGGTGATCCATTCCTGTATTTGGGCTGCGGTTTTGTTGGGGTCAGTGAAGTTGGTTTGCTGCAGGCTGCTGTTTGCCCAGCGTGCAGCACGTGCAGTGAAGTGGGGCGACAGCTGCACGCCAGCGTCCACGAAGAAGGAACATGCCAGCTGAAACAGAGTGCCTTGGCTGGAGTCTGTTGCTCCTTCATACACCATGTGCAAGAAGTCCTGCGCACTTTGATCTGCCAGGCAAGAGAAAGGGAAAAACCGCAATTATTGTGTTGAGGCTAAGGGTAGCAGAGATTGCACCAGGGCTCTGCAGCTCTTAACTCCAGTGCTGACAGTGGTGTCCTCTGAAAGTTAAAGCACTATAACAACTGAAGCACCCTTGACTTTACGGGGTATTACTGTCAAGCACTACTGTCAAGGACGGTGACACACTGGGCACAGGAAAGCACTCTTCGTGTTGCTGTAGAAATCACTCTAGCGCAGATACGTCAAGCAGCTGATTTCACATCAGGCTCACACCTCTGTGCAAACACAGCTCTTACAGTTCATAAGGTACATTATTTTTTCTTGGGCGCTCTCCAAGTTCCCATTAGTGAGATCTAGCACCTCTGGCTGTGACTGGCTGAGCTGCCGATGCTGCAGTACCTCCGTCTCCTTCTCCTGCCATTATCGATGCCACCCATCCCAGGAAAGGCATCTCCCTGACTGCCCCAGGTCTGTCTCTGCTACCCTTGGCCCTTATGTGTTGTCTTCTTTCTTGAAGGATGGTGCCCCGAACTGGCCCAGTATTGCAGATGAGCCCTGGCAAAGCTAAATAGGGCTGATAGGTTGCTTCATGTGTGTTACAAGACACTCTTCTTTTTATACAATCCACAACAGTGTCTGCTTTTTTTTGAAGTACAATTTTATTTCCCATTCAATATTCATTTTTTAATTCCTAAGAACCCTCAGATCCTTTCTTAAAAACACTACTCTTTGGCTCATTGTTCCCCAATTTGAACGGCCGATTATTCCTTCTAAATGTTGAGTTTTGCACTTGTCCTTATTGAATTGTGTCCTATTCACTTCACACATTTCTCCGATTTTCCAGGATCCTTTTAAATTCTATTCTGATCTTCCAAAACGCTTGTAGCAATTATGAGCTCAGTGTCATTCAAAAATTCAGTAATGTATTCTCTAGTTTGTTGTCTACTAATGAAAATAGTTGAATAGTGCCCTGGTCTCCTGTTCCTGGGGAGCTCATGGTAGTTCAACAGTGGTGGCTTCTGTGATGGATACAGGGTCGAGGTGTGGGCCCAACAGGAACATGAGTCCTGCAAACTTAGAGGATCTTGTGTTTTTAAAATTACAAAGTTTCTAGCAGGCTCCCCTGGAGGGTGATTTAGCAGTCTTAGTGATTTAGCAATCTTTAGTGATTTTCTGGCTGTCTTTGTTTTGCTTGCTCTAATGGTTTGTGATGGGATGGTTTATGCTGAGGTGACCTCCTGAGGCCTGGACTTGCACCCAGCCTGAATGATGTTCTTGGGCTCTGTGTCAACTCTCCTCAAACTTCCCGTGTTCGCGGTTCATCCCCTTTCCCATATCCCTTGTCGTGCTTTGGAGAAGATTGCCTACGCCCAGCCAATAAAAGTCTCATTGAGATTGCTACTTGCCTTTAAGACATTTTCAGCAGGTTCTTCCTTCTATAAATAAATATTCCATGAGGACTGGGAAATGTCTGGAGCACTGCTCTTATTCAGCAAGACGTCAGTGCCTCTTGGCTCTGAGGGACCACCAGGACCTTTCTGATTTCCCCACCAAGTGTCCCAATTCCTGTGTGAAATTTCAGCAGCTCACTGTTGTATACAAATTGCTGGCCACTGTCTCCAAGGCGGGGTCAGTATTGTGCCCCTTGCTTCTCCAGGTTGCTGTACTTGGCTCAGGTGCTCCTCTGCCTTGGTCTGAAACGCCGGGGTGCCCTGGGCAACTCCAGGTGTCTGGCTCCCCATGGGCATGGCTGGGCTCGCCGTTATGGGCTGGCTGGAAATCTTTGTTTTGACTCAAGGGAGACCTTAGGCAAAGGGAGGAATCATCCGGTTTCTCCAGATGCCTGCAGGTGTAGGCAGTGCTGGAGGGAAGTCAGGCTGGGCTGCCACCTGGGACATGGGTGGTTTGGGGTGGCTAACTGGGGAAGTCCATCCTGCCTGGACCGACCTGTCCCAGGCTGAGCGTCAGGTCAAGGGCAGGATCTCCATGAACCTCCAGCTGCCAGCCAGATCATCAGGAGACTTTTACTGCACTGGTTCAGATTCTTGATGGGGTAAAGGGAGAGTTTCACATCTACCGATTTCTACCACCTGAAAGTCCAGTGCATGTTTTCTGACCTAATAGTGTTCCTTTAATAACCTGCAGGAAGACTAATCACCTACAGGAAGTTTGGCATTAAAATTTAGATCTAGTAGTCTTTAAAGGATAAAATATTGAACTCCTTGAACAGATGTCAAGGAAACTCACACGGTCTGAGGTGTAAAGTGCTTTTCTTGTGTGTTTTGCATTAGTGTGGGAGCATTTGGCAAGCTCTCTGGAGGATGTGAGAAATCAAAGATGGTAAATTGGAAGCAGATGTTAACGTGAGGTGTGGTATCCTGAGCTCATAACTTCAGTCATATCAAAGCACTTAGCTAACCAAAGTCCTGAATTCTTACTCAGAAAACAGTTCAAAATTGCTTTAAAATACTCTACCATGAATAAAATAAAACAGAAAGGAGAAAGCATTTTAAAGCATGTCATTTTGTCTGTGCTGTCTAGAGAGGCATCCCTTTATACATTGTTTTTCTTAGTACTAGAATGAAGGTGAACAAATCTTCCAAACATTAAAAGAAGATTACAAGTGCATGTAAGAGCGGATTCTCCATGAATAGTGAATGAACCATCAATGTTTTCATTGTTTTCAGCCTGCTAAGGTTTTAACCACATCCTTCGTTATTGTTTAAGACAGGCCAACAGAAACATTAATGCAAACATCTAATGGAAGAAAGGAATTTTATCAGATATGCATATATACGTGATTTGCTTTTACTCATCTGATAGGAAATTTGATCTAAGTATTTGATTGATTTATTTGATTTAAACCATTTGAGGAAGTGGTTTCCTTCTCTGTCACTGGAAATGTGCTATTATAACCAATAGCAATAGATCCCATCCTACTTTATTTTCACATGCATGCATAGCTCATGTGGTATTCAAGCTCATGTGGCTTGTGCCACAGACAACTGAAATGGAGATAAAATGTCTGCTTGTTATGATGCGCCACATGAGAAGAAGTAAGGCAGCGCAAAAGAGCCAGCAGGTCATTAACAACCTCTGCACTTTGTTACATTTTGTGTGGAGATCTGTGCCTGAATTTCACTGCGCAATATTATTCTTAAGTTTTTTTCTTAATAAGTGAGCCCCTAATGACGAGAAGTGTCAAGCAAGGTATAATCCGTGTATGAATTCATGTTGTTTAAAATTACCCTACTGAATTTTCAGAAACAGGAGTCTTATAGGCAAGACTTCGTTATATCAGCTGCTCATAACATAGATGCACTGTCCTTGTGTCAGTACACGCAGCTGTATCTGTATATATCAGCCAGAGTTAGCTCTTACTGCTGTGTTGGTTTTGAATATCAATGCTATACAGAATGATAATGGTGACTAAGGCAAGCTACGGCACAGGATGGTGAAATTGCTGTAGGTTTTATCTTTAGTATTCATACACTGAAAGTAAATTTTATGCTGAGAAATAGCGGTGTCATGTCTATACATAAGTCTTGTATGTAAGCTGCAAATTTTGAAGCTTGAGGCAGTCATCTGCTTTTCATAAACATTGTGCCCATAATGTAAAATAGTTTTTGATGTGTGATGTGAGATGGTAGGATAATCCAGAGCTAAAATGAAAACAGCATCCTTAAATTCAGCTGACTTAATGCTGAATTTTAAGACATCTGCCTTTTCCATATCCCTTCCAGATTCCCGGTGAGTTTTATTTTAGCCTGCTTTCAGGGAAAGATGCAATTGCACCATCCATCTGTCAATGTATACCTCTCTCTGCCAGTCTCCTTCTAATAACTTTTCATCTTTTTGGCCAGTTGTAATAACATTAGAAAAAGGTGCAAAGTCTTAAAGATAATTCAATTTCTGTGGGTTTCATAAAATTTGTTAATGGGATAGGAGAGAAAACGACTGTCCTCTGCCTGGCACCTCCTCGCAGAGGACGCAGGGGAGGCCAGGACACAACGGACACGATGAACCTCTGGGAAACCAGGAGCAATTCTGCCATTCATGGAAGTAGCTTTTCTAGATGTAGTTGTATTTCGGTGCAGTAAAAGAGTAAGCACTGATCAAGAAAAAAGAGGAATAATAACATGTGTATGAAATGCTCCCTTGAGTTTCCTTTGTCCAGCTGATACCTGGCTATCAAAGATGGAGAAAACACTCTTAAGCTACGTCTTGCAGTGAGACAAAAGACAGAAGTTCAGTATGATATGTGCAATTGCCGTCTCCTTAGTAAAGCTGTGAATTTATTGCAAAATGTAAGACAAGAAGTATTTTTTTTAAGCAGTACATTACCATGAATGTTGTATCCTAGGGCATCCTGCAGCTCCGTAAAGGTATTTCCTTGAGCTCCAAACTGCAGCAGCTCCAAAGAAACAGCCACGCTTGCTGGAGAGACTACCAGATTGGTTCTGTTCTCTGCTTCCGATACATGCCGGTAGAGATTGATGGCAAATTCAGTCTTCAGCTCTTTCAGCTCATCATAGGAGATGCAGTTTGCTTTGGTTAAGCAGCAAGCAGACAGGATAAATGCAGAGAAGAAAATGGGCAACATGAAGGTGAGCTGGGAACACTCTCCACCAGATAATCATACCTGCAATTAATAATACAGATAAATTCAGAAAAGCAATAGGCTGAGCTGACAGAGGAACTTTCTCTTTCCATCAGTGTTAAGGTATCACTTGCAATAGTAATGATCACTGTTAAAATACTTGTCCAGGTCTACCCAGTAACTATTGTCATACAAAAAAAAAAGATGTAGGGACATGTTGATGACTCTGTTGACTAACAAGAACCGAGTTTTCCCTAATGCTGTACCCATGTAGGATGATTGGCCATTACAGTGCGTGGAGACACAGAGCCCCTCAGTTAAAAAGTTAGCTACCTGCACGCGTGATGGGACACCTTAGTGTGGTCTCCGTGCTGCTGAGCACCCACAGCTCCTTTCTGTCCCCAGCAGAAAGGGGGTCGCATCCAGCACTCCCAGAAGGAAGGCCACCCCTTGTGAGGTGCGGGCATCTAACTGGGGTCTCCAGGCTGTGGTTTAGATCCAAGTTTGCAAAAGGCTGGCTTCAAATTTCCCCCCCAGATATTCCTTCTATGAAATTTATCCCAGTGAAAAAAGGTTATGTTTGCAAAAGGCTCCAGTGGTTGCAGCACAAAATCACTGCTTCGGATTTTTATGGGAAATCAAGCATTGGTCAACGTTATATTAAGAGACACTTAGATTCATATTTAAAGGAATAATACTAAAATGACAGAATAGCTTTCTTTACAGAATTTCACCTTTTACATTGTATGCAAGTATATTTTAAAAAATACTGCACCTTCTTTCACTTCAGGATTTCCTACAAATCTTTCTCCATGCCCTTTGCTCTAGAGAGCACCTCTAATGCCTCGTATTTACTCACAGTTAGCTCTGTTAAATTGTCTTGCCTTTCTGTGTCCTTCTGGGTGTCTGAATGGAAGCTGTCTATGTACGTCTTGTCTCCTTCTTTAATAGGTAGTGGAGTAAAGACTAAGTCATGAGACTGCATTTAAAGGGATAGTCAGTGATCAGAGTCTCTGTCGGCGATGTCTGTACCACTCTGTCCAAATTCCTGTAGGCTACAAGCTCTATGGAGAGCCAGGCAAAGCAGCATGCCACTGACCAGCAAATCCAAGGCAAGGAACAAAAAGGTACACATGGAGATACAGTCAGCAACTTCCTTGCAAGCCCTGCTCGAGCCTCATAAGACTTGTGACCTGCCGGTACCGAGCAAGGCATCTCCTATCTCTCTTCCCAGCCCCCTCCTTCTTTTATATGAATTCCATTGATTCCTCTGCCACAAAGGGGAAGAGAAAGGGCTCTCTGTGTACCAGGCACACAGCTATTTTTTTCTCCACTTTGAAACCTTATTCAGAAATCCCATGCAATTAAAATGTCTTTATTTGCCATTATTTTTTTTTTAATGCCATCCCAAATAGCAAGATTTTCATTCACTCTTTAGTTTCCAGGAGGAAAGAAACAACAAAGCGGTGTACTTGAAGGAGATTGAATGAGGAAGGGGTTGCTTTGAATGAACCAGAAGCAGAAGAGCTGTGGTTGTGACAGCTTTAAAAGCAGTTTCAGCTGTTCATGGCTTTCTTCATGTGACAGGATCAAATCCTGCCTGTCATATTCATAGGTTCAGGCTCACATCTTCACAATGGCACCTAAGGCAAGCGAGGCTTTTGGTTTAAAAATGTGTGTAAAACAGCAGCTTACTGATCTTCATGGAGTTTGACGTTATATATACACTTAGCTATTTTACAACATATGTTCCTGTTGCAACTGGGAAAGAAAACACAGGGAAAAAGGTCATTAAAATCAAGTAATAGTGTTTATGTGCTACTGTTTCATCCTTAGCGGGGAAGGAGCAGCCACGCAATTCAATTAGGGCCCAAATGAGCATAAAGCAATGGGCCTCCCTTCGCCTACACTTGTGCTGTTCCTCTCTTTCTGCTCTTTTGAGAAGATGACAGAATCGACACTGATACTGGGGTCTGTCTCAGGATCCTGGGGTTTAGATCACATTCCTGCTAGGATGGGTGAAGGGCAAGAGTTTGGCCAGTCCCAGTCTAGTACAACAGGCAGGGATGTAGTTTTTGCCATGGATTTCAATGGCAGTATCCTCACGCTGAAAATTACATTTGGGTTTAAGAGTTTTGCCGGATGAAGACCTCACTGATGAAGTTATCATTAATAGTGTCCACGGGACTGGAAATGTATTCAGAGGGAATGAAATGGAGGCCACCAAGTGATTTCTCAAAGGGCTTAGAGCTGTCGATAGATAAATTAACTCTAGTCACTGGTGAGGACTGTACAGCTGGATTTGATGTGATGTTCCCAGAGGCTCCAGACCTGATGAGACATTTCCTCTGTGCCCTGCCTGATACTCTCCTGTGGATTTATTAAGATTTAGAAGAAAGATAGGGATCCCCTGAAGGTTTTAGACATTACTGTCAAAAATTGACATTCAATTCCCACCTGGCAAAAAATGAAGCCAATGTTGCTATTCAGATTTGGGGTAAATATCTATGGAAGATGTAATTGAAAATTGGACCCAGTATAATTGTGATGTAGAACAGCATTGTTTCTGTGGGAAAGGGGGGGGGGGGAAACCTGGCTCATGTCTTATCACAGAGTGTATGTAGAAATTGGGGTGTTTGTTTCAAACCCTTCCTCTCTGCACCTGATTTAACAAAGAAAAGCTGTGAAGGAGCCTTAGCAGCAAAAACAATGCAGACAAGGAGAGAGGACTTAAGAAAACTAAAAATGAATCAATGTTGTTCAAAGCAGCCATGGGGAATAAGAAATGAGCTTTACATATAATGAATAAAAAAGAAAATCCATTAGTGAATGATTAGAAGGATAAAAGGCAGTAGAGTAAGAAAGAAGGAAGAGTCATTAAAACTAGCTGTGGCTAAAAAACAAGCGATAAAATACAGGGGGAGGGTATGAACATTTATCACGATCAAGGCCAGATTAAAAAATCTCATGCCCCTTCAGTTTAGCAGCCTAAGTTTTAAGTTTCTCTTCCCCAAAGTGGGATCCAAAGCTGAGAACTGGGTGTCCGAGGAGAAGCTGGTGCCATGTGAGGGTGAGTCTGAAAACTGAGCTTGCCAAGTGAGCCTGGGGAGCCAGGAGCTGAGCTGTCCAAGTGAGGGTAGTTTGGGGCATAACTCAAGGACTGCAAACCAAATAGGCCAATTACAGAAATTCCAGGTCAAAAAGACAAGTGTCCTGGACCTACAGAAGGGTTAGGATTCGGCTGCTGTGGAGAAAGGGAGTTTCTGGCTCTTAGATTTTTTTTTAGAGTCTTTAAACTTGCCCGTGTCCTAGTTTAGGCATCACAACCTTCTTCGAGCCTTGATCTGGATATACATCACAAGGTACTGAGGAAAGTACTGATAAATTTGCTGGCAATCATTTTATTTTTAAAATGCTGGAAAAGCTTTTAAAAAGGAATGCAATTGATTGGTCCCCAAGATAACTCTTCAAAGACAGAAAGAGGCAGAGGTAGAAGTTGTATTTTGAGAAACGCTTCTTGACATTGAGATAACTTTGACTGCCTGTGAAGGAAGTGAGGAAAGGCACAAAACAAGGACGTCTGGAGAAAATATGGCACAGCGGTGTGCGGGTAGGAGGCTGAAGCACACGGTGCTGTGCCTCCATGGGGCTCCTCTGGGCATCTACAGGAGCAGCTCTGAGGGCTTCAGAGGGAGTCCAACCTCTCTGTCCCCTCACTGAGCAGAGGAAACCACCACTCTTTGAGAAGAAAAACAGCAAAGAGCTTCCTGATGTGTGAGCAAGCCCCCAGACAGGGAGCAGAACTGGTGGGAAGTGCTGGAGAGAAGCAGCAGGTGATGGCTGCTTTCAGCGATGGATTAGATCCTGTCTGCGTCTGCGGTGTGCCAGCGCTGTTACTGTATAGGCCCTCGATGTCCTTTTGTGTGACCATCATGGTGGGCAAGGGGACAGACTGCTGAAGCATCCCCCACGGCTCAGCACTGACAGACGCCAGCATAGGTGGCTCTGCAATGTCTGGTGTGAAAAACGCGCAAGAGTAGAAAGGAGAAACAAGGGAAAGAGAAATGGTCAGAGACAGCTGTTCTCCAGAACTTCATCTTCAAGGTGCCAGATTCTGCTCTCAGGTGCAGGAGTGTGAATGCAAACCATCAACATCAACTTGGGTCCTGGAGCAAATGGGGAGCTGCTGGGGGAGTATGGGCTGGGAGGCTCCTCCGGGGGACAGGGTGCTCCCTGACTGTGGAAAACAGACTCAGGGTTGAGCCTCCACGGCGGTGGTGTTGGGGAGGAAGCCGAGGAGCTTGTTCAGCCCTGGAAGCAGCTAGAAGTCACAGGACTGAAATGAAAAACGGGAGGGAAGGGCACAGCCTGCATGGGCACTGTGGGCAGAGGGGGATTTCTTTGGAAGCCTTTTTTCCCCCCAAATGTTTCTCCCAGGAGACTGGAGTTTTCTCTGATTTATTAATCTGTATTCTAATAAGACTGAGCCCTGGTTTGGTGTGGCTGCTGAGAGGAAAGGGGGAACAGTTCTGTTTTTGGGCTCTGGCTAGTTTGGGCTCCTGCTACATGGACTTTACACAGAAGTCTGGAACAGAATTTAGCCCAGGGAAAGGCTAGAAGAGGAAAAAGGTGAGAAGATCTGGTGAGAAGCAGGTTTTCCTCTTCAGAACCCTCTTGTTTACTTTCCTGTGTCAGGTTGGTCTCCAGCAATCTTCCTTTCACTCTAGCACAGCCCTGTTATCAGCAGGATTACTGTACATTTACCCCTTAATAAATGAGAACAGAATTTAGCCTTCTATCTGCATCTGTTTTTTATGTGCTTGCTCTCTTTAAGATATATAACCCTGGGGAAATTAAATTGAATCCAAACCAGCTTCCTTCCTACTTACACCTCTCCTCCAGGAGAGAGCCCACACTGCAAGATACCAACATATTTGCTCAATCAGGAAGAAGGTTCTGCTGAATTTCAGGATAAGAAAAATTTGCATCATCATTTCATACAGAGCTTATTCTGCGGGGAGACAGCTGGCTGCAGAGCCGCGAAACACCCAGCTGAGCAAGTTCAAGTGAATTTGCTTACTGCTATCCACACGCCATGTAAAAACCACCACTGCCTCTGACTCCCACTGGGGTGTGAGGACAAAATCTGGCTCTTCAAAGGATTACCGCTGTAGAGGATTGCCTTCAAAGGAGAAGTCCAGTGAAGTGAATCATTTCTGTGGGGCTTTATTAAAAGAAAAATCAACCAGCTGACCCTGTGATGGCGTTTCAGACCAAACTCCTCGTGCAGATGTGGCAGCAAACCACTCCGCAGGGCATGGCCTCGCTGAGCAGACGACCTCAGTGCCAGCGCCTGTCCGGCCAGGACCCAGTGGGGAGGAGACATGGTGCAGAGCCCCACAAAGGGGCTCCGTCCCGCAGGAGCCCCCAGACACTGGGTCTAACAAGGAGCCCTGTTGCAACGCTGGGCTTAGAGCATTTTCTTTGCACATGGGTTGAAGCAGGTCCCAGCTCCCATCCCTGCACGGTGCAGATGGGGAGTGGAGAACTGGCAGTGAGGACCGCTTCACTCACACCCTCCTGCCCAGCTCCAGGTGGAAAGAAGCACTGTTAGCAGCGATAAAGGCTTTTTGGCAGCTCTCACAGCTGGAGGTAACCTCCCTGCCCATGGCTGCAGGCTAAGTAGCTGAGAGGCAGTGGCACGGGCTGGCTGTGACCAAACTGCACAGCACCTGGCTCTCGGTCCCCTTCAGCCCCTGTGACTCTAAAACATGAATATCACATTTTTGTGGGTTCATTTTCCTGTATCTCTAATACTACAAGTGGAATAATGGCGCAGTGTTTTTACAGCATCACACTGGGGATCAGAGTTTTCTGCCCTGTGAGATGCCCAAGGGCACATGGGCGCCCTTGGGGATGCAAGGGCTGATGGGCTGGCATTGGAGGGCTGTGTGCGACCCAGGCTTGGGGCAGGCTCTGCCATGGGGGCTTTTGGGATGAGTCCTGGAATAAACGAGCCCTGAACTGTACCCAGGGGCAGTTTTGGAGACAGGTAATGGGAGCCACCCAAAACTTAGCCAGGCAGTAAGTTAACAAGTGGTGTGAGCTATCAGTGCTGGAGTCAACTCCTTTGTCAAGTTGCAGGGTAGGTATTTCTAATGTGTTGTGTGATGTCTTCTGCAGTGGGCAAAATGGTGCCTTTGGTGGAAAGCAAACCAAAGCAAATAGGAGTTCCTCTTTCACTGAATGAGGTTAACATCACAACACTGATGAAGCGACACATGTTTCCACATGCAGAAGTGTAGGCTGAATAAGAGCCCAAATCAGTTCAGTCTTCTAACTGACAGTACTGTTCTCATTATATGGTTTTCAATAGACAGAATTCAAAAAGGCTGAGAAACCACAAGGACAAGATCACTTCTTTTTTTTAGGTTGATGAAACTTATTTGCATTTTAAAAAAAAGGAAGAAAAGCTGATTGGGAGAGAGTAAAGATTTTGTACATTCTTATTGTAGTCCAAGTAGTTCTATGCAGGTCTCATAGGGGAAGATAGCCTAAGAAAATCTGGGAAAAACAATGCATGAACTCCAAAGAGATAATCTCAGCTGTGGATATTTTTCCTGCAGTGTTATATGAAGATCTTAGCAGTAAAGCCTCTTCCCTGTGGACTCTGAATATATGATAAGACCCTTCCTGAGTGCACAGCTGACCTGTGGTGGCTGCTGTCACAGATTAGCTACTTTGCTGCCTGCAGTAGCTCAGAGGTGCTGCATCAGCACGTTCAGAGTTGACTTGCCGGTCTGTGAAATGTCACCTCTGCCCCCAAAAGTCACCCTTTTGGTATCTGCAGATTTAAAATGCTTCTGGGAGAGAGTCAGTACCCTGCATGGAGCCTGGTGGAAATTCACACTCAGACAAGATGCGCCGGTGAGCCAAAAGCAGAGGTGGGGAGCAACACTGTGGCAGCATATTCTCCTCCCAGATGACTACATGAACTGACAATTTAAATACATTTACTGTTGACAGGCAATATAAAGTATGTTAAAAACTGATTTTAATTCAGATACCCCCCAAATGCTTATCTAACTGACTATCACAGTATCTTACAGTGCCAAATAAAAGATGCCAAGTAAATGACATTGGAAGAGGTCCTCATAAGAGCCTGTTGCCAACTGCAATTTCTGCTACTGATCTGGCTGAAATGAGAGGGAACCAAACAGAAGATGAAAACATGAAGATGTTTATGAAGTTGCAGAGCTGACTTCCCATAAGAAGCCTGGTTTTTAGAAAGGGATTTGGTTGAGTAGGTGAGAGAGGTGAGATCAAATGGGAACTTCCAGAGTGACTAGCACGGAAGAATGTTATTTACAGGGCAGCTCTGCATAGGCCAGTTCGTCAGCTGCGGTTTTGCCTCTCCTGTGGCCTGAACTGACTAGGTGGATCCACATTGAAAGGCACATTGCCGAACTGGCTTAGTACTGAGCCACAGCTTTTATATCCTGCCTGTCATCCCATAGATACCCTCCGTTCAGCCTGGGGTTATATAAGGTCAGAAAACCAACTGGACCCGAGTGAGCAACATTTGACCGACCCCTGGGGCTGCTGGGCAGCAGCAACAGCACATCTGCAACATGTCCCGTTGTGGCTTTCGTCTGTGCCTCCCTGTGCTCGCTGCAATTTCACAGCAAGCTTTTGTTCCTACACTCTCACCTCAGCTTGTGATGTACCCCTGAGCTGGGCAGAGAAGCAAGGTTTTACATATTTGTACATGTTGCACATATTTTCTCACGCACCCACTTTCATGCACCAAAGTTCGCCCAAGCTAACCAAACCCTCCTACCCAGCCAGCCCCAATCTTCCTCCCTGGAGGAGTTTCCTCCCTGGCATTCAATGCTTCTTCACCAGAGTGCTCCACACATCTATAGTTGTGGGAAAGCTCAGATGTAGTTCACAGATGTCCCTGTATGTCAGGCATTTCTCCTGACAATCTTGGCCGCCTGTTTCCTGAGCAGATCTCGGTATTTGTGCCACCCCAACGCTGGCATGGCAGCACCGAAGAGCAGCAGTGCAGGTGGGGGTCCCAGCTCTGGAGGGCCTGATCCAGCTCCCTTGCCAGCCTTGCTCCACTGCGGCTCACAGCAGAGCCTTGGTGGGTTTTGGTGGCAGCAGCAAGGGGTCCTTGCGCTACCAGCCAGCACTGCGTGGAAAAATGGTCCTGCTCCACCATGACAGGTGGAGGAGAAAGGGTGGGTGGGGTGCTTCCTTCTCCCTCTGCTAGCAGGGCAAAACAAAACCTTTATTCTTTAGGAGCTGATCTGCTCTTGCAGCTTACTCCCCACTTCAGGTCATAATCCCTTTTGGTGACATCACAGGTACTGCTGCGGCCGCCAAGGTGATATCACAATGAGAAGCTTATGACTGTAAATGGGGAATAAGTCACAAGAACAGATGACCTCAAAAGGAGCTAATATCCTGTTATTATATAAATGTCCCTAATACTTATATAAATGTGCCAGTAACAAAAAATAAGAAAGAAAAAAGGCCTGATGGCCTATCAGCATATGTGAAGATGTGTGTAAATTTGACATTTTCTCACAGACCTGTAGATCCTTTATTAGTCTGTCTTGCCTCTAAAAATTTTTCTACTATTATCTCCATTTATATAGCTGCTCAGCTTTTTTAATCAACCTCAGGATCCTTCCTCATTTAAAAATATTATTACATTTAAAATTAAGAGAAAAGCACAAAAGTTCTCCGTATTCTGACCCCCATCATACATGGCACATATGGATTTGATGGATGGACTGTCCAGTGGATGACGAATTGGTCAGATGGTTGCATCCAGAGGGTAGTGGTCAACCCGGCAGTCCCTGGTATCAATACAGGCTGGGGGATGAAGGGATTGAGAGCAGCCCTGCCGAGAAGGACTTGGGGGTACTGCTGGATGAAAAGCTGGACGTGAGCCAGCAACGTGTGCTCGCAGCCCAGAAGGCCAATCGTATCCTGGGCTGCATCAACAGAAGTGTGGCCAGCAGGTCGAGGGAGGTGATTCTGCCCCTCTCCTCTGCTCTGGTGAGACCCCACCTGGAGTACTGCGTCCAGCTCTGGAGCCCTCAGCACAGGAAAGACACGGACCTGTTGGAGCAGGTCCAGAGGAGGGCCACAAAAATGATCAGGGGGATGGAACACCTCTCCTGTGAAGAAAGGCTGAGAGAGTTGGGGTTGTTCAGCCTGGAGAAGAGAAGGTTTCAGGGAGACCTTCTTGCAGCCTATCAGTACCTAAAGGGGGCTTATAAAAAAGATGGGGACAAACTTTTTAGCAGGGTCTGTTGCGACAGGACAAGGGGGAATGGCTTTAAACTAAAAGGGGGTAGATTGAGACTAGATATAAGGCAGAAATTTTTTACGCTGAGGGTGGTGAAGCACTGGCACAGGTTGCCCAGAGAGGTGGTGGATGCCCCATCCCTGGAAACATTCCAGGTCAGGTTGGACGGGGCTCTGAGCAACCTGCTCTAGTTGAAGATGTCCCTGCCCACGGCAGGGGGGTTGGACTAGATGACCTTTAGAGGTCCCTTCCAACCCAAACTATTCTGTGATTCTATGATTTTGATATGTCCAATAACCACTTACTGCTTAGGGATAGCTAAGCATCTCAACAAAATACAATCTACATATTAGTGTCAGGAATGCGTTAAATAATTTGAACATATAAGAGCAAGGAAATGTGTCTTTTCTGTGAAGCACCCTAGGCTCCATGAGGAGTGCCATAGACAGAGTGTAAATATGAAGCTATCTAATTATTAGCTGTTGTATTTTTGTGATAAATAGGAACTAATAAAATGGAAAACTAGGTACAATTGTATCCCAGAAAAAGCTTTATTGCAGCTATAAAAATTATACTTCATATGCTGAACTAAATTCTTAGAAGTTGGAAATAATGTTCAGAATCTCTAAGGCCTTTTTTTGGTAGATGTCTTGTCTCCATTGCGCTCCTGGTTTATTATTTTCCATGGACAAATATTTGTTACATTTCCTCCTGGAAAATTTTTAATGGATTTTCTTGCTTTGATAGGATAAGATGCATGTTTAAATTCCTCTAGGGGTAAATAATTTCACATCAACATTTTCAAGCACAAAGTCTGGATCTTCAGTAGGTTTTTACATTATGCAAGTAGACGTTTAAGGTACTTAATACTTTCTAACCTCTAGTGCCCTTTTTACACAGAGACAGGCAGTCAGCAGGGATTAATCTGATCCTAATTAACCACAAACTCTTCTGATATTTGGTCACTGCACAGTAGCATGCTGCCAGGTACACAGAGGTAAACTGATCTGGATTATCTGCTGGTGCATGTGCTTCACGGAGGGAGGTCTAGTGCTCTGTGTTGTGGGTGACTTACAGGCAGATACAGCTTTAAACAAAGAGTGGGGAGAGTGCCGTACGAAGCTGGAGTTGTAAGGAAAGGGGAATGCACTAACTGGAAGGCCTCTTCCTAACGGCTTTCTATCGAGGTTTCCTTTTTACAGATAGCATTTGTCAGTGCTGCACTGCAACAGGGCAGAAAGTGAAAAGCATGAAAATCCAAAGAGAATAACAGTTTCTTCTTCTTTTTCAGCAGTAAAGGAGCACGACTTTGTGGATACAAGTCCTCTCTCTTTTTCTTTCCTGTGTACAAGCACCATGTCTGATGGAGCCTCAGGAAGGCGCGAGCGAGTGTGTGTGTCTTTACTTGCACGCTGCCCACTGTGGCTCTCGTCTTCCCTTACTGAGCAGCTGAGCTCTGCCCTCCTCATGCGACACAGAAAGCAGAGTGCTGAAGGTCTTCCCCAGCCTCATGGCAGCCCACAAAGCAAACAACATGCAGCAAAGTGAGCAAGGTGGGTACGAGAAGAGTCTTACGCTGGTGGTGGGGAGAAGCAGCTGTGAGAGCCTTGCACTGCCATGGCACCACAGGCAGCAAGAGCACCTGGGAGGAGAGGCATGTGTCTGCTCGAGGCACGAAGGAGATCTGTGTGAAGCACAGTGACCACAGTAAAGCTTTCAGTCTGCCACAGTCCAGGTGTCCTGGTGCAACTCAAAAGCCCAAAACAGCCTCCCTGAGACCAGACTCCTGCTCTCCCCTCCCTCCTGATGTGGGATCAGTGGTAGCCCATGGTGTCCTGCACCAGGAAAGACAAAGCCTTTGGATTACTATCTCCATAGAGGAACTGTGATGTCCAGTATTTCTACCTAGTGGTCCGGGTGACAGACTCAGCCTGTCCTTGTGAGTGACAGCTGAGCAGACCTGAAGGGACAGCCATGTACCGGGACAAAGAATCCTGTTGGAGAAAAATCAAGGTTAGTTTACAGCGGTAAGGATAAGAGCAGGGGGAAAGCAGGAGATCCAAAGATGGATCAATAAATATGTTCACAATGGCATTGGGATCCTCTTTCAAGTGGAAATATCCCTCTGGTAATTGAAGTTAGTCAAAGTCAGTGCAGAAGAGAGCATTAAGGGGTTGATTTACAGCAGGACACCTGCTGGTGTCTGTCCTGGTTTCGGCAGGGATAGAGTTAATTTCCTTTCTAGTAGCTGGTACAGTGTTTTGGATTTAGGATGAGAACAAAGTTGATAACACACCGGTGTTTTAGTTGTTGCTAGGTAATGCTTACACTAGCCAAGGACTTTTCAGCTTCCCATGCTCTACTGACTGAGGAGGCTGGAGGTGCACAAGAAGCTGGGAGGGGGCACAGCCAAACTGGCCAAAGGGACATTCCATACCATGTGACGTCATGCTCAGTACATAAACTGGGAAAAGCTGGCCGGGGGGGCCGCTGCTCGGGGACTGGCTGGGCATCGGTCAGCGGGTGGTGAGCAATTGTGCTGTGCATCACTTGTTTTGTGTATTATTATTATTATTATCATATTATTATTATCATTTTATTTCAATTATTAAACTGTTTTTATCTCAACCCACGAGTCTTTCTAACTTGTGCTCTTCCAATTCTCTCCCCCATCCCACCGGGTGGGGGGGAGTGAGCGAGCGGCTGTGTGGTGCTTAATTGCTGACTGAGATTAAACCACGACAGTGTCCAATTTAATGTGACCTGGCTGATGTAGCTGAGAAATGAAACATCACACTCTTCATGAGCATGTTCCCCCCAGTTATACACCATTGTTTTACTGCTGACAGTTTTCTACAAAAAATTATGCATTTATAGCTGTTCTTTTTTTCTTTTTCCAGCAAGGCAACTCCCCTAGCACACATCCTTCACAGGCCTGAATGGGTCTCTACCAATTCAAATCTGGACCTGGCATTCGGTTCCTGAACAAGGAGATGGAGCAGCTGAGGCTAGAGTGTCCTTTCTTTCCTGATGGAGTATCTGAGGGTACCATCGGTCTCCTGGAAAGAAGGCTCCTGTCTCTCTCCGTTGTGCTTGAGAGAGAGCTAGCTGCTAAGAATAAGCCAGGGGCTTTTCTCACTAGGAGGCAAAGCAGATTTCTTTACTCTTCAGGGAAGAGCTCAGGAAATCATCCACCTGATTCCCCTGCCAGCGGCTGGCCCTGTGCCACCAGTTTCCTCTCCCCTGCAATGGCCTGGCACTGTCTGCTGACCGTTCCCCAGCCCCATCCCTCCCACCGCCATCACAACCTGGGGACTTTGGCAGCTCTCCTGGGCTCTGGCACACAGATCTTACCCGTGGCAGCTGCATTTCTCTCCTCCTAGGTATGAAAAAGCGTGCAAGGATAAAGGTGCAATGCAGTGTTAGAGCTGAAGATGATTCATGGATTTCATTTCCACAGGAACAAGCAGTAATTTGCAGTTGCACCTTCCTACCCACTGGTGTTGGCAGATGATGGTGCTCAGCTCTACCAGGGCTGGTCTACTATTTCCTAAGGCAACAGAGAAAACTGGGTACATGAGGTGGCAAGAAAAGCTTGTTACAGAGCCAAAATCAACCCTACCCAGTGTTAATGCTGGATGTTAGCAACTCTGGCTCTTGATCTTCATGACAGTGGCAATGGCCAGACCAGCACTTGAATAGGGAGCCAATATGTTAATATGAAACTTTTCTTGTAACGGTGGGTCCTGGACAAAACAGAGTGCTGTTGCCCTGCTCCCTGCAGGCTCTTCACGGACCCTCAGCCCTGCTGGGCCATTGCCTCTGTCATGTTGCCTCGTTTGTGATGGTTGTTCAAGACTTCTGCATCATATCAAGGCAGGCTGATATGATCACCCTTATGGCTCAGGGAAACAACTTTAAAATTGATTTTTTTTTTCTATATTGTTGCAGATGTTCCTACAGACAGAAAAAGGGATGAAGCAGCAGAACGAAGGTCAGGGAAGAAGAATCTCCCAGAAATGGGGTCCTGAAAAGGAACTTGCTGATCCTGAAGTGGCTAATGTTAGGCAAATACACCAAGGAGCTAGGTGGTAGTTCTTCAGATACCATGGTGACTGGGGCACCTCCGATCCTCTGAGCACAGCATGATTCACTGCTTGGGGTTTACCTTTGTTCAGATAGCCCCAAACAGGACAGGCAAAAAACAGCTCAAGCCGTAGAAGTAGGTGAGCAGGTATTCGCATGAACAAGTGTTGGTTTCCAGCATGAAGTTGGTTTGTTGCTATGCCCTTTCTTTTTTTCCCCCCTTAACTCTGAAGCATCGTCCCTGAGCCATAGCGGTTCTTGGAGATAAAGAGGGTAAAAATAATATGCAGAGTAGCAGTGATTTTGGGAAGCTCCCCTCTCTTGTATCAGTGTGCAGCCTGTTTCATATCCAGCCATGAGCTCTTTCCAGCACAGCTGGAGCCTTGGCAGAAGAGAGCTGGCTCCAAGCTGAGCTTTCAGGGCTCAAATGCGGGCTCAGGTCTTACAGACAACATGCACTGCCTTCTCCTCCTTTAAAGTGAAGTCTGCTGAAATATGCGTCTAACAAAATAATATTGTTTTGTTTAGGTTTCTCTCTAGTAAGCAGCTCTACATTAGACCTAGGTTCGGTAACACAATGTTACTCTCAATTTTTCTCTGGGGAGACTGAGGCACCACGTGGCTGAGGGTCTTGTGTGAAGCCATGCAGAAGGCATGTGCCATTAACTGCAGGATGGCTGCTGGTGTTTCATCTGGAGTTGTCCTCCGTGCACTTTTGTCCTGAGTTGTCTTTCAAGCTGGGACCCTCAGCACTGTTATATTCCCAGCCCCCGAGGTAGTACGTTTGAAAATGTAAACGTGGCAAATCTGTGTTCTGGAAGAAGTCAAAATTAAACTGTTGTTAAACTATCATGTTTTATCAGAAACATTACTAGTAATAGAAAAGAAAAAGTGTTAGAAAGCTAATTGCTCTTTCTGAAGGTCACTTCTTCAAGGACACAACGATGCGCTGATTCTGCTTGAGATGTGACATAGCACATATGCTCACTGCATGACTGTTGTAATTAAATATAAAACATTTATTTCTCAATGGATTTTTTTCTCCTTGCTTAATGTGTCTCTCTTGCTGCTTTGTCTCATAACAACTCTATTAATTAAGAAAATGTGTCAAAGGACCAGCTGATGAATGAATGAATAATGAAATTAAGAAATTGCTGTTTTTCAATGTTTTCTTTCTTTTAGAGATAGAAGAGCTACACATGTCTGTAAGTTCTTGTGTCAAATATGGGAACATTTAATATTACAGTTCCTTTGAAAACAAGACTCTCCTTTTACTTCAGCGTTTCAAGAAGAGAAAAAATATTCATAGTTCATTTAGGGGAAAAAAAAAGAGCTAGCAGTTGTCACAGTGTCAATATTAATTATTTTGGATTGATCCATTTGCCTTGATCTTTATGACCCTCAAAAATTCCAAATGCTTATAGTCAATCATTTAAATTCCTCAGCTAAACCCTGTACCTCATTAAATAGAGAAATAGGGAGGGTCTTGATATGCTTTTCTTTAGGCTTCTCACTCCACAGTCTGAAAATACAGATCACGGCATCTTAAACTATTCTCAGGAGTTTCCTTTTTAAAGAGCAGAAGAGCCTTATGTTCCTCTATACATTTCATCACATTCTCATCAGTGACACTTTCTTGCTGGTCCCTCTTCAGACTAACTTCAAATACCACCTTCAGTGGTGGAAGGAGACCATGGGACATTAAATTTACTGATGACTGTGCTTCTGTCACCAAGCGACAAAAGATTGTTGGGTGTTGCGATGGCCTAATGAAAGGCAAGGGGAAAGAGAGAAAGGGTATCATTAGAAGACACATCTGGAAAAATTTAAGATACATGTGAAGCTTTTTCTGTGTGTACTGACTTCTTAAAGACATTGGGGTCTAATGGGAATATTGCAGAATGGAGACAGCGACCCAAAATATCAGACCATAGGATTGTGTATGTCCCAGATTCTGTGCTTTCTTCATTCTGGGTGCAAAGCAAAACAGAAGTAGGCAATTCTGTAGCGTGTACCCTGCGAAGATATAAACCACACTGGAGAAAAGCAGAAAACGCCTTTGGGCATTACGGGTGAGGAGAAAATGGCTTGAAGGCCAAAAAAAGTGAAGATATTCCCCCAGAAACCTTGTTACTGGCACTCAGCGTGGAACAACCTGTTCATCCCCCCATGTCCCAGCTGCTCTCTCAGTGCTTGGTGTGACCCACGTGGTGTCCTCAACACTGACCCCGTGCAATGGCAGAAGAAGGCTGGGATCCCTCTCACCTCCCTTTAGCTGCTTCCGAGTTGGGTTTCCTGTGACGCCTCAGTGATGGGACACCATAGCTGGGCTATGAGGGACGCACATGCACATCCTCCCCTGTCTGATCTGCCGTGTAGTCGTAAAGCCTGCATCTCCCAGGAGCTCCTCCTTCCCTGCCTCCCACCACCTTCCCTGGACAGCTGAGGCAGGTTGCTCTGAAGTCCTCCTGCTGAAACTTTCCACTTTGTGTAAGACCAGTGAAGTCTGTAGAGAGGCAGGATATTTGTTGATGGATGTAGCCAAGAGAAGCTGCTGGACACACAAGCTTCCGCCCTTTTCAGACTGCTGTGGCTGTAGTAATGAACCAACCACGTAAGAAATTTTTAGCTGCTTCTTAGAGATACGGATCCTGGAGCTGCCATACGAGAGCCTTGTTATACACCACATCACAGAGGGGCCTTTTGCTTTTCTCTGTGGCTCAGGGAATATCTGATATTGATGGAGAAGGAGCAGCCACTGCCGCCTGCTGCTCCTTCCCAGGAGGATGCAAAACGTGCCAGGAAGGGGCTCAAATAGCAGCTTTTCCATTGAGGCAATTAAGTGATTGTCAGTTTGAAGGGGGAAGAGATGATTGTTACTAACTTTCACACACCTTTGCTGATCTAAACAAACACATTTTACAGGGCTTCCAAAATCCCACAAGTGCTCCCTTGGACATCAGCTAGGATCTTTCAGTTGATTCTGGGCTCCCCTATATCAGTCATCTTTGCATTTCTTTGGGCTGAGACCCCAGTGCTTTGGTAATGCAGTAACGTGCATTACAGGATGCACAGGTAACATCATCTTCCCCTTTCCAAACCACGGTAACTTCACAGCCAAAGTTCTGCTGAGGTATCAGATCCAATGTCCAAACTATGCCAATAGATACTTTTCACATATGTCATACATTTCATTCCATCACACATCTCACACATTGATACATGAAAGCCAGCTTTTGCTCTGATCTGTGTTTTCTCATGATAGATCATTTCTTCTCTGAGCATCCAGCTTACTTTTGTTCCTGCTTTTTTAGGATGGCACAGCTGGTCTGTTTTCCACTTTCAGTTTTTCACCTTTCATCCACTGTTCCCATTCTCTCATGGTGTGATGAGCATTACAAACCAGTATCCGGACCTGGGCTGCTGCCAAAGGGGAAGCTTAAATCAGAGGCATATCAGGGCCGTTTATAAATCAAACCTGAATAGATTTTTGCTGCAATTTGTGTCTCACAGTATTGTGCACTGTGATAATTTGAAGGGGAAAGACATCAAACACTCAGGGTGTAAAGAGGCTCAGAGTGGCACTTAGTCCCCCAGAGAGAGTCTAGACTTCTCAAGTTTCTCTCCTCCTAGCAGGTAAGACCGCACGCAGTGTGGTGGTCCTTGTCCAGATCTGATGAGTCGCCTCTGCCAATAGCCCCCATTTCCCCAAGACAGCAGAGCAGCAATTAACTCCTTTCCCGGTGTATGGGTGACTTCATATCATGCACCTTCACCTGTCAAGCCCTGTGGCCCATGGAGATGTCCCCACCATATGCACATCTCCATATGCTTATGGAGATGTGCTACACCAAAGTTAGCTACAAAGTTTGCAAATCTGCTTTCTTGTCCTCCTACTTGCCTCTCAGGGGCAACGCCAGCACCTCCCAAGCTCTGGGAGCAAGAAGTGGTGATGTTCACTTGCTTGGTCAACATCAGGGGACAAACCTAACACTGTCACACTAGTTACTGAACTCAGCGGAAACAGGCTGATGCCCTTCAGCAGGACCTGCTCTCTTGTACCTGTAGTTTTTGCCCTGTGCAAAATCCAGATTGCATGTGGCATCTTCAGTGAAGCTTCCCAGGACAACAATGATTATTTTCCTGGAAAAGTTGTTGCTCAGTCCCTGAGACTGCAGTTCCCTAAAGAGTCTAGTTCTAAGAACCAGCAATAAGAAATAGGACTGACTGTTATTCCTATCACCTTTGAGAGATAGATTCTCACCTTTGGGAGAATTCTCTTCTGTACTTTAATTTAATTTAATTTAATTTAATTTAATTTAATTTATATACTTTTTTCTGTATAGCATTCTTTTCATGTACCCAGAATCTTAACTCCTGTATCACAGATTGCAGTCCCCTGTCTATACTTCTCATCCATCCATATCTCAAGTCTCCGTTTTTTTTCATGCCAGTCTTTACATGATTGCATATAATTTTCAGAAGATTTCACACTTCTGAAAGTCCATATGGTTGTCAAATTCTTTTCTGATGCCACTTGTTTATGGCTTCAAAATAATCAACATGGATTCACACATCCTTTTTTTTTCCCCTTCCCCCTGCCCCAGTCTCTTTTGTACACAACTCCAATAAGATTAATTCACTTCTTCTCCAAATGATGCTGCCAAACTTAACACATGAGCAGAGAAGGCCTGGGGCAAAAATCTGTTCCATCTTGCTATGCTATTCATTCGTGTCAGGCTGCAAGCTAGCTGTCACTCCAGAGAGCAGCCAGGTTTTCTTTGGACCATCTACCAAAAATTGCAGCATCAGAAAAGGCACATTCTGGTGACCTGGTATGTCTAACAGACAACGAGCCCTCACGCCCAGAGAAGAGGAGGGCACACCTGCAGCAGCATCCTCGCCGATGTCACTGAACGATTCCCAGTGATGCTGAAAGCAGAGTTTTGTACCCTGCAGCTAGAGATAAGGTAAAAGTACCAAATCCCATTGATTCAACAAGGAGATGCTGAGGAGAGGAGTGGGCAGGAGGAAAGGAGCCTGGGGCCTGTCCTGCTCTGTTCTGGACACAGAGCCGCAGGCACAGCCCCAAACTTGGATCCTGTCTGAAGAGATGAGAGAGGGGATGTGTCGGGGAACTGGGAGATGGGAAGAGCGGGAGCACTTCCAGGCTCGTGTTGGCCAAGGAGGGGTTAGTGCTGTACTGAGTGTGATTTTTTTGGGCCTGGGGTTTTGTGAAGAAGATGGATGAGCTGGATGGGAAGATAAAGAAAAGAAAAGGGAAGATTAAGGGGAGGTAGGGAAGGACAGGGAGGAGGAGGAGGGTCTGTGGGGACAGGCAGCATGAACCCAAGGGAACTCATCTGCAAAGGAAGGGGTTGAAACAGTGAACCAGCCCATCAGCTCAGAACAAAGGTTGTCCTGGAAACCTGGAAAACACTCTGTGCACTTGGGCCCTGTTGGCAACCTCACAGCTTCAGTGTCCTTAGCCCCTAAGGCTGATGGCTCCCCTCCACCATCCCCATATCTCACTCCGATGCCTTGAAGAGCAGGGTCTTGCATGGCCCTGTGTGTCTGGAGCTGGCGCACTATCTGGAGCTAGAAAAAGGGAGGAAGGTCACAGCTGGATCCTATCTTTCTGCTCCTCTCCTGCCATTTGGTTTGTCCCAGCACTCCCTTGCCCTCCTCTCCAGCTCTTGCCTCCTCACCACATACCCAGGCGGGCAGCAGCGGCAGCCCCAGCAACAGCTATGCCTATTGCTGCCATAGGCAGCCCCGAAACTCCTTTCTTCAAAATTTCAGCACAGTCTTTACAAATGTGGCATGGTGGGAATGAGCATCCTCACCCCTCCTGTGGGAAAACCACAGACCAGCCATCTCTTGAAAGAAAGCAAGGCAGCAAAGTGCTGGGAGAGAAACTTAAGGGCAGAGGCTGCATTTCTGTGGCTTTACGTGGCACAATAAGGGAATGCTAGCAACTACTCAAAATCCATGAGCAGAGTAATTAATTAAAGCTTTGCTTTCTTGTGATGAAAAAAAAAAACAGAGTAGGAAAAAGTGGGACTCATAGCTGTGTCATGGCAAACCATATAAAACCCCACCTGCTCCTAATCACAATCCAGTTTGAAAAAATCGGTCCATGCAATAGCACATGTGAACTGCAAAAAGATGGCTGTTAATTCACTTAAGCAGGAGGAATTATAAAATTAGTATTATGTGTTGCATAATACTTAAACTGTATCAGTTTCGGGAGGCCCTGTCACCGAGCGCATTACACCTAAGGAGCAGGAGTGCTCTGCTGGCACTTCTAACCTAACAAGAAGTGTTGTCTTGGCAGGAGTTGGGTCATACTTAGCAGATTATCTCTGTACCAGGAGGGCTAAAATTTCCATTAAAGTAAATAGGGGAATCTGTGACAGCCAGCTGGCTTACCGTGTCGTGCTCAAGGGCTTGTTCGCAGCAGATGCTCGCCTCCATCCCGAGCACAGCCCTGAGTGGTCACCCCGTGGGCTGTGGCCACTTCCTCGCCCGTGGCTCCGATGCAGCAAAACAACACAGCAGAGCCGCTTGGGTCATCAAGCCGTCCGGTTATTCTGCTGCCGAGCTTTGTGATGGAAGGGAGGGTGATGAAACACAGCGGCGGGGTGAAAGCCCAGCACAGGCGCTGTCAGCAGCTAATAGTGAAACACAGGGCACAGAGGGTGCGAGGGCAGGCAGGTCTTGTTGGCAGAGATGGCTGGGGCAAGGCTTGCTTTCTACTGTGCTGTGAAGTGAACGTCACCGTGTTCACCCCGCGCTCTTCAGGGACGCTTGCTGCAAAGTGCCTGCCAGACCCTGGGGACGGGGGCACGTCTCAGGCTCGCCAGGAACCGCTGCGGGGTGCGGAGGGCACAGTGCCAGGGCCCGCAGTGTCCCCCGCCGGGTGCCCTGGGGGTGTCACTTGCCTGGGCTGGCAGCTCCTTGCGCTGACACTCTTGTGCATGAAGACCACGAGATGGCACTAGCAACTTTTGCAGGCTGGTGGCTTCCCAGCGAGGTACACAAAAAACACAGCATGCTGCATTGCTGTGATCCCATCACAAAATACAGGTACTCCGCGGTCATGGAGACGTGAAAGGGGTATTTCTCTTACTGACTGGTCAGCTTTGGCTAAATCCATCTCCATTGCCATTTCATTACATACCAATGGTCAGCAGTTTTTATTTACGATGGGCAGATTGGGTTAATGGCCTCCACCTACCAAGATATTTTGTATTTTATGCCTCATATATTCAGGAGAAAAGTGATTAAAAAGGACAACAGGTTCTAAAGGGAACCATGCTTAATACAAAAGGCTGAGTCAAAGCAGAGACAGGGTGCGCCTGTTCAGTTGTGAAGCTCTCTTAAGAGTCTAGATGCCCTTTCTGTGGCCAGATTGAAGCAACGCTGTCTATCTGTAAATTGCTAAATAAAAGCAGGCTGAATACTGATCTCCAGCTCCAAGGCCAGCCCAGCACTGTTTGACTTGTGTCCACACCCTTCAGAGCTGTCCCATCAGTCACAGACATACCACACAGCAGCTGGCCTGGCTTCCCCCCTGCACTGTTGCAGGATCCTTACAGCTCTAGGACATAATTATCCCACTTTGCAGGGGAGGTTGTTATCCGAAATAAAGTGAGGACCGCGTTGCAGTGCAGCTGAGAGGTGTTTTTACAGCATGACCCTGAGGGGCTGAGTTTCATGCCCTGTGGGATGCCCAAAAGCATATGGGAGAACAGGAAGATGCAAAGTCTGGTGGGACAGTGCTGGAGACAGAGGGGCCCAGGCTTGATGTAGCCTCTTCCATAGTGGGAAGAGTCCTTGGGGTAAAGGGCAACAGGTAGTGTCTTGGACAAAACTGCTTGAACAGGTCCAAAACAGACCCAACAAGCAACCAAATGATCCAGTGTCTGAACCTTCTCCTTGTCCCTCTTCCATTTACCGCTGTAGACATTTCCCATCACAGGATTTACAATGCCTTGCAGGGCTTTCCACATCGAGCAGTTGGATTCCTCCCCCACATGCACATGTGCAGGACATTTCCTCCCAGTTATCTCACAGCCCGTTCGTTCCCAGGATCAGGGCAACAGGATTCTTCCCAGGTACTGAAGTAACATTCCCCAGCACTCTGCATTGAATTCTGGAACAGGAAGCGCTCAGTGAAATTATCTGGGTGAAGGCTGCAAATAAACGTGACTATCTTCTCATGTAGGGCATGAATTCAGTGCTGTTCATTGCCATGAACTGCTGTGGAAGCCTAAGGAATGAAAAGAGATTCAACAGAATCTCTGAAATTTGACAAATTGATGGAGGATAAATCCATTGGTAGCACAATGTAGCAGTTGGTCACACAGTGATCTGAACACAGTTTTTGGCTCAGGAAGTCTGGATTCTGTGTAAATTTAGCAATTTACACTATGCTGAGTCCTGGAAGCCGGGAAAGGATGCCACAGGGAGGATTGCTCTGTACTCAAATGACAGGCTTACATGAGAGAGAATTCATTATCTGAACAGAAATGATTTTGAGTTAGTTTGGGGAAGAGTCAACATGGTTTTATAAAGGGAAATCACACCTCATAAATCTATGAGAGTCTTCAGAAGGCATCAACAAATAGGTGTACAGCTAGGAACAGTTCTCCAAAGTCCTTCATCAAAGCCTCTTAAAGAAACCATGCTGTGATGGTTTAAGAGGTAAGGGTATGTGAATAAAGGACTGATTAAAAGGCAGGAAACAGAAGGTAGAAATAAATAGACAGTTCTGACAGTGGAAGAAGGTTGGCAGTGGAGTCATGCAGGGATTTGTACTCAAGCTTATATTGTTCAGCATGACTTAAACCTGGAAAAAGGGGGGCTTAGTGAGATGGGAGTTTGTTGAGGTTATTAGGCATCCAAGATAGTAAAGATGATGGACAACTGGGGAAGTTGCAGAAGACTCTCACAATACACAGCAACTGGGCAATAAAAAGGCAGATGAAATTCAATGTAGCTAATTCTAAAATTAATTACATCAAAAAAATAAATCTCATTTTACATACATGATAGTAGGCTCTGAACTCACTTTTACTGCTTGGGAATTGGACCTTGGGGCTATATAAAGATCTATGAAAAGGGTAGCTCAGTGCTCAGCCGCAGTCAAAGCAGCAAGTCACATTACTAGGAAGGGAACAGAGAATAAAATGGAAAACACCTTCAAGCCATTCTGTAAATCCACAGTGCATCTATATCTCCAAAACTATGTGTGGTTATGGACCCCCTAGCTCAAAAAGCACATAGCAGAATAGAAAAAAAAGAACAGAAGGGTAACAAGAATGAACAAAAGCATGGAATGGTTTTCCTATGAAGAATAACTAACTAGATTAGGACTTCTCAGCTTGAAAGGAGAAAACAGAACAGAGGGAGGTTTTATAGAAATCTATAAAACCATGAGTGGCCTGAAAATGGTGAACAAGAAATGGCTATTGACTGTCTCTCCCTAGAGCAAACCTAGGGTGTATCAAATTGAGTTAGCAGGTGGCAGGTTTGGCAGATAAACCTTCCTGTACAACATGTAGTAGTTCCACATGTAGCAGTGGAACTCCCTGCCACAGGATGCTGCAGATGATAAAAGGGCTCAGAAAGCAACTGGACAAATTCAAGAGAGGAAAACCATTTACAAAAGTGCCATCTATGGCACCTCAGCCACACAATCATTCATATAGCCTTTGGATATGTTCTTATGAAGGCAAACTCATGTGTCCAAGCTAGGCCACTGCAGTGCTTGCGACCTAGGCATGAAACTGCAGGCCTTGAAAAGCTTCTGTACAGAATCACAAGAGCTCATCTCCTTGCTGATACCAGCCACTGAAAACACCAGTGTGTTCCAATATTCTGATTTCTTCAACAGTTAACGCATCCATGGTTTTACTGTGCTTCCAAAGCCCTTTGTGAGATGGGACTGTCTTACCAAGACCAGGGTAGCTCCAGTCTGCTGGGCAGATGGGATGGCCAGTGCCAATGCTCAGGCTGCTGAACCTGAAAATCACTCCTGAAAGACCCCATCACTCTCAGGATGTAAAAACAGATAATTAGAGATGTGATGGGACAGTTCTGTAACTAGAGCTGCCGTGGCTGGATACAGGTTCTCTAGGAAAGGAAGGCAGATGGTGGTGGGGTTTGTGCTCTAGGCAACTGAGTGGCATGAATGCATGCACGTTTGCAAGGCAACAGAGGATGCAACAGTCGAGCTCATGGGTCAGGAGAAGCTAACAAAAGGGATATTATTGTGGGCATTTCCTACAACCCACTCAATCAAGAAGAGAAGACAGACGAAGCCTTCTTTGAACAACTGGAAACTGGTTCGGAACAGACTAGAACAGTTCCTGTCTTCTGTAACTGGAAAAACCTCTGTCTTCACTTACAAGATCTTCACTCACAAGGTCTGCTGTCAGGCCTGCCACGTGTCTGTATCTAGTAGCAACCAAACAAAGTTTGGAGGAGCAAATTACTAATCACACTAATCACAGTCAGGGATGCAATAAGCTGGACATACACAAGTCCGTGGGGCTAGATTGGCTACATCTGACAGTGCTAAAGGAACTGGCCAATGTCATTGTGAAACTAGTCTCTATCAGTTTTGAAAGGTTGTGGTGATTGGTGAAGTTCCAGATGGCTGGAAGAAAGAAAATGTCATAACCCACTTCAAGAAGGGCAAGAAGGATAATCTGGGGAACTACAGGCTTATCAGTCTAACCTCAGTCCCCTGGAAGATTATCAAGAAATCCTCAAAGCCATTTCCATGCTCAAGGTGGACAAGGTGATTTGGAAAAGCCAGCACGTATTTGCCAACAGTAAATCATGCCTGACTAACCTGATTGCCGCCTTTGATGAGATAACTTCCTTGGTGGATGGAGAAGGAACAGTGAATGTAATTTTCCTTGACTTCAGTAAGGCTTTCAACATAGTCTCCCACAGTATCCTTGTAGCCAAATCAAGGAAACATGAACTAGATGGGTAGACTACAACATGGGTGAATAACTTGACTGAATTGTCAGGCTCAGAGTGTACTGGTCAACAGTTTAAAGTCTAACTGGTAGCCAGCTGCAAGTGGCATTCTTCTGAGGTCAGCACTGGGTCCAGTGCTGTTCAACATTTTTGTCTATGTCTTGCATAAGGGGATGAAATGCACCCTCAGCGAGTTTGCAAATGACCCCCAGCTGGGGGGATTGACTGATACACTGAAGGGCAGGGCTAGCATTCACAGAGACCTTCACTAGCTGGAGGAAGGTGCCAAAAAGAACCTCACAAAGTTCAATAAAGACAAATGCAAGTCCTGCACCTGGCATGGATTAACCTGGTATGACAGCACAAGCTAAGGACCTACTGGCTAGGGAGCAGCTCTGCAGAAATGGATCTTGGGGTCCCAGTGAATAGCAAGTTGAACATGATTAAGCAGTGTACCCTTGCAGTGATAAGACCAGCAGCATACTGGGTGGTATAAGCAAGGGAGTTGCCATCAGGTTGACAGAAATTATTCTTCCTGACTACTGAGCACTCCTCAAACCACATCCAGAGGGCTGCATACAGTTTTGGGCTTCCCACTAAAAGAGAGATACTGACAAACGAGAGAGTTCAGATGGTCAGGGAGCTAGAGCATATGATGTGCAAGAAGAAGCTGCGGGAGCAACTGCAGTCTTCCAACACCTAGAGGGGGATTATTGAGAAGACAGAGCCAGAGTTTCTCAGAGGTACACAGCGAAACAACAAGAGGGAATGATCACAAGTTCGAACATGGGAAATTCTGACTGCAGATTAGGAACCACTGTTCATTCACCATGACAGTGGTGAAGCACTGGCACACATTGCCCAGAGACACTGTGAAATTGCCACCTTTGGATATTTTCAAACCTGACCAGACAAGGTCCTGAACAACCTGATTTAACTTCAAAGCTTTGAGGCTTGAGCAGCTTTGTGCCTGCTTTCAGCAGAGACTTTGGACTAGATGACCTCCAGAGGCCTATTCTAACTCCTGATGTTTGTACGACACCATAACTGCCGTATAAATATATATAAAACCCACAATGTTAAACCATAAAAATGAAACAAAGCCAAACTTACATAGCTTTGCATATACAATGTAATGTTGACATGCAGACACGTCCCATGAGGGGAAAAAAGAAATGTATAATAGATAACACCACACACTGATGGAAATAAGAGGGAAGCACTATTATGAAGACCAATGTACATGAAATAAACCAAGATGGGATTTAAGCATGCAAGATTACCAATATGTGTCACAGCTCCTATTTTATCATTCAGCTTTACTGGAGCAAATGATTTACAACACCACAGCGAGAATCAAAAGATCCGGTCTGCAGAGGCAAAGCTGAGTCCAACATAAAAATATTTTTGCTATGTTTATTTTGTAATTATCCCACCGACATGCACTGCCAAGAGTTGGAGAGCTTGTGTCACTGCAGTCATTTTGAAGCCTAGTTAAAATAGTCAGTGAGTCTGCAATACTTCATAAATGAACACACAGAAGGTTAAGCACAACTGACTTTTCATCTCTATTTTATTTCACAGAAGCAACACATTCTGGGGTGAGAAGGAAGTTCAGGGAAAACCTGCAGTTCTCAAATGACATTGTTCATAATTTAACCAAAACAATAAGTAAATGCCATGAAACTTGTGCATATTCAACTCTCTGAAGAGATCAGCCCCTTCTTAAATAATGGGAAGAGAATTAATGAAGCCTACCTTCAGTGACACACTCTTCAAAATCTGGCTTGCTTTATTATAGACAAAAGTTTTCTGTACACTATCATCTCTGTTTTTCTTGACAGTAGGACACTCAGTTATTCCAAAACTTGGTCACAAGCACCATGAATGTAAACAATTAAAACTTTCATTTCTAGCTAAGTATCAATAAACAGAACAGAAATACTTGGAGACAGAACCAGTGGAGACAGCATAAATTCAGAGTCCGTGGAAGCTCATTTGGCTTTCTTCCCATTAGGATTAATGTGGTAAAATCTGGAGCTGAGATGTTTGTGGAGCTGCCAGTTAATGCTGCACATGAGCCTCACGATTGACACTTGAGTTATCTTGTGCTTGTTTGTAGACCTTCAGTACCAGTGCTTCCTGCTGCGTCAGGAGACGGCCCCCAGATGTGCTGAACTCCTTCTTGCAGAGGCATACCCTAGGCGGAAAGATGTTTCAAAGCCTCCTCTTCGTTAAAAGCCCCAATCAGCTTTTGTCAGGAGTCTGGGTGTTGGCATGATTCCAGGATCAGACAGACACATCAACTCAAACCAGTTTTTGATTTCATGTTCAGATCAAATATTATCTATATTATTAAAATATTGTGAAAAGGCTTTTTTTTTCTCCTGTTCCAAATAATGAATACTAACTTTTTTAACAGATTTGAACCAAAATTATCTTGTTGGTTGTCATATCTGGAAGTGGCTAGTCTTGATAAAATGGCTGTCCCATAAATATACAATGCTATTTCATCATTTATTTTTGTACTACCATGAATATGACAGAAAATAATGAATCATAAGTTTAAACCTGTGGAGCCTGACTGTCCTAGGCATTGCTGCTCGTACGGTGAATTGCAAGCTGATGGAAAAAACTGCTGGTCTGACCTCACAGTGTTTTACAAGTATTTTGACAGGGTACAAACAATAACATGGAGCACAACTTTGGATAAATTGGGTCCGTTGTATTCAGAGGGGGATTGATCTAAAGGCCCGAAAGTCAGGGGAAAGGCTGCATGGACTCTGAAGAAGTATAGAGCAGGTAAACACATGCACAACGTGACAAATCCTTCATTGGTGCTATTTCTTGTCCCAGACATTTCTTAAAAGAACAGTCGGCTCAAAACTGCAGTAAGCCTGAACAGTTTGGAGGGCAGGAGGAGGCTGATAATCTCCTGTGCTCTTAGAGCTTGAATAGATTTTCCTATTTATACATGGTGTTTAGCACAAAAGACAAGGTCTACCTCTGGTACATGCTATGATAGCATCTCACAAAGAGGAGACTTGGACTTCAGCCTGATGCCTCTTTCCGTGTGTGGCGAAAATGACAGCAAAAGGAAAAAGCCTTGAGGAGCAGCATCCTGACTCTTGACTATCCCTCTGGCGTCTTCCGGATTGGGGGTGCAGGCTTAATGGAATCCCCCCTCCTCCCCTATAAACCTGTACTAAATTTCCCCCAGACTTTCTTCCGGAATTATTTGTACAAACTGTGCATTTACTTAAATGGGTCAGGGGACCTGTTCCACTTTTTGTAAATATTATTTAGAGTATGTGTGCGCTTTTTGTTTGGGTTTTTTTTTTTTTCAAAGCAGCAATTCTTCTGAGTAAAACTGCCTGGTAATATAGCAAACATTTTTCTCTGCAAATGTGTTTTTATTCCATCCACCACAACGCCATCATGGTAGGTCTTCAGCATCTGCACCTGTATATAGGTTACATACAGCATTATACATACACCTTTTCACATGGTCATTTTCTCACTGGGTAGGCCAGAGCTGCAATTGGCACCACTTCTCTGCCAAAAATGTAACTTTTCAGAACATGCATGATGCAATCTGTATATACAACTTAAATCCTTGTGAAGGTACTTAGCTGTCATATTAATAGCTTTTTACTTTTTTTTTTAATACCAAATGAATTGGAGCAAAACAGGTTATCAAGAATGCATATTTTAAAAACATCACTTGAAAAGCCAGTAAAATTTGACTCATTCTCCCTTTGGAGAGAGGTATTTGAGAAGAAATGTGTTTTACTCAGAAAGAAGTATGCTTGCACTGGAAATATGAAGAATAAAATAACAACCCCTTAAAAAATAGGGAGCTGCCATATATTTGGGACTAGTGGTGTAGCAATATATAAAAATGCTGGGTTGTCTTCCTTGTTTTGTATTCCAAAAAGGTAAGCTCTGTATTGCCTGAGTTAGAAGTAGCAAACATGGTTTACTTGGGTTTACCACTGTCTACATGAGCGGTCAGACAACAGCCCAGATGGCTCCCTTCCATCTGGAAAGGATGGGCTTTTTGAGGGGATGGGTTGAAAATGTTCTGTAAGGTTTCCCTTTTGGCACTTTCCACATCCTGGACTGTCGAAGTAACAGATACAGCTGAGCTTCCTCTTCCCTGGGGAAGGAGTGAAGCTTCTCCCCACCTCAGCACGGCCAACTCTCAGAAGTTAGAAGGAACCATGTGTGTCCTCGCAGGAAACGCCTGACTTTACTGGAGACGTGTTAATGGCACCTGCTGTGCTTAGAGCTGCCTTTGGAACTTGTGAAAGGGAAAGAAGACCCCTTTCTCCTCCCATCTTTGCTGAGTTAAGGGAATTTCTCAGAAAAGTTAAAGCAGTTTGGTGTCACAAATCACTCTTCAGTTTCTGCCAAAGAAAACTGGATTAGTGTGTGCCTCTTTTGGGATTTCCTTCACCACCAGTCCAAGGGTCAGTCATAGAAACCATCCACCTTGCACTGCCATGGACAAGCCTCTGATCATCCCCTCCAGCACAAACTTACAGGGTGCAAGCTCAGACTGCTTTACTGTACATCGTTTGGGGACACCCATCTCTGAGGGATCCGAATGTTTTCTTCAAATATTTAGCATGCTCTGCTGCATCACCTTCTCCTCAGCAAGGAACCTTCTGCAAGCTCAAGGTGGGCCCACTGCTGTCATTCACAAGTAGAACACGTTTGCCCTGGAAGGTGTAAGACAGAGAAACCTCAGATGTAAAATTCTTCTTCGTTAGCTGGTGAAGCTGGGCAAACACTACCATGATCATCCAAGGAACAAGAAGCTGCTCTCGAGGACTGTTTGGGCTGCTTGGAGAGAGATGCTGACATGCATGAGCTGGAAGACCATTCAGAGAGAGAAGGCAGTGAACCGTCAGCTGACTCAAAGGTATTGCACATGGCTGATACAGGCCTTCCACTGGTGGCTGCCTGTTTAGTCTTACCGACAGTTTGCTTCTGTGGGGGAAGAGAGGCTTCCAAGTCATTGCAAAATCCATTAAGGGCAGAGTATGCAGAGACCACAGACAGGTCTGAGAAGGACAGCTTCATCCCTGTGTCTACATCAGTCTCCTGGGCACCCTCCAAGTCGTCAATGTTAAGCCTGGGGCTGCATCTCCATGTTTTTAACCTGGTTGCAGGTGACCCAGTATTTAAGAACTGAAATGGTTCACTGAAATGAAAAGTCTCTGAGGCTGAGGAGGAGTTCACTGTGGGCAAGCAGAACAGAGACTTGCTTCGTTGAAATGAACACGAAATGCTGGAGGCACTGCTGGATCTGCGTGTGAAGTCTCCTCGATCACTGTCTCTCAGGTCCTGCTGGGAGAAACCAAGATGATGACCAAGGCCTTTTGCATGATGTACCTTTTTTTGACCCATTTCTTTTGGTTGTTCAGGGACAGATTGGTGGCTCTGAGGAAGAAAGGCTGGCAGAGTGGTGAAGCGGGAATCTGTTGACACAGATGGATATGGTTGCTTGTTCTGCTTTGCAGACTTCCTACACCAACTGCGTGCTTGCTGCAGCCGGGAGAGGGAGAAAAGAAGATCACATTAATACAGAATTGGCAGTCTTACAACCGTAAGTCTCCGTTGCTGAGTTGTTACTGCAAATAATTACGAAGCAGACTTCATTCAGTATGCTTGCAGCAAATGTTTCACTTCAATAAAAAAGAGAAAGCACCCTGCCAAAATCCCAAATATTTACATAAGAAGCCTTGAAGACAACATGAAAAAATGGTAGAGGAGCCCTGCCTTGCGGGCTGAATTACACTAGCTTGAAATTCTCACTTACTATTGACTTGTTCAGATTCATTCATATTCTGTCTTCCAACATTACTGCCTTAGTGGACAGCTAAAGAACAAAAATGAAGAAATGGGAGATGTATGTTACCATCATTATTATTTCTCATTTCTTCCTTACTGTGGTGCAAATGTTTTTATTTTTTCCTCTGAAACATCAAAAAGCCTTTAGCAAGCAACCTCATTCTCTGTTGTCTCAATGGGAATACTACTTCTTTCAACTCTTTCACATTTTCTCTTTCACATCTGGTTAGTTGAACAGTGCACCCTTGTCGTGGTTTAACCTTAGTTGGCAACTGAGCACCACACAGCTGCTCACTCACTCCCCCCGCCCTGCGGTGGGATGGGGGAGAGAGTCAGAAGAGTAAAAGTGAGAAAACTCATGGGTTGAGATAATAACAGTTGAATAATTGAAATATAATGATGATGATGATGATGATGATGATAATAATAATAGAATATACAAAGCAAGTGATGCACGATGTGATTGCTCACCACCTGCCAACCGATGCCCAGCCAGTCCCCGAGCAGCGGCCCCCCCGCCCAGCTTTCCCCCAGTTTATGTACTGAGCATGACGTCACATGGTATGGAATGTCCCTTTGGCCAGTTTGGGTCATCTGTCCTGGCTGTGCCCCCTCCCAGCTTCTTGTGCACCTCCAGCCTTCTCAGTCCATAGAGCATAGGAAGCTGCAAAGTCCTTGACTAGTGTAAGCACTACTTAGCAACAACTAAAACATCAGTGTGTTATCAACATTATTCTCATCCTAAATCCAAAACACAGCCCTGTACCAGCTACTAGGAAGAAATTAACTCTATCCCAGCTGAAACCAGGACAAACCTAGAACCCGCTTGCTCTATTTTCTAGCTCCTAATGACTTTAAGGACAGCTTTGGACACCTAATTTGCTTGTAGACACCTAGACTGAAGATCTAACCTGATGGTTATGATCTGAATCTGGACCTGAATCTCATTCCTAGGGCAGGATTCAGTTGTCTACCTGCCAGACACTTGAGCATTTGCACAGGGACAGCAGCTGTGACAAATGGGGAGCCAATGTCCTTCTCAAGAAGCTGCTGGAGGCCAGGTGGCCTTCCTATGGGATTAGACTGACATGTGGGTAACTGAACTGAGCCCCTAGTGCCCGAGCAATCATAAGGTTTTTCATCATCTCACTTACCTCAGTAAGGCTTTTAGAAGTTCGCATTTTAAAAAGTTTAATTTAAATTCTTCTTACTAGAATTTCTCACATAATACAAAATGCTGAACAAAAGATGAACTATCCATTAAAAAACCTGAACCACAAACTAATAAAAGGTTTCTAATCACAACAGAAGTAAAAGAGTCTTCTAGGGTGAATAATGGATAAAGATGGAGCTTGATCATTTTACCAAAGAGATTATATGACATGACAGAAAGGGATGAGACCAAGGAGGTCCTTTGTATCTGCTGTCTTTAAAAGAACTCCATATATTGCTGCTTCTAACATCTTGCTAGTGCACAGCACTCTGTTAGTGACCCAGATCTGTCATAACCATCTTCTATTTTTTATTGCAGTCATTTTATAGGCAAAAAAGGATTTTCACATCTGCAAAAAATGTTTTGCTCATTTGTGATCATCTAACTAGAGGTGATTTATAGGACAGCCAAACCATAGGAGTTCACTTAGGCATTGTAGATTAATATCTATATATACATGAATGTATATGTAATGAGGTATGTTAATTCATAACCTATTTCTGTATAATATAATAAGCTGTTTTCCTTAATGCCATAAAGAATTAAATGAATTAATGGGTAAATTAGCACAGTAGTGTAGTAGTTTCATTAAGTGGTAAGAAATTGAGTACAAAAGAGTCAAATAAAGTAAGTCAAATTGTCAACAAAACATTAACCAGAAATCACTTTAGACCTCTACACGCAACATTATTTTATCTATGTAATAGGTGAGCTAATTTGTTTAAAAAATTACTCAGCAAGACAAAAGGCTTGTGTCCATGAAGAAAATACCAGCTGCTCCTTAACTGAAGACATTTCTGGATAACCCAGCAATAACAATACGACATGCTGAAAGTACACAACCAAATCACTGCACTCTTTTGATGAGTTTTTTCAAGAAAACACTCCTCATTATACTGCTGTTTGCACTAACCAAAGGTACTATTTTTTCTGTTCAGTAGCTCTGATATCAGATACACTAAATGGACTCAACCACCACGCTTGCTGAATCAACAGAAGCACCTCCAGAACACTTCTCCTACCTCTCAGAGAGAAGACGGTGGATTGCCTGACCATGGCTAGTTTTTATGCTATATCCTTATGTTTTCATAGACTTAGTTGATAATTTGGCAGATCAGGCATCCAAAGAAACCAAGGATCCAAGCAAGTGCAGTCTTCTTGCTTGTGAAAAGTTAAGGAGGCCCTTGGGACCACAAGGACTGGTAACAACTCGGACAAACTGTACCTGAAAACACAAGGCTTTTGGGGACAGATCTGACACATGCACTGGGGAGAGTTCTGTGGGCAGTACGAAAGCCTTGCCTTTACATTGCACAGATGATACCATCTGTCTATATATATAAAGCAGAGCCCACAGACTTCACAGGTAGGATTTAGTTGTCTAGTTAATACAGCCAATGGAGTCTGGAGAGCAATTCAGTTTTCCCTAAAGGAAAGTCCTGTATCTGGTTAGCCAAATTGCTCTCTAGGTCCTTGGGCTGTACTGAGTACATATCCATCGACTACAGTGAGAACACAGACCATAGCTCACACAAAAATACCTGCAGTTAGACACCAGTTTTACGTGTCTACAATCTGGAGCCGAACCAAATCCTGCAGAGATAACTCCCATATGTTCATTTTGCTTTGGTGTATAGAGGAGATATTTTGCACACTAGTAAAAGTCTCATGCACTTAGATGATGGTAATAGTTTGTTATTCTTATTTATTGACATAACTTTTGACACGTCTTCCAAAGAAAAAGTAATTTAATTTGGTCTCTCAGGTCACCACTGGTGAGAGATACTGGGTCTAATTCAGCTGTGTAATTGTAGGTACCTGCTGTATCCTGCCTGGTCTGCAAGCACAGACATGGGCCACTCCATATCAGGGATTTCAGTGCCTGGGAATGTTCCTGGGCACGTTTAATTTATTAATACAGGTAAAGTCTTAAGCATTTTGGGAATAAAGCACAGACACAAGAATAGCTGTTTTGAGCTCTTTCTAATATTTACAAACCCTCCAGTTTAAATCAGCTTGTGTTAGTTTTGGATTGTAGATATGCAACACACTGACTACAGGTGCAACCAAATTACCAGTACTCAAAAGGATGCTTACCCAAGGCATCGCCCACAAGGGGGTGGAGCGGAGGGCAATGCCGGGATAAATGGATGAGGTGAGATGAAACACCCCTGCTAGAAACCCTGGGGGCTCTCATGTAGGAACTTTCTAACCAAAATGCAGACGAAAAGTAGAGACTCAAAGGAAAGGGGAAATGCACTTCTAAGTGGGAACACTTGGAAGTGGCAACCTGCTCCGTGCAGCCGAACAGCTTTAAGTACCTGGCCTAACTGGAACATACTTACACTAACGAGAAAAATCTACTTTAGGTAAGCTATTTGTTTTAAGGTTTTGCTATTTTTAACCTTTTTCCTAGCTCTTTTAACGTTCCTGCGGACAGATAAGAGCATTTCATTTTATACAAAGAATTTGCTGTTATTCCTACTACTGGGTCACAGCTCCTGGTCAAGCCCAGTCGGCCTGGCAGGAGGTAATGGTGGATCAGCAAGGAGAAGGGGACAAGTACAGCCTGCCCTTAGGATGGCTGCCTGCAGGGCAGGCCAAGAGACATCACTAATGCAGCTTATTTCTGAACAGCTCTGTTTATAGAAAGAATTGTTTACCTCGATCCTTTTTTGTTTAGATGTGTTATGATTTAGAAGACCTATTTTCCAATGCTGCTCTTCATGATATGGGCAGAAATGGGGAATAATAGGGGGAGATTTTTTTAATACTTTCATCTTAAAGCAACATAACTGAAAACTTTCCTGACTCTGAGAATACCGGACTGCACAACTGTACTACAGGTAAAGTGTCAGAAGCTCCATCTCATGAAATACTAGTGAATAAAGATTACAGGCTAATCCTATATTGTAGAGAACTAGATTATGTGGACTAATAAGACTTTTCTATATCTACATTCTGTAGCTTGTCAAAGATCATAGAGAGGATTCGATGATTTAGCCAGGATTAAAACTTAGGCAAAACTAGCTCCTAGTCCTGTGCCAAGGCCGTTGACTGTGCTCCCTCGTACCACCCTGGCACGGCACAGGGAGAGCTGCATGCAGCCTGTGTGTTCATGTGATCGCTCCTCTTCGTTTTAACCTTACAGTGCCTGACAGTCCCACAAAGTTCAGACTGGACTTCCACATGTGACTGCTCTCGGGAGAAACCACGACAAGCAAGCGGGAGACGCTGATCTTCTACTGCCCTTTCGGCCATGGGATGCTGAAAACAGCAAGACCTATATTTGTGCCTTGAGGAGAGCGTGATGCACATACAGCTCCTCTTTTCAGCAGAACAGCCTTCTCCCTCCTCCCCAGTTCTTCCCTTGGCTTTGGAAGTTGTTGCATCTGCTTTAATTTTTCTGAATTTTTTTCTTTTTTAAGTCCTTATCTTCAGCCTTCTGACAGCTTGCTTTCTGCATTGCCTGTTACCTGGTTGCAGCCCGGCAGAGCCCTGCCTGGTACAGCCAAGCTGCCTGAGTCAGGCACAAGCGCGGCAGAGATGCTGGAGAGGGGGTCAGCCATCCGAGAGGGCAAAGACTCGATCCAAACCGATACGTTGATTTTGACTGAAATTCCAAATACAGGGAGAGAGATCTGTCAGACCTCGCTATAAAGACACACAACAAACCCGGCCATTGACTCAACTGACTGAGATTAGATTAGCTCTCTAACAGAACAGATTTTTTCATCTCGTGCTAATCTGCTGCTCATTTATAATCTCTGCACAAATCTTTGTGAAGCCTGGAGGGATTTAGAGTCTTTGTGTATTACAATGGGTTGCAGAAGAATTTCATGACGAATATTTGGGAATGCCATAAACAACTTGGCGCGAACCTCACAGAAATGCACTTTCGACTTCACTTGGGCTGCCTATACCTGACACAAAAAATCCATGAGTGTTCCTCCAGTCTATTTTAAGTTATGTGTTTTTTAAGAAAGCAGATAGTGATCTCATTATGCATTATCTGTATTAAGCACTGCCAGCAAGGCTCCAATGAGGTCAGAACCCAGCCAAACTGCCGGCACAGCAATGACATCACCATCTCGAGCCCAGATTTTGCCCGCCTTGCTCAATAGGAGTGCAATGGTGTTTGTTTAATTGTATTAAAACCTGGATTGATCCAGGAAAAAAAATATCAACACAAGAAAAAGTGGTAGAGGTTAGTCCTCAGTATCACCATAATAAGTCTTACTTGAAAGGCAAAATGTATTCAGAAGGGCAGCATATCAAAAGGCAAAATGCAGAAATTTTATTTAAAATTGAATTGAACATATTTGAAAAGTGGCAAGTACTGTGTTTACAAAACTAGAACAGGTGGGTGTCTTGTAACGCTAAACATATTCACTCTCAAGAGTTTTTGCTGGTTGTATAGTCATCAGAGATCTTACCATGCCATGAAACATAACTGCACTAATGGAAAAGACAGAGAGAAAGTACCTTAGGATGAAGAAAAACAACTAAAAAATCTCCTCCTATTTGAGTTAGTGACTGATTCGCTGTGTCCCCCCCCAAAACCAATCATTAGCACTAAGAAGAACCAAACACCTACGGCACTAAAAGGAAAGGAAAAATAGAGTAGCAGATTTTTAAGAACAGGAGGCTAGTATTAGACTTAGAGATCAATTAAATCAACTTAAGGGACCTCCCTTGACTGAATCAATTTTTACTCCAAAAGTCTGTCTTTTTCACCAGTTTCAACAGAAACTAAAAGTAATTTTTGTCAAGGTGCCCTGTGTACATCCTTGCTTGTCCTTGATGCTTTTCTTGCCTTTCTTCCTCTCTGTGTTCAGATCTGTTCTACCTGCACTATTAATTCAAGCAAGCTTGAAGCTCTTTTCTCACCTCCATTTTCCTTCTTGCAGACCAAACTGTTCTCTGCAGAAGTGCCCTCTCTTTGCCTGTTTTTGTCTTTCCTTTTCACCTTCTCTGTTTCCTGGTTTACTAGCTCATCTTTCTCTCTTCTACTTGTACTTAACTGTAGTGACTCAAGACTGCAGTAGTGGGACTGTGCTTTCTTTCCTTTATTTCCCAGAGTCTATAGATAGTAATGCTTTGAGTAACAGGGACGAGATGATTTAACTGCATTTAAGACTACAGGGGTACGTTATACCATTCAGTCTGACCTTGTGTTCATTATTTTACAAATCATTAAGCCATTCTTTACTGAGCCTGCTGACACTTTAGGCAGACAAAAGCATTTCAGTTTTCAGGAGATTAAATTGCTGTATGCTTCAGGCAGGGGCATAAGACAGAGGTGCCACAAAGCCCAAGGCCCCTAAAATGGTAGCAGATTGACTAATGCTCCTAGACTATTTACATGTTTTATCAAGATCATATGAATGCTGGTTGACCATCAAGGCACCCAAACTGGAAACTAAGGGAAGGATAAGGAACACTGCTTTGTGTTGGAGAGAGGAAGTGCAGAGCCGGGTGAGGTCTGGAAGGGTTTGGTGGGTCAGCTGAAGCAAATGCAACTGTGACCTGTGTCCTAAACCTCTCAACAGAAACAGAAGTGGACCCTGAGCCTCCAAGATTTGCCTCTCCTTGGCCAAGATAAGCTTGAGAGGCAAACCATTCCTCGTGCTGCAGAGGAGAGTAAAATGTTTCTTTTAGTCTTAGTTGGGGCTGGGAGAGGAAAAGGAAAAGCTTTGTCCTAACCTCAGATCTTGTAATTATTTTGACCTCAGCAGCTCAGTAATACCCACCCTTGCTGCCCATGTATCTAAGACAGGGTATTTTCTGCGTTGTCTGAGTCCTCTTGTCCCAGCTCCTTGCTTCAGTTACGGCCAGTCTCCAGCACTCTGTAAGAAGGCACTGTCTCTGCTCCCTAAAACACATCGCGTCAGTTGTGCATCATGGAAAAATCTCTCTCCCCGATTTCTGTGTTCAGCTCTCTTGAGTGTGAGGTTTGACTACAACCATACTTTTCATGCAGATATGTACATGTTTTAAATAAGCTGAGGGAAATAACGGCACTTTTGTTCTCCTCGTGGCCCCAGACAAAAGGGGACAAAGAGATGAGTTCATGAGTCTCACAGACACCTGTATATAATACACTGAATAAACAAAGAGGTTTTCAGCTATAAGCTTTTGATTCTTTTTTCTGTATAACGTATTTGCCGATGTCCGTATAGGCATGTAACCTTCATGCTGCTTCCCATCTTCAGGCATATTGCACTCCAAATGCCTAGCACAGAATGCCTTTATGCATGCAGCTGGCAGACATCTGCACCCCCAGATTGACTTCTGGCAACTCCAAGGACCTATTCAACAGTAACATACTGATCTTGTACATAAATGACTGCAGCTGACCTCATGAAACCCTTAGGGGATGACTACTGCCTGACCATAGATCTAGAGTACTCATTTTGTGCACCAAGCGATGGAGAAATCTCCAAGGTAGCAGAGACCTGAGCTTGCGGGTAGCACTAAGCAGCAGGTCAATCATTCTTAATGGTTGGGTCCGCAAGCAATCTTTTCTCAGAACGAAGGCTTCAGGTAATAAACCATGTTTCCTAAATATGATTATACCACTTCTAAACTCAAGATTACAGTTGGTAAGGTACAGGTAAGAAGAACATCGGCCGATTAACTCAGCAAATCAGCTAAAAAAATCCCTCTAACTAAAAGCTGTGATCAGTTAACATTTGCACTGTTATTTCAAGGATGATCTATAAAGCAACACTAGGCAGAAAAGAGCCACCCCATAAACAGTATAGGTTCATTAGCACAATAACTGGCATAAAAGCCTTACAATGCCAGGTCTGACTACCTTGTTTCAGGCAGGATTAGCATAGACTGGTAACAAATCACACATTTCTTGGGATTTTTATTTGTCTTGGCTTTCTGGCAATGTTGTTTGCTTCTTGGTGCTGAAGATGGTGGAGGGGGAGGGATTTCAGCAAGAAATTGGTTATTACAGGGTGAGTCAGGTACCTGAAGATAGGTGTTTGGTCCATTCTGGTATCTCCTAGGGTGCCTGCCTGGCATTCCAGGAGCGCACAGCCCTTCTGTAGGTCCTGCATCTAATCTGCCAGGACATCTCTTCTGGGCGGCTCAGGTACCCTTTGGCATGTAAAATGGCAGTAGGTCTTCTGCTTAAGTGCTGAGTCACTACCTAGGTGAGATACTAATTTGCTGTTGCCCACCTTTGTCCCAAGTATGTCTGCATGTCCCCCTTCATGCAGAGTAGCTAGGAAATTCTGCCAAAATGTTATTTTACCTTTCCTACCCTATGCAAAGACGTTCTCATAATTTAAAGAAGCCATCTGTGCACTTTCTTCTCTCTGCTCGCTATCCCTGCTTCCCAGACATGCATGGCCAAGCCAGTCCCATCAGTTATTAACCTTTCCTGCTTCCCACGTTGCACTGCCACGAGTGCAAGTTCATTAGCACTTCAGCTGTCTCTGTGCAGATTATGCCCAGAGGCAGCCAGGAAGTTGGACAAGACTTATAAAACTGGCAGTATACCAGTATATGGTATATTCTTAACTACATTATTTACATATTCTTCCCACTGTTCTGACAAGAGCTCCCCAGAGCTTCTGCTTCTGGCCTTAGCACTGGTGAAGCAGTGTGGGTGTCTTCCCGCAGGATGCAAACATGCTCTTAAGCCCTGCTCCTGCTAAAGCTAACTGAAGCTTACCCTTTGCCTCAGCTGGTATACAGCTGTACCCTTGGAGCTAACTTGCCAACGTGGAAAAGCTACTGTGACAAAATAATTTTGAAGGGCTTCCTTGCAAATGAAGGAATAGTTTCTGTGGTATTAAACAGACTTATCCTGCCCATGAATAACTTTATTTTCTCTTGCACTGACTTTATCTAAGCCCCTTGGTAATTGCATTTGCAAAATGGGTTAAGAACATGGATCAATCTGGCTGGCAAGTATCCAAGTCCCTGTAAGCACACCAAGAAAAACACAGAGGTCACATCTTGTTAGTCTAATCATGCAGGTATATTTAAACTTCAAACATTAAACACTGCCTGTAATTTAACAGGGATGTTAATCTACCATTTTGGGTATAATTGGTAATTTTAATCTGTAAAAAGGTGCAGTATCCATATGAAGTAAATAAAAATATTCTGATGATTACTAAATACCAACTGATGTGCAGGCTGAAAAACACTGGGACATCATTGTTTGGATTCATATAACTGGGAAGAAGTGAAAGTTGTTGCCAATGCTGTGGCATTGATAATATTGTTAATAGCAACACTCCGTGAGAAGTCAAAAGGTAGTCCTATTACTTTGAAAGGTAGATACTATAATTGTTTTGAATGCAGAGTGAGCTAAAAGAATATAAGGAGTCCACGGATCACCAAATCCAGTGTTTCCTATAACCCATGCTCCATCATATAATCCCTTTTCCTTAACTGACCATCCTGTCTTGAATTAGGTTATTAACCTGTTTGCACCTGCTGGGTGGCTGTTATGTAGTTGGCCATCAATATGTACAACTGCCAGCTTAAATCTATTTATCGACTGTTTTCTGTTCCTGTGCCAGAAGTCATTTAGTGAAACAGCCTTTTCCCGTTCCTGCTGTTTACCTTCTTGTATATTTTCCGAGCACAGTCAGAGCTCCCTTCAGACTTACTTTGGCTAGGCTCAGATGACCCTACTCTTCCAGTTTCCATTTGTAAGACAGTCTCTCCATCCCTCTGCACGGGGTGAGAGCCCTTCCCTGTACCCGCACCTCTCTGAAGTCACCTTTCTGGAGCCCAAGGCTGAAGACAGGTGAGGCCCGTGGGACCTTGTGCAATGGCACAAGCACTTCCCACACTCCTTAGGGGATACTAACTCTGGTACACACCAGAGACTGCACTTTTCTTCTCACGGCCGTGTTGCACTGGTGGCTTGTAGTCATCTGAGTACAAACAGGACATTTTCCCTTTGGTTTAGTTATAGAGCTCCACTTCTGATTGTACAGACTTGTTTAAAACCTGTATACCAGGACCTAGTCTTCATGACTTTACAATCGCGTAAGTTAGATCCAAAGTCTCTGTTTTCCCCCCATTTTGCATATATTAAACTTCTTTTGCTTCACCACACTTCCAGTGTGATAATTTCCATTTCTGTAACTTCATTCCCATTTGCCATTTTGCCCTCCTGTTCAGCATCATCATCCTCACTGAAAACAGAAATGAAAATTAATTGCACTTGGAGGCCACGCTTAGCAGGCTTTCGCTCTTCTCTTTTGGTGCATACGGCTAAAATCTTATTCTGATTTTCTTTGCAGGGTTTACCTCAGCCTGCTGTTCGGCAAGTCTCGCTTTACTCTGTACTGCCTGGCACCTGTTATTTCTGAAAATTTGCTGTTTTGAAATCGAAAGCCTTATTTAGAAGATCTATTGGGTTTTTTTTTACCCTTCCCTTCAATTCACTTGAAACCAGTGCAAGATCCCATAAACCAAAGTTATATCACATAGCAGAAACCTCCTGAAAAAGAACAGGGAAAAGGGGACATAGGTGAGTGTGGTTGCTGTGTAAAAGTTTCATGATGGCTCTTGTAAGCTTAAGTTTACGAGTTATCTCAGGCTAACACAGATATGCCTACAGTGCAAGCAGTAATCCCGACAAATTGGTGACTGTCTTGGCAGACGGGCAGGGACGCTGAATTGCCTCCTGAGCCCTACACGTGTGCTGTTCAGCTCTGGCATGGGGTGTCTCTGTGGGCAGCATCTGCAAAGCGGCATCGAAAGGTTTCACCACCACTGGGGTGTGACTCACCAGAGCACAGATGCCCCGCGCACCTGGATTTTCAGTCGCAGGAGCTACAAACCCAGAGGCACTGTGCTGCAGGGGGGTGTACACACCTCTCGGCACGCTGGGAGGTCTGTACAGTGGAAGGATCCAACCTACAATGCCTCTTCCACAGAAACAAGGTCGGACAATTTGACAAGCTTCATGAATGCAATTCACTCTAAAAAAATACCCTTTGAAATCTGAACAACAGTCTTCCAAAGGTGAGGGTCTGTGCTCCCTGATTCGAATGCTAAGCAGCAATAAATACCTCTGCAGTGCAGGAATGCACATTAACCTGGCTCTGGATTGCCACAGATGATACCCCCTCTGCAGGGCAGGCAGCTATTAAAAGCTTGCTGCTTGTTATCCCCTTTATCTCCCTCGGATGTGGTGTAGTGAAGCAGAGCATGCTGATACATTGCCCAGATATGGTGCCTACGGATGTCCTAACAAATAAACTCTCTTTCAGGACTTGGTTACGAGCACTTGAGATTAGTTCAAAAAGAGAGTCTGTAGGAACGTCTCTCTTAGACTGCTCTTCAGGGTGCATTTCTTTTCCTTCACCACCTCTCTCCCCATCCTGATAATCACAATGTGAAAGAGAGATGCATTTTGTCACCCTGTGATGCTAGAAAATAATGAGTACCATCAGGAATTCTGCTTGTCTTCCATAAAAATCTCACAACTGAGAGCTATTTTATAAACCCCTGTCAGTTCTGTGCCCGTATTTCTTACAAAACTACACCCATCAGCCGTCATTTCTCCACTCGGGCTCATAATTCCTTCTCTCCTCATTCTTTTAAACAGCTACCTTATCTCACATCACTCTTTGCATAAACTGAGGTTGACTGATATCTGGATAGTATCATCCACTGCTTTCCTGATTAGTTACACACACAGCAAGGGGTTTCAAGTTCTTTAGCGGTACTGTCCTGGCTCTTTCTCCTAGGACAGAGGAAAAAAAAAGCCTCCTTTTCTGGCTGCCATTGCAGGTTAAGCTTTCCTGCACAAAGCCAATAAATGTGCTTCTGTTTCCCTGTGTGCTGGACTTACCTGCAAAAGGATCCTATTTCCATCGTGGTCTTCTGTCTGCCACCTGCCTTCACTGATGGGGCTGCAAGGGTTGGGCAAGAGAGGCACAAGCTGCCCCACATCTTTTACTCTGAACTCCAGCACCGCTGACTCTGTCGGCATTGGCACCTGGCCCTTTGGAAGTTTTTTTAAAGAAAACTGAATGTCTATTTCCATGTTAGAATAGACAGGAAAAACACAAAAGTCTGCTTTTTTCTGGCATACTGGTCTTTTCAGTATTAACTCGTACAATTTCAAAATGTCAACAAAGTTTTCACTCCTGCAGTATATAGTGAAGCGGATAATTTCTTTCCCATAGTGCACTGGGCGAATGGCCCACAGAGGAGTCTCTGGAGCCAAAGTGTAAAAGTCCTGGCTGCATGGCATGTAAGGGATGAACTTCCCATGCACTCGCTCTGTGTGGTGGTAGTGCCAAGGTGGCCGCTGAAAGGTTTCGTGGAGCTGCAAGATCGGTTCTTCTCCATATTCCTCCTGCAGAAACAGAATGACGGCAAGGGCTGGCTGAGAAACACCAGCCTTACCTGGCTTCCCGCGCTTCTTGGGCACTCGTCTTTCTGAGACTCGGAACAGCTGGAGGTCTGGATGGATCCAGGCTAGAAGCTTATCGATGGCTTGCTGAAGAGTCTTGGATTCTCCTGGGTCTGCGATAATATGTACACTAACAAGGAATGGGTCTTGTATGCCTTCTACAGAAAGTTCACCTGAGAGTATAAACAGAAAAATATCCTTTAAGATTTGTAACCAAGTTGTCAACATTTAGGTGATCCTTAAAGGAGAAACAGTCTACTGAGTCACACTGGGCTTTTTTAAATCTCTCTCAAGCTCACCTGCAGTAAACTAAAAATAATGTACAGAGATATAGCAACCAAGAAAATAATCAGAAGACAGAGAAGTTTCATCAAGCATACCGTAAGAGTTGCTGTTTCTACTGAGGTAGCATCCAAAAGATGTTACCCAATGTGCATTTCTGTGTTAGAAAAGAGCTGCCCCATACAGCTGAGAGGTAGGAAAGACAAAATTACTGACGTAGAGTGGGGGTGGAAGGGACACTAATGATGTACAGAATGATCAGGGTGGACCGTGTTCATCCCACCTTGTTTTAATTTGTGCCAGTTGGCTCGGGGCATGAAAATCACACCACTGAACTCCACTCTATCACCTTGACATTGGAGTTTTCCACCCAGTTAATAGCGTTCTGTGTCCTGGAGGCAACTGTTTTAATAAGTAAGGCAAAGTTTGTAGGGAGAGGTAATATCTTTTATTAGACCAACTGATACAGTTGGGTAAAAAAACAGACAAGCCTTCAGGCACACAAGTCCTTCTTCAGGAAAAGATATTACTTGTCCCTACAAATCCTGCACTGTTTATATCTTCAGACCATCAAGACTATAATACTACTGCTTCAAGGTTTTTATAAGATTAGGGAAGACTCGTAAGAGCAGGGAGCACAAAAAATTACACTTACTCAGGGGGGAAAAAGAAACCTCTAGTTAACCTTGGGAATGTTCACAGGGGCTCTATCTGTTGCTGTCCCTGAAAACTCTTTGATAGCTCAGAAGCAGAGCAATGGCTGGTTGGAGGGCAGGGGAGAAACTGTCACTTCTGTTCTGCTGGAGCTGCATGCCAATAAAGGTGCATGTGAGTGGAGATCCAAGACAGTTTAATAAATTATCCAGGTAATCTGGATATTTCTGCTGAAATGGTTCCCCCTGTGTAGTGTTCTGAAACCACCTCCGTGTCTGAAACCCCGAGCCTGGGCACAAAGCGTAAACGTGTGAAGCCTTAGAAAGGCTTCCCAAGCTTTTCATTGTGCAGACCACATTTAATAGGGGGATTGTATCACAGGCTCTTTTCCCTCCTATTGGCAATCAGTATGAACCTCTCCCTCCTCCCTCCTGGCATCAGAATAACATTCCTGTGATACTTCAGCAATTGCTTTAATGGAAAAGCAGTATTATACAAGTATTGTATTTTACTTGTTTTTCAATACAGATAGCAGCAAGACCCAGAGAAAAGCTAGATGCAACTGCATAGCTTTCCAGAGATGACTGGTAAACATACCATCAGCCTCAATTTAGAAGCTGCAGAAAGATATGGTATGCAGAGCAAATAGTAAGCATGCATTTTGCCTAGGGGAGATATAGAAAAATCAAGTAAATAATCAAAAATACAATTACAGCAGAGTTCTCATATCTCTGCATGAAACGGTTGATGTGGAGTGACTTTGTCAGATGGTTAATGGAAGAAAAAAATTGAAGCAAAAAAAAAAATCTGTGTCATTATATGGCAAGAAGCTTTGCTGTAACAATTGTTACTGGTAGGCAATTCTTTGAGATATCCCCTGTGTGGGAGAAAGACAAAGGGGGTGTGGGGGGAGGTCCTCTCATGGTCCTTTACACGGGACAGCAGGACAGGAAGGAAAACAAATTGCAGAGGACAGTGATCTAATAAAAACAGAAAGAAAGTAATCGCCATAGCTACGCAGCCATTCGTTTTCTAAGTCTGGAATAGAAGATGTTCAGCTCTTTTCTCCCTCTGTTTCCTTTGTTACACAAATGCTATCAAAGCCTGCAACAAGTGACAGGCTTGATATTTATGCATATAAATGACTGCAGCTCTGAAAGAAGCCTGGACACAACAATGTGAAGCAAAGAGCCATCGTTCCTGTCGGCTTCTTGCTCTGCATTGAAGAAAAAATCCCTGAGCATGGCTTTTCTGCCCTCCTGTTGCTCAGCATGGTGCAGGGACACTGAATGGCTGAAGCATTTTTCAAAAGTGGAGCCCTGTGGGAGCCAGCCCCAGCATTAGTATTCTGCAGTCATCGCTGCCTGTGCCCATCAGAACCAGATGCTCGCAGAGCCAGCCTCAGAAGACCACCAAAGCATGGCACAAAGCCATCGTTAGGAGCTAGGGTTATACGTACAGCAGAGCAAATCATCTTCTTTTGAGCTAGAAGCAACTATGCCGAAGGGGGAAAAGTGTAACAAAACTGTACAGAAAGAGCTTCAGTATCTATTTTACGTTAGCAAAGATGCTTTTACTGCAACACTTTTACACCTTTCATTATATGGCTTCTGAGCTTATAAAATGGCAGCCCTTTCTGTTTTGGTAAGAAAAAGAGAAACAGAAGAAAAGCAGAAACATGAGGCAAGGAGCTAAAAGAAACTTCCCCGGAACTGATGATAAGTTGCAAATTGTTTCTATGTTACCAACAAGTCTTTTCGCTTCAGCTGACAAGGAAGGGGGGAAACGACACCATTTCTCACGACACAGTTCAGTTTGCCCCCGGCAAATTGTCACAGAAGCAAATGAAAGCTCTGCATATGTATTAGCCTTCCTGTGTTACTAGTTAATCCCACAGAAAATATCAAAATGCTGAGGCATCTATTTGAAAATAAGCTCCACAGTTCTCACAGCTATTACATTTTTTTCTTTCCTATGACAGAAGGGGATTAGTTCTCTTTGAGTTGGCAAAGCACTAACATTGCTAAGAGCTAATTACTACCAGGATTGAAAGAGTATTTTACAGTTCTAAACTTTTTACTCCTCTGTTAGGTAGTATTAACCACCCATGAGAGGTTAAAGCAAACTGTCAGCCCAAATGCTGCGGGGCTGTCACACTCGATGTCCTAAAGCTGAGAGCTGAAGGTGGCTTGATATTTTATGACTGAGCTTTGGATGGGTCCTTCTCTACATATTATTTTTATTTTGTTGCTGATGCAATATTGCTGAGCGGAGAAAAAAGAAAGTCCTGCAAAGCAGAATGGCAGTCTTGCCCTGTGGTTCTTCCTCCCCTCCTTTCCCTGACCAGAAACCAGGATCTTTTAATCAGAAAGACAATCCAACAGAAAGCAGTGGGTGCTGTCAAGTCTGTCTGTGCCAGCTGCCTCATTTCCGTACGACTTCACTGAAATTCAAGCTGCCTTGTCTTGGGGACAAACAGGAGAGGTACCTGTCTGTCTAGCCCAGTTGCCTACGTCCCCTGCTGAGTGCATGGAGAGAGGATGCTGCCTCTGAAAAACCTGCGGAGGATGATCTTGCCTTCCTAATTCCTTTCCTCCCCCATCACTCTGTAGGGAACAGCGGTGCCTGCAGAGGACAACCTTCTTGGCATCCAGAGCTGCCCAGCCCTCGCCTGGCCGGAGGTGCCTAGCAGGACGGCTGTGACAACAGTGGTGATCTAGTGACACAAACACCCACGGGTGAAGTAGGAAGCAATGGGTTAAGTGCTCTGCTCCCTTGGGATGGGGGGGTGAGGGGGGCAGCCACCACCCCTGAGAGGTGCCATAAAGATTCGGGTATCTGGTAACATCATCCTTGCTGCAGCTGGCCAGGAAGGCAGGGCTCCTGGCCCAAAGCAGGCACAAGCAGGTGTAACCTCAGGTCAGCAACCCTAGCAGCTGGGAAGCAGCCAGGCTCATCTAGAGGTACGGGGACCCGGAGCTACAACTCCTTCTCCCCGGAGTATGTACGCATTTTACATTAAACCACACAAGAGGCAAAATGTCCCTAGAAGAAACGAGCAGAGTTTTCTCCCATGCCACCTGAATAACCCTAGGTTAGAGAAGTCTCCTTCTCGCATTTGCTTTTTGTCCCCAGGACTCTTGCACACCTGGCTCCCGCAGAACGGTTACTGGGTTATCTGGCCATGACCTGGCAGTCTGGTCCCTCTTTTACGCTGTGAGAGGCCCAGGTTGCATTCCCCCTGGAGCTACCCTGCACAAAGACCTGTCCCTTCTCGGGGCAGCTCCAACCACTTTTCTATTTCAGAAGTCACTACCTTCAGCAGTCTTGATGACATCTGATTTTCCAGGCTTCTCCAGTGGACTTGGCTGGAAATCCACTGACTGCCTAAAACCAGCCCATAGGAGAGCTTAGGAAGGAGATAAGTACCTGTCTCCCTGAAATGTCTCTCCTAACTCTGTGTTGGTGAATCAAGATATGGACCTCTCAGACTCACCAGGAGATATTTAATGAAGCGCTACCTACAGGGTTAGGCAAACCTAGTAAGTATGTGAGCTAGGATGGAGTCTATGGCAAAGAGATTTTAGGCAGACTGGATCCCGGCCCCAGTTTGTGCAAGGGAAAGTGCATTTCCAAACTGTGGCAGATATTTTCAATTTTCTAGCCACCTACATTTTCAATCTTCTATTCAGGAAACTCAGAGGAAGTATTCAACCTATAAATATTTTTTTTAGGTGACCCACAATATTGCATTGAGAATCGGAACACTGGAACACGAACTTCCATTTTCCTGCTGTGGCATGCTGCTTCATGGGAACCAACGCCTGAACCTCTCTTACATTGTACAGACTAGATTCCTTTATCACTACATCAGGCAGTAAGATTTCACATTTCATTCTGACCAAATTGCATGATACACTACAGGAGATGTAAATCAGGCAATGGGAGAGGGTCAGAGTGAATGCGCCAAGCTTCTGAACTGCAACTCCCATCGAGCAGTACTTCATTATCAGGAAATAATTGCTATCAGGAAGTAATGAAATAATTCAAACCTGAACATTACAGATCAGCATGTTTTGTTCACTGTTAATAAATCAAAATATTTCAACTGTGAGAACGTAAAAAAAAAATAATCACTGTATAAATAATGTCAGAAAAAAAGCACTATAATATTTCCTAATTGAAACTTCCCAGGATTTCTGTTGCACAGAAAATGTCAATATTTCCCTATTTCATTCCCATTGCAAAACACAAAGAAATGTCAAAATGGTAGCATTTCTCACTGAACAGGACTTTCACATTTTATCTGAGTCCAAGGCAAGACTGACAGTTTTAGGTGTATTAATTGAAAGGCTCATGGGCCGACACAAAGACAGAGGCCATTTTCAGAAACAAGGAGCATCACTTTATGGGCAGCTGCAACAGGAGCAGTTACTGGACACCTCCGGCAGCAGAACCCATTGCTAGGTCATGCTTTGATGAATTATGCAGCATCAATAATCTTTTGAACAAGCAGGATGTGACAGATTCACCAGCTCCTCCATTCTCTTTCCCCGCTGTTTAATAGCGTCTGACAAATGCAGGGCTGCAGGATAATGTGCTTCTCAGCATGCCCTGCTTTGCACACCACCTCAAACTCATGAAGGATGTTCAGAAGCAATAAGAAAGGGGATATTCTGCACAGCACAGCGGCAAGAGGAGAAACCTCTTTCACGCTCCCATCAGAGCAGCATTTTCCTGTGGAGCTGCAGTTGAATGTTCTCTAATGGAGATAATGGTGCCAGGATGCTCACTCCTCCATCCGTACTAAGGTAGTATAGACAACGTACAGCAGACCGGCATACTGACAAGCATGGCAAAATGGTCAATCTGCTTCTCCAGATGGGCACATGATATAGGCTCTCTGAGCTGTTATCCAGTTGCTGTAGAACCAAAAAAAAAAAAAGTATTTAGCAAAATTAAAGCTGGAAAATTAAGCCCATTATCTGCCTGATGGAGATAAAAAGCTTTCTCCAGTACATTAATATGAACAGTCTTACGAGATGTCATTGCCCTTAGTGTACAGCATGCAGCCAACCCTGCAGGAATGAATCTTATCAAAAAGTGATACTTAATGCCCACAGAGGCCCTGCATGATCAAGCAAAGGCAATGGCAGATCTCATCATGTGGTACGTTTGGTGTTAGATGGTGCAGCAACTGCTGAAACTCCCCACTGTGCTACAGCCCCCAGTGAATTCTCATCCCTCCCTCACCAGCTACATTCCCCTGCCTTGCCTAAGGGTAACCTCTCATGCTCAACTTAAGCTGCTGTTGAAAGGGGCCATCTCACTCCATCTCACATCCTTCATCTCTCCATGCACTCCTGCCCACTGCCTTATGTTGGCCTGGATACTTGTGTAGCTACACATCTTAAGCTGATCATGCAACTGCACCCTGACACTCGCTCTCCTGTTTGCAGTCATATGGTCTATGGTGCCAAGATCACCATCTTGGCTTGCCTTCAGAACCATATGGCCCTCATCTTCTTCACAGGAAACACAACCATTGTGTCCCAGAGTCATCCCATGGAAGGTTAGGTACCTAACAGATGTCCCTCTAGCAGGAGGCTGGCTGTCCTGGGCTACTTTTGTAGTCCATGGTGAGAGACAGAATCAAACCTCAGATAAGGCCCATCACTCTCCACTGTCCACAAGTGTAGTGGGAACCATGTAACTCTACTTCCATCTCGGGCACCTCAGCTATGCAACTAAAATTGGGAGGAAAGTTTGTGGGTCTACATGCTTACCTTGAAGATCATTCTTCTAGTATCTTATCTTGCTGTACCACTTTGTCAACAAATGAGATGCTTTTGTGATGAGCGTTATGGAAGAAATGCTCTTGAACTATGTGATTGTCATGTCTTCCATTACATCCTCCAAAACCAACTTCTTTGACTCTTTAGTCAGGATGCTGACTGCTCATAGCAAGGCAAACAGGCAGGGACTCCTTAGGTCACAGATACACTCTCAGCTCCTATTTCCCTCTTCTCCTCATTCACAGTACTGCAGCTTTCTCACTTATCCCCTAACTACCTGGCAGACAAGAAGCAGTTCACACTTGGTATAAAGGTATGTGTGTGCTGCCTGTGGGCTGACTGTCCAGCTGTAGGTTAGGAGAAGAGGTAACTTGAACTTACATTACAGCCTTTTTTCTCCATGGAGACAAAAGTTTTTCCCACTGCCTTTCATCCAGTTCTGACAAAACCTGTGGGAAGTTAGTGTCTCTATGAAGAAAGATGGCACAAGTTCACATCATGTTTCCCTTCAAAAACAGGCTAAAAAGAAAGGGACAGGAGTGCCACATCGTGTTTCTGGCTGTGTAATCCCATGTCCTTGACACTACAGCTTTCTCCTTGCTGTGTCTGTGTGTTCTACCTAGGCTTTATGGAGCCTGTAGGCATGTCAAAGCAGAGGCTGTGCTTTACTGTATATTAAGCACCCAGCAAAAAAAGACCCCCAACTCTGAGAAGGAGGTGTATGGGATCTTCACGCAGACAAACTGTGGGAACCCACAGTGGGTGCTTTCACACCATGGTTACAAGCAAGCAAACTGCTTGGCAGTTCCTCACAAACACACCCCAAGATAAGGATTTTTCCACCAATGCTGTGATCTTCTCCATGAGCTCTTTACTCTTGCTGCATGATGCTCTTGCAACCTGATGTTCTCCTCCCTCAGAATATGCTGCTGACACCATATGTTACATTGGCAACAGCAGTGCTAGAAATAGTCAGAATTTCAATTTAAAAAAAAAAATCCTTATCATCTGCTTACCCCCTGGAGAGCACTGAAGTCTTACCTCAATACTCTCCTCAACCACAGACTTAGCTACTAACCTGCTGAAAAGCAAGAACCCCAAAATGTTGGTGTACTCATACACCTTCAGGGATATTCTCCTGGATGTCAACTGTTGTCATTTCCCCTCTTCCCTCCCACACAGCTCACCACAATTTGAGAGCTGTCTTGGTGTCTCAGTTTGCACATTGTCCATGCCACAAACCAGATTCACATGATTTGGCATCTTCAAACTGTCTTCACTGTCTTAGCTGTCTTCACTCAAAAGCCACAATCTACCTCTATTTGCCCATCAAGGGGCTCAAATGGCTTCATCACACAGAGATTAATTCTCACAGGAGACCCAATACCCATAAGAGAAACAGTAAGGAAAATTTCTTTTGATACCCTGAAAAGTATTCCCGATCTGTGGAAAACAGCTAGCAATTGTCATTCTGTGTCTTTTAGAAACACACAAGAAGAAACAGTACTCAGAAACCCCCAAGTGGGGAACTGAAGCACAATGGTGAGCTGCTGCTCGCAGGATTTGCCTAGAGTGAGTCCGGTGATGCTACTGGCACGAATGAGCCTGGGCCATCAGGGTAAGACGCGGGACTTTATGTAACAGCCTATATTGCTGCTAAATTCAGTCCAGTGGAGAAATACAGGGAAGGTCCATTAATTATTAATGCTCAACTATTACATTAATTTGTTTTATTGTTCTTTTATATTGTATGTAGAATTAAAAAAAAAGTCGCCTCACTTTTTAGGGGGGTAGGGAAGGGGAGAGGGCCTGAAATTGAAACAGAGTGAGAGCAGCATTCCAAATGGCTGCAGATTTCCACTTTAGAAGAGTTAAGCTTTGCAAAGATGCACGTCCTTCCCAATCATAACATTTTCCTAAAGAAAGATATGGATCGTTGTACTTGGCAAGAACCCAGACACCAATCTTTGGTATTAATATCAGATTCTGTACAGAGTTGCAATGTGCAGTAATTCAGTAAAACTCCCATCAGCAATCACCAGTAAATCAAAAGCTGTACAGTGCACGTCAGCATTCAAACTGCATCCAACACCATACTGTTCAAAGTCCTTTGATTGCAAGCACTGTATTTTCTTAAAACCCGACTCCTATGTAAAGCTGAGATTCTCAAAAATATGTTTTTTATAAAAGGGCAGAAAGAACATTGCCTTAAAAAAACCCCAAGAAATGCTGTACACTTGAGCAGCTGACAAATTTGGTCCGACAATGAGCTCCATACCTCACACACTGTACTCTACTTAACTGAGAGTGTGATTTTATGATGGGCTTAAGACAATTTAAGACTTCACTGCTGGCACTCTTCCCCCTACTATTCCCAGCTAAGTGTTTCCAGTGCTTCCCATGTGTCAGGTCTAGGTGCAAGCTGAAACAGCTTGCTGAACAGACTGAAAAGAAGCCCTCAGACAAGGAGTAATCAGGATTGTGCCTTCTGGTGGCAGACAGAGAACTGATCTGGCTAAAAATGTTAATTTTCAGGCAGACCTCTTCTTTTACTCAGTTTGCGCTTTTGCACAAACCTTCCTGGTATCACAAAGAGGTGGCAGGGAAACCCAGCCAGAGAGAAGGCAGAAGCCACAACAAAGCATCTACACTCAAGACATATCCAAAGAAAATACGGGATCAAACCCTAAGGCATGGTCAAGCATTGCCATGTTTGTGTATCTGTAGACAATCAACAACATTAGCATCACAGCAAAGGAGCCATTTGGATTTGACAGTAGTGGAAAACTATTTTGAATCTCATAATCCTTTCAGCCGACAGCAGTGTGCGGTTCAAAAGACCTACCCCATACCAGCGGATGAAAAAGGGAAGCAGTAATAGAAAGCATGCTTTGTCAGCAGTGCTTCACCCCGATCCCGTACGGCGGCAGCCAGGAGTCACCTGGTAAACATTTCATGAACCTTTTAGAAATTACAGATACAAGATTTTTTTTCTGAAACTATTAATCAACTATGTGGTACCAACAAAAATGAGGCTGGCAGTGGACATCTACTGCTCTAGAATGTGGCGTGCACCGATTACCAAATGTCCCAGTTCCCCACCAAGCTTGCATAAATAAATTTTATTTATTTATCTTAAAAAGTTCAAATTAAAGAAAATACACCACGATAATGTACTGCAGCCATAAAATGAGGAAACTAGTTGTTGGCATTGTCAAAACAGCACGCATTTAGTAGAAACTGCCTTAACAGCTTCAGCCTTCGTAAGTGTTTTGTCATTTGACTCGGTGAGTCAGATGGCTTTTCCCGTTCTACCACAACTAGTGCCTCTGAGCCAGGAGTTGCTATGGGACAGATTTATTTTTTTAGCTTCCCTCTTTGGGCTTTAACAATTCAGACAGACGTCTCAACAATTTCCAGATCATTCTCATCACTGTACCGGCTGAACTTGGAATGCTAATATCTTTCCTGCAACCCATTGCTCAGGGTAAAAGAACCACTAAATGGCTGCCTGGATCCTTGTGGTTTTCTGGGACAGCAGCAGTAACACTTCCACAGAGGGAAATTCAACCCACATCACCTAATAATCCAATTTAACTTTCTCTGAAATCTTTCCTATAAATTTTTACTAGAATTGTGTGGCACTCAATAGCTCAGCGTCTATGAAAGATTTCCCATGCTTCTGAATCGTGCTTGGTAATGAGCAAGAGGAAATATTTGCTTATGTGGTTTTGATTATGACTATGTGTGCTTAGAAAAGGAGCTAGAAAAACATTGTCATTCATACACGAATTATTATTATTTTTTAATAACTAGTCCAGTTTTTATCTGCTGTATCTGTATGACAGGAAAAAAACCTGACTGGATGTGGTCAGAAGACAATATACAAACCACAAAAACAGAGTTTTGACAGTTCTGGTCCAGTAAGTGTTTAGGGTACACTCACACCCCCTCAATACAGAAATCCCAAGCTACCACTAAGCCAGTAGGAAGTAATTTAAGCATGGGACACGCAGTTTGGTGCGTGCTAAATGATCCCAAAGAATGAAACTCTGATTGTAACAAAGAACAGAGATACACGGGTTACTCCAAACTAAATACATTTAAACAGGAACTTCAGTCTTTACAAGGGGAAGGGCATGCTTGTGGTTAATGCCACACACTTGGCATGCAAAAATCAAATCTAGATTTGATTTGAAGCACAGTTACACATTCGTTTGTGCATGTCCTTACACATGACTGTGCCTCATTTCTTTTTTAGCTTCTCTTTCTGGCCACTGGCCATCTTTAGTCATGTCTTTAAGGGCACGTTTCCTCTCTACTCCTTACGCTTCTAAATAACCATGTGCAGTAAGACCAACCTCAACATACTATCTCCCTACTAGAACAGCATCCTAACCTCAACTTCTTGAAAGGTAAAAGTGCAGATAACAATGTTAACGCAATATCAACATCTCCAGCATGGTTTCCAGGCGATGGTGCTCGGCAGCAGTGATAACTCCGTGCTGTTCCTGACATAGGCAAGGGTCCATTTGCAGCTCCTGAAAATCAGGATGCATCATCTGTGGATGCTTGTGGATAAGACTGGGATGCTGGTGGGGCTGGGAGGCGGGATCGTGCTGTGTGATCAAATACCATAGCAAAACAGGAAGAATTTGATTAAAAATTATGCAACTGCGAGGGAAAATTAGGGACTGGAGAGCTGATGTTGCTCCGGGCTGATGATTCAAACTGAAATACAGGAAATTCTGTTTAAACATAAGAAAAAACTTTTTTACTGTGAGGGTGGTCATTCAGTGGAAGAGGTTGCCCAGAGAGGCTGTGGGGATATTCAAAACATGATGGGACATTGCCCTGAGCAACCCACTCTCACTGCCCCTATTTTTAGCAGAGGGCTTGGACTAGGCAATCTCCAGAGCTGCCTTCCAACCTCAACTTTCTGTGGTTCAGTACTATACATTTCTATCCTGTATGCAAGCATTTCCTCCATCATCGCGGTGGAATTCGATGACAAGCGGCTACATAAACATGTTTTGCACAGCCAAAGCCTGCTAGGTGGCATGTAGCAATGACATTTTTCTTCTTCACACAGCCACAGTGGGAAACAGCATTGCTCTTTACCTCTAGCAGCATAACACAGGCCAGGGAAGATATGCAGAAGATGCTCACTATATTTTCCACAGGAGCTGACACTTCAGATTTCACTACTATATAAGCCACCTGAATTTGCAACACTGACAGATGCTGCAGGCTAAGAGCTCTACATGATTTGGGTCCAACTTCCTCTTCCATTTTTCCTCATACTTTAATTAGTCTTCCTTTTATAATAACACCTTCTGGAAATGCAGCATGATGTTTTTACAATTGTATTTAATACAGCTCGTTGCCAGCCATTGTAAAAGCATCTCAGTTCTCTATGGAAATAAGAAACAATATACTACAGTATATCTTCATATTGCAGTAAAAGAATATAATTATATCCTTACACTTACTAAATTACATTTTTTTGAGAAATATACTTAGAAGATACCCAGTCCAGCAGTGCCTGGGTCAGAATGGGTTTGAACTAACCTAACTTAAAGAAGGCAACTATATTATAAAATTTTAGCTTTGTGACAGATTTTTAAAAGCCCAAATCAAACCCAGCCCCCTTCCCACTCCTGGTTAGTTTTCATCACCTTTAACAGTTAAGGCAGCCAGATTTTGAAATGATACACAAGTAACGGGAAGCCATTTCTCCATATGCTGTTGTTACAAGGCACCTATACATCTGCATAATACTATAGATCCTTACACTTCTGTAGCTCTCATTATCTCTGCAACCAGGAAGGCTACATCTTTTGGTTTTTTGTCGAAAGCTCCATTAGTGCCCATTTTGACAGATGCGATCCCTCGGTCTCTGGAGTGTTTGGTAACAAAAATTCTTAAGAACTAGAAATGGAAGAACTTCTGGAGACATTGACTTTGCTCTCCTCTATAAAAGACCTAGTGCTCAGGCTGGATCTGACTCTCTCTTTTATTCAGGGATACGCTTTCCTTTTCACATTTTCTTCCCACAACGCTTACAACCTAATAACTCGAATAGAGAGGGAAGAGGAAGATTCTTGCCAGGTAACATCAAGAAGCAGATGCCATGGTGGGGGGAAAAAAAAAAGAGAAAAAGAGACAAAACAGAAAGAGCAAAAGAGAGAGGCAGCACATTGTTACACGCACACGGTATGGAAGTGGTGTGAAAACTGTCATGTAACTGTGGCTTGGCAAGCTCCAAGCATGGATGGGACAGCTGGCGTAACACTGACCTCTCACAACCTACCTGATGGACTACATTGGCACCTGAGTAGTTTTTGATGGGTCCTCAGAATGACAGTGCACACAAATACGTAATTTCTACTTCTAATGAGGCCCTAACCTCACAGCTGGCTTCAAAGTAAACACAGTTACTCAAAATGAGAGCAGATAAATACAGCACTGAATCAGCAGAGAAAGGTAACGCAGCTTCAGGAAAACAAAGGTTTACCTCAAATTCAGGACAGCACTATCTTTCGGGCAATCATTTTTTTCTTATTTGAATATTGTCAGTTGACTACTGACATTAACTTACCCTAATTGTCTTTAATGACAATTGCTAGGTGTCTAAAAAAGACTGGGAATAAGTCTGAAAGAAAAAGGACGTCGATTAGGGTATGTTGTCTTGGACTAGTTCAGGGTGCGTACACAAACACAGGGTTTCAAGGGGCTTTTCATAAACAGCAAGTACTGTAGTGCTGGTGATTTCCCATTCCCCATGGCCAGATCCAGCACAAAGAGCAAACACCACTCAGGAAAGAAGATCTACCATCCAAAATGCCATTAGGGCAGCCTATTTCAACACACAGCTGGTGCATGGAGGTAAGATACAGCCTTAGCGCCTCACCCTGCCTCTGGAATCAGGAATAAGAGAAACCTTGCCCTCACTAGCCCTCCATAAAGACTGCAAGTTTTGCACATGATGACTCTTGCCACTTGTAGAGAAAATAGAGTCCAAAACCAGCCCAGGGAGCTGATGCAGATGACACTGACAAAACATTGACCAAACCCCAAAACAAAGATCTGAATTTATACTAGCATAGGAACAGAATACCAAACAGAAAAAAATTTATTAAAAAGAAACATGCTTAGTAACCCACATATTTGTAAATCTGCCAAAAGAAACTGTCTTGTGCTTAATTTTTAGAACCAGAAAGTGGGTGAAATTCTATGGGTTAGGAAGTATGTGCAACACAGAAATAAAATTTTAATGTCCCAGTTCTCAGGTTTACCGTGGAAGAATACAAACAATCTAAAAACACCCCAGAAGGACTCAATCATTTCCCAGCTGCTCAATGAAAGGCAGGGGAGCAGGGAAACGTGAATTACCAGCTTTCCAACTGCAAAGCAGGTGAGTGACAAGCCCTTTACCTCATTGAGAAGCACAACATGAACCACCGCGTGCTACAGGGTTTTACTATCTCAAATGCTCTAAAATCTGCCACAAATTTGCATCTTATCCCATAGGGCCAGTTTTATGTTTCATTTACTGACTTAGCTGGAACGCTACAAAGGTGTATCCAGGCAGCTCCCTACTGATTGCCTAGCTGAAAAATGTTGGGGGGGGGGGGGGGGGGGGGGGAATCGCTCACTTTCACAATTATTTCTAAGACAACCTGGTTAAATTGGCTCCAGAGCTGACTAGGTATGGAATATTTCAAATGTTACAAATCACAAAAGTCTTGCTTCAAAATGCCCACTTCTGTTTTGAGTCTTTCTGAAGAGCCATTATCATAAATGCAAAGATTATGCAGAGGAGGAAATAAGCAGCCCCCATCAAAACTCCTCCTCCCTGGTTGAAAAATCATCCCCGAAACACATAGCTCAAAGCCATTTGAAGATAATTAAAATGTGGATGTGCAGAGACTGTTGCTTATTGTGCTGACCAACAGTAATTAATTATTTCTTTGTGATTCCAACTGTCTGTATTCATATGCCATCTATGGTCTTTATATTTTGGTATTATGTACTTTGGGTAAAGGTCTCTTCTGTGTGTGTAAATTGTCTAGCAGAATTTCCTCTTGTATATGATTAGGGATCCCTAATGGTAACTGAAAACCATAATTGAAAAGGTAATTGAAAATATGAGCAAAAAGAAACTTAACACATTTTCTAGATTAATGAAAAGCACATCAATGGGCAAAACATCCTAATAAGACAAAGCACACCTCCTGCTAAAGAACAAAGGGAAAAGTGGCTATACACACCAGAATTCAGGGAAAAAAATGTCAAAATTAATTTAGCACTTCTCTTCCTTGAAATCACACTGCTGAACCTTTCAAAGCTGTAATACCTCAAAACCCAGCATCCAGCAGACAGGTTTGCGTGGCCTATTTACTCTGCTCAATAAGAAAAGGCAAAGTGGCACACTGTCACCCTGACAACAGCCAGAGCCTGCATGGCAGATTAACTGCTGCATTTTCTTGCAGAAATAAACACACTCTACAAACTTTGGTACTCTTTCCCAAAGTACTTGCTGTACAAAACCACAAATGTTAGACAAATGCTGCCAGTAAAAAGCATTTTTGGGTTACCCGAAGCCAGGACACAAGGGCAAAGCAGAAAAGAACTGAGATGCTGCATAAGACCCAAGGTCCAACCAACTCACCAGGCAGGGCTTTGAACTGCTGAAGTAGTACATCGCCCACGATAACTGCTGCCATATGCTTAGGGAATAAAAGTACTAGAAATAACACATGTACAGAATGATCCTTCCATCGCCATATAGCAGCCGATGAGATTTTACTTCCGACTTGGGGCGTCTAGGGTTCCTGTATACTTTTGCATTGATGCAAAGTCCTGCAGTTTGTTCAGCTGCTGTCACTGCAGCAAGTGATATAGGCAGCTATAGTTAATTCACCTGCTAAATCTTTCTTATCCTTTTCTCAGCACGTCTGTGGAAAACTGTTGTCCAGTGGAGTTCATCCAGAAATTTAGAAGATTATTAATTTATTAAACACTGAAATCGGAGCCTCATTGGTACCACCGAATAAGACCCCTGTAAAACCAGATCAGCCTGTAATCCTTCTGGTTTACATAAACTCCACTTCATTAGAACAGGAGCTTCAGATGAAGCAGCTGTAGGTAATGGATATTCTTCGCTTTTTAATTTACAACAGCTTACTTTGTATTATGTTAGGGCCTAACAGTGTTATTGATTAGACTGCTTTCTGCACTGTGAATTATACCACTTGCTGAATCTTTTCCGCAAAGAAATTAAAATGGCCAAATCACCTTTTCTTCCTAATATCTCTTCCCCAATAATCTTTTCTTCAAATGCATTATGCACCCCCTGACTGCCAGCCTCTGACATGAAAGCATTTCTATTTTACTGAAACTCTTATATAGCTGTTTCTGTTACTCTTGCACTGTCTGACCAAACCGACCACACAAACCCCACAAAATGCAAAGTTAAATACTGCTACTTGTGAAGCTGCATCAATATAATTTGCCTTGGAAGCAGAAAAGAGAAAGAAGGAGACTGTCCTGTCTCCTGAACTTTTGTGTCTTTGCTGGAATGATAATACGTCCTTGTCCTGACAAATTACTGGTGTTGAAATACAACTGTAATTCCCACATATTCTGGACAGCCTCCGCCAGCAAGACACTGAGGTGACCACAGTTAACATGACACACTGTAGCTGCCACACAACCAAAAATTACGCTTCCAAACAGCTCAGTTAATAAAAACAAAGACTTACAATTGTAATTTGTTACCTTTATTTGTAAAACGTCCAGCAGCCACGCAAAGTTGGTAAGGGATCAAACCCAAATTTTTAGATGAGAAATACTTTACTTACACCTTGTTTTCTGAACTTATCTGCCAAATAAGCACTTCCACTAGGCAAATAATTATGAGTCACCACCCAAAAAGTGGAGGAAGCTGGCAGCATATTCCCCAAGCCATCACCCACAATTGTGAGCTGAGGGGGTGGTGGGGCACACATCTGGTGTAACCAGTCAAATCCAATATGCTTTTACTATCACAGAAAAGTTGATTGCCTGGATTTTGCCTCCCAATCATTTCAAGAATCACGTCCGACAGCGGGAAACCAGAAATCTATTTAAACAACAGAATTTAGGAAAAAGCTGCACTGAATTCTCTCTTTCTCAGATACACACACACACTGAGCAGATGGAGGAAAGACAGCGAGCTCCCTGTTAGTCACATCAGCTCAGGAGCCAGACATTACGAACGCTGTCTGATCCAGCTCTTGTTGAAATCAATAAAAGCCCTCCACTGAAGACCATGGGAGATGGAAAATAACTCTCTCCATGCTTCAGCCAGAATGTGTGAATGCGAAAAAACTGACAGCTTGCTTCCCCTCTGATTTTCATGGCGCTTAGAGATCCAGATTATAAAACACAATTAGTCATCTGTGAATTTTTGATCTGCTTGCTTGGCATAAATAAAGCTCACGTCTACGTGTGAATCAGGGAGACAGACATCACCTTGCACTTTGACAAGAGAGAGATACTAGTAGCTGTGCATGAATAGGCATTATTGCATTTCAAAGTGCTGTGGATACAGTATGTCCTACAACTAAAAAAATGGTTGGAGTGGGTAGAGAGAGGACTGAAAAAGCGCTCCTTGTTCCTAAAACTCAAAAGCCATTTTGCATTGATGAAAAAGAAAGAAAAAATAATCCAGACACTAGGATTCATCTTTTATCAGTTGGATAACCTGAAATTCAACTGGCTGTCGTAAACGTCTAGAAAGACTGTGACACTTACTAGAGCATCTATCATCTTTGAAATCAAAGAAATGCTTCACAAAATTTGCTCTCAAGTGCTTCCTTGGCATCAGCTTACAATAAGCATTCAATTATTCCTGCATCCCCCAGCTCTAATGATGTTCATCACTGCAAACTCATTTGCCCAGAGGACCCATTCACACTGGCCACACTGTGTCTACAGATTTTGTTCCATTTTGCCTTGCATTCTTGTGAGCTCCAATACTTGGACTTTACACATGGCTTGTATTTTGGTCATAAACATCCAATCAGTTTAATTTTCTATATTGTTTCTAGACATAGATCCAAGAAGAGAAGGAATGGGGGCTTTATCATGTCAATGTGAACTCCAACATAACACTACGTTGATGTTAATAAATATTAGCAACCAGAAAAAAAGAAAATATGAGAATCCATTTCAAAAAAATTCTCAGTTATACTCACTGCTGGTAGAGGACATACGGCTGTACTCAGACCTGCAAGACAAAGATTTTAGTTAGACCATATTAAATCTAAAAGAGATAACGAAAAATGTACCAAATCTAACTCACATTGCATATTAAAATAGTTTAACACCCATTTAGCATTATTTTTGTGCTAAGATAATAACTGGAACAGGTTTTGAACATGGCCTCAGAAAAACTGGCATCTTGCATGAATTTTGAAAACGCCTACGTAGAGTGAGTAAAGCAAGTAGGGTTTTATCTAGGGGCTATTTATGCTACCTAACTTTAGGCATGAAAATTAAAGCTCAGAAGGCTCTTTATAAGGAAAAAATAGGCTGCTTCAGAGACAGGTTAGGAGCAGAAGTCTACTAGATTTTGACTCTGCTCTTCATCTTCCCCGCCTTATGTCCTCTAAATGCTGCTTTGCAGATTTTTTTCTTTTTTTTAAGAGAACTCTATTCAAAGAGCAGAATTTTTATTGTTCTTTGGTCACAACTAGCAGGGAAGACACAAAATGAGTAGCAAAATATAAACATTTAGATGACAAAGCTTTTTGCTTTAGGAAACCCTTTTCCTCTTCAAGACATCTCTCAGTAAAACCATAGGCCCGCTGGTTCTACTTCAGTGCATACTGGATTACCTGTGAGAAAGTCAGAGCAGTTAAGTATTTTGAGCAACAGTGCAATTAATTTTGCAGCTGCATATAACCCCAAACTCCTGAAAACCCCATTCTGGGCTGATTAAAACTCATAAACATTGGCCCATTTATGTCCTAAAGATTCAGAAATACTAAGGTAAAACAAATATGCCAACACTGAATATACTTTAAAAAAAAAAAAAATTCATTTCCACTTCTGAGGCCCTACCTATGACTTATGAGCGTTTGGTTTTGGAGTTCACAGTCACACAGCCTCCACTCCCCTATTCTCTGGGTCCCCAAAACAGACCCCACTCGCCAGAGCTGTCTGCCACAATTAACGTCTCGCATGCATGCCCTGCGGTGCCCTGAACATAACAGGCAAACTGTTCGGGGAGCCATAACAGAGTTCTTGGATCCAAACCTAAATGCTGGGTTTATATAAATAATTGCAACAAGTTTGCAATATTGCTTTAAATTAAAAAAACATGTGAGCCTTGACTCCTAAGATATTTGTCTGGAAATAGATACCATCTAAGCATATTCTCAGGATACCTTCATACTCTAGGCTGTCAAGCATCCAAGGGAATAAAGGCCAACAACCCCACATAACTATAGTGGTCACTTTCGATTTTAATATGGACATATCTCTGCAGAAGAAACAAAGCAATTACAGTCATCCCCATATTTCATAGCCCCATGCTTAGCACTCGGTATCCTGCAGATTAGATGCTAAGACTGCTGGTTTAGGTGATAAAGACCATGAGGAGCTACCCCCAACTCTTCTTGCCAATCTTGCTGGATTGGTGGAAGGTGACACAATCTGAACTTTTCACAATACTGATGAAAAAAATCCACCAATAATATCAAGTACCATGAGGTTATCGAAGCTTTTGAAAGAGGTCTGTGCAATGCTGGGGAGGAGAGTTGCTGATGGGGGCTTGCAGCTCTCTCTTGCTCTCTGTCCTTTACTAACTCCTGCATCCCCAGCCACTTTGATAATGTCAAGGAGCAAGGAAACATATTTATGTCACACATGGCAGAGACCACAGGATTAAGTCATTAGCAGCCCCTCTCAGTTGCCCCATATATCTGCTACGTAGCACCTCCTCTATGAATAAAATGTTATCCCTCAACCAACCTCCCCCAGGACCCTTATGTAGCTGGGAAAGGCAAAGGCGGTAACGACATGAGCAGAGAAGGAGACCTCCTTCTTCCTACTGCTAGGCCACGTACACACCACCGGTCCGGCTCCGGGCAGGGACCAAGGGGAAGCGATCCCAGGGGCTGGCTGAGTAGTGCTGTGCAGGCCATAAAGCTGCATGGTATTTTGAGCAGCAAGTCACGTTGGTATCATTTGGCACCATGTATATCTGGAATGGTGTTAAAACTGCGTAACATGCCACTCTTCACAAGCCCAGAGGCAAGCAATATACATCCAGCTGCCTCCAAGCATCCCAAGCAAGGCTTCATTTAGTCTGCACTTCTGTTTGAAAACAGCCTGTGGCTGTCCTTCAATGTATCTATGTTCAGCAGTTGGCGGCTAATTCAATATGAATCTGCACTGCTTGTATTTCGCATAGAAGCAAGACAACATTTTGCCTTTTGCTTACTGCAAGTAGAAGCAGCTTTCTATTACTTCACACTGTTATTTTATTATCCCAAAGTGCTGCAGGCACATTATAGGACATGGAGAATTAATGAGTCCTGAGCTGAGGAAGTGGCAGTCTATGTACAGGCAGGACATGAAAAATGAGACAAGAGGAAAAATAAAAAGATGGGGAGTAAGAAAGGAGGAGACAACAGTGTGCTTGGAGACTAATTGCACAGACACATTTTAATAGGCTTTAGAATTGTATTGGGGGTTTTTTGTAATTCTAACATGGTTCAAGCTAATATTTAATTCATGTTTGTTGCATAACTGACATACACAGAATTAAAAAAAAGGATAATTAAGCTCAAAGGCTTATGTCAACCTCAGATGCTGAAATGAGGACTGTACCCTCCCTAAGCTCCCTCTACAGACAATAAAAAGAGAGGTCTGAAGTGGCTGTTGTCTAGAGACGAAGCCTACAGAAACCACACTCCTAATGTAGGACCCTCGGCTACATGCTAAAACCAAATGGGATGAATACGAGTCTATGTGCTCTCAGGGCCAACCTGAATCACCTTTTGTCCTCCCTTTGATTCCTTTCTTTCTTAGAATTTCTTTGTCTTGAACCTAGTCCTTAAGAACAAAAATAACAGTGTTAGTAAAATCCTTAATATTTTCAAAACCTTAGCACAAACCATTCAGATTCATGACATGCACTGGTAAGTGGCTTACAAAATACATTTTTTTTCCTTATAGTCAGCTATTTAGGATACTAAATTCTGAAGTTTCTATAAGTCTTTTAAGCTTTTTAGACTAGTATACACAACAAACATTCCTTTTGACAAGATCATGCATTAGAAAAATTAAGCACCGAAATAAACACCTCCTGGGTCATGTAGACTCTCTGGACATCAAGCAACTTAGTTCCTTCCCATTCTTTCCATCCCTGTTTTAAATGTCCCGAGTATCGTCTTCTATCAGTTCCCTTGGAAGAGGATTTTCCCATTAGGATAACTCAAGAGTAAAGTACTCATGGGCTTTAATGGTGACAGGCTGGGGCCATACTGGGGCTCAGAGGTTCCAGGCCAATTACATAGTCTTGCAGCAAGCTATTTCCTCTGATAGATATTACATTATAGCTAAAAGGAAAGAGACATTCAGGACAGAAACTGAACATATGAAGGACTGTTCCCTTTACAGGCACATAATGAGGAAAAAAATGATCAAAAAGGGTATTGAAGCAGTGGGAGGTACTGAACAGGAGGGCTCATCGCTCAGTCAAAAGTCATATCAGTCTGCAAAGAATTTGTGCTCAACGGTCAGCCCACCAGCGAAGAGGAGCTGTGAACGTGTCAAGAGACATTAAAATAGGAGTGTAGAAGCTTGAGATAAATGTGGGACCTCGATTCCCATTAGCACCATTGAATGATCAGGACTGTGCATTATTGGAGAGCGTAAGACCATCACGAGCACAAATGATCCTAAGCAATCTTCTGAGATCAGTCTGTGCTACTCATTGCTGATTAGTAATACAGAGCCTTAAAATACCCAAGAAAAGGAAATAGCCCACTAAATACCAGTAAGTAGCTGCTAGCACAACTTGCAGTTACTGACTATGGTAAAACACTCTAAACCTGTTTCTTTGGGTAAGAAGCACGACTACGTTACATCTCTGAATCACACAACCAATGTAGCTCCACCAGCGTCGCACTGTGCTTGGGTTACTTCAGCATGCTGATCAGCCATGGCACAGCATCACGTTAACACAGCTACAGTGGTGACATCTACACTAATAAACAAATGCACTCAAGAGAACCGTCTGGGACTGAGGCCAACTGTCATGAAACAGTCTGCACCTGTACCATTAAAACCTCTTGCCTTCCAAAACAGACTGGCAAGTGGTCTGCTGGGAACGGTCCCTGGGCCATGGTGATGTGGTGAAACAAGTCCCTGGCCCACGGTAAAACACACCCAAGAATCACATGGGAGAGAGCTAGACGGCCCCATCCAAACTGATGCCATCAACCATTTTAAGTATTCAACAATATGGACAACTCTGTCCCGGTGCTCAGGGACACCCCCACATGCTGTTTAATGCACTGGCATGGCTGTAATTAGGGTTTCCGAGCCAGGCAGCATCTCCACAAGGCAGTCTGCTGTGTAAAACGAACACACGCCTCTCAAGTTATTCTAACACACTACACCACGATATGCCCAAGGTCTCCATTGCCTGGACTCCTTATTCCCCCAAAAAAATGAAATCGTGGAAAGTTTACTAGCTCTTCTGCTGTCTGCATCCTTCACTTGCCTAGGACTGATGGAACAGCACCTGCTGGCTTCACATTTCCCCTGCCTTTTCCACCTAGTGTTGTTTCAGATTTCACTGTTTCATAGTAAGAGCTGTATTTAACAGCTTCTTTGCCTCCCCCAGAGAGCCCTCCATAGGGCACACGGGAGGATTTTATAGCAGTTAAAGCACAATGTGGGAGTCAAGATTTAGCTTTGTAGCTCTGTCTTGGGTTTCTTCTCACCAAATTCCTGTGGGTCAGATTACAGTTTGCTTCACTAATATCATTCCAACGCAAATCCATTACCTTCACCATACTTCTACTTCTGTAATCAAGACAACTGCAATGGAATAACTCAGAGCATCTTGTCTTAAAATGCCTTGCTCTGAATTTCTATTCAAGCAATGAAGTCGGATGATGGATTCCCATCCCTCAGCTGTGACTACCACACTCAGGAGCTTGTTACCAACAACAGTGCTTGAGGCCCCATGTGAGAGACATCATCATCATCATCATTTTATAAGGATGAAGGGTTGTTTGTAATCTTTCGAAAAGCATCTGATGGGACAGGACCACACTGTGCTTTAGTGAGCACGCCTGACTGTGCACCACGCTCACCACTCATCCACAGAGCACTCCCTAGAGGGATGCATCAGGACTCAGGTGGCACGTACCTGCCCATCCAAAGCCAGCAGGTGTGTCACCCTCCCAGGGCCCTGTCACTCTTAACTAACAACAGAAGCAGCCTAACTTACACCAGATGCCTAACCTTCACACAGCTACGGTTAGCTGAGGTGAACCTCACTGCCTGCTGGGACCTAGCCATCACGGGTGTCAGCACAGACCTCCTGGCCACCAGAATGTGATTTAAAGTCTGTTTCAACCTCACTTTCGGTGCCTAGCCCCAGTGCCATGTGCTAGCAGGTCTGCCTGCCCTAAGGTTCAACCAAACAGCTTCGCCCCACCAATTAAATCTGGTTAGAAATGGTGCCTCAACCCCAATTTGTGACAAATAGCTGAACTTTATATTATTTGAATGTCAAATCAGAGACAAGTTGTCTACCTTGGCACATCTGGAATGATGAATATATAGGAAGTGAAAGTCTCAGGAAAAAAAAAAAGAAACCCCAAGGTAAAAACAGGCCTTAAAATAGGTTTCAGCAGCAGTGATTTCTATTCCTGAGAGTTTCTCATAGATGGATGAAATATGTGACAAGAGACTGACATGTCATATTGAAGGACTGCCATACAGATGACAAAGTCATTAATGTTGAAGCCCTTTAAGCTAGAAACATGTGACACGAAAACAACCTCTCACCCCAAGAAACCATTCAACTATTCATTTCATAATTTAAGCAACCCATTCTGACTGAGGACACACATAAATTACAATTTTCTTAATACTTTTTCATTTAAGTGAGGTACACCCTCTTTTTTATAGGGTGCCAGGGTCACACACGCAGCTAGTGAGAGCCACAAGGAAAACCAACAAACAAGTATAGCACAGTCAAAAAATTAACATAATCTCTGCAAAATTAATATGAGGGATAGAACCACAGGAGAAAATGAAAAGGAGGGAACAACCCCCGTGAATATAACTGTAACCAAACAGTAATGGATTTTCCTAAACAAATGTTAAAAATAGCGGCCACATGGTACAGTACCCTAAGCTTCAAGGATCTTTTGTTTATCTGTTTTGCAATAGGTTTCTCTATATATTATTGAACTGTTCCTTGGCAGTTGTCTGCTACCAAAGAGACAGTATAATTTTCCTTCTTCCTAAAATTCATCAAATACTCAGCAATTAAATACTAATGAATTCAGTTTGCATCATCAATATTTAGGTTTTTAACTTGTTATACAGAAAAAAACCCCTTGTACTTCAATAATGTCTCCCCACTTTCTCTAAAAAGATAAATTATTTGAAATATAAGTGGAAAAGTTGCAAATTCAAATAATTTAAGTTAAAAGTTATAACTTCTCAAAACTTTAAATGACTTCTAAGTGAGGAAGGAGAAAACTAAGGGTTTAGGTGAACTTTGATACTATTAGTAAGCTAATGATTAAAGCGTGAACCCTTTAAGACATGGGCTTTCACAGCCATCTAAGGGAACAAATGAAGTTCTGCTGGGAATTGTCACATATATTGAAATCTTCTTTAATGCCAGCTACCTCACTGAAGTGTTATGCTCAGTTAAGGCACATACACTTGATAAATAGGAGGGAGAATTCCTACAGAAGTAGTCCCTGAACACAGCTAATAGGACCAAATAAAAGTTCGGGAACCAAATATTTAAGACTAGTTCTGAGAAACTACCTGTTTTCCACATTCACTATGCGTCACTCAGGATGTCAGTCCTGAATACAATGAATTCAGCTGATGCTTTGCCCTTGACATCAGCGGTAGCAAGAATCGGTCTCATTGCTTCAAAATCGCATGCCTAACAACTTCGAAAATTGTTTTAGTTTGTCATCTTGGGAGTTTCAGCCCCCCAAAACTTTGCTCTGCTATTCAGAGTAGGGATAGTGAAATAACAGCATTTGCATGGCTTGTAAAACCAAGAAAATTTGAAAATTAACATTTCTATGACTCATTTTAGGTAGCTTAGTGTTAATTTTTCTAGCTTTTTTTGTTTTTTCTTTACAATTTATCTACAGTTCTTTAAACATACATATTTCTCCTCCCTTCAATTTCTTTCTTCCACTTGTTTTTCCCTCTGTCCGCTTTTAATCAAAGACCAAAGAAAGACCATTTTCTTCTTCCTAAAATGTCAGGTTTTATAGCACAAATCCACTACTAAAATTATTACCACAGAAAGCTCTCTGACACATACTTCTGGGCTAAAATATTTCAGTAGCAGATAAATATAAGGTTTTTATACTAAAAAGCCCAAAAATACATTTCCTGAGAAGACACAATTTGTACAGGCAAAATCTCTAAGACCAAGGATGGTCAAACTCTTTCAAATCTCATTAATAAATAGCCAATATAAACTAATTGGCTTAGATGTTCTACTCCCTTTATTTAGGTACTTGACAACACCAGCTCAATCCATTCTTACTGGATTCAAGAATTCAAAATACACTGTTTTTGTTCAGCAGCCTCTTTGCCAACCCCATTTACCGAGGCAAATGCAGTAAGAGGAAGGTATTTTCCAATGGATTAGGAAAATGAAGGCTTTAAACTGTAACCGATCTTGCCTGTAGCACAGAGTTTTGCCTGCTCTTGTAGCTGGGAGCCACAGCAAAACCTTAAGGAACATATGCCCCATAGAGTACTTGATGTATTAGATTGGTTAGCTGCTATAAGCAGCTGCAGCAGTACAGGCTCTGTATAAGAGCTCACCCATCATTACATACCATCACCAAGATGACAAGGGCTTGCAGCGCCTGGATTTACTACAGTCACTATCAACTATTGTTCCTTGAGTGACAGAAAGGGACCACTCGATGCAAAACTGTTACTGAATTACTTTGACAGTTGTCTCTCCTTGTACTTTCAGAGGATGACAGCTGAACTTCAAAACAGTTAATTTTTTTTTTTCCATTGAATAATTGGAGAAAAAGGAAAACAGCTCAATTTAGCAATAGCTATGATGGGACTGAGACAAAGCAAAAAGCAGATCTTCTGGTAAGAGGGAAAAGCAAGTGCTGCGAACAGTTGGTTTGGTGAGAAAGCTGAAATATAAACATTGTGAAAGAGACATACGCAACATGTTTATCAGACTAAAATAGCTGCTAAACAGAACTAAAAATAATAATTGAAATGCAGAGACCCATTGCTTTTCAAAATAAACTTCAGTGCAAAGCACTGCAGTTATTAATTGCCATATGTCATTGTTCAAATTCTTCAGACAGACTCTTCTGCTAACCCACACCTTCCAGTGTCAAGCCTGGGACAGGGATGCTTCATAAAATCATCAGCTTTACCACCTCATCAGCACCAGACACAAGCAGCTGTCATGCTGGTCACTGAGGTCTAAAGGCTAACATCACCAGCTGGGTCAAAGCCTTCCAAGTGCCCCTCCCAAGGAAACCCAGGTTTTTCTATTCCAGATAAACACAGCAAATTAAGAGTGACTTGACCCATCAAGGATTTTTTGAGCTTTGAACCAGCCACGAATTCACTGGTTATTTTGTCTTCCTTTTACCCACGTTCCCCAAAGATGAACTAAAACCCTGTTATCCTACTATCTGGAAAGAGGCCTGTATTTTCTCCTTTAAGCTCATGTCACATAAAACATTTTCAAACTCTCCCCGTCGGGTGTGTCCACAATACTACAACTATTTAAGGTGACGGAAAAAGTCCTTAACTTCCCAGACCACAGAAGAGATTAAAAAAATGATTTGAATTAATAGCTGGACATATGAAAAAGATTGCCATATGCCATTTCCATCTTTTTTTTTTAATTTGTAATATTGCTACTTCAGTTTTGGTGCCGTGCACCTGACGCCACTTTGCAAAAAAGAATTGTCTTTACAGTTTTGTTATGCTCTCATTCTCATACATCAGCATGGTGCCCTGATGCAACAGTGGGTGCATCATGGTGCACCACACATGGGGCTATTATTCACCAGTATCAGTCTGAGATGAGGGTACCGTCTTTTTCCCTGAACCTCAGCATGTGCTGTTATGGTAAGAAGAAGGAAAAGAGTCAAAGAAAGAACAGGAACGCTGTCTGACCTTGCTGCAAAGGGAAGTATCTGTCTATGCGTACACCCTCATGCCCATGCAACAGTCAGACTAGAGACCACAGGAGATACACCAGACACGGAGCTGGGAGAAATATAGTTGGGAAAGCAAGGAGGGGGGAGAATGAAGACCTAGGAGAGAACAGCGTTAACAGGAGTGGGCAACCTCCTTTTGTCCTTCTGGAGCCAGAGAAGGTGCAAAGGCTCACTGTCGTTCCCGACAAGAAGACACAGCCCTCTCTCTCCCACAGAGATGGGCTGAAGGTGGGAGCTGAATGGGGGATCCCACGGATCATCCTTGCAGCTCCATGATCTTAGGAGAAGTCATCCAACTAAAAAACATAGCACACCTCTGGCAGTGGGGTCACGAAGTCAGGAAAAAAAGTCATTCTCCTTGACTCTTACATGACACTTACAGATTAGACAACTACCAGCAAAGTTTACAGCACTTCATAAGTCAGTACGATGAGTATCATGACAACAGCAACCCAATTTCAGGGTGCCTACAAATCTAACCTGCTTTTGTGGCTCTCTGATGGTCCTTCTAAGGAGTCAGCTCTGTCTGCCTGACATTGTCCGAGTGTCACTGCCACAAGGACAGCATAGGTAGCTGGGCACGCTTCCAGACTATTCTTAACACGAGTTATCCTGGGATACAGGGATGGTGCGGCACCAAGCCCTGACCAACGTGTCTACAGCCCACAAAGCACAGCGCTGGGCCCCACCGCTGAGGCAGCACAACGTGCTTTGGAGCTCAAACTTAAAGCCCACGGCCACGATCTCTTAGTATCTTCCTCCCCACGTGTAGGAGGAGGATGATGGGGACCTTTCCCCTACTCAACCGAAGGAGAAGGTAAATTCCCCGGGGCTTTCCAAGCACGGTGGTGCCCGGCGGCAGGAGCGCTCCCCGCCTCCCCAGGGGATCACACAGGACCCCCAGCCCCGGGGTGGGGGGAGGAAAGGAAACGTGGTGCTGAGCGGGGTGCTGCCCGGGGTGCAGTCCCGTCTGCCGGAGGGAGGCTCAGCCCAGCACACAGAGCCGCACCCGCGACCCCAGCCCCGTCGCTGCCGGGACGCGCTCGGCGGCGGCCGCCGCCGGCAACAAGTGCAACCGCCGGGCGGGTTGCAACCGCTCCGGCCCGGGAGGGAGCTCCCCAGCGCTTCGCCGCAACGGCCCGGCCCGGCCCGGCCCGGCCCGGCCCGGGGGGAAGGTAAGAGTCCCCCGCCCGGCCCCCGCCACTCACCCGCCCGTCTCGGCTCCCGAGTCCACGCAGTCGTCCTCGCCGCCGGGCTGCTTCTCCATGGCGGCGGCGGCGGCGGCGGCGGCGGCGGCGGCGGGGCTCCACGCCCGCCCGCCCTCCCGCCGGCGAGCGGCGGCTGCCGCGTCCAGCCTCTGCCGCCGCCGCTCCGCCGTGTGCGAGAGGCAGCGGCTGCCGCCGCCCGGCCCGCCCCAGCCCGCCTGCCCGGGGGTCGGAGCCGCTCCTCCGGCCCGGCCTCCCCCTCCCCGCCCGTGGCGGGCGCCGAGCCCCCCTTCCCCTCTCCCGCCGCCCTCCTGCCGCGGGGGAGCCCGGTCGGAGGGGAAGGAGAGCGCCTGCCTCGCCCGGTTCCCTGAAAGTACCCCCGTCCCGCAGAGAAAACCTTTCATCCACGCCTGTCGACAGGCCACCGTGTTTAGGTGGCCGTATTTTAGAAACTACTTGAGCACCTTCATTATGTCACTTTTGGTTTTCCAGTTGGAAGAAGGGCCGAGAGGTACCGCGCCCCATATCCAGTGAAAGTTCAGAGAGCCTGTTGGATGGACGTCCTCACTACCCAGATGTTTTTGGAGTATCTGCTGTCACAGTCTTTTATTTGAAGTCTGTCGCTGTACTGAGCTTCCTCCAGTCTCCCTTAGTGCTGCCTGGCACTTGCTCATTACATCGAATATAATAATTTTGAAATTACACAGAGAAGAGGGCAGGGGATGGTTTTCCAATCCCATGAGAATTTCTGTAATGATGACAAAAAATGATGTGATGCAAAAGGAGCATTTTGAGTGCTGCCTGGGAAGAAATGCTGATGTAGGAAAGCCTACCGGTAGCGGGGCAGTCGTATTCAATAACGTGACAGTGCAATGAAAAGTTGTGGGTGAGCTCCTGTATTCTGTGCATGTCATCCGTGCCCGTCTTTTGTATTTGGAGGTCAACACCTCTCTGTTTCTCCATCACTTACATAAATATTCACCCACATAGGTATGAACCAATCTCTCACTCCGACAAAAAATTAGTCTTTCTTTAATCCACTTGGTCATTCAGGCTGTAGCAGATGACAAGAGGAGGGGACAGAACTGATTTGTTAGCTTGTGTCCCCAAGCTGGGAGACCAGCACTTGGGTCTCTTCTGGATCAGGTTCAAGCACAGAACTGGGAGGTGGTGTTCTGTGTTCCCCACAATCTAGATATTGTGGGACAATTAAAAAAATAAATCTACCCCAGAACTGGGAAACCTCTTCCATTAATGTTTTGTGGAAAATATCAGGTTTGATGAATTGAAATTTTCTCTTCAAAATTCTCCAACTACCAAATTACTATCAGCTGCAGGAGATGGCCACTTGCAGAAAGTGATCAGAAGTAAAATAAAAAGGTTTTTAAAAAATAATTATTTTCTTCTGCTTTTTATTATTTGTGCCTTACAAGAAAGAAGAAAAATAGTGAAGATCTCAATATTTGAGACATAAAATGGACCAGAATGTAAAAATACACTGCACAAGAGAATCTTATGTTGGCATAAAAAGTGCTAAACTGGTTTAGTCTGCCACCGGTACTTTTTTAGCTATGTCTACGTTGTATGGCATTGACGTCCTCCATTTCAAGATACATTCATGCTTGTCAGTGGTACATTAAGCCGTATATAGGCATACAGTAGCACAGATTAATAGTAATATCGAACATTGTTTAACAGGCTCACGCTGGGTGTAGTTCATGCCACTGTTGTCTCTAATAGTGTATGGCCCTGGTTCTCTAAAATAATCTGGATGTGGGTAGGACGTTTGTAAAATCAAAGGAAAGGAGAACACCTTGGGAAGAGCTGTCAAGGTGTTGTTAGCATATTGTAGGAACAACGAGCGGGCACCAAAACCAGGAATGCTTATGAAGCTGGTGAATTCCCACTGCTCTGCCGTGGAGAGACACTGGGCTCGTGTGCAGTTCTGTGGCCTCTCGGCATCACAGGAGGTCAGTCCATCGTGTGTCTCCAGTGATCTTTAGAAGAAACTTTCAGCCTCTACTATTCATTAAGAATTAGAAAAAAAATCATTGTATAGGAAAGTTGGTATTTAATCTGTTTTGAATATCTGGCTAGGTTTGCATGCATGTCATTTTGAAAGCAGTATAAATGATTTTTCAGTTTATGTGGAGGACTTCACATAAACATTACCATAAATATAAGGCTTTAGGTATGGAATAAGCCCCTTTAATTACAATCCCTCTTCCGTCTTTCCCTTAGCAAGTTGCTAAAAGCTAGTTTGGACAAAATGCTATAAAAAGTGCTCATACAGAACAGTCCTGTACAGGCACCTACGTAGTAGTTCAGAATATACAGAAACAAACTCTTCTATTGTTCGTGACTGGTAAACTGCCGTCTAAACCAATTTACTCAAAAAATTAAATGCATGTGATTTCTCTTAGGACTGGGACCAAAACGCTGTGCCTGGCTATGAAAGTAACCGTGGCGTGAGTTGGTTCTCAGCTTGCTCATATTTGAATCATCCTATTCAGGTAAGAGGCATTAACGTGTTTTCAGACATAATGTGATGTTAAGAGACTCGTCCAAGGCCAGAGAGAGGCAAAACTGAGTCATCAATTCAGTATATCTTGATTCCCTTGGGCCTCTGTTTTGGGAACGGGTAAATATTTATTCTCCGTCAACAGCAATGGCGGTGGAGGACCCTGAGCCCCCCAAAGGAGGTATCGGTAGTCTGTGTCACCAGAACTGGGCAGACCTTGCTGTCTCTCTGATTCTTAGTCTACACACATTTATTTATTTAGCTAGTGCAACTGTGCTTAAAAGCAGGTCACTTCCATTTGCTTTTAAGTGTGATTTCAAAGTGAAATAAATTGACTCTAGCCACTGTTGAACTGATTTAAGATGTAACCAAACCTCCTTAAATATTTAGAAATAGGTTTAGTTAAATTGATACATTTCTGTATGTAAAATTTTAGGTGGTCAGCTAATAGATCTTTTCCATCTCTGACTTTTATTATTCTAGTTAGTTATGTTTAAGCACTGGCATATGAGAGGATCTGGAATAGATTTTATGCTGCATTTAAGATTAATTTATTCCATCTGTCCCAGGGAGGGAAAAAAGAAACATTCAAAGGAAATATATAATTAAGATAGTAAGTAAAGCTACCACAAACTCTAGGCTCTCTTATTTATATATTTGCCTCATTTAACTCTGTTTTATTCTGGTCTTTCACATAATTATGGTGAAAAGGAGACTTCTCTGCATTAAATTCCAAGCATTTCAGAGATTTTAATGAATGAGGTGTTAAATCCTAGCCTTCACTTAGATTTTATCTGTTACCTGTGCTTCACATTACCTCCTCTGTAGGGTTTGTTGAGAAGAGAAGTTAGATTTTAATTACTTTCTTATACTTACGAGGCTGTGATACTGGTTTAAAGATAAGGATATAGTGAAAATATTCCTAGGTTAAATTTCCCCAAATTTCAAGCCTTTCATTAAATAGCATTTAATAGCAGTGGTCACAAAGACTGTCAGACACAGAAGTATCAGGAGACATCTTCAAAGAAGCAAAACAAGTAAACCACTCTGTTGTCGAAACCAAACTAACACTGAGGACATGAAAATAATGCTAGTTCTGCAGAAAGTTCTCTTGCTTCTAGTTGCCTAGGGCCACATCTAAAATAGGACTTAAGGTACTTAAAAGAGGATGTAAAGTGTATTTTTATGACTATGTTCAAATCTGTTAGCCTGATAAGTCCTACACAGTGGCTAATTAGGAGGTGTCTACCTTCCAAAGGAAACTTTAAATGGGCCTGGTGCTATATGTCCAGATTGTACAAGGTTAGCCGTCTTAGCTCGTATCAGCAAGGTTAAGCACCACCTGACTGCAGCCTCCAGCTGCTATAACCTCTGTCCTCGCAGAAGGAAATGCAAGCAGCAGAACCTCCTCCTCATCCCTCACATAATGGTCTTATTAACTGAGAACACGGTGCAGGAGAGTGATAGCTGCAGCCTCGAGCTGAAGAAAGGCAGAGTGGAAAGCTGAAAGATGAACCGCATCAGATCATATGTGTGCTAAAACAGAAGAGGAAGCAAAAGCATCGATTTCCCTGATGAATCCACACCTGGATTCAAATTTCAATCTCTTTTCTGCTCCCTGAGTTCTGTCTGCTGGGCTATCATCTTTCCTACACCAGCCATGAGGATGGAGTATAAGCAGAAGAGCGTGAGTCTGGCTCTGCAGCCTGAAGAGGAGTGAGAGAAAAGAAGTGGCTGCTTTGATCATTGCCCCGTGTGAATGACCTACCGATTCTGGTATCACTTATGGGATATTTCTGGCCTCTCCCCTATATTTCTTTCTATACAGTGGCAGAGCTTCACTGTAGGGTAGGGAGAGAGGAGAAAAATATGTCCCTTTTCATGTAACTGAAATTCTGGTGGTAAGGTTGCGCTGCTGGGAAAAAAAGTACTCAATTAAGTTCTTTTCATACAGCATTTTGGATCTCTCCCTTTTTCTGTGCAATTCCAAAAGAAAAGGGGACAGATGCCACTGCAGTTCCTTCTGGCATTATACTATAAATTAAAGAGTCCTTCTAGTTTTTGAGACAGAACACGGACCTAGCTTAGCAGAGGATTCGGGACTGTAGACGAAGAAAAGACAAAGATGCTGAAGGATGGGATTTTTCATTCCCAGCTAAAACTTTTCAAAATGGACTATAATCACGCTGTCTCCATCCTCTGCTACCTGACTGGAGGCAGAATCTCACCCCTAATAAGGGGTTCTGGATTCCATTCCTGGCACTTTCCATCCCACTCTAGGTGTTGCAGTGATCAACTTCTCGGTTTACAGGATCTGGCATTTATAGAAAAGGTTTTCTCCTTTAGTGGTCCCGGAGGAAATTAGCACTCTGCAGGTCAAGTCATTGTTAATATTCACTACTGGACTTAAGACACTGGGTTGTGGATTAAAAAAAATAGAGACAATTGCAGTTTTGGAAGGAGGAGGGGAGTTATGGCTTGGCATGTGGTTCTGGTAAATGTTGCCAAAATATTTGTGGCAGTTTCTCACATAGGCTGTTGGGTTGTTGGGGTTTTTTAAGGGTTATGGTGAGGTCAGTTTCATTTGTGGTAGGTCTCAAGCCAGGCACCCAACCTCCTAAAATTCTACAATTCTGAGGTAAAATACAACTATGCAATAAAAAGCCGTTTCTTCAAAGCACTGAGACAAGGGTTTTCAGTGGAGTTTTAGGGAGTTTCATTCCCAGGTCCCACTCTTTTAAGTTTCATTTGAAAACCCTAGCATGCACACTCCTACCAAAGTTCATGGTACAGTGCAGCAAATATGTATTTTATAAGCAAATTGCTCTTTTTTACTTGAATTCTAGTATATTAAATTTTTTATTGAAAACTTCTAGCACTCAGTAACAACTGCTATAAAAACTTGAGTATTTGGAGTCCCCTTCTGTATCATCCTCAAGCCCAGAACTCAATGGGAGTACAAGGGGGAGCAGAGCTGCACCCCATCTCTGTGCAACCATCTAGTTGGAGGCTTGACTAAGCTGGGCGATGGAAAGCCCTTCTCAGGAGACGTAAAGTCAAGGTGACTCGGTATCGTGGACTTGAAGGAATTCCTGTTGCCCTCACATTGCAAATGATCTCATTCAGCCAGATCTTTTCAGTGGATGTAATCAGTGGGTTTGCTGCATGTAGGTGCCAGGATCAGCACCCAGGCTTGGACTTCAGGGCACTGGCTCTGTGCCAAGCAATAATGAATTGGTCCCCAGGCTCTGCTAGTGGACCGATCGGTACTGACATCCCAGATAAAGTATAAGAGGTGAGCCTTTGCTCCAAATCTTGATGCAGCCCTCACTGGCGTGAGGAAACCTAGAAGAGCTTAGCACCAGTTTGGACAGCCCTGAATGTGGAAAGCCTGGTGTACAAGGGCTACATGCCACAGTTATGTGAAGGCATGTGGAGGTCATGCAGGTGAATTCCCCTTTTCCTGGTCACCAGCTGCTGGTGTTACACTGCACCTCTCCTTTGGTGTCCTGCAAGAGAGAGTGCACCAGCACAATCCAAACAAGGCCATCTGAGACTCCATTGGGATTGGAAAGGTGCTTTCAAGAGCTCAATGGCTGGGTGTAGACCTACAAATTTGCACATATTTCCAGGTACTCTTAGCCCACTTGGCTAGAGGCTACTCTGATCTGTACTGGCCAATGGATGGAGAATGTAGTTGTCTTCTGTGGACTTGTTGAGCTGGAGAGGCAACGCTTGAGCCAGAGTGGGTGTTGGGTGATCCTCAAGTGTTTGCTTGGTTTCTCCCTTGATGGAAGTGTTAAGAGTGTATTGGTACACATCCATTAAAGCACAGTGGAAATGTTTCAGTTGTCACTTTAGGAGTGCTAGCAAGTGTGATATGGTGCCACGTGTGTGAAAAGTTTACCAGGAAAGCAGACAACGGACTTGGTGTCACTTTTATGAGGTCAGTGAGACAGTTCTGGCTTCTGGTGAGCATCCTGAGCCCTTCACATATACTCAGTGAATGATCATCATATTCGCAAAAGCACTCCTATGATGGTAACCATGGTAACTCCTATTAAATGAAGTTTTTAATGAAATAGTGTGCTTTACAAGGCAGAGGAAACAGTTATTTTCAAGGACCAATCCTGTACCCACTAGTGTTCAAAGAGGAAGGATTAAACCCCTATGGCAGCAGCAGTAAACATTATAGCAGCTTTTACGTGTAGACTCTTCTGAAGGGGAAAATGATCTTCAGTTTTTTTCCTTTGCAGCTGGTCATGACAGTAAAATATTTTACTCTGGAAAGCAGCTACATTTAAAACACTGTTGGATCTCCAAGGGAGACTTTATTTCTTAATTGTTCTACCACATTTTTAAAAATCCAGTTTTGAATTACCTGTGATATAAATTTTTAGTCGCAAGATTGACAAACAGATGGTCCTATTAGGTTTAAATGTTTTTACTAAAACTCTTCATCCAGTAGTTGTGAGTTTTAGCAACTGATTTATCAAGCGAACAGCAGGAATGCCTGTTTTGTGCATAATCTAAGCCATGGTAAACATAGTGAAGTAGATCACAGAAATAAAACTTAAATAATTTTTGCTAGAAGATATTTATTCTGTTTCCACTTCTGATATCTGTAAACAAGAGTAGATTTACTGGTGTAGAGGGAGATGTTAAAGTCCCATTTGCTCTGGCTGGTGTAGGAGCTCCTGTGTCCAGTGGCTTTTTACAGCCTTCCTTTCTCCTCCCTCATTAAGCTGAGGCTATAACTACTCCTTTTACTGATAGAGTAGAGAAGAAATGTTAAAATCTCCCTTCTCTCATGTCGGGACAAACCTTGTATATGTATGTCTCTATGTATGATGTCTCTACCTGTGCTGAAAATATTAGGAGGCAATGATTGCCAGTGAATTGTGAGTCAAGAGTGTTTTGCTTCAGAGGCATCATTGCTGATGATCAGCATGGGGAGAGGCAGGTGTGAGAGAGAAATCGTACTTGATATAAAAGTGCACTTTTATGAAAAACTGGCAAGGAATGAAAGCAGAGTCTTGTACTGGAACCACAGAAAGAACATCACTGGGATTTAAAAGGAGGAGAAACACTCTGCCCCAACAAATGGGCCAGGCAGTTCTTTAATGTCCTCTCACAGCAGGCAAATTGCTGAAAGAATGTAAACCATCCCAGTTTGCTGGTTCATCCATTTGTACCAGGGTCGCCTTTTCTGAGAGCTTACGGATCAAATTAAAGGTCTCAACAAAAACTGCAAACTACATCATCCAGTGACCTGCAGAACCAGGGTGTCTCATACTTTTGCTAGCAGCAGAGCTCCTCAGCAGCTAATACTCAGCTAAAGTGAGGCTGCAAATTCTGCCCTTCTCTCCTGTCCCTGACCATGCATGTCCACCTCCCCATCTCCACAATACCTGGAGAATTTGAAGGAGCTGATCTGACTGAAAACCAGCCCAGCAAAAGAACGAAGCGGTTTGTCTTCAGCCAAATTACTTTCCTGGAGAGACTCACCTTCTGCTTGCACAAATGCCAGTGGCAAGACAACAAGAGAGGGACAGAACAGCATGGCTGGCAATGCATGGCTCCTCCAGGGCAGAGGAGAGGACCACAGCAGCCTGGATTCAATTTAACTTCAGCTGCTGTTCTCAAACTGCACTGAAAGAGTTGCAGAACTATAACTGGGCTGTATAAAAGTATGAAGGGCAGAAACTTGGCCCAAAAATCCATTAGTGAGAAAGGATTATTAGGAAAAAAATGTGGATGCTATTTCTGTGGTCTGCAAGTTTTAACTGAAAATTACATAACTTCTTTTGGCTTGTATAAATCAACTTTAAGAAAATACCTTTGATGTTTAAGAAGCTCAGAAATGTAATAGCTGGCTCTGGCATTGTTCATAAAATGGCTTAAGACCATTAGTATTTCTTGTTGTGAACTCGTTCTGTAGCTTGGGAGCCACCTGCTTATCTCCGGAGTTTATTGTCATCCATCTACCTTAGCGTTTTGGATGGCTGCCCATCACTGGAACGTATGAGCACCTCCCTTCAAACAGCAATGCTTCCTGGAATCCCTGGCTGCTCTGCAGTCTTCTTTTATTAGAGACTATAACAATGGTTATACTAGGTCATATCTAAGATCCATCTAGCCCAGTATCTGTCTCATTCAGTGGCCAAAAGCAGATATTTAAGAAAAGCGTAAGGACAGGGCAAACTTCTAGTGATACTTCCCTGATTTATCTCAAGATGCAACTTTGATATTTAAGAAGGCCAGGGATCATAAGAGTGTACAAAGTAGATCAGAGCTTAGGTACGCTTAGCCCACCTCTGTCTGGCTGTGGTAACAGTTTGACTGTGAGAATATGTGTCTGATTTTGTGAATGCTACACATTCTAGTAGCATTCTAGTAGCATCACATAGCTAATGGTGGAGAAAAAATCTTAATGAAACAGGAAAGCTGTCTTGGCAGCAGTTACACTCTAATTTCTTACCCCCTGGAAAGCTGCACTGTGTAGGTGACAGAGCATCTAATGGTTGTTGTCCTCAGCTCTGATATGCCTCAGTCAGAGTTTTGTGATGTAGCAAAAGCTTCTTGGTGAATCTGCCAAGACCTCCACACTAGTGCTACTGCCTGGAGTTGGCCTCTCGTGATTTATGGGTATCATCCTGTACACAGCTGGGTTGTTATAGCCTCTCTGAATACGTTGGTTTGATTTGATGGGGGAAAAGGTTTGTCTGGAAGAATAAAGGTAACAACGCCAATCACCATGGAAGAGACATCAAAAGACAATGTCCAACTATCAAAGTTGCTAATTGCGCCTCTTAGCTCTGAGCTATTTGATGCACAAACCAAAGCACAGCTGCCCACAAGTTCGAAGAAACCCAGCTGGATTTAAGCATTGAAGGTCCTGTTCATGACAATAAGATTGAAATGTATCTTCTCTCCACCATGCTACAGGATTTGGCCTGTCCCTGCACAGCCCTGCCTAGTCCCACTGGCCCTCTGCCTTGTTTCCCTTGGGCCACAGCTGGAATAATGGCATCAGCCTGGCTTCTCTGTTGTGGCAGAGGGGAGGAGGGGGTCTAAACTCTCATTTCCCTCCTCTCCATTAATTTTACTCCTTCCCATAAAATTCCATGTGGCCTATCTGCTGGGTGTACAGGGGCTGTGTGACTCGGGGCGGGAGGGGTGTGCTGCAGTAGGAAGCCCCATACCCAAGGAGAATGCAGGAGCAAGCAAGCTGTCTTTAAACTTTAAAAACCCACAAACTCTCAAAGATGAAAGGAAAAGGCCTAATTGCTATTGTACCCACTGTTATACCTACTATAACAGATCTCTTAGGAAAACAGTCACTGCCATAGTATAACAGGTAAAATCTTTTTAGGATGAACCTAGAAATAATTATGCAAATAAAAGCATTTACTCTAGTAGCCAGGTTCAGGTTTTGCAATGCGATAGAAATGAAATGGAAACATTTCTTTCTGAACTTACTCTTTTTCTCTGTTGATTGCTGGATTTCCCCCCAGACTTGGGCCCATGCAGCTCACTGGCGAACAGATCCTTTCAGATAGCCCAGATGGGCAGTAAAAGGACAACTTGAGAAAAAGGTTTCCAAAAGCTATTCTCAAGGCACCTAACATGTAGCAGCTGAAAGAAAGACAATAACATGTGCAAGACACTCTTAATCCAAATCCCATTAATGGAGTTACACGATAGGCTGCAGCCTCTTGCCTCTTAATTTATAGAGGATCAAGTGGTATTAGAGCCAGTCAGCTGTGCATCATAAAGTGCTCATCACAGCACATCAGCGTGTAAAAAAAATGCCACTCCACAGAGAATGGGGAATAAATTCATGATCCCTCATTTCATTAGCTATTCAAGGAAGCTGATCAGCATGTTCTTGTCTGTGAGTGAGGAATGTTGTTTATGCTCAAAGAAATGGTGTGTGACTTTCATGAAATGGTTTAGATACGGATTCTGGGCAAAACAGAAATGCATGAAACCAATGAAATAGTTATGTTCATTGTCTGAAAATGCACTGTTAATCTTAACTCTAAAGCAGCACTATTCATTATTTTTATCTGTTCAGCAAATGGCACTACTATGTAAAAATGTTAAATTTCATTTTGAATATATACATCCTTTATACCCTTATATGTGTGTGTGCACGTTGGCATTTCTGGGACTATTTACTATGGCCTGTTGCTGCATAGTATGTTATGGATCTACACGGTATTTGTGGAATATGCACTATGGGCAGTATTCTGTATTTGCAGGACTGATCTCATAAATAGTTCCAGAAATGCCAACATGCACACACATGTATAAGGGTATAAAGGATGTATATTTTCTGCGATAATGCTATAGCTACAAGAGCCACAAAAACCCTTAAGAAAAACTTAAGAGAAAAAAAAAGGTCTAAAAACTTGTAAAAATTTTACGCCAAGGCTGTCAAAGGAAGAAGCGAAATACATGATTCTAAGCACTTGCCTTTCCTCAAATAATGTAAAAAGAAGTTTTACAAGTTACTTCTGCTTGCCCAGAAGTTGCTCCCATGACTGTTCTCCAGAAGTTCTGTGCATGGAGTAATGATTCAGATGCCAAGTTTATTCACCTGGAATTTATCAAATAAAATCTCATCCTACATTTAGACAATCACTTTCAAGCCTATCCATTTAAAGTTAGGTATCTACATCTGTGTTTAGATTCCCACACAAAACCGACAAGACTTTCAGAGCTTACTGTCCATGGGCAATGCAGATACTCAGCGCTCTTCAAAATCTACATCTCTGTTATTGCTCTGAATATGAGCCATTAATTCAAATGTTGGTTTCAGAGGATAAGGAAGCTCTCAAGCATGTAAGAAAGGGATGGAGTGATTAACAGGAAAGCAGAGGATCCTCTTATCCCATCCAAGGTTACACCATCCCTTTATTTTCCTCCAATTTTCATATAAATTGCCATCTTCCACCCTTTCTTTTGGCTCATATCCCTGAGGGGATTACTTTTTTAGAAGTATTTTTTTTTTAACTGCCACAGCTTGACTTCTTTTAGCTCATCTTCAGGGTCCCTACCCTGTTTGTTCATCTTTCTCAAAAATCCACTTTTTTCCTGGTGTTCTCAGGAAACCACAGAGTGGTTTTCACAGTGTGAAAACACCTCTTACTATGAGTTCCAGCATCTGCCTATTGTCCTCAGACAGCCAGCTGAAGTTTGGAGAATATTTAGTATAAGGCAGTGCAGGAGTTCAGGAAAATCTGTACTGCTATAAACAAGTACTATGTCATCTTCTCCTTCCACTCTCACTCTTCAGAAGTCTGTACTGAACGTATGAGAGAAACAGATCTTTGTACAGAGAACTTAGTAGTGTTAACTTTTAGGTAAAAAAGCCAGATGCATTAGTTACCAGCCCAGTGTACAAAGATAGAGGAAAAGTCTCCCCTTGGGGAAAAGTTTAAAGGAGGTGATTTGTCTGAAAGAAGATTTGAAAGAGAATAACGGAGATTGCCTGTGTATGAAAGCAGGAGCAAGTTCATTGAGTGAACACCTGTGTGCAGCTCCATTTTGTATTCCAGGGGAACAGTGACCGTACCAAACAGGTATCAGACAGAATGAATTTTGCGTAATATTAGGCACTCTTCTGAGCACTGTTAGGTGAGGAGCTTAGCTGACCTAGTCATCTGCCTTCCTTAGTCAATGGAGAAAGACAGGCACCCTCAGGGTTATTCACATTGCATGGCATCTCTCTTCATTGCTAAAGAAGCCTACGCATGGATGGTAGGGAAACTGTGTCCAGGCTTATGATAGTATTCTCCTGTATAGACAGATGCCTCCAAATTCCTCATTCTTGAAGGAGCTTTATAATACTAACCAATAAACTGCAGTTAATGTAACTGTCTTAGCATACTGCCTGTTTCTGCTAGACAAACATTTCTTGTGGGATAAGATAATTTATCTGGGGTAGAAAAGTTTCTTTTAGTAACTATTATAGTTACTGTGGTTGCCGTATCGTGAGATCACCCACATGAAGAAAATGTTTATTGGATTGTTTGAGTGATTGCTTCCTTTCTTGCATTTTTGGCAAAGCTTTTGGGCACTGGAAAAAGTAAATGGACCAAAAAAGTCTTATTCACCTCCCCACCCACATCGTCAGCCATGATTATATCAGCCATGATATAATAACATATGTTTAAACATTCTGTAAGTAAGGAAGAATTTTAATGGGTGATAATGGTGGAAGCTTATGGTATAGCTTGTGACTAATTTTTCAATGGCTGTGGAAAGGGTATTAGACAGCTCAGGGAACTGAATGTGGGCTCTGGATCATTTCACAAGCCAATAAAAAATAGCAGTGGCTTACAGTCCAATAACTGTATAGTGATTTATCTGCTGTAGGTTTCTCTTCTAGTGTGAGTGACAAGACCACAGCCATATCTAGCCACCTTGTAGGGGAGGCAAAAGGCTGGACAGATAGGGAAGCCAGTCTTCCCACAGAGCAGGTGTCCGGTTAAAGCTAGGTCTTGCTGGGGCATTGAGAAGATATAGGGGTTTGTTGAGGTATATGGCTAGGTGATGTTTACACAGTGCTGTGAAGATATGAAGTGCTGTAAAAGTATTGTCTTTGTTATTTTGCATAAGTTAGTAAATCTGAAAGGCTATGAATCCTGCTGCTAATCTGATCTCTTTATTTGCCAAGTGCAAGCTCTACTTTCAACAGCATCCTCAGTAGCAGAATATTTATTTAGTCTGTAACAGGGAGACATTGCTATTTGCTTTTCTCACTATTTGTACAGATCTGGTTATAAGAGGAAACCTTTCCATGATATTCATCACATTGGTTTTTTGAGCTAATTTTAGGGCTGCTCCGCACTTACAACTTGGCTTTCTTTTCTTTTTCCATGCAGTTTAAGAAATGTACTAGGACCAGCCCTCACTCCTCTGCATCGCAGGTTAGCAAAAAGCCCTTGCACAGAAAGGAGCTCCCCTGATTTTGAGTGCCCTGCCTAGGGGACAGGGGATGGGGTGTTGCTCTGGCTGTTGCAGTAAGGCCCTTGGCCGCGAGCTGCCTGTCTGCTGCCCTGCACAGCACTGGGGACATGGTGCTGGAGGACTGTGGCTGTGCTCCGGGAGATCTCCCTCGATCCCACGTAGCAGAGGTTCTTGGAGAAGATTCGTGGGCAAGTGGTCAGACTGCTGAAGTTTAGACACCTGAAAACTTATACCTCTGTACTCTTTCAAAGCCAGTGAAGAGAAATAGGTCCTCTGAGTCACCTCTAAAGGAATTTGTTCCCTTCCAAGTACTAGGCAGCACACTTTTTGCAAGTAGGCAGTATCTTAAACACCTAATTTCACTGCTTCGAGTTAGTGAAATCAATAGCCCCTGTATGTACTTGCAAGGCAGATTCTGTGCCTTGAACCAGAAAATTCACATTATTAAGATCTAGATGACAATGAGCAAACAAGCAGTTTGTTGGGATGCTGGGCTGTGAGTGTGTGTACTGTTATTGTGTGATCTTTTATTGATCTTCATGGGTCACCAATCAGTTCCGGCAGGGTGGCCAGGGCAGACAGAAAGCAGCCGTGAGGAAGGCGAGGTGCTGCTGGTGTTTATCTGAATTCCATTTTACAATAAAATCTCTAGAAGTTGTATGCCTCAGGACTCCTGGAGACACTCAAGTTACAGTAAAAGTCTCCAGCAGCTCAAGAGCTCTTTTGTAAGAATATCTCTCTTTAAATGATGGACTTCTTTTTCCACAGCTGTGAAGCATCACATGGGCAAGCGAAGAAAGGGACTGCTTGTAGAGCATTAGAAATCCACTCTAGCTTTCGTCACTTAGTGGGAGCCTAGGCCTACGTGCTAAAAAACTATCAAGTGCTTCCTTTCCCACTCCACAATTAAATGTCCTTAATGCACCTCCCCTCCTGTGGTGCTGGCAGAGGTCCTTGTCTGACCTCTCCCCATCCATCTCTGTGGAGGGGACATGTCAGAAGTGATGTCTGTACCTGGGAATGGAGCACAGTACTGAGATTCCCCAGCTGGTGGGGATGCTCTCAAGCCGGGTGGACTTGCCCGTTCAAGTCCCAAATCATGCTGACTGAATTCACATAACGGTGCATCTGAAACAAGGGTTGTGAAACTGGGTGCAGCGCCATGTGAACACAGACTGCTTTTGGACCCGAGCGGTGTCATATCCAGATACCTTCCTTCCACCTGCGCAGCACTTCTGGTTTGTATTAAGGGGTTCTCTCCAGGTGTCTCTAGCTCCTTTAAGGCTTTGACTGAGATTTTATCATGCTTATGCAGCATAGCACATCCCTAACAGACTGGATAATCTGGCCCTCAGGGCCAGGGAGAAATCAGAGTCTGACCCTCGTGTGGGTTGTCGGATGGTGATCATTCATCTCACTAATGAGAATGTTCCACCTAATCTGCTCTGTGTTTTCTAGTTCCTCCTAGTCACCTCCTTTTCCACATGAAACGAGAACAGGATTATGACTGAGAGTAATTTTTTTTTTCTGAGGAGAAAATAAAAAGCTAGAACCAGTCTATAAAGAGCTGAAATCTGACTGCCCTAATGAAAGTAGGCTTCATGTCGATATAACCTAGGCTCTTTCTCAGTAATACTTAGTAATGATTTCCATATAATACACAGGCAAGTCCACATGACAGAGGGTATTGTTCAAGGTGGAAATTGCCTGTATCTGCATCTCTGTAGACGAGAAACAGTCTCAGAGTGTATAGATGTGACATCAAACTTGGCATCTTTGATCTTGATCACAAACTTGAAGGGTGTGAGTGAGGTAAGCCATTATATAGCCAGAACAATGGCCAAGGAGGACAGTATGCCGTGCATTCCGGTATTGACTTTGTTACAGCTGAACTAAAACACAGCTTGGAAGCAGGCTGATAGAAACTAGGAAGAAAAACCAACACAAAAATGGAGGTAAGGTGCAGGAAGAAAATGGGGAGAAAACTCCTATACTTAGGAAGACTGCTGCAAAATGTTTAACGTTAGGGGCTTTTCCAGGGATGTTCAAGTCATTTGAGATGAGTTCTCACTTGCAGGGAGACCTCATTCTGATCTCTCCTTATGTTCTCATGCTAGTGCCTGTGTAAGGAAAGACTCAGACCTGAGGAGCACAGCAGTTCACGTCTTTCATTAGAACAAGTTGTTCGGGTTTTTTTGTGAAAAGTTCTCTGTCCATGCCCAGAAAAACCTACTGAAATTTCTAGGAAGTGGTAGTACTTTGTAGGACAGCTGCCTATGGGCGTGAGAATGCAAGGAAAGCCTGACAGTTTTTATTTCTAGAAAGATCCTTCTAGCCACTGTTGTCACTGCCGTTCTCTTCTCTTTGACAGCAAGGGCAAATATGACCGTGGCTCTGACTCCTGGGCACAGAGCAGTCTGCCTGCATCTCTGCACTCCAGTGGCTTCATGCCATTAACCTAATTGTATCAGACATTGGAACCAGTGCAGCCTTTGACTTATATCTCTGACTGGTAAAACTACATTAAAAGTTGTAAAATTGAGCAATCAAAAAAAAGTTTTCTGTGGGCACCTTTATTAGTAATTAGATTAAGGAACAGGTTGTGTATCTACTGAATTTGGTGAATGTCTCAGCAGCAGCTGGCTCATTAATGGAAGAAAAGATTTAAGTGGTTTGGCCCATAAAATGAATGTTCACATGACTGTGTTATAACCATAGATTAAAATAAAACTCAAATCAAATATTAATTCATATTTTAGCCATCAGACTGGCGTTCTCACCTCTTCCCATACACCATGCTCCACTCTGTGTATGTGCATTTTCCGCTTGCAAAATCTGAGGCATCTGCAAATCACAGAAAACTGAAAATGATTAGTATAACAAAAAGGTGCTATTTATAGAAGCTTACCACATATTTATTATTTACAGTTTTCCATTCAATAAACACAAGCCCTACCACAGAAGGCAGTGATGAAACACACTGACATCGTCCTTCATTCCATGCTGATACCATTATCAATGACACTTTTGGTTCTTTTCTCCAAATGGCTTTCACATTAAATGGTACTTCTTAAAGGTACACTGGCAACCTGAAATGCATTTGGTTTCAGAAATGAATTCAAAGTATTTTCAGATAGTACAGCCACTCATGATTCCTGCCAGTTGGTGCTTTTGTTGTTTCTTTTTTTTGCATTCAACTATAGCTTCTTCCCTTCTTTGTTACTATATGAGACGTATACAAGCTGAATATTATTACTTCAAGCTATCATCCTGTAATGGTGAAGTTGAAGTGAGCTTAACCAGAAACTCCAGCTGGTGCAGGACCATGCCCTAACCCACGTGGTATGCTCCATAAGGAATGAATGGGAATGTGTACACAAAGAAATGGTGCCCAAGCCCAAGTTTTTCAGTCCCTTTCAATTACAATAATCTCCAGTGTTACTTGTGGTAACACCAAACAAACAATTTTCCAGGAAAAGTAATTTTTTTTTACAGTGTCTTTTTGAAGTTCAGACATACTACATTTAGACTTTAAGTAGTTTGTCCCACTGAGATAACATGTATATGGAGTGGACTAGCTCATACACATAAGGCATTCTCCTTCTTGTAATAAGCAGTAGTATTGATTGTTACAATGCAATTGCTTTATGGAGATGGTACGTCTTCCCCTTCCTGCCCCAGTCCACAAAAAGGACACCCAACCAAGCAGGACTATGGAACCAATTGACTCAAATGAACAGAAGGGATTAATGACATCTGGAGTAATGACAGCACAATCCTAACCCCAAGCAGAGCCCAAGAGAAAAGAGCTGCCTGTGAAGCCCATGAGAGGGTTGGTTTTGCTGTCTGTATTACACACAAATCATTTGCAAACGGCAATGTGAAATTCCCAAGTATGTTATGATGAAAACAGATCTATAAAAGTTTTTTTTTCCTAACCTGTACTGATCTATGCTAGTGTGTACCAAATCCTTGACTACACTGAATGTGTATAAATCCTTTGAATTAGCTTATCTATACCAGCTCAGGGCCTAGACTTTAAGAGCTATGCTTATACTGGTAGATGAAACAGGTCCATGGCACCATGGAATCGTGACTAGCCTGCAATTGTCCACACTGGCTACATGCTCTTCAGCAGTTTTAGCTTGTGTCAGCTAGCGCTCCATCAAATAGCACCCATCACAATTTGGGCAACAGCACAGACTAGAGATCTTTCTGTCTGGCATTAAAGACAAAGCCAGATATTCTGGGGGAAAAAGAGAATTTATTTAGGTAGATGTACTCCATGCTATGTCTGTTGCCCTCAGAGCCAGAAGTCCGACCTTTCACTATCTAATGTACTTGCGCAGATGTAGCCTCACAGGCCACTGATTGACATGCACACCATCTAATCTAAACTGTTCTGCAGTTTAGTAGCACTACAGACATAACAGTTGTAGTACTGTGTGTGAGAACAATCATAGGGATAAACAGCAAGGTTACATCAGATTTTTGCGATTTTATTTAAAAAATAATAGAAGAGCAAGAAACAAGGAACTTCATCCCTTTGCCCCTGGATCTTTCTATAGGCTTATAAAAGTAAGGACTAAAGACATGAGCATCAGAAATTGTTTTCAGGAACAGCCTTCTGAGTTTCTAAGCAAATTTTTATAAACTGTGTTTCCTGTTTGCTTTGTCTAAGTATTGAAATGAATTTGCTATCTGCTAAAACAGTAGAGTTCTCAGCATCTGACTTGGCACTCAGGAGCAGAAATATCTCCCATTGATCTCATTGATGTTGGCTAACAGCCAACATGTTTTCTTCAAAAGCAGATTCTGAGTTCATAATCGTGAGTATTCAGCAGTTCATATCCCATTACTAAGAGCTACTTTCCCAGTCAGAGAATGATCCCATGAGAGCCATACGTCCTAAACACCTTGAATGCCGAACATAAAAACTCACAGTGAACTGCTCGGAAATAAGATGTAAAAAATATTCATTCATAGGAAGTATTTGGTGAGAAATTTCTTACAGTAACAATTGAAAACTCACTCTTCATTCTGTGGTGCTTGCAACCAGAAATGTAGGAAAATCAGACCATATAGCCACTATTTATGTTATGTCCTGGAGCCTCAGTACTGTGCTGGAGAGCTCAGTGCTGCTGAAAGGAATAGCCTTCAACAGGCCTTGCAACCCCAACTCTGTACCACTGGTGGCTACCCCCCTGTGCTGAGACTGGTGGGAAGCAGTGATCCCATTCTCTTCACTTTGCTCGTCCATGGCCGATCTGATCTAGCTCTGTATCGTTAGTAAAGATTTACATAGCCCTAGTAATCTCTACAGTTTTATCCGAGAATGCCACCACACCTGGGAGGTTTATACCTTCCATGTACGAATCAGTGAGTTACAGAAATGCCTGAGTCCAGCGAATTGTTACTTAAATTTCTGACTCGGTGTAGATAAACAGCTCATCAAGAAGCTCGGGTGTGCGATTGAATGGTCAGGAATCTAACGGACTAACTCTGGAGGTCAAGGCTTCCATCTAGTGGTAAAACTTAAAGGTGCAAAAGGAGCGGTTCATGGGAATGAGGATGGCTGAGGTCCTTGCGAGCATCGTCCTTCTTGTTCCAAACTGTAACTGAGGAGAGGAGCAAGAAAAGAAAAGGAGGAAAAAAGCCAGGCAACCCACAACCTCTCTGAGGTTTGGAAGGAGCAGTTTAGTTCAGGCAGGAAGGGGGGACAGTTCACTGGGGTGGGTGTTGTCTTTTACTTAAAGCCAGGCAGGATATTCTGCGCATGTACTGGCAGTAGTCAGCTGTACTGCATGAGCTGTGAGCCCGACCCATGGCCTCAGGCATGGCAGAAAGCAAAGCCTAGTCTCTGCACGGTAATCTATATTTTCAGATTTCATTTTTCAGAAAAAAATGTGACTGTCATGGAGGGTGAGGAGAACGACATTTTCCGGGTTGCCATCATCCTGCCAAGAGCTCTTGATAATCCTTTTTCTCTCACATGGTTTAGAACTGTAATCTGGCTCATAATCACTTCTGCAAGGATATGCCAAAGAGATGGAACAAATAGAGCCCTTCTTGGAAACTGTAATGACATTACAGTCTCTGCAACAACAGTGAACTCTGTAAAGAAAGAGGTCTGTGACCTTGTGGAGGTTGCTTTTGCAAGATTAGCCTACCTCTTTTCCCCCTCCCCCCCCCAAAAAAAAAAAATCCCCAAACCCCAAGCCAAACACCCAACCGCCACAGAACAATTCTTGATATCCACAGGCAGAAATCCAGACACACTGTAGAGGAATCTTTGTACATTCCTGTGTACATTTATTGATGTACATATTTCATAAGTACATCAATAGCCATAACCATATTCACTAAGCAAAAAATGAAGAACAGTGACACTTGAGTGGTAAAAGATAGTGTTCTGCATACTGTTGAAGTCAATAAGGTGAATTGAAGTGAATTAAATTGAAATATCAACTCAGTTTCTGCTGCCTCATGTTTTCAGACAATTGGATTTCTCTTTGTGCAGGAAGAATTATCGATAATAGATTGCAGTTCATTTCCACTGCAGCAAATTCTTCTGGATGTTCGTGTTGTATCCGCTTAGCTCCAGTGGATGTGTAAAAGATCCTCCATGAAGTCCTTGCTGACTGTGTTTTGCCTCAGAAATGCAGTGACCTTTGCTTGCTGCCAGCTCTGGCCACGATTTGATCTGTTATTTTGGCCTGTGCACTTTTGTAACTACCACAGGTTCCTGGAGATACTTTTTCTTAATAATGGTTTTAGAAAAAATCATAAGAGGAATGCTGGCTACCTCAATCCTTTCCGTGCTGGCGGTCCCATTCAGTTTGTGCTGAAGCCCAGATTGCAGGCCTGCAAGACTCAGCTGTTTCAGTTCACCAGAGTTCACATAAATATTTCCTTCTGTTTCAGTTAACCTAGCTTCACTTCCCTCCTGCCTGGCCTGGAGGTCTTGGAGAAAAACATATTTAGCATCTCCGTATTTTGCCCAGCTTGGGTCAAAGGCACATGTTCTGCCCAATTTCAGGGTGCAGGCGTAAATCTCCATGTTCTTTGAGCACAGCCTAAGTTGACTTGCAAGCTCTGTGGATTTAGTGAGTAGCTTAGCCTGGAAAGTGTCATTTGGCTTTGCAGATTACTGCGAACATCTTGCTAAGCTGCAAACCCAGTTCAGCATACGTGCCCACCTGCACCTATGTCTCCTTGTGTTTGTTCTGACCTGACTGAAATCTTACCCAGGTACCTTTCCTGAGACTTTTCAGGTTGCTTTCAGAACATGAGTAGATAAAGGTTTTTTTTGTCTTACTTCCTTTAGTATTATTGATAAGCCATCTCAAAGTTTCTTAAAACTTCTGAACCCACTGCAAGCAGTGTCTGCTCTATAAAAATATATACAGATATATTTTTCCCAAGAGACACTGTGATCTGAGCAGAAAAATAGTTAATATGCTCAAAAAAACTATTGAGAGGTGCTCAAGATGTATTTCTTCTCTTTCTTTCCCTAGTGCTTATACGATATGTCACTTGTACTGAGTCTCTCTTTCTCAGATACCCCAGCCAAACTGCTCCTTCTTTGCTTCTCCAGTTAAACTAGTCTTTGCCCTGTTTCATTGTAGCGGAGTAGGGAGGAGATAGGAATGGGAAGTAGGGATCCAGGGGTGCCTATGAAAATGTCTGTAGGTATCGTGAGTGGGCCTTGCCTGGAGATGACTGATATGGTCTGGCAACTCTGTGACTTACCAAAAGATCCAGACTATCCCCTCTCATAAATCCTCCTATGGAGTTCCTTTGTGGGAAGGATAAATAGTGTATTAGAATTTAATTGGAATGAGAAACAGATGAACCAGTTAAAGATCAAGACAGACAGGTCATTTAAATGTTTGTCTTCTATAAACTAATTTGAAGAACTGCTGCTTACAACATCCATTCCTCACTGAGCCATCATGAAGGAATCTCAGCTATTTATCACATTCTCCTGGCAAAGACTTTATCAATGGGTAATGGATGTGACAGGCAACAAGCTAGACATCACAATAATTCTTCAGCCATCTTTGGAACAAAAGACTCAAGAGGCGAGACAATAACTAATTCAACAAAGACTAACAAAGCTTTGAAAGGTCCTAACAGTGTTTCTACTAAAAGGACATGAATTCTTCCAATGAAACAAGCAAGGCCAACTGGTTGTCCCTTGACCCTGTGTGACAGAAGACAAGACAAAGTTCCCTTGTCAAGCTTGTCACAGAGATGGAGTTCTTAATGACAGCAGGGTTATTCGAGGAAACAAAGGGAAAGAGGAGGCTAGATACAGCAGGGGATAAGTGTGGTAACCTCTCACCCTCTGAAAATGCTGCCAGGCAACAGCTATAGAGATAGCTCTAAAGCAGAGGGTGTTTCACTAGAGTGCATTTTATTGCTTTGTCATAGGATGCGCACAAAACTTTTCCTAACAGTCATGCCAGGATAACAAATTGAAAAAAAAAAAAAAATTGACTGATATCTCATTTGTGTAATCATTTCCTAAGCATTTCTCTGTACATGAATGGCATTTCTTGATCATCTCATGTCTGATAGGAATGCAGTCACTGCTTTGGTTGGTCACAGTCAGTGCTTATGCTGCAACAAAACCTATTCAATGAATGCAAATTTTGCCTGCAGTGAAAATTTATGGAGAATATGCAGGGTCTAAGTCAAATGGAAATACTTAGATTCAAATTTAGATTAGATGGAAAGATGATGCTCCAGATTTACAAAAAATTCTATTCGTCCTCTGACAGGAGCCTCTATTTTCTGACTCAGCTGGTTTTGCAGGTCAGTGTTGCCCGGGTGACAGCGCGGCTCAAGCATGTACCCTTAAAAAAAAAGATCACCATTAAATCTGACATGGACAACACATCTAGATTTCACTGCATTTACATCTAAATCAGCTCAAATGAAATTCTTTATCTTCATTCTTGGGGAACTGATTTCTCCAGTTTCATGCCTCAGAGAAGCAATCATAGCTATTTCAAATGCATGGTATCAGAATTGCTCTTCTTTCCCATACTTTGAGAACTTCCCAAAAAAGAAAGCATATCAAGCAGTTGCTGATAGGAGTTCTGGGGAGGCAGAACTCCTCCAGACTGTTACCTTTATGAGCTGAAAGAGAAGAAACAACCATTTCTGAGGATTCTTCTTTGCTTGATAACAAGGTCCATTCTTCTTCCATCTTCCCTTTTAGTCAATGAAAGGTAGGAGTCCTGTGGTATTGCACCTTTAATAGTGGATGTTTCTTGCCACCCACCAAAAGCAATGACATTCAGCACCTCATCTATGATTTGGGAATGCCCCACCATCTAATCTTTTCAAGTATGTGTGGTCTTTGAAACAGTAAGTGTCATGACAACCAGCATATGCAGGTATCAAACCTTGGGATGTTATTTTTCTTTAGTATTGAGCTGTGGCCTCAGCATTCCTGCATTTGTTGATTTTCTCTTAAATCTCTAGGAGATTATGTATTTTTTTGTATGTCTTTGCAGAACTTCAAGGGGACATATGAAGTGGTAAACAGTAAAGGACTAGGGAGCAAAGTGTAGATACCTGTTGCGATGAATTGTTTGCTGTTTTTCTCTGTTTTGGACTGTTTCTGTTAGCTCTCTCCAAACAATCTACTCTTTTGTGTAGCTATATAGACATAACAGAATTCAACGGAGACTGACAACTGTGCTTTAGTTTCTGAATTATCTAAAATAACACAAGGCTCAATAACTTTACTATCCACTCACATGTTTTATAAGTGTGGATTTTTTTTCTTTAAAAGCAAAGAAAGTGTTTTCACTTTGATTTTTTAAATATAATGAAATACATTATCCTAAATGAGATACAACATCTTGATACAACTTTATGATAGAGAAAGAATCCCTTGTCATCTACAGTTTATCAAAGGTTTTCTTCTTTGGCATGAGAGCTTTACTTTGTTTCAAGAATGATTTGACATTCCTTCCTATCAGTCACTTGGGTGAAATGTAACTATCAAGTAGATAGATTTGTATGCATGATACCATGTTATTCTGGAGATAACAATGCATTCTGACAAATAAGTTATTGTGAAAAACTTGAAAGATGTGTGATTTTCTTTTAATTGTATTTATCTATAAATTTGATTTTATGGGGTTTTGTTCAACTGTATAGTTAATTTAGTTAAACAGAACACATACATTGGATTTTCTAACTTGATTTTCCTACCCAGTCATGATGGCTCAGGAATTGCCAGAATGCCAGGGCTAGATAACAGAAGCAGTTTTGGGAGCGATTAGGTGGTGGTCTATGGAACTTAGATCACTCTGCTAGCTACAAAGAAAACAGAAACATTGAAAGCAGTAATAGAAAAAAAAGTCACTTAAAATAAAAAATATTGAGTAAGTGAAGTCAGATTCAAGTACCCAAATGAACAAACAAGGTATGAGCATTGCCTTGTCAAAGTTAGTAATCTTAGATGCCATTAAATATTTAGTGTGGCCTATTTGATTAGTGTGGTCTATGTGATCTGCTTCTCACAAGCTCCTTCTTTAGGAGGTTTTTATTTATGATTTAATAGCTGCCCGTGAATTTGGTACTTCGAATTAACAGACTAAATATTCTTCTTCAACCATATTTGCCATTTGATGAGTGTCTTTGTGCGGAAGGAAATAATTCTTGAGTAAGACCCTGGTTTTTAATTACCAGCCGTCTCAGATAATGGTAGCATATTCAGTCCCCAGCAGTAACACTGGGGAAGAGACCCATGATCTGTGGTGGCTGAATTATAATTGCTCTGCTATTTACTTAAATAAGGACACTTACAAGTACCCGGAGACCAGAGTTTGACTATAAATAAATAAAACAGTACTCAGGAAACATGTTTCAATGCAAATGCCTCATAGGAAAATATCTTAAAAAGACAGAGGGCATTCCTCTTCTCACAAAACACACTAGAGACATTCGTGACCTTTAAATATATCTGTTATTTTGTCCTTTAACTTTCTAAATCCATGGAGCTATTTAAATTACAGTAGATACTCTGAAGAAATCAAATTAATATTAATTTTTACAGTAGGAGAGGAAGATTGTGTATTCTCACTGCCCATAACCAATGCATAGAATAAAATATTCATGTCTGAAATAATTGTAAATGACCCTTTATTACTCCAAATGAAATTCTAGTATATAATGCAGCTGCTGTATTGTTTCATGCATTTATTAATCCTTCCTTATTTTAACACCACTGTGAACAATGGGAAGCACACATATGTTGGCACAGAATGAATGTGGCCCAGCAAGCTTTTTTAAAAATTGGGAATGAACATGCTTGAAGTTGAGAACCCTCTTAAGAGGCTGAAAGCTTTTTTTAAATTAGTGAGATGTCAGCATATGTTTTAAGTACTTAGTTGAAGCAGGATAGGAAAACCTATGGTCCATATGAAATGTTTTTCAAATCACAGTGTATATCATCAGATTTACTCTTCACAGATGTATCTTTTTCTGTGGTTTCATGAACAGAATCTTGGGGGTTTGTTTTTTTTTTTTTTTTTGCTTTACCCTGTAGCTCTTTGTAAGTCCAGATGAGCCTAGAAATCAATCTGCTATTGAAAGGCAATGTCTGATCCTATAAGCAGTTGCTCGGTGGAGTTCCCATTGACCTTACTGACTCAACACTTTGTTAATAATTCCTTGAGCTCCCACTGATTTTCTTGAATCGCAGGTTTTGTGACTATGAGGTCACTTAGAGTGCCTCTCTGAAACTCACTGGTATTGTATCATGTCTATAACCAAAGACCAGTATCCCATGTGGCAAATCTAAGTAATTTTTAATAAGGTTATTCTGGAACAATCTCATTTTCATAACTTAGTAAACACAGTGTGTCGAATGACTATGACAGATATTTACCTCACTCATTCAGGACAATAAATTAAAATCCCTTGTAGCCTTTTGCTCTGAAAATGAAATCAATAGGTAAATGGAATTACTATTATTCTGTGTTAGTATTGATGACCAGAAACTTTCTCCTTCTCAGACATGTAATTTTAGGGAGAGATTTCATCTTTTTTCATAGTTCTAATGGTCTATGCTAGCATAAAGTCAACTTAATCTATTAACCTGTGGGACTGAGTAAGACTTTGGAGATAATCAATAATGGAATACCTCTATACAAGTACTAGGTCTCAAGCAGCTGAATGTATTTCAGAACAATCTCTAGGCTGCTCTCAGCTGCAGTGGGAATCGTGTCCATGCTAGAATTAGAAGGCTGAAAAAGTGGCAAAAAGTTAGTTTGCCTCAATTTTTAGTTATAAGGACATTTCAACTTTAGCTATAAGCAAAAGGAACAAAGCGCATGTTTTAAGATGGTTGTGCTATATGTTTAGTATCCAGTAAATCAGAGTTCCTAAGGGAATGGAAGCAAATTTATATTAGAACCTATCTTTCCTGTTGAGATCCTACAGCTCTTAGGATGCTTAAACCTGGCACTTCCAGTGGCATTAGCAGAAATTTGCTCAGTAGAGTCTGCAGGGTGATATCCACTGGCTTTCAAAATAATTATTTTCTCAAGCACTCAATGCTTGAGCAGGATGAATTATGAAAACTCTTTTGAACATGGTAAATCTGGACATTCCTGCTTGCTTTTAAAAAGTTGTTGATTGTCTTAGTCATGCAAACTGACCACATTTGCTATCTACTGATCTCTAAAGCATACATCATGTTGCCACACAGTCACAAATACTAGCAATGCTCGAATATGCCAATAATAGTCAATGTTGTCAGTAGCTTTCAGCCAAAAACCAGTCATCAAAACCACTGTATTAAACGTTCTTGCATTAATCTAGGAGAAGATACAAATTCATTGGTTTCTGTCTGCAATATTTTGCCAGGTGAGTACTTTGGAAGAGTGTTTTATTTTACAGCATCCTTTACACAGGGCATCTTTGCATTGCGTGTAATAGAGCCTGACACCTGAATCCGCTTTGTTCCTAGTAGTGCTGCGGTATCGGGTAGCTGTAGCCATCTCCCGGTTACCGTCGGGTGAAACCCAGAGCGACTTCTTTCAGCAGCTGAACTCCACCCGACAGAAACTATTCTCCCCCGCTCAGACTTCTGTCCCCGTCGAGGCTGACCTCAGCGAGCTCTTCCGAAAAAGCACCCCGCGGGGGCCTGCCGGGCTGCCGGTCCCCCCCCGCGGGCGGCGGACGGATGCGCGCTGGAGAGCGGGAGCGGTTCAGCACCACGGTCAGCGCCCGCCGGGCGGCGGCGGCGGGCGGCGAGCGGGACGGCGGGGGTGAGGCGGCGGGGACAGGGCAGCGCGGAGGAAACGCGGGAGGGGGCATTCCGACCTCGGCGCTGGTGTTTTTTATGGGGAGCGGCAGTCAAATAAAAGGTCAAAGCATGATATTTGACCTCCTGTACTGTATTTTAAACCGAGGAAAGGATAAAGCTATTTCACTGACACAAATGGAGTAGAAAACGCACTCCTGCGTTGCCATCATGCTCTCCACACTGTATTAGGCTGAAAGCAATTTGTGCAGCAATAGGGGTTGTTTTCTCCTCATTACAGTAAGTGGCGAAATTGTCTGTCTGCTGAGGGCAAGAGTAACAGCTGCTGATTACCAGACCTAGGGTTAAATTAAGGAGCCGAAAGAGAAAAGGTATAAAGGGGAGGAAGCGAAACACTATGTTCAAAAAGATCCATTCTATATTTCACCCCAACTCCCACCGAAGAAATGTGACAGATGACATCCCTTACTGTGATGGCACAGGTTCTGCGGTGCGATTGATCCGCAGCACTTCTATGTACGTCCTTGGAGGTGAGCAGGAAAAAGTTTGTGAACCGCTAAAAAAATGCAAAAGTACAACCAGCATCGACTCTTGCTTCCAGCCAAAAGAAGAAGACAGAGATTGGATGTACTCTAAGACTCAGGACTGCTTGAAGTACTTACAGGATCTCTTAGCCTTGAGGAAAAAATATCTTGACAACATAAATAACTTGAAATGCATGCGTATGGCTGCAGATTCCCCGATGTCCACAGAATCATCCAAAACTGGAAAGAAGTCATTTCTTCTACTTCCTTCCAAAGAGTCTTCTAAGGTAATTCCTAAGAACTTTTGGCATGTGCTTGGCCTTAAGCCATGAAGCAATTAGCTGTATGACCTGTGTTGATTTTCTGCTTTATTGGTCTCAGCTGGTTGTCTTTTTACTGTTACATCATTTGAAATGCTGCTAGATACCTTAAGATTCTTTCTGAGTAGTGTGAAATTAAGTATGAATGGTCATGGAAAGAAAAGTATATGTCTATGTTTGTGTGAGGGGAGAGAAAATAGAAGGAAAGAGGTATGAGAATACGGGAAGTATCTGAAAACATGTTATGAAAGAGCGAGCTGTTCTCTCGATACTCTAACAGGCTACTTAAGTGCCTCAGAATTCTCCACTATGGTTATTTATAGCTGTTAATGACTGACAAGCACAGTAATCCCTAAGTTTACTGGCAGCCTTTTTATTGGCATAAAATTACTTACACAAAGTAATTGTAAATTCATTGAAACAAATAGGATTTTTTCTGACTGGTCAGATAGCTTGTCAGTGCTATGTTTAACATCAGTGCAAGCTCTACTGATAGGCTGTAGGGCATGACGAATTCTTAAGGGTTCCTTTCTCTGTTAATTAGTAAGTTGTCAGGTCATTTTGAGACGGTATAATTCTTCACCTTTTACTGTAATGATACCACAAAAATAAAACTGAAATATCATCTTTGGTGCAGGCTATTTCTGTGTATCCTAGAGAGAAAAGCATTGCAAAGCTTCCTCCTGGTTGCAGTTTATCGATTGCTTGTCTCTAAACAGTCCAGTCATTAATATGACTCTGGACTTGATTCAGTGAGGACAAAGGAAAGAATTGCAGCAGGTGGGGTGATCTGTTTAGGTAACACAACCACAAACATGACTTTGACAGCAGACTCACAGGTTACCCAGTGCAGTCTTTAAACTGGATACTGATGGGGATGGTGGGAAGAAGGGATGTATGGCTGACTTACTGATAAGGCCGGGTAGACTTTACCAAAAAGTTATTGCCACATTTAGATGTTCTGTCACAGCAGAATGTCAGAACAGCTGAAGCTGAGCTCTGTTGCAGGCATTGCTTAACCAAAGGACAAGGCTCACGTGTTTAGGGCTAGATACCACATTTTTTAATTTTATGTTTTGATCTAATACCCGTTCCGTCAGTGGGGATTTTTCATTTGGTTTTATTGGGCTTTATGTCATCTTTTTAGTGCTTTGAACGGTGACTCTCAGAAGCTAGGAATAATAGAACAATACTCAGCTCAGTGGGCTGGAGAAGATAGATTTTATAAAGACATTGCTATTTAGTGCCAGGGAACATCCAAAGAGAATGACTGAGGAGAGTGGCCTGGTGGTGCCAGGTGCCAGGAGATGAATCTCAACACTATAGGTACAGTCTGTGAACTGACTTTGTGCACTGTCACACAAATATTGGCTTGAGGCAGCGGAGATTTACAGCATGCCAGTTCCCTGATGAGCTGAGCAGTGATGTAGCGGAGCAGTACATGACTAACCATCAGCCAGGTGGGAAAAAATGAGTGCAAAGGGGTACTAGAACCATGGCCCAGGAGGGCGGGAGATAGATTCTGCACAACTAGCCTTCGTGCAAGTTTGTGAATTTCTGAGATTTGCCACTGAAAATATCACTTAAGAAAAATGCCAAAAGCTTAACTTGGGTTTGGCAAACAAGTTAATCTCCCCCAGGCTGAGGCTAAGAGTGCTGTCATCTGACTGTGGCCAGCTAGCTCTTAAGTATGAACAGCCCTGGTACGGGCTGGCACGGTATCTCCACGAGCCATCCCTTTAGGCACAGACAGGAACATCAGCAGGATATGCCACCCATATGAGTCATTCTTGCCGACACAAATGGCAGGGTCACAGCCACGCAGCCCTGGCTTTGCAAAAATTAGGGAAAGGTCAAGAAGACTTCTAGAATAGCCAGAATAATCTGCTTCTTAACTACAAATTTTATGTTCACAGATTACAAGCTTCATCTTATCAAGAGGCTTGAATGGTTTTGTCCCTAACTATCTGTTTGTGTTAAATTACCTGTCAGTGGAAATACACTTCTTTCTCCTACCTGCTGCATGATTAATAGGAAGGTACTTTGTCCAGACAACCCTGTCCTCATGGGAAGTTTAATCCAAAGATCCCTGGGGCCTGGACTACAGGCTGACTGTGGATTCAAAATTTGCTAACTGGGTCTAGTGAGAGAAGAATAGAGAGGTCTGTCAGATGCTGGAAGTACATAGGCATTTCTTTAAAACGTCTTTTAACCAATACGGGCTTAGTCATAATAGCAGTCACTATTTTCAGTAGATGTGTGGTAGCAGTTATCTTTTAGCACTTGTGAGGATGTCAATCAACCCATAATGTCAGGAGGGGAATAAGCTAGCTCATCTCCCTGCCTCCACAGAATGGGGAGCAAGCTGGTCCTTCAGAGATGTGATTCAGCATGTACATTTTGCTTGCATGTTTGAAACCCAAGGTAGTACTTTTCTGACTTGGTATTGCTGCCTGGCAATACACCTAGCTTGGAGTGGCAGGGAAAATATACAGGCCTTCATTAGGTAGAGCCTGGCAGGAAGTATTCATCCCACATGGACCTACAGAATTGCTAACCAAGGCTTTATGACTGCTTCAGCATTTATAGATAGGCGTTTGCTTTGTTATCAAGACAGGCTCCTAATTTTAAACCCCGTGGCTTTCCTGTGGGAATTATCACAGTGTTGAATGACTCATATTTTAGCACACACAGACCTTTTCCATTTCAAAAAGACTTTAGCAATTTAGATCTGGATTCATTTCACCTAACCTAGGCATTTTAATGAAATGCTTAAATTAGTAACCAAGTTACCCCACAGTCCCTCTGCAGCTAAAAGAAAGAGCTGCCTGCAGAGGGGGATTCAGCCTACCTAAGACCTGACTCATCTTCTGAAGGTACTCGAGCCGTGCATTAATTACAGAAGGAACCCTGCATGACTACATTTCTAACGTGTGTCTCATTAGGTGCCTACTGCTAGGTAGAATAAATTTGGCCACAAAGACCAGCTGTCACTTAGTCACCTAATTAAATGGCCTGATATGGGGATTCTGAGGGATTTTATAACACCTGGCTAGCAGTGCCCGAGTGGAAGATGTTTGGTGTTGAGCATGTAACAAGATGGACGTTTGTTAGACTGCTGTCCCGCTTTCTTTGATGACTACAAACTGTGGAGTAATCTGGACCTGTGTCCTTTTCTGACAGCTTGAAGTGTGGAATCAAATACAATTTTTGCAGCTTCCTTATACAATTTGCTCATTAAGAAGTCATTGTGCCCAACCCTTAGCTAACTCTTTTTCCCCCCCTACCTGATCAACAGGCGTCCATGGAGAGAAAAGGCCCACAGTCCAGTTCAGATGTAAGAGAAGCAATAGCTTTCTTCGACTCAGTTATTGCAGACCTGGATTCAGAGAGATGGCGGAGAGTTCCTGACGTGGATCTGCCAAATGTGGATGTTGATTTTGATGGTGCAGTATAAACCAGCTGAAATATGATGTGTGTGCAGAGGGTAGAGGGAGGAGTGGCATTGTAAGACCATGTTTGCTTATTTAATGGACACAGTTTTCTTCCGAGTTTTGCTTCCCAAATCTAGGACCATTACATGCAGTATGTGAAACTACTGCAATACATTGCTTGTTCCCTGTTGAAAGGATGCAACTATTTTATCTGTGGCCATTACATGATCAAATGTAGCATGTGTAGTGCTGGAACAGTGCTTGCCTTCTGCCCAGGGCTGAATTCCATCCTTGCATCTCGACCCTGAGCTGTCTTTGGGGGAGAGCTATTAAAAATATAAAGATATTTTTTTCTTCATCTGGTTTTCATTTTTCTCATTGAGAAATGGCTGGATGTTTCCTCTCCAACTAGCAAAAAAAGAAGCCATTTAGAGATTAGGCTAAATAACGGTACATTTCCATCAGAAAGGATGGCACTGCCCAACTAAATGAAGATGTGCTCATCTGAGCTCATCATCTATCCTGTATAATCAGTGAAGAGAAAAAGGCATTTCTCTCCTTTGTCTTAGGCTAAGGTGGATATCTGAAACAGGTCAGATAAGCCGTGCCCTAAAAGTGTGTATAAAGGGACTAGCTCTGACATATGTATTTACACTTCAGACACTGAAATACTAGATAAGTTGAATCCCATCCCAAGCAACATCCTGCAGTGAAACCAGGTTGGTTTCTCAGCATTACCTCCAGGAAGGACCCAGCAGGCACCCTGTTCTCTCACTGTGCATGTAAAGATATCACTGGCAAACTGTTAATGCCAGATTATCTTCTGTCTTTCAGTTGCTACCAGCACAAGCGAACACAGTTTACATTCAAACTGGATCCTTCGTGCTCCCCGGAGATACTCACAAGATACTGCCCAAACAGCAAAGGCTGCAAACCAGTCTCAAAGAAACAGCCAGCGGAGAACCACTGGCTCTAGGAAGAGGTTGGAAAGACATCCCATGTACTTGCCCAAAGCTGTGGAAGGGGCATATAGCACTTTAAAATTTAAGCCCAAAACACATAAGAAAGAATATTGAAAGAATATTCCCTCTTCAGCTGAAGACAAAATATATGAAATAGGGCATGTAAGACTTGCTGCCTTTTTTTTTTACGTCTGACCCAACTTACACTCTAGAAGTGATGTGTGCAGTCACTGAAGGTTCTTTGTGTGGGACATATTTTAGACGATGGCTTTTCCAATGTTGGACTCATATGAGGGTTTAACTCATCTAGTTCTTTGTGCCTAACAATACCGCTTTGTCATTCAGCTTGGGGGGAACTCCAACTTGACAAACGTTTTTTCTAGTGCTGTTACTGAAAGCAATGATTCAGAGATTGCCTGGTGCAGTAATTTTTCTGCTGGCTCCAGTACTGCAAAGCAATTCAAGCAATTCAACTAATATGTTAGAGCTTTTGCACCAGTGTTTCCAACTTCAGAGCAGTGAATCAGAATTTTCTCCTTTTTTTGCATGTGAAAATTTGTATGTGCCATCATTGACTCTGTGATCTGAGAGTATACAGCAGCACTGAGGTACAAGCAGGCTGTGGTACAAGCAGAAAAAGCTGCAGTGGAGGAATCAGCATTAAAAAACTGTGTTTCAAGGAATTGCTCCAGTGTGTTTTGAAAAACCAAGCTATCTTGTACTCCACTTGCTGTTGGGAATGGTTCTGTCCTGGGATACAACATCAAGGCATTCACTGCATGCACAAATGTATACAACTTTTTTCATATGGTTACACCACCTGCTAGTTTTCATCTATTTTGACACCCAGTTGCTGAATCTAGACATCCCAGCGTACACTAGAAAAGCTTAATGTCTTGGAGAAGACCACTTTGTGAAGAAATTGGAGCAAAGGTTGTTCTCAAGGGCAGAAGACAAGTTGCAGACAAATCCACTGCATCAACATTCGATTATACTCAATATTTGGAATTCTGCTACTTCATCATTAAAGACTATATATTAGGACGAATGCAGTCTAGAAGTGTTCCTCTTCAGGCTCTTTCATCTTAGAGGTGATGTCTTCCATGTGATACTTGGAATTGTTAAGCCCCATACTCTGCCAGTTTTACTGATGTACAGCAATGGAAAAGCGCATAGAAAGTTACAAGGAGCTATCACCCTATGGAAATACTAGTCCTTCAGATAGGGCAATACCATTTATATCACAGGCATCCGTCCAAGCCGCATCCCCCAGCTCATGCTTTGTCTTAAGAATTTGCCGAGATGTTTGGGATCAAGCCTTTGCTTACACTGATTTTTTTCATCTGGTGTTCAATTGGTGGTTCACTGTGACAGATGGATCATGGCAGCACTGGTATGACCAACTGGTGATTCACTGGTGATTTCTTGTTTCTACGTTCAGTAGCTTTTGTGTCCACAGGTTTGGATAAATTTCCTAAGGCACTGGCCATCAGTATAACCCATCTGATATATCATAACCTCCATAAACTTTGTGCCCACCACACAGAACATTTAGCAGGTGGCAATTCTTGCTGATTTGTGCTCCTAGTCTTTAGGACTGAGTTATTCAAACAGCATTTCTGACACGAGGTGGAAGTACCTCTCTTAGATTTCACTGATCTAGGACACTTTCTGTCATGAGATAGGAGAGTGCCAAAAACCCACATGTTCCTCCATTCAGAGCTGGCATCTCCTGTTTGATTAAAGCATTTTGTTTCTTTTTCTAGTGGTGTTCATGATGGGGAGGGGTGGATTGTTTCTGTGGCACTTTAATTCTGGAGGTGCTTTGCCACTCTTTGTCTAGTCCGTATCCTCTTCAAAATGACCAGTTTAACCAACATCATTGATACATCTTCGTGAAGAGTTTAAATTAAGGTCTAGGTTTTGCTTCCCTGCTGTTGGTGCTTCTCATGACTAGTCTGTATTCTCTATACAGATAGTGATGCTGCCTTTGTACTTCCCCAGTCCTGTCCTGACTGCTCTGAACTGAACATCGTAACTGTCCTTAAAACTGTTCTGCCTTTGACATATGATCATTTAAGGCCAAAAACTGCACATTTTTGGCAACTGTGTCACCCTGAAACCCCTCTCCAAGCAGAATCTCATACTGAAGTTGCCGAGAAACATTTTTACTAAGTGTGTGGTCACCTTTTTGCTACTAGAACCTGCAACATGAATGGATGCTGACAGAAAACCTCACCGTCTTCTTAAGTTACTATAACAGAATTAGGCATGTGCATAATTAAAATACTGATGAAAGAAGAAGAAAAGGATTCCAACAGTGTTCTACCCTGGGCTGTGCTTCATGTTCATAGTGCCAAGGTTTTACTCATTGGAGTAGCTGATATTTTTGCTATTGCTTTAAGGATGCACTGTTATATGCGGAACCAGACTGCTGCAGCATGTTTGACCTTCCCTGTGACTTCTTCTCTGTCCTTGTAAGACAGAGGTATCTCTGGTCATCTGCTGTGACAGAGGGTAAAGGTCCCCCTGCTGTCCAGCACACAAACTCCAGTGTGAAATATGTGTTTGCTTTTATGAATAAGAGACAGAGGCGGAAAAAAAGATTTGTAATTTTTATTTGGATTCTGTGATTTTTTTTTTTTCCTTTTCTTAAAGCTCACTTCAAGCCTGTTATCATCTTAGGAAATTTTAATTAAGCAAGTAAAATAAAGCAGTTTTTATCTGAGAACATTTTCTACCTCCTATCTCATAAATGCAGGCATCTTCCTTCTCCTAGCATATTAGCCCTTGTGAGCTCCTCACTGGACACGGCTCAGCTCCAACAGACCTATGGAGAGTGGCCCTAGCATCTTAGGGCTCTCTCTGGGGAGATGGGAGCTGAGGGTTCAAGCCCAGAAGTTGGGTGTTGTGTTACCTGTACTAGAACAGGGCAGTTGAGTGGAAAGGGAGCAGGAGGGAGGAAAGGGAAGCATTTCCATCCCCTGTGTTAGCTGCCTCCTCAGAGAAGGGTTTAGTGTGGATGGAAGCACCATCTGTATTGTCCCAAGACAGAACCATGTCCCTGCCTAACACCGGCAGCTTTCCACACAGTTTCCAGGAGCAGTCAGTTGCCCTACAAAGGTGCTCCTCTGCTGGTCTGAATTGTTCGCCCAAGGCCTTTGGAGTCAGATCTCTCTGCACTGACACTAAATGGACTCTATCTGCCTTGGGTGGGCCCTCTAAATGGCCTTGCTACAACATGCAGCTATTTTCAGGCATTGCAATGTTGAAATTAAGCACCTACTATAGGTGCTCCGACAATGCAAATTGTACAGAAGAATTATTCATGACCAGCAGAGCTCTGTATGACCTAGATCCCTTGCAGAGATTATTAGTGAGCTCTTTCAGTCATGCCCCCAGGCCCTGATAATGAAGCGCATCAACTAGGAGCTCTGTCAATCAAGGCTGCTGTGTGTGAACATTCCCCGCAGCACTGGTCCCCAAAAGCTCGTTCCCAGAGTGCACTGGAGTAATAGGCAAGATCTTTAGGAGAGCTTCTCTTATTTTGTTGTTTCAAATTCAGCTCAGCTGAAGTCCTGGGGTATTTCAAATTCCTCTAGCTAGTGTCATTGCTGAGCACTAGCTCTGAAGGGGCTATGAATTTCTGTGACGCCACATCCACAGCTGTCCATGAGAAACTAAAGACACTGTGTACAAGAAGCCAGTAACTGAAGAGAGATTAAGTCTGTTGAAGTAATCGTGTCCTGGGGGATTCAAAATAATTTTGTCCCTTTGTGTTGAGCAACTCGGTGTAATCATGATGCACATAAGTGAGCTGAATTTGCAAACATCTTTGGCAGAGACAGAAGAAATATAGGCAGCTAGTGGGAAGTTGGCAGCTGGACAAGATGTGCACTCTGGTTTGAATCTTTCAGTGCCGTAAAGTTACAGTGAAGGCAGAAGGTGTCAGCACTGCATTAAGTAATGCAGGAAGTCCTCCAAAGATATATAGTTATCTGCTGCTCCAGACTGAATGGGGTGTATAAAAAATATTAGATTAGCACCTAGTGGATGTCTTCAAAATTTTCACAGCTGTAGGGCCAGTTTGTAGTTCTGCTTGGGCAAATTCAGGAGAGCGCCTGTTCTGTTTCCATGGTGGAGCAGGTCCTCAAGGAGATGAAAGCAGCACAAAGCTGACCAGTCACAGCAGGCTATATTTAGGGGGCTTTTGCCACCTTTTGGGCCTGTAGCTCTGAGTTATGCCCATGGTAAAGTGGAACCAAGTTGCATCAAGTCAGTGGAATGACTCTTGACTTGTCTTGAGTTTAATGGCTAGAAAAACATCTTGTTCTGAAAGAATTTTGAGGGCAAATCAGAACATATGAGCCCAGCTGCTTCAGACCGGGCTAAGAAGCAGAGTCTGTTACTTGACTAGCAGTAATTTAGTGCATGGTGAAAAGTTTTCTACTAACAGGCTTATCATATTAATAAAATTATCCATCTTTTTTAAGGCAAGACTAGGCATCACCACCTGAATGGCTCAGTGATTATGATACCCTGACCCCTGTCAGAAAATGAGGTGACCTATTTGAGAAAATATAAAAATAATTTATGGAATTAAAAGTGATGTGTTCCACCCTTTTATTAAAGTGAGACTGAGAAGGGAGCAAGACCTCACCAAGAAACCTATGGTCACTGCTAGGGAGGCACTGCAGGTGCCACCGAAGTGAAATGTGTGATCGAGCAGAAAACTTTCACTAGAAAGTGCTGGGGACTGTCACTTATCTCGGAGCAACAGCTCTTGAAGGAGATTTCTAGAAAGGTAGCTAAAACTGTCCCTTGGCCACACGGTGGCAGTTCATTCCTAGCTATTCTGCAACCCTCCTATTTCTCTGATCAGCAAGAGAACTGGGGATGAAAGGGAAAGGGAAGTGTTTTGTCCTGCTTCATCAACAGACAGTCAGTGTGTGTATCTGTTATTCACTTCTAGGCTCCTTAATTCACAAGCATTTGTTTGGCAGTTTCCAATTAATGTTAGTTTTTTAAATAAGTTTATTCTTCCAGGGAGATGATTTCCTTAGGAAATAAATAACCATGACATCATAGGAGACACTGAGACCTCAGTAAATCATGTCTGAGGTGCTGACCACTTGCCTCTGTGTCTGGAAACAAATGGACAAAGTAATGTCGTTGCCAGAAACAATGCACTCTTAGGCACAGAAAATATGAAGATGGATTAAAAATAATAAGCAGAGGATTTGAAGATTCAGAAGTTCAGTCTTGTGATAGGCCTGAGCTAAGAGTTTCTGACCTGATTCTGAAGTTCCTTCCAAGGCCCAGGAGAATCAATATATGAGGTTTCCAGCTTCTTGGGACCTGTAATGCTGTTATTCCAGAATTTGCTAATCCAAACAGCTCAGTTAATCAAAAGCTAACCTGTTTCTGCATCAGCTGCTCCTGTGTCTTCCAGGGGTATGTTTATATTTAGTGCATGCACGCTAAACTCCTTGATTTTTTTGCTTTGTTTTATGCCAAAATAATCATTTACAGAAAAAAAAAAAAGGAATATGTCTTTGCACTGTTATGACTACACATCAGCAACAGGAGCTTTCATTAATTCAGATGGTTGTATGGTCCCAAAGTGTTCAGATTAATGAGGTTCCCTGCATTAATAAGGCCCAGGTATAACATCAGCACTGGGACTGCTCACATGCAGGCTCTTAGTCTGGGCTTGCTTGTGGTTTGATGTATGACACTGCATCCTTGCTAACTGACAAACACAGTACCATCATCTCCAGATACTTGTATGGGGAACAGCAAAGGGAAAAGGGGATTGATCAACAATAAAATAGTCTGTGCTGTTCCTAAGTTGGAGCTAGCTTTAGTATCACTTCACTGTAGAGAACTGATTCATCACATTCTTACCCTTCAATAGGGTAAGCTTCACTTTTCAGTTTCCAATACGCAGAATTAATTTTTGCCCCCCTCACCTCAATGATATAGGTCTTTGCTGTGCCAGGAAAGTGAGCAGTTCAGTGGAAGGACTCCAGTGTGAGCAGAGCTGACCCGTAATTCAGCTGAATAAACTGAAGTGAGTATACTCGGGGCCAGATTTGCAGTCGCCCTTAGTGGGATTTTCAAAAGGCACATAACTAGCATCAGTGGGAGTTAGGTGACTGGCAATTGCACTGGTGCCTGACTGCTTTTGAAAAAGATGGTCTGGAGCCAAGCTTGAATGGACACAGCTCCACTTCTAGGAATTAAATTAGATTCTCAAAAAGTCCAGAATTAGCCCAGTCTGTCTGCCTCTAAGCCTACTAACTTTAAGCCCTCAAGTGGCATAATTCTGCAAGAAAGAATTGTCCCACACCTTTGTCAGTTTTCCGCAGCCCTTGCCGCTGTGTTCCTGCAGGGCTGTTGGTTGTTACCGATGCTCCCATGTAACCTGGGCCTTAAGGATTTGTTGATAATGTTCCTGGAATTACTCACAAAAACAGAATTTCTATGAATGCCGTGTGAATATGAGAACTGCTGCTGCTCTTGTATTCACACAAGTATGTCCAAGGGCTCTTGCAAAAGTACCCCTCTGTCAGGGCATACTTGCACGTGACAAAATGGCATTTTCCACAGACAAGCTGTTATGGCAACATCCCACCACACTTCCCGTTCCTCAGGAGAAGATTTCAGACTTGTTCTACCCTGAAGTGTGATATGAAAGATCAGAGTCTGATCTCCTTCGCTATGGTAGATCTGGAGCTCGTCTGTTGACTTCAGGGGGCTGAAGGGAAACAGAAGGTGGGAAGAAATGAAATAACCTAGGAGAGATCTCAGGGTGAAGAGACTCAGTGCAAGCATTGCCTTTTTAAGCACAGTATTTCGACTTTCTACTTCTCACATGGCATGATGCCTTACGGTGACAAAGGTCAGCAGGACTTGCCAGGTGCAGTTGGTATGCAACTTGCAGAGAGTACCTCATCAGCCGGGAGGCTGGGCAGGCAACGGACTGCACTTGGCTGCCTAGACATCCCTGAGACACATACAGATGGATGGCGTCTGAGCTGGCTTAACAGCAGCACTCAAAGAAGTGAGCAGCCTACTTCCAGAATCTATCTGAGGCTGCTTTATTAGAAATAACACCCCCTCCCCCCAACATCTCCTGAGCAACTGCATGTTTTCACCTTGAAACACTTATTCAGACTCAGACCAACAAAAATACTTTTCTCTTTGTTTTCTTCAGAACAGTATGCCCTGCTCTCCTGGGAAAGGATATGTAGAAAGACAAACGCTGGGGTTTATATTTCTCTGTGGATCTCTCGGTCCTGTGTACCATGGCCTCTAGACATTCAAAACTGATGTGCTATAAAAAAAGAAACAAAGAAGAAAAGAAACTCACAGTTGGTGTGCCAGAACAGCAACAAGCAGGAGCAACTTCGTTGCTGCAAAGAGCCGAGAGCACCTGCCTTGCAGAAACTGCAAGCAGACAGCCAAACCATGGTAAGCTTCTTTCAGTATCACTGTTTAAGATGAAAATATGCGGTGAGAGAACACTTAAAAAAAATTCAATAGCGAGCTTTGTAAGTCAGATTTAAATGCCAATTGCTGTGTGGTTTTCCCAAACAAAACAGTTGCCTTTCACTCAAGTCTGATATGAGATCCATTAATTTCCCCTCTTTATTCTGTCAATAGTTTAGCTATATTGGTTCTAAAAGGATTCAAATTACCCAGAGATTATTTTCTTGTAACTGTCTTTAATTACACTGTGGCTTCAAAATTTACTATGTTTTCTTTATGGAAACTTGAATTACTGATGTGAAGAATTTAGGACCAGGGGTCAAACTGAGCAGAGCTATTAAAAAAACAAATGTACACAAAAATGAGGGCATTGTTATTTTCTTTAGAGGCTTGCCATTACATTTTAACTAGCATTACAAGAGCTCTGTTTTTCCCCTTTTATTCCATGAGGTATAATATGTTAAAGTTTTCCCTCCCTTTAGTATGGATTTATCAATTCCTGTCTGAAAACTCTTATTATAGAGAACTTCGGTAAAGAGACCTGGGAAAAAACTCAAGTAAGTGTTTTATCCTCCAGAAGATAAGTACTGGTCCTGAATGCGGACTTTTGTAATGGGGTCAAAGGGGGTTAAAATCTGATTATGTGGTGAGGAGGATTATCAATAAAATTGGGGCCCCCACAGCTCTGCACTTCACCATTATAATTAATTCTGAGCAGCCTGTGCCAAAATTCAGTGCTGAGTCATATCCCCATAGAAGTTGAGCGGCTTGTGCTCAGTGTAAATCAGGAAACAACTCAGAAGAGGCAAAGACATCCCACATCGGCAGTGACAGATGCATTTGTCTGTGAGATTAATAATGCCTTTACCTATTGCCAGGTTCACCTTTCCCCTCTGGGATTTCATGTGTTGCATATCATAAACCAGACTTGTTCATATGGACAACCTGTGTTAGAAAGCGGCGAATGGCTGACAGAGACCTTCTTGGCTCGATGGTGACCCACCACCCCTCTCTTGGGTGGAGAAAAGCCATGAGCCAAGGCCACACTAAATGCCGACGGTCCTTTTGAGGGAGGTGGCAGTTGACTGGAAGGGTTTCCTGAGCCAGTGAAGGGGCCTCTGTGCAAATAACCCTGCGCTGTGGTGTGGCTGGGAAAAACTCCATCGGGGAAACTCATGCTACTCTCCTCTCTGTGGCCCTGTTTCATTGACAGGAAGGATGATTTCATTAACAGACCACAGAAAGTACATTTATAGCTCAAAAAACCCTCACAAAGTTCACAGCTTGTTATTAACTGAGCCCGTTACTTTTTGGGCATGTTCTTGTTCAGCAGAAATTTTAAATAATGAGCCCATGGCAATGGACATCCTAGAAATGCTGATACTTATGGAAAAATGAGTAGTGAGCTTTCTCACTAATATTCTCTACTAATATTTGAAACAACAGTTTCAGTGGCTGCTAGGTGGTTTGCACAGCACACAGCTCTCTTCCTCAGGAAAGAATTTCCATCCCAATCTGCATTGCCTGCCTTAATTATTAATATGAAGACTAAACACAGACAGATGGCAAAATAAACTCTGTTAGGTTGGTGTGAATCTGAAGTTCCTTCCACCAACATAACTGGGAGCAGATATTGAGCCAAAACATATAGAAAGCTCTTGATATGAGTCTGAGATGTCACAGTTTGCACAAAAAGGTCCGAGAGTCAAGTTCTTGGCCTCTGGGGCCTGTATAACAAACCAGAGTGGATAGTGACATTTGTAGAGATTTTCTGGCTCTCTTCAGCATGCACGCACATGCTTCGGTTGGGCCTCACACTCATTTTTGTCTGGAGCTGGCAGCTTGCTTTCTATGCTGAGCAGATAGTAGTTTTGTCTTTCAGATGTTTACTTGTGTTGTGCCTGCAAGCACGCCAGAAACACTCAGGCTGTTCTGCCTGTGCTCTGATTTTCTGCTCTCAGCCTCTGAAATGGGTTTGCACACAGCGTGTTTTATTCCTCCTTCTTCCCCCAGTATAACTGTATTTCTCCAGTAGTGCTTTACGGCATTAATGTCAGGAGAATAGGAAGAGAAATGTAATGATAGACGTAGCCAAAATACAAGATGCAGAGGAAGTGGACTGACTGATATAAGCATTTTCTATTAGATATAAAGAAATGCATACATGTGAACTCTTCTGGACAGGGTACATGGACTCATATTCAACTTGTATAACACTGGCTGGGATGACTCTTACCATCTAAAGAGTTATGCATCTAGTATAAAGCATGCCTCGGCTCCCTGTGCAGTCACCGGAGGCTGACAGCCATTCATACAGGCTATTCGTCTCTGGGGTAGGAAGGGTAGGATGAATCACCTTCTGAAAATACCTTTCTCTCACAGTTTATAAAAGGACTCTAGGCAATTAGCTCTGGCTACATGCGTGACTTTTAGCAATCCAAAGGTAGGTGAAATGAATTGCAAATCTTTTCTTTGCAACATGTATGATATCTTAGAGCAACGTGGCATTCAGCCTGCCTGCTACCCAGAGCTGCTCAAATCCAATGGAAAGGAGTCATATATTTAAGCACACTGTGGGTAGCCTGAATGTACCTCTGTCCCTTCCTCTGTAGTTTTTATGCTGCTTTGATGATGCTTATATGGCCATCAGAAAAGGATTCCAAATTAGATCAACCTCAGTAGCATTGGGAAGATATTTGAATTCAATACTGGCTGCTTTATGCCATTAGTATCTCAGATCTAGAAAGCAATCATGACAGGACCTGCCTCTATCAGGAGTTTCACTAGATAGATAAGAATGACATTTAATGTAGGGAAGGGCACTAAGAGATGAGCATTCAATCCTGAATGCTCCCTGTGTAGAGGTAAATATCGTTTATCATAACACAGTGGTATAGGTCAAGGTTTTCCAAAACTTCTAGTGATTTTAGGTATTCAGCTTAAAATACTTGGTGATCAGGTCTTCTGAAGTATTTCAAACCGGGTATCCAAAACCTACTTTTGAAACCTTGGTGTTAACCACTCCTCTAAACTCATGCCATCTTTCTTTCCTTTTCAGCCTTTGCCTGCTCCCACTGGGCCAGAGACTCTTTTTTATGCAGGTTTTTGTAGCATCTGACACACCAGGACCAGGGTCTTGTCTAGGCCCTCTGGAAGTTGCTCAAGTGCAGAAGATGCAGAGGGACGCAGGCTACACACATGCTCTGAGGAATGATTATTTGTGGCCTTCTGCCTAGTTTTCTTATCTAGAGCGTCTATGGATCTTCTTTATCAACAGGGGAGGAGTAGAGAGCTCTGCACTGAGTTGAAAATGCTTAGGATAAACAAACATAAAGAGATAAGGCTAAAGGACTAAATTTTCTTTTCTTACATGGCATTTTTTTCCACTTGCATTTCTGCTTGAGGAACCATACCTCCTGGAGAAAGCACAGAGGAACCCCTGCATGCCCCCTGCGTTCCCCTCAGGCCACCACTCCAAAGACCTCTTGACAGGGATTGATTCAATTTCTTTATTGTTCCTTGGAAATTGCTTTTATAAAATCAAGAAGTTTAGAGAATGCTGGGCCCTGCTTTCTGGTTCTCCTATGTTCAGCCCTATCACTGGCGGGATCATTTTCAGAGGGAACTAGATCGGATGATTTTCCCTGTATGTTACCTGAAGTCATTATCCTCTGTATTTTCCAGAACCCAGGCAGGAGTCAAACCCACCTTCATGAGCTATGCTGCGTATGATGATGTTACTGATTCGAGAAGCCTGTGGCACTCTAAGTAAAGACAGTTTGCTACTTCTCTATGGCTTAGAGAGCACTGACAACTATCCCAGTGCCTCCTGGCAGACCTTGCTGTCATACCAAGATGCCAGATTGTGGCAGATCTGCCTGTAGCCTCTCTCTGAGGGCAAGAGGGAATCATTTCCCATCCCAGGGTAAGCCCTGTGAGGATTTGTCCTGCAGATGACAGGGTCTTTCACCTGGGTTTGGTGAAAGGACATGCAAAGGGCATGTATATATAATCTACTTCTACACACCACCTTTGCCCTAGACTATGTCCCAGGCTTTCCCTCTGATGCCAAAGTGACACTTCCAGATGGCTAGATCTAATCAGTCTTCTTACAGATAGGCTTCACTGCGCATCAGCATGCCTGTGCAAAACTAAGCAGTGATATGTAGCCCCCGTTCAGATCCAGCCTGTAGACAGTGTGGACACTTAAGTTCGGGTGTCTATATGTCGGTGTCCACACGTAAGTCAGATATCTAAGCTCCCATTAAAGACAATGGATATCTAGCCAATGGACCAAACGGAGTCTGCAGTTATTCAGCTGACCAGGTATATAAATCTGCCTCCAGGAACTGAATAACCCCACAGACTGTTCACTCATTCACGCAGAGCTCAGTTCAGGTGCCTTCAAGCCCATCCTAGAGGTTGTCCCTACAAAATGATGGGGAAATGGACACCACTGCTCAGGCTAATGGAGAGCATAACATCTCTGCGTGAAGAGGCAGTGCCTTGTTCTCTGGATTTACACTTGCACAAGATCAACAGCCCTCTCTGTTTCTTCCTCTGGACAACCAAAGCTCATGAGAGACAGGCAGCACTTCTGTGTGGCTTGCCCCAAACTAGCCTTGGTTTTCATTAGTCATATCTCAAAATAAAAACACAAAACTCCATGAAGCAAATAAAAGGGGGTGCCTCATTCCAGTAGGTTAGGTTATTTTCCTGATCTTTGCTCAAGACATATGTTTTAGGTTAAGTGGGTAGTATACTGATTTCACCAGCAGCTGATATGCCCAAGATATTTTTAGTGTCTGTCGGTCTTTGGAAATGCTATGAAGTTCTGCTTTGAAAAAAAATCTGAGTATTCACCTTTCTGAAATGAATGCACCATCTTTTCATGTGGAAAGGAGGACAGAGAGAGTAATGCTTCTTCACTCCTATTTTGCCAGGAGAGGCCTTTGTCATGTCATGCCAGGTAAGGCAGAAGTGCTACCTCATGTGCGCTGCACCTGGCCAGACATGCCCTGACAGTCTTGCTTCAAGGAAACCTGTGAATAGAGGACACCTTCTGAGGAAGTGTAGTCACATGCAGGGATCCATAATATAAAATACTTCAGTTTTTCAACTCCAGCCCCCTCCTACTCCTCCCTATTTTTTTCCTCTGAAATGGCAGTGTGTTTCTACGTGCCAGGCTTTAGATGACATAGATGGGGAGCAGTTACACGAGCAGCACAGCTGGCAGATCTGACCAGTAGGTAAGGTGCTGACACACTTTTTGGCAGGCTGGGAATGGTATTCCCATTACCAGGGCAATCGGTGCTAGAAGAGGCTGAATGAACAAAGCCTATGTGAGCCATACCAGTGTATGTCTAGAAATGCTCTGCATTGGATTCAACCCATGATTTGCATTATCTGTGCTTAAAAGTGTCTGAGATCTGAGATCTTGGTTGATGTTTAAGACCTATCCACTTGCAAAGAGACGGCACTGGTTGTTCATTTGAAGATCAGGATTTATTTTCTGTACGTGTGTATGTATTACTGTGAGCATCACATTGTTGTGGGCAGTGGGAATCATAACAGAAATTAATGGTTGCTACTCTTAGTCCTGCGGCTTTAACTTGATCATATCCAAATAGCTGTGGTTATGCAGCTGGTGCCTGTATGCAGTGACAGATACTCTATAAATACCATAGACAGAAAATAATTGAGATAGCATTCAAAGGGTCAGATGAACATCGTATTTTTGGGTTTATAATTTTATGTTGAGTGTGGGAGACACAACTTGCTTTCCCAGATTTTAGTAATATAATTATAAAATTGCCTGGTGTTTCCATTTCAGAAAGACACCCATTTTCTTGCGCTTTCCACCCCCCACCAGCACATGCACACAGAAGCTTCACAGTTTGAACCATTTTTACTCTGGATGAAATTCTGAGTCAGATGTTGAATTTGGTTCTTCTGGTGTCAATCTGGAATCATTATACCTTGACTAAAATTCTTTGAGATTTACAAAGTTGCAGGAATATATATCATTATTAAATCAGTTATAATTGTCCCTTATATGGCATATTTTATACCCAATAGTCCTGTTGATGAGCTAGGTAACAGCAAAAATGCAGGTTGAGCCAGAGGGAGAAGAGAAAAGATGTTTCATCAATAAACTCCAAAAAATGGCAGGATTTTATGTAGAATCATTTACTTAAACCATTAGGCCACAATACAAAGCTGTGACTGCTTTTAAATCAGGTAACCTAGAGTCTGTTGCCGGAGAGTTCTTGAACAGTGAAGTGACAATGGAAATTTTAAATCAAGGAGAAGAGGAGGAGTGCAAAGGGGGAGAGAAGCACGTAGTATTCCTTGTGCTGTGGAAGTTTAACAGCCCAAAGAGGAAAACAAGGACGGACACAAATTCAGAAAATGGAGTCTTTCATAAAGATAATGATGAGGTGCATTCAATGATTTACAGAAATGAGGAAAATTGCTTACAATTTCCTCTGCCATTTTGGAGGTTCTTTTCATCTACCAGAAATATCTTAGAGATAACACACATTACAGCCTTGAAGTTTAAAGAGGGATGGGGATGGATGACTTGGATTGTCCTTTATCTTGCCATTCACGCAGGGCCATTTTCTGTGAGCTAAATCAAGCCAAGTGGCTGTATTTTATACAGGTGTAAATGACTGAAGGGTACTTCTCAAGTGTGATTCAGCTGTCATATTTTAGATATCTATTTTCAGATGAGATGAATTGCACTGCGGAAATGCCTTGTTTCTTCTTACTGACTATAAAGGGAGCCTGGGGTGACCAGCTCGGATAACGGGAAAACATAACAAAAATGTGTAAGAGAGTATTTGAGAAAGGGTGTATGAGCATGTAATGAAAGAATGCATCATCACTCTTTCACAGACTGAAGCAAAATGAATATTGCATGCACCACTGCCATGTCATGTTTAGTAAGTGCTTATCTTTCAGCCTTCATGTTATCTGAGCGTATCATGTTAAAACAGTCTACCAAGATTATTCATGTCATACACAGGAACATGAACACACTCACATATGTTCTTCTCTATGCTATTCCCTAGACAGCACAAGATGAAGCTTCTCAGGAGACAAAGAACTGTTCAACGTTGTTGTGAAATTGAGAAAAATCCTACTGGGATATTGTGCAAAGTGTGTGAAATTAAGGCAAGGTGAGAGAACATCCTTTTTACCTCCTGTACAAGGATCAGAATGAGCTATGGGTCTCAGCAGTACAGACACTTTCCCACGAGGGAGACAGCCTGCTGAATATAAATATTGTAGGCAGTGAGTCACCAAAGATGATGTCATTGATTTATGCAAGGATTGCAGATTTTGGATTTGGTGGGAGAGGTTTTCTTGTCTAAATGCAGCCAGACCATGATGTGCAGTGAGTTTATTTGCTTCTGATTGTAGTAGAGCTTTTGCTTAACTTTTATTTGTATTGTGAGATGTGTTGGGTTAGCTGCTCAGGAAAAATACATATTCTGGATGTCCTTTTGTTTCTTTCAATTATTTTGTGTACATTTTGTCCTGAAAAGAGGTGGGTTTTTCAGCAGTTATATAATTGCTGTGGTTGCTTATACAACCAGAGGACGAGACAAGAATTGCTTTCAGTTAGCTTTCCAGAGAAGTGTCTGAAGTGAAAAAAATGCAACACATCTTTGATAGATGGTGTCAGATGGGACATTGATGTTTGGAAGGATGGTGAAGAGGAAGAAACAGTTCATTCTTTATCAGGATGATACTTATCAACAGATATGAACTGCTGATGGCTGTCTACTACCACCACTAGTGTTTATACACACACACACACACACACACACACGCGTATATATATATGTACACTGACTAAAGACAGGATCTCAGTTTTAAGGATCGTGGATCTAGAACATGACAGAATTAATATACAATATGTATTCATATACATTCCCAGATGTGCTACAGTTCAGTGGGTTTTTTGGGACTCTCTTTGGCTTCTTTTTGAACTCTTCCACTGGCAATTAGAAAATAGCTGTACTTTGGTCAGCCGCAGAATTTCAATGGGCTGAGGCAGCCAAGTTACTGCCATTGCTACCAAGCCACATGAACTGCAACTATTGCTTTTCTGTGTTCATGAGAATATTTGTAATGAGGAAAGCGTCATCTCACAAGTCACTGAGGTAGCCTCCAGCGCTATACAAAGGAGTTTTGTACAGCAGTAAAAAACGTTTGCATTATTAGGTGCAGGATCTTTTTCTGGCAGCATTTTCACAAAACTTGTTTTCTAGTCTTACTACAGCCTCCATAAAACCATGTTGTGGGCAGAAATTTGGCATTGGAGAGCAGTTTTAACATGATAAGTAAGGTTTTCTGATGTTTTGCTTTTATATTTACTTTGGGAAATTAAAATTAATTTGGTTATTGCTAATTTGCATGTGACAGTACCTGGGTTCAGGCAGGCCCATTTCATCTTCCTTGTGATGCTTTATGGCTCTCCCTTGGCACACCAATATGAACCTGTTGCTTTACTTTGGTAAGGTTGCATTCACCAAGGATAATACAATGTATGCGCACGTTGTCACAAGAACTGAAAAAAAATCACTTTCAGCCTGCTTCATAGATATATTTCAAACTACTGCATTAGCTTATGTTTCTTTCCTTACCAAAATAAAATAACTAGCCACATTTTCAATTATTTTTTTTTGATGAAAAGTGTAACAAAAACATTTCTGCAGGCAAAGTAAAATGAGGGTTCACTGAAATAGTTCCAATTTCCTTGAAAATCTGAAAACAAAACTATTTTCTATTTTCCCATAAAAATCGCCCCATGGAAAAGTTTGGCACGTTTCTACAAATCAGTTTTGTTAAGATATTTTGTTTTGTGGAAAATAAAAATAATTTTTTATTAATTGACTGATGCTCTGGGACCAGTTTATTATAGATAAAGAAGGTTTCTGAAGTTACAAAGAGCAAAAAGGCATCCAACACCTTCAGCAAGACTTTTTTTATTTCAGCACCACTTATGCCTCAAAATCCTCTCCTTGGTCTTAGTGTCTCTATTTTGTTGTTATGTTCTTTTATAGGGAACTTGTAACTTATTTTTGATCCCATTTATCCAGAGAAGCTTTGGGCTGAAGACAGAAGATTCTGCTGTGCAGTTCCTTCCCATGCTGTGTTTGATGAAGCAGTAAGGCAGTATACTTAGTTTGAACATGGAACTAAACCTTTATTTCAGAGAAGTCTATGGGCTGGCTCCTTACCTGCCACGAATTGCCCCAGCCTTACTGTGAAATTGATGCAGATGGATAGACTGATTTTTTTTGTTTGCAGACTCTTTCTTACCTAATGTTGGAAATCAAGGAACACCACATTGTTGACTTGATGCTTGCGTTGATATACCTGGGAAATGAAAACCAGTTTAGTCAGCATTCTCAAAGTGAGATGTACTTCAGGACTGGGAGACTGGGGCTTTGTGGTCTTCATCATTAGTGTTTCCCAAGGGAAGGGGCTGAGACTGAAGCAGAAGTCTGGCATCTGCAGAGTCACAAATCTGTCAGAAATTGAAGCACAGCAGTTAAGAGTTTGGCCAGCCGAGGACCCCTCTGTAGTCAGTGGGGGGACGGAGATCGCCAGAACACCGTCTTCAGAGGTTCGGAGTTCAGAGCACACATCAGGCTCTTAGAGTGCCTGTCTTTATCCCTTGACTATAGAGGGGACTTAGAGTGACGCTGTCCTTACATTAAGTGTGATGATGTCTGTACATTAAGTGCCTTAATCTGGTGTCAACTGTGCTGACATAAACATTGGCCCTCTGAGATCTTTCCTCAAGACAATAGTAGCAGCAGGCCCTTCTCCCAAAGTGGGGATAAGAAACAGGGCTGCACATCATCCAGTGTGTCTTTTTTTTTTCTTTTCCTCTCTCACCATGATATCAGTCTTTCCTTTTCTCCCCCATCCACACACATCTGCAGATACACATTGTGGCATTATCTTACATTTCTTCTGAAAGAGGGGTTTTTTTATCTTTATTCATAACTTTCCTTCCTTCCTTCCTTCAGCTGTGGATCAAGCAAGCAGATATGAATATTCAGAAGTTCACATCAGGAATATGGAACCCAGGGACCTGTTTAGATAAATATTTTGCCATCATCCATCTACCACTTACCTTCCCTGTTTTCAGCCGGAGGAAATGTATCATCAGCTTTTGTTCTCAAAGCAAAAGGAGAAAATTCATCTAAATCGTGGAGAAACCAGTCCGTACTGAAGCTCAGAGTATCTTTTCTGTCTTTGTGGAATGAAAGCAGGGAGAGAAGACAAAAAACCCCAACAAATAGACCCAAAACTAACAAAAAATTGAGCAACTTAACCTTTTGTGAATATGTGTTTTATAGAAAAAGAAGCGTGATACAGAATATCAGCTATTCTGGAGATATTTTTCCCATTAGTGCCCTCCATTCCCAAGCACCCAAGATCCTAAATGCCATTTTCTGGTATGCTCAGATTCTCTTTGCATTGTCATAGCTGCTCCCAGTGAGAGCTTTAGTGCTGAATTCAGTGGGAACAAAGATGGGTTGCCAATGAACACATTAAAAAATCTTTTCATTAATGTATCATTACAATGATGTTAGCTCCATCCTTGATCCTAACAGTTTCTTTTGAAATACCTTGTCCATCTCTCCATGAAGATGGCAGTTGTTTGTTAAAATGTCTGGAAAACCTTCCAAGTGTCCTTGATTCTGCTCCATGAAACAAGTCCTGCATTTGTTGTGTCATAGGGCAGGGACTGGACATGACGGGTTTGCGGCAAGGGCAGGATATGTTTCCTAGAAAGCCTTTTGGGAAAGCTCTTCCTGGATGGCTAGTTATGGTCTTCTCCTATTCTGTGGCCAGATGCAACAGCCAAATTCACAGGGGAGCTGACAGTCCACATCTAGGGCATGGAAACAAGGAGAGAGCATAGTGTTGCCAATGAATAAGGTATAGCTCTGTGGGGAATTGTGATGAAAAGAAGCCATGGCTGTACCTCAGCCTGTGCAGGAGGCTTTACTCAGTTGTTTATACTGCCCTATTATTGCAGCTTTCCTTCCCAAGTGTCTTGGTATGTTGGGACAAGTACTACTAGATATGTCTAAAAAATATTAAGCGTTGCTAGATTGTTTTGTTTCTATCTCAGACTAATCCATGTGTTGGGAAGGTGTGAAGGACAAAAATGTGTGCGTTGGTAGTAACATTGGCCCATGCTTTTATTTAAAGGATGGATGATCTGGATGGAGTCCATGCAGTACATGATGTACTTGTGCTCCACCAAGCTCTGCAGCTTGGCGTAACCAGAGGAGCTGAAGATGCAACTCCCTGACGCTGCACCTCATGACGTCACAAGGAACCTTATCCTGATGAACCAGTGGCACCTGGCAGAGACAGAGCTTTCAAACCAGCTGGAGAGGAAAAAGGAAGAGCTCAGGATCTCTTCCAAGAATTTGGAGGCAGAAAAGACAGAGAACTTGCTGTATGCCATGCTGCCGAAACACATCAGCTTAAGGAAGCTTAAGGAATCAGCTTAAGGAAGGGAAAAAGGTGGATGCAGGTACTGCAGGATGCTTTCCTTGCCTCTGCTTATGGGTTTTCTAGTATATCTGGTCTTAAACTTTGCAGCTCCTTTTGTAACAGTGTATTTACCAGAGCAGTCCCAAGGTATCCTTTTTCTCTACATGATGAATTACAACACCCAGAGCATACAAGCATCATCAGGGACCCTTACAGCTATGATGATGGGGAACAGATGGCTGCACATGAAGAACAGGCCTTGCCTGGGAACTCCAGTTATAAGAGTTGCATCGTAAATTTATGCCTGAGTACCACTGATACGAAGATTTTCAAAAGACAACCCCGTTACGAAGAAGTAGAAGTAGTCCACAGCAGGAAAGGGGGGCATTTGTGGCATGTGTATTGCTTTGTTTTCAACCTGGAATAAACCAACTCAGCAAAGTCCCATCCAACACTTGCTAAGCAAAAGCTTTTTAGCTACTCCAGTCAGAGGTGTCTTTACTTAGTACATGTAATTTGCTGCCCACTTTGCATGTGTTTGTTTGTATTAGAACTCTGAGCTTCAAAACTTGACTGCACAAAATGGTGACCATGAATTTGGCGTTACTTCTACAAGTTTACACCTTTAATTCTTCACTGAAAATAGGGGTTCAAAGAGATTCTCTGATTATGGCTAAGCTGGGAGGCACAAGAGTGCTCCTAAATTCCTGGGTGCAGATCTATATCCTCACCCTTTCTAACTCCACAATGCACCATCTCCCTTGGCTCCCCACCCAGCCCCAGCTCACTGCTTTCCATAGGCAGGAAAAATCACTGAGTGGGAAAGGAGCTGAGGTATCTTGTTAGCAGGTCCCCAACTTGTCAGTCCGTGACTCCACAGCACACCTCCACAACACAGGATATAAGTTTCCTTTGGTCCCATCCTACTGTTTAGCATGTCTGCTCTGTGGCTCCGGGCACTTGCACTTCAGAAAAATCCTGTCTCAAGAAATGACTTTGTAAAGAGATGCAAAATAGAAAGAACTCAAATTCTGCCCAACATGGCTGAGGATATTAGCACACTCTGGCTTGGAAGTCAAAAGAAACTTGGAAGTGAGGTGTCCACACCACGTCAGTGTAATTCAGCTACCAAACAGAGAAAGATGGGAATCTTTCCTGTGCTTACAGGGAGCTTGTCTTCAGCTATTAAACCAATTGATAGGATTTTGGCAAGTTGCAGAAATCTGTTGTCAAAGTCTATTACCGACTTAGTCAAATAAGAATAGAAGCCTTTATGAAGAAATGTACATCTAAGAGAGGACTTCTTCCTCAGGAGGATTTGATTCCTGCACCGTACTCTTCAGTGATGTTGTGACATTCACAAATACCTGCTCTGCCTGTGAGCCCATCCAAACAGTGAACATACTGAATTCAATGTATTCCAAGTTTGATTGATTAGGCAATGTCCATAGAGTTTATAAAGTAAGTGTTTATATTATTGCTTTCTTTGGTGTTTGGGGTTTCTTTTTGTGGTTTGTTTGCTTGCTTGTTTTGTTTTGTTTTTATGATGAGTTTTCTTCTGTCTAATCAAACAGAACCTGTGGTGATCATAGGAAGTGAAACTGGCTGAAAATTTGGGGTGGACATTGTTCCTTCAGAACTTCAACTACCAGTTCTTGTAAAGTGACACTCTCGCTCTTTTCAATGCTTTGAGATAAGAATTTAGAGATATTTTCAATTTCCTTTTCACTCGTTCATGTAAAAAAACCCAAACTAAAAATTTGTCACTGGGCAATCTTTGAAATTATAAAAAAAATATTTGCTTATCCATGACAAGGGTCACTATTTATCCTTTCAGTGGGTGGACATCTATGCCTTCAACGGAAATGGAAGCACTTAGCACCGCATAGGACTGGGCAGTTATTTGAGTCCATTTCACATCTATAGGAGCTTTTGCATTGACTTCAGTGAGTTGCAGGGACTGGGCATTTTATGACTGTAGAATTTCCTGCTGTCAGGATCAAACAAGAGGAGACAAATACCTGGTGGTTGGAGGTGTCACAGTCCCCACCGCTAGCCATGCACTAGGAGTAGCCAATCTTGCATTTGGTATGGGATTTTCTCCCAAGAGATCATGAACCCCATGACTGAGGAGCCCATTCAGGTAGGGATGACTGAATTCTTGCTTTGAAATAGATGTTATACATCGGTAGATATTTAAGCAAGACCTCAAGTTCCAGTGAAGGTCAACATACTTGCACTTCAGGTTAACATTCATGTTAAATGCCATGCTGAATTCAGGCTGTGGGGCTTTAATTTTGCAGCAGGAAGAACTTTGCAGTCCAGAATCCAGTAATGCACCAAAACATGCATTTAACAATAGCCAATTAATCCATCCACTGACAGTTTAGAGAAATGAGTACAAACTCTATCGTTACTGGTGTTTGTGTTTAGGGATAACTAGAAAGTCGTTTAGTAACTTGTGCACAGACACAAAATAATTGATGTAATGATTTATTTTGCACTTACTCCTTGCTTGTAAGAGCTGCTTATACAAGGACATGTGTTAAATTGTTCATTGAAAATATGGAATTTTACAACTTTTTATTGGCCAGCTACAAAAGCATAACATTAATCGTATATACACAGAACACTAACTTTAGCGTACTGGGTAATGAGGAGAACAGTCCAGTGGAGAGGTGTCCAAAGTGGTGTTTGCCACAGGTACAATGGGGCTGTAATCCCTTCTTCTCTTCTGCCAATTGCTATTACCAGTGTGACAGTCACAAGGTAGGAAAGTAGCTAAACTGCTACACATCATCATCCTCTTCTCACAAACAATGCACTCCCTGTCATCAGCCCAAGGCTATATCCTTGCTTCTGCAAGCAAGTGCATGGGTTCTTGCAGAGGAGTAAATTGTTATTTAGTCCCTAGAATGGGAGGTGAGGAAGAGCCTGTTCAAGGTTGCACATGGCATGGTTGTTCAAGAAGGACTGATAAATATTTTAGGTAATGACAATGAGAAACTGATATGGTGTATCACATGTCCTTTTTGATTCATACCAACTGATCAGAGTTGGGATCCACTTTGGACCAGCACTGGCTGGGGCTGTTGATGAGAAAATGCCAAAGTACCACTTGTTTGGAGACACTGTCAACACAGCTTCACAGATGGAGAGTCGCAGTCTTCCCAGGAGCATCCACTTCGGCTCAGCAGCTTTTAGGTAGGGAAAAAGAAGTGTGAAATGGCACAAACCAACCTGAGTATTTTCTTTCCCATCACTTCTGGCTAGAGCAGTATTACAACAAGGGACGTTTTGGTATTATCTACAACAGGCTACTTTGGAGATTTCGTTTGGGGGATGTCCCTAGGATCAGTCAGTTCAACATGTGAGTCAGTGGAAAAAGGTAGGTGCTTCAGGAGGACAATCCAGCATGTCTAAAGAGACATCAAGGGAAGCTGTAAGTGGAGGTGTGAACACTGCCACCCACAGACACACATCGTGAACAGACTTATTTTTACATTACTTAATATTTCCATCTAGCACCTGAATTCCAGGTGCTTAAATGGAGGAGCAAGATTCTCCTAAACCTCACCTTGTAAAAATCCTAGCAAATGCTTTACTGACACAAGAGTCAATTGTTGGCAGACAGATCCAGACCTCTCAGCAGTAGCGTGCTTCCCTGCCTGGACAGGTTTCCATGGGCTCAAGGCCTCTCAGAGCAACAGGGTGTGCTGAGTGAAGTAATAACTTGGAAGGGGTATAACATCCACTGCCTTGCGTGTTTGGACTTTTTTGCTGGCAAACTCTCCTTCTTTTTCTATTCAGGCTTTTACCTGAAGAAAGTTGAGCTGCAGAGGATCTAGACAGTCCATGAGCATCTCAATCTTGTCCTCTCTAGTGCATCTCAGAAGGAACTCTATGAGATGGGTTGTTTTACAACAGCGCTAGATGTGGGACAGATAAGCTGTAACCAGGCTTTCTGTGGACACACAATAAAGTGAGAGCATAGAATAGAGGGGAGAAGAAAGCAAAATATATAGAGGATGCAGAGAAGTTGCTTGGGCACATAAACATTATTTTTTTGCAGGAACCTAGAGATTTTGCAGAATGATTGAGGCATCCCCTTTGAAAACTTAGGCTCACTATTTACACTTACTTGTACCTGCAAAAGAAAAAGGAACCTATTTCCTAGTAGTCCTGATTCTGGCTTCCTATTTTATATTCAGGTTCTCCAGCAGGGACATGTTGGCTCTGATTTATGGTTCTCACATTTTTATTGGTCATGCTCTTTCAGAATAATTCACAGCTAAAGCAATTTTTGGGGCATCCAAAAGAGCAATGCTTAAAAATAAAATTTCCATGACCTGCAGTGATTTAGTAGCTGGCACAAATCCTAACCAACCCCAAACTCAGCAATAAATAACTTACAAGAACAGCTTTCTTACTGTGGCATTACTTCCTCCCCTAGTGAACAAATAAAGAGTCCTACCCTGCATTCCATACTCAGGCAAAATTTCTGTTGGTTTTAATGGGACTTTTGCCTCAGTAGTCTAAAATCTGCTCAGCAGTTGTCAGTCATAGTAGTGACACAGTGGATTGAATCTAGTCTGCTCTGCTCCCTGTGTACAACCGAGGTTCTCAGCTGGCTATCTTACCTCCTAGTCACTTCGGGCATCACTTCATACCATGCAACCCAGAATGGTTCTGGTTTTATCTGCAGGAAAAACAATGCCCAGTTTGTGAGACCAAGACATTTACATGTTGTTATATAAAGCAGGAAAAAATATTCTTGTAATGCACTTTAAGAGTTGAGCACCATAGAGTCTTTTTGACTTGCATTGTGCATTACCGACACATGCTCCCACGAGAACAGACAGAAATACTCATTAAATATAGTCACGAAATGCCTCTTGCTGTGCTCTACATATAACACCTTCACATATTTCACACCATCAATAACTACTATAAAGTGCAATAACAAACAGCAAAATAAGTGTGCAAATGAAGTCTTAAATGCCTAGAGCAGATCCCTTTCTGAGAAGTCTTGCAAAGCTCTTTTCTGCTCAAAAAAATTGCTAGCAACAAATAATTTTTATTAGCACTGCAGAGCTAATGGAGCTGTAGGAAAGAACTCTGGATTCCTTTCTGATTCATGCCTCGCAGTGGAGTTGTTAAGTTCCAGTTGCAAGATTTTTTATTTCTGGTGATGATACATGAGCCAGAAAGGAACAGAGGCCGAATGGTTGCAGAACTGGCACTCATGAAAAAGATTTCCTGGTAAAACAGAGCAAATTAGATCACAAGCCACAAGTATGGACCCTCCCGCTCTTTTTTTTACAGGCTCAATTATCCTGTTTTCTTGTTTTGTTTTTTGTTCTGCATGTGAAATTTGCATGCTTAAATGAAATCCGCCATTACAGAAGGTTTCGCTGAGCCCCAATCCTGCAACATGACATGTTTGGTCAGAGTGCTACCTCATGTACAGGGAGGGAGGCGGGAGAGCTCCATGTGGTTTAGCTGTTCTACCCATGTGCTGTACATGAACTAGTTTTTTTGGGGGTTTCTGTTTGAATTCATTTGTACAGCTATTTAATATCTAGAGAACCCACCCTCCATCCAGCTTTTTAAAAATTTTCTCCTTTCCCAAAATAAATGAGCTTTTGATATCTCTTCCAGTCCAGGTAGATCCTTATCAGAAGTAGCAATCTGTGGTATATTGAATGCTTGGAGGATTGGGGCTGACACTATTGGGTGCTTTTATATAGTGCTATATAAAAGGACATAGTACGCAGGAACCTGTTTACACCCAGAACCAATTACAGCACATACTCACCTAGAACAATAAGCTATTATGTTGGGTACCATTGTTCTGGCCATCAAAATGTACCCAGCACTAATGATGCTGCACTGTCATTTCAGTTTTTAATTTCTGTTTGATAATTCTTGGTCCCCATGTTGCCGTAGGCCTCCTCGTCCGAACTTCCACATTTTCTCTCGTGCAGAGATCTGCCAAATCAAAACTTCAAAATAGATGAAAGAAGAGAAACTGAAGAGGAAGTGAAAAGTGAAAAGGGCCACATGCTTTTTGAGGAAGAATCTGCATGCAACTGAGGATGAAATCAAAGCTTCACTGCAGCCAGGCTGAGCAGAAAGGCATGTACAGGGGGCCTGCTGGCGCAATGTAAAGCAGATAAAATAATATTGCTCTGAATTCTGGGAAAAGGTAGTGAGATCTATTTATTTTGAAGTGTCAACTAATTCAACCATTCTTCATCTGAAGTCCAAAGAAAATCCTTCAAGAAATTCAATTTATATCACAGTGCCCAGTTATACCTTCTTTCCCCCTTCCCTGTTAGCTGTCAGTGAGCACACTGGATGATATGAAAATGAGATAGCAGGATGTCTCTTGAAAGTAGGTGGAGAGGAAAATTTAAGCAGTAGACTCAGAATTAGATCTATGCCTCCCCATGCTTGGGAAACCATACATGTAAAACAGGGAAACACTGTCCTGGCCCAAAACAGATAGAGACCAAGCACTTGGAACTGGAGGACACAACACAACACCCACTTGAATAGGATATCAAATGACATAAGAGCTGAAGTTTTCTTTGTCTGGGTTACTTTAATATTTTTGGAGAGTGTCAGTGGAAGGGGGAAAGGAGAGCCAACAAGCGCCCAGAGGCAGGAATAGGAGAACATGTCTTGAAATGGTCTGGGCAGACCAGGAGACAGACACACAGAAGGACGAGGGAGCACGGGGAGAGCATTGCAAAGGGTCAGAAGCACAAATAGACGCTCTCTCTGGGGTTTAGGAGAGGGAAGTCTGAGGGATGGGTTATGTTCAGAAACATGTCTCAAATGGCTGTTTTTGAGCCCTGTTTCTGAACAAAATTACCCCAGGACATGGAATATGGGCTGCTCCCCACCTTCACATGCGGCAACCTAAGCTTGCACAGAAAGGTGTGTCTCCTTGGGCCATGTGCCACCCTACCTTCTGCCAGCAGGAGCCAGACAAAATCTGTTACTAATGCAGCTCTGCCCCCAAGAGGAGGGCATTTCGCTGCAACACGTGCTTAGTTGCTTGTCTTTGAAATGCCCATGGATGGGGTGTTTGCTCCTACCCTGCAGTAAACACAGAAATCAAATGTCTGCAATGTACCATGAAGTGGCCCATGAACCTTGGTCCAGATGCAAACGCTTTGCCTGTTCGTTGGCTCATATATCACTGCATGCAGGGACGGGACCTTGCCTTAGAGAAAGAGTGAAATACTGACAGAGCGGGAGCATCTGTGGCAGAAAGCGAGTCAGCGGGATCCCACTTCCCATCTAGCGAGACGAAAAGGCTATTGTTTCTGGCAAAGACAATGTTTTGAACCTCAGGAGTGTGAAAACAGTAACAGATTTATGAATTCCTCCTCGATGCATGTAGCCGCCAGCCTTTAGCCAGCACACGCTAGGAGTGCAGAGCCTACATGCGCTGGGGATGGTGCTAGGATCGAGGAGCACAGCTAAGCTCATTTCCCACTTTTGTGCCCAAATTACATATGGGAATAACAACATGAAGGCAGAGGAACACGGTCAGATCAAAGGTCCATCTAGCTCAGCATCCTAGCAGGGGCCAGTAGGAAATCCTTAGGGAAGATCCTTAAGAATGGGAAATGCAGAGACTGAGGCTCCGCTTGGCATCCTCTCCTGGCTTCCAGCAACCAGCAACTTAAAGGCTTTCTAGGCCTGGGGTTGTGTCCAGACCACCAAGTTTAACAGCCAACACAGACTTACCCTCTCTGAATTTGTCTAATCCCTTTTTGGACCCATTACTCCATAGCTCTGTGATAGCTGCACACACAAACGCAGCTTGGCAACTACACGCACCCTTGTGTGGATGTGAGGATCCAAGCAAGCCTGTGCTTGTTAAAGGAAAATAAAATGGAAGAAAGCCCAGCCCTTAAGAGCCTTCCTTCCCTCCCACTCCTCTTTCGAGTCCTTGGTTTCCAGGCTCCTCAGGGCGCTAGGTATTGTCACCTCTGCTTTCTTCCTCCTCTAACTCCTTCTGGAAGCAGATGCTGTAGGAAGCCTGGGCAGCAAGGTGGTCACTGTTATGGAGTACACTGATGATGAGCAGCTGCTCACCACAAGCGACATTGCTGGCAGTGAGTACATCAAAGGCTCGTTTTAAAATGGTCCTGACACTTTATTTCACAGAAGGGGAGGTGGGCTGAGGATCATCCAGATGAGCCTAGGTCATACCTCATCTGGTTCCTGTGGCAAATAGCACCCTGAGGGACAGATTTTTTTTTTCCACAGCATTTATGTGCTCCACTCTTCCTGATTGCCCTGGGAGCGAGGCAACAAAGTCCCTTTAAAATTTATCCCTTTGGCTTTGCTACTAGAGTCCCCACATCCCTAACAATTTACCTCTGCTTGTTGCTGGCGGAAGCTGTGGCTTTGTTTGCTGACCTGGGTTTGCTCCTGGTCCCTGGCTGTTCCTAGGGCAAAGACTCGTGATCGCCAATGCCAGTGGAAAGTTATACTCCAGCTTGGTGGACCTGCACAGCAGCCACAGGATTTGGCAGCAGGGATTTATGTTAGTGCTAAACCCCACCATCGCTAAAGGGCACCACTACTAGGTTCCCACCACAGCAAACCACGCTAAAACCCAGGTTTCAAATTTTGCACTGTATGGGACCTTTTAACACAAGTTGAAGCAGTTTTATAACCTGATTTGGCCTTATTCGCTCTGAACACTGCTGCCATGAAATACAGTACTAATCTGGTCTGGTCACAGCAGAGTTCACACTTTTATGGATTGATGATGAGTTACTATGAGGGTCATTTACTTTGTGTAGAACAAGCCATCACCTCCCAGGCTGTTTTGGCAACCAGTCCTGCTGATGCCAAATCACCTGCCTCTCCAACAGCCATTTGCCCTGCAGCAGCCTCACTTCAAAATCACAAGTCACCTTCATCACTGAGTTTTCAAGAGTGTTTTGGGGGAGTTTGGAATCCCCTAGGGACATTGTGAAATTGCTGTTGGCTTCATGGGGAAATGAAGGTAGATGAGTCAGTCCAGCTCCAAGGAAGAAAAATGGATATAAGAATGCAGACACCCTGTGCTTCTACAATGTTGCTTCCTCAGCCCATCCCCCTCACCTCTGGTCTGCTGCGTAACAGTCACAAAGCAGAAGGGGATTGTTCCCAGGACTTTGCGCTCCACTCTTTTGGTCTGATATGTTCCTTCAAGCCACCTCACATGCATTTGCTGTGCCTGGTTATGCTCCACCCCGCCTGCCTTCCTCTGTCTCCCATAAGCAAGTTTCTAGCACACTTTTCCTCTGAGGTTTTTGGTTTTGCTGCTTTTACTACATGACCTGTAGAACTTGTGATAAGGCAGATGACAAAAGAAGTCAGAAGTGAAGCAGCAGCTCTGTCAGACAGCACCAGCCCTGCCCAGGAGAACAAGCGAGTCTCACGAGACAGCACAGGCATCTACGAAAGGGGCATCTCAACTTTGCCAGAGTTTTCTCCTGGGGTCGCTAACAAGCTAGATCTGTCCACACTGAGGACTGCTTGGAGATTTTCCTGGCACTTTTTTTTAACACCTCTTTTTGTTCTCACTTGTTATCTGCCAGCAGCTGAAGCCAGTTTGCTTAATGGAGAGTGTAACAAAAGGGAACAATGAAAAGTGGCTTTCCAATCAGACAAGGATGCAGCACTTTAGCAATGGCAACGGACATCCTAGGCTTAGCGTTTTGTCGTAATACATGGAAAATAAGGAACAATAAATTGCAGAAAGCCTGATATTGAGCACTTTAATGAAAAAAGATGATGAGTTTTCAGTCCAGACTTTAAGAATGCCAATAGTGTGTAATAAAAAAGGTAAACAGAACTGTTCGGTGCTTTTGCTGTCGAGTCCCAAAATGAAAAAAGATGAAGTTTTATTACTTACTTTTTAAAAATCAAATACAGTCTAGAGCCTTTCTCTTTGGCTGCTAATATAAAGATGATGATGAGATATAATGCCATGACACAGTGACTGCCCTTTAAAAAAGGAAAGAGCCCCCAAACTTTGGTTTGCTAATATGACATTTGCTGAGAGACTATTTTAATAAAAAACATACAGGATGAGGGCAGGTATCTACAAGCTGGATCTGGAGCCATAATTCAAATCCTCTGTGCTATACAGAAGATTCAGAGGTAACATCGACCAAGGACTTTGGCTCCCTATGCTTGATTTCATTCACAAGTGAAGCGCAGCACAAAGTTAAGCACGGGGAGCCAGAGATCCGGTAGTAGGCGGCCCATGTAATACTTTGGCTAAGAAACCAAGATTGTGTCGTCCTCTAAGGTCTGGAACAGCAAGTACCTAAGAGTTATTATTTAGAGCTATAGCAGATATTTTCAACCTGGGGTCTCTGTGACCTATGGAGACCAGGAATGCCTCTTGTTAGCGGACTTAAATTCACTAAACAGCAATGTATCCTTCCCTTAGAAAAACTTTCAAGGGTCTGCAAACAGAGAAGAAAAAAGTTGGAAACCATAAATTTACAGAATTGAGTAAAGCTGTGATTTCTGGCCCTGACATCTTCTTGATTCTCATGGTGATGGGCTCTGTCCCTCCTTGATGTCTGCACAGACCTGCCTGAATATTTTGCCTGTGATTTCTTCCTTTTCTGCTGCAGGCATTCCCAAAGTCAGACTTCATAAACAACTCACGGTAGCTTGGTCACTCCTTGACACAATTTAGCCCCTTCATTGTAGGAGCACCAGGTGCCTCACCGAGCTGCATAAGCACCATTTGCTTTCACTCAAGGGAAAGCAGACACAGAAAGACGAAATGACTTGGCAAAGGTCAGGACATGAACAAGAGAAAGCTGGGGCTCTCATCCTCCACAATCCCTTCCTTTCTGTTAGGTCATCCATAGAAAAAGTCCCACAAGCACTCCCAGGTCCGTCCCTGGGAGATATAAGAGCACAAAAGTGCTCATGGGTCCTGCAGAGCTGGCAAGCATTAATTCATGCTGTCCTATCCCCATGAATATACTTCTACCCTCCCTGACTGGAAACCAAGTGAAGGCAGTGCTGAGCTGTGGTTATTATTATGGCCTGTTTTAGCTGACTGTGTTAACCACATTCACACAACTTCCAGACCTGTGTGCCCCAGCAGTGGTGTGCAGAGCCAGGTGTCCCAGCCCACAACAGGTCACATCATAGATGTACCCTCACGGATGTCATGGCCTGCACTAGGCTGGGCATTCAGCAGCAAGGCATTTACCTGGTCCAGGTGAAGGATACAGAGAATAGGGGACAGAGGGAAAGTCCTGATGCCATCTCATCCCTTCATGCTTCTGGGATATAAGCTAAGAGAGGAATAGGGCAATTGTGGGGGGGCTTTTGGGCTCTGATGGGGCTGGAGAAACAAGAGATCTGTCAATAGCATTATAGTGGATCATAGCAATCGTGTTACGGACCAGCACAATGGGACAGGGGAGGAAGGAGTTTGGAAGGAGGCTTTCTGAGATGCCCCAGCTGGCCCAGCGCAGACAGTTTGCTCATTTGTTTGGATTCTTCATGGCTATTCAGTGTTATCACACCTCACAGGCTCCCTCTGGAAAGGAACAGCAAATGGGACCAGGTGTGGTTGGATGGCCACAGCCATATGGTGAATAAGCAGCCAGCAACAGGAAGGAAGCAATGGACTCTGAGCTTTAGGAAGGAGATGTTAAGCTCTAGCAGCCCAGAACTTCTAGCTTTTTGTTAGATTTTATGCCTGGTTGTGCCATTTCACATATGTGTTAAATGAAGCAGAATCATTTGTGTCTTCTGACATCCAGTGTTAAGACTACAATACCTTTGAAGGATGTTCCAAGGAAGTTCTTTAAGCTCTTCCATCATCTACGAAAAAAGAGCTTGGCCTCCTATCCTTGGAGGAATGTTGTCTATGTCCAAATGACACAAGGGGAGATGAGGATTTCATAGTCACCAAATCATTCACTTCTTCCTAAAGGGAAGAACTTTCAACCCCAGGGTTGAAGAGGGATATCAGTTTTGAACCTTAGGGGTATTTTACCTTCTTGGATACCCCATTTCAATTTCCTGCTCACTGTCCTACCAGAAGGTGCCACTATGAACAGAGAATTAGCGATTAAGTGCTTGGATTATTTCTGCTAATTATAAGAGTGGGCAGCTAATCTGCATTTCCTTGCAATGTTAAATCACCTGTGATCGTAAGCATGAAACCTCTCCCACAGGACACCCAAATACCTTCTCCAGTGATCAAAGACAACACGTCAGATGATAGGTCAGGTGATAGGGCAAAGACTGCAGCCTTAGACTGCAGGATGACTCCTTTGGGAGCAGGGGACTCACTAACAGGACACCCCTTAGCTGTTTTGTGGCCCCCGGGTGATGAGTAAGCTGCTGGCAGATGAGGCCAGCTAGCTGTCCTCTGAAAGAGAGGTCAGAGAGTACTACAGAGTGGAACTGCAGATGTATAACTGCAGAATGACAAGGCCCTGAGGGGGAAGCCAGATGTGGGATTTCTCTGCTCAGTAAATGAGATACAGTATGTGTCCACCCAGCAAATGTACTCTTGACCCTTCTGTGATGGTCTTAATCAAACCAGGCCCTGCATGGAGGCAAGGGACTACAAACCTTCTGAGCAGAAAAGAGTCGCTTGAGTGCCTTGGGATGTTCTCTCCTCAGGAGAGCAGGACAACCTCCTTCCAGCTATCTCCCTCCTACATCTTATGGACCACGTCTGATCTTAAAAGGCCTGGTAAAGAGTGTGCTTTGATTAAGGTCACTGAGAATTATTGATTTTCCATTTGGGGAGGAGACTATGCATGAAACAGAAAGAAAAAGATTCCCAATATTCAGCAGAATGAAACAATTAACTCTGGCTGACTGAAGCATTTGAAGTGACCCCAAACAAATGCTTTCCTTCCATTGCCTTGGAGCTTTAAAAAAAGCCAAGAGGCAAAGAAAGACAGACAGATGGGGAGGCCAGTTGTCCTAGCCAAAGCCATTGAAAGAAACACTGCCTTTCTCCTCACTTTGTGGCTGAAGATCTTAAGCAATAGTGAGTGGGGGCTCTTGCCTGGGATGTGTACAAACGGGCTTCAAGCCTTTGGTATATGCAGTTCAGACTAACAGACTTGCATTGACATCTTATGAGAGGGTGAGAGGATGGACACATGCTCTGGGTGTTGATGTTGTTCCAATTTCTAAAAATGATAACTGTGCGGGCAAAAGGAAATAAATGTGTGATGAGGAGGACTTGCGGCTGGAGCTGAAGGAAGCGAGCTCCAGCTGTGGGCAGTGAACACCCATCTTCTTGCGCCTGACACTGAGAATGACCGAAAACCACAAATGAGTCAGGGCAGCTTCAACCAGGATGCTGGGGAGAACATCCTGATGGTGGGGAGATTCAGGGGAGACTCCCCTGCACAGAGCTGTGAATCAGGCAGCAGGGGTATTTGAACTCAGGTCAAAAGTATTTGAACCGATTGCCTGTGTACTAGGTAGTTAGGGGAAGCTCCAACAACAACCCCTCTTTGCAAAAGAGGCCCAAGTCCCCCTGAGAAACCAACCCCTCCAGATGGAAATCATTTGTATCATCAGAAATGTCAGCACTGAGCATAAATAATGCTGGTGGCCACCCAATATTGGCTTTTGGCAAATTAAAGGTGTGTCCAACCCCTCATCTCTGAACACATTCCTTTTATCAGCATTGCCACAGGTACAAAATGAAGGATAAGCATAACATGGGAATTTACTAAGCCTTTGAATACACAGTATGATGGCACATTCATTACCTAGACTCACTGGCTGCTAACCGTGTCATTTACTTGGGTTGCTTGTTCTGCCAAGTCCACATAAGTCATCAGGAGAAATGCAAACACATTTCCAATCTTTTTTACATGAATTAGAGTCACGGCGCAGGCTCTCTTATATTTTGCTTCTATGGAAAATACTTTTTTTTTTCATTTTGTACCCAGCAGTTTTCCTCCTACACGTCATGCAGACAAATAAACAGCCCCACAATCTAGCCAGGGAGGTTAGTAGGCTTGATACTGTACTGTGTCTAACCGAGCCAGTCTTTTACATATGTTATATATTCACCTTTTCTCTGGCATCTGCATTGCACTTGGGAAAACACTCGCACGCAAAGGGATGGGCTCTGGGGAATGGAGAAACATTATCTAGCACGGGAATACTCAATTAATTTTCAGCAAGCAGCTTTTATAATACATAACATACACTTAACATAATACACTTTGGTCTTGTGCCAGAGATCCTAAATGATTAGGCTGTATCAATTTACTCTTGAAACACTGATTAAAATCTCAAAACTTTCATAGCAAATGATGCATGAACCAGAATCTGAAATGTGATGATTGAAATATTGCAATGTCACAGATTCATCACACAGCCTTTCCAAATCCACTCTCGGTTTCAGCTGGCCCCTTAAATGTTCTACTCACACGTCCTAGTGATCAGCTTTTTTTCTCCCGCTCCGTCTCCCCCTCCCCAACCCTCTGCCTCTTGGAAAGATAATAGCCAGGCCTTAATTGAAGCAAACAGGTCATTAAAATAGTAATTTTGTAGACATTCGCAATGACAGACATTCATTCACTGCCAAAGACAAGCAAAGAATCAAGGACTGGATATTCCACACACATTAATTCTACCATAGACCAAATCAAAGTTAAACATCCTCCTCCCTTCTTACTGTGAGAAATTCCCACTGGGCACAGAATTTAAACAAAGAAAAATGAAAAATAACTATTCAGCTCCTGCCCTGTGAATCGTGCCCTAGCCTTGAAGCAACTCTTGACAAACGGTGTCACACCTTCTCCTATGAGAAGGAGGACTCTCATCTCCTGTTTCTTGGTGCACAGTCACATCTCATAATTTGTTGCAGATAAGAGAGGTCAAATCACCCTGATTACTTTCACAACCTCTCTGTAGGACAACTCTCATCACAGTGTACTAAAATTCTCAGTGGAATCCAGAAACTCCAAGCCAAATTGCCTGCTGTGCGAAGCACATTGTCCAAAGAAGATGCCTGACCTAGGAACCATTGTACAAGAGTGTTCTTGAAATGATATTTTAGCAGCAAGCCATTCCTATAAATCTAGTATTGGGTCTCAAAAGTCTCAACTTGGCCTTCTTCAAACTGCCAGTTACAGATCCCTTACATAGCTGTCAAACTGCAGTGTCTCCAGGGAGAAGTGATGTGCAATTCAGGTAGTCTGCTGGTGAGGATGTCCTGACCTGCTCCAGCAAAGGAGAGCAGTCATCACCCTGAAGGTAGGCACCTGAGCCTGGACTCATTGCATTTAACTTCAGGCCAAGTTGAGTTTTCTTACACTAGGATTTTTTCCCACAATCTGTAGAGAGAGGCACCACCAGCCTTTTGTCAGCACTCAAATGAAGACACGTTTCTGTCTCCAGTGACTTTGGAGGAGACTGCTCCTAACAAGGTGTTCAGTTAAATGCCTAAAATGAGGTGAGGTGACCTGGACCAGGCAGTAGCCCGGTGTAGCTGCCTCCACATGTGTGCTCCATTGCCAAGTCCATTGTCAGGTTAGGACCAACATGCCTGGCCATCACTAGCATCACATTAGCATCTAAGGATGCTAGGAACTAGGGCCTGGGGATGTGACCTCTGCTGCAAACATTTTAGGAGCCACGCAAGGGAGGGAGAAGTCAGAGGAAAAAGCACATCATCATTTCAAGGTGCAACATAGATGCCTCACTAGAACCAGCGGCAGTCCCCTGAGGGCTCCCTTCCTCACAGCTGGCAGTGATCTCCGCTATGCTTTCTTCATGCTTGAACCCAGGTCTGTGAGCTCTCCTGGTCCATCACACACCACCGTTAGGGGACAACTTCTGTGTTCTTTTCAGAGCTTTTACTCTGCTCCAGCTCAAGCTATATGTATGCAAGAAGGAAAAAAAAAACCCAGCTGAATGAGATCATTTTTCTCTTCTCATCTCAGACATTCAGCCTGCTAGCCAGGGTTACTGGAATAAAGCAGGGAAGCTCTTTTTCCATAGCAAGCCATCTGGTTGACATAGACTCACACTGATGCTAATCTGTTGGTTTCTTTCTTTTTTTTTTTTTTTTCCTGGGGAACACTTCATCTGCAGCTGTAAATTCAGACCTGCTCCCTCTGTGTGTGGAGCATTCATTTTGCACACATATTTATTACCGCATTATGCCCCATTGTAGGTGTCAGGAAATCATTGTTATCCTTGGTGTGTCTACGTTGTTCTAATGTCAGGGATGTACTTTCAAATGGAAATTAAGCAATTATGTTTCACATGGGGAAACCTGACAGACGCATAGATTTTTACACCACTGGCAATGTCGCTGTCACAAAAGCAGACATTGTTCTCGGCAGACTGTCAAAGAAATATAATGTATTTCAAGAGCAAAGCGGGGCAGGGGAGGGGAGCAAGGAGGGTGTACGCGGGGTAATTAACTGTGTGATTCGAGTTCATAGATCACAGAGCTGTTTAACTTCAAAATGCAATAATGACATGACAATGAGGCTACTTAACTCATCCTTGAAAATGAGGTTTTGAATAGTCTTTTAAAACACAAATAAATGCTTTCAACCCTATCTTCACCTCCAGCCCAGTTAAACCGGGATGCTACTGCGTGTTTACTATTGGCACTGTTTATTTAGGAATTGGTTTAAGTAGCCACCAGGACAAGTGCTGTAGTAGCAAAAAGCCATGCTGGTTCCCAGTTTATTAAACATCAGCCCTCTAGCCGAGCTGGCTGGGCGGTGTCCTTGGGGCAGGGAGCTGGGGGATCCTTCGCTGGCGAGAACCGTGTGCCACAGGTTGGTGCCGCACATGAAATAGGGACCGGTGGCTCCATCGTTGTAATGCAGCACACAGCGCTGGTCTAGAGCCTCGTGCAGCACAACCCGCCTTCCCTCCTCCTCGCCTCCCCCCAGTTATTTTTGATTTGTTACAGGCTTTATTCAGCAGTCTTTTGTGTAACTCTCCTCTGCCCTTGGTCATTAGCTTCATACTACTCCCCCGGGTGTAATAGACCAACAGCAGTCCAAAGCCGGCAGCCAGTGAGCACAGGCAAAGGGCTGTACTTGTGCCCAGTTGAAATCAACAGGAATCTGGGGCCCAAGGAAGAGAATATCTTAAAAAATGAAGTCTTTTAAAAATATTTCAATCAAATATTCACCAGTAAACACACATGTTTTACAGCAAGGGCTGTAAAGAAGTACAGCGGTGTACATCGAAAACTAAGCATCCAGTTAAACGGATTTCTAGACAAGATCAAAAAACACTTAGCACTGTTCAGTGAGAATTTATTTGTTTAATGGATATGTTAGATGGGCAAATCCTGTAGTCTTCACTAAGGTAAAATTCTTACGATTGAGATTACAGAGGGACGACTGAAGATCAGGACTCCTGTAAGCCAAGAGCTGCATGAATAAGGCTGAGGAAATGGGCCTTGCCTCAAAGAGCTCACATTAAAAATACAAGGCATCATAAAACCACTGACAGGGGAAAAAGCAGAGATTTCTATCCTTCCTCTCCTCCATGAGGCAAAAAAAGATATATATCTCACCCCAGGTCTCAGTGGAGTTTTGGAGCAAGCCAAGAACTGAACCCAGACTGCTCAGATGCCAGTCTGGGCTTTTAAGCTCCTCCTCTGGTCAGTCAGGTCACTTTACCTGTGTGAGAGGGGAATAAAACCCACAGCTGTTGGTTTGGACCCAGCTGGGTGCAGGTGCCCAGGGTCTGCTGCTCCTAGAGATGCAGAGCAGAAGCACCTGTTGGCACCTGGGCACATCTGCTGAACGTGAGGAGACCCTACCCCATCCCCGCAGCCCAAGGAGCCTCGTTGGGAAACTGTGCCTACTGCCACCCATAGCTCTCAGGCTGGGAACCATTGTTGATGTCATTGGCTTCAAGACATGAACCCTTCTGTCCCAGGCTTCTGCAGCTCCCTGCTCACTTTTCCTACCGACTCACCAACCCTGGTTGCAGGCTCTGGTTTTAATTCTTTTCCTGGTCCCCCAGGGAAGGCATCACCTGTTCATTAAGACACCCCCCTCCTGATCCTTCCTCCTGTCTCATTTATTTCATTGTCAGCCCCTTGCAGAAGATAAACCACATGAAAACTGAAAGCGCTCCTTGAGGAGATTAAAGATCACTGGACAAACAAGTGCTGCTGTAACACCAGTAGATTAGCACCACATGGCTTCTTCAACAAGAGACAAAAATCAATGCCCCACAGATTAGGTGGGTAAAATGAACAAAATAACAATCCCAAATGATAAAGCTCCCTTTAAGTGCAGAAGGGGCATCAGTCTCAGCATCAGCTGGGCTTCTGTCAAGCAAGGCTGGGGTGGAGGGAGATGACCTTTTTTGGCCCTCTGCAAATACATATTTTACAACAACTTGGCAAAACACACAAAATCTTTCCTAGGAATATTTGCAGCTGATAGGGTGCTAAAGGAGAAAAGCAAGTTAATGACACTATCAGGACAGTAGGCCACAAGCAATCCACATGCATGGCAGCGCTGCCATGCCTAGGGGTAAAGAGCACAGGCCATCCCAGGAAGCAATGAATCTGAGAACAAAGCATGGTGTGGGCCCAGTGTACTGCTGATGGACCACCCACACCATCTGCAACATTGTGGCCGAAAGGGAGAATATGAGCCTTGGATATCAAATTGTAAAATCCCAAGTAGGATCCAGATTTTGAAAAATTTAGACTTGAACCAAGAGAATGGGAAAGTAAGTCTTACGATGAAAGACTCCAATCTGTTCAGCTTCCACAAAAAAAGCTGAAGGGTGACAACTCAGGGTACAGAGGGTGGTTATGTTCACCCCACAAAGGAGGAAGGAATCCAGTGGCTAGAAGGTAAAGCCCAACGTACTTTGGATAAAAATAGAGTACATACTTTCAATCAGGAGGATACTTAAGCACAAACACCTAACCAAGGTCTGGATGAGCAAATCAACTTTGAGTTTTTCTTATTCTCCTGGGAATGGTGGCCTGCTTTGTATGGGAGTTCATCTAGGTCCTCTATTATCATAGAACAGTAAAATAATTTGGGTTGGGAGGCACCTCAGGAGGTCTCTATGCAACCTCCTGCTCAAAGCAGGGTCACATATGAGATCAGACCACGGGGCTTTATTCAGTCAGGTCTTGAAACCCTCCATAATGGAGACAGCACAACCTCTTTACTGTTACACTGCTGGACTGTTCTCATAGGGAAAAAGTTTTTCCTTATTTGCAGTCAGAACCTCTCTTGTTTCCACTTTGGTGTGTTTTCTCTTACATTGTAGTGCTGTGAAGAGCTTGGCTCCATCTTCTCTGTGACCTTCCTATAGGCACTTGGGGGCTGCTGGTGGGTCCCCCTAAGGATGTATGTTCTCCAGGCTGAAAAAGCCCGTCTCTCCGACCCTCTCCTCACAGGGCAAGTGCTCCAGACCCAACCATCTCAGTGGCTTCCCCTGAGCTCCCTTCAGTTTATCAATGTCTTTCTTGAACCAGGGGCCCAAAACTGGATGCAGTATTGAGATGTGGCATAATGAGTACTGATCAGAGTGGGATGACCACTTTCCTAGACATACTGGCTCTGCTCTTGTTAATGCAGCCCAGGAGGCTGTTGCCCATCATTGCTGCCAGGTTATGCTGCTGGCTGCTGTGCAACTTGCTGTCCCTGGGCCCCCAGGTCCTTTCTCCAGAGCTGCTCCCCAGCCAGGCAGCCTCTGGCCTGTGTCAATGCAGGGCTTCTTCCTTTCCAGGTGTAGAACTTGGCATTTGCCCTTGTTGAATTTCATAAGGTTCCTGTCAGCCCATTCCTCCAGCCTGTCTCAGTCCCTCTGGATGGCAGCCCTACCCCCAGTATATTGACTGATCCCACTAACCTGGTGTCATCTGCAAACTTGAAGAGAGCACACTCCTCACCTCATCCACGTCGCTGATAAAGCTGTTAAACAGGACAGATTCCAGGATAGACCTGCGATGCCCCACTAGTCACATGCATCCAGGTAGGGTCTGGCCAGTAACTATGAGCCTTTGAGTCTGTCCATCCAACCAGGCTTCTACCCATCTGGTTGCTCACCCATCCAGATCATAATGTCCCATCCTGGGTACAAGAATACTGTGGGAAAGTGTGTCAAAAGCCTTACTAAAATCAGTGCAAATGACATCTACCGCTCTTGCCTCAACCACAAATCCAGTCATTTTGTCATAGAAACCCATCAAGTAGGTCAGGTGTGATTTACCTTCTCGTAAATCTGTGCTGCTTTTCTCCTTCATGTACCTGGAAATGTGCTCCAAAAGGACTTGTTCCATGCTTTTCTCAGGGACTGAAGTGAGGCCAACTGTCCTTTAGTTCCCTAGATTACTCTTTTGGCTTTTTTTGCAGATGGGTGCAACGTTCATCTTACTCCAGTCATCAGAGACCTCCCTCAGTCTCCACAACCTTTCAAAAATGATAGAGAGCAACCTAGCAAAGGCATTGGCCTGACCTCTCATCAACCTTGGATGCAGCCTGTCAGTCCCATGGACTTGTGCAGGTTGGATGCACTCAAGTAGTCCCTGACTCAGTCCTGCACTGCTGGTTGTTCTCCTTGAACCCTTCCAATGCGCACAAGGGTCTGGGACACCTTTTTTGGTGAAGACTGAAGCAAAAGAAGGCATTGAGCACCTCAGCCCTGTAGGTGTCCACTGTCAATATATCACCTGCCCTATTCAGCAACAGGCCCACATATTTCTTGTTCAGCCTATTACTACTAATGTAGAAGCCCTTCATGTTGTCCTTCGTGTCCCTTGCAAACCTCAATTCCAATTGTGCTTCAGGTTTCCTGACACCATCCCTTCATGCCTGGGAAATGTCTCTAAATTCCTTCTCTGTTGTCTGGCCATGCTTCCACCTCCTGTATGCTGCCTTTTTGCACTGGAGCTCTACCATGAGTCCTCTGCTTTACCAAGCTGGTCTCCTGGTCTACTTGTTTTCATGAATTTTGGGATGACCTGTTGCTCAGAGGATGATGTCCTTACAGACATGCCAGCTTTCATGAGGCCCTTTGCCCTCCAGAGCAGCCCCCATAGGATTTCACCTACCAGTTCCCTGACTAAGCTGAATTACGCTGCTCTCCTTCCTCACTCCAATCAGGATCTTAAACTCCACTATTTCATGGTCGTTATAGCTAAGGTTGCCATTATCACATCCCCAACCAGTTCTTCCTTGTTAGAGAATAGCAGATCCAGCTATGCATCACTCCTGGTTGGTGCGTCCAGTTACCTGAGCGAAGGAATTATCTCTGACACCATCCAGAAATCTTCTTGACTGCTTGTGTCCAGCTAAGTTGCCCTTCCAGCAGATGTTAGGTAGGTTAAAGTCCCCTGTGAGACAGACCAGGGTCTGTGATTCAGAGACTTCCTCAAACTGTTTAAAGACTTCATATGCTTCCTCACCCTGGTCTGCGACAAACTCCCACCATGATGTCACACTCACTGTCTTCTCTTCTGGTCCCATCCCACAAGCTCTCAACCAGGCTGGAACACTGTGATGAGGTCCCCACTGAGCCTTCTCCAGGGAGAAAAGACCTAACTGCTTCAGTCTTTCCTCATAGGGCAGGTTCTCCGGCCCTTCAATCATCTTTGTGGCCCTCCTTTGGACCCTCTCCAGTCTGTCCACGTCTTTCTTGAATTGTGGGGACCAGAACTGCACACAGTTCTCCAGGTGCATCCTGACAAGCGCTGAGCAGAGGGGGATGATCATGTCTCTGTCTCTGCTAGATTTCCCCACTACATTCAAACTTATTTCCTCATTTCAATCTCACTCCAGTTCTGTCACTGCTCCATCTGCTTAGAGTTGGAGCAGAGCACATGCTTATGCCTGTGCTGGGTGTGGAGCACTGGCAAAGGTTGAAATCCTGTCCTGCCTGGGAGGAGTGTGCATGGGGAAACTCTCCTTGTCTTCACAGATCTTGCAAGTTGCCCAAATAACCTGTCATTCAATAAGTTATCCTGGGAGCAATTATCCTGCTAAAACCCCATGAACATGTTTTTTTGCTAGGCTTATGGTATAACCAGACTCCAGGAAGGCTGGAAGTTACAATTAGTGCTTACTAAGGGCAAAATCATACCAAAGCAGCACAAAAACTGTAAGGGCTTTTGTTTGTGGGAACAAATGGCAGCATTAAATCCTCCACAAAGCTTCTATTCTGCAGAGCCCAGCCTAAACCAACAACTGATGACCTGGATCTAGAGAAAAACTTCCCTCCATCAAGATTCGGGAGCCTGGGTAGGGGCCCAGTTACTCTGCAGCAGGTTGTCTGCCTCACACGGTGTTACGAACCAAGTGGTAATCTTGCATTGCTTTTCCTGAAATCGGAGCAAATCAGTGTCTCTGTGTAGCTCTGGTCTCCAGAGGTATTCCTGCTTGTGCAAGGCATATGGGAATTCAAAGAAGTTCAGGTTGAGTTCACCGGATTCAGTTTTAAATGTATTTTTATTTAAACTGTAATCCTGTGAGCTAGTAACTGTCACAACTTACTGTGATGAGGTAGGGAGACATAATTCACAGTTTATAGATTGAAGGCTGAGGGACAGAGAGTTGAAGTACACTTGGATACACTCTTTCAGTTGAGCCTTAACAGCTTAAACAGTTACGACCCTCTGGCTGTTGGTTGCTGTTTGAATTCACACTGAAAGGCTCAATGTGCCTTGCACAATAAGTCACAGCATCACAGCCAAAGGGGCAGGGGGCAGTTAACAGCTGAGAAACAATAACTGGAAATTAGGGGGCTAAAACTCCTTAAAATCAGTCACAAGAGTACATCTGGAAAGGGGGGGAGAGGCCCAGATCAACTTACCTACCTTCATTGCTTGCAGATAAAGCTGATAGTCTAGTCCAATTCCTCAGTGCTTCCTTGTGGGCTGATGGGAATGTTTTAGGCACCAGAGAGTGGACTGCAAAATTATTACAAACAAACTTTGCCCTCTCAAACAATTTGGGGGGGGGTGGGGGGGGAGGGTAATAGGGCAAAATTTCAATGATTGTTTTAGTGGGCTGTAAGGGAAACAACATGACAACACTGCAGAATATGATCTGTAGGGTGGAGAGGGGAGGTTTCCCGTCCCAACAGAACAGGTTAAAAATTAAGTTTATTATGTATTTATAAAATGAGGAGAGAGAAGAGAGAGAGAAACAATACTTATTGGAAAGCTAAAGAGATCTTGAGAGCCTGACCTATCCTGTCTAGCCTGGAGGCTAAATTCAATTCCTCAAATACAGGACTGCCTCCAATTCTTGAAGGCACTACAGTTATACTGAAGACAGCCATCTACAAATTTTGTGCGCAGGCACACAGAGTGTCTAGGCTCATCTCACTGTGCATGAGGAAAAGCCACGGCTCCAGTGGACGATTCTTCCTGGAACACAAAAGTCACCTTTTCAGGATGCTCTCCATTAATAACAGAGAAGCTGTGTAGAGGTGCGTAGACCTAACTTTCAGGTGGTTAAAATGAGGTGGAACGGCTCCCTAATGACTTCCTTCAAGGAAGCTTCAGTTATCCCTAGCTACCAACCTCTGTAACCATTCTGCTCAGTTTCTCCGACGTAGGACTGACTACAAGATCAGAAAGCATCTCAGCTATTTTTTTACTTTCACTCCTACTAAGTCAAGTTTGAACTGTTTATGAAGAACCTCTAGCAATGCCAGCTACACAGGGAGTTCAAGAGGAAGCGGCTGGTGGTTCCATTCACAACCAGGACCAGCTTCACACATTTGTAGAGTTGCAGAAAGCTTTGATTTTGGCTGTCTTCAGCAATGTGGGTGCCTGTTCTGAAACCATTTGCTTGGTTGGCCTGAAGTCAAGGGGAGGTGGGGCTGTACCAAGTTAGCATCTTTTGAAAAAGATCTTTTGAAAAAGAATCAGGCCCTCAGAGTGAAAAGACGAAGGGTGAACCCAACAATGAACATAACCCCAAATTAGAAGCCAGATTTTAAAGCACGGCTTTTCACTTTTCTATTAGCTTCCCTTTTTTAAAATTGATGAGCCTCACTGGGGCATTGTTTTACCTGTGATAACATTGCTTGCTTTGCAACTACCTCAGGGTACCGAACACATTTTAAAAGGGAGCTTTGGAAAAATTAGGGCAATTTGCAATGTGACAGACCCTAAGAGACGTTAACAGTTGTGCACACAGAGGGTACTAGAGAGCTAAGCTTAGACACTTGAGCGATGGAAGTTCTTTAAAGACGTAAAGCAATGTGCCATTTTCTTTAGTCTTTGCATTACTTTGCAAATTGACTTTATTGAGCTAAGCAGTGTAAACGCTATTTCATATTTAAATAGAAGCTGCCTTAGTGCTTTGTCCTTAGCACTGGTAATTCTGTTTCTATTGATAAGTGCTGGCGAGTGATGGGTTTATGAAATGGTACAAATCTTACTCCTTTTCTTGCTTGGTTCTCAGTAATATCAATAAACCAACTTGACCGCCAAATAAAAAACCCACCACCCTTTGCATTGCCCCTTGTTCTCCGGATTTTACAAATGAAATGGCAATAACTCTCCTAACAGCCTTGAAGCCTCATGTCAGCACTTCGCACAGCATCATGGTGATACCAGTATAATGTTTTGCCAGAGGAACAGCTTTTCCTTTGAGTTTGATTAACATGGAAAAGAATTGTCTATCAGTTCTGTGTAAGTCTGTGACGGAGCACCTATATACTACATATGTGATGGCGAATAACGCAAAATAGGTAAAAAATTACATGAATATCACATCATTCTCTTCACCCCAACTCTCCTCGTCCTGCCATCGCTCAGAGGTTCACCACCATGTTCATGAAAATCAAAATGGCCAGAGTACTTAGGCCAACACCTATATGTACACAGAAATGGGTTCTCACTAGAACATCTGTACAGTAAGGTCCTCAAGGATTAGCCTAATTGCTTCATTGAATCTGTCTTAATGAACTTTTAGATTCGTATCTATCTCAGGATTCATTATTTCCTTCAACTCAGTCTAAGGATTACTGACTAGCTTGTGGAGGCTAGCAGTATCAGTAGCCTGACTGCACTGCATTTTTCTTTGTATTTCTGTGAAATTACTGAAGTAATAATCAACAAATTATTCCAAAGGTATTTATTTCTTTCTTGTACATGAATTAAAAATAAAATCTTACAAAAAAATGGAACCACACTTTCCTGAAATATGTAACCTTATTCATACATCAAGCATTTTTTTTAATATAAGCTAGGAAAATAGAAATTTCACCTTGGACCCATAAAATATGTTTGCAGTACCGCCTAGAAAACTGTTAAAATAAGTATTTTTTCCTTGAAAAGGGACAGTGCACATTGCTTAACCAGACAAGCATAAAAGTAACAAAAAGAATTCAGTGCAAATTTCCAAAATAAGCATTCAGATCACATTTCCGTTCATACATGATTTCTAAACGGTTAACAGTTCAGGTCTTTCATATTCTGAAACAGAGTTGATCAGAATCAGTTGAAAAGAAAGTTGACTAAGCTATTGCCTCTTTGCCTTGGAATTGAGTTTTCAGCAATGTCCTAATAAACTCTTCCTGGAGCTCTCGTTTGACTTGAAGTTAGACAGAATTTGCCAGAGTGGAAGCAAAATTTTTTTTTACTTCTTAACTAGAATGCTTCAAATATATTCAAGCTTTACAGAACATTTTGGCCATTTGCTGTAGGTGTCTGTGAACTGGGGTCATAGTTAATATTTACAGAAGTACACATTCATTATGTTCAAAATCCTGTCAATTATTATTTTTTAAAAGTTTTGTAGCAAAGAGTCAGATATTAATGGCAGTTTGATAAACAGGTATTTAAGTTCAAAACATCAGACTGCATCTGACACAGATCACATAAGGATCTCATTAGCATCCATTTTCTGCATGTTTTATGTAGACTTAAGTTGACATTTTGGTTGAAGTTCACTCCACAGAAAGTGTCTCTTACATGATTTAAAAAAAAAAAAAAATTAGGTCTTTTTTTTTACCTGGAGGATTACATACGTTTTGGGTTTAGTTCTCAACACAAAATGTACATGTTATTTTATACATATTTCTAAGCTTTCAATCCCTTAGAAAAAAAGAAGTAAAATCAAAATACAACTTCTCCATCTGCCCTTCAGAACACACATCCTACCTCAAGCTTTAGCACTTCAAGAGTCAGACTGTCTGCACAACCAGAGCTAGGTGACATCTTCTGGATAAAATGTCAGGCTTGGACAAAACCATTTAAATCAAACTCTAATTTCAAAAAATGTAAATGTCCTAAAAAAAAGAGAGTTAGCTTTTTTTTCATTTTGGATGATTCTAAGTCTGAACATTGGACTTCTAGTCCAAAAACGCCATCTTGCTGAATTTGGCTAGATTTTGAAAAAGAAAGGAGGAAATTGCATACGACATATTTTGCTATGCAGCTGCTAAAACTTGTAATTATGGCCACTAAAATCATATACTCTGTTAAAAAACAACGAGTACAAAAAAGAAAATTCATACAAAAGCAAGTAATTATTTAAGACTTGGTCAAGGGTGCTGTTGGTCTGACCTTGCAAAATACTTAGGCAGGTGCTTAACTTTAAGCATGTGAGTCATTGTGCCAAGAGAAATCTTACGGTGAACACTAATGCACAAATATTAGTTAGACTGGCTCTTCCACTTCAAGATAAGCATGGATGTAAGTGCTTTGCTGGATATGGATCAGGATGCTCAGCACCTAACAGGACTTTAGGCGCTGATCCAGCAAAGCACTTATCCACACGAACACCGCTGCTGACTTTAAGATCGCTGCTCATGTGCTTAACATTAGGCATGCTCGTAAGTGCTTTCCTGGAAGGGCCCGACAGACCAATAGTGTATAAGCTATAAAATTTGAAGCAGTGTATATTTAACACACCGCATATTTAACAATGTTAATCTGCTGAGATTTGCTTTTTCTTGGAACAGGGCATGTCTAACTTCAAGTATTTATTTTCAGAAAGTGCGTAAAAAAAGCCTTTAAAAGCTGCTTTGAGATTATGGCAAGTTAAAATAATACTAGCGAGTCTCCTTATGCTCCTTTCATTTCTTCTTTGCATGTCTTTGCGCAGGCATCTAAAAAGGAAGGAGAAAACCCCAGTCATAAACATTAATCTATTCAAATAAGCATCCATGCATTTAGTTTCCCTCTAAAAAACCATCAAGTCAGATGCAACTGAACACCTGAAAACAAGCATCACTGAACTCTTCTAAATTTCAGATCTGAATGCAAATTCTGCCAACTATGCCGCCTTTTCCACTGAAAATATTCAAATCACCAATTGCCACTTCTACAAATAGAACTAAGTTTATTACTTAAGGCTGAAAATGATGTGCAAGTCCAACCCTTACATATCCCTAAGTCGGTGCTGGTATTTCCATATGAAGTTTTCCGTGCCCACCGATGTCAATCCATTTCAATGTGAAGTCTAAAAAAGCGGAAACGCAAGAGCTGCTTAATCCCAAAACAACAACTATAAAAGCATCACAACTCATCAGATATTTACATGAACATGTAGAGGTGGCATGTTAATGCCAAAAAGAAATAAAGTAAGATCACATTTCTATAATAGTGCTGGCATATTGCTTCACACTAAGCTCACCAAGGAAGAAATAGCAAAGCAGCACTTCATAATGACCTACTGCTACTGCTGGCCAGGCATAGTAACTATATTTAAATCCTCATTGTGGTAGGAAATATTGTTTTATGTATTTGGCACCACATGCTCTTCATAACTTCTTACAGCTACATGTTGAGGAAGTTTCAAAGTTACTAAATGTATTTCATTTTTTCCTAAAGGGAAAAGTTTTTTGTTTTCACGTGAAAGCTCTAACGGCTTTTGGAAATGGCTTATTTTTTTTGTCATGCACAAATTCCTGCTCAACCAAAAGCACAGTCACTAATAAAATTACTATTGTTGTAAGTTACGGCATAGCTGACAGCTGAAGTCGAGATGTGACACACTAAAGCACAACGCATCAATGCACAGAGGAAGAACTCTAGACTTAGTCCTTGAGGGCAGGGGCAGATGTGAAAGTCATGTACAGAGAAAGAAAGAAAAAAATCGGTACCCCAGATCAAAGTCAGCACAAAGGCCTCCCATCTCTATCAGAATTCTCCTCCTTCTGTCCTAAATTCCGACCAGAGAAACTGCGACGTTTTCTTAAAAGAAAGGTTCTTGAACTGCTCAGTCGACGAAAAGACGCATTTCCAAAATTTATTTCACAGAACTTTTGAACTATTAAAAACCAAACCCCTAAAACTAGCAGATTTAAATATCTGGAAGAAAAGCTTCTACCATGTATCTGTCCTACCTCATAGTTCCTGTTTCTAATACAACTCTTTCCCGCTCTTGGTTTTCCACTCAAATGTCCATCCCATGCTTGTCTGCCTTCTCAACATCTTCTAGTGCTTGGAATTGGCTTTCCATTAATAGATATACAACTCCTTTCCTCTCATTTACCAAAATACTCCCTAAGATGTTGCTTACTGCACAAAACTTCTCCATTAACACGACAGTATGTGCCTGTTCTTTTTCTTCTTCTTTTCATAACATTATCCTGCACTTTGAGTGGTGGTTTTCAAAAGTTGTCATCACTGGTGCCTCCCTTCTCCTGCTGATATGAAGTTGGGGCGTTTCTTTGACTGTCAAATAAACTGCTGGGCTAGGCCGAATGTTTTTCAAAATCTAACCCTTCCGGTTCATGACCGCAGTTGCTCATTCCGGGCTCACCAAATGCTAGTTCTTTCCAGTCGCAGCAAGGACCCATTGGATAAACCAATACGTGCTGCTACAGGGCTGGTCTTCACTTACAGACTGGAGAAGTAAGGTAGGAAAAAAGCAAGATGGCAATTCTAAAGGTGGTGCACGTAGAAACTGTCACATACATTGACACCTACTATTAATTTTTAAACTCGTCTGAGAGTTAATGTCAGAAAAGGAAACTTTACTGATAGGGCTGGTGAAATTCTGCTAAAGACAGATGAACAACAAGGCAGTGTGGTGTAACAGGAATTTCTCTATGGCTCCACGTAGCAATTCCTGGGGTTTTTTGTGTCCCCTACTGCCCCTCACCCCCTTATATTGTTTCAGAAAGTTGACATTCACGACTGGAATTTTATTAAAGCACCAAATGGCTTGGGATAATGATTCTAACTGAAAAATCAAATAAAGTCTCTGCATCGAAATCACGCACTTCTCAACCTATGTTCACACACTAGTACTACGGGCTGATTTTCAGAGATAAGGAAGACTTACAGTAGTGATTCCTTAGAATGCCTGAAAAGCATTTTTTTCTAAGGAACTTCATTTTGGTTCTAGATAATCCACTTCAGACAAACATTTTTAGAGCTGGGAACACTAACTGTACGCTATTGGGAGGCCATCCACATTTGTTAAATAAAACTCTGTAATCAGAGATAATTCCACAGATTTCCAAATATTTTCCTCTATCTGGAATTCCAACCATACTGACTTCCCCATTTACAAACTATGCCCGAAAAAAACACTGGTTTGAAAGGGATACAAACCCCAACAACTGCAAAGCTGCACACAACACACAGCAAGGCTTCTCATTCATTTCTGGTTGGAAGAGAATGCCACAGAGCTCTTTAACCGAACAGACACCACTGTAACCCATGGGTTGTAAACAGCAGCAAGTCTGAAGTGGAAAAATGGCAGTTACTAAAAATGAAGAAACTCCCAGTTTCTCTGAAACTCCCCATTATCAAGGGATACAGGCAGATTCTCTACTGAGCTGAAGTAGCAAAGAATGATGTATTTTAAGAGTGTCTTTCTAAAACACACACTGTAGTTGATCCACAGTAATGGCTCAGTGCAACAACTGGTGGATGAAACTATGAGTTAGTGTCATGCAGAACTGGCCAGACCTATACAAATGATCCCAGTGACTCCATCTCTTTTTCAATTCTGTGAATCAGGGAAGTTGCAACATAGCAGACAGCTATCCCTCTGAATATATAGGAATACTCCGTAATGAGGAAAGAACACACCCAAGAGTGAGCAGTGCGTTTTAAGTGCAGTCCTACCTTGTGCAAAACTTGATAAAACTAAAACTTATCCAAGCCACTCATACTTAAGCTTTTGAATTGCACATCCAGCTCCAAATAGGCTTCTTTAAAAGCCCCAGTTTTGCCTTTAAATAAATCTTTCCCTAATTATTTTTGTAAGGACCTATTGACCTTGGAACTGAACATAAAAATACCCCTATATTGCTATGTGTTAAGAGATTTATCATGTAAGCCCAAAGTAATGTTGTAATTCTTTAAGGATTAAAATTTATACACAGGAAAATACCAAAACCCCTTCAGAAATGTCCCGAAGCCTAATCTAACTCTTGAAACATACAGCAAATACAACAAGCACAAATTTGTTACACAAAGCACTTTATTGCATTACATGCTCATTGACATTTATTGCAATTTGTTTCTAACATATTCAAAACAACCAAAATCCCAATAGAGACACTATCTTTGCCTCGATAAATTGCCACCAATGGCAATGCTTACATCAGCACTTAGATTGGGGTCAACATAAAAATCTAACGATGCCATCCTACTCTTGTGTTATACTGGGCAAAAATCTCCAGAAAGTCTCAAAACATAATGCTCCTTAAAAACAAAAAACCCTCTCTTTAAAAACTCATCAAAGGAGGGCATGTTTCCAGCCCAGAATGGAGTGCAACGGAGAAAACTCTGTGGTGGCCTTGAGGGAGCTTACTCTAGAACAAGCAGCAGTACAGTATGGTACCATGCTAAACCTTGCTTCTCAGTTCACAGGACCATGCTAATGCAGCTAGGCTGTCCTCCTGACCCAGGCTGGAACATCTGCACGGTACTGCCTTGCCCCACTGAGGCGTAACAGCTCTGGCCAACGCCAGCTCACAGATCTCTTCATCACACTCCACCACGTAAGCAGACATGCCCTGCATATACTATACTAACAAAAAACCCCAGGAGACATCTTTAGCTTAACATAAAAATAACCACTCTTTCAAGAACAAGTCTTTATTTTGATGCTTTAGGTTTGGAGCTGAAGAAAGTAGAAATGGCTTTCATTCCACTCTTATCAACTTTGGCCAGAGCCTTCTGTGCTGCAGACATCTTGCTGTTTGCCTGTTAGTGAAATGATAAACGGAAAAAGTTAAGCAGCATCTCCTAAATACAGAAGTCAAGCAAGAAGTCAAATTGCTTTTTTAGCATACAGCAGTAAAGATAATGCTATGCAGGCTTTAAATTGTAGGACAAAAACCTTACTAAACAAATCTGAGATCATTCAAACAGAAAAATACTTGTCACGAATTACTTAACCTCAGACAAAGACAGAGAATCAATTACAAGGACAAGGAGGTGAAACATCTTTCCTTTCTGCAGAATGAGGTATCCCAACTCAAACGTTTACTTTGGGATAATCCCTGAGTGTACATTAAGAGGAATAATGCATGCAATATAACAGATGCATACTGTACCCTCCGATTCAATCTCATGATTATGCTGTCAGCAGGCTGAATTACAGCCTTGCATTACAGATGATGAATAATTCATACTGATTTATTATCAAAGACTCTACGCACAGTGAAATAAAGGGAAAAGAGATGGAAGAGCTAAGAATGAAGAAGGTAACTAACATTTGCAAAGCACTTCGAGGCCACTGGGACAACTTCCCAGACTTTTACACCTAAAACACATTTTATGAGCCACATTTTATAGAGCTGACCTCTTTTCTTTCTTACATTTTAAAATGTAAGATGTTTTAAATCTCTAGCTGTTTTCCCTATTAAGAAAACTTTGCATTGACCTTTCTTTATGATACTCCTCAGTCTGCAGGACTTCACAATTACAATACTTGGGATTAGCTAGAAGGTTATGGATAGGATGAAGACATGCAACAACAGTATGATCGTCTGTGTTACTATACAAACAAAAACACTGCCAAAGTATTTAAGAAAGAGTAGTACACTGTATAGACTCCAAGAGCTATCTTTTCTTTCCCAGATTCTCTCATCAATGTGCTTCATTATTTCAGAAGTAAATCATATTTAACGTTAAAATGAATTATCTCTCCTCAGTCTATTTCTACCTTTACGCTCAGTTCAAAAGCTATAGGTACATAATGGGGGAAAGGGGGAAACATGCATATTTTAAACTATCACCTTCACTTAGGGAGCAATCCTCTTCTTACTTCAAAACTAGCATGTGCCCTGAATACAAAAAATTCTGGGGGTTTTGGGAGGAAGAAGGAATGCATCTGTCACCAGCTGCTTCTCTTTGCAAAGGGATAACGAGTAGTCAGCATTAGTCTGAAGGTCACAAGACCAGCACAGAGGGCCTTTTTGGTTCCCGATGGACTGGAGAAGGATTAATTTTCTTTCAAGGTTCAGAGGAATAAGCCAGTGCAAGCCTCACAACTTTGGCACACACAGACAGAATCTATTTCTTTTCACATCTCTGTTGGTCTCCTAGGAATAGTACAGTGGCAGACACCACTGGACTCAGATTTGAATTGGCCTCCAAACCTGGGTTGGAGCTGGCAATCAGCAAGCTCTGTGTTGATTTAACTTCATTAAGTTGACATAAGTAAGCGCACAAGCAATATTTCTAGGCAAAAATAAAGCCTGTCTTAGCATCCCTTGGAATTTAAGTGAATGCTGCCATCTTTGTTTCTTTTCCAAATAACTGAAATTTAACAGTTGCTATCACTAAGCCATAGGATTTCTCATCTAAAGATCTCAGAGAGCTTTGCAAACATTAGCTGAGCACCTTAATACGTGTCAAAGTCTGTGAGGTTCACTGGAATGTTCACTGATAAAATAGTCAAACAGTAACAGTATAGAAGAATTCAGAATGGGACATCAAGACTATCAAAGTCAAATTAAACGTGAATGAAAAGTTCAAGGAGATATAACTACAGACATCTGCCATTTCGTATTTGTTTTTCTGATGTGTTTTGGAGGAGAAAAATAGGCACTCTTTGCTAATGTTGGATATTAATCTATGCTTCAGCAAAACATGTATGAATGCAAGGCTTGCTTACCTTTTTGGTTTTCAGATTGCTGCTGTTAAACTTAGTATAGTCTTCTTCTGCTTCCACAGGGACATCTGATAATTTCCTTTTCTGAAACGTTAGAGTGAGGAAGTTGCTCTGTCAACCACTTTTATGATGTACACACATGGAAGCTTAAAGCTTTGGCTTTATAATGTAACCATAGCACCAAAACAGGACTGGCAATCAACTGAAGAATCTGCAGTAACAGTGGAAGATTTCTCTTTGTAATTGTCTTCTTTACATGTGAATATATACCATCTCTACAGTATTCAGAAGAGATCATTCAGTGTCATGGGAAGCGTTTTCTTCTTCCCAGCCTTCTGAAGAATGACTTCTGGAAATCACTTGAATCCCGTTTTTAACTTCCATGACTGTGACTTTGGTGTCAGAGTCTATTTAGAAAACCTTTACGGAGCAGCTGTTCGAAGTTAGTATCTAACAGCCAGGGAACCTAGACTCTGGTCCCCATGGTCTCATGGAACCGTGCAGCAACTCCAGTGTTATTGCTATCTGCCAACACAAGTGGATCATCATCTAGTCTATTATCTGTTTGTGCAAAACTTTAGAAGTAATTAGTTTCTACAGTTTGGCAACAGTGAAACACTGACATAGTTCTGCTGACTGCTTCATCACTTGAATCCAACAGTATATTAAGAAGCTTGACTCTGCATGTGCTGGGTGCCGTCTAACTTCAGAAATAATGGAAGTGAACGGTTCTCGGCACTTCACATGATCAGGCTGTAAGAATGAATATTTCTTTCCATAAACTGTGAGCATGTGTTTAGTTTAAAGGTGAAAACTTCTTGGTATGTTTCCAAAAGGGGAAAAAAAGTATATAGTATTTTACAACACTATTTTTATTATAATTATATATCTGATATTACTACCCTGTCCTTAATATCCTGTGAAATCTAAACTGTGGCCTTCCTAGATTTTGTGCCAAAGAGAGTGATTTTGCAAGCAACTTGGATGGTACCATACATTTTAAGATCCTGTTTTATTCATTTTGTTTATGGTGCTTGTGATCTCTCTCTCTCTCTCCCCCCCCCCCTCTCTCTTTGGCACAGAAGCCAGGTCTGCAGCTTAGATTTCTCAGCTCTTAGAACCAGATCCAACAGCAGCCTTTTGTTTTTGATTTCAATGGGATCTGGATCAGCCTCTCTAGGAGGCTGTTTACTATGCTGTGATTACATTTTCAAATGACAATCTAATGAACAATTACTATTCTCCTCTTTTTGGAATCTGATAAACAAGTTTTTAAAACTTATAACAAAATGTTTGCATTTCAGCAAAACATTTGCTGTTTAGTTGTAGCACAGCCTACATATTCTTTGTAGATATCTGTCATCATCTGCCAATGGCCAGACTCCCTATGCTGACAAACTGGACAGTATGACGATTACAACACAAGATCAATGGCTTACAATTAATATGAAGAACATGTAATTTTGATTTAATCATTAAATCACAGAGTCCAGACTGTACCCAGTTTACTCTTGTACTACAAGAGAGAGAATCTGTCGTAGCTTTTCTGTTAACCACTGAAGTTTCTAAATCTCTCCTCTCTTCAGAATGTATTTTAACATCATTTCTAAACATTCAATTACTTTACCGTAATAGGAAATACATTTTAGACCCTTCTTTATTTGCAATAATCCTATACTATGTCTGTCAATACACCTTGCCCTCATGAAGAGAAATGTCAATGTAAGTGAATAAAAATGGTCTGAAGGGTACTAGAGGTTCCAGTGTACAAGCCTGCCTTGCTCCTCTGAGATAGTGAAATAAAGGGGTGTTTTAATCTCTGAAGTTGCAAAGACTTAAACACAGAAGCGTCATACGCACCCTGGTCAGTGCTCTGGAAATTAATCAGATCCTCAGCAAGATTTCACTGCCCAACAACTGAACAGTTCTAAGCCTCATTTCCTCTGTAACCAAACTGCTGAAATAAAACTATTTTTAAAAATAGATTCTCAGAACTATCCCAATGGTATAAAAGCTATTCGTACATAATATGTAATGTACATCACATGTAGTTTAATATAGTTGTTGTAACATGCTTATATGGCTAATGAATATCAGTTGGCTCCTGATGTGTGTTTAATATTTCTTACAATGCATAAAGATAATTCTTAACTGAATCAAAGGGCCAAGTAACTGTGCAGCCAGAACAACTGTCCAACCACATGGAAGTAACTTATATCCATGGATATACATTGGAGAACAAATGCTATTAATAACAGTAGGGCCCAATTATTCCTGGATGTGCTAGCTGACATACTGCTTAACAGAACAGTCACTGAACCAGCCAGAAATGAGGTTATTTTAGACTTTGTTTCGGTAAGTAGCAGGGATATTGCAGGAAAGGTCAGTGTAGTAAGTAACCTAGTTTCAGTAGACATAGGGTGCCTCATTTTAAATTAAATGGAAAGGATAATCAAAAGTGGGGTTCTTGATTCTAGAGGGGCAAACTTTGCAAACTATATGCCTTACTTCTCTAAGCCAAAGCAAAAGGACTTGATGTGTGAGGAGGACACTTGGAATGTAAAACAAAAAGATGGAAGAAGTTATTTTGGATCTTTTACTTCAAACAAGGTGAAAAATATTGAAGGAAAGAGCTTCTCAGACTAAACTATATGAATGCTGCCCCTTGCTCACACAGATGCACACATATTCCTCCCCCCCGCCCCCCCCCAAAAAAGATACTAGGAGTAAGCAGAATTCTACAATGAACCAGTAAAAAAAGACTGCCAAAAAAAAAAATTGTTTTAGGAGTCAGGTAATACTGGGATAAAGTGAGAACTGCCAAAAAGTCAAGCCGACTTAGACCTTGGAAAGGAAATTAAAAAAAAAAGTAGAAGGTTGTTTAGCCACAGAGGCAAAAAGGGAATCAAAACCTGAAAAAGTGAAGCTGCTAAACAGTAAGGATTGGATAAATATTAAAGCTAACCTATGTGTAGCCCCAAAATGGAATAAATCCTTTGCCTCAATAAATTGTTTTCAATAAAGATGAAGAGGTTAAACACAGGGGCAGAAAAGAGAATAGAAATCACTCCATTCAAGATAGAAGTAAAACTCAATGTGCTGACACTGTTGGGAGACTGCCTCAGAAATCACAAGTCCAGAGGCAAAATCTGGCAACTGTTCTATCAGGTAGGGACTACATTGCTGCAGAATAGCCAACCACCCATCTATATGTAAGGAGGAGCAAAAAGTGATAGTAGGCCTCAGCAGAATGGAGGGGGGAGAAAAAGTGAGAGACGGAAGAATAATTGAAGATATAGAGTAAATGAAAACTAAACATAGGTAATGCCTACCAGCTTATCTTTTTTTCTCAAAGATAACACATTTTCTGGTGACAGAAAAGGATTGCCAGAGGACTTGACATGATGCCACTTAAGCAACTGAAATTATAGAAAAGAAAGATTGCATAAGAATTTTAAGGTAGGTAAGAAACTAGGTAAAAGGGAAACAAAGGCAAATAATGCAGAAAGGGATGTCACTGGATCAGATGGAGATTACTAGTGGAGTGCCACGAACAATATCTATTCAAAACGGTCATTAATTGTTAATTAAAGATAACAGCATGCTAACATTTGCTGAATATACACCACTGAGTAGCATTATGAATACCTAAAGAGCTTTTAATACTATGAAGGAAGAGCCAGAGAACCTTCAAGATTGGAAACATTAAAAACGGATGAAATGTCCTGAAGTACAAGGTCATGTACACAGCAGCTAACTGCATGAATTTCTTGTAAATCTGAATGCTGATCAGCTAAAAATTGCAGTGGAGAAAAAAAACACAACTGTGTGTCTTAACTGTTCACAGCATGACTGTGAGCTATCTGGTACTTCATACAGTAACAGAGGCAAATGGGATTCTAAGATGTAATGAAATAAAGTACTTCCAGTTAAGACAAGAAGGGAAGAATGCCATCATATTGTCTCGGTAAAGGTTTTATCATGAATAATTATATATGATTCTGGTCACCTGCTTTGAAACAATTGAATTTATCTTGGAATAGGTGTAAAGAAATGTTCCTGCAATGATGAGGGAATGAAGAACCCATCCTACACAATCAAGTTTGGCTTCACAAAATGAAAACAGAACGAATATATGTTTTCCCTTTACACATTGAGAGAACTAATGTTAGGGAGGGAAAAGAGCCATTTCAATTAAAAAAACCAATGATAACGTTAGCACAAAAGCGCAGGGGAATAAATTGGCCATGAATAAATTCAAGGTGGAATTTACAGGAAGGTTTCTGAACATCAGAGGAATGAGGTTATAGAACAGTCTTCCAAGACAAGTAATGGAAATAAAAAATCCTAATGAGACTTACAGTGAAGAATGGTCAGTGTATGAGAGATTATCCAACATGGTTGCCTGGGAATCCATGACCCAGGAGGTCCCTTTCAGGGTCCTCATAAATTACATATGAAAGAAAACCTATGAGGTCATATTGTCCCATCAACCTCAATAAAACTAAATAAGCAAAACACATATGAAAAGACTGCTGACCAAAACCATAAAATACGTCTCTCTCTTTCCATCCCCTTTTTTAAACAGGAAAACCAACCAAAATATTCCTTATAAAAAATACGAAGTACCCAGTAAATTTCTTGTGTTCTTTCAGACTGGCTTTTCACAAGGCCAACTTATTTATTGTATTGTACCCAGTGCTTGGCCTAGTCTAGTTTTAATAATAATTCAGAGAAATTAGCTTACAACACAATGTATCTGTCAATATCTTAATGTTCTCCTACCTTCAATGGTGGCTCTGGTGCTGGGCTTTTAAGTTCTGGGAGCCTGTAGAACAAAAGATTTTAAGTTATAAATTAAGACAGCTGGATTGCACAACCTAAAGCTTATAATTCCTTCCCCACAAAGGCTGCTTTGGTTATCAGCTGCTCACACATGGCATGCGTTTGCAAAAAAAGCAGCTCACGGACTCTGTATTTCTGACTTAGATACTAAAACAGAGCCAGGCACCCTACAGAAACATGGGCTCTTTTAAAAGTTCTTAGATCTGGCAACCAAAACAGGAGAACTCCGCCTTACTTTTGAAAACCTTGGCTATTAGTAAGATGATATTATAAAGCACATAACATCTCTTCAATGAAACTGTTAAGCTATGGGACTTCAAGCTGCAAATTGCACTTTTTTCCATAGGCCACCATAACAGAACCCTTTGAACAGAACTGAACTGAGGGGCAGGTGCAGGGTCCCGGTGATGCTCCAAGCAAAGTCTGCTGCTGGCAGGGAACACCAGGATGAGGATGCTGGCTCACCTTCCAGATTTAAATATAAACTAACACAGGTTAGATATGCGAAGTCAAATCGCAGCAGCACTGAGTGAGTAGGGAAAAAGAAAGAGGACTGGGGATGAGGGTTCTACTCCTGGCTCTGGTGCTTGTGCTTGACAATTCTGGACAAATTGCTTTAACTCTTCAGATTTCCTTCCCTGCCTTGCTTTAAACTGGGATACATTGCTCAGGGTTTCATGATGTAACTGTGATAACAGGCATATCAGACTTATATATTACATCTCTCCTCCAGCCCATGGTCCTTAGCATCATAGGAACAACAGAAGGGCATAATCTACGTTTGAAAAAACCACATTTTAAGTGTGGCATATACAATCTCATTGTGTCATCCACTGTAAACTTGATGAACAAATCTCAGTATTCAACAGAAATGACCAAAAGGACACTAATGCATGCCATATAAAACTAGCAGCTAGCTGGAACAATACTTACGCTAAATATTTTAACAACTCCTTACTCAGATCTTCCGGGATATATTCTGATATTAACCCATGGGCATACCGTACGTAGTCTTCAGGAACAGGGCAGGAAGTGGGAAGAAGAAAAAGAACATTCACATTATATAGTCACGTTGCCTTAGCCATGTTCCATGCGCTACCATAAATCATAAGGTTCAATTAGTAGTAAGATACTTCTAATGGATATACTGTGATGGTTCTCTGTGTTGAGTAGTTTATGTTATATGACACTTGTAGGTTTATTTAAAAAGTAAAGACTTACTATACTCACTTTGTCAGCACATGTTATTAATATCTGCTGTATGTACTTTACAAAAGCGTTCACTTTCTGAGAATACTAGATATCATGTATTTTTCCGAAGAAATTAAATTTTAAAAACCTGCAAAAGTAAAAAGCTGACTCAACAGAACACGCAATCATTAATTTTAAAGCATCTGGATCTTACAATTATTTGGCAAGGGCTTCAGGACTAAAGTACATTTTCTGGCTTCAACTGAAAACAATTAGATGAGACAATGAGTCTATTTCAAAGTCTTGTACTTAATTTCAGTACTTTACGGAAAATGCCAAGGCCTATCTAAACATCACTGGCAAGACAGGATAATTATCTATGGAAATATGAACTACTAGAAGCTGTTTTCAGTACAGGGCACTTCTGTTATAAATGTTTTTGTGAGAGACTGGGAAAAAAAAAAGTGACCCTCTTATAACATGAAGTCCTAAACCAGATCTTTTCCAGTCACGTTGTACACAAGCACTTACTGATCAAGGGCTGGATCTTTTAAACTTGCTGTTGTTGGGGCTGCTAGGGAGTAACTGCACCCATGCACAGGAAGTATTTGCCAGACAGACATTAAGCTAAAATCTCGCCTCTGAATTCCATCTACAACAGGCCAGCTCTATCTGTTCATATGCCTACACACTCAGAGAGTTCAGAAGCATGTTGTAAACTAGCCTCAGGGTGGTAAAGAACTATTTCTTCTGTGCCAGAGATATTTTCCTCTTTTTTTTTTTTTAATCTAAAAAGCTCAATGCAAACTGGCATTGAAGCAGAAAGCATTAACAAACTGACACCAGCATATGCATTTCAACTATACTGACATCAAATTCTTAGTATCTCCTGTTGGCACTTCTCCTTCCTCCACTGCCTAGATTCATCAAGGATTTGTCACTCCCTAAGCCCACTTCAGGGTCAGGAAAGAACAAGAAATAATTATAATCCAAGACAATTTCACCTCAACACTTAATATGTCCAATTCATTGCTCAAGAAAAATATTCCTATCATTTCTCTTTGCATTATGACACTGAATGGTGAGTCCAAGTCAACTGCTATTATTTTGTACTAAATACAAAATCCATTCTCTTTCCATTTCTGCCTTGAAGCAATCTTCACTGACTTCCTTTGCCAACTTTCAAATACCACTGTTTGCCTTCTAGGGAGTCCGTGTTCTCACCCTAGCCTTGCTTTGTTATTAACCTCCTGTCAAACATCAGGAATACTTGCGCACCTCCCTTCTATGTCTTCTGAATGATATAGTCAGGTCTCACATGTTAAACCTCCCCTCCTTCCCCATTTGCACTCATTACATCCTCCCAGGTTTCTGCCCTACAACATCTGTAGATGCTAACTACATATACCCATCTATTTATAAGGTACTGAAATTTCATAATACCCCTATGAAAGCAATTCTCTACAGAAATAAATTGCACTGCCATGACTGTGAAAGGATAAGAAAATTAGTCTTATTAAAAATAAGTGTTGAGTAAGGTCCATTTGACTTCCTGTCATTCACCTTGCTATATACAGTGGGACTGCCTCCAAAACTTACCTACTTTTAACTCCCAGTATTCCCTATTTCAGTGCTGCTCTTTTAAATCTAAAAAAGGCTTAATAAAAGACTACTATATCCATGTTACTATAAGTAAGGAGGAAGGTGGAAAAAACACTGCAGATGAGCTATTTAATTACAAATTTCAGAGATAAAGCATTTAAGCATAGTCAAGATGGTTGCTGTCAGGACAATTTTCCTTTTCTTTAAAAAAATGGGGGTGGGGAAAAGGATGAAAAGCTACTGTAAAGTTTAAGTCACAAGTTTTGCAGCTTTGCCTCTTTTTAAAAACCATGTATTACAATCTCTGTTCTATAAAACTGTCTAGTTGCCTCTTAAATCTCATTTATGTTGTTTCCTTTGATATCATTACTTGGTAACTCATTTTCCACTTGGTCAGCAAGTTGCTTTGTTTCTCCTTATTTTTCAACAGCATGCAGACTTCTGAATGTCTTTGTAATAAGAAACAATTTGCTTTTGTTCGTCTTGTTCTAAACTTTTCTTAATTTTCATTAACATTCAAAGAATTTATTCCGAGTCCATTTTCAGGTTTCTCTACACAACTTCATATCCCAGTAACATTCAGGACATTGCCCTCCCCAGGGAAAAGGTAACTAGAAGCAAACAGGATCACTCCAAACTTTTTGGTACCAGGATTGTCAATTTCAGGGCAATTTAATACACATTATTACATATATATGTAGTGTATATATACATACATACATAATACATATATTACAAAAGTTTTTGCCCTTAATAAGCACAGACTTGTGTATTCTACACATTTGTCACATAAAGTAATGTCTGGACCAGGAGCTTTTACTCTGTGACTATGACCTCCTAAGATGCCTTCCCTTTTTGGAGAATTCTATGAAGACCATTTGCATGCTAATAAAAATAATACTAAAAAAGAAGTCTGTTCTAATACAGAGACACTTATTGGGTGGATACTCATACAAATCATAAGCATATGTCCTACTGTCCAAGACAGTCTCAGTTCAGCAAAACACTTCAGCATATATTTCACTGAGAAAAAAGTCTTCCCCTTGAACTAAGGAGAAGCTAAAAGAACTCCAGCTGAGACCTACCGTTAATTACAATGTAATCCGATGAAGATACCAAAGAACTGAGAAAAATCAAGGCACGCAGTCACAACTTACATGGAATTTTCTGTACAAGGAATAAATTTACTGCAAAGGCCAATTTCAATACATTTTAGATTCTAATCACGTGTTTTATCTCCACGTATGCCATTTCACAAAAATGGAATTCATTACAATGTTTAGTTTTCTTACCTTCTTTAGTATCTGTGATCTGTTTACCGCTGATAAATGTAGCTGCATGTACCCTTTCACCTACAGATATACTGTTGCTTTTAAGTGCTTTCACTGTTTGATTGACCTATAGGAAACCACAAAATGAAATGTCTGTATCAGTGTTGTTATGCACATGTTAATGCAGTGACAAAGCTCTTGTAATTTTGTTTCAAGCATATAAAACACTCAAGTTATGGACTGTGGTGAAATTTAATATACATTTGTAATGACTAGCATATGAGCTCAAAAAACCCAAAGAAACTAGCATGTCTTTGAACATGTTGCCTTGGCAACACAGCACCAGTTTTGCAGCACCCTAAGATGAGCTGAGCTACTCAGATGCAACAGCCATGATTATACAGGTGAGAAATACACCTGCTCGGAGAACAGAGAATGCCTGAGCTCAGCTGGATTGCAAGGAGGCAGTCCTGATGGAAATCAAAGATTAAGGACTTTACAGGGCACTGCTATACTGGATCTAACAGAGACATAACTGGCAGAAGATATTTTCAACAACACAAACAGGTACTTGTTCAAATGTAAAGATTCAGGTATTCACTGCAAAATGGATATCTCCATGCCTCATCGTTGCAGAAAGTAGACCAGATTTTGTGCTTGTGTTGGCTAATTTAAATGACAAGGCTTCCTTGTATCATGTGATGCATACAATCTTTTTCTACAAAGTGGCATTATAGTAGGGGCACTTGTGCGTGTGTGAAATGAGATTCACCTTCTTTATACCAAAACACAGACCACATCAAGCTTAGCTGTAATGATAGTTTATTTTCTGCATACTGTACAAACCTCTTGAACAGCATGATCGGATCAGGATAGCAGCAACCATACCAGGACCATTCTGAGAGACTCTGCCAAAACTTCATGAGGAAACCCATTTGTAGCACAAAACCAAGGCATTTCTGTCCAGCTTTAAAGCGTGGCAGAATTTCAAAGTTGGAACAGTCAAAGCTCTCCTCTAGCCCATTTGTGAAGTGGACAAAGCAAAAGACAAGTCCCTCACCTTATGCAAAGCCTACAGAACACAGCAATAAGCTGAACTTCAGCTTCTGCTTCTGCCTCCCCACACTCCATGAATCCCTTTCATGCCAGCCCCGTCAGAAAGAGAAACGTAACAACCTTGTCATTTCTCTAATACCTCATCACATTCCTAAGTACAACAACTTTACTGTGATGTCTGTCCTTCTTGGACAGGACACGTACCTTGAACTGAGGCACACCACATGGCTCAAATGCAGATATGGACAAGGTAATAGGCATTTTCATTTTAGACATAAGCAATTTTGAAAGCAAAAGAGAAGCACGATACCTTTTTCTTTAACCACTTCAGTGTCTTCTCCTGGCTGTATTTGTGGAATTTCTGACTGCCAATCTCTGAAAAAACAAGGAAGGGGAAGAAAGTCATGACTGGTTTGGATTGCATTTTCAATACATTTAAAATCTTTTACGTTGTAGATACAGCATCAAAGTTAATTTGCGGCTTTCACATGTTTGGTATCAGGGCAGTAAGTTTCAAAAATACTGGAAAAATAAACAAACAGACTGAGCCGATATGCACAAGTCTGAACAACTTGACAATTCTTTAATTAGGCCCTAATCCAGCAAAGCACATATTTTTTTTATTTATGTGTAATCTTGGGCTGTCTGAATTCACTAAGACTCTTCTCAAGCCCTTGTAGTTTGCCAAACCTTCACTGCCCTGTGTCACCAGACTGGTCATTTTAACTACAAAGTTCACCACACAAAATGTTGGTTCCACGACTGCTTTTTTCTTTAAACATAGTATCTTAAATCTTTACTTATTGAATTCCAGCACCTAGTAAGGGGCCAGGACAGAGAGTTGGTTAGTGAAGACAAACCATCCACCCTTTCAATAAACCCTTTTCCGATCAGTCCTCCCAGTTCTCCCCTCTCATTTCACAGGGTGACTAAAGCAAGTTTTACTTCTATCCCCCTTTTACGTAGTTTAATATAGTGTCAAAAGAAAATACAGAATCCAAAACAGTGAAACACACTCCTTGTGGGAGGAAGTACATGATTCATTTATGATTTATTGAGCAACATAAATTAACTCAATGATATAAGAATTTCAGAAAGTGTTTCCCCTGTGATAACTAAGGTATCATGAACACTTGCTATTCACATGTGATCAGTTATCTGGAGATATGAGTTCATGATGCTGAGGCAAAGGAGAGAAAATTACAAAGGCTCATGGAAATTTCAGTATAAAAATTCAGTATTAATTCACAGAAAGCTACATTTTGGAACTGGAATGAAATGCCTAATAGGATTTCACAGGAGATTTTAAAGCCCACTGTGTCTCAGCCTTTTTCTTTAACAGGTATTTCAATAAGTTTTAATCTCCTGTATACCATTCCCGTAAATACCTACATCTGTTTCATGTCATTTACTGATCCAGTATCATATTCCAACACTCAGTTCATGGAGTTTCCTTCTCCCCTTGCAAACAACAACATATTATTTATGATTCCTTCAGCATTTCCTTCTTTGGGGCTTATCCTGGCTCTTTCAAATTGCATACAAATAGCTAACTATTATGTGCTCTTTGTATATGCATGGTAGGGGGTAGGGAGAGGTCGAGCAAAGCTGTTTACAAATCTATCTCAACAGTTGTAGAACAGTAAAATGCAAAAATTCTTCAGAGCAAAAAGGAAAAACCACAAATACACACTTTTCTTCATAAAGTTAATGAGTTGTAGGTAAAGTAATTAGCTGTGACATTGCTGGCTGCAGCCTTTAGGACTTAGAAGCTTCTAAATGGCTCTGAAAGAAAAGAAGCAGAAAATGGGGGAGACACTCTGAGTACTTGAACCTGCTTCTCAAAGAGCTAACATGGTTTGGGTCCAAGTACAGTGAGTACGATTCGTGGATTCCTCTCTTATCTAAGAAAGTTCGAGGAAGGGACATCCTCCGGCCACCATCCCCCAACCCATGCTGAAAAGTAATTCTAGTTTGGATTCCCAGGCAGACTCCCCCTCTACAGCATGATTCAGAGTGACTCAGTTAGGGAAAGGAAACGTAGAACTGTGAAGCCATTTTCATTAAAACGTGAAAAATAATTACACTGAACCCTTCAGAGATCACTTTGTTTGAAAATATTTTGTGTGCTTGACAGTTTTGACTATTAAACTTTAGAAACTGACAATATTTGAGACCTCTGAAGAATTAAAGTGAGTTATGAAAGTCACAAACTGCTGACAAAAGGATTCAATATTGGAACGTGGATTTAACATGTGATGCACATTTGATATTGGTGAGAGTTAGCGACTATGTTTGATAATATGAGTATATATTGGAAAGCCTTTTGTTCCCTAATGTGTCTGGTGCCTATAAAACTGGTCTCAGACATCTGGAAAGATTGGGTTTGAGAAATACAGATGGAATATAAGTGGTTCTACAATTAAATAATATGTTCAGCGATCGGGTAATCGCTATGTAGACTTGGAAGTTTCCCTGATGTATTGTTGAGCAAACTGCCTAAAGCACATTTTAACATCCATTTTCTCAGTGTTTTCCATAACTCTGAAACTCATATGGCCCCTTTTTTCCTACCTTGTGGGAATACAAGCTTGGCAATATTACTTAGTTATTCTAATCAGGTAAGTTTTCTTGGCTCTTCATGTTAATCACATCAGACAAGATCACAGTGCAGTTTTTGCCTTGCAAAATGAAACAAAGACTAACACTCTAGAACTGGAATTCATAACCCTTTCTTAAACTTTCTCTATTGTACTTTCTATCCGATGTTTGAATTTATTAGCAAACAACCTTCCTCACCCAGATTTAGCGAGCTGTAACACACCTTTTCCCCAACTACTAAAGCAGGTAACTGGGAATTTAATCCAGCAAAATGAATTTTCAGTGCCCTTCAACACTGAGGCCAGGGAAGGTGGACTTTCTGCTAATTCAGTAAGTGTAAACTGTGAGCGCTCTAGGGTAAGAATTTGTTAGACAGATGTTAAATGCCTTAAGATTAACATTAAGAGTGAAATAATTACATTGTTAGGTTCTGCCAAACAGATCAGGGCTGCAGAAGACTCAACACAACAGGTACTTCTTGCCCTAAAGCCCTACTCCTTAAACAAGAAAGGCTACAAAGTGAACAACAGGTCTTAGAGCTAGAAAAGAGTACCTTAGTCGTAATATTGGTGTTTTTTACAGGCAATAAAAGACATGAGAATATGAAACACATAGAAGTGGATTGAACAGAAAGGTGATCTGTGCATGACAGGCAAGCAAATGCCAATGTGTTTGTTGCATAACAATATGCTTGGTGTTCTAAAAAAATAAAGAAATCCTAAGAACAAGCCCCAGTGTTACTTTCAACCCAACCCAAACCTGAACAAGAAAAGAAGCAGCAGGTCCATGCAGGTACATGCCTAGGGACATCCAAGAACATCACATACAGCTGGTGTGTGCATGCGTGTACAGCTTTAATGACAAAAGCAATTTTTACCTTACATTTCAAAACAAAAACCAGGAAGTGAACATAACTTTAACAGTTAATATAATTTGCTGGCAAAATGACACAAACTTATAGGTGTACATAATACGTTATTAAAAACATCAATGCAAAAAACCAAGCAGTAAAGCATCTTCACTACTGTCTAACAGAATACAGTTTATCAGAGGATGCTCTGATGGATAACAACTGCAAATACGATTTCAGAATGGATACAGAGGTTAGACCAAGATATAAGACCTTATCTATAGCAAATACTTTTTTTTTTTTTAATTTTTATTTTGCTTTTAAGAAGGGAATATAAATACTGCCCAAAGGCAGCACTGTTGCTTGGAGGAAATGCCCCTTCAGAGAAATAATCCAGACCTTGTCCTACATTCCTATACAGACTTCTTAGTTTGACAGCCAAGAAGATCTGGCACGATTTTTCACCTTCTCAGATGGGTGCACAGAAGTTTAGTACCCCTTCCTCTCACCCCTAGCTCCTTAGCCAGCGTTAGACAAGTCGTAGGGCACAGCAATTGCCTAAAAGCTTAATAATAGTTTTTACTGGAAGTATTTATCACTTCATGAGAAGGCAAAAAGGGTTTTGCAGTTCAGATGCACCTGTCTTACAGAAGCCTTCTCAAAAGTCAGAACTCACCCAAAGAAAAAGGTTGCCTGCTCCCAGTGATACTGAATGTAACTAAATGTTTTCTGAAGGTTCTTTCGGAAATCCAAGAGTATCACAACAGCACATAATTCCAACTACCCCAGTCCCAGCAAGAATGTAACAACAGTCTTGCTGCCCAGATTTCCTGCTCACTTGTTAAAGTGATCATTTTCAATGGAAACTTGTCCTGCCCTAAAGTTCAAATTGATTTTCTGGGGGAAGCAACTGCCCAGAACTGCATATGCACTATATCATACAGGAAATACTTAAACTTGTGCATCTAAACCTTTCAGAAGCTCACAGCCCCCCCCATTGATGTTCTATACACCAATAAAGAGGTCTGGTGTTTCACCTCTTAGCAGGGTTTTCATTCTTCCATCACCTTTCCTTAGCCACTTCCCAGTTATCTGTAGATCACCTAAATATTTCTTTTTATATGCATCAACGACAAGGGCAGAGTGCTTCATGAAAGCAAATTCCTAGTATTTCTGGCTTTTAATCTGTGTACCTCAACTCCTTGGAGGAGCTCTACATGCATAAGGGTCAGACAGCTTAGTTGTTTTGCACTTGGTGGTAAATTCCATGTCCTCAGACTCCTGTACCTCCTCCTGGAGATCTCCATCTGCTTGTAGGTAAATCTCCATTCACTATCAGGAAGTCAGCAAGCATAGGGAGAATGCTCTTTAAAGGACTGAATCTAAAAACTGAGGTCTTGCATCTTTTGCACACCTGCCAAGCTGTGAAAATTATGTAATGCTCCTTCCTCTTCCCTAGAAAGCATATATTATCCACAAGTAAAATAAAATCCCCCATACCAAAGGGAATTCTGGGCAAAGATTGAGGAAACTATGTACAGAATTGATACTTTGCTAATTTTTTTCCATTTAGATTTTCTCCCTCATACACTTATGCATCCCAATCAAGAAGTCTTTGAACTTAAACCCATAACACTAAATTATGCAAAGCTAGAAAACTCGTGCTCTCCTTTCTCAGCAGGATATTCTCTCTTCTCCAGCTCTTTCCTACTTATTGTTTGAATGCTTTGTGACAAAGGGAGCAAAAAAAGCCAAATGGACAATGGTTAACTTCTTCCACCCCAGACCATCCTACACTAAACAAAGAATTGAGAGAGATGTAAAACTTTCATCAAAAGGCAAAGAAAGTTCACAACACATACAATAATGTCAAGAAGCCAGCTCTGATCAGTTTATCACTTTTATGACACCTAGCAACAAGACTGCACAAGTATTTTAGAGTTACAGCAGATAATGTGGGATCCACACATTACTATTCACAATACTGCAATGACGACTTCTAAGCTTAAGCTTCTGTTTTTAAAGTACAGCTTCATCCGGCACCTTGGGTGTTTGGTAAAACAAAAGCCAATATTAAAATCTATCTTGTAGTGAAGTGACACTAACAAATCCAGTCTTTTTTTTGCCCCCCAGCCCCTTTTTTTCACCTTTTTCTTCTGTTACATGATGTATGTACTGTTTAACATCTGCACACTTCAGCAGCAATGGGCAGCTAGGGTACTCTGAGTCTAGCACAACTTGATCGAGTGGCTGGAACTTTCCTGGCTGCTGAAAATACATCAAAGGGATTATAAAAGCATTATTATAATGTTAAGACACATATACACACTACACATATATAGAAATATATATGCACGCAATGGCCATAGCTTTAAAATAAAGGATTTAAAGAAGATCATATTTTGAATGATAACACATGACACATTCAGAATCTGATTACAAAGCAAGCTATAAATACTTATTTCAAACTAGTAAATACCTGCAAAATGCTGAACTCTTCAATTACTGCACTTAAAAGACCAAATTTAAAACAACATGGGGAGAAACTAATGTGAAGTACAGTGGGATTTTTTGGAAGATGACATAAGACACAGTAGTCAACGTGTGCCAATACTGTTTTAGACCAAAACCTGTTGGATTAAACCCAGTGTCATAACTTCCATTCAAATTTTGCTTTTCCTTCCATAAAGATAAATCTCAAAGGAGCAGGGTAGCTTCTGGAACACAGTATTAACCTTTCACCTCTGCAAAGTCAATTGCAGTTAGGCCAGAATATGTATATAAAGTGATTTTGGCACAACTTAAATAGCCCCACACATGACAGAACCATCAAACAAATGTTGCCGTTGCCAAACAATGCATAATCATTCAGCACGGTTTGGCACAACTGGCAGCCTTCCCTTTGGAAAGATCCTTTAGCGCATCAGTACAAAGACTCTGTGAACTCTCCATCCTTAAGAGAGTGCACGGTCTCAGGAGCCAAAGCTGAAGTCATTATACCGGTCAGCATGAAAAAAACACCACTTGGGTATACTGCTTTCACTATTAATTAATCCATTTGCTAGAAAGTCAGATGCTTAATAAAAGTAACCATCCATTGTTCAATCACAATAAAAAAAAGCAAACCCCCCCAACAACAAAAAAAACCCAGAAAGCCTTTAAAGTTTTGTTTCTCCTGAAAAAGAAAAGGCACAATAACAATGGCAAAAAGAAGGTTATGAGACACAGAAATAAAGCTGCAATAAACTGTTTCCTATAGATAACTTACCTGCACAAACCTGCTTGTGTCCCAGAGCAAGACAGCCATATTTATGTTGTGCAGGGGCACAGAGCCCAAGCTAAGAAAGCCTGCTGGATAGGAGATGGCTCTGCTCAGAAGACACATTAAGCAACCCTGCATCACACTATCAAAGGATGGTGCAGAGGATGATCCTAAGATACCCAGTGGGTACCTTGATACTCATTAGTTCAATCCAGAAGTGATTGTGCTGCATTCAAGCTGGCTTTGCACAAGGTATCTGCAACACGATCCTCAAGACTTCCCTTTACTGAAGAATACACTAACTTAGGCAGGGCACTGCAGGAATGCATTTGCCCTGATTTAGGACCCAGAACAGCTCTATGCATTTATCTGGCATCATGCCTGGCCTAGAAAACCAGAAACCCTAGAAAACAATGTACTGAGAAAGTGAAGGGCAGTACTGGACTGGTCCTGTGCACAGAAAAAGCAGCAGCAGTTGTCCTTTACTCAGGCTACCTCAACACTCTACCACATAGACAGAGGAGATTTACTGTTTCCCTAATTTAAGCTTTGTATAAAGCTTTCAAAGGGATGCTGAATTCAAACAGAGCACAGTGCCTAGAGAACGAGCTAAACTATTCCTTGTGAAATGACCTCTTCTGATGGGCCACCCTGAAGCAGGAACAGACCACAGAAATATAGAATACGTTTGCACATCCTATACCATAAATAATTTAAAAATAATTACAGAACAATAGGTTACTATTACAAATGTGTAGTAGGACTTTATTTCTTCACCATACAAAAATTGTTCTCCTGCATTCTCCACTTGCAGAAAATAGCAAGCAACCTTACAGCAAAAACTCTTAGGATGCAAAAAGTAAAATTATTGCCTCCATGAAACAAAAAACAAGGATCAACATTTACATTTTATGCCCTTTTTTTCCACAGGCAGATTATAAACAATAAATCAATAATTTTGCCTATGCCTTTTGATACACTTCAGAAATTTAAGTTAGGTTTTGCCACACCCATGATAAATCAATTAAGCCATTTATTAATTATCCAACTTTTGGATACTTGATCATCACATTGCTGTTCTATGATACAGCATCTCTACTAATACTGGTTCTAAAAAGGCAATGTTTCCTTTCAAGTTCAAACTGCCACAGAAATGTTCCTTCTTCCTCCCCCATAGCATCCAAATTCTCCTTTCTTTTTCCCTTCTTTCCCAAAATGACTCATCTACTGATGCCTCAGAAAGGGCACTAGTTTGTTTTACTCTGATGACATCTCATCATTTAAAATTCAATAGTTCTGGGATAGGCTCTCACAAAAGGACAAAAGAGATTCTCTGCTTCTCTTAAAAAGGAGGTGATTAGAGTTTGTTGAGATTGCCAGCTGACTCCTGGAATATACTTTACTGACCAAAACACTTGATGCAAACAAAAATACTTCTAGAGTGGATATCTCTGCTTTAAATGCAAATTAAATTTCAATTATTATGGAAGCCCCTCTTCGTAAAATTAACATAACTTCTGCAGAAAATAAAGTCAGAAATAACGTTTTCTCCTGAGAATTCCAGTGAAAAAATAAAGCAGGCTTACCTCTTTGTCTGCCTTTATGAGGTAGTAAAGTATCAGAAATAAGGGGTCCATTGGTGTAACAAACAGCAGGCGCCCATCTAAGTGACAGATATGTAAAAGTAAGCTTAGTACCAAGAGGCACAATATATTGACCTTTTTTTTTTTTTTTAGGATGTTTTTCAGGAGTGTGGGCAAGAAGAGAATATTTTTTTTTTCAGTAAGTATCCCAGTATTTTAGTAAAATAGGCATGAAAATAGTATTTGTGATTTTATATTAAAAATACAGAAAGAACTCAATTCTCAACCCTGCCAAACCAAAGCACAAGCTCCACTGCAGGTCTGCTGGCTTCAACCACTCTTAGTTTTGCCTTTTTCTGGACTATAAAAACAGCAAAATTGAAGCTGCCCTCTATTGGCAGATTTGGGTGTAACAGAAACTTGTGTTGGGATACCAGATATATCCAGTATACTCCACCTCAAACACTGGGTAAGGCAACACTGTGCTGGCAGAAGAGGTAGGCAGGGCAAGAAAGAATTTCAAGAGCTGGTTAAGTTAGAGCTGCCTCTCATCTGTAAGGGGAGAATCTGCATGCAGTCTCCTAACGGAACAAAATAAACTTAAATAGATCAGAAAATATGGCTTAGTATGTTGTATTCAAAGTTACACACAAAGGAAGAACTTGGTCTCCCATTGAAACAGACACCTCTGCCCATCTGGAGCTCATTGCAGGACAATGGCTTAGTCAGACTTTTTGTATAATTGTAGATAATTGGAAACAATGTAACATCAAGGAAATTCACTAATTAGACCCAATAATTGATGACAATTTGACATTAATTAGCAAACCAAAAGCAAATAAATGCAATTTTTTTTGTTTCAAATCACATGATTAAGATAATTAAAGAAAAGGAAATCCTATTGCGATGGCCCTAAAACTAACAAAAAATGGGGTGGGAAGAACGTGGTTTGCACAAAGCTGATACCCAATCTAACATCTGTATTACTAACATAATGCATTGCGTGATGCAAAGCAAGCATCAGGACTACTTACAAACATGAAAGCTTTGATAATAAAACTGGAGGGGAAAAAACCACTAGCCACTTTCTCAAAGCTTCCATTTACATGCTTTCCACTGTACCTCCAGGAAGAGGTATTTTTATTTGTTCTAAAGAGTTCAGACTCACTATAGGTATATAAAGACCTCTGCCCTTCCCTGCAGATAACAAGATAATTTGCTTTAACTGCAAACACACAGCTTTTTTGTGTTGTTCTTCCCCTGACCGTTTCAGAGATGCAGCAGTCCTAACATTCAGGAACAATTTTTCCCCTTGTATCTTTTAAAGAAAACTGAGGCGATGATTCCTTAAGGCAACTGTTTCCCAAGGGCCAAAATAGAGGTTAGAAAGGGAGGGGGAGAATACAATGCGGACGTAATTGGGAGCAGGGAGCAGACCCAGTCTTTTGGCTCACCCCCAGATGGAGCAAGGAAAAGCTCATAGACATACCACTTGCATTGCTATATGCACCTGCAGAGGATGTTTAAAAGTTAACACACGCTTTGGGATATTACCATTAAAGAAGGCATATGTCTGGTGGGGTTGCTTTTATTTATTACTATAAATGGTCTTTTTTCTAGTTAAAAAAAGGACAAAATAAATACACCTTCATCTCCTGAATTAATACTTATTGCTTGGTCTATGGACATGCTGGCAGAGAAACACTACTCCAATGACAACCTTACTGATAAAGGATTGTTAAAGCTGTCACAAGCAGTTACATAAGTTTCCTCCCCATTTTCAGAAAGGTGAGCTAGGATCAGAGAATGACTCGGATGGTATAGATGAGCTCACTTCAGACAAAACACTGAAACAGCACCTTCAGACAGCAGGCCTATCCTGAGATCCCAGCAGTCACACAGGGGACTACAGAGGTAATTAAAAGAAAGCAAGACCATACATTCCAACGCTTGGAGCTCTAACACACTGCTTACTTAGCTAGCTAAGGCCTTCCAGCCCTTTTTCCCTCCCGTAGGATAACACATATTTTACTTACACTGAGGACTTGCTGGTCTGATTGACAAGGCAAGCTAAGTATTTTATGGCACTTCAGTTTAAATACAATTGAACGACTTCCCCCCCCCCTCCTCAAAGACAAATGAACATCTGTCTAATTGAGGCTGCCAAAGGCAGCCTTTTAAAGAGAGACCACAAAGCCCCCAGCCCTGGTTAAATCCAGATGGCAAATGAGTGTGTCAGAAGGTGGGGATGTGATGCAGCATGCCTCAAACAACTAGAAAAAACACCTGTAAATTTACTAGAAGAGAGAGAGAAGGTCTGTGTATGAACGTTAGTCACAGTTGGGGGAAGGATACGTTATATTACTCACCTTGTTGAACAGTCTGACCTATAAACCAGGAACGATATTCCTCATGAAAAGCTTTTACTTCAAACAGCTGCTGTGCACCACTATTGAATAAGTAAAGGGTTGCTTCCCCTGTTGAAAAGAAATCTGGTTTGTGTTTGTAAGCTTTCACAAAAATCAAAAGAATACCCAGTACGTCTGAAGAATGTGCCTTATATACATACAGACACACAAACATACACACATTCTACATAAACTCACTACAAAGAAAGCTCATACAAAGAAAACTATTATATACAGATGTTCATTTACCAGCTCTATAAACCAAACTGAATTTGAATCAATAAATAAGATGTGTGAATAGTTCATCTTACAACACAAAGCCTTTGATCCAAACCCAAATCAAAATCACTCAAGAAATCAGCTTTTGTCTGTACTGAAGGGGGAAAGTGGAAAACAAGAAAATTCCCTCTCCTTCCATCATGTCTGTCTCCAAGATATCAGACTCTGGGTTAGGGGAACAAAAGTCTCAAACCTTCAAGTGACAATTTGAAATCATTTTTTTTTTGTGCATAAAAATGGATTGCCAATGACTCAGTATGGGTAGACAAATAAGGTGAACAAGGAAGCTAAAAGAAGTTGCTCCGAAGTGCCCATCAGAATCTTGATAGTTTGGAAAGGAAAAGGAAAGCTCTATTTTAGGCCACCCCATAGCACAGCTCTGCCATTTCACATTAGTTCTGGGTTATAATAAAAGGGTGACAAATATGTTGCAAACAGGATTGGCATTTTCCATATCTAAAACAGGAAGTTGCCAGAACTACAGAAGTGGCCACTGAAATTTGGTCAGCTGAGTCTGTTGGCTGGACTGGTCCTGACTTGGTTATCAATCCATCTTCAAGAGACAAGAGCAACTACAACATCGCAGTCCTGCTCAAAACACATAAATCGCAAAGCTGCATCAACTTGCAGATCATGGGCTAGCTCAAAAAAGCCTCAATGTAAGCCCCTGCAAGCTGACATCAGCACTGCTGTTCTCAGTCTGCAGAGATCCCTAGGTGCGGAGGGAGGTCAGCTAAAATGGGCAGACACATCTCTTCCCAAAAATGACTGATAATGCATTTTTCCCCCTTTATCCAAAAGGCTGACCAGATGTTTAACCTCACCTAAGGATATAGTTTCAGTTCTCTGATAATTTTTCTTTTGGGGAGGGGAGGAGAGGAGTGAAGAGTACATATAAGGGGGAGCAGGGGTTTCAATCATTACCATGTAATGGTCTACACCATAGTTTGATCAGCGCCAGACATCGAACTACTCACAGAAGTGTTCACTGAACAACTTAAGACTCCTACCAGTGAGCGCACTAGCCAAATGTGGTAGTGAGCTACCAAATTTTGGGATAGGGACCATTCCTACTGCCTAACTCCAGCTCCTTAATTTATTTGCTTATGTTAAAAGGACAGTCACCACAGGTTCCCAACAGTGTCGTTAGACAGAAACTCTAGGGGAAGGAGAGAGAACCTAGGCAGCTTTGCTCACAACTTTACCACTTCAATTTGTTACTTACTCTTGTGGTATGGTTATTTCCCTTCTTTTAGTTCAGCACTTTGAAAAATGCTTCTTGTGGTACTTCTGAATTGCAGGCTGAACCCTAGTTTATAGTCTTTGTAAGGGAAAGAAATCTTGTCCTTTTTACCTGTCTATAAAAAGGACCATGCATACTTTTATTTAATAAAGTGGGCGGTGTGAATTCTATAGTGTGCTGAGTCCTTCAGTGCGTATTTATACAATATCTGGCATCAACAATTCATCTGTTAGACCCAAACGTAAGGAAAATACATTAATAGGGTGTTCTCAGTTCTTCCATTTTCAGACCCTATACTTATAATAGGCTACATAACTGAAGGTTTATGCAGGTCTATAAATAAGCTCCTGTAAATTCTAAAGGAACACACCCAGGCAATCATTGTACTTTAGGTTTTCCTCAGAAACCTTTCCCAAGATCTCTGATGCTACAAGGTAAACAGATCTCTTCTGCCACAGAGAAAAGCAAATTAATATCTACGCTTTTAAAAACATAACAAATTAGAAAGCCAATATAATACAGCAGGTGGAAAATATCCGTGGCTATATATTCCCACTGTAAATTTGAGCAATCAAAAAACAGGTACCATGATGAGTAAGTGATTTCACATTCTGTACCTATTGTATTTAATTATTTTCCTCTTTCAAGAACAAGTAGCAGTTACTATATTGTGACATTAAAATGTACGTGAAGACTTTAGTTACAAACATATATAAATATGAGCAGTGAATTTCAAAACAAAAACATACAACTTAAATCTATAGAAAACAAATGAGCTTATGAAAAGAAAAAAAAACAGCATGAAACGTGTTTTGCAAACAAAATACGTTAACCCTAACAAAGGCTTACTGCAAGTTTCTGTTGCAGTATCTCATACTCCAATTATTACATTACTCTTACAGTAATAACAAATCCTTGACAAAAAGAACAATCTGACTAGAAGAAAGTAACTGTGGGATGGTGGCGTCATTATATCGCCTGCATTTGCTGGTCTTTCCAATGTATTTTGAATGCAAAGTGCCTCATCATCTATTAACGAGAAAAGAGATACCACCACTTGGACCAGGGAAAGAAGAAAATTAGATTTAAAAATGAAAAGACTCAAAAAGCTTGGTAAGTATAACTGAGTAACTTCTTCTAACTCTGACTATTTATTTTACAGCATAAGATGAATGCTATGAAGCCTAAATTTGGATTAAAAAAAAGCCCAGGCTCAACACCCAACACTGTAAGCTCCCCAAAACTAATGCACTTAAAAACAGAACTTAAATTACACCTCTTTTTTGTGCTGCCAATATTCCTGATGAATAAACAGTTCAACCAATTAAAATTATAAAAGAAATCCTAAATGTTTGCACAGCATTAACTATCTGGCATCACCAGCAGTATCTTTGGCACGTGAGACTTACACTATCATCATTATTTCAGCTTGCAAAATATGAATCTTTTGGTGGTGGAGGGAATCAACCAGAACATTAACAGGCTCATGTCACAATTCCAAAACTTGCCTGTGCTTGGATTACGCAGTTTTGTAAACAAAGGTTCGCTGTCAGGTGCCTTAGGGGGGTCAGTAGCAGCCTCTGTAGGGGGAGAGGAAAAAGTTATGAACTTGTAAACTGAGAAGTATTGCACGTTCTGCCATGCTTCTCCAAGACATTCAGAATTAATTGGATTGACACTTTTTGAAAACTCACGTATTTTCTGCCTAAAAGTTATATGCCTCAGCCCAAATTCATCCTACCTGATCAAGGCACCTAAATTATGATTCCAGATTTCCTGGCACTCTCTATCTGCCACAGGAAAGATATGCACCTGGGGATGATTTAGATTTTGAAAACCACTTCCCCCTAGAGAGCCTCAGGCAAGAGAGCTCCTAAGTTTGACATCTCAGTTAAGTGAGATTGTCGTGATTTAACCCCAGTCAGTAACCAAGCACCACACAGCCGCTTGCTCACCCTCTCCTCCCCCCCACTTATATACTGAGCATGACGTCATATGGTATGGAATAGCCCTTTAGCCAGTTTGGGTCAGCTGTCCTGGCTACACGCCCTCCCAGCTTCTTGTGCACCTCCTCACTTGCAGAGCATGGGACACTGAAAAGTCCTTGACTTAGTACAAACACTGCTTAGCAACAACTAAAACATCAGTGTGTTATCACATGATTTTCATGCTAAATCCAAAACACAGCACTATACCAGCTACTAGGACGAAAATTAACTCTATCCCAGCCGAAACCAAGACAGAGATGAACTGATATGTTGCCCTGATTAGTCACAAAGACAATGAGAATGCTTTGGTAAGTTAAGCCAAGCACAGTGTGGACATTAAAAAGTTGAAAGTGCAAAAGGTAAAATATTTGTGGGAAGAAACAGTGGTCCTCTAAAGCTTTCAGGCAGTCAGATTATGCAGGAATATGGGGCAGGAATTGTCTGAGTGGTTGTTACTTCTGTGAAAAATATGCACACTTGTTTATCTGTTATGTATAATCTTGAAAAATAAAGCGTGCATTTAATCCCCCCCCCCGAGGAGAATGAAGCTGAGAGAATACAGCACCTCTGGCTTAAGCCTCTGACAGTTGTTCTCTTTTCTGTGTCTTTATGCAAAAAAAGACAAAAAGCAGAGCCACAAAAGTATGATTTCTCTGTGAAATTAAAAAAAAAAAAAAATTAGAAAGGAAACAGCTCCCACAAAGGATGCTGATTCAAGTCTGAAAAAACATCTATAAGGGTCCCCAGTTAATTATATCCTATCCAAGTTCTCTTTGTAGGGAAAGTCTAACTTATATTTATGAAAACAACTTCCCACATCTGAGTGAAGAGCAACATGACAGTATCACCTTTCTTAGCTTGCACACTGCCAGTTCTGTCCCAGTTCCTTTCACATAGGCATTCATCAGAGCAAGGAAAATTATTAAAGCATTTCACATACATAACCAGTATCCAGACCCCAGAGAATGGACTGACAGGGATCAGGCTGACATTTGCGTTATGGTGCTGCTGAGGAAAGCAGAGAGAAGCAGCAGAGGTGGGCTGCACAGCTATTCACAAGGGAGGCTGTTGGGAGAAACAGAAGTGCCACATCGTCCTTCCCCTTTCAGTAGCATCCAGGAGGTTTGCAGAGAGGGAGATAGCACGGTTCTTTTCTATGGAAAACAGGGAAGTAGGAACCTCAAGTACAACCAAAACCAGGTGTCCTCCACTCTGGTTGAAAGCCTATCCCCAACACACCTGGAAAGGACAGGTGGACTTCTCACAGGCTGTTCACTAGCACCTCAGTGACAAAAAAAGCCCCAAATAACCCTCATCTTCACATCCACTCCTGGTTATTCAGTTGTGTCACAGACAGAAATTGCCCAGATAAAAACATAAGCAGGGCTTAAAAAGCAAGTGCGTTTTGTGATAAAGTATTGGAGGATAATAGTTCTCAGAGCGGTTCGGAGAATTTACAGTCATTTTCTTCCCCTGAATTTTTAGCTGAGTCTTCAGGTGGCTTGAAAAAGTGTTTTAAAAAGTTTCAATATAAGTTGAGGGTTTTTAATGGAAAAAGTCCGTATTTGCTAACCAGACTTGCTTCATATGCTGATACATAAACACACACGGTTGTCAAGCTACATTTGTCCTGGCAAAGGCAAACTTCAAACTTCTAGAGCTGTGTATATTTCAATTCTTGACCACAGTTTAACATTAGTGTATTTTTTGTTACTTTTTAAAACACTACAGTGATTAATGACAGTGAAAGAAACACACTGCATGTGTTTACTTTGATGTGTTTCACATGAACATGTTAAAATATACACACTAAATGTGAGTTTCAAAATTTAAAACAAAAAGCAAAACAAAAAAAAGAACCCCAAAGGAACTTTTAGCGCTCACTTGCTCTGCTTTCTTCATGCATAGATTTATGAACACTGGGAATGAGTCCAGCTGAGCCCTAAGTTGCATCTTGTATAATGTGAACTATTAAGTAGACAATCCTTCCTAATGTAGCTGTTTTTAATGAAGTTCACATCTTTATTTAGTTGATATGTTCTTTTCCTAACCTTCTAGTAACACACTGAATTCATCCATCCCCGCTAAGCCTGGGAGACACCTGCACGTAGGGAACACTCAGTGTAACAAACCCAAGGGGTAGTGTCCCATCTTTTCCTCATCAATCCTCTGCCTTCCCAACCCAGACAACCACCCTCCTTCACTAAGGCCTGCCTCATGCTATCCCAGGCTCAGCACCCTCTGCTCTGCCCCTTTGTATACGTAGCCTGGCCCTGCAGCTGCCTTGGCTCAGCCAGTAGCTCTTCCCCATGTGAAGAGAAGCACAGCTCTGCCCACAAGAGAACCCCAAGCTCCGTGGGGTTCATCACTGCACAGAGGACAGCAGTAATCATACCCTAACGAACAGTCTGAGTTGCAGCCTTCAGTCCCAGTATCTCGTGCTGATGGGATCAGAGTACGCGTCACGTTCTCCACACAGCTGCCACAGAAAATGGTTTACCAGAAGGGACATGCACGTGTGCGCGCACACAAGAAGGGAGGAGTGGGCAAAGGCAAAAGTGGTTTCTCTGAGTTTCTTTTACCTTCAGTCTCCTCAAAATGTAGGCAATACCCCACCCCATTTTTCCAGGGCATCTGAAGTATATTTTTGTTACAGATTGGCTCTACTAGATGTCAAGTTGGCGGATAAAAAGAGGCAATTGGGAGAATGCCTGCTTGGAAAACTGGATGCAATATTAACTTGGCCTTAAGGGTGAAGAAGGCCCTATTTACCTGAATTTAAACACTTCATGACTAGGAAAATGCTGAGCAAGGGATTTTTGAAGTTAGGTGTCCAAACCTAACTTGTGTGTGTTCTGGCCTTTAGCCAGGAAAGGTAAGTGGATTTCTTTAATGTCATTACATTTATCAGTCCTTGTATTTGGGCAAGGATCTCTTATAGCTAAATAAATAAAGACTTCTTAAAAAGCAGTACGGTAGCAATTTTCTAGCAAAACTAAGAGTTAAACTAGGTGGTTTGTTTTTTTTTTTTTTAAGTTTTAAGATTCACATCCAGATAAGAAATAATCTTACAGAAAATAAGCAGACAAAAGGGACATTACAGGAAGAGCTTTTTTGTTAAACCCTAAAGGAAAACATCAGATGATTGCCACTACACTTACTACAACAGTCTCCATAGCTCAGCCCTGAGAAACTTGTTCATCTACAAGAATAACAAGTGAGAGAGGTAAGACCTTTCTGACTGAATATTATACTCCCTATCAACTGTCTTGCAGCTGTAAGCTGCAGGTAACACACAGTCAGTACAGGTCAGCTTACTAACAGATGTGCCAGTACAGCATGCTATTCTCTTAGGACAACATTCACTACAAGGATACAAAAAACTGGTACAAGGGTAACAGAGAGGTTCAATTAATCCTGTCCCGAGAAGGCATCTCAATTAGCGAGCCACTCTCTAAATTGCCAGGGAAGGCAAATGACAGGCACTTCCAGGAGGCAGCTGAACCCACCTAAAGCCTAAACGCACCTGTATCATCCCCTGCAAGTATATGCCTCTGTCTCCATTGAGCTTACAGACACCTCCAGCAACACAGAATTAATCCGGATGCCGTACTGCTACAGCTATACCAGAGGAGGGAGTTCTGAGGTAAGCATAATGCAGGACAATTAAATGCCAACACTGGGCTGATAAGTATGTCTACTTTGCTTAAATTATAGTCTACTGTTCATTCACTATTAATCAAATCACAGGAAGTCCATCTAAAAATGTGGGTGATATATCCATCAGCTGTACTGGAGTCTACAGACGGAACCTCAGAATCCTGAAGCTGAGAGAAAGAGACTATAAAAGCTTAAATGAAGCTTTCCATTACAGAAAAGGAGAAAAGCCTATCATATTTCATGGAGGTCAGACATACAACCAGGCAAACTCTATAAAATATATAAACAGAACAAAGTGAAAATGAACCAGCTGTCAAAGGATTTCTGGAAATAATTTCTTCCACAATGGATAGATATGAGGCACTAATGAATCTGGCCATTAAAAAAAAAGTGTTAGCTGGTACAGCAACATGAATAAATTGGAAAAGAACATAAAACTCCCACTAAGATCTATGAAACTGTTATGGATGATGCAAGGTCTATTCACCTTTTTTTTAAAAAAAAATTGCTTATAGTGTACTATATATAACAGACTAATATCAAGTTATATGGAATTCCCATGCAAAAAGCTGCCAGCCAAGCAAGCAAAAAGGCTGTAAATATCTGTCAATTGCGTAAGAGGAAAAAATCCTCTGAGAGCACAAATTTCCCTACCACCATCACCCTGCAAAAAAAGAGGATTATTTAAAAGTCTGGAAATATAAAGTTAAGATTTCATTTAAAACCAGATATTAAACCATACGTCACTTACACAAGTCTTTTCCATTCCCTTCTTAACTTCTAACCATGCACAAAAGGTGTGTCAGATGGAGACATTATGATGGAGCCCATTAAATGGACATTTTATGGAAGACCTTAAACTATGTAGTCTAAGGGTACAGATATGTTAGATCTAATAATCGTTTTATTTATGTTCTTTTTAGAATCAGTCAACCCTGAAGTAAGTGGGTTTAATTCAGTGCCTGTGTCCTCTGTCCTGCAGCATGCCCTGAATAAAGCCCACTGAAAATTAATTAATAAATCCAGTACTTTGTATCACTCAAACTTTTGACAATTTTTTTAAGTTACAAGGTAATAAACTATTAGCATAAGGAATGAATTCAGGTATGCACAGACTGAAGATACAGTTTCATGAATGGCTTCAAATGACGAAAGATCACAGGTCATTGGAAAGCGCAGTCCTGAGGGCCCCACCTCTGCTCCCTCCCTGTTGCGCATCTCCACTGCTTTCTTTCCATCAAAACTAGCAATCTCATGGCCACACAGCAAGTCAGCTCAGTTCACTGATCCAGCTGAGAAATAACCAGTCACAAAAAAGAAGTATTAATTTTCACTCAGATCAGTAAGGTATTCTCACTCACCATATGGTTACATGACCACCAGAACAAAAGGACAGGACCCATGGCAGGAACAGATGGTATAGAATATAACCTACTCTATATGTGACACTGGGGTCTTTGACCAGTGTCAGCTAATTAGAAAACTAGATTGTGTGTGATGTTACAGAGGTGGGAAAGCAAGAGCCAAGGGGCTCACAATACTCTAAGGGGAGTACTAAATGGCACAGAGCTCGATTTACCTCTGCAAACAGCCTCTTTTGCAGGTGCTTACAGATAAGGTATGGCTTTGCACTTGCACACACTTGATTTTTGGAAATATTTTCTTAGTTGTTATGCAGTTATGTTAATTTGATGTTATCTCACCACCTTACCCTCTCCTTGACCATACATAGTACTAGCTTCAGTGAGGGGACTTTTGCCATGCCTGTTGTAAAAGACAGAATGGTTATCAGTCTGGTAATCACAGCATTTGTTATTTGGTGCCCTAAGGAAATAACGTTTAATGTGACGTCATTTACACCCCTTCAAGTCTTTCTGGCTCCCACTTCACCTGAAAATCCTACGATAAAACACAATGATATCTAAAAATGGCACTGTGCTCTATCTTGAGCAAAACTTCGCATGGAAATGCTTCTAGATGGTTTGAGTGGTCTTTTGCTCCAGTACACAGCTATGCAATACAGCTAAATATTAAGACTTCTGCCTGAGAGCATCTTTTGGCTTCTCCTTATGCTGGCACAGTTCACTTTTTAGGCCAAAAAAACATGTTCATGGACTCACTGGCAGCAATGGACAGTACTAATTCATCCGTTACTGAAATCTAGATGTTAGGCAGATCATGCAGGGGTTTGAGCTGAATGAAGGAGAAGTCAATCTTGAGAAGTTCAAGAACAGGTTATCACTTGAATGGATAAAAACTTCAGACTTCCCTTCTCAATATTTATAGGGTCAACACTGGTGCAGCTGTATTACTGGCTGAATCAGCCCTATTCCCATGTGCAGAGAGGCCTAAGTTGGCATAAGTTGGTCTCTTCCAAGCCAGATGGCAGAAAGCAGAAGTAGGAGATGGTGTTACACATTAAAACATCTCTTTTCAGTTATTTTATTTGCTATGCTTCCTTCTGGCTCCTTAGCTTGCCAGTTATATCTGCTTTATACACAGCTGAGCTCAGTATGCCTTTTAAGAGATGACATATAAGAAATGGTGCAAATTACCTGCAGGCAAAAGGCTTTGTTCAGGAGATGCAAATGCCAATTTAGGGGGAGGTTAAGTAAAATACACCCACAGAGTGCTAACTTCTAAAGTAAGCGTATTCACATTCACTTTATTAAAAAGGTATATAAATATGTGCACATATTTTATATAGTCTTTCTAATGTTTTGTCATCTGTTAAAAAACATGTATTTGTTTATTGTAAACACTATTTCCAAGTTCTTTATCTAAATTATTCTGTAAGTATTAATATTCAAGTATCCTGCTCAATTTTGACATTCATTACAACTTCTGAATCAAGCTCTTTAACAGCCCAGCAGTGGTCTATTTTGTAGCAGATAAATTGAACTGTTTTTTAAATGCTAAAAATAAAAGCACGTATCAAAGTGTTAACTGCAAGGTGCGAGAATGGAAAAAAAAAACCAAACCAAAACCTGCTTAGTTCAGATTTTAAAGCAAACTACTTTTATGCATTAAGTATTCCACAGCTTCTTTTGCTATGACATCTTCTCTCAATATGACCCAAAATTTTCAAGTCAAATGCTTCCTCTGTTGTTGCACAGAGACAAGAGTTCCTTAGTCTCATTTGAAAAAAACGAAGGATTAATTTAATGTGTGCTGATGCCCTATGGTTTGGCATCACAGTCCATTTATTTCTGCCTCCATCTGACTTTTGGCATATATGAGATTTGTTCAAACAACTTGCCAAGTCTAATGTGAAACTGCTCCTTTTATTTTTAAATAAGTAATTCCTAAAAATAATAGGATTGTTAAATTTCTCTCCCCCCTTGCAATCCTTCCAGTGCTATTCATATGGCAGTTCCCATGAAACAATAAAAAAGCTAATCAATTTACTGTTTAAGAAAACAGCAGACTAAAAAAATGTAGTCAAACTAAACTTGTCTAGTTCAGAAAAATAAAGGTTGAAAATAATTTTCAGCTTGCAGCTAACCCCTACTTCTTTTCCTAACACAGAGAAACACAGAACAAATTAAATACAGCAGTCTTAACTTTAGGTGTAGACTGGAACACCAGACTTAGAAAACTGCCTTAAATTCCTGACCTCTTTGCTAAAACCAGTGAAGGATATAAATAGTTCCAGCTCTGACATAACACCTATCCCTGAGAAATTGTACTGAAAAGAGACTGCCCTTCACACCCATCCTGTTAAGCAGCTAGTGTGATTTTGGTTGCTATTGGTAAGACCAGTTTGAAGCTATTATGTAAGAATGTTTATTTATTATACAGAGCCCAGATAAGATCTATGTCATGCACAGCGACTTTATCGCAGTATTTGAGGGTTTTCCAGACCCCTGCCCTTAGAACCCTACAATTATGTGGGGTCTCAGTATTATTTCTCTGTCTAGAAAATAATTTCTAGTACTTATGATTTTCAGAGAAAACATTAAAAATGGTAATTCCATGGGCCCAACTCAAAAAGCAAGTACAAATTTCCTATATGCACATAAAAAAAAATCTCATTGGTTCAGGTAGTAGGATTTTAAAAAAATGTACATGAATACTCAGTAAACACAGACAGAATCTCTTCTACTAAAGCACATCATTAGCAACTTTCTGGCTGCGAGATGGCCAGGTTTTAATCCTTAGGAGCTACTTCTTTTCCCTTGTACCTGTTCAGTAGCTAGACCAATACAACAGGAAGCCTGTATAGGAAGCTCTACATTCTCAAGGGTAAAGGGGGGCTCGGACACATGGGTAATAGAACATCCCTGATTATCCAGCTACTACAAGAAATGCAGAAAAACATAATCTAGAAACTCGGCCACCCACCAATGAAGTCCATGTGGGTCCTTCAGGACTTACTAGGACTTTGGTGTCTCTGTTCCATGATTCCTCCAGAACTCCAGATTTGGAAGGTCTTCTTAACCATCGACATCAACTACCCCGCACAAAGAAAGTTCAGATCTGGATTTCCAGCCAAGCTAATAAAATCCCCTGGAACGTGGAGCACAGCACAGAAACACCCAAGTGGGTCTGCACAGAGCCAGCTTGGGTCCATCAGGACTTATTAGTTCAGACACTGTCTGAAAGCAGCTGCACTGCAAAGCTGGTCCTGGAAATAGCAGAGATGTGTTAACATGGCACAGCACTTGAACTAATAAACTGTTAGTGCTGAGCTGAGTCTGCTCTAGGCCAAATCTGGTGCCTGTATATCCACAGCATAGCTAATATGCAACTGCAGAAACTGCCCAAAGAGTTGACTCTATTTCGAGCCCAGCATGCACAGCTCTACCCCTACCCACGTGCCCAAGTTTTCTGTCCTCATCACCTCCCTCCATATGACCAATCCCTCCATCTACCCTCTTCCTGTTTGTTCATCGTTTTCTCTCTTGACTATTCTCATCCATTTCTCAACCTTCCTCTAAATGTCCATGATAAGGCTGCACAATGTACACCAGCGGCTTCCAGCCTTTCAGGAGTGATTAACGTGGTTACCACCGTCTCCTCATCCTACCTTCTCCACCAGACCAACACCTCCTAACTCCTCTCCCCCTGACTTCTGGCTTCCCCCTTTGTCCTGCCTTTGCTGTTTCAATCCCTAACATAGTGGTTAAACCACGACACATAGGAACAATTATGCTTATAAAAACAAAACAAAAAGATGATTGTATTGGCATATCAAATCATCCTGCCTCCATGGAAAAAAAAAAAGTATCAGCAGAAACACCATCACAAGAGCTCTCACTCACCAGGACAAGGGTGGGCTACCATTTCTAAAGCTAAAATTTGCTTACCTCACCTAGAAGCTGCTTACCAGCCAGCCCAGGTATGACTGCCTGAGGCTCTCCTTTCCCCTTCCTACTCAGGCTTCCCTTGTGTGACTCTCTCATACCAAACAGCCTGAGTGTCTTGGTGTGGCAAAAGGCTGGTGAGAGCAAAGACTGTCATCAGGCTGCTAATAAGAACAGTGAACAAGGAAAGAATGCCATAGGAAGGAATGAAAGTAGGCAAAGACTGACTGAAATGAAGCACAGGGTGACTGGCCTGCTCACTGAACATCAACTCTGCCTCTCAGCTCAGGCAACTCCGCTCCCCCTTCCCACCTTCACTCACCTCTATAATCCATGCAAAATACCTGCTGAGCTGTGTGGTTTGTAGCTCTGTCCTATGATGTGTAGGCATGAGATGGACACTAACAATCAAAGTTTTACAGTACCGGAAATATAATGATAGAGTTAACCACTTGCAACAGAAAGTGACAGAGTCTGGCCCTCTAGAACAGTTCAAGAGGGCTGGGATAACACACATCATTGGTAAAACCACCACTCCAACTGCATTACTCCTCTAGCCATAATCACGACTTCAACAAAGAACATGGGCAGTTCTACCTGACAGAGGAGATTCCTTGTTTCTGAGCTCTTTCCAGACCACTGAGATCAATATAAAAATTAAGAAATCAGAAACAAAATTGAAATTTATCTCCTCAGTCATCAAACATGCTCTGAACAGCAGAGCAGCAATTTATTGTCTATGCAATATAACATAGTATATAAATGTGTACTGAAACAAGGAAATTATTACTAATTTTATAATCTCCAATACTAAAGCAGACAAGCATACTCTGCTCACTTTCTACGGCAGTTAGAAAATGAAATCTGCCTGCTTTTTAGCTGCTGTGTTCCAGATATCAACCGGATGTTGTCAGCTGAAGTCCAAATAAGAAAGAATCTCATCTTTCTCTTACATGTGCTTTCTACACAGTTAAATGTTTCTACATGTCACATAAGCAGCAAAAACCACAGTCAGAGACTTGTGCAAAATCAAACAGATTCTCAGAATGATGTAATAACTAGGGAATGAGAGCAACACATGCACCATCGTTCAGAACTCCAGCCATATCTTTGCCTTGTTCTAGGAAGCTACTGTTGAACCTCTAACAGTCTAAATGATTGAAAAATACGATACTTAAGAAAGCAAGTTTCAGTTCTCATTATTTTACTTCTATACTTCTGACAGACCTCATTCTTTTTTAGACTAGGATATCTAGCCTCTTTGCAGAACTAGTCACCATCTCCATCCATACAGGAACTTTTAAGATGTCACAATCAAAGCAAGATGAATGGCATATATCCAAGTGGAGATGCTATTAGGCTGTGCAGGATGGTATACATTACAAGCTGTTCTAGAAGGCAGACTACCCAGGTGAGTAGTTCAAACTAACTTAAGCACTTGAAACCGGGACCTTATGAAGTGCCTTTATTACAAGAAAAGTTTTGGAGCTTTTTGCATAGCATTAAAACACAGCTTGCTCCTTCCTCCCACCACGCACAGGATAATGGCCACAGATACAAGAAGACAAATAGGCTATTTACACCTAGAAAGTGTTGGTAGACTTATTAACAAATGGTATTAAACTCACACCCAGAACCAGATCCTGCAATTATTTACACCAGTTGTTTTTATGCATGTATGCAGCATAATGGCATGTGGTATTATGAAAATATGGATTGCCATATGAATAAAATCTTACAGTCAAAGAAAAACCATTTTTTTTGTTATAAATCCAACCGCATCCATCTTCATTCCTAAAAGTAATCAGGTCTTCCTACTACAAATTCTGCTAAATGGCCAATGAAGAACTTCTGAGATTCATTCAACAAAGCAGTTAAGAAATGCAAAACTTTGAAAAGTGATAGATGTTAACTTAAAAAAATCTCTTTTCTGAAAAAAATGTTAAAACCAAACTAAAATCATTAAATCTAGTTCATTTCAGCAGTCCTATTCATAGGATTGGCAAGTCTCATCAGCTGTGGAGTTCTGAAATTATCAGCCACAGAATTTTTTTAAAATCACTATGTGCTTTGAGGTTCTACTAAGGCTTAATAAACTTTCTTACAGGTCTGGAGCACTACATAAATTTTGTCAGAGCTGTGCTGGCATAATTGGTAATACAAACTGTCTGGCTTCATGAAAGTTACAAGCTCTGGCTCCAATCCTGCAAACACTTACTGAAGAATTTAACTCACTGCACAGAACTGACTACTCATGCGTAAGTTAAGCGTATTTGTAAATATTTGCACAGTATGGACATCTGTTGGCATAGCCAGTCATCTGATACAAGATTCAGCTTTAAATCCTAGTCTGCAGAGAGTCAATATTAAAAAAAGGAATTCCTCACTTACAAATTCCTTTCTAAGGCATCAAGTCAGATACCAAAGGGTAGAATTGAAAAGTTAAAATCAGAGGAAGAGGAATCAGTGAAGTTGTAACAGTTGGTTCTGTTTCTCATGTAACTAGAGAAGCCTGGCTTCTTTTGGATGCATGTCTCAAGACTGAGCTCCTGCCTTGTTTTCAACCTTTGCTGAACTAAGGTCTTGCTATACTTTTCCTTCAGTGGTGCCATTTATAGCATTTCTCACATCATCACAGACATTTTCACAAAGCTTATAAAATTGCTCCAAAGAGCTCCTCCTTTTTTATCAGGTTTGGTTGAAATTAACACTCAAAAGTTTCGGGCGAGGTAAGAAATAGGCACTGTACAAAGCTGACCCACAGATAATTGTGGAAGTTGTATTTCCTTAGGAACTCAAACTAAAAAAAGCATTTATGAAATGCCTCCTTCCTCTTAGTGTCTTGGAGTTTGAGCACATCCTGTTTCACTCATCCTCTTTAACACAAAAATCTTTTGTGATCTGTGAATTTAAAATTTTAAAACCTGATACTAGGCAGAAATAAACGTAAAGGGGGAAAGGCATCTTCCCATTTATTCAGCGCTAAGTGAGATAAACTAAGCCTACAGTGTTTAAGGCCTTGCGTATATTGCATCTGCAGAGCTGCCATGTGGAGGTCTGCTTCTTTAGCCTATAGAGAGGAAGAGCTGAGATCTCACCCTGGCTTAGGCCTTATGGTTTCCAAGGAGTTTGTTTTAAAGCTGAGGCTTAGAACGCTAAACCGTTTCCATCAAAAAACGCAGGAATGGACTAAGGGGATGGAAGCAAGATTGGCTGCCAGCAGCAGGGAGATGACGGCAATTCTCTATCAGGGACCTCGGTGACAAGATCCCTCTTCTACAGCTCCTCTCCCCCAGGCTCACAACGCTGTTTGTAAATCAGGGGCGAACTGACCTCTGGAAAACCCTAATGGCACACAAAAATAAAACGCATAGATGCACTGAGTAAACAGGGCCCCCGGAGAGGAGAAGGGGGGTACTCTGTAGGGCCTTGTGTAAAGGCTGTGTCTCAAAACGTCCTTACCACACCAGGTCTGGGGCTGGCTGCACACAGCAACCCAGAGACCTGCCCCAGCCCTCGGAGAAAGGCACCCGTCTCCTGCCCGAGCGACGGCCCAGCCCCGCCGCGATGTGGGCAAGCATCGCCAGGGCCAGTCAGCGGGGCGCAGTGGAGAATGAGAGATCGGCGCTGCGGCAGAGCCTTTCCCACCTCGGAGCGCCGCTGGGTTACCTGGTGCAATGAGCACCCACTGGCCAGGGTGCGCGTCCGGGGGACGCTGCTTCGCGCCGTGCATGCTCCGTACACCCCGGCCGCCGGCCGCGCTCCCGCCGCTGCTCCCGCCGCCGCCGCAACATGGCGGCCGGGGCGGGGCCGCACAGGGGGGGACGAGAGGCGGGAAGAGGCGCCGCGCGTTACTGCCCGCCCGGCAGCCGCGCGCTTCGCAGCCCCGCGCGTGGCGGCAGGACGGCGCCACCCCGCGGGCGGGAGAGGGGGGAGGGCGGCAGTAGGGCACTGAGATGGCTGGGGCTGCGCTGCCGCTTCCCCTCTCCCCCCCCTCGCACGTCGAGGGAATGGTACAAGCCGAGCGGCAAAGCCTCTCCTCTGGCACCACTCCGGCAGTGGAGCGAGCTAGCTAGCTAGCTGCGGGGCCCCTCTCTCCGCTCTCGGACCAGGAGCATACAGACAGTAGGGCTGCTTTCCCACACACGTCTTCCCCCTCATACCCTGAGGGCTGGCAGGCAAAGGCTTACTTTTAACCCTGTCCCATCGCAGGCCAGGAGGTAACCGTTTTGCAGGGGTCTGTGGCAGACGCTCGGGCGGCTGTAGCTGAGCGGTGCCTGCCACTGCCCCATCGCCGCCCAACCCCTGGCAGGAGGCAGCACCTCTGCCAAAAGCTTTGTCTTGAGGGGTGCACAGCTTGGCTTAGGTGTGATGAATTTGGACCTAAAGGCAGAAATGCAGGACTGCAGAGGTGATGAACAGATTTGAACGCCTGATGTGAGGAAAGGCCGAAAGCTGGGGCTGTTCAGCCCGGAGAAGGGAAGGCTCGCAGGGGGGAATCTTAATCCATGTACATAAATACCTCATGGGGGGAGTAAAGATGATGGAGCCAGGCTCTTCTCTGTAGCGCCAACTGACGGGGCTCAAGGCAAAGGGCACAAACTGAAACACAGGAAATTCCATTTAAACATAAGGAAAAAATGCCTTTAGTGGTAGAACACTGGAGCAAGTTGTCCTTAACAACCACGGAGTCTCCATCTGTGGAGATGTTAAAAACCCGACTGGACATTGCCCTGAGCGCCTGCTGTAGCTGGCCCAGCCCTGGGCAGGGAGCTGGACTAGACCCTCTCCAGAGGCGCCTGCCAGCCTCCGCCGTTCTGTGGAACTACGGTCCTCCAAGGCTGGGCATGGGCAGAGCTAGAGTCTTCTTGTAACAGTCATCCTCCCCGGTGTATAATACAATCCTGTTAAATAGGTTCTATACCTACAGATCGCACCAAGGAGCCATAGTCACAAAATAAGATCCACACTTACGCATATTTTCATACGCACGTACATATGTATATAAACTTAGCTTTACCAACACAAGAATGGGTTGATGGCCACCGTCCCAGAGATTTAGGAGACAAATAGTATATGTTATCAAAAGTATTAAAGTATACATATCAATTGTAAATCTCAGATAGATGAAACAAATATTAAAAACATACTAACATCTATGCCCCAAAACAGAGCAGAACTAACCAAGGCAAACATATGCAAAACAGCTGAGTTGATATAAGGCTGAAAAAAATAATTTCCTGAAGTTTGAGCATATACATTCATAACTCTGAGATTACATTAATCTAAATTTGTTTTATTTTAATTTTCCTGATTTTTTTCCCTGCTTGAAGTAGGGCAAGATCTAAGTGCCAAAGACCACACCACACCATGTGTTTTGAAGAAGTCCCCACTGAAATCACTTGCTTTCAAAGTGATTGCAATTTGCCGTAGCATATGCCTGGATTGCAACATTCACTGACGGGTCTTGTAAAACCCTCCTCGGTACTTGTGTTAGCAAAGAGAGAAAGAGGCTCCCGACTGTTCCACTCTAATTGTACAAGAGCACTGGAAGAGCAGAACAGAGCTGGTTGCTGTGTTTGAAACCTTCCTAGAAGGAGAGCCTTCCGTATGGAGAAAAGGCTCTCCATAAATAACAACATCAACTTGGCCTCCAGTCCTGAAAATGACAACGAGTTGCAGGCTGTTGTGCACCACTGAGCTTAACAAAGCTCTGGAAAAGCCGGGAATCCAACCCTGCAAGCCCTGCAAGATGCAGTGTGTGTCAGGGTCAAGTCTAGAGGCATAACCTGCAGTTGTTCCAGACATCCTATTTCCTCCCTGACTGTGGTGTGTGATGGAAATGTTTTAGCAAACATTGCTGTACATTTACAAAACTGACTTATTAAGCTCACATTTTTCAAAGCACCAATCCATCCTTATTTAGGCACCTGGCAAGCAAGCTAATTTTCAGAGGTGCTGAGTACTCCTAACATCAATTGAACTGAATGGATGTTCCAGCTCTTCGTTTCTTTTGATTTATGAGCATCTCCCACAATCTCTAGATGCATATTAGCCCTGGGATCTATAATGTCCTTTTCCAGGAACTTTCAGATAGAAATGTTTTTCTCAGATACTTCAAAATGCCCCAAATGGAAATTCTCAAATGGCCCTGAATAAGGCTCTAGAATGACATCAGTTTTGGAATAAAAATAATGCAGTAATTTATACATATTAAATATTTAAAACTTTCTGTTGTTACTCATGCACATCTGAGATGTACTATCTGTCTTTACAAACAGAGGATATACTATATCATTATAAACAAAAGATATACTAATTAGGTATTTCTGTCAGGAGCTGATGATACTAGAATCTTATTTGTTTAAGAATTAAATACTTTCCCTCCAGGCTTGCCAACGCTTTTAAACCTTAGTGATGTCTCCCAGGAAGAAAATGCTGAAGTTTAAAACGCTAGACTGATCTGAACTGCTGTGGTGATATCATTGTAAATACTCAAATCTTAATTTTACACACATGGGTATTCTCATTTGGGTCCGTATGACTCATCACTTCCAGAAAGCTAAATGCATGCAATATGGGACTGCATTGTATCTGAGGACAATCGTTTTACACATTTCGGAGCCATTTGATGTGTGTTCAGCCTTCACCTGCACGCTGTCCATTCATTCATTTCTGCTAGGGCTGCTTCTCATAATCCAAATGTCTGTGCAAATGCAAGCATCCCTTTTTGCCAAACAAAAATGACTTACTTTCTGCTGCCAAAGAAACGCTACCTCTGTCCACCTTCAGCTGCGGAATTTACCCCTTCCTCCTCCCCTACACGAACTTTAAGTGAAGCAAGTTTTAAATCTTGCTCGGAGCAAGAAACAAAACAACGTTTAGAAAGAAGTGTGATTCATTGTTAAATCGAGCTTGTCATTTAAAAGACAAAAATGTTTCCACTTATGATTATGTTTCATTTTACAGTGTTTCAACAAACAAATTACATTTATGGACCAAGTCTCTATTTTATGCTTCAGTGGTTCAAACATTTACATGCATAACTTTAAATCCATTGATCTGCACATTTAAGGGTCAGCTGTGTGTATGCAAGTGTTACATTTCATCCCGGTAAAAAGCCTATTGACACGTGTAACTTTAGCTGATGTACCAGGATAATTATGATTCATTTTAAGTTATCTAGTTTGAAATACTGTTCCCTGTTCATCACAGGCCAAATTATTGTTTTGTTTGGTTTTATTCAAAACATGTGTGGCATTGAAACAAATTGAAAGTATTCTATTCAGTCTTTTTTTTTTCCTTATTTTTCTTCAATAATCACAAGAATCACACCCCTTTATCCTCACGACTAATGGTGGATCCACACAAAAAAAGAAAAACAACAGATAAATATGAAAACTGAAAAGCCTAATAAAGCTGTATAAGGAAACATGAATCATGCTTCATTGTACATTAAAATAAGCTCATTTAAATGACAAATGGTATATTCTTAGCGTACTTTAACAGAACATAAACTGGTGATGAAGTATCTGTGCTTTGACCCACCAGAGCAAATCATAGTGCCTCCTCTTTGTGTGACCAAAAATACTCTCTGATGTGACCAAAATGCGGCATCCACCTCCCTCAGTTCAGGTAATGGGATCATCTCACCACATCTGCCTTGGCACAGTCTCATTCTGTGGCAGGAAAAATTGCCATTTTGGTCACATGAAACACACACGTGCTGGCACACAGGAGGGAACAGGTCCAGGTGTGCAGTCTACTTGTCCTGCAGAATAGGTTTGCTTGCCTCACAGAAGTTTCCCAATCTCAGTTTTTTTAAATTCAAAAATTCTTAAGAGCTGGTTAATCCCTATATTTAAATCCTAGTGACCTTAGAAGGTTCTGCTGTGACTCAAACGAACATATGGAGGCCTAACACAGAGATGGCATTGACCAGAAAGAATGCATACAGGCATTACAAATCGATGAAACAACTCTCAAAACCATGTTTGAATTTCTAACTGAAATTCCAAGCCAATTTTTCAAGCTGAAAAAGAATTATTTGAAATAGTTCTTCGTGACAGTATTCACCTAAGCAAGTACTTCTCTTATTGAAAATAGTCCATTTTAAGGAAAATAACCATTCAAGCAATCATGAAAAAGATTCTAACCAGCTCTGAGCAGAAATCGCTTTGTCCTTTGCACTAAACAAGGTTGCGTCACACCTATAGGTAACAATTATAAATTTTTGCCTTAACAGAAATAACCTACTGGGTTCCAAAGTTTGCCTGTATGTCAGGTCATATAGGAGTAAGAGAGAAAAGGAAAGAAATCAGAATTAGATGGGGAAATATAGGCACACCCACAGAAACCATGGGATTCATATTGCCTAATTTTATACTGTAAATATCTAGCTTCAGGCTGATTATTTAGTGTCTTTTTATAGTTAATGGAGAGAAACAGAGTAGCGTCCATCTGACCTACTTTGTAAGTTTATCTCAGAGTTAGCCCATCTATCTAGAGGTAGATATCCAAACTGCAGATACCTCAGATCAGCAGGTAGGAACCTTTCTCCATTACCTTTCTCTGTACTGGGACAGGCCCCATTTTACATACAGTTGTTATCATTATCTCTTACTATTTTTCCCCATCTTTTGTGCATCCATCACACCCTAAGGGTGGATGAGGACCTTATTGTGGGGTTAGCACAAACAGATATTTGTTGACCCACGTATGCTGGATCTCAAAATTTTCTTTCAGGGCACCTAAGAAAGATTATTTTTCCTCTGTTTAATCAACCAGAAAATTCACTTATTGGAGGTGTGTTGCTATAGCAAGCAGAACTTGGTCTGTTTATAGAAGCTGCTCAGAATGATGTATACTGTTTGGAGAAAAAAGTTGAATGAGTATACAGATTGTGAGCTGGCTTAAAGTGAACAGTAGCAACACTTGTTTAATGTGCATGATACATTCATCCACAGCAGTAAGTTACTGCAAAATACCCTCCAGATTATGACTCAGACGCTGGCAAAAAAAAAAAAAAGAAAGAAGACACTAACATGTTTTTAAAAAAAACCCACCAAACATATGGAGACTTTTCTAAACATTTTCAAATCAAAAGTTGTTGCATTGAAAGTGTTCTAGTGGCCACATTAACCCTGCCTTCCTGTACTGGGGATTTCAAGGGATTTCTCAGCCCCATCAGAAGAGTCTCAGAAAACACGCATTCACTTGAAAAGCAGAGCATGAAAAAAAACCTATGTAAACAAAATGTCCGGGTTGGTAAGAAAGAAGACAATACTTGAGTTTGAATATTACAGTGAACCTCATAAGTGCCATGTGACGGTATTATTATTATTATTATTATAAGCCAACAGTACTCTGGCAGTCTTGATGCTGCCCTTTCCTTCCACAGTATCAATGGTTAGAAATGTAGTATCCGTAAGGTAAAAAAACCAGAAACAATACCTTTCTACCACAGTTCATACACACGGATACATATACATATATGTCTGTGTACACATACACAACCATTTAAAATATATATAGATGTTTTCCATATAAAACATGTATATGTATATGTCTGTGTGTGTTTGTGTGCACCAAAATGTTTCAGAAGTCTACGTGCCAGTCTGTTGGACCTGAGGCTTCGTCCCTTTGATGTTGAGGAATAGAAGCCTCGATTTCTCAGACAAATCAGTACTATTTATCCTAGAATGCTATCTATCTAGTCCAGAAAATGCCTCCTCTTCTTCTCCTCATCCATCTTTAAACAGTTATAATTCCCTTTGATCTTCTGCGTTCCTATTTTTCCCCTTTGAGGAATTCTCTCTGAACGACCACTGTGTGTTTAATGGTTTAACTTCTGCCAATTTTTTTCCTCCTTGCTTTTTACTAACAGCAATCCTGTTACTAAAGCAACACATTCATAATTCTAATACCTGGCAATAACTAAGACAGCATTCCATGTTCAGAAATCATTACAGACGTCCATCACGGTTAATTATGAAACTTAAATAGTTAACTTCTGCTTCCAGTCATACAAGTGTAAACCAATAGACTTATCCTCTTCCAGAAAACCCTCCAGGTGGGATCTCAAAGAACAGAACTGTTTATAGTGCTGTCTTCAGAAAGATCCTTTCATACAGGCTCAGTTTCTTTCCTAGCAAATACTGTGTGCCAATCTGCCAAGCACAATTGTCGCCAAAGATGGTCATTCACGTGCTTCAAACCCAGACTTAGTCCCCCAGCCGACTCACTGAATTTCTGTCACTGGGGCTGGCATAACAGTCCTCCTCTAGATCACGTAGAAGGTCTCTGTCCTCTACCATGGGTAGAATGGGACAGGGAACTAACAGCAACAGAAAAATAATTCTGGAAGCTCTGCGTGGTGTTTATAGCCCAGTCTCGTAAGGAAGCAGGGCTTAGGGGAGCATATTGTGTGGATGTGTCATGTCTGAGTCCTCCCTCAGTAAGTGATCACTGACTTCAGCCATCTTTGATGCAGGTTCATATTTTATGAGAACACACAGCTAGGTTGAAGAGAGAAACACCTTTCAGGTAACATTCAGCTCGTACTAAAACAGATGCCCATCTCTGGACAGCCCAACAGCTCTCTCAAATCGATGGCATTTATTGACTGAAGGCTTGATTTGGTTGCAGAGTGGGAACACCTGGCCATCCACTTCTGGTCCAGCAGTGCTCTGGTCTCCCGTAGGTCTTTTGTCATATCCTCTAGCTCCATATGCATGTGTCAGATACCTTAAGGTATCTTAGATGGCATTAGTGACCTTTCTGGGGGAGAAGAGGATTATGAGATAAGAAACACAAATTCTAAACGCCTTAGCCATGAGTATTTTGATGTTCAGGCCCCACAAGGCAGTGGAGTGTCACGTCATAGCCAAGATTTCTCTCTTCTAAGAATTCTTTCATGTCAAACTAGGTGTGAGTATTCCTGAAGGCTTCCCAGCTATGAATGATAGCATTCATAAAATGGCTAGCATCTGCATGGATTATCTGATGTCTAATAAGAACTTGAGCTCATGCCACAATTCAAAGGAAAGCTCAATCAGCTATGGGACACAAACTTATTAGAAACTGGGCTTCACTGGTGAATTTGGAACTATTGTTTTGTTGTTGTTATTCTAAAAGCCAAATATATTAGGAGGGGAGATCTACCTACTCTCTACTTGTATCCCATCTGTGGTTATGCATAAAAATACCTCCACAGGGCCAGAAATGTGGGCTGCGTAGTGGTTGTGGAAGAGCTGAACATTGCTTAGAGGTGGAAGCAGGATGATCTGTAAGCAGAGGGCACTTGTATGAGCGGATTTAGAAAGATCAACCAGGTCTATAGCAGTTTGAGACACCTGAGTTTTAAATGCAAGGAGCCTAATGTAAAGCAGAACACAAACACTGCCTTCACAGACAAAGAATCATAGAATCATAGAACAGTTTGGGTTGGAAGGGACCTCTAAAGGTCATCTAGTCCAAACCCCCCTGCCGTGGGCAGGGACATCTTCAACTAGAGCAGGTTGCTCAGAGCCCCGTCCAACCTGACCTTGAATGTTTCCAGGGATGGGGCATCCACCACCTCTCTGGGCAACCTGTTCTAGTGCTTCACCACCCTCAGCGTAAAAAATTTCTGCCTTATATCTAGTCTACATCTACCCCTCTTTAAAGCCATTCCCCCTTGTCCTGTTGCAACAGGCCCTGCTAAAAAGTTTGTCCCCATCTTTCTTATAAGCCCCCTTTAAGTACTGATAGGCTGCAAGAAGGTCTCCCCGAAGCCTTCTCTTCTCCAGGCTGAACAACCCCAACTCTCTCAGCCTTTCTTCACAGGAGAGGTGTTCCATCCTCCTGATCATTTTCGTGGCCCTCTTCTGGACCCACTCCAACAGGTCTGTGTCTTTCTTATGCTGAGGGCTCCAGAGCTGGATGCAGTACTCCAGGTGGGGTCTCACCAGAGCAGAGTAGGGGGGCAGAATCCCCTCCCTCGACCTGCTGGCCACGCTTCTTTTGATGCAGCCCAGGATACGATTGGCCTTCTGGGCTGCGAGCGCACATTGCTGGCTCATGTCCAGCTTTCCATCCGTCAGTACCCCCAAGTCCTTCTCAGCAGGGCTGCTCTCAATCCCTTCATCCCCCAGCCTGTATTGACACCGGGGCTTGCCCCAACCCAGGTGCAGGACCTTGCACTTGGCCTTGTTGAACCTCATGAGGTTCACACGGGCCCACTTCTCCAGCTTGTCCAGGTCCCTCTGGATGGCATCCCATCCTTCGGGTGTGTCGACCGCACCACTCAGCTTGGTGTCATTTGCAAACTTGCTGAGGGTGCACTTGATCCCACTGTCTATGTCATTGATGAAGATATTAAACAGCACCAGTCCCAATACAGACCCCTGTGGGACGCCACTCGTCACCAATCTCCATCTGGACATTGAGCCATTGACCACTACCCTCTGGATGCGACCATCTAACCAATTCCTCATCCACCGGACAGTCCACCCATCAAATCCATACCTCTCCATTTTAGAGAGAAGGATGTTGTGGGGGACCATGTCAGAGGCCTTACAGAGGTCCAGATAGACGACACCTGTAGCCCTTCCCGTGTCCACTGATGTAGTCACTCCATCATAGAAGGCCACTAGGTTGGTCTTGCCCTTAGTGAAGCCATGCTGGCTGTCTCGAATCACCTCCCTGTCCTCCATGTGCCTTAGCATAGCTTCCAGGAGAATCTGTTCCATGATCTTCCCAGGCACAGAGGTGAGACTGACTGGCCTGTAGTTCCCTGGGTCTTCCTTTTTCCCTTTTTAAAAATGGGGGTTATGTTTCCCCTTTTCCAGTCAGTGGGAACTTCTCCGGACTGCCACGACTTCTCAAACACGATGGATAGTGGCTTAGCAACTTCATCCGCCAGTTCCTTCGGAACCCGCGGATGGATCTCATGGGGTCCCATGGACTTGTGCACTTTCAGGTGCCTTAGATGGTCTCGAACCTGATGTTCTCCCACAGCGGGCGGCTCTTCAGTCTCCCAGTCCCCGCCTTTGCCTTCTGCGGCTTGGGCGGTGAGGCTCGAGCACTTCCCGGTGAAGACCGAGGCAAAGAAGTCATTGAATACCTCCACCTTCTCTGTATCCCGGGTAACCAGGTCTCCCATTTCATTCCGGAGAGGGCCCACATTTTCCCTTGTCTTCCTTTTATCCCCTACGTACCTATAGAATCTTTTCTTGTTGCCCTTGTATTTAAAACAAGTTATTGGTTCCTCATTTAGTTCCATGCAATTCTGAGGCCAGGATTCAGTATTTCCACTGTTAGAGTGGCCCAGTCCCCCAGGACACAGCCTGCTTCCCCTGCCTCTTCTGTAATTCCTGGTTGTGGCTTCTTTACTGTAACTGTGAGCGACATCAGGAGAAGTAAAATAAACAGGGTTAGAGCATGGACTCAAACACTGTCCAGAAACTATTTGTATTGTCTAACTGGTAGCAACTCCCGGCATAGTCCTGTGCCAACTAGTAAGCTCCCAGACACTGCCCCAGCACAATGTAAGGGACAACATGACTGTTCCCAATAAGCAGTATGAACAGGGCCACCCTGTTTTGGGGAAAGAGTACAGCGTCAGCATCGTGCTTCTTCCCTTGAGGCCATGGAAGGCACCCTGGCCTGATGTATTTACTCGTATAGACACAGCCATGCTTCAGTATGGCTCACAGTGTGGCTAGTGAGAATTTTTGCAAAATAGGTCTACTGCAAGCAGGCACAAGAGGTCAATATTCAAATAAAACTTACAAGGCTCATCTATTTCTAGGAGTTGTGGGTGAAGATTGTGTAGAGATGGCCAGTTCATTCACTGTGAGCCTGACATTTCTGGAAGAATAGGGCTTATTGCACATGCAGAAAACATACTGTACATCTGCATCTGTAATGTGTGCAAATAGACTGTGTGACAACTGCAGGCGAGTGCAGGTACTGGTGCATGCACGGTGGCCATTTGCCCAGAACTGACAGCCCGGGCAAAGTTATTGCTATGGCTCCAAATGGACAGCCAGACATGCAGGAATCCTTGACAAATGACCACGTTTTTCTTTTTCTGAAAATACAAAATTTTGAGGTGGAAAAAGGGGTCTTTTCTGTGGAAATATGCAGATATACCTAAGATTTTTTTTTTATACCTAAGAATTTAAGATTTGCAATTGCTTCTGAGTTAATGGTTTCAGGTCCCATACTATATAAAACTTTTCATTTCACAACAGTTTTACATTTATCTTTTAAAAGTCTTCTGAATTCATGTGCAAAATGAATCTTACTGGTAATTAGGTAGTGAATTCTGAGCTTGCTGCATGTTGAAACTAGCTGTATTCTAAAGTTACTTTTAAATCAGACTGAAAATCAGAATTCTCAGTTGAATTATATATTGGCTTATGAAGTGTTGTGTCTTCACTAATGCAAATAAGTCTATTATTCTGTGAGCACTGCAAAGAGATTATATTGTTAATATACATAAAAATTCATTTCAGCCAAGTATGTTCTCACGGGGAATTCTAGAAGGCAAAGGGTCCTTGTTGTTTGGAACATCATTAACAGTATTTTGTGACCTTCAAAGCAGATCTTTAGAAAAATGACTTGTTAAAGTATATGTACCATCCATAGCTTTATTGAAACAAAGGGCCTGTGTGAGATGCTATATCAAAGATTCTGTACAGATCAAGAAGTGTTGTCTTTGACATAACCCTTATCAAGAACATCATACCAGAAATGAAGAATTGGTAATAAAACATCCCCTGTACTGGATCTGGGAAGCAACCAAACTGATTACAAAGAAAGACTGTAAATTGATTTAAAATGTGAAAGGGTAGTATTAAACTTAAAGACTGCTGTACTTGTTCCATATCTTTAGAAGTGACTGGCTGAAGACTGACTTGCCTATAGTCTGAAACAGACTTTTTATCATCTGTCTGCTGGACGGAACAATACAGACATGTTTCATTTATTTAGAAAATGGCCAGGGGCCAAAGAAAGATTAAAAATGTAAGCAAGAGTCAGTAAAATGGTTGTTCCTGTAAGAGTTAGGCATTTGGACTGCAATATCAGCAAATCCTCCCACAAAAGATATATTCCTACAACACAGGATTTGCATTTGATGTCCTGGAAAAGCAATTGGTACGGTAAGGACAGGCTTACCCGTTACTCCAGCAGTTGAATTTGGAATGCATTTGGCATTTACAAGAGTAAACAAAAGCAATTGACATACTTGAATAAGTTGTTTTGTGAGCAGCAGAACTAATGAATGCAAACAAATTCTAAAAGGAACAAATTGTTTCTTATGGATTTCTATCTTTGTTCTTCAGCCTCCCCCATCATAACCCCAGCTCCCCTGCCCAGGTCCTCTTCACCATTTCAACCAGCTGAGATTCATCATACGCTGCAGCTTATCTAGAGCTATGGGTGTGCTGCTTGGTCCCCTGGCCACAGCCAGGCAGACCATGCAATAGCTGAGCTCAGCGTGCCTCTCTCTCAGTGAGGCCAAACTGTCTGAGGACCTCTATCCTCCAGAAGATCTTCATTGATCTATAGATGCCTAAGATGGGATCAAACCTGCCTAACTGAGGGACCTAACTTGAGCTTAAATTCAAGAAGGCTAGGGAGCCAGCCTTCTTTCGGTGTTTCTGCCCCTACCACAAGAAACAGAAGCTCATCACTGCCTTTCTGAGACTAGGTATCTAAATTTCGCAGACAAGGTCTGCCTTCAGAGACATCCAAAAGCATTTACCTGTCTCCACTGACTGTAGAGCGAAACTTTGCTCTAGGAGGGCTGCTTCTCCGGTTCCCTGAAATGTTTGTTCAAGTTAAGAACCTAAGATAAGATTCCAGTTTGAGCCTTACTCTTTCTAATTTGATTGAAACTGGCCATGAAGGTCAGAAGAGGAGGACAGACAGACTGCCCTGTTGCAGGAATTATGGGAAACCAGGCTAAAAGTAATAGCAATTAGGGAACATGTGTATTTAATATAGTGATTTATCTGCTTTAATACCACTATAGATAATGTAGAAAAATATTGCAAAGAATACAAGAAATTTTCATTTAGTTCCATTAAAACTTTTTATAAATAGGTGAATACCAGTCCAAAACTTGTGTCTACCCAGAACAATTTAATTCAAGAAACACAAAAGAGTTCAGTCCAAGATTTCATTTTGGGTAAGGGAACTGATTCTGTTATGTTTATCATAAGTGAGTTGAACAGAAGACTAAAACTTTTTGAACACAAACTTCTGTAGAAAAGCCATACATTACCAGTTGAACTCAGGTTTATTAATATTCCTGAGTCTTCTGAATGTACCCAGACTGGTGGCTGATGTGATTCCTTAACTTTCTCCAAAATATGTTTTTAATTTTTTCTTGACACTCAGGTTCAGCAGAGATACATTGTTTTATGATTTAACTTCACTCAACTGTTTTGGAACATGTACAGCTCATTACACAAAGAGAGCAGGAGAACAGCTAGTTCAAAAGGACAGTAACAGAACTTGAAATAAGTCAGTTTGAATAAAATAAGAAACAGGCTGAGCCTGTATCCAAAAATCTGACTGATTTCAAGCTGAAATCTTTTTCATATTTGGATAAACAAAGACTACACTATGAAATTAAGTTTTGTGCCTTCTAGCTCTGTTGGGGTGAAGCCGGAACGAGGAGATACTCTGATAGCACTTCCATTGCTGTGCTAGCTCAATCACAAATGTGAATGGGAAACGCATGAGGTCTCACAGGAAGCCCGTTTCAAGCTCAGTTGCACAGACAGAAGTAGTGAGCTATTTGGGAGTGAGTGTACCTAGTTTTCTTCAGTGAATGTCTGAAGACTTTACTGTAAGACCCTGAAATTCACAGTATGGAATGTTTGTCTGTTTGTCCACCCATGCTCACTGTTTTTTTTTAAATTGAGTGCCGGTTTGGCCAGGATATACATTCATGAAAAGTACTAATGAAGCTCTAATCACCTGGGCTGCCTTTGTCTCAGAGACAGCATCCACAGCAGTGCTGAATCCCCTTCTATGAGCAGTGACATTGGCACAACGAAGAGCAGTTCTCCCTGCTACCAATAACCAACCTCCCTTCAGAGGGCAAGCAGGTGAGTTCCTTCAGCTTCTTCCATTCACATGCAATGAGGCCTTGATTCTTCTCTTCTCCAATGTGCAAATACACTCAGAGTCTGCCATAGTCTGGCTCTAGACCCATCTGCAGTCACATTTCTCTTCACAGAGATGAAATAAAACTTTCCAAGTCAGTTTTGCTTAAGCAGCAGAATGCTTGGGGAACCATCCTGGACTCAGAAAAAAGTATTTCCACTGAGGTACTAAAGATACTAAAGTACTAAAACCATTACCTGAATGTTTCTGAAAAAGAAGAAAACCTAAGTAATATGGAAAACATCACTGGTTTTATTTGTGCAATATATAATTTGTGAATTATACAGAACACATCTAGAACAGTATCAATCCTTAGGAGGATGTCTTAGTTCTGCCTCACAGGATTTCCACATTCAATGCACTTAGAAGTAGAGTGGTAAACAAAAGCTAACACCATTTTTTTGTTAAACTAAGACTTTTATGCTCTACTTCTAAGTGCATTGAATGTGGAAATCCTGAGGGACAAAAAGGAAAAGAAGGAAAAAGCAATTGGAAATAAAACCATGAGAAACAAGGGCGACTTTGGCAAATGAGGATAAAAAGATATAGAAAGAAAAAGAGAAGTGAAATATGTCTAGTGAGAGAGAAAGAAAAAGTAACTGCAGGGAACACTAGAAATTTCCTACCCATGGGACCATATCAGTGGCTCAGGAGGAAGCAGCTGTACCCAGCAGAGACCCAGATTTGTCAGAATCCCTGGGGCTCTCTTGCCAGAAATTGGACCCGACTTCCAAATGCCAAGGAAAACAGGGGTAGAGACGAGGAGAGCTTTTTGCCTTAAATAAAAAGCTTTGCCTTAAATAAAAGCTTTCAAAGGACTGTTCCCCTTTCTCCTCTACTGTATGAAAAATAGCAAACTTTAGCAATGGCTGTTGGGCTCCCTTGTCAAGGACTTGATTATAATGCAGCTTGGACAGCCACGGTGGATGAGGCCAAAGGGTGATACAAATGGAATGACTTTTTTTTGTTGTGTTTTGTTTTTTAGTTTTTATTAAGAAAAATCTCTTTAGCTTAGGTCTCTACCCAGGCTTTTTTCTTACCCTAGATATAAAACAGTTTGGCTCCATCCTAACTGGCCAGCAAAACTGTGTTATAAGGTCAGGCCATAAACAAATTTAACAACTGCTGTTAATTAAACAGTTATTGTAGTATAGATGGGGTCAAACAAAGGGTATGTGTGGGAGGGGAGGATAACAGAGGGCCTAAGTGGCAAAAGGTGGGGGGAATATTGGCTCCTGATTTAGAAGGCGTGAACAAGCAAGAACTCTGTGGAAAAGACCTCTGGGACATAACAATAATAGTTAACATTTCAAATTTTGGTGCAAATATTAAGCAATTAATAGCAAAGGACAGCTCATGTTTCCTCATTCACACTTTCCTATATTCTGAAACCATCTTGGTAAGTAAGACTTGGCTTTCCTTAAGCAGAAATCCTATATCTACCTCTATCAGTGGTATCACTTTAACAGCAGCACTTCATCGACAAATTAATGCCTCCCTGTGCCAGCATGTTGTCCGAGTTCCAGCTGGTTAAAAGAGTTGTTACGGAATGGGAATTCCAGTTGGAGATTTATAGAAGAGCAACAGGGGAAAAAAAAAAAGATTACATTTAATTTCAATACTCAGAAATGTGCTTTCCTTGTCATGAAAGTGGAACACTGCCTGCGTGTCTGCAGCCTGCCTTGCATACTGATTTTTTGTGTGCGTAGCTAAAAGTGGTGCCTGTGATATCATCCAATTTCAACTCTACAGAGGAAGGCAGGAGGAGCAAAATTTATGTTTCAGGTCTGAAAGGCATTTTAAAGTTTGTTGTGGTTTAACCCTAGCCGGCAACCACACAGCCGCTCGCTCACTCCCCCATGGTGGGATGGGGGAGAGAATCAGAAGGGTAAAAATGAGAAAACTCACGGGTTGAGATAAAGACAGTTTAACAGGTAAAGCAAAAGCCACGCACGCAAGCAAAGCAAAACAAGGAATTCATTCACTGCTTCCCATCGGCAGGCAGGTGTCCAGCCATCTCCAGGAAAGCAGGGCTCCACCATGCAGAACGGTTACTTGGGAAGACAAACGCCATCACTCCGAACATCCCCCCCTTCTTTCTTCCCCCAGATTTATATGCTGAGCATGACATCATATGGTGTGGAATATCCCTTTGGTCAGTTGGGGTCAGCTGTCCCAGCCGTGTCCCCTCCCAACTTCTTGGGCACCCCCAGCCTACTCACTGGTGGGGTGGTGTGAGGAGCAGAAAAGGCCTTGACTCTGTGTAAGCACTGCTCAGCAGTAACGAAAACATCCCTGAATAATCAACACTGTTTCCAGCACAAATCCAAAACATAGCTATCCATACTAGCTACTATGAAGAAAATTAACTCTGTCTCAGCTGAAACCAGGACAGTATCCATCCCTTATTCCATACCGTTTACGTCATGCTCAGGTACCACGCTATCCAATACAACCTCATTAACCACCACCACCCTTCCCATCCTTTGATATAATACACAGATATCATTCCTTTAGTCTATGGACCACCCTTGTAAAATGTCCATAAACATCTACAAATGTCCACAAAATGTCCATTGAGTTCATTTAGTCCATGACTTTGGGCTCCATCTGTCATGGTGGTCACTCAGGACAGGAGAGGTGGTGTGTTGCGTGGAGTTACTGGGCACCAAAGCCAGCTCAGGTCGGGTCACTGCTGCACTTGCACTGCTTCTTGTAAGGCTTGTCCTCCACTGCTTCAGGTGGTTCCTGCTATAGTAATTCCTGTAACGTGCAACTCAAATCATGGGTTACAACAATTTAAAGGTATTTCCACTACAATCTCCACCCCTGGTCCCTTTGGACCAGACCATCGGGTTTAACATTGCAATGAACTGCTCCCCTTGCCCCTGCTCCGGCTTGGACTTATCCACAGACTGCAGTCCCTTAGGGGAGTACCTGCTCCAAGTGGAGCCTTATCTATGCGCCACAGTCTCTTCAGGGCTATACCTGCTGCGGCACAGACTTACCCACAGCCACAGTCGCTTTGAGGTGCACCTGCTCCAACGTGGCCTTACCCACAGCCACAGTCTCTTCAGAAGTAAACCTGCCCCAACATGGCCTTACCCATGGCTGCAGTCCCCCCAAGGGAGTACCTGCTCTGTCATGGGCTTATGCATGGCCACACACTTTGAGGGGCTCCAGCATGATCTCATGCACAGCCATTGATGCTTCAAGGTGTACCTGCTGCAGCATGGACTTATCCACAGCCACAGATGCTTCAAGGTGTACCTTCTCCAGTGTGGACTTATCCTGGGGCCCCAGTCCCTTCAGAGGTATACCTGCTGTGGTACAGACAAAACCATGGCCAGAGACGCTTTGAGATGTACCTGCTCTGGTGTGGACTTAATCATGGCCACAGACGCTTCAGGGTGTGCTGCTCCTGCGTGGACTCGTCCACAGGTCACAGTCCCTTCGACTCGAGTTCGCACTGGAGTTCCAGCCTGTCCAGTACAGCAGCACAGAAACAGCAGCGATGCCCTGGCCGTCTGCCAGCCCAGGCGCATGGCCACTGCCGTTATCAAAATGTTCCCAGGCACAGCAGAGTAAGGTGATCAGCAGTACAGCAGTGCAGCAAGCAGCAAAAGCAAAAAGCAGCCACTAACGAGCACTAGACTCTAATATACAGTGAGGCAAGCAAGCCCCGTGGCAAGCACAGGAGCCTGCCGATTAATAGCTAAACAGCAATAACAGCTATAAGTTTGATCTAGCACATTCTAATCAAACCTGTCATTATCTCGAACCCTTTGAGCCCCACATTGGGTGCCAAAAAGGACTGTCGTGGTTAAATCCCAGCCGGCAACTAAGCACCACACAGCCGCTCGCTCACTCCCCGCTGAAGGGATGGGAGAGAGAATCAGAAGGGTAAAAATGAGAAAACTCACGGGTTGAGATAAAGACAGTTTAACAGGTAAAGCAAAAGCCGCGCGCGCAAGCAAAGCAAAACAAGGAATTCATTCACTGCTTCCCATCGGCAGGCAGGTGTCCAGCCATCTCCAGGAAAGCAGGGCTCCATCACACAGAACGGTTACTTGGGAAGACAAACGCCATCACTCCGAACATCCCCCCCTTCCTTCTTCTTCCCCCAGATTTATATGTGAGCATGATGTCATATGGTATGGAATATCCCTTTGGCCAGTTGGGGTCAGCTGTCCCAGCCGTGTCCCCTCCCAACTTCTTGGGCACCCCCAGCCTACTCGCTGGTGGGGTGGTGTGAGGAGCAGAAAAGGCCTTGACTCTGTGTAAGCACTGCTCAGCAGGAATGAAAACATCCCTGGGTTATCAACACTGTTTTCAGCACAAATCCAAACCATAGCCCCATACTAGCTACTATGAAGAAAATTAACTCTATCCCAGCCAAAACCAGCACAAGTTAACCGTGTCCTTTGGGTCTGATATAATTTGCATAAGATTGCTGTTGATGATTAGAATAGCTATTTAAGATTTTTGTTAATAGTCTGTTACATGGACCCAGTGGAAAGATTCTAATAGCAGTCTGTTAGTTTTTCCCTGTCACATTCAGGTTACAGACCCTTCACAGATGTTGTAAATAGACATCAATACTAAAAGGGAATATTACACAAATTAAAATCATAAGTGTGCTCAAACTGCCAACACAGACATTTTGTTAAAAACATCTGTCACATAAAAGCAAACATTTAAGGCCACTATATTTATAACAATTGTTTTCATTTTTAGTATGTACTACATATTTTTCTTTTCTTCTGTTATTATTGACTTGAATATTTTTTCTTAGACTTTAATACCTATTTTTTCCAACATTACTTATGTTCTTGACCATATAAATAATAATGTCGACTTTTAATGAAAAGAAATAAATCTCAGTGGTTGGAAATCTAATAAATACTTGCACAATGAATGAGTCAACTGAGAATCCAACACCATGTTCTCCAAAAATATATAGTTATCAGATATTATAAAGACAAGTATTAAGCTGGATGTGTGTTCAATTACATCCAGTTATTTCATTCTGTTCTGAAATTAATTTCTCAGGTGAAAAGGATAAATGACATATAAATGTCCTATTCTGGGCCTTTTTGTGTCATTACTGCTGATACAGCTGTTCTAGTTGTACCAGTATTCACCATGACACTGTGCAATAGAGGCCCCCAAAGCTGGACACCCCTGGGGTGCTTTCTTCCTGGCACACCTACCACACTGGTATTATCCATCCCTCCCTTCTCCCCTTCCACTGCTGCTTGCAGTTTCTGGGTACAGCCTCTCTGATACCTCTTAGCCCAAGGAGCTCTGGGCTTCTCTCACCAGTGTTGACCTCTGTTTCTACTACAAAATAAGAGAGGGTTAGGAACCATCAGTGCCCCCATTTTCCCTACTTACAGCTCATCTCTCTCTCTCTCTTGTAGGTTTCCTTTGGGGAGAGTTATTTGGAGCTAAGGCAGGAAAGGAGCTAACAGTGAAGAAGTGGGGACAACTGAGACCTTGCGCTCAAGCTCACATCCTTGTCTCCTTCCATTAATAGCAGCCCACCTTCACACTTCCTGACAGCTCAAACATGTCATAAGATTATATAAATTCAATGAATTGTCACAATCAGGAAGGCTTCGCTGCTCATAGAACAACAGTCTTGATCTGGTTAAAATCAATACTTGCTGTTTTCTTTATTATCTGTGTTCTGAAAACCACTTAAATACATGATCGGCTTTAAGTTCACACTTAGCTTTTCCTTAAGTCAGTGAGATATTTCTTGGTATAAGGCCCCCATGTAATTAGACACAGTTGAAGAACAGTTGCAGTCTCTTGAGACACTGTTTTTTATATGGCCCAGAGGGTGTGCTGGACTCTTTACAAATGTAAATAGAGACACAGCCCATGGCCTGGGGAATTGTTGAACCAACTCAGACTCACACAGAAAAGCCATGAAAAACGTAAATACTGGCTTCTGGTTCAACTCAAGAATGGAGCAGACCTCATGAAGAGATTAGAAAGATGCTCTGTTGTGTAGGACTGAATAAGCCAGGCCCATAGCATCATAGAAAAGTCGGTTGGAAGAGATGTCTGGAGTTTGCTTGGTCATCCAGTCCAACCTCCTTCTCGAAGCAGGACCGCCACCAGTGCTAGATCAGCCTTTAGTCTGAAGGAACGTTGTGAATTTTTTTTTTCATTGCAGTGCATCACAGAGTATCATTACGCTTTAAAAATCTTATGTACAGCTTCTCCAGAATTATCCTGCACATCAGGATCAGGCCCAGGTGACTCAATAAAGGCACTATACATTAAAAAGTGCAATTATTAAGATCAGAGTAAAGCCAAAACCAGAAGTTTTAAAGAACAGTATGTTCATCACCCATCTTTATTGTGGAGATACATATCCCATAACCTTAATGTTTCAAACGAAATGATTAGAAAGCCATGCTGTATGAGCCTGGACTCTCAGTCTATGCAGTAAACCAGCCTTACTCAGCCTAAAGCATCAGAATTTAAGCTTCTTGCATATATTCTTCAGGGTTTCTGTGCTGTCTAACTAACACTTAACTGTATAATCATTGTAATTTTTTATTTGGGTATTTAATAATACTTGTTCAGTTGTATTCTGTTGTTATTTTTCATTTAACAGAAGATACCTGAGAGAAACAATAAGAAAAGATAGTGAACTTGCATAAAAAGGATGAGCTATTACAATTTCCCCCACAAAAATGACATAATGTATTTTTAGGCTTTTTTGGTGGGAAAATGGGAACACAATGGGTCACAAATAAAATGTTGCTCTCAGCGTTACTGCTTTTATGAACTGCAAAGCAGAACCACCAGGCGTTCCGGCAATGTGTAGATAAGAACCATCAGCGTCAAGGCACTAAACTGACAGATTCCTGTAACGCACGTAGCCCCTAGGTACGTGACCTGCATGGGATCCTGCACTGGAAAATACACAATTCCTGCAATATGTCAGTTCCTCTGTTTTCTGCTCACTTTAATTTTTGTGTGAATCTTACTTCAAGATGCCTTATTTGCTGTGCTCTGCATTAGTTTAGGCAATCATTTCTCAGTCTGTGTGTGTGCCTAGTCCCTTTATTTCCATTATTTTGCTCTGTGAACATAGTTACTGTTGTTTGCCGTATGAGTTCTGGTAGCATTGTTCGTCCCTGTTCTTTATGAGCTTAAAAGTGCATGAATTCAGGCATTTCTCTACCCGTCCTTCTAATTTAATTCCAAATTAAGCTATTCTCTAGAATTTACCGGGTACGTCAGTAGAGATTTCAGAGAACTGGTTTAGGGTGCATGTACATCCAAAATATTTATTTACAGCTAAAGCAAAGGAATTTTTCTTTTCTGGGGTAAATGAATTGGAAGGTTTAGCAGGAAACAAAATGTGAGAATCAAACTGCTAGTCTATTTTTTTCAGAAAGAATGAAGCAGTAGTCTAAGTTGAGAGGTAGCTGAGGGACAGTGTAATATGTGTAGGGGTTTGGGAGGGATTTTTCCCCTAAGTGATTTTATGTTTAATTGCATTGCAGCTTTGCATTGCAACTAGGCTCTGCCGAGACAGAGGTAAACTACCATGGGGAAGAGCCAGCATGCAAATATTAGCTGCAAATCCACTGACAACATCATCTCTCGGTAACTCCATGTGCTCTCTTCCCTTGCAGAAAAGTGGTCCTTTGAAATCTCTTGTCTCTCAGTCAAAGACAGGCTGACAGGTCAACAGTCCCTCGGTACCAGAGGGGAAAGGCTGTGCTGGGCCAGCAGACTGGCAAACCACGTGTGGTAACTGTGTGCGAGGCCTGACAGGTTGGGAAAACGTAATCTCTGGTCTTTGGGGCTTGTTCTAGGTCCTTCCAAGGCTCAGTAGGAACTTTCATTGCTTTTTCTGAGTGCTGGTTGAGATCATCTATGCATAGGGTTTCCCAGTACCCAGTTCAGATCCTACTTCATGCACTCCCCGACGAACATGGTTTTGTAAACACTGTAGCATGCTGCCTTTGTGCTTAACTGTTGCATCTATGGCTGGTCTCTTCCTTCAAGCATGCAGCTGCACAGGAACCTGTATTTATCCTCATATTCATTGTGCTTTCAACTGCGTTCAGCTCTTACAAGTGTCTTCTATTTATTATTTTTCTGTTGAAGCCTTTGTTCGCCTAAATCTTTGATCTCACGTATCCAAATATAAATATTCTCTCAAACACTGTACTCAGATGGCCAGAGGAAGGAACAGTCTTTGCAAATATGCATTGTGTCAGTATCTCAAAAATCAGGGAAAGGCACATTCATAAGGCCAAGCTTTATCCTCTGTTTATAAGACAGTAAGAAGTAGGGAAGCTTCTTATCACTGCACAGAGCAGCTCTGCACGGGAGGGGAGAGGCCCCAGAGGGGGTCAGTCCTGTGCTGGTGCGGTATCGTGGTGAGACGGTGGGAATGAACAGATATGTGGGAGGGCAAGAAAGTGATGTAACCCTTTTCTGTTCCAGTCTCTTTCCCAGCAGAAGGCTGAGGTCCCTTATAATCCCCATACTGTGGCCTTGGGGTGAGAGTGGAGGGTGAGCTAAGGCCAATCAGGTGTGGCTGGGGCGTGCTGCGTCTTCCAGGTACTCTTCGTGGTTTCTACAAGGGAGGCTCTTAGAGACAGCAAGGTCTTTGGTCTCCCCCAGAGGACAACCCCCACATGGAGCGGGAAGGTAGAGATGTGGCTAATGCCTCTTACTTTTATGCTGTAAACTCTCTTGAGTGAGAGACAGACTTACAACTTGTCTTAAAAATGCCTGCACACCCTGGGAGCTATGTAAATGGTATGACTGAGCTGTCATTTCATAGGGGAGATTCAGAGGATGGGCTATTCCAGCCTCATGAATTCTGCTGTGGCACATTTATGCTTTCCAGTACAGTGTCTCCTACAAAGATGACCTCCCAGTTTCTTTGGAATAAACAGAACATCAAATGTGACTAAAAGCCCGCCCCCACAAAATGTTACCTGGTTACTTCTGATATGATAATAAATTAAATATTTAACAAAATGAATATTTGAAGTTTCATGTATGTGGTTTTTCATGCCCAGAGCATAAGCTGAGATTTGTTTTGTTAAGGATCTCTTTAAAATGGCTCAAAGTCTAGACCCAGTCCCTCCTCTGGAATGAATTCCCACAGATGCTTATGCAGGCATGTCTGCTTCCATAAATTGTGGATCTGGCCCTGGTGTTTTAAAAGATAAGTTTTAATTGTGAAGCAATTAGAATATCTGTCCTCTCTGTGGAGATCCTAAGTCCCTAGGTTTTATATGTTTTCAACACCTACAGATTCTTTGTTATCCATGCCCTGGTAAAAGAGGAGGGGGTTCAGTGGCTGTGGTCAGAAGGCAGTGTTTGCAATAAGGAGATTCTAATGATTTTGTTTTAGATAAAAAAAAATACTAAAATATGATTATAACTTGGTTGGCAATGACAGTGCCAAAGGGCGTTAGAGAAAAAAGACTCTGGTGACCTTCAAGACTTACAGTTGTGGAGGGCATTGACAAGCCTGTGTGCTTTTCTTCCAGGAGGATATAGCCCCTACATAGGGGACCTGCTCTCTCACACAGTGTCTTCCCCAGCCATGACCCAGCATGCATGACATACTGGGCAGTACTAGTGCACTAGCCATGAGGAAACCAGTTGTTAAAGAGAAGGCGAACTGCGTTTTGTTTACCAGTATACAAATTTTCTAAGTATGACTGCTACAAAAATGACTGTCAGCTACCTCAGGAGTTTGTCATGCAAAGTGGGTAAGAAGTTCGATCTTTATTTTGTGTCAGTGTCCTGAATGAACTGTCTTTCTACCATTACATATGGGATCCATAGGGGAGTATGTTAGGAATCTGCATTACCTGCCCATGGTGCCTCAACTCCCCTAGAGAATAATTTAATCTCTGTTCTGCCCTTATTCACATGCTGCCATTCAGGCTTTCCCTGAGTACCTCATCAATGGAGAGTAAGTGCAGCGCAGGACTTGGTCCTTTCACTTCAATTTTTACGGTTTGTTCTTATATAAACACATTTCAAGGAGTTTTACAAAAGCTGCATAATTCAAGACAGCTTTTGGCATGATGATAAGAACTGAAAAGAAAGCAGAAAAGATCCTTTCACTCTGATTTCAAAACCAAGGAGTAAAAAGTGTCCCAGACATCTGAGATGGGAAGGTCCAGAAAAGACTTCTTAGCAGCCCCCGATCTACATAAACAGTGAGACAAATGAGTCAGTATGAAATGCTGTGAAAAGCCACGGTAGCTCCAGCCTGTACTTTTCAGGGTCTCAGAGGTTGAAAAAAAACCACCACTTTTTAAACCTAGGGCTTGTTGGGAATTTTCTGCTTGGGCTGACCTTCCAGACAAGAAAAGGTACTCTCTGCAAAACCAACACTGGAAAACACTGATTTTGTAAAAAAAAGACATTTTCTGTTTGGAAATTCTAATTAAATATTTCATTTGAGGTTATTTATTTAGCCGGTTAAGAGTTATTTAAACTCACTTGGAAAATTTAATTACAAGTCACTGTAAGAAAATAGTAAGGAGTCCACGTCGTTGCTTAAATGTAACCATGCCATGTTGTCTGAGACGTGCTGCTGTATCTCACCTGGTTTCCAGCTGCTGCCGCGGACAGGCACTGGTCTGCATAGCCCTGCGTCTCATCTGTCAGCCCTATGTGGATGTCTTTGCATACTTTACAGCACCCCATCCTCCTTGGAGGCTGCAGTTTACCCAGGCCATTTCTTCCTTGCCACCTTTTTGAGGCCCAGAACTGAAACTCATTCACCAATGTATGTTCTGTGGAAGTCAAAGGTGAAGTCAGAGAAATCTGGCATCCGTCTGGCTGTTCTGTCTGGTTTCCCATTTACCTGCTGAGCTAACTGTCCGGTCTGGTTTGGGAGCCCTGTGTAACTAGCTCTAGCTCTGCCATGAGAATGACCTACAGAATTAGCTTTACATACATTTCACAAGCTCTGGATGGAAAATTCAGAGCAAAAGCAGACAGATACCTGGACAGAGTCCCAGATCTTTGGGAGGGGGTAGGGGGGAAGATTTCTGCAAGTTTTTTCTACTTGGGAAGAGATAGACTGGGTATTGTATCCAGTGCACATGTCTTTTTTACAAATGTTCTTGCATTAAGTAAGTATAACCATCCATAATATAAACTCTAAATAACCCACCACATGGTATGAATCTATAGGTAAGTAAAATTAGAAATGGTTCAAATGAAGTCTGCCAGAACCTAAAGTTTCCTTCTTTTTTTTTTTTTCCCCTGTAATGGAAAGTAGAAAATTACACCCCTGGACTTTATACTTCTTCCAGCTAACTTTCAGTTTGACCATGGGGCATTCAGGTGAGTGAAGATACAGAGGATTCATTGTAAAAGGTCCAATAGCCCATTACAACTTCAAACATGTGAATGAAGATCTACACAGGAAAATTAACCACTTCCTCCAACTATTTAAGAAAATGTTATCATTTATTATATAAATTATATAAATATATAATTATATATTTAAGAGATGTTATCATCTTGCCTATATGAACAGGACCAAAACATGCATATGTGTTCAACAACCCTGTTACCACATCTAATAGAACCTGATTCTTTTTAGGCACATTGCCTTAATAGAATCATAGAATCATAGAATAATAATGAGACGTTGTGTTTTGTCTGAATTTCCACACTAAGGAACTCAGTGCTCTTTGGTCAGGGACATACCTTAACTGTGGCAGTTTAGTTGAATTATATTTTTTAAATGCTTACCTGCCCAAAACATATTACATTAAATTAATAGAGCAGCAAAAAGAAAATTAAATTTGGGTTAATTTTCATATTATAGTAATGGGATGTTAATTTATAATGACATTAAAAAGCAAATCACCTACAGCAAGCACCAGGAAGTTGTCAGTAATTGAGATTTTTTTTTTTTCCATTTCAAGGACTATATTGTGAGGTACTTTCAGGGTCAGATATAGCTCTGATCTGGGTGGGGGCCAGCAGTGTAGCTATACAAATACTCCTATGCCATGCTGCTCCTCTGGCCAATGTTAATGACAGCAGGACAGCCATATCATCTTTACCCTTCCTTGTAAGCACATGCCTGACTTTTGCCATCAAAAAGTTCAACAGTTTTGGGTTGTTTATTTTTTTTATTCACATTCTTCAATTTGCCTGTAGAAATTGCACATTTGATTGTCGCACATTTCATTGTCACACATTTGATTGAAAAACGCTACGTGAAAACAGGTAACACTAGATTTGGGGAGGGGTTTGCATGTGCACTTCCATGGATCTAGGCCCAATCATGCAAACTGCAGGCTCTTACTTAAGACCCAAACCCACACTGAACTTAACAGCAGTCCATGACAATGTTTGCAAGATAAGACCATGCACCGCACAGGCCCCTTTTTCTAGAGAAATTAGCTTTGTATTTATGGCCTTTGCAAAAGAGCTGCAGTCTTCATTTTTACCTTTGGAAGAAAAACAAAAACAAAACCTGAACTTCAATATTTCCAGAAAATCTCCAAGGAAACTCCCATCTAAATTATGCAAACCATCAAGTTTATGGCTATGGCTGTTAAACTCAGTTGCTGTCTAATTGTATTCATGCTTCAGCTTCAGCTGTAGGAAAGGGACTGAGCCATATTATAATGGGATTAAAAATATAGTGTGCCCCATGTAGAGACCCTGGTCCTCTCCCAGGACTAGATGACAGAGGGATTTCAATGGAAGTGAACAGGCTGTCATCACTTCTTCCTATACTGAAAAACTAACTGCAAATATAAGGCTTTTCTCCCAGGCTGACCCTATGTTTGCCTCACATCCTCATCCTGGATTTTTCCAGCCATTTGTAAAAGATACAGCCTTTCTTCTTCTCTGATTAGGCAATGGTGAGACCCTGGCGTTCAGGGACTGTCTTTTTTGGAGCTTCCCCAGCATGGGCTGGGGACCTCCATAGCCCTATACGGTAGTCACCAGCATTGCCCCAGCTGTAGGGTCTGTGATATACTCCCAGCAGTGACACCAACCACAACTCCAAGAAAACCTGTGGTTCACTTGAAAAGCACCCTAGGCTAAAGGGAAGTCAGGACTTCATCTGAAAGTTGGAACAGATACCAACTTTTCCAATTTCTGTCAACTTGGACTCCGGCACAAGGTCTTACTGGATTAGTAGTGCCCGTTTAGCAGGCACCACCTGGCTTTTGTCTACACTGCATGGGACAAGCCTCCTTCCCGAGCAAACTGCATCCGTACCACCTTGGCTCAAGATCTCCTGCAGGCCTCATGTGGTACTCCTTGCCCTCAGGTGTCATCATTATTCTGTGTAACCTTTTCAGCTCAAAGTTTCTAAAACAGTGCAGGCCAAGGCTGCAGTCCACCAGAGTTATGTTTTTACAGCAAGACTGTGAGGTCCATGTTTCATGCCCTGGACTGTGACATAAAAGCATATAGGGGAGTTTGAGGATGAAAAGCCTGCTGGAATAGCATTTGGGAATGGTATAAGACGGAGAGAAGCAAAGCTGGCACAGGCTTGACTAAAACTATGCTTGGGCACTTTCTTGCACAGAACTATTTGGAGAGGTCCAAAATAGAGCCAGGGAGAAAAGAAACCAGTAAGTAGTGTGGGTAATAGAGGGTCCAGTACTGGAGCTCACTCCTGGTCCTCCTTTCCTTAACGCCACAGGAATACTGAGACATGACATTGCACAGCTTGTGTCTGTTGCCTGCATTTAACATCTGCAGACAAGTACAGTCTGCCTATGGGCCAAATGTTCCACATCACTGCTAAATTTAAGCTGTGCTGCTTGTACACAGATATGAAGAGAGTTTATGCTGCCCGCTGAGTGCCCTGAGCTGTCCTCCCAGCTCAGAGCAGCTCTCCAGCAGCAGGAGCAGGGGGGAGCAGGACGCAGTAATTTAGCATTTCCCTCTGCCTGGAACTGCGATTGCAAGTAGGGGCAGTTAGTTATCCACCAGGATCCCACTGGTCCATGTTCCCCAGGGCCAGAAGTTCAGGCTTGCGCCCACCTACTTGCTGCTAAGGCTCCCACTTCCCCAGGATGCGCCCGCTGTGAGTCCGGATCCCCCTTTTTGGCATGAGGGCTCGGCAGCAAGTGTGACACAACTCACATGTATTTGGCTAAGCACCTGATTAGCTGTTGGTGGTTTTGGTTCTCACCTCTGATGAGGGCAGCGCTGGGGTCAGAGGGATGGGCATGACAGGATTCAGGAGCTTAATGTGTATGTATACAGAGCTATAATCTTCCTTGAACCCATTTCTGTGGGTTCAAGCAAACACAGCATTTGTGCACTCACTGCCAACAGCATCACTTTTCTACTGTCTTCCATTTCTTTCACACATGGCTTTCTGAAAGGACTGAATAAAATGAATTATATTACAGTTTTACTAAATAACTTTGTTTTATGGTAGTATATGCCTCAGGGCTGCTAGCATATGTCCCATTTCTGGGTATTTTTAAGCTGGAGTGGATGAGGCCTTATAAAATACACGTGGGAAACCATCAGAGTTGGCAGAAGAGATGTCTTCCTGTCAAAAATGGTGACATTGAGTGCTATTAAAACCAGCCTAAAACCGCCTTCAAAAGGGCCAGGATTTTACCTCAATAGTTTGGAGAAACCTTTCCCATTTAAATGTTCTCTGATTCTGTAAATGAGCAATGTTATTCATCTTAGGTCTGTCACATAAAGAAAAAAATGTACATATGAGTTTAATCCCGTCGTTGGTTTATAACCTTAGAACTCAGGCAGGAGAGTCACAAATCCATGTAGACATCCCCAAGTGCTGACTTTTGCATTTGAATTTCTGATTTAGTTGAAAAATATATAAAAAAACCTGCGTAGCCAGACAGCTCCCTATTGGCTACACATCTGTACGGGCTCAAGAGCATTGTATATTTCTGCAAAGATCTGGAATGAATTGTGCTCAATGAATTGGCCCCTCGTATGCTTGTTTCAAACAGCAGACTCGGATGAACTCATGTATCATGGGAGCATCAATGGCAAAACAATACCTCTTTGGTCAAATCTAGCGGGAGCTGCCATCATAAATGTGGAAGATGTGTAGATGCAGAAATAAATAATTTTGGGGAGATGGAAATGTACTTACAGATCAATATTAATGACTGCAAGGTACATTCAGCTTCTCAGGCATTAGTTTTGCATTTTGAAAACTCCACAACGACTCTGAAGAAAAGTAGTTTCTATGGTTGGGGTTCACCTACCTGACCTCAGCCATCTAGAAAAGAGGTACCTGGTCTCAGCCATCCACCTAGAAACATCATTTATAGGGAGCTTCGTGGCAGTTTGACAATGGAATATGTTGCCCTGTGAGGTTGCTTCTTTTTCCATTTGACAAAAGGGAAAATATACAGGACTCCATTGAGAGTGGTACACTTAAGTTTTATCCAGTTAAAATTAGGAATCTACTGCTAAATGTGTACTCAGCAGATCCTTTACCCAGCCCACATGTGTAAACAGCAAGTAAGCGTACAATACTGACAGCAGATTTATTAGTGTTTTTGTTTATGTAGCTTCATCCACACCTCACTCTGAAGGCCTGACTCAGCCTCTTTTGTTAGACGAACAATGTGTCTTATCCGTCTTATTCACCTGACCCGACCTTGTTTCTTTAACAGTAGGATATTTGTATGCCATTTTTCTCCTGTGAACCTAAACAGCTCTCTGTTTGCAATCACTAACTCTTAACCAACAGCCAGTCTCTGGTTTGGCTGCTCAGCTGAACGTTCACCCATATAAATTGGTCACATGTTGCTATGCAGATTTCAAATGTGAAAGTTTGGTTTTCTTTCATGAATGGGATTCTGCAAGAGCAGGTAAAAAACTGCGCACAGATTTATGAATCCTGCTGTTCACCCAGCCTAATTTTTGGCTTTGCTTCAGCCTCTTTCTCTTCCTGTTTTCCCAAGAACGTTCCCCCTTTGGAAGACAGCTTCGTTAATGCAAAGTTCAAAATTATCCAGAGACTCCCTCCCACCTTCCTAGCCAGCTCACATCCTCGCTAGGAGCCTTGCAGGTCTGTCCCTACCAAGCCAGGCTCCTTTCCAGGCCCCTCTGGTCAGCGTTGGTTCCTCCTCCTGCCACCTGATACCCTGTGTGCAGCACAAGCTCAAGTCCCTCAGCTCTTTTAAGCTCGATTTCCTCTCTGAACTCCTTGCTGAATTTAGGTGACCCATAATGTTTCCCAGAAGGTCCAATTATAAGTCACTTGCTCTTAACACGTGAACCATCCTTCAGCACATCTGCAAAGTGAACTGTAGCTAGCACAGGTGAGACTGAGCCTGTAGCAACTCCTTTCCATGCCAAATAACGTGTAGTTAGACTTTCAGAAAAACATAAACCATTCTCATATCCCCACTTGTAAAGACACAGGACTATATTTATTTGTGGTTTTTAATAAATAAATAACCTAAGGGGGGGTAGACTAGAATAACTAAAGGTGGGTAGATTTAGGCTAGATATAAGGAAGAAATTTGTTACGCTGAGGGTGGTGAAGCACTGGCACAGGTTGCCCAGAGAGGTGGTGGATGCCCCATCCCTGGAAACATTCCAGGTCAGGTTGGACGGGGCTCTGAGCAACCTGATCTAGTTGTCCCTGCCCACGGCAGGGGGGTTGGACTAGATGACCTTTAGAGGTCCCTTCCAACCCAAACTATTCTATGATTCTATGAACTAGTCCCACTTATTCCTGGCTAATATTAATATTGCTACTGTTAGGTTAGTTGTGGTAGCAGTCTGATGAACATTGTAAATTGGCAAAAGTATTGCTAAGAAAAGTAATCCCCCATCTCCCATCACTTGTTCCTGCCTCACAGCATCCCTCCCCAGCCTGCAGATCAGATCAGCTTCTCACTCCAGTTCTCTGCACAACTACAAAGGAGGAGGTGATGCAGAAGTGGGAATGCGAAGCGAGATTGGGAGAAGGTGGGACTGTGTCTTTCAGCACCAATGCCACTTTATACTGACTTTCAGTGTCCATTGAACTGCAGCTTCAATTAGTTTACCTGACGTTGCCCCAACGTGCCAATTGCACCTCTTTCAGAAACCCAGAAAATTTAAAAAAATAATGCCGTTCTATGGTGGAAACTGTTCTGAGAACAAAACTGTCACTTCATGTAATTACATTTTCTTCAGTTCCTGTCAGGTTTTACTCCCCAGATTTTTTGTGGAGCTCTTAGTGGTTTCAGAATTTCTTAAAAAGAAGCTTTTGTGACTTATAAACTGTCAGAACACAGTTAGTAATTAAAAAAAGGGTATACAGCATCTGAAACCGTTAATGCAGAGTGATAAAGCTGTACTTCACTCATCCAGGAAAAATACCAGCCCTTTCTTTACTCCAACATCAACATGTTTACCACTGGGCTGGAGGGAAGACAACACCCTAGGTATACTCTTAAGAATAAAGTTATTTTGACCTGCAAGAATTTTCATTGCTTTTCCTCTCACAAATACAGTACAGATGTGGATATTAGGAGAAAGCATTTGAAAAGCCATAAAACTGCTACTCATTTTATCATCTACTTATAGTCTCTATATGATTACCCTGTCTTCAGCTACAGCAGCGCATTAGTCAGCTGTGCTCAACACTGACACATCGCAGATGAACCACTCTGTGCGCTGCTCCTGTGGTGCTCTAAAGCTGATAAAACTCAGCAGCTGTTATTTTCACTGGCTTATGCAGCGCATAGTGGGTGTTCTGGTCACTTTATAAATATCACCTTCACACTTCCAAATGCTTATAAGCACATTTATTTCTAACAGAGTATCTCCACTTAGGTGCAATGTGTATTTAGTTGGTGTTATATAAAAAGGTTGGTTCTGAGGGCAAAACGTCTCCCCAGAATGACACGTACGAGAGTGAAAATATTTTTGTATTTGTATCATAGGAACAGACACCTAAGTCTGGTCAAGTGTTCGCCACAGGAAGAGCCACACTGGTGGAAGAGGCTGCAGCGCCCAGCTGCTGCGCCTGGCCCTCAGCTGCGCAGTCCCAACCCCAGAGCTGAGCCAGCAGAACCGGCCACGTGGGTTGTCTCCACCGTGCCGGTGCTAAGCCACCCACGCTAATTCAGGTGTTCATCATTTCGTAAGTGAACTGGGCTGACTCTATGCTTTCAGGACAAGGGACAATCCCAGCTGGCCCTCTGTGGGGACGCTAACCTGTAGCAGGAGAACGGGAAGAGGCTGGAAAGGAGCAGTGGGGGAAATACGATAGAGGTCTGCAAAATGCTGGCTGCCATGGAGAAGGACTGACTACTCACTTGTCCCTTTCAGTACAAGACCAATGGGCTATAAGGGAGCCAGACTGAAAACAAATGTAAGGAAGTGATTCTTCAAGCAGCAAGTAGGCATGGACTTTGTTGCCAAAAGACACTGTGTCTTCCTGGGTTTAAAGGGAGAGTGGACAAGCACTTGGAGAGGGATCCACTATGGGTTACTAAACAAAAAAAAAATCACAGGCACCAAAAATTGCCTCTAGTTGAGAATGGTCAGAGGCTGTGGAAAGACTTTACAGCTTACTTGCCTGTTCTCATTCATCAACAGGCATCCCATTCCAGCCGCTATTTTCCCTTTCCCTGGAGGAGACCATGAATGTGGTCCCCCATTGCCACAATTCAAGCAGACGAGTTGCCCATTTTGGGGACAGCTGCAAGGTGAGTACACCCAAAATGCTGGGGATGAGCCTCATTCAGGGAAAACACTGGGGTATCCCCTGCTGCTTTTGGAGTCAGAGTATGGGCTTGGGGTACTCTGATCTAAACCAGTGCAGCTGTCTTTAGGTTCAACATCCAGCCAAAGCAACAGACAATTAAATGGCAGAAATCACATGCCTGTGCTCAAAACTATGCTCCTGAAAGCCTCTGCTTGTTATCCATGAGCATTTTACATGGGTCTCTGAAAGTTTCTTGAGCATCTGTAATTGCTCAGCGCCTGGCTTATGCCTAAGCTCCATTAATATCCACTATCCGGGTATTTCTATGCCTAAATACCCATGGGGCTTATCCCCATGGGTAGTTGCACATCAGTAAAGCACCCCCCAGCACTTTCATGCGGGGCAGCAGTAGCTTCCACCCTCCTTTGTATAATGATGGTAGCTACCGGTAGAAAACTGGTAGCTTTTTGGGTGGTTTTACAGCAGAGCTGCTAGTGAAGAAGGACCAAGCAGCAGTTTAGCAGTGTGGGTGATGAGGGGACAGTGCTCAAGCTCCACCTTGACCCTCTTTTATTCAGCAGTGTTCATCCCCACGGTTCCTGCCCTGCCTTGTTGATTAGTCTGCTAGTCAATATCCCCACCAGGAAAGGGAGGGACCAAGGTCTGGGTACCTCTGGGTGAGGGGATTTTAACTCCTATTTCTCACAGTGCAGGGATAAGTGAAATGTTTTTTCCTGCTGCCCACCTCCCCACGTGGCAGCAGCAGCAGCAGAGCCCAGGTATATTTGCCCTTGTCAAACAGGAATGTCCCACTTGCTTTGCCCTTGTGAAGGCTCCAAGGAGTGTTCCCTCCACACCACTCCATGGTCCTTCCCCCTCCTGCTGCCACGTTGCTGGAAATACTTTGCCAGTCCAGAAACTAGTACAAGTAGAGAGCAAATAATTGTTTACGGCAGTCAGCTAGGGTAGAGGGAGGGCAGTATATAGGCAGGCTCCAAATCCTTGTTCCAATTATGCTGTATAGACTATACCCAATTTTCTGTCCCAGGCCAAAACAGCCCTGGGACACGGTCAGGAGCCCAGCACCTACTTTTTCCCAGAATGGCAGGGCTACAAAATGATGTTCCCTTCTGCAGGCTCTTTCCCTAATGAGGCATTGAATCCTCTTCTAGCACAGCTTGAAGACAAGGGATACAACATTTCCCCAAAGAGCTTCTCAGCTCATAGTGAGGCCACACCTGTAAGAGATGAGAGCTGAAACCCTTCCTCCACTATGGTGGGTAAGAGCAGGGGTTGCCCTAAAAACTGCTTATTGTAGCAGTGAATTTTATAAACTCAGATCATTTAGTGGGTCTGGTGGATCAGACTATACATCCGTCCTCTGCCCATACTGAGCGCCAGAACTCTCCCAAGAAAAGTGCAGGTGTACGACAAAGGGACACGATGCAATTGCATTCTTCCCAGAGACAAGTTTCTTCCTAATTCTCATCAGTTCCTGGCTGGATTTTGCCTTGAAGCTGAAGGGCTTATATCTTTTAGTGTTTATTCTATCTCCGCAACAGTCCAGAGTTCTCCTTGATACCATAAGGAAAGGAAAGGAAAGGAAAGGAAAGGAAAGGAAAGGAAAGGAAAGGAAAGGAAAGGAAAGGAAAGGAAAGGAAAGGAAAGGAAAGGAAAGGAAAGGAAAGGAAAGGAAAGGAAAGGAAAGGAAAGGAAAGGAAAGGAAAGGAAAGGAAAGGAAAGGAAAGGAAAGGAAAGGAAAGGAAGTGGGGGGAGGGGAAGGGAAGGGAAGGGAAGGGAAGGGAAGGGAAGGGAAGGGAAGGGAAGGGAAGGGAAGGGAAGGGAAGGGAAGGGAAGGGAAGGGAAGGGAAGGGAAGGGAAGGGAGGGGAAGGGAAGGATGTAATTAGGACAACCTAATTGAGTTCAAATTAGGTCAACACATTCTGGGAACACATGTAGCACATTTTGTGGACACACGGTCTCTCTCGAGCCTGGGTGCTCCCTAAGGTCCTGCTCCACCAGGGCCGTGGACAGAGCACCAGCACTGTAACGTGCAAACAGCAACAGCAGTAACCAACAGCAGTGCAGAACCCAACCATTCCTGGTAAATCCCACTATCACCAGCTGGGGACAAAGGCTTATGGACTCACAGCCACTGGAGATTTTTAAAAATGATTATCAGGTTTGATTGGGCTTTGGAGCTAACTGCTACAAGATCTCAGCCTCCCCTTCCCCCCCTCACAGTCCAGACACTCAAGGGCAGCGAGAGCATCCCAAATCTGCACCACCGAATGCTCCAGCACTATGTCTGCAAGGCCTCATTGTCCCGGTACTGTCGGCGGGTGCCAACTCAAACAAGAAACAGTGAGCACGGCGCAGATGGGGGAAATGGGCTTCTCCCCGCATGCCGATGGAGACGGAGCGGCGCGTGGCACCGGCCCGGCAGCCCCTCCTTACCCGAGAGGCACCGAGCCGGGACGGCAGACCGCTGCAGGTGCAGAAAAGCCACGGAGCTCGAGTATCCCTGCAGATTTCCTATGTTCCTTCCAAAGTCACAATATTTTAATTGATATTTCTTGTGAGAATTCAACAGGTGCAACATAAATCCCATGGATTGTGCTGAATCCCACAAAACCTTGACTTTCATTTTGGAAGGAGGTGGGGAAGAGGAGTTTTCTTGCTCTTTGGGTTTTTAGCCTTGAGCTACATGAGACAGAAAAAATGCTGTATTTGCTCAAATTGCTGCCAGATTAAAATAAGCAGCTATTCATCTTATTTTTCTGAAAGGATGGTTAACTCATTGAGAAAAACTCATTGACTGTAAAAATACATTCAGTTATAGGAGAAGTACAGTAGGGACAAACTTGGCTTTTCCTTATACATCCTGGAGTGGGGGGCAAAAGCTCCTACATCCATTTCTGCCCCTTCAGTCATACTCGGCAAAGTCGATGGGACAGCAGCAGTGTCAGGGAAAGAACCTCTGGATTTATGGATACACACTAGAACCCTGTTAAAAACACTTAACAGACCCATTCTGCCATGGTTTTAGTTACGAGGTGAGAGGTACTAGCGGTAACAAAGGTAGATGTCACAGCATATGATTTCTGTAGCATTAAGTCGTGATATATCTTCTCTTGGTTTACTCTCTACTTGCCTGATGGCTCAATAGCTTCAGGGCTCCACATGGTACATAGACAAACAACGAGCAGATAGGGAGGCAGATGTTGGAAATAAAGACAGACTTCCACTTCTCGTTTTTGCAGTTGTCCATGTATATTTCTTTAAGAAAATTCCTGATAAGGGTTTGTTAGAGTGTTCAGAAGTTTTTATGCTTTTGGATTAAAAAAAAAGTTTTATAAAATGTTAATCCACCCCAAAACTTCAGACCACCTAAGACCACCATATTTCTAGCACTTAGAAAGTGAGCAAGCTGATAAACTGCAAATCTGTGTGTTCTTCTCCACACTCCTGTACCCACTTCTCTGTGCTTTAACCTCATTTGCAGTTTGGTTTGAGTGCGTGGCACAGGTCCTGCACCGATGCCAGGCTAGTCTGATAGTCCCCTATAGGAAGGAACAGAGGTTTATCTGCTGACAGATGTCTATCAACTGATGGATGAGGTTTACACCTTTAGGAAAAAAGCTTTTTTCTTTTCAAATGAATACTACTGCTCAGTACCACAACAACAGCAACAATAAAACTGCTGGTAGTAGTAATATAATGCTAACATTGACAATAATAATAACAAAGAACTTTACTGAGAACATACTGAAGATCTTTAAATCCTGTAATAATAATTTCACTTAGCACAGTGAGACGTGATTTTTAAAGCAGAAATAACAAACTGGGTAGAAGGGACGATCCCTCCATTTTTCCCATTATATGTACCAAAGGGGAAGAAATGGTGCTTTTTTTTCCCACAGAAAATCTGAGATTTTTCACTGAGGATAAAAAGTTGAAATCTCAAAAATTTTTCTAAATTAAAATTTAAACCAACCCAAAACACAAAATATGGATCAACACAAGCAAAACATGTATCTTACTCCTCCTTGGTGCCTTTTGTCTATACCTTGGCTTAAAAGCAGACTGAAAAAAATTGCATTAAAAAAATAAAAGAAAACTTTAAAGTATATGCTTAGGTGTTTAAATGCATTATTCTGACTTTATAAACATTTTTTCCTGATTTTTAAACAAAAAATGATGAAAATGGATGTTCTCCAACAGACAGTGCATGTTCATGAATCCAGAATTTTTGACAAAAAGACAATTTTGGGGAAATTCCTGCTTAATTCTAAGTCATCTTTGCCCTCCTCTAAAAGCCTGAGGAACTCTAATACCTGGCTCTTCTGCTGTACGGGTCCCAAAACGTGTCACCGTGGGAGTCAGCATCATTATCCTCATTTCCCATAGTGGAAGACTGAAGGACTTGCCCCAGGACAAGCAGCAGACCAGCCATGGAGCTGAAATGAGAACTTTCCCCTGCTAGTCCCACCTTGGTGCTCTTTGGTTTTTGCTGTGTGACCAAAAAATGGGTCTGCGAGCTGATAGTTTATCTCTAGCCCTGAGATGGGATTGATACACCTGATTTGGGAAGAGGCGGTGACAGTAAAGCCCTGCTCTGAGGAGCAGGAGAAAGGCCAGCACTTCTCCAGAGGGAATTGCTGTGAGATGTTCTGCCGAGTGACTGAGGCAATGTAGGGGGGTCCAAAGAGAGTGGGACCAGGCATGTCCCTCCTCATTTCCCCCTAACAAAGCAGATTTATCTACATGTATAAAGAACACAAAGCCGAGAGAATGCTACCTAAAGTTTAACTAGGGAGCAAGTGGAAAGTTTAGATAAAAGTCTTTCAAGGAAAAATAATGAGCAGAATTACAGTAGAAACAGTTGCTATATGGATAAGGCAAAATACTTGACAAGGAAAACATCTCTGAGAAGAAAGCACAAGGGTAGAGCTATTACAGCCTCTGAGGCCTTTTCCCTCAGACTTCTTATTTTATAACATATTTCTAAAACACAACACCCACAACTGTTTTTCTTCATCTATCAAAGCATAAAATTGCCAGTCCTTTGACCTAACTTAAATGAAGGAAGTAGCAATGTTAGGTTTAATTAAAAACAGCAAATATTTGTACAGCTGTCCCTGGTTTCACAGCACAGAAATAGGTTTAGCATCAAATCTTACAGTTTTAAATCCTCTGGGAACCATATACAAAAACATATAGGATCCTTCTGGCTGACTTGCCAAAGCCAGAAATGCCTTTTTTTGGAGTTATTTCAGGTGGAGCTCATTCAGCCTTCCCATTTCCAACCCGCTGTTTTCCTACTTGAGATTTTTTTTTTTCTTTTTTCCATGCTCCAAATGCGGTACTGTCAGCGTGACAGGTTTGGATGCATTTGATGCATTTCGGGGTTGAGAATAATAATAATAAAACTGAGGGTAAGCTGAGAAGTTTTGACTTATCAGCAGCCGTAGCCTTTTGGTGGAAACCCTGACGGCCAGACCTGGCTGGGCGTTTCCAGGGGCCTCTGCCTCTCGGTGTGGGTGTCACTGGGAGGCACCTGGCACGGGATGCAGGAGCATCAACCAGATCTGCGCTGAACATCCCCGAAACCAGGAGGGGTTTGCAATGAAAGGTTTCGCTCCTGGCCCTTGCTCTCCTTTTAAATTACACATCGAAACACGTTGTAAAATCCTTCAGCACTGAGCTTTATAACGCAGCCTCCAGAGGGCTGACTCCACGTCTACCCCACCCCCTTGAATGGGCCAGCCTTGGCAAGCCTGCTCCCAGCAGGGACCACAGGAGGATTTACACCGCCTTGTGCAAAAGCCTCGGTGGCCCTGAGCTCTGCACCCACCCGCCAATCCCTCCCAGGGACCCGCAGGTTTCAACCTGCCAAAGCCAGCCCGGGGGGGCTGGAGAGGCGGGTGGGATGGGTGGTCACCTACCGCAGGGCCAGAGATAAGAGGGAAGGGGCCAAACCAGGTTTAAAAAGCCGCACCCAGGTCTGGAGCTGAAAGGGAGGTGGGAAGGCTGATGGCTGGTCCGGCCGCTCTGCTTGTGTCCGTCAGGCACCAGGCAGGGGCTCTCCACATCCTTCAGGCTGCCACAGCCCCCTATCCTCCCCGCAGCCTTCCCACACCCAAACCTTCAGCGTCGGCAGGGCTGGCACAGCTTGGCACAGCCTGGGAGAGGAGATGGAGGTGTCTGAGCCTGGTGGGGCCCAGGAGCTGGAGGAAGAGTGAAAAGCCCCAGGGAAAAGCCCTAAGGAAGGAGAAGAGAGTGACGACCTATGTCCTCTCAGCCCAGGTGAGCCCAGGCCAGAGCGGCTGGCCTGGCCAGGGCTGGTGAGGCATGAGACGCTTCGAGAGACGGCTCTGTGCAGCAAGATGACCCGACTAGTAGAAGCAACTTCCCATCTTGTGTAGGTAGAACAGACTCTCCTGCTCCCTCTCCTACAGCAGCATCGTCTTCCTCTCCACCCAAAAGTAAGTAAGAGAGACAGAAGTACACTTATCTTGGGCTTTTGGCAGAAGGGCAGTGGACTGCACCCATAATTGCATGTGCTGGGTCTTGCCATGTGGACTGGAAGAGTTTCATTTACATTAATTTTCAGTTAAGTAATTTAAGCCTACAGCCTGCAAAACAGAAAGCTACTGACAGTTCAGTGTAGTTGCATCACAGGGGTTCAGGGAATAAAAACACTTTTTGGCAGAATGAAGGCTTACTGACATGCTGAGTAGCCTGGAAAGATTATTTAGAGCTTTTTCAGAAGCCAGCTTTATATGTCTAAATTTCTATATAAAGTCTTAAACTATAAAGCTATTCTCCAGTCCTAAAAGAGCCAAAAAACAACACCAGATGCAAAGATGACCGGTAACCTGCAAGTGAAACATGACCGACCCGCAGAGCCCACGGCTGTTCCAGGTTGACACACTATATATCCAGCATATGAGACCAAATGAACATATACCTGAAAAAATCCTCAATTTTCCAATAAATACAATGGTTATGCATATTGCCCCAGGAAGAAGTCTAAGAAAAAAACCTAGGTATGGGCTTGCAATTCATGGGTTTAGTTGTTGGTGTCCAATATGTCTCCTCTGTCTTGTTCCAAGTCAGTTTACTTTGGCATTGCCCAAAAAGTCTTTACCTTATGTCTTGGGTGTACCATGTAGAACAAGATGGCAGTTCTTATCCAATTTTTAGTACCAAAGTTGCATGCCACAGAAACCCCATTAGTAGAGACACCGATTACTGGGCCAGCTGAGCTAAAACTAGAATCTGCTCTTTTATTTTTATGCCAACCTTTCCAGCACAGACCAGCACAATGTGGGAAGTTGGGGGATACTGAAGCAGCAATGATGTAACCACTTAAAGCCTCATCTGGTGGATAAATATTTGTGAACAAAATTTTGCTATGACTTCTGGTTTCTCAGTATCTTGGTGATGAATTTGAAATATTGCAAGATACTGTTTTCACATGTGCTAGATCAATGTATTGAGTCCAGCTGGCTTTGTGATTGTTCACAATTTGTTAAAAATCAAATCCAAGCTATCTCAAGTCAAGATACAACTCACTCATAAACTCAGTCACCAAGAATCAGAAGCAACCTTTAACTGTTTGAGTCCAAATATTTTCAGTCTCCAGGAACAGCCGTCTGAGAGTCCACTAGGAATAAATACACCTACAGATGGAAGGGGCGATACTGGAAGCTATGCATGACATAAAAGAGTGTGTTAAAAATCAAATGAAATTGTTAGACATTATTCTTCAAAAATGAGAGTACAGCGACAGGTTGGACTTCTGCAATACCAGTTTTCCAGTAAGACTTCTTCATTGCTCGTAATTTAAAACAAACAAGGTTAATGACATTTGTTTTTTGTACAAACAAATACTAGCTTGATGAAATACAGCCACCTCAAAGAAGGTTTTATTTTCTTCCTCTCCCTTCCCAGAACTACTTTAATATCTACTTGTATGAAAGCATGTGTTTAGATACCACTGGGAATACAGTTTACTTTGGATTCTGATTTTCCTATTCTACTTGAAGCTAAGTTAGGTCCTTTTTTCACTGAAAACCCATTATCATGACCCATTGAGCTCTGGGACTTTCCCCCTTCCCTTCTACAATGAGGTTACATAAATTCTGCACTAGGTTTCCTCAGACCCTGCGTCACAGATAACCGACCCCTTTAATTGCAAGTAGTTTCACTGCTGCAGATTTGATTTTGAAGTAAATTGGATTCCAAGGGATCCATTTATATTATAACCTGTTCATAACTTCAAATGAACAAGCCCTTACAAATAAGCTCTAAGCCAATGAGTTGGCCAAAGTCCCTTCAAAATGGCAGCCCTTGGTAGCATGTCCTTCCACTCACTGTTTTTGAAGGAAAGCTCTGGGTTTACGTCTCAGAGACACTCACTCATGCTAGTAGTCAGCATTTGGTACTTCTCATCTATTGCTACAGTTATGTCTCTCTCGGTTCCTTCTTGTTCCTTCTTGACAATCCTGACTTTCCTGTTTGGCATTTGTTTTGGGGTTGTTCCTTGTTTTCCTTTTATTGGTTTATGATATCAGTGTTGGTTTATCAGCTGAACTGGTTCAAAAAATCACGCTATAAAATGGTCCCAAAACAGATAGACATAGGCTTCAAGAAAAAATTCAAGGAATGGGAAGGACAACACTGAAATAGCCCATCCCCTGTACGTACTGGGAACAACGCTTTCTGCTGTGCCCCAGTGCCCATTAGACAGTGCTAGTCCTCAGCAATTAAAAGGTGGGTGTTAATTTCTGATGAAAAGTGACACCCTCGCAAGAATTTGGAGCAAATCCTTTGCTAGCGACAGCAAGCGCCTTGTTACTGATTTTGCCTGCAGTATGACTCCAAAGAGACGGCTTAGCCAAAAGGTCTGCGTGAAGATGGGGAAGGGCGAGGGGCCTCTTTCCCCCCATCCCAGGACCCAGGCGACCGCATCGCCCCACTGCCTAACCAGCTGTTTACTGGCATCGCACCCACAAGCAAACTCCTCGCGCCTTCTGCCTCCACAAAGACACCCTGTAATAATGTCCGCGTTTTCTCTCTCCCGTAATTACACACTGCCAAGGCGAACAGAACGGCCTTTTTTTTAACAGAGATTCTGTATTTTAAGCAGCAATGTGAGTGCATTTGAAAAGGAAAAATACAAGGTATAAAAGCTTCCCGAAATAGCAGCGTGCGGCTTGCCCTGGCTGTGCTCAGGTGCAGCTATGCATTACTCCAGCTTTTTGATAACATCCTGTCTCCTGCGCTGAAGTTACCGAGGGGTCGCGAGGACGGTACTAAATCAGAAATGTGTAGCGGATTGGACTGGGCCAATCTCGATGGCAGCCAGCACGGAATGGAATATAAATCACGCTAAGAAGTTAAAATAGCCATCCCATTTGCAAAACAGTCATGGTATTTTCTTTAAGGGGGAAAAGAAAATAGTGTCCTTAAAAGGTGCCAGATTGGCAGGGCAGGATAATAAAAAAACTTCTGACTGTGCAAGTTTCTCCTGCCCCTGTGCTACAGTGCCGCTGCTCTGCCCAGTGCAGAGGAAGAAGGTCGGGGCGGCAGGCTTGGCGCTCCTAGCTGAAAGGAGCAGCATCAGCAGACCTGCACGTCCACCTGTAGTCCCCTTGCCCTGGATGTCCCGTCAGGGTGAAACAGTGCAGTTGCTGTGAAATCAGCCCAGTGGCACTTAATTTGTACCGAGAACGAGTCACATCACCGGGACTCAAGTGATGGCATGAAGGCAGCCCTGCCAGACTTCCCGCAGGCAGACAGGCAGGCAGGGGGACGGTGCATTGCCTCTGCTAAGCCTGCCCACAGCGGTGCCAGCCGCAGGCTTTGTTTTCCTGCTGTATTGAAACCCATCCCTGGGGAACAAAACGGAAACCGCGAGTTCATTGCAGGCCAAACAACAGCACAGCATCGGGCATTGCTAGCTTTGACCACAGATGAACTGAAGACCTGGAGATGTCCTGCTCCTCGGGAGAAGAGCAGTGAGGGCTGGTGCAGCCAGGCATCTCTGCCAGCTGCTGAGCACAGCATAAGCCCAGGGCTCTTCACCCAGGGGATTTGCACATTTTGGGGGAGGAATATGGAATGGGTGGCTGTTGCTAGATGACATTTGTAATGGCAGTTAATAAGCTTGTTTTCTGGTTGCTGATTTCCTGACACAAATCAGAGATTGGTTCTCAGTACCAAAGTGACTTGTTCTTCCTTATGTGAGAGATCTGAAGACTGATTCATAAATAATGGCTTAGGGGTGACGGAAATGAGATAAATTGCTTTCATTAGAATTCGCATAAAACAGCAGCAGAGCCCCTGCTTGCCACCATGGATTGAACAAATGTCCCAGCATGCACGTTTTTCATTTTGCAGCCACTGATATTATGAAGTTGTTCCTGGACTTAATAGCTTTGAACGTTCATTTTTTAAAGTAATTAATATGAAGAATGATCCTGGAAAACATTGCCTCACCTTCCATAAAGTTATTTGCAAGCTGTAGGCATCAATACTCGTTTGTGTAGATTTTTTTTTAAATACTGACAAACGAACAATATGAAGTTCTTCAAGTGAGGAATTGCCTCCAAGATCTTTCTGGAAGCTCGGAGGAAATATGCTTAGGCGGTTCCATTTTATTAATATGATAGTGCTGCACTCCGCATGCATCTGCACCTGCTGTGTTAGAAAGAGGCTTTGCAGCAGCAAACCACAGAATGAACTACACTAGGGGCTTGGGGGATTTTTTTCCACAGGAATAGTAACTTTACAAGAAATTATTAACAACTCCACCATTCTCGGTGGTATATGTCTTAGGAGATATCTTCCAAATGCAACTGTTTCAGAAAACAGCAGGTGAGAGATGGATACAGACTTGAGGCAGGGCTTATCTGCCCCACGGAGGTTTCCTGAAGACTGAGCTGCTCAAGCCATGTTCCCTTTAGGGTCATCAGAGAGAAAGAGGCACTCCAGATTCAGTTCATCCTATAACAGCCATCTAAGATGGGTCAGATAAACAGTTCCTATTGCTCCCCACTGACCACACGCAGAGCCTCTGGGAGAAAGCTCTGGCTTAGACTTTCATGTGCCCAAGGTATGCCACAGGAATCACTTTCTAAAACGACCATTTTATTCCTCCAGAAGTTGAGCTAGCCTGAGAATTTATGCTGGAAAAACATAAAATAGGTCAGTGGGGATGGAGGCGCTGAGTTACCAGGAATGGACATGAGAAGCTCTGGCACTCCAGCCCCGACTCCCAGATTTTGGCCCGCCGACCATGGAGAGCATCCAGCACCTGGACCAGGGCACCACCACTGCCACTCTGCCTTCAGTGGAAATTTTGTCTACCAGGGCACATGGAGATTAAGAAAAAATGTTGAGGGTTGGCAGCAGGCCGGGGTCTAAAATTTGAGCGTGCTGAAGAAAAAGGCAGCTGTCTGTAAGAGCCAGCTGTAGGAATCTGTTTGATGGGTCAGGTTGGCATCTCTGAGTAAAATAAAAGATGGAAGAAAGTAGTTTGTATCTTCTCTAAGGAAGCCTTTATAAAAGTGGGCTCTTCATAAATGCAAAGCAGCTTGGTGGATAGTATCAATTTTATGTTGAGGTTCAAAAATAAAAGCTGGGCCATCAGAAACATCCTGAAACTTCAGCCTACCACTGAGTGACAACTGCATGAAACAGACCCAGAGCAGTGGAAAATTTTAAGCCATAAATTAGAGAGCCTTGAAACTAGTAGGCCATGCTGTTTTTATTCTGGAGGAGGTTCTTTACTAACTCATCTATCTAAACATATGGATCTTGACAAATGAAAGCTGCAGGGAGGATCTGCTTCTGTCCTGCAATTGAAAACACTTAAAATCAAACCACTGCAAATATTCCTGTTACCTTCTCTTAAATGGCAAAGTACCACAAGAGCTGTTGCTCTCTATCAGTTCAGCTCACAAGGGCCCTATTTCCTGAAGTTAAAATGGAAAGAATTTTTAGTCTGAAACTTTTTCTTTTCCTTCAGTTAGTTACTGCCCACTTTTACTGAAAGAAGAGAGATAAGTCAAGTTTTTATTCTCTGTCATGTATCCTAAAGCTCCCATGTGCTGGACACCTGCAAAAGCTAGCAAAGCTAGCTTGTTTACTTAGTGCAATTTATTTGACCTTTTAATATATTTGAGTAAGGATTTTTTACCTAAGGCAACTTTACAGAACAGATTTGAAAGGTGACCTTCAAAGGAAACATCAAAATCTTTCTGAAAAAGGAAACTTTGGAAATATATGCGAAAAAGGCTGCTTTTCAGCTAACTCAGGACTCCCTGGCTTTTCGGCACAGGGGCGTACCAGAGCAATGAGTTCACCTTGCCCACAGCAGACCCACAACCGCTATTGTACAATTCCTAAGGGCCCAAGAATGGTGTTGGATGGCTAGTTTCGGTATTTCCATAACGAATGCCTTCTATTTGCTGGCTGGGGCAGTCATTCAGCACTGGTTTTCATGTTAACCCGCATTTTAATCCTTCAACTGCAAATCCTTTTTGCTGTTACCATTATGAAGCTGGGATTGTCTAGGTGAAATGGAGTTTTTTGGTTTGTTGTTTTTAATAACAAAGGTAAAACGCACAATAAGTCTGAACCTTCACGCTTTTAAGAATAACATTAAAACTCAATTTCCTCTTAGGTAAAAGCACAGGCTGCTACTAACTAAAAGACTAAATGCATCAAGTGAAGGAGGTAAGAGGTGCCAAAATCTGGTGTGTACCACATGCTACAGGAGAAGGTTCCCCCATCCCCTACAGCTTGTCCTGGAGTGTTCATTGCACGTGAGACCTCGTGAAGGCATAGGCTGTGACTGAGACTACATTTGCACATAAAATTTAGGATGACAGAGGCTGATCCTGCTGCCAGAAGAAAACGTCTTGTCCTCTTCACCTTCAAATGCTCATTCCCAGCACTGAGATGCTCCTCCCTTTGTGCTGATATAGCCCTTTCCTAGAGCAAACCAGGCCGGGGAACCATTGCAAGTTAAAACTCTCCTTCTACTCTCTGCTCCTACCCCTCCCTAAAAGAGTAGATGGGGGGTAGAGGGGAATGTTTTCCTTTAGTAGTTGTGTAAATGTGCATAGTAGATGTGCACCCCCTTAGAGTGCTCACAAACCTATGCTGGCCCAGCTCAATGGCAGGCAGAAGGTTTCCCCTGCCATAGGCAAGGTCCTACAGCCAGCAGCGCTGCAGGTCCTTAGGGGAAAACTGGCTCCACTTAGCTTTTTTCTAAACACAGCAGGCAGGGGTTTCCGTGAGCTGCAACATATGATGTTGGTTTGACTGGATGAAGGAATGCATTTGCCCATGCATTTTCCTAGCATGGGCAGGTGTTAGAGCGGCACTTCTCATGCTGCAGGCCATGTCACATCTGAGGGACTGGGAAGTCTTCATAATTCGTTGCAGTGTGCAACCGGCAGAGCTGTCGAGGTCACCTGCCTCACTGGTGATCCCAGTCACGTCGCAGATGAGGGACACTGCATGGAAGTGATGCTTCAGCGAGGGTTGCTGTCACAAAGTCCCCTTGGGAGCCATTGGGAGCTCTCCAGAGACGTCTGGATATAACATTTTCCCGAGGTCCTACCCTTGTCTGTCAAGGTAGGGGGAGTTGAATTGCTTGAGGACAGCTACAAAATGTCTGTCTGGTAGAAACAGAATTTAAAAAAAAAAAATTAATTGCTGATTCCTGGGGAAGAAAGTGCCCCTTAAAAGGTGAGTAGGTGAAACTGCTACCCAAGGCTTCCTGCCAAGACAGCTCGCAGCAGTATTTAATGGTTACCCTACATGTATCTCAAAACTGAAGATGTTTCACACTAAATCAGAGTTGAACATTCATGACTAGGAAGTTTCTGCTTAGAAAATCATGCCTAGAAAACTTGGGGAGCATTATTTTTCACTCACTTCTTTTTGCTTTTGGTTTTAGGATAGCATTGAGTTTAGAAACATCTGTAGTCATATAGCTTTACAAAGAGAGGGACAACAATTTGAGAGAGACTTACATGAAGCCCACCAGTGTTTGAAGACCATCATTGAGAAACTCATTTGTTCATTGGCAGTTTTCCCCTTAGATTCTTATATCCCAGTCCAATCTGCGCTGAGACAAATCCTGCAAAATCTCCTGGCAATGTGAAACAGCAGGCTGCTTGGCCAAGGAACGAGCAAGGCCTATGAGCTGTAATGGTCCTATAAAAATAACAGATAACTTGAAAGGTGAATCCTGGAGATTTTACTATAGCAAGAGTTCCTGCTGACTTAACATCAGTGAAGACTTCCCAATGGAGATGGTGTTCCTGCAAAGTACTGAATAGCCTTCTCATATCAAACTCATACCAAAGTCATGTTAATGGGAGCTGGGAACATCTCTAGAAGTTGCTCTGGAGGAACAGGAATTCATTCTTAAATAATAAGGTCTCAAAATGAATACAGAAAGGTGGAGGCTGAGGAGGCAACCATCAGAAATCTCTCTATTTTCATCACAGCCCAGAAAAAAGTGTTTTCAAGTAATTCTTTATGGAGTGGACACTTGAGACAGAGAAAATATAGTGCTTAAGTATGGACTCTTTCATGAGAAGGTATACAGCCTGATTATGCTGCAAATAAAGACAGCCTGCTAAATCTTTACTGCATTTTACCATAATAAGCCAACAAATGAATGGAAAGCTGAAGGTGCAAGTATCTTCCACTGCGAAAAGAAAAAAAAAAAGAAGAAAAATATGTGGGACCAGTGGGATCAATCACTTTAAAGCAATAAAAGGTCTTGGTAGATGATCCAGTGGAGGTGAATGGAAAGCAAAGCAAAAGAGGCATTAACACGGTGAAGCAAAGGTATTTATAAACTGAGGTGAAACATTTGTGAAGATTGCTTTACAGAGCCTTCTCAGCCCCTGTGACTGTGCAGCAGACAGCATAAAACTCCGCTCTCCTACTGCCAAATCAGGAGGGTTTATGAAGTCACTTACTTCTGTCAAACAGCTGCAGCTGTAATGCTGAGAAGAGGCATCCCCCCCCTCTTTTTGCAATAAGATTTAATGTCTGTGTGATTGCTGAGCAGGAATAACGGCTTGTAAAACTTTTTTTTTTTTCAAAGGGATAAATTAAGCTCCTTTTAACTGTGATTTGGGTAGTAGGTGAGGGAATTTTGTAGACTATGAGATAGAAAAGTATCTCTTTCCATTGGCTGGCAGAGTGAATTTCCACATGTGATTTTTTTTTTTTTTTTTTTTTAAATGTGTGATCGTGAACATCATCAGCTGAATACTTTCCGAGTGTGGTTCCATACTCTGATTGATTTGCCATATTTTATGTTCACACTTCAAATGTTACACTGGTATCATTCTCACAGCTATAATTAAGGCTACCTCAAAACACTTATTCACTGGTTCTTAGTGTGAATGCAGACAACTGCCCTGGGTTGAAATTTTGCATGGGATGTCTCAGCTTAGAATTCATTTAGAAATGGGAAGAAAAAACATGAAGATCAGGCCAGCACCAGAGATCTTTTTTTTCTCTTTTAAGTGTGACTCCCTCCCTCAAGGGAAGAGGGAAAAGGGCTCCCTTGGGAGCAGAACACAGTGGTGTTTGCCAAAATGTTGTGATCTCCAGGGCAACACTGAGCATTACGGCAGGCAGCAAACAGAGGAGATGCACGCGAAGGTGTGATACACATCCCTACACAGGTATTAGTGAGGGTGTATCTATTGTCGTTAGCACCACCCTTCATAGTGAAGGGACAGAGGCCTGAAGAAGTCCTGTGAAATGAGTCTTTTGGCTATTTTTCTGATGTTATCCCCTCGGAGGAGAGATACGTGGGCAGCAGAGAGGCCAGGGGAGGAAACCTGGGCGAAGGCAGCTGCAGCCCTGAGGTCCCCCCGCTTTGCAGAGTGCAAAGTGGTGCCACCTCCCCTCTCCCCAACCTTGGCGTGAAAGCCACCCGCCGGTGCCCAGACCCCTCTCGCCCTGGCTGTGAGGGGCTGTTTCTTTATTTCCCACCATTTGGGCAGGTCACTCCCTGGCTTTCTGCAGCTGTTTCTATTAGTTCACTCAAGCTGCTCTCACACACAAGCACCCTATTACAAGGTCTGTGTTCCAGTTCCTTCAGCAGGGCATTAGCCCCGAGCACAAATGGTTTTATCTCCAGTTTCATTAAGAAGTAATTTAAAAGAAAAGCTTTCCCAAGGACTCTCTATACCCCTCACTTGTATCCAGCTCAGTGCACTGAAATCCTGGTCTGAAAATCAATAGCAAGATCCGGTTGACTTAACCAGGGCCAGAATCTGAGCTATGCTCTCCAGGTCAAAGCTCACATCATCAGCGTTGCTAACAGGGTTGGCATCGGGAAGGCTCTGAAAAAAAAAAAGACCAGGCTGATTTCAACTCTCTTTGCCCAGTCACATGCATGTGCGCACAAAATTAATGACCAAGTACAGAGGAACGAAAGCATTTGGCAGGTAATTTTCTCTTCAAGCTTCTAAGAAACTAGCAAGTGCTGCAGATTAAAAGTACATTACATCTAAAAAAATACTGTGGCCACAGTTCCACCAAATTGGACAGGTTCCCTTCTGGATGGCTCTAGGCCTGCAGAGATCCCTAGCAGGCAAGAAACACAAGACCCAGAGACTTAGGGGAAATTTAGGCCTTCTGAATATGACTCTTCATGGTTTTTTACAAGAATTAGTGTTTATGCTGAAAATTTCCAGAACTCTTTCTTTCACAAACATTCCTACTTAAAATGAATATTTTGATTCAAGGTCATTTTAAAAGAAAACATTGTTAAATTCTTTGAAATTCTGGCTATAAATTTAAGAATCCCTTGGGAAATTTCATCTTGCGTCCGACTATACAGCACAGGTTTTCAATTCCTCTCCTTGTCCTCAAGATGACGGTGCAACGGAATGGGAGGGCAATGGGTTCTCGGGCCCTGAGTCTGCAAACGCTTTGGGTATGGTTTCATGACTCAAAGTGCTCACATTACTGTGGTTTAATAAGTTACCACCCATCAGCTGAGCTGTGGCAACTGCCTGTGCACATACAATTAGCTCACCCTAATTGCAAAGTGTGCAACTCACCCCCTTTCAGGAGATCAGTGCAGCTGCACATTTATATCAAGTTACCCCTTGGCATGTTTGAGGCTCAAGGCCCTGCTTCATCATACCTTAATCGAGATGAAGCGTGGTAGAAGATATGAGCATCCGACATGCCCCTGGCGTGGGGATTCACAGCTCGCCCAGCCTCGTGGCCTCAGCAGGCTGGCAGACCCCCGCCATGGCGAGCAGCCCTCGAGCCAGAGTGCGAGCCGCTCTCTGCAGTGTTTTGTGTTTGCTATGCAGCAGACGAAAATCAGAGCATCAGAGAGAATAGCCTGAAATATGCCTTCCTGCCCGGACACAGGAATCAAGGATGGTGCAAGGGAACCTGCTACCCAGAAGTAGCTGCCCTCGCTCAATGGTGGCTATGTCACCAGCTCGTGCGTCACACACACTGCTGCCACACCTAAAAAAAGCTCACTTTTTTTATGCTAAGATACTCCACTTTGGATTCAGATGGAGAACGAACACTGTTTGCACCTCTGTGGTTTCATATACCCACCCCAACATCCTGCTCCGGAGCATCTGTGTTTCAGAGCTCTCCGTATGCGTCTTCTCTTTTCTGTTGTGCTTTCCAAATAACACCACCCAATTTAGCACAACTGCTGTGCATATGATCCACAAAATCAGCCTGTTTGTCTGGGTTATGTATTTACATCTTCTGCTACCAGGCATCGGATGAAACAGCTTCCTCCTCCTTATGAGTCCTTTTGGGCTTTGATGACTCAAATCCTTACTCACGTGAGCAGCCCTTGCTTGAACATGTACTCTGTTGTCTCAACTGGGTCTTCCTACAGTAGCGTCTAAAGGATCAGGATGGTTCCCACCAGCGTGCAAGGTTTCAAGCACAAGATACACTTGCTGCATCAGGAAATTAGTGAATAAGAAGCTGAACCGGCAAAGAAACCCTGAGCATGAACGTATCAACGCTTCTAGCTGATAAAAGTATTTTCCTATTATACTCAGCACAGGAGGCTCAGGTTAACAAATGGGGCAAAGTAGTCCAGGAAAATAGAAAACGTATATAGTGATGCAATAAAAATGTACACACACACCCCCTTTTTATTGCCTGTGTAGAACTACTTGAATTTTACTTCCAAAATCTAAATATTGATGAAATTTCAAGACTGAAAAAATACATTAGAAAAAAAGTTACTGATTTTTCAGTAAATATTTTTTCCTAAATAAATTTCATGCTAACTGCCCTGCATTTTATTTTAGCTGCTTGAAATAGTTTCAGATTTAAATCAGAAAAGAAGTCTGGAACATTTTTTTCCAGGTGTTAGTTTTTGCTTTGACCAGTCCTATCATCTAGGTTACCTTTTTACATCCCTGTAATAAATTTCATCTGTCATTCACCTTTGAGCAGCGCACCTGTGCTCGTGAATCCCTATTCTGGGACTGCTTTAGCCTTCCAAATTGCTGACCAGCTTCAAACAAGCACAGCTGCTTGTTTGTCAAACATTAAAGTGTGTTTCCTTCACAGCCAACTCCAAATACTTGGTCCTAGATCAATGCCAGGCTAAGTGTGCAATATCTGACAGACCACGACAGCTAGAAATTGAGTATTTTTCACAATTCTAAGCTGAATATCCCATTGCCTAGAAGCGACTGTCACTTTGAGCCTATCCAGACAATTCAGAGGTTGCTAAATTTGTGTTGTTATGTGCAAATTTGCATGTGCTACAAGTATGTCATGCAAAGCATCCAAAGCTGCTCTAGGAAAACTTATTTTATAATTGCACCCCACCACAGTATGTTCTGGTTTCTCTCTTAGCTTTGCTTGTGGCCGTTACAGAAGGACAAGCGTGCAAAGAGTGCTGTTATGGCAGTGGCATCAAGCAAGCAATGGAAAGAAGAGTTGTCAGTTAAGTTTTCCTGCCAGTCCTTCGATTCGCTCCCTTTTGCACAGGCATAATGTGAAAGTTTTTAATTCCATGATTACAAACTCTTTATCTGAAGGCTCCTGCTCCGCTGTGTGCACAGAACGGACAGTGTTCACCAAGTGAGCAGCTATGTGATATTTAGTTCAGCACGTGGCTTCGTGTTTGCTGCCCGCTGCTCTGCGTCAGGGAGGCGGTGGGAGGTATTGCTGTTTTGCAGAGGAGGAGTTGCGGCACGCAGAGATGACAGCTGAGCGCTGCCACCCGTTTGCTGGGCCCAGCCAGAGAGCACCTCAGCTGCCAGAGCGCTTGGTGCCTCCCGTGGTCCTCGCTGAGCCCCCAGTCCTGTTGCGTCCCCTGGGCTGATCCCTCCCATGGGCAAGGCAAGGCTGGGCCTGGGCTCAGCCGCCGGATGGGAACAGACAACCCAGGAAGGGTTTCAGAAGCTGCGTGTGCACCAGCCTGGACTGAAACAAGATTACTCGGGCTTTTACCAACTTTTCACTTTGCAGCACAGCTCCCAGTACTGTAACTCGGGTGCACATAACTTGCATGTCCGACGCAACCTTGTTTCCCCCAGAAGAAAACCAGCAGGAACTTGCGACGGAGCCCAGCCAGCCCAGGACTCTCGCCGGTGTCCCCCGTGCCGGGCTGCAGAGCCGGGGGGAATGTGGGGCTTCGTCCCCCGCGGTGGCGAACAAGGGGTGCAGAGGAAACGCCAGCAGTATCGGTATATATTAGGCTTTCTAAGCCAGGCCCTACTCCAGAGGAGCTTCGCTGCGCCTCCCGCCCGGGGGCGGCGCAGCCCCTCCTCGCCTTTAAGCCATTTCGCGCCTTAAATTACCGCCCCAGGCCAGCCGCGGGGGCTGCGCGGGGCTGCGCGGGGGGCGCCGTTCCGGCGGCCGCCCAGCGGGTGGCGCCGTCGAGTCGCCGACGGGGCGCGGCCCGGGGCTGGCAGGGCGCGGAGCAGCGGCGGCGGGAGGCTGCGCGGGGCTGCGCGGGCGCGGGCGGGACGGGACGGGGGCCCGCCGTGGGTGGCGGCGGGGCGGGGGGGCTGCCGGCGGAGCGGGGGGGTGGGGGGGAATGAAAAGGTGGGAGGAATTAAAAGCGGAAAAAGTGATGCGGCCTTGGGGGCTGAGAAGGGCTTGGCGTCTGGTGGGGAGGCGGGATTCGGCCGCAGGGGGATGGAATAAGGTGGGGGCAGGAGAGGGAGGGAGGAAGGAGACAGGGAAAGGAGGAGAGAAGGAGAGAAAGAAAGAAAGAAGGAGAGAAGGAAGGAGAGAAGGAAGGAGAGACGGAAGGAGAGAAAGAAAGAAAGAAAAGAAAGAAAAGAAAGAAAGAAAGAAAGAAAGAAAGAAAGAAAGAAGAAAGAAAGAAAGAAAGAAAGAAAGAAAGAAAGAAAGAAAGAAAGAAAGAAAGAAAGAAAGAAAGAAAGAAAGAAAGAAAGAAAGAAAGAAAGAAAGAAAGAAAGAAAGAAAGAAAGAAAGAAAGAAAGAAAAAAGGAAGAAACTTCCCTGTGCTTTTTTCCCCCCAACTTTTTCAGAAGATCAAAATAATTAAGTCGACTATTGCTATTTTTTATTGCTATTGAATTTCCACCCATTTCCACACTATCTGCTGGGATTGAAAGTGGAGGAACTCAAATACTACAGGAAGGCTATTTTCAAATAGAGTATCTGCAAAACTCCCAAAGCAGTGGGAATCTCAAGAAGGGGTTGTCTGAGGCTTTCAGCCCAATTTCTGAATTATGCCCCCTCTATAAATAGCATTTTTTTTACCACTATAACTATGTCAAGAGACAGGTTTCTTTTTTTAATCACAGTTACTTTGGTGACACCACAACTGTAGCTCTGCCTTCTCTAGTGGTAACATGTACCAGTATAGCATCTACCTCCTCTGAGGAGGAAAATATTATACCAGCGAAGAAGAGTCTTACAACTGGTGCAAAACTGTAGGCTCATCAGCAAGACTATGCCACTTTTACTGTCCCACGACATCCAACAAGTAAGTTTTGTGTTCAGAGTCACACTAATGGGCTCAACACTTACCAGCAGTATGAGACTACACAAAATGGAGTATCGTTTGGTCTTGCTCATTTTAATGGCAGTTCTGGAAATGCTGAAAGTTTTCTACATAAAATCAGATGAAGGAAAGATGCTTAGTGCTACAATAATAGTCTTTAACCCAAGAACTTTACTTGTTTGATTTTGTGTTGGGTTTTTTTTTCAGGAAATCACATTTTCCAGCTTTTCTTCTATTTCTTTGCATTGTCCCTTGGAAGGTTGTTAGCGTTGCGATGCCCAAGCCCTGGGTTTTGTTTGGTCCATGCCCGTTTCACACCAGCGAGGATGGGCACAGTACTGCCAGGAGCCACACGGCAATACCCATGTGCACATGAAGGAAAGCTAGAATAGCCCACTTTCCAAAAGAGGCTGCTAATCATTTTTGTTTTTCCTTTTTAAATAACTGCTGGTGAGTCAGGCATGACATGGCTCCCGTAATCTTCACAGATAATTAAGCAATTCATACCTTGTGTCTGTGGGTAGACGCTGCTGTCAAAACTCGGGCCCATTCTGGAAGTGGCTGAAGTGCTTTTTTTTGGGGAAAAAAACCCCAAACAACTCTTGCTTTCTCCCACCTTTGATTAAATAATCTTAAATACCATGACTGTGTAGTAGGGCGATTTGCTTGTGTGGGCCATTGCTTTTGAAGCTGATGCGACAGCTTGTTGCACGACTCTTCTCTGTATACATTCTTGCGTTTCACTGGGAGGAATGCAAGAGATGAGCAGAGCAAGAAGCTTTTGATTTTTGTTACCATAAGTTGACAAAATACAGCTTTCTCAGTTCTCATGTTCCACTGACAACCAATGTTTCACACCTCAGCAGTGTGAAAGTGGCTACAGTGTCTGTAGCACCGGCTGAGGTGTCCCAAAGCCGAAATAGGTGGACTCCATACGAAGCCAGGCTCTTGCTGACACCCATCCCACTGCAGCACCAATGTCAGAGTGAGCACGGAGAAGGCTCCCTGCAAGGGTTACCATTTCCCTGTGTTAACAGGATATTCTGAGTAACACGTGTTGTCTTCAGTTTCCTGAACTTTTTTGCATGGACAGTGTTGTCCCAAATACCTGCATCATCAAGGAGCCCTGCAAGGGCCTCAGGACATCTGGACTCTTGAGAGAGCAATAGGAAACTTGTGCTAGGGGTGAAACAGGCTGCAGTGTCGAACCAGACATTTAAAAGGGATCCAGACTCTGCAACACAAGGACGTAAATTAAACTGGGGAAAAAATAAGGTTAGGCTCATGGAATCCTCAGTTAGAGGTGAAAAACAGTCTTTGTCCTCCTCTTCCCCACAGTGAAATAGGATGATTTCTTTCATAACTGTACCGTCCAAACCACTTCTTAGATTCATGGCTTGTTTCCATTATTTTAGCAAAGGTGTGTCTCCGTCTGCACGTAATATTTGAAATAGGGGGGACTTCTAGCACTTTCCAGGTTGGCTAGTCTATAACCACATATAATAGTACCATGGAAGAACAACTCCTGTGTCTCATACAAAGGGAGGAACAATTAAATACAGTTAAGAAAATGCAGATGCAACCCAAATATTGGGAGGATTTTTCCAATTGCTGGATGTTGCAGATGGTGGAAGAGTCCCTCCAGCAAATATTGGTTCACCCTTCATCCTGGCACACGCTGAACTCATCTGAACAAAGCAACAGCGGACACTAGAATTAGACAAGGAATCAAACAGGTTTTGATAGAAAATCTTATAGAGCATTTCCAGGTATTTCTCCCCCCACCCCCCTTTTTTTTTTTTTTAATGAGAAAAGCAGTTATGTTAAAAACATCATGGGGAGTAATTCTGAACTGGCAGAGAGATGGGATAGATGATTGAATAGATTCTTTCCATCTCCACATTTTGTGATCTATGAACTCACCTTTGGGAAACTTTTCTCATTTCAGACCGAGTTTCACTCCCCCAGGGTTGTCTGAAGAAGGTGGGATATTTAACCTGAGCAGCATTAACACTACCATTGCGCTTTGGCTTTAAAAGTTAGTAAGATGTTTCAGCCCTAAGAAAGTTCATCACAGTGACTTTGCTCTGATTTGTTTTCTTCCTGGAGGCCTCCCCGTAATATTTTCTGCTGGTGCTTCACACTGCAAGCCAGAGATACTACTGTTAGCTGGAGATGCTGCAGACTGAACCTGCTCTGCAGCCAGGCTGACGTTTGCTGCGCCAAGTCCTCTGTGACTTCCTTTTGCTTCCCATCCCATTCCTCGCAGGCAGAAAGCTCATACCAGGGACACCATTGAAATATGTTGTCCAGTGCAATTTCTAACGAAAAGCCCATCTTTCTGGCCCCCAGTGGATGGTCCCCTTGCCAAAGACTGTCGAGTTACTTGGAAGCCCTGAGAAGTCCTGCAGCTCCATGCTGCTGCGAACACCAGATTAGTGCTTAGTGAGCGTGGCTGTGTCCTCAGCCAGTAATCCCACTTAATGGGGCTCATCATAATGCAGGGTAACTGGGTGGCAAGTGTCCAAGTCATTCTTTTTAATTAAGGAATCCGCAGAGAAGTTCGCATAGGATCTAATGACTCACAACACAGTGTTTCTGCAGAGAGCAAACAGCAAATTAGGAGACAGCCTTCAAAGCGTGAAAGGTGTGGAGGAGGGGACTGGTGTCCCCAAAAGCAGCCCGAGGCATTTGATCAGGCACCTGGGAATGAGGGACGAGAATAGTTTGTAGGAGTGACAGTCTGAGGACGTGTGGCAATGTCCCCAGCCCTGCAGAAGGCTCAGGGAGGTCCCCAGCCATGGAGCAACTGGTTTTCCTCCGGGTTTACTCCCATGCAATCCACTTCTGCCACAGCACACAAACATTGCTTCATCTGGGTTGGTTTCTCCTGGATGCTTGATTTTTCTCCAAGCAACTGCATTTATAGGCAAAAGTCCGGGACCCAGAACGATGTCTAATTTAGTTTACAGCTCAGAGGATGTAAGAAGGAAGTAATGTGGATATCAGTTCAGGAAAAAACAGTAACCTGGAAAAAGAGGCAGAAGAGGACATTCACCCATTTCAGCTAGAACAGCTTGTCATCACATGGTGCTAAGGGGACATCAGCCTGAGACTCCAGTGGTCTACAGCCTTTCTTCTTACTCTTATTAAACCTTCCAAAGACAGTGCAAATTTATGTAAATAACAGTGTGTAATGTATAGTTCTTCTTGGTGTAAAACTGACTTCTGGGGCCAAGAAACAAGAAACTATTAAAATTTGAAAAAAAAATCAGAGAAGTCTCATTACATTTATATTTGTTTTCAGACTGGATCTTTGTGGCTCGGGGAATGGATACACTGACCTTTCGCTTGCGTGCTCTTCAGCTCCTGTGCTGCCACAGGCAAGTGAGTGCAAGTGAGCTCAGTGGTCCTCCCCAAACCCCGACACATGCAGACTCCAGTGATCAGGAGCCTATGCTGGTCTTGCCACAGATTTCCTGTGCGGTCTTGGATAGGAAGGTGTCTGTGTGCCTCAGTTTTTCCATCTGTAAAATAAGAATGATGTTACACTGCTTCACCGGTGCAGCTAAATTTCTGCCTAAAAAGCAGTCTGTGACCTTTGGATGAATGGTGGTAATGAGCTGTTTGCCTTATTTATAAGTATCATTTGGTGTGATACAAATATTTTTTTGTATTGTACATACTGTGTTTATTTTGTGCAAGTGAATGCAGTCCCAATGAAAGTGAGAGACCAAGTATTCTGCTTTCCCACATAACTCAACCAGCGTTCCCGAGTCCTGATCTCTAACACCTCTGCTATTGCAGTCCTGGGCCTCTCTTGAGCAGAAACTGCTGATCGTGCCAAATTCTCTGGTGTTTTGTAATGTGGGCTAACATGCGCCGGGGTTTGGATGAGACCAATAGGCTCATTTTCACTTAAGGCCTGCGACAGCGCTGGAGCTGGAGAGCACAGAAGTGAAAGGTCAGTGTATCCCTCCCCTGAGCCACACAGCTCCTGTTTGAAAACAAATAAAAATATCATGTGACTGTTATGATTTTTAAAAATTTTTAATAGCTTTATTGCCTTTCTTCCTCCAGAAAGTCAACTTTACACCAACAGGAAAGTTAGATGCTATTACTTTTGTACATTTACATTGTTCCTCACTTGGAAGGCTTGCTTGGAATAGAAAGGAAAACTGTAGACCTATTACTTCTCTCATTTTTCTAATTTTGTGTGCCTCAGTCTATGAGTATAGTATTAGCCAATATTTAGACGGCTTTCTGGAACAAAGTTGGTGAATATGACCATGCACTTTAAGAAATTAAGGTCCGAATAGACACTGACAAGTGATTAAGTTACCGCAGCCTAATGAGTGTCTCTAGAGAATGATTAACGTGAGCACTTAACTCGGGTGGGCTGGGAACATGTGCACAATCAGTTACTATGGCTTGGTAGATGATGAATAAATTGTTAAACCACAATAAATTGACAGTTTGCCATGTCCATGCCCTGAGGGACATGATGGTATCCCCTTTCCGCTTCCGAAGGGTGGTCTCAGCTGCCTTTCTAGATTCTCTCTGGAGCCAACCAGAGAGGCAGGCACTCACAAGGGGGGAGATGATCCCACTTACTTTGTGCGCCTGTTTTGGAACGGTAGAAATCAAACTCTTTGATGGCTGAAGTTGGTGAGATGAATCCCCCACAAAATACCTAAAATGGTATTATTATCAGAACTCCTCCTTTTCTCGAAGAGGGGTAGCCATTGAGTACTAGATCCCCCAGATCTGGCTTACCAGTGGTTAAGTCAAAACTCAGAGGAGGAGATACGGTAATCCTAAACCTCAGTAACTACCTCTAGCAATGAGGACAATGGACAACTCTCTGCCACTACTGACTAAAAGAAAGTCAAGAATGATCCTATGTGCCTTCTCACCTTAGAGTCCAACAATAACCTCAGCTTACTTCCTAAACAAGCGTAAAAAAAAGCTATACAACCTGGAATCTCATCCACTGTTGTTCTTCTATTAAAAGAGCCACACATTAGCGAATCCTGGCAGGCTGATAATATCTGACGAGGGGATTGGTACTGAAGAATTACCAAGTTCATCAGAACCATCTCCAACACCCCTTGTTAACCAAATACTTTTTAGTAATACCTTTCTGCAAGCTACAACAGACTTCTGCCACAGAATACATAATGCAAACCACCTCTACATCAATACTCCTCTGGCTATTTGGTATATCACTAGCTTGTAAATCAACAATCCAGGTCATGATAGCATCAAATCTCGACTTGAATATTCTTGAGTGGGCCCAATATACAGCATACCGGCCTGAAGGCAGTGGCAACCTTGTTTACTTTATCCTTACTCACAATTTTACTTTCAATGGCCCACATTTCCTCCAGAATGAGAGTAGAGACATGAGAGTTAAAATGACCTGCAACATGCCAGTCTTTTCATGGGACACCTGTAGAAGGATTTCTAAGTAAGTTTATAAATTCTGTCACCAAGCCCAACCTAAGATGACGTATTCATCACTTGAGCTGGAAACATGGATTTCCATATCAATTCTTACCACAGATTTGATAATCATTACCCTGCTATTGCTTTATCTCTGGCATAACCTATTCAAGTATAATTTTCCTGGACACTGTGGGTAACATCAAAAAAGGTAATCCCCAGAATACACACACACACACATACATTATACATAATATGTATATATAAAACCTACAGACTAGCTTAGCAACTCAATATACCCATCAAACATCTGAGAAAGTTGGTAATGCAGCCAAGCCCTCATATACCACTACCACCACCACATTTGCTTTGAGAAGAACGCTGTTGTGGACAACCTAATGATCTAAGAAGGGCTGTTTCTCAACAAGTACGCTACTTGAGACAGCTGTGTCATGTTTTTGAGGGAGCCATCCAAGCACCACATAAGGAATTACTTCAGTACCAAAAGACAGCCCACAAGGACATTTTATCTCCAGTTATTACATACCATCACACCCTGGAACCTACATAGAAAATCACTGAGCAATTGCAGCTTAAGCTTATATCTAGCTATAAACTCAGTGCTGCCTTGCAAACCTTTGTCCAAGACCTGATACCAAGCTCGCTGAAATCAATGCAATACGAAATTGGTGGGCATTAAAGGAGATGCTGTATGGAATGTATTGCATGGCATTGTCTCATCATGAGCAGCATGGTATAAAAAGGGTATCTGTCTGTGGCAAGGTATACAGATCAAATCCCAGAAACAGCGATTAGCAAAGAAGAATGAATCTCCAGAAGTCTGAGTCAAGTAGTCACTAAAAGCATTGAATACTGCTGCGAGGTTTTTTCATGAAAAACATGAAAATAGACTCTGATGAGGTTACTCACAATTTTCATCTCTGGTTACACCAGGAAGATTGCAAAAAAAAGTTTTGTGTTAGTCACTGGGACTTCTGCTACAGGTACTGATTACAATGAGAAATGCGAAGATGCCTAAGAAGGAAAAAATGCTGTTTTTCAGCTTCTGTGAAACTTCAAATTTATTTGACTGAGATCAGGAGTGAAAGTTAACCCTTGTATCAGAAACCAACCTACTACGTTATAGTCTGCCTGCCTAACATTGCTCTTATTTTTGGTGGCTAGGTTCTTTCACTGAAACAGAAATACAGAGCTGCTGAAGTTATTGTTACCCTGCGTATAACATCTCACCCTACAGTAGCTGTGTTCTGATTGAAATCAGGTTTTGACCTGACAGAAGTTATAATGAGGCAAATTTGAGCAGCTACAGCCCCAGGTCCCTTGAGCCCTTTATAGAGAGAGGGCAGAAGAACAGGAAAGCTCCAGGATGGTGCCCGAACAGCTGGGCGGGGAGCTCTGCTGATGGAGTCCCCTGCATTCGCTCTTCATCAAACCTCGACAAAGGTTTACAGTGAACAAGCAGGCAATCCCTTCCCTACTCAGCATAGCATATTTGCATATGGTAAAGAATTAGGTGGATTCATATTTTGCTGTAGTTGAGGAAAAACCTGGATATACACTCTACTGTATGCATGATAGGTGTAATGGCATAATCGGAAGAGGCACCCCATGTTTCCCCTCCCTTCTGGATATAAATTGCTCTAAAAATATAAGGGAAGGCATTAAAAAGTATCAGTAGAAAAAAGAAAGAAAGTTCTTTACTGAAGAAAGTAAAGCAAACAAGCAGGCATGGATTTATCAATGTGAGGGGAGGAAAAGGAAGAGAGAACAGGAAGGAAGGAGAGGGGAGCACATGGGAAGGAGACGTGGCATTTGCCTGCTAGGGGGAAGGTTGTTTTTTCCCAGAGATGAAATGAATCACTGTATCTCCTACAACAATTTTTGTCTTGAACAAAACGAAGTGGCAAAACCCACAGAACTTCTCCAGAAGCAGCCTTAATGGAAACTGAGGTGAAATCTCTGTGGGCTGCAACTCAAGTGTCCATCAAAGACGTTGAGAAGGAGGAGGAAGAGTCAGCAATCCAGCATGCTGAAAGGGAGGTGAGCCTGAAGGGTTGCACTGCCACAGCCACAGCCACAGGCATGGAGGAAAGCCTGGAACAAGCAGTCATGAACAGAGCTCAGATCCAGTGACCTCTATGATCAGGCCCTATATATCAAGTTTAAAGAGTGCCCATTATCAAAAACTCATGACTTATTTGCTAAAACTTTACTCAAAGGCATTTTAAAATGGAGAAGAGACATCTCTGCTACGTGCTCTTTTCCAGACTTGTCCAGGGAGGACATTTCTCTGCCCCAAAGCTCTCTTCAGAGATACTCAGGGTAGCTCAAAGTATCACTACAGAACTGTGTTTGTCTTCAATTAGGCAACTGACACGTCAATTTTTGTCCACTTTGATAGGTCTATGTAAAAATTTAGTGTGGTGCTCTCACTGAAACTACCCTTTTCTTATTTTGTCCCTACAAGAACTGCTACCGGTGTACCAAGTCAGTGAGGGAACACGCCAATTCTCAGCTACTACTGGAAACCAGCTATTGGACATGAACAATAGTTTAGGTTAAATTGACTTGGAGCAAATTATTTACAAAAATGCTTATCATCAACACAAAAGGAAGGCTGGATAATTCTAATACACATGAACACCTTAATTATTTCAAAGATTCTAGTATACATCAAACTTTGTTGTCTCCACTGTTTCATATCCTCATGCTGGTTGACACGCCTATATGTAATATTTTAATCTTCTATCAATATAACCTCTCATATTTGACGTTATTTTTATTCTACTTTTCAAAGTTACCTTTGCAGAAAACTTAATAAAAACCCAAATGTTGGTACCACTGAAATTACTAAAAATATGTTCATGAGCTGTATCTCATTAAGGGCAAATATAAAAACAAAATGGAAATTTTGTAGTGTAAGCAGTTTTCAACTTCTAAATGAACAAGGAAAGGTTTACAGATTTTTAAAAAGTAAAATATCTCTATGTTTTCAAATCTCCTTACTTAAAAAAGGCTTATCAGATCAGCCTTAAACTTTCAAAAAATATTCTTCTTTGCCAAGAGACCACACATGAAGTTTCAGGTGGGAAAAAAATTGGCTTAAAAAAGAAGAAGAAAAAAATATAAGGTCTTAGAATAAAAATCAACATGGAACTGCTACTGTAGTTCCATTATGAAGACTCATAAAAAACATTTCCAGTTGCTCTCCAGTAGGTCTGATTTCCATAAGTAAAACCCCACTTTATTTCTTCCACAGTTCCTTATAGGTCTTTAAGGAGCTATGAAAACTCTCTTGCCAACAGGGAATTTCTTGCAGAAATAAAGTATCTTAGGAAACTTTTTTTTATAGATCTGGAAACATATTAATGATTAAAGGCCTGATCCTTCAGAGCTGAGTGTTTGCAGTTTCCATTGGCTTCTGTGGGAATGACAGATGCTGGGCATCTTTTCATATTAGATATAATATCTGCATACCTCAACTCCGTGATTGCACCAGGCTTGTGAAAAGCCTTAGTGCTTGCCCTCCAAACTGCACAGGGCAGGTCCCCGTATTCAAACCCAAGAATTTCAAATTCATGATTCAGGTCCTTAAGATCATGGGACAGACTTAAAATTCATGAGCTTTTTCAGTTTTTATGTGATTTGTGAATTTCAACCTTTTTTTTTAAAGTAAGTTTCTTGCCTTTTAGGTTTCCTCCGCAGGAATTGGGGCTGGAAATTCACTTTTGTTTAGAACAGAACAAGGTTTTCCTTGCTGCTGCCCATCTCCTGCAGCCGGGGCTAAAGAAAGACGCCAAACGTCGCAGGACTGACTTAGTATCGGACTACAGGATGAGGCTAACTCATCCTCCCGCTTGCAGGTCTGGAGCCACACTCCTGCCCGTCCTGGCACAGCCCCGCGGTGCCACCCATGCTTTCACAGCACTTAGCTGGGGACACAGGATCAGAGAAGAAAAAAAATCTGTGGGAGGCAGAGCTGCAGCTGCTGGAGGAGCTTATTTTATCTGTCAGCAACTGTACATGAACCCTCTCTACTGCAGGATAAAATCTGACAGAGAGGCGTAAGTCCTGACAGAGAAAGTTTTATGTACATTAAAGTCCCCATCAACCTGTCAGTGCATAAATGGCCATATGCAATGTAGGTGATGAATACAAGTGATCCAAAAGAAAGCGTTTAAAAACCAAATGAACCTACCCACTACACCAGATCTACACGAAAGCTTCTTGATAAGTTAAACTGTTTTTAAGTCGCAGAGATCAGCAACAAAAGGTCTGACTGCCAAAAGGCATTTTAGACATTCAGCAGATTTCCTATTAAAATGTAAGATAAGAAACCATCAAAACGTATATAAAAAAGACCCCAGTCAACTGTGTAAAATTTCTTGAGGAATCAAGGAAAGCGTGTCCCATTTGCAAGACTGCTTCCAGGGCCTTCTCCCTCTCCTTCAGCTTTTGTGCTTTTGCGTTTATGGCAAAAACAGTTTACAGCTGGAACAGCTACATTCAGCCTGCAGCCCAATAGCAGCTCCTTCTCTTGGAAGGATATTTATTATTCCTGCTGCCTCTAATTGCCTGGTTAATCTGTGTAACCAACAACTGTAATCCATGTAATCCCATGGCCCTTTCACTTGTCCTTTATCAACCAGGCAGGTATTTGTTATGCTGCTTGTTGTGTTCTTCCCTCCAAGCAGGCTGTCAGCTCTTCACACATGAGGATTTCCTACCACACTACATGTTTGCACAGCGCTGGCACAACAGAGCTGCCCGCTTGAAACTTCGAAGGGCTACCGGATAAAAAAACACAAATACCCCTGAAGCCACCCTAGTGATTTGCCAAGGTCCGTTTGCCTATTTATATCATTAAAGCTGGCAGACAGCAAGGGAATGAGCAGAAAAGTGATATTTTGTTTAAAAAAGAAAAAGAATAGAAAATCAGACATTGTGAGGAACCAGTCTCCATCTTTCTCGTAGTGCTCTCTGACCTCTGGGTAGTCTCCTTCTGGGGAAGTACTGAAAATAAACTCTAATTTTTCAAAGATGAAAATCAGCTTTATGTATTCTGTAAGGCAATGACAATTAAGTCAGTGTCTTATATTTCCCCAGAACCTTTCCATCAATATAAGACACTGACTTAGTTGTGTCACTCAAATCACATTGTAATTGTGAGTTGAAAATGTCATTCTTGATTTACCTGCATTGTTATACCACTGAGGTCAACAGATGTGCCTACTCCAGTGATACGTCCGTATGAACGTATGCTCTAGACCTACACACAGAATAAATGGCTGTGGATATTTGTCAGACTGCTGCTAGGAGTGGCCTCATATTTTTTGGATAAGCTTCAGATAAAAGTCTAAACATCTGGATACTTATAAAAATCATCCAGAGCTCCTGGATGTCGAGGCTTTTCTCTCATTCATTTGGACGTCTATGTGAAATTGTCTGTGGGCACAGAAGTGCTGTAATGCGAGGGGTAATCAGCCAATGGACAGAAATAGGAATCAGATGTCTTTCAAATAAAACTTGCCTCTCCACCAGCAATCCTCCAGCGAATCTCCCACACCTGTGGATGAGGGGTTACGCCGCTGTTACTGCCATTCAGAACTCTTTTAATGCTGGACGTATTTTTAAAAGACAGCTCTCGCAGCTTATAAAGCAAGGTTTTGGCTTTGGTTAATGAAAAGCATTAATGTACTGTGGGAGGTGGAGAGAGAGAAAGATTATAATTAAATCTCTGCACTCCTCTCCTGTCTCTAAGGGCTTGGATAAGAAACAGTTCTGCTGGGCAGCTGAATTTCAGCTAAATAAGATAGCTGGGGGAGGGAGCCTTCTTGGTGGTTTCATATAGGCTTGCACATGCGGTAGGGCCAGGGAACATTTCTGATGAAAATAAAATTGTTCTGGGCTTGATCCAGCTGAAAATACCGACAGCCTGCCGGGCCCTGCAACTTTCATAAGGTTGCAGATCCTGGCTCCTAGCAGGAAGCTTGGCCCGGCTGCCGTGGAAGGCCCAGCAAGCAAAACAATAGTTTTATGCCTGAAAGTTGCACATCCAGTTGGGAGAGGCAGGAGGACTTGCGCCAACACTCTCCCTCTCTCCCAACACTGCCAAGGTTGGGATCCTTCTTGTACCTTCAGTGCCCCTGACCCACACCCTGTGAGTGCGCCTAAGAAGTCGCTTGGGAGCGCAAAGTTGGAGGTGGTTGCTCCTCTGCTCGTAAAAAAGGGCTGGTGGGTCTTGGTATCTCACAGGCTGGTGGTCATAACTGGTAATGGCCTCCTGTGGGAGGAACATGATTCTCCCCTCATCCCCCTGTGGGTTTTTTTTTTACTATCAGCCTCTCTTGAGTTTGATTTGGCCTCGAAGAGCAAATGTTTTGTTGAAATGATTTACGACTTACGTTAATTTATATAGTGCCCTTTATGTACATCACAGGTGGGTCTTTGTAACAAGTAAGTTTGAAACAATGTAGGTGCCACATGCCAAAAAAATACAACTATTGAAAACAGAAGACTAAAAGACCTCAAACAACATTTTAAAACTTCTGAGGGAATTTGATATAAAAACTTTTTTTGGGGTGGAGGGGGGTGTTGGATTCCACAGCTTTGGATTGCCAAGAGATGTGTTTCATGCACTCTCAGGCTGAGATAGGAGACTGAGCCTATGGTGGACAACAAAAAGTAAGCTCATAAGCTTGGTCAGCTGTTGGAGACATGGGCAACAAAAATACTTTAAACTCAGTACTATAGAAGTAATACCTGCAGCTGTCTGGATCAGAGACTCAGCTCTGCATCCTCTCAGCTCTGTATCCTCTCAGCTTTTGCATCTCATCACCCTAAAATCACCGGTGGGCCAGAACTTCTCACACTATGACAAGATGGCCTGTTCCAGGAGCAGAAATTGGGGCAAAATGAGCAGAGTCGGTTCACCTTTCTGACACACAATCAAATCCAGCTCCAAAATTGTGCTCTAAGCTTCTTTTAAAGGGAAAAAAGAAAAGTTCCTACCAACACACAACCCTGATCCTGGCAACTCTGTGCCTTCCTCAGGGTTTTACTGACTTAAACTGCTCCAGAGGAATAGAAAAGCCCATAGCCACACCGACAACACCCATGGAAAGTTAGTTTTTTCAAAAACTTGCAAGGAGTGATCACAAGCACAGAAAACATGGAATATAATGAAAATGAAAAATGACGTTGAAGTAAAACCAGGCTGTTAGTGCCCCTTATCATCTGTTTAATCACTGATTAAGCCCTTGTACCCATGGCCATTTCATGTGATTTAAACCAGCAGTAATTAGTCCCCGTCCAAAAGAGTACTTAAACACATACCTTAACTCTAAGTATCTGAAGATCTCTGCTGAAGTCACTGTGAGGACTGACACCCTGAGATGCTACCCACACACTTGCACGCTGGACCGAAGCCTGCATTTTCCCTTTCCTGAACTGGAACGACACTTTTTCCTGTGACCGTGGAGTTAACTTGAAAATTCGCCCCCACACAGACGGCCTGCCACTCTTTTTTTCTGCTCCAGCGAAGCTTGCTCAAATATTTCAGCTGCAGTTGCAGAGCAGGCCTGATTCTGTACTCGTGAAGACACAGAGAATTTTGCTCTTGATTTCAGTGTATTCAGGATCAGGCCTCAGCAAGCACTAGAAATCTAATAAGTATATGTGTGGCCCGTGTTTTCAGAGGTTCTCAGCATCTTGGACTACCAGATCAGTCTCCTTTTAGAAGCATAGATTTGAAGAGTATGTAAATACCATTTATATATGTACACACATACACTCACTCCATACATGCATATACATATATTGTTATTACTATTTCACCAGAATTGTGCAAACCTGTATCTCATCAAAGCACAAGCCAATATTATTTTAACGATGGAAACCTTTGCTTTTCTCTGCAGTTGTCTTTGTTGAACTAAGCCAAGACAACACTTTTATCAGAAATGTATGTAGACGTAATCCAAATGACCCGGAGCCCTGTTAAGCACAGAGAGATTTTACTCTCAGTTATACAAATGTAACTTCTGTTCAAGACAGAAGACATCCCTCTGATCTTAAACCAGGCAGATGTACTCCTTCTGAGCAGAAGACATAAAAGACCTGTCAAAACTTGTGCTCCTCAGTGGGATCTGTATCTCCGTAAGTAGGCCCGTTTGAGTGGAAGATGTACGTGTGAACATTCATAACGGGAGCTATTCTTCTCCCCCTAAGTGCAACATATGGATGTGTAGATGACTGCATTACGTATAAAAATATAATAAAATGTTTTGCCTGCGAACATGCAATAAAACACTTACACTTCATTTATGGAAGGATATTTGTGCGTAATCTGATTCTTACATTATAACCTGTTGCAAATATAGTATAAATGCTCTCTCACTTCGAAGTGACAGTCTGCATAGCAGGATGATTCACAGGATAAGACAAGAGCGCTTTGTTCCTGCAAATACAATCTGAAAACAGGCTTGAGCTCTCCAAAGAAATGCACTGGGTGGGTTCAGACCCAAGGCTCACTGGTTTGCACAGCAGTCCACAGGATCTTGAGGGCATCACCTGGGAAAGACCCAGGACCAAGGTCCCAGCGGTCCATGGCTTCCTGGAAGAACAAGCTTCCCTTAACGCCACCTTGCAGCTTGGCCCAAAATGTGTAGAAGTTATGTAGAATGTGTTCCACTTGTAGAAATGGCACCTCCACACCAGATCTTTGCCCTGCTGTCTAGGGAAGGGATGGCTAATTTTAAGCAATGCTGTGGGAAGGCCACATCTCCCTCCACGTCCCATTCAGCTGCTGTTTTTTGCTGCAGCGCTTGCCTCTATGCATGGCACTGGGAAGCAACATGTTGTCTCCAGATAGCCCTGAGAAGGCTCTGAGGGTCCCTCTGCCTTGAGTCAGGGCAGCTGGCAGTATTTAAGACCAAATAAAAGCTGCCACATGATGGAGTCAGGACCGTTTGTAAAAGGTTGCAAGCACAGTGCAGCGGGACAGGGGTGCGATATGAGCAGGGAGGGACAACATGAAAAGGGGGGGAGCAGTGAGACAGCGTGGACACCACGTGCCTGGTGTAAGTCCTGGGTAGAAGGACACATTTTCACACAGGGAAGGAAGTTAATATCGCAATGTCTCAGGCAGCCTCCCGGAGTGGGCATGGCAGTTCTTGCTGTACATATGCATAGAAATGCATGTCACAGCATTAACGACAGACTTCCATGGAGGAGCAAAAGGGATTGCTTTTTCCATCTTAAAAATAATTTCCTTATTGTTATGATGGTACACAATGGCACTGTTCTCTCAGTATTTAGGTATTGAATTCCCCTTTTTAGAGGGGACTTAAACTTGAGTGACCTGTGGTCCCACCATCTATGTACTGAGCCCTCTTTGTTATTTGTGCTTTTTGGAGAGATTATGCTCCCATGATTTATATAAAGAGTCTGCCTTCTTAGAGGGGATTTCATATGACCCCATGATCCCATTATTTAAGTACTAAGATCCTCCTTGTTAGAGGTTACTTTAACCACCATTTACACACTCAGCTCCACAAAATAGGGCTTTCCCCACCAGTGTCAATAAAGTTAGCTTTTGTTCGAGTGCTCTTCCTCTCTGCAATTAAATCACACTTGAGAGGCAACACTCCTATTTTTTATAGCATGCTCTCAGACCGGCTGCATCCTCCCATGCCTGTGGCATGTTAAGCAACGCCCAAACCCAAGAGTGGACGTGACTGCGGGTTGTGCAGACGTGTCTGTGGCTGTGAATCCCACCAGTCAGCACGGGAGTGCAAGAGGACAGGACTGGGCACAGAATGGTGACGGCATCCTAAATGACTGCGATGAGTTCCCTAAATAATACATGCTCAGGCAAAAACCAAAATCATAACCGCTGAAAGCTGATATGATGAAAAGAATTAACTTTGAAATTAGTATGTCCTTCTCATACCTTGCCTTTTTATCTCACATTTGTGAGATATTTATTTCACATACGTGAACTCTATGTACTTTGTATGCAGTTATGCTAGTAGTATAAGATAAAAAGCTTTGGTCTAGGGTGTTCAGGCAAATGATGCTTAATATAACTTTACACAGAATAAATACTAGGACAGTTTTAGCTATGTGTGGAGACAGGTTCTTGCAGACTTCACAGATCAGAAAGAAAAGCCAGAAAAAACATAGTGAGAAATAAAGCTTTTCAGAAGACATTTACTGCATGGACCAAAGCACTTCAATTCCACAAACAAGAAAGGGAAGAGAAAGGTAACTAGGAATAAAACAACAACAGTGACAATATATAAGATGTGGCAGAAAAAAGATGATGTTGACACAAAGTATGGCAATGGGGAAAAGCAATAAGGAAAATAAAGGCATAAGAAAATCAATGGGTCTATTAAATACCTGTCTTTCCATTGTAGAACTGTATAGATAGATCATGAAAGAAAAAAAGGCCTATGAGTGCTATAGGAATTTCAGTGTTTAGAGATGGCAAAATTTCTAATAAAGACATAGCCAGTGACGTTTGAAACAAATCATTCCATAAGACACTACGCAAGCAGTGGAAGGAGGCACATGCTGCTCACACAAGTATTACAGAGCAATTTACATACACAGGCTATTAAAAATCACCTTCTCCAGAGGAAGATATATCTGAGGTGACCTTTGGCATACTGTCTTCATATTTAAGAGATACTTAAGAGATTTTAGTGTATCAGGATAATTTCAGATAGCTGAGGAGATGTTGACTGTGTCAGGTTTCATGAAAGCAAATAGGTAATTATAAACAAAAGTAATGAGATGTTCTCCCATCTGACAGAAATTTTAGGAAAAAAATGAAGAAGATGAAATGGCATTCATCAATAAAGGAAGCAGATGTGTGAATAAAAGTCTTTCCTAATCCATTTGCAATTCCATTCTTTAAATTATTCTAGATTGATGAGACTTTTAAAAAAAAATACAATAGATTGAAGAAATTGCTTTATTTGACCCAAAAAGAAATATCTTATTTGGTATTCAAGTATAAAATGTTCTTACAATAAAGCTGAAGCAAGTTTTGAAATTAAGTATTTCAGACTGAAAAATTCAAATATTCCATTTTTAAAATGTCAAGCCAATTCTTTTGAACTCTTTTTTCAGGTTGTCCTTGTACCCATACATGTATAGATACACTTGTTTTCAGCTGAAATAATTTGAGAAAATTAATATGATTTCAGAAAATATATTAGTCTATTTCAATTTGCATTTTTTCAGTGGGAAAAAGAAGGTTTAAAGAAACTTTTCACTCAACTGTAATAAGGAAAAAACAGGTGAGAAAGTATTGCCAGTCAAGATGGTTTAAAGAAAAATAAACCATGTTAAACAAATGGGTTTCATTGTCTGATGATGGTTCATTGATGAAAGGCACTGTATAGATGTAAAACACTTACTGAATGCTACTTGGTTTAATATCAAACCATGTATCTATGTAGCATTGCAAAATACAGAATCTGTGAAGCAATTCTGGAGTAGGTGAAAAACTGAATAATTGGCAGATCCTAAAATAGCATTTTCAGTGGGAAATCATGCAAATGTTTACAATAGAAATCTGTGCAAATTAGTACTGGTGATGATGCTAGTCTGTATTTCTGTTGGTAATCTAGAGGGGAATATAAATTACTACTGAAAATGTCTTAATGACGTAAAACCCAGTAGAGTGGTACATGACAGTGGAGGCTGGGCAGATGTACAAAATGATATGGACTTGACATACAAAGAGCATGTGTTTTAATACAGGCAAAAACCAGAAATCTGCGTGTAGGACCGAGGAAGACAAGGATGGCCACAGAGTCTGGGGCTTGGGAAGGCAATGCCTCTGAGAAGGACTTGGGACTCATGGGCAAGGAGTTGCACTAGAGTTCCTACTGCAATGCTGTAGCTAAAACAAGCCCTAAATGTAAAAAGAGAGGAGCAACCAGTGGAAATACGGATATAATTTTACATTTGTACATAGCTGCAAGGACACAGATGTTAGAACATTATGTACAGTTCTGGTCATCCCATATTTATAAAAAGATGTTGAAAAACTGAAGAAGATACAAAAAATGAGCCAGGAAAAACATTCCAATGCTGGAAAAAAAATTCTGAACAGTGCAAGACCTAAAGACTTGATCAAAAAGAGGAAGAATAGGTAACTTGAATATGCCACAAGTACTTTTATCACAAGACACTACTCTGGGACTGAAGTGAAGAAAGCTACTGTGATGAGCAATGGAGAGTAAAAATGAAAAAAATTCACAAGAGTAATAAAGCAAATGTTTTGGAAAGCCAAAGTAATTTAAGTTATTGGCCCAAAAGGTTTCACCTCAAGACTAGATGTCTATATGGAAGACTGTGATTCAGAGAAACTCCAGGTAGACAACACAATATGGAAGTAACTTGATTTAAAAAAAAAAAAAAGCAACAAACAAAACCATGGCCTATTTTATCCTGTGAAATTGGTCCTGATGATTTAATAGCCTTTCTGGGCACATCTGTATGACTCTCTGACTCTATTTCTATGGATAACACTTTGTGGAGCAGACACAAGTCTTCCTGCGCATCCAATTTACCTTTTTGGCAGAGAACTAAGAGGAGAGATAGTTGTGTAGCTCTTGCCAAAGCTAACAAGAAGCCTATCTTATGCGAGACAAAGCCCTGCTTGCAGAGAAATTTAAGCCAAAGTGATGTATAACTGCAAGCAAACAGTGAAGTCATGAACACCCTGGACTCCATTTTGCCTTTGGTTCCTTGCTGCTGTTGCATGGTTTTAAATGATGGTTGAATTTGTTCAGGGCTGCTGTTGCTCTCCATATGCACATCTGTGCCTTGGCATTTCTAATGCTCCATGGTATTAGGAAGATAAAAGTTCTGTGATGCTCTTGTCCCCGTTCTATAGCGAAGCCGTTATCTCTAACAGCTCATTTAAATCTTTATCTCTGTGGGATCCTCTCCATCGATTCCTAAAGGCTTCAGTTAGTGTGTTTGAAACGGACCCAGCAACAACCTCACACAGCCTGAATTTGTGTCTATAGTGGTTTGTTGTACCCAGAACTCCTGGCACAATTTGAGTTACTGTCTTCAGAGAAGCCAGAGCCTTCAAAAGGTTTTATTTCCTACCCCTACACTTCCTAACTTGGAGTCTTGAACACAATTTATACAAACCGACAACACAGAAAAGGATTTGGGGATCACGTCTAAAATGATTCAGAATTTGACCCTCAAAATTCCTTATCCATTACAGGGTTGGAATTTTCCTTTTCTTAAGAAAACAGCCAACCCTCATTTCTTTTTAAAAGTCCAAATACCCTGGAAAGCATTAATTATGTGCTTTAATTACAAAATAATGTTGATTGTACAGACACCTGTGCATAGTGCTCCATCCTGATACTCAGCTGACATGAAACCTCAGATAAGCAGCCCTGTTAAAGTCAATGGGAAAAGTTGCCTGGAGAGGGTAAAGTCTGCAGGATCAGATCCTCTGCAGAGAGTTTCTTTGTTTCCAGAGATATTTTGTGCTTCACTAGGTAAAAAATGTCATCATATTTCAAAGTGAAATTTTGCAGGCCATTGATCTAGAATGTGAGCTAGTTCCTTTGGGTATTTTGGAAAATCAGAAACAACATATTTATTTAATTTAGAAAAATTACTTCCGTCCAAGGCTGTTTCTCAAGAAACATTCACAACAGCCTAAAACTTGCAAACTCGCTACATATATGTGCCAGGCATAGCATAAAGATAAATAGCTCAATACTTTGTGATATGAAATCTCCCTGAGCAAGTATTCATATTGGATTGTAACAGATCTTAAAAGACCTTCCAGTGTCCTGAAAAAATAATCATAGTTTTAAAGGGCTAGTAAATATATATCTTCACATGGTAGTTAGCAAATGTTTCAATAAACTGTAAAGATTCCTTCTAACAATGTTCAGACTTAGTCCCAGAATGATTTATCATGTTGCTTTTTTTAAGATTTACATTAAAATAATACAAAATAAAATTTCTAAAATAGTAAGACATTGTGGTTCTCATGCCAATAGAAAAAGCCAAGGACATTAAAAATTAAAGATGACATCTCCAATCTAGATTTCAACCCCAGCTAAGTAATTTTCATGCTTCTGGCCTCTCTTGGTCCCCTGAGGAAAAGGGATGAAACCCTTCTCCCAGAAGCTGAGGGTACACCTGACCTAAATTCTTCCAGATTACAGACTCAAAGAGCAGAAACCCAGGTCTGTAAGTTATGCTTAGTTATTGAATGCCATCTGTTTGTGTTGTTACATAGGGCAGGGTACACTTTGCAGAAATAACTAAGTGAATTATGGACAAAGTGTTAGTCTGAAAAGAAAAAAGAGTGTTTGGTCCTGTTACTGCCTGCTTTAAAAGTGTTTGACTGAAGTTTCTCTCCTATGCTTCATTATTTTCTCCTTTATGTTTTTAAGTATATCCCAAACTTGAAATTTAATAAAGGTTGTTTTTTTCTCTAAAAAATTTAATCTTTTGTAAAAAAACCCTCTGAACATTGGTGTTTGGTTGGGGTTTTTTTTGTCTTCTGAAAAAGATAAGGATAGAACAAAAGGCAGAAAGTACTCAGGTGGAAACAAAATTTTACTACTAGTCAGAAACCCCACTTCCTACCTGCCTGGCATCATAAGATCAAAGACATGTTTTGCCTTGAACCAGGCATCCTGTACCAAACATCAAACGGCAAACAAATGGTGATTCTTCACCAGAATATTCTTGTAGTCTTCAAGGAGTCATGGTTCAGAGACTTTCTGTGTCTTTTCTGGGGTTGGTGTCTTTGTATGTAGTAGTACTCATAAGATTTGTCCCCTGAACTTTTAACATCTTCCTGCGTGAAGAACATCCTCAGCTTAAACACACACGAAAGGGCTTCCTCTTGCTTGCTTTCAGCCTGACGTCTGCTAGATGCATTTGACTCACTCTTCCCCTTCCTCCTCCTGGTTCTTGTCCTGGGTGAGAGTGAAACAGGGGTCCTTATTCACCTTCTCCGCCTCTGTCATTCAGAGATTCAGCATTTCAATTCAAAACTCAGAGGTTTTCATGGTGTAGACCAGAATGGAATAATTTATGGACAGTTCAATAAAGCTAAAATTAAATGTTATATTTACAATTAAGTGCCAATGTTTCAGTAAGATGCTTGTGAAACATTTCCATTTTGTCAAATCAAACAACCTTTTTTGACAGAAAACCTGTCTGCTGGAAAATTTTCAAGCTTCTCTTAGTGTTATGCTACATTTTTGGGTCAAGAAGCTCAGTAAGGGCTCTTTATTTTTATTTTAATACAGGGTGTCAAAATTAATTATCAGAAATTTCACTGACATAAAGGAAAATATTTGGGCCAGGGCATTCATTGTTATAAAGATTATTACCAAATTTTCACACTGCAGTCATAGCCACATATTCATGTAGGCTAACTAAATAAAATACAGATTTCAAGCAAACAAGGGTAGAATTTTTGGCTAATACCCACAAGGCAATGTCTTTTCTGGAGTTTGACTTTTATCAATTCAGGTTGTTCAGCCTTGACTACAGATATTTTGGACACTTAATTATCTGCTCATAAAAAGAAGTTTGCTTAGAAATGAAGGAGGCCAGAGGCCTGCCAGAGGTTTTGCCATCTCTCTTACGGAGCAATCTCAAGAAAGAAATGGCGAAAAGGCAATTTTGTGTTTGGTATCTGTATCCTGCCTAAGTCCCACTTCAGGTGCCTAACTCCTCCAGAAGACTATCAGGTAGCTCAGGCGTGTTTTCCCCTTCATAAATCCATGCTGACTACTCCCAGTCACTGTCTTGTCCCTAATATGTTTGGAAATGGCTTCCAGGAGGATTTGTTCTATCACTTTCCCAGTGATTGGGTTGAGGCTGACTGATTTGTAGTTCCTTGGAGCCTCCTTCATGCCCTTCTTGAAGATGAGTGACATTTGATTTCCTCCAGTCCTGAGGAGCCTCCCGTGATCCCCATGACTTTTCAAACATCATCAGGAGTGGCCTTGCAATGACATGCACCAGCTCCCTCATCACTCATGGGTGGATCTTGCCAGGTCCCATGGGCTTGGGTACGTTCGATTTGTTTAAATTTTCCCTAACCTGATCCTTCTCCACCAAGGGACGTTCTTCATTGCTCCAGCCTTTTCCACCAGTCTCAGGGGCCTGGGATTCCTGAAGGCAGATCTTACCGGTAAAGACAGGGAAAAAGAGAGATTTGAGTACCTCAATCTTTTTCCATGTCCTTTGTCACCAACTCTCCTGCCCCATTCAGCAGTGGGCCCGCATTTTCCCTGGTCTTCCTTTTGCTGCTGATAGGTAATACCTGTGGAAGCCTTTCCTCATCACCCTTCAGGTGGGCTCTGGCTTTCCTATCCCTGGTCCTGCATGCTCAGACAGTATCTCTGTATTCCTCCCGGGTCACCTGTCTTTGCTTCTGCTTCTTTAATTAAAGTATAAAGTTTAAACTTCAAGCTTCTTTTAAACATTATAGGAAAACATTGTAGAGAGGAAAGAATGAGTCTGACAAGCTCATGGTAGCTCACATTGCTGAAGAGGTGCATGGACCACATTTCCTGAGTGCTGGTGGCTCCTGTCATTTAGCATGTTGTGCAGCTGAGGAGTGACAAAGATAAAAAAACTGAGGCCTGATTTTAGCCCAGCAACATCATTCAAAGATGCTTCTGTATGCAGGCTTGGAGACTGCAAGGACTCCAAAGCTTCACTAATACAATGGCCTGAACCGAGTGAATACATGTGTGATATGTCAAACACGAGATCATGAAACCTTGGAATCTTTTATATGGATATGGGCTGGGAAATATGGACAGTTCCTAAAAGGTTTGGCATTAAAAGAGACATCCATTCTTGTGACTTTAGCTCATGCATATGGCAAGAATTGTTCATAACACATATTATTAGGTATGTAAGCTAATCAGGAGCAAAATAGAACCCCATATGGGAATACTGAATATTGGTTTGTTCTCCTTGAAGCTGCTGGATAAAGAAAGGAAATAAAGGGGATAAACTGAGAATTTTGTTTCACTAAAAAGTTTTTTTTTTTAAAAATCCTTATTCCAGTGCATTGCAAAACCAATGTGTTTAGAAGTGTTCAGAGGGAGAGACAGATTTTACTACCTGCTTGACACACACTGGAATAGCTGATGATTTCTTGAAGCACAAACCTAGAAGGGTGCAGACACTGCTTAAATCCCTGTTCTCATGGTTCGGGGCCAGGACTTGAGCTGAGTCTCTGAAACCCCAAATGAGTGGCTGCACCAAGAGGCGCTTCTGTGGGAGTTGTCTCCTTTCTCTTTGGAGGGGAGCTTGGTCAGGAACTTCTGAACAGAAGTTTTGCTGAAAAGGACTTAGTTGGAAGAAAGATTTTGGTTTCAGCAAATAGGCATTTTCCAATTTAAAACATGCGCTGTGGACAAAAATTCCTGCCTTGCTCCAAGGCTGAGTGTCTTCAGAGCCTGGATGTGTTCAGGAAGATGGAAGGTGCTCCGCGCAGGTGGAGAGGGCCCATCATTTCATGGGACTGCATGGCACACAGAGGAGATGCAGCAGCAGGGATGAGCTCAAGCCAGGGCTTTTTTGTAGTCATCCAGAACTGCCCAGAGCTCATTTGTGTTTGAACACAGTGGTTTGGTTTGGGCAAGACTGTTAGTCTCCTTCGGTTGTTGTCCTGTCCTGAAGGCTTGGGGAAATGAAGGGCAGGAATATGGGAGCATGGCATGGTGAAACTTCTCCGGAAGAATGGCTACCTATCCAAAGGATTAAGTGAAAGTTGGCTTTTCTACAGAAGTCCAGGTCTGGACACGTGCGTGCTGATGGAATAGCAAATTCCTGTTTTGCAATTACATCTAGAAGGAGAAATGTTTTCCATTTGCTGCCTCCCCTCCCACTTGCCCAGCCTGGGATAAGGGTCTTATTCAGTTCAGCCTGAGAGATGGAGGTTTGGGGGGATAATAAGAGTTTCACAGACGAAAAGAAAGAGACGGGAGTGTGAGGAGAAAGGGGGAAGGGGGGGAGGAGGTAAAAGTCCTGGCACAAATATTTAAGCATTCAAACTGTTGCAAAACTAGGCCTTGTAGGAATAAAAGCCTCATGCGATGGAAATACAGACTTTGGGATGATTATTTCTGTTGCCTGTCAAGCTAGGAGGTTAAAGCAGGGAAATGATAAGTGAAGAAGAGTTATGAGCAGCGAAGACAGAGGCAGTGCAGGCGCTGGTACACGCACATGCACCGGGCAGTTGGCCTGGGCCCATTGCTGAGCCAGGACCCTGGCCAATTTTCCTTTTTGGTTTTTTTTTTTTCCTTCTTGGAAGAAAAGGAGCGAGGTTAAGCTGACCGGAGAAAGCAAAGCTACCATAGCCTTTTGTGGCCTGTAAAGCCGAGTACAGACTGTCATTGTCAGGCTGTGTAACACAGTCCACTTTTGTTGTTTACTTGCAGCAGCGGGTGGAAGGAACTGCTCTAAATTATGTTGGGTGATGGGGAGCCAGGAGAAGGGCTGTCGTGGGAGGAGGCTCTGGTGTCTTCCTGAACTTTCACTTTTGATTTTCAGCTGAGCTGGAAACACGATTCCTTATTGTTATTTTTTTTAATGCCTGGACCCGAGGCCAGATCCTCAGCTGGGATAAATCAGCTCCACTTCCCTCTAGCCGAGGAAGGTAGGAGGATGCACAGTGGTTCAGGATATGACCCACCTTGTTTAGAGACCAGAGCACTTCTTTTCCCTGGTAAAAATTGGACCACCACATTCATGTGCTCAATCATCAAATACGTGAACATTTTTCAAAAGCTCAACTTCCCAATGACCCAGAGTGCCTTTAAATAAAGAAGTGCTATTGGACCTCGGTAGTGTGAAAGGAGCGGCTGAAATCCCTGTCTTGCCCAGCTGTTAAACCTGTGTTTGATTTCTGAAAAACCTATAGAGAAAAAGGGTTAAAGGAGACCATACAAGAAGTAGAAGAAATAAATTGAATGCACATGTGCAATCATTATTCATACTAACGTTCCCTGTATTACTTCATAACACAGCTGTATACACAAAAAAACAGTCCAGTTTGGTTTCTTCCTATTCGAATCTTATTAATTTCTGTTTAATGGAACACAAATGTTTGCGCTCTTCATTTTGACGAATGCAGCCTTGTAGTGTATTTGTTAAGCATTAGCTAGCGCGGTTGTGACCATCTAATACAAATGTCTCTGGGCCTTTCATGGCTCCTGACAGGACATCTTTTGAGCATGACAGTTGCCATGGGGACGGGTGCAATGCCTATTTGGAAGGAAAATTGGGAGCAATGCTCATTACGTCAAAAACTACATTGGGGAGGGAGGGAAGGAGAATGTTTGCTTCTTGTGCTGACACTTAGCTGCTTGTTTTACCCGCCACCCACACACTTCCATCAAACAATATCTCTTTCAAACGCAGAAGTCAAAGTTTGCATCTCCTATCGTTCCAGCTGGAACAGGCAGGGGCTGTGTGAAATGAATATCATCGCGCGCAGGGCCGGGGCACTGCCTGGCTGGCTCTATCTGTCATTTCATAACACAGCAACACTGAGCCCTCTCAGTTTTCTCCTCCTCCTGCCCTTGGCCGAATGCTTCGCCCAGCTCCTCAGGGCATCACAGGGATGCCCAGGTGGCATGCGGAGGGGGCAGCAGGGTAAATCTAACCAGCTTGCTCAAAACCAGCAGATTTATTGTGGTTTTACGCTGGTGAGAGGAAGATCGGTGTCTGTGTGTATCACAATTTCCACAGATAGGGAAGGTGGCAAACACGGAGACCTTTGTATCCTCCCCGTCCCCCCAGAATACTGTGAGAAGTCAAGGGAAAAAAAAACCTTTTTGTAGAAAACGAGTCCTAGACCCTTCTGTTTTGAGCTGTCTCTTGCTGTATATTCCTCTAAAGTCTGCACGTTTCTTCCATTAGAAATTAGCCATCGCTATGTTTTTCACTGAGTTGTTCTGTTGACTTAGACTTTCAAAAAACCCCCAAACCCACACTAAAAAAAGCCCAAACCCCCCAAAAACTGGATACCAGCCAAACAGTTGAAGGAAGAGACACAGCAGACTCACCACGAGGCCCAGGTTGGGGGCGGGGGGATGTTTGCAAAGCGCTCAAATGTCCGGCTTTGGGTGCTTGGGTAATATACAAAAAGTTCTCAGTGAAATACAGGAGGTGGCTGCAACACCTTGCTGATAGCCCATGATGCCCACACTGAAGTCTCGGGGCCGGCCGGGTGCTTGGTCCCTGAGATACCTGGATCATGAATGATTGCCCTTACAGTCCTGCTTTGCTTTCTGTGCTTTACAGAGACCAGGTGCCCACAGCGGCACTCAGGGGTTTGCATTTCCCCTGCCCTTAGGATCATACAGGCAATCCAGAACCTGTTGAATCCACATGCTAGACGTCTTGGAAATACAACTTCTCCAGCATCTGGATGAATGCAAATTATCTCACATATGGAACAGGGACAGGGTGGTGGAGTTGGCCTCTGCTTTGCGGGGGGGGGCGGGGGCGTGACTTCGGGGTTTTCACGTGCTGTCAGAGCACTTTTTCATTCCCTTCACTGTAAGGTTGCGGACGTGAAATGTGGTGCAGAGAAAGAGGCAGCTTTGACACACTTGCAAGTTTCCTGGCCACGATCAGTCTGCGGTGTTTCTCGCTGGGGCCTCTTTGCACCAGAAAGGATCCTCGACTGGCTCCCTCTAACACACTGCCCTGACTGCAGACAGCAATTAATTTCTAAGGTTTTATTTAAATGAAAAAAACCAACCCTCCACCCCCCCCCCCCCAAAATAAATGCCATTATGTGCAGCTGTAACAATTCTCCCTCCCCCCCCGTTCAGTCATGCATCGACAGCTGCCTTTAAACTTGAACTTTCTCCACTCCTGCACAGCCTGCTACCACTTGAACTGCTTGACTAATATCATCATCTAGCAGCAGCAGCAGCAGCAGATGTTATCTCGTCTGGGGAGAGAGGTTTCCAGGTCTGAATGCCAGAGCTGCAGTGGGGGCTAATAGATTCCCCATAGAGTCACAACACCCAGCAGCTGTAAAGCTGATTTTGCGCGGGGGTGACAACGGGAGTCCCAGGTAGTGCCTGGACCTTGGTGCTCTCCTCTTTCCCCTCCTCCTTTTCTTCTCATGGCATTCACCAAAGCCAGGAGGCCACATCTGAAAGGTGCAGCAGCTCCACCGGGCTCTCTTGACTCTCCCTCACCTTGCCCACCACTTGATCACCGCTTTTGCAGGGCTCATTTAGCCCCATTAGATGGCTCTTTTTCTTCATTAAGGCGATATATGTGAAAGTCCAACTTCTGTTAGCTTTTCTGCACACCCAGGTGCTACCCTCCAGACTAAGACACCACAAACTTCTGAAGAAGATAATTTTGTTTGTCTAAATACTGATGTGTTTTACACTGGTTCATTGTATGATACATCAAAATATGCAATCAATTCAATATTTATGCTAATAAAATAATAATATCAATATATTTTTTATTTCTAAAACAGTAGATATAGCTAAAAAGAATTATAACACATGAAAAACTAGCATTGCAGCAAGTTTCAGAGTTAACCTGTGGTATGTGTTTGCCTATGGCAAACATGAGGCAATTTGAATTAATTTAGCCATCCCTGCCTAGTCACATCTTCCATCACCATAATTTATCTGGCTATCTGATCATTTTGTTTTGTTCAAACTTTAGGCCCAATTCTTTCTCCAGATTTATGCATGCAATGGCATGCACATGTCTCAGGTTTAGTGGGAATTACGAGTCTGTCTCTGAAGGGAGAGCTCTAGATCAAAGGTCTATATATTTGAACAAAATTTGTATGAAAACTACTCTGGAAAAGAGCATTCTATAGCAGACCAGTGTGAATTTATTCCCAGTCTTTCTTTTTGTACTGTCTGAAAGTGTAATTTTCATAAAAATCTAAACTTAGTTGAAAAAACCTAAATTTTCATAATATCTGATAAAAAGTTATAGGTTTATCATTTTTACAATCAAAAAAATATTTTCAGTATTTTCAGAATTTCATTATCCAGTTTTGAAGGAATTTAATGTTTAATTTTATTATTTTTACACAATTTCATGGCATTTATGCCAGCATCAGAAATCACAAGCAGGAGACACTTCGAAATAGAAAAGAAGATCAAACTTTTAAACATGCTAAATAACACTTGCCTCTCTATGATTTTTAAAGATAATTAAAATAATAGAATACTTCAATTAAGAAATTACATGCTATCACTAATTACACACTGTGAAATACTGTAAATAATGAGTATAAAAATGAAAAACACATTACATTAACCAGAAGAAAATAATTAAAGAAAAAGAAATCCTGAAATGAACTTTTGCAAATCATCAGACATTTCCAGTTTCCACTTCATGGAAAATTTCAGCTGTATTTGGTTATGTTCTAAGTCTCTGACAGTCTCAATAGGTGTTAGAGATCTCGGAGCAGGAAAATATATGTCATTTCGAAAGACTACTATTACAATTAAGTCTGCTGTCTCACAAAGACTCTGTTAAGCAGGGAATAAACACCGTCCTAAGTGTTTATTAGGAAGAAACTCTGCTTTCCAAACACTCGAGATAACTGCTTTTTGTTCTATGGCAACCAGGTTTCGAAAGAAAGATGTTTCATTGTTCTCCGATACAAACCTCCCACACACTTTTGATTTCTCCTGCTTGCAATGCTTCACAGAGCTGCACTTTGCACACAGGGACCCAAAATCAGTCCTGGCACAAATAACCACCAATGCCCAGGCTGGCCTACAGGCGTGTTTAGACATATGTCTGCTTTTCTGCCCAGGGTCCAGCCTTCCACGGAGCTGCTGTCTCCAATGCCCCAAACTAAAGGAGGTTGGAAGACCCAGTGGTGAGCTTCACCTCACCTGACATGGCATGCTCGTGGAGGAGACCTCTGCATCTGAGCGAGTCACTGCCAACTCCCCTTAGAGTCACGGGAGACAAGCAGGCTCTTCAGAGGGTGACTCATCTGGCCCATTTTAGATGCCTGCTTCCTGAGGAGGAGAGCTGCACAGCAGTGGGGCTTCTCTCCTGTGACCACACGGGGAGCCTGCATAACTGCTGCAAGTGCAAAGGTCTGCCTCTGCTCGGGTCCATCACACCCGACATGCTTAGCAATAATTTGATTTAACAGAGGGGCTGGGTGACCAACTCCCTTGGCCATTATTGGAAAATGAAAACTATGTCCCAACCCAAAAACTCTCCTTAGACCTTACACAGTCTTTAATGGTGCTGTGTCGTGAGATGCTCACTCAAACATGCTCTCTTCTGGGCCGTGCTGTATTTTACATAGCCAGAGAATGCTCTGAGTGCAGCATTTCCCTTGGCCCTGGGAGGGCAGGGGCTTCTCTACAGCCTCATCATGGTACTCAGAGAACAAATTACTCCTATCTGTTGAAAACAGCAGTATTTCTACCATTAGAATGAAAAGAATAATTTGTATGGAGTTAGATTTCCTTTTTCTTTGCAGACAGTTGGGGATTTCTTCCATATTGGAATTTGCTTGGCAATATTATAATTGTAGAGAGGAACAGCTTCCTTTAAGCCAACAGTATTGAGAATGCAAACAGACTTATTGTGTCCCAGCCGCAGCCATCAGTCACCTCTATCTTTCTTTCCAAACTCAGTGAGCAGTCTTTGTGGCCAGGCAGAGGGACAGAAAAGCCCACTGGGGGTCTCAATCTCTCAAGCAGAAAACAGAAATTTAGGGAAAGGTAAGAGAGACTCAGATCTAAGAAATATTAGAAGATGATAAATGTTTGCTTTCCCTCAGTTTCCTGGGTCTTGCTAAAAGCAGCAGCCCCATAAAAACTAGTTAGCTGAAAGGCTTGCTGTGTAAGTGCAGGGGTTACATTTAGATTTCCTCTCCTTGTTGATGCAGGAATAGCGCTGGTTACGAAGAACATGGATGTCTGGTACAGCTCAAGTGCATTCAGAGCTTCTACAATGTGCTCCTTGCTTTGTCATGCTCATTTAAAACAAAATCACTGTCTGGTGATTAACAACACACACACACACACACAAATGAGAAAACAGTTATGGTCTGATATGTCTGCTAGGTCTGCATCACTGGTAAATGAAAAAGACCATTGTTTTAGCTGGGAAGATTGCCATCAGAGGCTGAGTGCTAGGGTTGCATCCAGACAACGCAGCACAGGTTGTCCAGCTAACCACAAGATACCGGTATCCAGATATCCTTGAGGAAAGAACTGGGAGATGTGTCTGGGGATGACACATCTGTGAAGTTTCCCTTTCCTGAGTCAAACTTAAGCAGGATGATGCTCTTGACATGCCCTTGGAATAGTCTCTTCCTGGGCTGGCCACTTTCCCTTCTCCTCCTACAGCTCTCTCTTCCAACACCAGCATCATTAAGTGTAATTAGCTTCCTTTTCCACAACTGAAGCCTAGATTTATGCAACTTTGTGTATTCTGCTACTTCAATCTATTTTCTGGCCTACATGCCGCTTGTACCAACATTGGCATTCCCAGTTAAAGCTGTTCAATCCCTTAACCCATTGCAAGCCTGAGGCCAGTGTCACAGTTACCCGTTACTGAGACAGTTCAGAGTAAATCAGCTCCTCTGTCCCTTCTAGAAAATGGAAGTCCAAAATCAAATGAGAGTAACAATGTTATCCTATTTCTTATCATTCCCTTTTTCCTTTTACTCTATCCAGATCTTTCCTTTTTTGAGCTGCTCTCTTCTCTCCCCCTTCTCTTTCCCACATGTCCTTCATGAATCCAGAGCCCTCTCTCTTGCCCAAGGAGAGGTTCCCATGCATTTCCTTGCAACCACACAGGGATTCAGTTTGCTCCTCTTCAACTAACACCCAAACTCAGGCCCTAAATGCTGAAACCACTCAAACCAGCAGAAAACAATTCCTGCTTCATGTCTCCTCAGGGCTACATCCTAGGCTTTGCAACCCCAATACTCCAGGAAACCTTCACACAGTATCTTCACAGAGTTTCACAGGGTTCATGCGCCTTCATTCTTATCAAGGGCCATCTGTGTTTCCTCACTCAACATACATACCCTTCTTAGGTTTTCTCCTGTCCTCTCTATTGTGAGCTGACTGTTTCAGGATTTCTCCACAAATCAAGCAGCATGGAATAGCTGTCTCCCTAGTCCCTCCTGACAAAGAAGGAAGACAATAAATCAATTTTTATACAATTTCTCCTCGAAAAAGTGATACTATGTTTCAGGAGAAAACAATGAGCAGAAAAAGCAGAGTTTGGTCCCCACCTTAGCCCAACAGGATGAATTTCCTTTGCATTTGTCCTGGTGGGGCACATAGTTCATGTACTTATCATTGATTTTGCAACCCTGCTCATGCTCCTCAATGAATGTGGCCCAAAAACCTCCATCAAAGATACAGATACTAGAAACAATCTCAAGTTTGATTCCCTCCATGTTCTATATTAAGCAAGTACTTTGAATGCATGGGAAAGCATTTCTGTATCGAGCTCTATTTCTTCATTCTTGGAAGAGGAATGTTCTATAGTTGCTGAAGAAGCTTATGCCATATGGTGCCACCTACATGATCTTCCTTCCTGTTTTCACAGTATATTTTGCGCTATTTAGCCACTTTTTTTTGTTTTGCTGTTGATGTACCCACAGTGATCCAACAACAGCTAGTTTCTTGCCGTTCAGCCGTAGAAGAATTGCAACAGTAACCATTCTGTGCCTGTATGTGACTGAGTCTAATACAGGGATGGTCATTTTGCCTTAAATTGTTCATCCCAGTTCCATCATCTGTCTCATCTCCTGTTATTAATATTGTTAACACTGTTCTTGTAACAACAGCCAGAGGCTTTGGCCTCCAGCTACATGAAGCATTGAAATACAATTTTTTCCTTTTCCTTTTCACTATCTATTAAGGTCACAGCAAGATCTGCTTCACTTTCTCCTCTGCTTTCCCCCTATATTAAATGCAAATATGTTTTTATGTCGTGTTGGGAATGTTGTTAAGTGGGAAAGACAAGTCTGCAAAATTCGGAGAGTGCCAAATGCCCTGTGCAGAATTAATTTGCCTCCCCCCGCCCCCGTCTGCCAGTGCCCACAATAGCTCACTCCTTTTTTCCATCATAGTCAGAGGAGGCAGAAACTAAGAAAAAAAAACAATGCAATGACAGGAAAATATGAAAATTGAGTTAAAAAATCACAAATGTGGAAAAATAATAGAAGTCATCATCAACCACTAGACAAGAGACTCAATGAGCTACAACTGTGTTATCCAGCTGAGGGTCATGTCCTGAAATGTCTATGGAACATCCTGAAAATTTCCTGAGCTATTAGAAACTTAAATTATTTAGTCTTCAGGCCTGATTAAAGAAAAGATTAATCACTTACTGTAGAATGGTTTATATTATACCTGCTGTGTGAGGACTCCTCCATGATTTATAAAGTCCAATGTCACAGCTCCTCTGTGAAGCAAATATTATTCCTGTTGTATGGAAAAATGCATTTAGATGTACAGAAACTCAGACTATTTTAAAATACTTTTTATACTGTAAGTTATACCATAATTATCAATGGAAATACATTTCATTAAAAGGAGATAAAGGATTTCCTATAGTTTCCTGTGGTAGTCCTCAGTTTCTCTTAATTTCTGGTTTCTTATTTTGGGTTCTATGTTACTTTTTAGGTATTATAGATATAAATGAAAAAATAGAGAGGAATCTGTCACTTACTCCACAGCATATAAATTCACCATGTTCAGCTACACATTAAGGAGGTTGACTGTGAAGTTAGCTCTTATTTGTTTCCCCATTTTAGGTAAACATCTACTGGGTTCTAGATTTAGGAAAAAAAAAAAACAACAAACCTTCATTCCTTTTAAATTTTAAAGCATAGAGCCTTTCAGATTTGTACATCGTTAAGATGAGACACAAACAATGATCAATAGACTTTTGCAAGACTATTTCCAAAGTGAAAAAGGTCATTTTACTGCCATGACTACCATTAAGATATTACTCAAAATTTGGTCAGGAAAGTAATAGAGGATTCTTTGGCCCTGTTTGTAGTAATGTTTGGTAATTTCTTTTTTTCTGAAGTGTGGGCAAAAACTAGGCTAAACTGGGCCACGCAAACTATGGGCTCAGTCCTGAAAATACTTGTAGTAAGGCTCAGCTTTGCATATCTGAGCAGCTTCAACCAACCCTAGAGGAAATATTCCCATGTGTAAAATTTACTCAGATTTGTAGTATCAGGGCTTACATTAGGACACTGCTGCAGGCCTGCTTAAGGGAACAAAATAGAACAGCTGCACCTAATATGTGTCATTATTATTATTGGTTTAATCTGTCCCCTGTGAAAATAAAATTATGCTAAAATGGCATTTGCCTAAGCTGAACTTGAGAAACAATTAGCAAATGTAGCTCCAAAGTATAACCGATAGCTGCGTGCAGGGACGATGTGTGGAGATGTGCAGAGCCAGGGGCTCTCCAGGGCCCTGGGGCAGGGAGTGCCCACCTGGTGTAAAGCCATGTCTCCTCCTGCATCCCTGGCTGTGCAGTGGCACAGGCTCTTGCACAAGGATGGGCTTTTTCGATGGTGGACTCCTTCTCCCTGTGCGTTCTCCTGCAGCCCAGGAGCCTGGCACTGAGAACACGTGGCTTCTTTTAGATGTCTTTCTCCCTAAGCACATGGGATTGAAGGATATTTCCAGGAGGTCTGCATGGATCAGTGGTCAATCAAATCATGGTCCACATAGAGCCAGGGGGAATAAGGGAAAGTTGCAGACTGTACAGACCGAGAGCAGGAAAAGACAAAGCTGTAAAAAGAAACATTGAGAGCTATTCCCCAGCAGGCTGCTGAATGAGTTAAGCCTGCTCAAGGGCTGCTTTGACTTGCATTCAGTCCAGCACAGGTTTTGTGTGAGCACTTACAGCAGCAGCCGTAGCAACCCACCACAATACAGATAGCACCTTGGAGATTCAGGGAACCAAAGGTACTCATGGACCAAGGACATGGGCTGTTGAACGTCCTGAAAAGGGGAAGCTCTTAGCCAAAGAACAAATCAGACACGTGAGCCTGTCAGCATGTCCCATACAGCATTGTTTTATTGTGACTCTCACAGCATTTAAGAGCTTGCAAAGAAGTATCATTGCGTGCGGAGACAGTCTGCCTCTGTGCAGGTGGGCTACCAGGAATTCATTCAGGTCTTGTTGGGTATATTCTGTGAAACTTCACTGCTGCTTGGGTTTTTGGTAGAAAAGAAAAACTGGTCCATGCAAAAGGGGAGAGGCAGAGGGAGGAATTCAAAACTCAGAAAGGATCTCCAGTGGAACAAGATAACAGCCGAATCTCCATTGGAAAGGAGGAAACATGAAAGAAATGTCAAAAGACACCATAATTTTTTATTTCCAGAAACAACCAACCAGGTCTTAATTCAATTGTTATTTTTAATTTCTCAGGAACCTTATGTAATTAAGGACACCTTTAAAAAGCAGAGATGAAGATACAGCACTTTGTTTGTATCAAGAAATCATCTCAGCAAGGCAGAAAGGAGCAAATACGATTTTATGCTGGAATAGTTAGAAACCATGAATGGAAGTACTGTGGTGGGAGGCGGGAACTGCTCTTCCCCATGTCAGCACTGTCCAGTGTAGTGTTGGACACTGGGGGCTGAAAAACCTGCTCTGTCCAGGGCTCTGCTTGACCATGTGGAGCATCAGGTTCTTCCGAGTGGGCATCAGTTGTAAGAGATAGGTGTCATTTCCAGCCTTGCTTTTCTTGGACTTTGCACAGGCTGTGCATTTGTTATAGTGGGATGGGGAATGATCTGAGGGGTTATATGGAGGAAGTCATCCTGGGCATTTCTGGCTAAACTGAATGGTGTACTGCCCACAACTGCAGGGGTGTTGACTTGATAATCCAGATAGCCCCATCTAGTCCCATGTTCCCCAAAATACTTGGAAAAAGTTTCAAGTGGGTCTTGAAGGATACAAGAAGGTGGCACTGGCCCTCTGGACAGCTCTGGATTTCACCCAGAACTTGGGCTTGGACAGCATTGGTGGTGTAATGATATCCACATGGTGGTGTACCATGGTGGAATGTCTACATCAGTGGTGTAAAAATATCTACATGAGAGAGCTGGTGATGAGCATGTCCAGTGCAATGTGTGGGATGGTCAGCAGAGATTTTAGATTCATCGTTTCTGGGGGCATCGCTGCTGACAGGGCTGCTTGCAAACACAGCAGCTTTGCTCCACAGGTGGTGTCAGACCCATGGAGAGCCTGGGCAAATGTTGGGGATATGGGCTGCTCTCTCTTTTCAGCTGCCTGCTGGATGCCTCTCTGCTAAACTGGACCAAGCAGGGCCCTGTTGACTTGTGGTCCTGGACAACTGCCGAGTGTTCACCTCTTAAACCAGCTCTGTCTATAACTATTTTCTTCTTCTGTGCACACCATGGCGCTGAAGACCGGCTCCTAAGACCTTGTTTCATAGCGGTAGACCTTACGGTCAAATTCAGCCAGTTTTCTACAGACTGCCACTTGGTATTACACAGTTCGGTTATTTCATTGGCTACTTTGGTGGCAATGAGGGGCATATCAACCCTGAGGTTGCTGGAACATGGCTACCCTTCTAGCCAAGGGAGGGCTACAGCCATGATGCCAAATATTTTTAGGGAGTTTTCATGTAACTGTTATGTAAGCAGGGGTTGATTATTCTTTCCAACTTGTTAAATTTTGGCATGATATTCACTGCCATCATCTTTATGGCACAGAGCTTTAAGGCTGTGACTGTGAATAGTGTTACACATTGTACATTTGTTTTGTTTTCCAGAATGGCTGGAACGACTTGGCATTTTTATGCAGATCTCGTAGATGCAGATAGGTCTGTGTTCCTCTTCTATGTCTACCCTAGCCAGAAATTCCACCAGCATTTCAATGCCTGCTATTCAATAACACTTATTAAAGGGAAAACCTGTGATGGTCTTCCTAACTACTGTGCCAAGTGAATGGAAACCACAAGAAGTGTCTTGATTAGATAGCAGATCTTCACACCTTTTGACAGATGCGGTACATACACAGAAATGTAGTGACATTTTTCCAGCCATGAGAGTCTCACCCTCTGCATAAACATCAAAGGGAACATACCTGGAAAATTCACTCAGATGAAGAGTGTGAATTCATCACAGATTCCTCCTCAGCATCTGCCTAGACTAAAAATAAGCAGATCCAGAGAGATTACCACGTCAGAAGGGGGAAGGATCTAGCCAAATTTGAACTGTCTCTTTCCCAAATGCTGCCAAGAGGTGGGGAAGGCAACTCTAGATGACTTCTGTGATGCTTCTGCTTGATCTTTCAGCTAGTCTTTGACTGGAGTGACCTTAAAAGGCTGCTAACTCTCTCACTAGTGACACTCAAAGGCATTGGCAGAATGGTACTGACTTTGCTACAGCTGTTCCTGCTTTTTGTACGATTGATTGAGGTGAGCACTCCTAGCACTCAAATGTGGTGTCTGTAGGGCATCTGTTTTTCACCACTCATGTAAAATCTATATATAACTGTTAGCTATTATTAACTATTAGTTATGGTATAATGTACATGTAAAACAAGCCATATTGTAAACAATATATTAGTAATGCACAGCACTTTTTCAGTACAGGAGACAGTCGGGGCCTGGCTGAAGGCTTAAACTTAGAGCATGAACAGACCAAACTGAGCTGAGACTGTCTGAAAGAAGAAAATGTTAAAAGGATCAAGGGAACAGCAAATTTTCCTGCTCTGTGGAAAAAGAAAGGGTCTCACAAGACGACACAGGGAAAAGCCTCAAGGCCATGTTATACTCACCTGGCTTGCAAGGAAAGTCCCCAAGTAGCACTACCTGTCATTTATTTATATGGGTCTTGACATATTAGTAATGTTACGCAGATGTGACAGTCCACAATTCTGCATGGGGCAGACAGATGTGCAAAAGTTATTATAGCTGTTTAACAAGTACAGTGTGGAGAACAAAATGTGTTGCTGAGGGAGAGCGCTCTGGCACGCCTGCGACCAGGGTACAGCCTTCTTACATCCAGGTTTCATCTTCTCAAAAGCCTGTGGCTTCCTTTCCACACCTATCATTATCCCTGAGGTGTCCTAGTCTGCAGTTAAAGGACTGAGCCTTCTGTTTCACTGTACAGAAACAGGTTGTTTTGCCCCCTTAAAAATCCAGTATAAAATGCTAATACAAACGCAACAACTTCTATTGAGCATGAAATAATGTCACGGACCAGCAGAACAACATGACCACTCTGTGGCCACACTCGTACAGAGACCACAGCGAGCAGCTGAATTGCATACATGTGGCAGAGAGAAGAGGGAAAGCTGGCCCGCTCCAAACTGCAGGGACACCTTCTCTCCTTCCCATCCAGATGCACGGGAGGGCGGCAGGTCCCCCAAGGTGTTCGCAGTCAGATTGTGAAAGGCTCTTGAGGCAGCAGCACATTCTGCCTCCCCATTCCTCCTTGGGGAGCTGTTTCTATTTTGACTCCTAAGGAGATACGCCAAATAAAAGCAACTTTAATTTCTACCACAAGCTGAAAGCATCAATTCCAGTAAGCAGTCCCCAGACCTAGGCTAATACAAGACTGATGAAGAAGTTAACAGCAGTGTAGCCTGATATTAGCTTGAGTTTTGACAGCCTCGAGAACTTAAAATTTATGAGCTCCCTCCCCGCAAATAGGACTGGCTGAAAAAACAAGCTATTTTCTTTTGAAGCACAGTTCAAGCTGCTTTTATGTAAAGTCTAAAGTTAGAGTGAAGTTTCCAGGTCCTGTGTCCACCCGCAACTTTTTTCTCCTCAAATGTAAACCTCCAGGTAATGACATGACCGTATAAACTGAGGCTTCATCAAAAAAAAAAAGTCTCATTGCCATACATCTGATAAAATCTCAAAAGCTGACCACGTTGTGACACTGATGAGAAAATAAGTTTTCTAAAAGAGAAAAATCATCTTGGTCAGTAAGGCTGCTTTTTGCTGGGTTTCAGTATCTCCAAAATAGGCATGCAGAACAGTATATCAGCCCATCTGAAAAAATAAACAAGAAGCTATGAAAACGAAATGTGACTTATCTTTTTTTTTAAGCTTTCCCACCACTTAGCTCTAGTAGTATCTAGTATCTAGTATCACCAGTACCAGTAGTACAAAAATTAAGCCCTTCTCCAGAGAAATAGCATTAGTGAATATTAAGAAAAAAGAAAGGGGGAATAAAGAAAGATCTAGCAGTTTTTCTTCTTCTTATATGTTTACAAAGCTTCTATTTTTTGAAAGCAAAGTATTTTTTATTTCTATTACCAAGAAATAAGGACACTTCAAAAAGAAACATACCTGAGTTTTCTCACATAAGTGTAGACAGTGCCTTGAGCTTTTGAACTTCTGAGGAACTGTCCTGGTTTATAAATAAAGTGAGTAGGAATAAGTAACTGTGCAGTGAGTAATATCAGGGCTTAGCCCATCAATGAAACTCCTCACATAAAAAAGTTAAGGACATACAGAAGTGTTTATAGGGTCAGGACTTCAGAGCAAGTGATGAGTGCAATGGAAATCCCTAAACCAAAGAGACAGGCTCCACATCTTTGATCCGTGAATCACACATCCCTTTGCATACACTGACTAATGACCATGCATCAGCCTTGTGTAACAACCATCACAAATATTTTGATAGTCCTTATTTTACAAGTGGTAAAGATCTGCTGGAGAAGGCAGTAATTGTTCTGATTTATGACTGGCTCAGAGACATGAAGCGTCTGTGTCTGCTCCAAGGTAAAGAAAGGGCTTGAAAACAAAACCTAAACCATGGTGACCTCCGTCACTCCGTGCTTCCCATGTAGATGGATGGCTGTGCCCCAGCGGCAGCCTGCCAACAGCTTGGGCCTATAGTGCAGCTATCTAAATGTTAGACATCTAGCCAAGCCTGTTGTTTGGGGTCTCCTTGTAGTTGATGGACAGGCACTAGTCTTCCCACTGGTCTTGAATACCTACAGAAGTTTGGGATGAATGGCACCCTTACAGGTGTATCTCTCTCTGCACTGATTATAGCTAGGTGAGTGACTCAGACAAGACGCTAAATCTATGGGCACCTAAAGTCAGGCTGAAGGAGTTTCACTTTATACTAAGGAAGACTTGACCTCGGATGCTCCACAGCTGCCAGCAGCCATGAAGCCCTTCAGAGCCTTTGCAGGCATCTCCTGACTAATGGGGCACAGTGAGCTCAAAGCTGCCAGTGCACCAGCCCAAAGGCACCCCGCGTGTTTAAGTGCTCTGCTTTCAGGGGGATCTAGAGCTTGAACACAACCTCTTTTCGCATGGGTTGTATGTCAAAAACGCAGTCTGATCTCGGACATCTGGCAAATATATGTATATGCTTAATTGAGAGAATAAACATTCCCCAAAGATCTAGAGTCCTGAAATTGCAACCTTGACTTTAACCATTTGGCTTTCTTCACATGCTAGTAAATGCCATCTATCACGCATACCACATTAGTCTACCCCAAAAAACCTAAACCAGATCACAGTTCTATGAAACTGAAAAAAAAAAAAAAAAAAAATTGATAGGATTTAAAAATGTAAGATTACAACGTAATCCTCTCTCCAAAAAGGAAAATGAAAAGAAAGGCTGAGAAAGAAAAAAAAAAATGCAAATTATTCCTGCTGTGGCACATGAAAGCTAGAAGAATTTAATTTTCTGGTCTGTTTGTCCTAGCATGCTTCTCTAGGCTTGTCATCAGTTCCACTGGAACACAAGGAATGTAAAAGATATTTTAATACAAATTACTGTATTTGATTCATTCCATTCTCCTTATAAAATTGTCTGCTGTAAAATTATGTCTAATGTGAAACAGTTATAATTTGCTTGCTACTCACAGTATTAATACCTATTAAAACTGACCACAGTAGCACGCACCCAGTTGTTGCAACATGCAAAAACCCACAAGATTTATTTCAATGTGTCTGGAGAGTGCCAAAGCATAAAAATATATTGAAAATTAAAAGGTCTAATATAACTATTATATAGATCATGGACAAAACTGTCAGTCAACTCAGAATGGCACAGCCAGCTATTTCTAAGCATCACAGACCTTTTATAAATCCATTTCTGTGATGTTTCCTACATGAGTTCCACCTGTCGCAGGATTTTTTGACCTCCATTTCAAGACTTGCAGTGTCCATAGACCTTTTTAAGCACTGGAGGGTTCACTACAAGAGAGAAATTAGTTTAAGAAAACACGTCTATAAACAGCACTAAAGTCATCTTGCAAAAAGCTCCAACGAACAGCATGTTTACCATCAGCACTAATTAAAGCCTGGAATCTGACCCCAGTGTTAGAGACTATCCCAGCGCTGGCTACAGATCAGCCTATCTAACGAAACAAACCCTCTAAGCAATACCACATGGAAGACCGATGGTCTCTAGTAGGATTGGCCTTTGGTGATAAGATCAATGGGGAGGCGAACATGACTAACAGTATTTCAGTCCTTTGATACTCTGGTGATAGGCGCTATAAAAAACCTCAGACAGTTTGTATCAACCCACGCTCGCCAAGCGTGGCAAAGTGCCAGCTGAACCCTTTCGCTTGATGGACAGTAGCAATGCCGAAGATGGGGTTTTTCTCCACAAACTAGCGAGTGGTGGACAGAGATCAATGACAGTGAAGTGATAAGGTGACAAGAGCCTTTTCCTCCTGCAGGAAGCGCATGCAGCTTCTCACAGGAGGATGAAAACTGCAGCCATAAAGCAAGCAAACCAGCCAACAAAGATTATTGTGAGCCTGCTAGCGTGCAGAGTGCTAAAAATTTGCAAACTTCAATCCTTCCTGCATATAACATGTAGATCAAACTACCTCTTACTGCTTCCAGCTGTGGGAGGCTGAACATATGCAGCAGGAAACCTGCAGCCGCATGTAAAGGGAAGGAGGCACCCATATGGTGTGTGATCAGATGGAGGAAGCCAGTGCTTATAGCACTGCACATCACACAGCACTAGACGACACACAGGAGCTGCTGGGGAGAGAGGGACTGCTGCATGGGGACACCACGCTGTCTCCATGCTGCATGAGGTTCATTTAGGCCCTGTTTTGATGAATTTGGAGGTATCCTGGCCTTGGTCTGGCCCCCTGTGCTGGGGGTCCCTATGGAGCACTTGCACAGGGGTGCTGCGGTGAGGCACGCGGGCCGGACGAGGCTTAGTCAGAGGAAACTGTGTAAATCTCAGCAGTGGCTGACTTGTGGCTTCATCCACAAATCATTTAGGCAAACAAGGGCAACCTACTTCCACTGCAAGGGTGTAAACACATTCATGTTTCCTAATGCCCCCTGCTCCTCCTGAACCCAGAAAGCATTTACTAGCCTGCCTGGAAAGTCTCCTCCGCACTGAATGGCTCCTAAGAAAGGACTGGTTTAAGAATGTCATCCCACAAAATGGCAGACAGCATCAATTTGCACTGGAGGAAGCATCCATAGGCACCCAGCTCTAGCTCTGTGAAGGGCATTCACCCTGCTCTTCTCCAGGACTTTCCCCGTTGGCTCTCTTACGCACCTCTCGGCTTGCTGGTTATTGAAGATCCCACTCTTTACCCAGCAGACGTAGTGCCTGACTGAATGAAGGAGGGCCTAAACATGAGAAAATGCAACACCCAGGACCTTCTGTCAGTCCTGCAGCCCTTAACACCTTGCCTATGGAGCGCATAGAGAATGATGGCTATCCTTGCCCAACTTATTGGCAGCATGCTCTGTGAATGTGATAAAGCAGAGGAGAGGGCTGATAAGAATAGGAAATGCGGGAGTACAGGGAATGAAGGTAAAATGTGAGCATGAGATAGAAGTTCAGCTGTCAGCACTGGCAAATTGACTGTGTCCATCACTGTCCTAGAGAAATGAAGACACTGGGCGCAGGATGGGCTGCACTGCACCTACACTGTGCAGATCTTCAGAGGAGGATGACCACATCCAAAGTGCTTGGGGGGAATGGTCAGCGTCCCATGCTAACTCCCAAAATGAGGACTGTTTGAGATATTGGTGGTTGGGCTGGGCTGAAAATGTGCCTGGAAGGGCTATGACACATTAGCAATATAGATGACTGAGTGTCGGTGCCCAGAAATGCTCCCTGGCATTGTTCAGTTTATTAGCACATGCTTTGCCTTTAGGATCTCATCACCATGGGGATTAGTTGACGTTTGTACCACTGCAGTGTGCTAATTGCTGCTTTTAAGAATATGGTCTTCTGAATATTGTTACAGGAGGCAAAACAAAAGGAGCAGTAACTTTCAGAAGTGTGAGTGCATTAAACGCAAAGATACTCATATAGTCTGTGGAAGTCGGACATCATCATTTCGTCACATACGTATTACAGCACCAGAGAAATCACAGTGATTAAACAAGCATTAAAAGGACAATTTCATTACCTGGCAAACCTAACGCTGGATGCAAACCTGTTGCCTTTAAGTGGCATTCTCGATACATTGTGATAGCAGGGACAGGGATACACCTTGATGGCTTTGTGAAAGAAAAAGTGAGAGGGGAACAGAATATAACCAGTAGCGAGATAGGAATTGCCATTGCAGGTTAGTCAAATGCCTCCTCCAATCTGGTATTCTGCTTCTAGCAGTTGTTGGCACAGATACTTTGAAGAAAGGTGCAAACCCCACACAATGTACCGCTATGCAATGACTTGTCCACGAAACAGTTTTTGCTTAACTTTAGGAGATACATTACATCCCAGAGCATGACATCTTATCCCAGCTTGCATGACTCCTACGTTTTTATCCTAGCTTGCATAAGAGTAGATGTGATGATTCATACACATAGAATCATAGAATCATAGAATCATTGAGGTTGGAAAAGACCTCTAAGATCATCGAGTCCAACCGTCAACCCAACACCACCAGGCCCACTAAACCATGTCCCTAAGCGCCTCATCTACACGTCTTTTAAATACCTCCAGGGATGGGGACTCCACCACTTCCCTGGGCAGCCTGTTCCAATGTTTCACCACTCTTTCAGTAAAGAAATTTTTCCTTACATCCAATCTAAACCTCCCCTGCCGCAACTTGAGGCCATTTCCTCTCGTCCTATCGCTTGTTACTTCGGAGAAAAGACCAACACCCACCTCGCTACAACCTCCTTTCAGGGAGTTGTAGAGAGCGATGAGGTCTCCCCTCAGCCTCCTTTTCTCCAGGCTGAACAGTCCCAGTTCCCTCAGCCGCTCCTCATAAGACTTGTTCTCCAGACCCCTCACCAGCCTCGTTGCCCTTCTCTGGACACGCTCCAGCACCTCAACGTCCTTCTTGTAGTGAGGGGCCCAAAACTGAACACAGTATTCGAGGTGCGGCCTCACCAGGGCCGAGTACAGGGGCATGATCACTTCCCTACTCCTACTGGCCACACTATTTCTGATACAGGCCAGGATGCCATTGGCCTTCTTGGCCGCCTGGGCACACTGCCGGCTCATGTTCAGCCGGCTGTCGACCAACACCCCCAGGTCCTTTTCCGCCAGGCAGCTTTCCAGCCACTCTTCCCCAAGCCTGTAGCGCTGCATGGGGTTGTTGTGGCCGAAGTGCAGGACCCGGCACTTGGCCTTGTTGAACCTCATACAGTTGGCCTGGGCCCATCCATCCAGCCTGTCCAGGTCCCTCTGCAGAGCCTTCCTACCCTCGAGCAGATCAACACTCCCACCCAACTTGGTGTCGTCTGCAAACTTACTGAGGGTGCACTCAATCCCCTCATCCAGATCATCAATAAAGATATTAAACAAGACCGGCCCCAGTACTGAGCCCTGGGGAACACCGCTCGTGACCGGCTGCCAACTGGATTGAACTCCATTCACCACAACTCTCTGGGCCCGGCCGTCCAGCCAGTTTTTGACCCAGCGCAGAGTCCACCTGTCTAAGCCGTGAGCCGCCAGCTTCTCTAGGAGAATGCTGTGGGAGACAGTGTCAAAGGCCTTGCTGAAGTCCAGGTAGACCACATCCACAGCCTTTCCCTCATCCACTAGGCGGGTCACCTGGTCATAGAAGGAGATCAGGTTGGTCAAGCAGGACCTGCCTCTCATGAACCCGTGCTGGCTAGGCCGGATCCCCTGGTTGTCCCGCTCATGCCTTGTGAGCGCCCTCAAGATGAGCCGCTCCATAATCTTCCCCGGCACCGAGGTCAGGCTGACAGGCCTGTAGTTACCCGGATCCTCCTTCCGGCCCTTCTTGTGGATGGGCGTCACATTGGCAAGCCTCCAGTCTTCCGGGACCTCCCCCGTTAACCAGGACTGCTGATAAATGATGGAGAGCGGCTTGGCGAGCACCTCCGCCAGCTCCCTCAGCACTCTCGGGTGGATCCCATCCGGCCCCATAGACTTGTGAGTGTCCAGGTGGCATAGCAGGTCATTGACTGCTTCCTCCTGGATTACGGGGGGTTCATCCTGCTCGCCGTCCCCGTCTTCCAGCTCGGGGGGCCGAGTACCCTGAGGATAACTGGTCTGCCTGTTAAAGACTGAGGCAAAGAAGGCATTGAGTACCTCAGCCTTTTCCTCATCCTCAGTGACAATGTTCCCCCTTGCATCCAATAAAGGATGGAGATTCTCCTTGGCTCTCTTCTTGTCATTAATATATTTGTAAAAACTTTTTTTGTTGTCTTTAACGACAGCGGCCAGATTGCGTTCTAGCTGGGCTTTTGCCTTTCTCATTTCCTCTCTGCACGACCTAACGAGATCCCTGTACTCTTCTTGAGTCGCCTGCCCCTTCTTCCACAAGCGGTAGACTCTCCTTTTTTTCCTGAGTCCCAGCAAGAGCTCCCTGTTCAGCCAGGCCGGTCGTCTTCCCCGCCCATTCTTCTTACGGCGTACAGGGACAGCCTGCTCCTGCGCCTTTAAGACTTCCTTCTTGAAGATCGTCCAGCCTTCCTGGACCCCTTTGCCCTTCAGGACCGTCTCCCACGGGACTCTCTCAACCAGCGTCCTGAACAGGCCAAAGTCCGCCCTCCGGAAGTCCATGGTTGCAGTTTTGCTGCCCCCCCTCCTTACTTCACCAAGAAGCGAGAATTCTATCATTTCATGGTCGCTAAGCCCAAGACGGCCTCCGACCACCACATCTCCCACCAGTCCTTCTCTGTTAGTAAACAGCAGGTCGAGCGAGGCACCTCCCCTGGTAGGCTCACTTACCAGCTGCGTCAGGAAGTTGTCTTCCACACACTCCAGGAACCTCCTAGACTGCTTCCTCTCTGCCGTGTTGTATTTCCAGCAGACATCCGGGAAGTTGAAGTCCCCCACGAGAACAAGGGCTAGCGATTGAGAGACTTCTGCCAGCCGCTTATAGAACGCTTCATCCGCCCCTTCATCCTGGTTGGGTGGTCTATAACAGACTCCCAGCAGGATATCTGCCTCGTTGGCCTTCCCCCTCATCCTTACCCATAGACACTCAACCGTACCATCATCACAATCGTTGAGCTCTATACAATCAAAACACTCCCTAACATACAGGGCCACCCCACCACCTCTCCTTCCTCGCCTGTCCCTTCTGAAGAGTCTGTAGCCATCCATTGCAGCACTCCAATCGTGAGAGTCACCCCACCATGTTTCTGTGAGGGCGACTAAGTCATATCTCTCCCGCTGCACAATGGCTTCCAGCTCCTCCTGCTTGCTGCCCATGCTGCGTGCATTGGTGTATATGCACTTGAGCTGGGCTATCGATTTCGCCCCCGGCATCGGCACGCCACCCCTCGGCTCATCTCTAGCGAGCCTGGTTTTATCCCCTTCCCCCTTCGAACCTAGTTTAAAGCCCTCTCAATGAGCCCTGCCAATTCATGAGCCATGATCCTTTTTCCCTTGTGAGACAGCTGGACTCCGTCTGTCACCAGCAGGCCCGGTGCCATGTAAACCTCCCCATGATCAAAAAAGCCAAAATTCCTCCGACGGCACCAGCCCCTGAGCCACGCGTTGATCAGGTGTGTTTTCCTGCTCCTTTCGGTATCCTTCCCTGCCACTGCAGGGATAGAGGAAAACACTACCTGTGCTCCCGATCCTTGAACCAGTCGCCCCAGTGCCCTGAAGTCCCTTTTGATCGCTGCAGGACTTCTCTCCACAACCTCATCACTGCCAGCCTGTATAACCAGCAGCGGGTAGTAATCAGAAGGCCGTACCAGCCCAGGGAGCTTCCTAGTGATGTCTCTGACCCGGGCCCCAGGGAGGCAGCAGACTTCCCTGTGGGACGGGTCCGGTCGGCATATCGGGCCCTCTGTTCCCCTCAGAAGGGAATCGCCTAGGACAATTACCCTCCTTTTTTTCTTAGCAGCGGCAGTCGTAATGCGTGGGGCTGACTGCCTCACCCTAGGCGACCCCCCGGATGGACCTTCATCTACGTCCTCGCTTGCCTCGCCCTCAAGTTCCAGGGCCCCATATCTGTTGTGTAAAGGCAACCGGGAAGGTGAGGGAGGCCGGGCAGGGGTTTGCCTGGCACGCCGAGCAGGGACCCGTTTCCATCCCCCCCCGTCGCTTAGGTCCCCTCTTTCTACCTGGTGGCAAGAAGGCAGGGGGTCCTCTGCTTCTCGCGGAGCCTCCTTCTGCTGCCTCTGCCTCAGGGACGGTAGGGTGCGGCTCCACCAATCTATCTCCCTCTCACACTCCCGGATACTCCTCAACCTTTCCACTTCCTCCTTCAGCTCTGCCACCAGGCCGAGCAGATCATCCACCTGGTCACACCGCACACAGGTGTTGTCTCTGCTGCCCTCCGGCACAGCTGACAGGCTCAGGCACTCCCTGCAGCCAGAGACCTGGACAGCTGTATGCTTGCGTGTGAGCTCCGTCTGGGTCGCCACATTCCTTCTGGCGACGGCTTTCGGCCGAGTGGAAACCATAGCCGGTCCTCTTCTCGGAAGCCGACGATTACCAGTTGAGTTGACCTCTAGAGCCGGGAGTGGGGCTGCGCCTTGCCCGCTCGCCTTCCCTGCACGAACTGCCGCGCAAACTGCCGCGCCACGCCCTTCTGACGCGCCACGTCCTGTTTGCCCGCCCTGTTCGCCGCGCTCCGGGTCGCTCGCGCTCCCTGGAGCTGCTCTTGTATGTGAGGGGGTTTGGCCGCCGCCCCTCTTGTCCCCGCCCACGCTGAGTCAGAGCTGCCGCTCGTCAGGAACGCCCTCCTCCGGCTCGGGGAATGGCGGGGCTGGGGCTCCCTCTCGCTCCCTGCGCTTTTCCTTTTCGCGGGTTTGGCCGCGGTTTTTTGCCGCTTCAGGAAGGGTCCCCCGTCGCGATCCTCCGCTCCGGAGCCCTTCGCCTCGGTGGCTACATCATTTGGTACTGCTTTTAGCATTTTTGGAGGAAATGCTAACTGCTTCTTCTTACTCCTTTGACTGATTTTTACAACTGGAGTTATCGTGGGGCTTGTGACAAAAGAGGCAGAGGCAGGTGCTCTGGCTCCAGCTTATAATACATCTAGATTTGGGTAATTTCTTCCAGACTTAAAACAATCAAGAGCTGCAAAGGGAACTACATGGCATTAGCGAGGCCTGCCTTGCTTTTTAAATATCTAACTTGCAGGTTGAGCCAGACTTTATTTCTGTTTGTGTTGTGGCATGACACCTTGTGACTTTGATTTAAGTGGGGGAGCAGGTGGGGGCTTTGGTGACTTTCCACTGGCTGCAGATTTCTTTTCAGGAAGCCAAGTTCACCTGCCGGCTTCAGCTGTGAGCCTCCAGGCACCTCCAGGCTGTTGCTCACTGGTTTCGAGGTCTCTTTTTCCCCATGGGTGGGTTAACTAATGACGTTCCTCTGTTCCTGCCATCTCCTCTTACACAGAGAGCCACACGGCTCTCAAGGCCCATTGATGTGGTCCCATCAATCCATCATCATATAATGTGGTGTGGGCCCTGACACCCCCACACACCTCATGCCGGCTTCCTCACTGGAATGGCAGACCTTGTTTCCATTTGCAAGCTTGGATCTCTGAGGAAGGAAGAAATGCTTTATGAGTCACCACCCTCAAGAGCTTTACACTTCGACATGTAAATGTAGGAGGATATTGTTCCGAGGTCTTTCAGTTTGCTCTAAAAACCTGCAAATTCAGGTGCAGAAACCAAAATCTTGAATTTCTCTATTTAGCTATATGGAAATGATTATAGCAAAATGCTGATACCTGCAGAACCTTCTGTATAATTTTCACAGTTAGGAAACAGCAACTACAAAGACCTTCAGCTCCAACCTGGCTCGAGAAATGAGCTTCCATTTAGCATTGTATGCTTTGCTCTTGTTGGTGCCAGTAAACTCTAAGCAAGTTGACTGCAATAGCAAATCCTTACATTGCATAAGTATAAATTACGTATTTTTATGAAGGATTCCAACATGCTGGCTACATCAGAAGGAGAAATAGGTGGAAAAGATGATGAGAGTGTAGTTCTTAACTGGCATGTAGCAAAGGGAAAGTCCAGCTCCTAATATATTGTGGAACTATCTGGTAAAAACTTATGCATGCTTTTGGGCTCCATTTCATCCACAGATTAGAAGCACTAAAGTTGCCACAGGAGAGGCCAAGCACATTAGTGAAATAACACAAGTACTCCACCCTTGGAAGATCTGTAAATACAGTACTCCAAAACCATCTGTCAGCCCTCCAAAACCACTGCAGGAAAGGTAAATATTAATAACTTCTACTAACATCTAGAAAGAGCAAACTGGGATTTCTTCTAGGTGATGGCTAGTGCTTAGACTAAGACCACCTCAACAACTGCTTCTGTGACCAGAGTGGAAAAGATGTGGAGAGAGGGAGGCTAAGAAATGAGGAAAACTAAGCTAATTCCAGCCCTGAAAAATTAGGAGTTTAAACAAAACAATAGTGACTTGTAGATTATCTGTCTTTTGATCTGGGCTTGTAGAGATCACTTGGTTGACTTGTTAGATACTTCTGCTTCAGCTAAGAACACCAACTTCCTTTTCCTCTTGGGGAATTATTTGCTGCTGAGAAAACACTAAATTTGCTGTTAGGAAAACACTAAATTTGCTGCTAGGAAAACACTAAATACTGCCTGAGCCACCTAAAAATCCTGAGAGCCAGCAAATAAAAAAGCAACAGAGAAGGAGCCTATAGACTGATGTGAAGAAGCTGAGGACAGAAGTGCCTCTGATTAATCAGCCTTGTGATACCTTTCTTGCTCTGTTTCAACAAAGCAGCTGTTAAGGGAGCCAAACAGGTAAGATCAGAAGAGTTCAATGTGACCTCCTTCAGTGATGGAAGTTTATGGTGGGGGTGGCTATATCAAAGACTGGAACATGGAGCATCTTGGTGAAGGACCCACACTGTTTTGGGATGCTTGCTGTGGTCAGACTGAGTTAAAGCCAGGTCTCTGGCCTTTCCCCACAGAGGTTTTAGTGCTGAAGCCTGGAGTGTTTCTGCTAGTTTATCAAGGAAAAAAAAGGGGGAGCTTGGATTAGTCTCAGCTAGACCAACAGAAGTGCTGGGGCTCAGCCTGTCCTAGGATGAAAGGAGCCAGTGCCGAGGGGGAAGCCCAGTGCTGCAGGCGATGCTGTCATGGCATCATCCTTCATCATCACTTGTGGTAACAAGGGACCACTGGGGATGGTGGCAAGTTGGCAGAGCACTTACAGGGCTCTGTGCACATCAAATAGGAGATGAAAGGCCTATCAGCATCGTATCTTCTTCTTTTCCTCTTTTCAGCCAGGACACACAGTTTTGCTGCAGTGAGACGGATGCTAAATCAGCTTCCCGAGCCAGACACGGCACTCAAGCTTTCAACAAAAGGCCTCAAAGTCCTCTTTGACCTCAGCATGGCCAGAGATCTCATTGCTGCCTCTGCCAGATATGACCTAATTTTTGATGAACAGATTTTCAAAATGGCTTAGTCTTGATAATCTATACATATTAGCTACACTTGTCTGTTATCTGCAAACGTAATATTGTCTGCTATTTACTTAACTTCTGTTGTCTCTGTGAGATACCCTGCCAGCAAACTCCCTCACTAAAGTATCTGCAGAGTGTGCACTTGGGTGAAACAAATTAAATGTTTTAGATGAGTCGGTACACTTAGGAAATATGCTGGAGGTATCCATCCAGGCCTAATGAGAAGAAAATTACCATTCTCCCTTTCTCTCTAAACTCCCTCCTGTTCATTTATGAAGCAAAGAGAAACTTCAGGAGAGGCAGTGAATGAGCACCACTGACATTAATGGGAATTGCGTACTGCAGGCAGATTCAGGAGTGCACTTTCTATGGCATATGACATGGAAAGTGTCACTGCCTGTCCTGACATTCACTAGTGTATAACAGCAAAAGGACTTCCCATACATCAAGAATCTTGACATAATGTAAAATTTTCAGAGAGGCAAAATTGCAGCAAATTTCACATTGCTCTCTGTGAGAAGGTACCGACACAGGGAAGACTAACGGTGGTCTATGTGCTATAGTGACTTTTTCTAACTTACATTTCTCCAGTGGTGCTTCAGAAGTTCAGCTCTCTTTCTTCCCTGCCCTTCACCGTGGCTGGGCACTGAAGCTGCACCACTAGCCACTGAGGTAGCCAGGTGTGATATTTGGATTCACATTATTAGTTTCTGTGTTTAAAGGCTTATCTCCACCCCCATGACGAGGCACATAATACCAATGACAGGCAGGGGACCCCAATAACCTGATCAGAGAAAACAGAGCATCCTGACCCAGTTCCTCCCAGGGCTGTTGAAGGAGACCGTCAGCCCCACAGACAGGGAGTGAAACCCACGGAGATGAGTCAACAGGAGAGGGTCTCTGGAGCACCTGACAGGCTGAGGAGGATTACTGTCTGTGGGAGAATGGGATGCTAGGGAAGGGCATTTCGGGATTGCATGAGACTTGTTATGGAACATTTAGGGGAAGAACCAAAGGTGGGGAAAGGGAAGTACCAAGGGGGTCTGGGGAGGAACAGGCATGTGAAAATAGAGAGATAAGGGGATAAAAGGGGCCAGTCACATGCAAACCCGCAGCTCGTCAGTACACTTGTTTGGCCATGTCCTGCACCTGATCAGCACAGTCTGTCCTGTCTCCTCATTAAATGCCGTTTCTAACTCTTCCCCTGGGATAGGGACCTTATTGAGCGTCCGTGGGTGTGTGGGGTCTGACTGCAGCAGATGGAGCCGGAGCAGGGTCAGAGGGACGTGTGACAAGAGAGACCGGAGTGCGTGTGTAGTGCGTAGGGGCATATGTCAGTGTGTGTTCACAATCGAATACCAAGACAGACTAGCTGGCGAGTAGGATAAGAGGCTTTGGAGCCAGGTATTGAGGTGACTGTAGGTTTGGGCCACATCCTGCAGGGACCCAAGGGTCTGTCAGTCAGCTACTGGAGGGACCAAGGGTTGTGGGGATCACTGAGAGACCCGTTTGTGTGTGTGCATGTGTGTGTGAGTGTGTGCAAGGGGGTCTGTACCTCAGGTACCTGGAGTGGGGCCACAGCCACAGGGGTTTGCATGCCCAGGTGCCAGTGCCTAGGGAGACTGGGATCCAGGGGCAGCTGCTGGGCAGACTGACAGTCCCAGCCCAGCTGCTGGAGGGACCCACATTACATGTATGTGTGCATTTCCCACTCACAGACCTTCACCCTGAACCGCCAGAGAGCGGGACAGGATTAGCCCATTTGAGCTGCCTGTGTTTGCATGAGTATTTCTGTCTGTGTTGATCTGTGTGGCCAGCCACGTGTGTATGTGCATCTTGTGTGGGTGTGGACGTGTGCCTGTTGTGGGTTCATGCTCAGTCCCTCTACAGGACGGACCTGGGGGCATGGAGCTGTGGCTGCCTCGCCTCGATCAAGCTGCTGGGTTTGGCATCCCCTACAGCAGATTACTTGCAGAGCCATGGCTTGTTTTCATTTTATGTCCATTCATCAATCTTGCTGAGAAAATACGGAATGAAGTACTAGCAAAAAGGAGCATTTTGGGCTGATTGGGTTTCCCCAAAAACCAAAGGTGTTACTGGACTGTAGCACTAGGTTTAAGAACCCAGATCAGCTCTGCCATTAGTGTTGCTGGTGTAGCTTGGACTTAAGTGTATTTTAAATACCCAAATAATCACCCAAGGTCCCAGTGGTTCTTGAAAGCTGCACTGAGGTTGCCCATGGTCACAGCAACCTGCAGCCCATTGAGGTCTGGCCACATCTGCAGTTATGTCTCTGGATGTCAGATAATGAGAAGGAAAAAAGGGCCAAGGACAGAAAGCTGTGAGAGAAGAGCCTGAGATGAGAGAGTTACCTCACTTGTCTGCCCCAATAGCTCTTTAAGCCTATTTCTCCACTTGAATCTACAAAAGGAATAAGATAAAATAACCCAACAATAGGGCTCTGTGTGATTCAAGCCACAATACTCTGTGTCACAAAAGAAAAAGCTTTTGTTTGTATTTGGCTGGTATCTATGAATCACGGTGGTCACAAAGATTTTCACCAACCTTTGCACCATCTTTGACAGTCCGCAGATGTCCCCCACTGCTGGTTTATTTCAAGTTTGAGCTGGTTTAGCAAAGACGCATTGCAGACGGCAGCTCTGATGGCCTTTCTCTTAACTGTCTTTTACTTTACATAGTGCTTCTTCCTTTTTAAAACTTTTTTTTTCTTTTTAGATTTGGGCAAAAAGGGGGTGAAATAGTGCTATTGGGAATTGGTGATACTGCCAACTTGCTTGGTGGTATTTTTACAGCCAGATACAATGACTCGAAAATGAACAAAGCAAAAACGCCCTAATATTTCCTCCCCCACCCCGTTTTCCCAAATGGCTGAATCTAATCTATGCAATAAGGAGTATCTCTTCCAGTCCAAGGAATTATTTGAATGTGATGTGCTAAAGAAGGTATTGAAGACAGTGAATAACCACCCTCCTCCCACTGTGCTGTTTACTGGTTTTATCATGAGATTACCACACTGTGGTTTTTTTGAACCACCAAGCTGTTACACTAGCCCTAAATGACTTTCACTCTCTTGAATGGAACGTCTCCTCGATACAGAAATCACTTATTTCACCAGGAGTGGGGCCTCTTCTGTCAGGCACCTGACGTAGAGCAGGTCCTTCAGTGTGCAGTACTGCTTTTATTTCTCTGCAGGTCATAGATTTTAAGGACAGGATTCACCACAAACCTTCAAACCAATGTCCTTTTTGCATGGACCACAAGACTTACTGAGATCAGTTCCTGCTTCAGGTCCAAAGACAATGGTTGGAATAAAACAGATCTTTCTGGAAAAACTTCCAGTATAAACATTTTTTTATCCATTGTGAGTTGTTCCAATGATGAAGTACTTTCTTACAGTCAATTACTTTTAATTAAAAATTTATTTCCAACCCCAGCCACTGGATCTTGTTTTGTGTCTCTGTCTGCCAGACTGAAACAGTCTCTCCAGTCAGCTGTTAACATATAGATGGCTATAGGTTGTAATCAAGCCACCTTCTGCTTTGATGGTCCCTTTAGACCTCTCTCTATCAGGTACATTTTCCAGTCCAGCATATTTTTGTGCTTTGTTTGTGAATAATCTCAGGAACATCAACATCAGTGTAAGGTCTCTAACTCCCACCTGCTTCCTTTCGCCCCCAGCTCTCTCCCACTACACACAGAAACACATATATATCAGAAACATCTTTAGACGATGAACACACCCCTGTGCAAGACTATTTTGAGACCAGAGGTTTGCCCATCTTTGGTGCATCTGGCATGTGCCCCGTTGATTCTGCATCACCCTTGTTGCCTGATAAAAATGTTATGCAGTACCAACTCAAATCCCCAGGATCATCATCAGGCTGACAGGTCTACAAATTATCCGGGTCATGCCATTTATCGTGCTAGCTTTCTCCCAGGCATCTGGAACTTCCCCAGTGTGCTAAGATTTATTTTCTTTGGCTGGCTTTTTTTTCAGACTGCTGGATACAGGTTACTCAGATCTTTGCCTGGCTTTATTATCTTCTGTTTAACCTCCTCTTTAGTTATGACTAGAACAAAAACTATGTGATCACTGTTGGTTGACATGAATAAATGATTAGGGTTTTTTTCCCCCCCCTGGATATAGGACAGCATAAGCCTCTTTTTTACTTTTTTCTTATTGGCAGTTTTACTATTTCCATCTCGTAATGGACTCGTGTCTTTGTTAGTATCCTTTATGTTCTGGAAATACTTAAATAAAATCCCAAACATACAACAAAATACTCCTCAACAGGCAACTTTCCTCAGCTCTGCTTGTCATGGTTCTCCTTGTGACCTGTTGCTCCTTTTACCAATTTTCTCCAAATCCTACCTTCTAATTTATATGTATTGTCATTAAGCGCTTTTCGCATTTTCTCTCGGGGTCTGAGTACACATATGCATAAGAAGTTTTACTTCCCTTCTGAGGCAGGCCATTTAATGACTGCAGATTTCTTTCTTGGGTGTGGCTTTTTTGGGCATCCACTTAAGTATTATCCAATGATTTTCAATCATCATTCAGACTTCCCTGTTAATAAAATCTTTCTCCCAGTTGAATTTCTCCCAGCATTGTTTTCAGCTAAAATGAAATTTTGTCTTTAAGGCACAATGAATATGCTTTATTGGCTTGGACTTCATTCTGCTTGGAGATAACAATAAATATAATCCCACTGTCATCAGTTATACCCAAGCCATTGCTAATTGTTCATTTTATAATCAGTCTCTCTGCTGCAGTAAAGATAAGATCTAATGTAGGAGATTTCCCAGTTGGATGTAGCACTGAAATTGTCTGTAACATTCGTAATGGTTGCCTTCCTCTCAGGTTGGTTTAGTACAGAAAATTTTGACTATTTCAGAAAATCGGGGTACCCAAAAGGTAAAAGACCCTGACAACAAAAAAGGTCAAGAAAAGAGCCCGTGATTCTCCCTAGTCAACTGTCAAATCTTCTCCTGGTGTCTAAAACATGCAACCAGATCATTCTGATGCAGCACACAGTACAGCTGTGGAGCACACATCGCCACACTGTGCAGATACCCAAACAAACAAGACCCAAACCCGGTGGGTCTGGGAAGAGGGGAGCTACGTCAGCCCAGCACCTTGCTTGGCTGGTAAGCCCTGTGGTACCCTCAAAGCACTTTCTCTCCAGCCCAAGTCTGCATCTCTGAGATGCTCGAGCAGCGCGGTGTCCATCTGCTCTTTACAAAACTGACCCCAACCTCTCTCAGAGCCCATAGGCTTCCCACTCGATTTCCACGTAGTCTTTGCTTTGCAAGCATGGACACTGAAGACCCTCCTCCAGGTCTCTCTTCCTGTGCAATAGAGGTTTTTTTAGTTTGATTTAGAAATATATATATATATATATAAAAAATACCTTTTGCTTCTTTTCCCAGCTGACTATATTCTGAGGAAACCTCCTGCTGGCCCCTCTGGGAACCAAAGTCCCATAATGTTTTACAGACTTTAATAGAAATAGCACCTCCAGCAGCCCATGACACATCACCATCGGGGAGTACCCTCCTTCAGCAGGGATTCAGAAGATGCACACGCTCCTCATTTGCACAAAGGGATCCCCTCTGACGTCAAAACCTGTGGCTGCAGGTACACCACAAAGCTTCTGGGTAAAATGTGGTTTTAATGCACAGTGCACCCAATTTACCCTTTATTGTTATCAACATAACAAAAAGGATTAAAGACTAAGATGCACCTGAAGAAAAGGTTTGTAAACACAGCATCCCTGGGGTGCCTGCATCTGCACGGCATGGAGAGATGAGGTAAATATAACTGCCTCATACACATCTAGGAAGAGCAGGTCCTGGAGCTCACTTTGTGTCTAAGGGGTTCACTGTTAGTTTTTTCTGGTCCACCAACATTACATGTCATTCTCTCAGTTTCATTTTAGAAGTCCATTTACTCAGTGCTACATGCAAAAAGTGGTATTATTTTGTGCCTCAAATTTCCTTGTATTCTATGTTGCATTCTCTGTGCTGTGGTGGGGAGTGATGTATGATATAAGAGGCTATCCTGCTCCATGAAAATTAAATATGAACATATATCTGCACATAATAGGGAGGAAATATTTTTCCGAAAGTCTTAGATGAAAAGCTGAGCCTTCAAACTACTGTTTCTCACATGTGCCTTGAGTACACTACCAGAGTCCACAATGCTAACCTATTCCACAAAGGCTGAAAAAGGTAGCAAACAAAACTTGCATGATGATTTCATTTTTTAAAAGAACAACATTTTAAAATATTTGTCTGATTTACACACACACATATGCACACGTACAGAGTACTAGATCATTTTCTATTCTTGAGTTTAGCTTGCAACATCCTCAGTGTCCGCAAGGCATTTCTCTCCTTGGAAGACTTTCCCAAACAATCCAGAAGAATTCAGATTTTGTTGTATGAGGATTTTTTTCCCTTTTAACTATTTAATCCTTTCTTTTTCTTTTTTTTTTTTTTTTAAGTGTGCTGGCACTTGCAGGAGCAGCCTGTGTTTGCACTGTAGGCCACCAGTAGCTGGTTCAACAACACAGGAGCACAAACGCACACAGACACACGCACACATGCACATGCACACACAGAGCTCCACAGAAAAGTGATTAATGACCAGTTTTCATGTCAGAACTGTGATATTTCTGGCTGAACAGCTTTTTACCCATTCTTTTTGGTACAAAAGCCGTGGCATAAAGATAAGAGGCAGAGCACTTAAGACATGTTTACAAAGATTAAACCACTGACTTGGCTTTAGTTAAAGTAAATTCTCCTGCTTCCCACTGTGCAATGAAGGTTTACAAAGGGGGGACTGGCAAAGGTTGCTTCGTCTTCTTTCCTGGCACTGTCAGTTGGCTCCAAAACAAATGCAGGACTTAAACCACATAAAAGGACAGCAAGGTATTAGCACTTTTGAGGGGTTCGGCATCTGACACATTCCTAATCTGCCTGGGTAGGTTTTAGATCCAAGCCGCTGCAGTGCCTTTATAATGACAGGACAATTTAACAAACCCAAAATTCCAACTTCCCTCTGCAGATGAGGAGTTACCGAGCCCAGTGCTCAGCCCCTCTTTGCTGCCATCGTTACCAGGAGGGCTGCCCTCTTCCCTGCTCTGCCCCAGGGCTGGGGGGGAGCCGAAAATCATGTTGTGATATAGACTAAAATGCTCTCATTTGCCCTAAGGTTGAGACCATAGGAGATAGACCCGAGGAGGGATTTTCGTGCGTGATAAAAAGGGAAAACTGCACAACTGCTGTCATAGCACAGAGCTACTTTGGACCTTCAGGCCAGGAAGGTTGGTTTGACAGTACTTTTAGAGAAGTGACAGGAACCTCCAGCACTGAAGACACGATGTTAGCAAGGGGAAGGGGCTACCTGCTCAGACAGCCCCTGGGAGCAGAGTGTGGCAGAACGACCACGGGACAGCAGGGAGGAGAAGTAACAGCAGAAAACAAGAGGGGACGTCAGGAACGTAGGTCCCAAGAGAACAGATCAAAAAATAAATAGGTGAGGCTCCCCAAAAGATATATTTCAAGCTCTCAAGTATGTATGGAAGTTCTGTATTAATGTATTTGCATTAATGTTAGTGTGACACCATTCTGCACCGCTTGCAGAGATTGTCTTGGCTAAGTCAGGAGAGTAGGAAAGGGCAAATGTCACGTCTACCTCTAAAATGGAAAATGCAGCAGATTAAGCAAATTATGCACCTATCAGATTATTCCTCTCAGAACTGATTATAACAAATAATGATTTAATACTAGTAAGCACAAACATGGAGAAAGGAAAGGAGTTGAGTAACAGCCTTTCATGTTAGTCTGGGTTTTGTCCCTGGTGAGGAAAACTGTCATTGAAGTCAGTTTTGGGACATGTAATCCAGAAGAAGACATGGTGGGGCAGGAAGGCTGTACTCAGAGAATATTGTATTGCCAGTCAAAGTGGAAGGACATATGGGCTAGGTGCAGTACAGCCTCTCCCAGGTTTAGTCGTGTTAAATATTTTTATTCATGCCCCAGACGATAGAACAGAGAGGATATACAGATGGCAGCCAGCAGGGAGGGACTGTCAGGAGTTTGGAGGCCAGGATTAGAATTCAAAATTATCTTGGTAAACCAGTGTTTTTAAGGTCTAACAGAAAAAAAGCATGCTAATCTAGAGACAAGCTTATAGATTCTGCATCTCACCAGGAATAACCGGCTATATACTGCAGGATGCAGAACAGCTGCCTGGAGAGCAGCTCTGCCGAAAACTGTCTAGAGGCTGTAGTGGATCACAAGCTGAACAGCAACTTTGTGTTGTTGCAGAAGAGGGAAGCCCCAGACTGGCAATGCACAAGCAGAATTACACCCTGTGAGATACACAATCAATTTTCAGCTCTACAAAGTGACTGGGAATATCTGTGTGCGCTCTGGGGCACTGTTCTCCAAGAAAGATGTGGTTGAGTTGCACTACATCAAGAGAACAGCAAAAGGTCTCATTAGAAACCTAGAAACACAATGCAGAAGAAGACTAAAATAATAGGGTTGCTTGAGAAGAGAGGCCTTTCTGCCATGGCACATAGGATGACAAGAGACAGGCACAGATTAAAGAAAGGAATACTGAGGTTAGAGATCAGGAAACACTTTTCTAATGCTAAAGGGGGGTCACACAGGAACAAACTGAACCATGGCATGTCCACCACTGTAGGCTTTTGAAAGGTTTGTGGGAGTATCTGAGATGTGGCTGAGCCCAGCTGACAGCAGAGGGATGGTGCCCCCAGCCTATAGATGGAGTCAGATGGCTACATCCCAGTTCGCTTCCCCAGGGGACACTCAAACAACAGTTTCTGAATCTCAAAATTGCCTCTCAGCAATTACCTCAGAGCAGGAGAATTCTGCAGTAGAAGGACCCAAAACACAAGCCTTTCTTAGAGTCTCTCATGGTGTACCATCTCTTTCAACTTACTGGTTCCTGGGAGTCCCTTCCTTTAACACCCAGCTCCCCCTCTTTATGATCCAGGGAGCTAGGGTCAGTGCTAGAGGGTCTGAGGATCTGCACAGGGACATTGCAAGTCTGGGAGGCATATTCAATGGCCTGGTGTGTCAAGCTGCTGCCATAATCACTAGGCTAAGCTCATTTCATTAGGAATGAGGTGAAATAAGTCTTACTTGGTAAAAATGTTTCCCCCAAATCAACAAGTGAGTCAGAACTAGAATAAAAAAAAAAAAAGACTGGCGAGATCTCTCTGCTAACCCCATACATTGTGGCCCCTATTACAATGCATATACTGGACAAATAAAGTCTCTGGGGACCTATATTCTCTAAGAAACAAATAAGCTTTGGGTCAAAAGTGGTTAAAAGCAGGCTTAGGGTACAGATCTAACAACCACCTCAAAAAAAACCAAGCAAAAGACAAATTTGTGATTTCAGAAGGATTTTTTCTTCTATTTCGAAGCAAAACAGTGTTTTAACATCCATTTTCAGCCAATAATGTTAGTGTATGCTAGCAACTATAAATGTTTATGTCACTCAAAAAAAAATCCACATTAAAAAAATTGCAGACAATTGGTGGGTTAGTGTCTTGGGGGATTTAAAATACATGGTGTGCAACCCAGTTATCAAAATTCATAAAGGAACGACTGTGCTGTAAGACTCTTCAAGGAAGGTACAATACATTCTGCTCACACTCAAGAGCAGAAGTGTGGCACAGCCAGCTCTGTTTTTAAATGCCCACCATTCTGGTTTGCTCCGTCCATCAGTCAGTCAGCTCCCAGATAAAGTTTCTTGCAGCATTCATTTCTGGGCTTTAATGCTCTTAAGAACCAATGAACTGTTGATTATGAGGGTGCCTCAGACTGTCAGAGGGTTTCTTTTACCCTTGTTACATGGCTTAGATGTCGGGGGGGGGGGAGGGGGGAAATAAGCAGACAAGAACAAACTGAGGAAACATCTAAAGACCATGAAAGGGCATATTTTCAACACAGACTCCGACACGGCCCTTTTGCAGAACTTGCAGGCATGTCTATTTGCATTTGGCAAGCGGGTAAATGAACAGAGAGATGACATTTTATACAGGCATTTGCAGTTACTTCTTTGTTGTGCACAAAGAAGTTGCACAACCATGCAATTTTCTAAGCACAAAATGGATGCAACTGCAAATTCTTCAGGTGCACTTAAAAATGCTGTTAAAAACCTGCATATGACTCTTTCAACATGGAATTCACTGTTCTCACTTCCACTTCTTCCTTACCTCACATCTTTAGCCAGAAACATTAAAAATACACAGAGCTCATAGAGAAGCAGCAGCCTCAGCTCTGAATCTCCGTGTTTTTCTGTGTTTGAATAAAACGTTTAATGTTACTTGAGCTGGCGAGAAAGGTGGGGGGTTGTGTGTGTCTTAGTAGAAATTAATGTTTTGGTTGGCTGGACAAGCTCAGGAAATTTCTGTAGTGAGCATGATGAGAGAGGATGTTTGGCAAGATGTTTTCCAACAGCTGGTACAGGTGAAGGATTAGAGGGAAAAAAATGCTTAAGAGCCTTTTCCCTGATTTTCTACTTTGTACCCCTCTTAGACATACAAGCAATTTTAGAGTCTAATCCAAATCTCCCTGAAATCCATGGGTCTCTTTCCACTGGCTCAATAAGACTTGAAACAGGCGCTCCAAATGTTGTGTTGGTTATTAAAAACATTTTGACATTGCTCCCCGCCCTCTTAAACACAACTATTTTGGGAAGAAGGAGCGGATACTGGCCTCTCTATGCAGCCTGGGCTCAGAGAAACCACCCAGGTGACTCCGCCCATGGTAAGACCAAATGATGTGACAGGGTCCCAACATGGCAGGTGATGGGGTGAAGTGTCCCACTGGTTCCCCCTTTCCTGCATGGGTGGGGAATGGAGGAAGAAAGGCCACAAAGGGCACAGACCTTCAAACTGCCTAATGGCAAAGGTGGTATAGAGAGGGATACACCTGGCAACTTGCTTGGACGTAGTGTGATGTGCTTTGTGGGACATAAAGGATGGGGAAGGTCCTTAGCTGGTGCCTTTGCCTAAGGCTCCTTGCTAAAGGCTGCATGATGCAGTGAGAGAGCAGGATCAGGCTTTAAAACTCAGCATCATTTGTTATACAGAGATTTTCCAGTGATTGTCTTCATCCCGTTCCCTCAGCAATACAGCTCTGCTACACCATAAACACTTCAGAATATCCCTGATGTATTTGCTATTTGTAATATATAAAGACTTCTGCAAAGTGAGCATTTACTGACTCCAGAATTGCTTTTGTTTAGTTCATTATGAAGGTCAGAATTATTATAAATCTACACAAATTGAAACAGCCTTTTGGCATGGCTCTGACGTTTGAACCAAGTTAATAAAAACAATGATATACAGTATTCGGGTATCATTTAATCTTAGGAATCCATAGTGAGCACAAAGACCAAAATAAACTCTTGCAACACACATGTTTATTCACATATTAAGATTCTCTGAGACTGTTCTACATTACTGACTTTCTTATGCTTGGAAAATAAGAAGGCTTTTTCATATTCATGCTCAGTGAGTGAAAACACATCACTCAGGAGACCATCTGCTTCTCTCTGGAGCGCGGATCTTGACCTTAACACATTGGGCTGCATACAATCTCTGAGGGGAAAAGATGTATTTGGGTGCTTCAGTGCAATCTTAAGAGCATGGATAATTCAGCCAGCATTCAGGGGATTCGGTGTTAGTTCAGCTGCTACAGCAGTCAAAATTACGGGAAACGATTCAAGTTTTCACCTATCTGCCTCGGTACAAATATTCTGCCACATTCCATTTGCCATTTTACCCCGACTCGTTTATACAGGGCCAAACACGGATCCCCAAGAAACAGATGAGAGTTTTGCCACCGACTTCCCTGGGATCAGGATTTAGCCTGCAGCAAGGAAAAGAAAAAAAAAGAAGAAAACTAGAGGCAGCAAGTCCATCTGGAGAGTGGCAAGCTGCCCACCACCTCAGTGCCCGCAGTCGGCACAGCCCAAACAAAGGCAGGCAAGGGGAGAGGTGTGGTTTGGGCACGCACCGCTTTAACACCCCAGTGGCTCCCCAGGCTCCTGGGGGGATGCAGTGCCTCCTCGGGTAGCCTCTCTGGAGGGAGCCGCTTTCTCTTCAGTCAGTTTAAATGGAGAGCTGGAAGAGGCAACCCCGCAAGAAGTGCTACCAGCTCCGAGGGGCTGCAGGATTAAAGCTGAAAAAGAGTGGCTGGGTCAGGGGGAGGAAGGAGCCGCCTTTAGCACATCTCGCAGCTCGAAGTGTCAAGGTGCCTTGGCTTGCGGGGCTGTGCAAGGAGGGGGAGCCCAAACTCCTTTAACATTTTCAAAAGCCATATTTCTTCCCAGGGCTGAGTCCTGAAGGGACTTTTGAAACAGGTCTCTGACAGGTACCTCCCTGCTGAGAACATACCCTCTTCTCCCTGGGCTGTTAAGACAACTGCAAAGCGGGAGGGACTGGATGCAATGGGAAGAAGAAAGGTGCCATACTAGGGCGCTTCCCTGGAGGTTTAAAGGCATAAAGACCACAATGCACAACACAAGCCCTAGTGCCTTGCCGCAAGTTAATTCCTGACTCAGGGTTCAAAAGCTGAGGCTGAACCAAAGCAGGGTTATCCTAGATGGGATGACTCCAGCACAGGTACATACACTGTAGGTAGCCTGGGTAATAGCAGGAGGAGGAGAGGCAGTAGCATCAGCTATAGAAACCCTCCAGGGACTTGAAGTATTCAGGTAGCAGTTCCCTGCTGCCACACCTTCACTGTGTGGTTACCTGCATCAGAGTAAAATTACCTTGAGCAACTTGCACTTTTTGGGGGGCAAAATTATCGCTCCTGACTGCCGTGCCAGCATTGCTTCAGGTCTAGGCTGTCATTGGACTAACTGTCTCAGAGTCAAGATACAGCCCACCTGCCTTGAAACCACTTCTTTGAGGTCACAGCAGTTTAACATGAGCTGTGCAGGTGGTGCAATACAGGACTAGAAGGGCTTTATGGATTGGAGAACATGGAAGAGAAAACTGGTCATTTTAGCCTAACTCAGGGTAAGGGACCCACTACAAAAACTAGGTGAATGCAGCTACCAATGTCAGTGAGAAAACTGCTTGTCCTGGTTTCGGCTGGGATAGAGTTAATTTCTTCCTAGTAGCTGGTACAGTGCTGTGTTTTGGATTTAGGATGAGAATAATGTTGATAACACACTGATGTTTTAGCTGTTGCTAAGTAGTGCTCACACTAGTCAAGGACTTTTCAGCTTCCCATGCTCTACTGACTGAGAAGGCTGGAGGTGCACAAGAAGCTGGGAGGGGGCACAGCCAGGACAGCTGACCCAAACTGGCCAAAGGGACATTCCATACCATGTGACATCATGCTCAGTATATAAACTGGGGGGAACTGGGCAGGGGGTGGTGACCGCTGCTCGGGGACTGGCTGGGCATCGGTCGTCGGGTGGTGAGCAATTGCATTGTGCATCACTTATTTTGTATATTCTTTTATCATTATTATTATTATTATTTTCCCTTCCTTTTCTGTCCTATTAAACTGTCTTTATCTCAACCCATGAATTTTACTTTTTTTTTCCCGACTCTCTCCCCGATCCCGCTGGGGGGGCAGGTGCGTGAGCGAACGGCTGTATGGTGTTTAGCTGCCTGCCGGGTTAAACCACAGCACTGCTCATAGCAACTACTTGCTTGTACCAAGAAGAAAATTAAAGGTAGTAAATCCACCAGGTGGTGGGTTTTGTTCCTTGTATATGTGCTCAAGCCAAACTTGACACTTGCCCCTAGTGTCATGAAAAGTCCCATAGTGAGCTACATGTACTGAGGAGCATGATCAAATCCCATATATGAATGAAATGACCGCACTTTCTAAGTGGCACAAGGGAAATGATAGCAGAAAAAGGCACCCCTCTCCAAGTCTCAAAAAGGAAGTAACAGATGCACAGAGTGAATGTTTTCTTGTACGAGCATTCACAGTGGCACCTGGGGATCTAAAGGAGAAGCACCTCCAGGGAGATAACCTTAAAGATATTGATTCAAGACACAAAAATAACTTCCAGTCTATGAGAAGCCAAAAGGGAGCAAAGCATTACCTGGTAATAGTTACAGTGAAAGACAGCTTTCTCATGATGAGAAACCAAAGGAAACAGCTGAGCTGCAATGACAAACACACAGTCTTTGGGGAATAAAAAATATAGACTGGAATATCAACCAACCAAGAAGTCTGAGACGCTGGAAAACTCATGTGTGAAAGAGATGGGGGAGGCTGGTGTCCCAGTGGGAGACCACTAGAAATATTGTCAAGAGAGCTGCAAGGCAGTAGAGCAAGACTTGGAAGAAATCCAGGTATAAAGAACAAGGGATGGCTTGATAAAGACCCTGGAAAGTCTTAGAAAATCAACATGCAGCAAGGGTCACGTGCTGCTAGACTCACAAGATGATATTTGTGGAGTAGAGGTGACAGAGCAGGAGAGTGCTCCTAAGAGCATCTGACCAAGCGGATGGCATGGAGGGTGTCAGCCACAAGGAGCTCAGACATGTGGAAAAAATGGAGCCCTCTGAATTTCAAAGCATATCCTTGTAGGAAAGAGGAGTGACATGGGAAGGGGCTCTGCGTCTGCTAAATACCAGTACACAACTTGCCACCCCCATACTTGTAGCCCAGGGCCTGAGGTGCTGCAGGAGATGCCCACGCAGTTGCTCAGCTGTGAGCACAGTAGCAGCCATAGCAGGACAGAGCACTTTGCTGTCATCCCCAAAGGGACAGTGACAAAGGAGAAAGATTGATGACATCTTTCCAGCCCACGGAGGAGTTCTGAGCCAACTCCCAAAGCCATCCCAGTGGTAATCAGACTTGGGGCTCAGGAAGGGTCCAGAGCCAGGTTTTGATAATGTCCTGTTCCTGCCACGTTATTAAAAACAGGAGGGAATAAATTCAGTCAAAGGCTTTGTGAACTAGTTTTGTTGATTCAGTGGCTTGAAATGATTCCAGGGGAATGGCAGGTCGCATGCCTGAATGTGCACAGGAGGGACCGAGCGGAGGCAGAAGTGGCTGGGATGTCTCCTTTCTCCAGTGCAGCCTGCAGAGGCAAAGCCTGTCCATCCGGAGACACCCTTTACCGAGAAGACAGTAGCAGAGTATCCATGTTAAATCAGAGGGCCAAATCTTGGCAAGGGTGGCCTGCTCATCAAAATGCTCTGTATGATGTTACGTGGGTGCGTTAAGACTTTCAGCACTTAACTCAGGAACAGAACAGGGAATAAATATCCAGGGGCACAAGGGTGTAGCTGGGGAGTGGAACTGACCCAAATTTTCTTGTTATTATTGTTGTTATTGTTTTTCTATTAATTCTTATTACAGCACACGAAGGGTCTGGTCTCGTCCCAACAGCGAAGCTGGCCTCTTTTGAAAACCCAGTCCCTCATGGCTGTCAGGATTGGAAAGCTGTTGCATGGGCTAAAATTTGTGTTTTGAAATTACAGGTTTGGAAAATTTTAGAGATGAAATGAGCCAGAGCCAGCAGAGTGTGGGGAGGAGAGAGGGGAAGGAGTTAAAAAAGTTACAGAAGTGTAGATATCAAACTGAGGAAAGTTAACTATTTATCGCAACTCACATTTGATAAAATGCAGAAAGTATTCTGGTTTGGTTTCTGATTTCATTTCCCATTTGAAGTTGAACCGAACTACTAAAAATGTGCTTTTACTGCAGGAGGTAGGTCGAAGTGTGCAAAGGAATGCAAGAAAGAAATACCCTTCAGATTATAAATACTGGCGGCATCGGTCATTAGCTGTAGTGAGGTCTTCACACTGCCTAGTTTGTAAATTAATTCAGAACAGATTTTGAACTTGAAAAGCAGGACGTGCTCTATTCTAAAATGAGACACAGAAACATTGAAGAAAATGACAAGATTAAAATGATCTGTAGACGGCTCCCTGTGGCCAGACCAATAAGAACATTCAGCATAGAATTAGCTTAAAATTAGCTCTAGTTTTCATTCAGAGCTGGCATGGTTCAGAGTCATTAGCCACTATGCTCTGTGTCAGCTGCTGCAGGACCTGCTGAAACCTGGGTCTGGCATTTCAGCTGCCTGGCCTGCCAAGCCTCTTTCTACAGAACAGGGCAGTTTTGCAAGAAGCCTTTGCAAAATATTTTAATAATGAAAACTTTAAAAATACACAGCTGTTTTGCAAAACCCTCGTAACAAAGACCCCTTTGAGATCAGCTCCACACAGGCTCCATAGTGGATGTGCTACCATCAGTACTCTCAACAGAGACATTATGGAGCCTGGCGTTCCCTCCATGCCTCTTTCACCCCCTGGGTTCCCTGCCTGGACCTTGTTCCTTTCAGGCGCTGCTGCCTGCTCAAATCCCTACTTCAGCCCCTTTATCTGGGTGCCAGCAACTGCTTCCAGAAGTTAGGCGCATTTGCCCCTTGGGGCGACCTCCTCAGAGGGCTACTTGTCCTGCCTTGCTGCTGCTGTGGCTCAGACAGGACATGCTGGGGCATCATTTGGGGTAAAATTCAGCTCTCAGCTGAACTGGGTAATGCTGAGGAAAAGAAGTCCCTGGGACTTACAAACACCTGGGCACCATTTAACTGCCAGATCAGCATCTGAGCCCCGGCTGTTTTAATTCAGCCTTTCTGCACATGGACCATGGGAGCATGGTACAGGGTGCTGCTGTGCCTGAGACCTGCGTATTGGAGGTTGGTATCAAGCTGGATTCCTCGATCATTGTTACCAACAAATGTTTAGTGGAATCCATTTTCCAGAGTGAGTCTCTGGTCTCGTCCCAACAGCGAAGCTGGCCTCTTTTGAAAACCCAGTCCCTCATGGCTGTCAGGATTGGAAAGCTGTTGCATGGGCTAAAATTTGTGTTTTGAAATTACAGGTTTGGAAAATTTTAGAGATGAAATGAGCCAGAGCCAGCAGAGTGTGGGGAGGAGAGAGGGGAAGGAGTTAAAAAAGTTAAAGAAGGAGTTAAAAAAGTTACAGAAGTGTAGATATCAAACTGAGGAAAGTTAACTATTTATCGCAACTCACATTTGCGATATTTTTTTATTGGGATTTGAATAGTTGCAGTGAGTTCATTGCTGTAAATAGGGTAGTGCCTGACTAGGAAATCTATTTATGGTGCTTTTATTACTGCAGAGAACATGGGGATTCAGCTTTTCAGTGTTACAAGTATTTCCCTTAAGTGGTCATTAGAAGAAATAACTCCTAGATTCACAAGCGCTGGTATCTGTACGTAAGCTGTGTTTCCAGTAAGTTTTAATGACAAAAGAGAGAAAGCTGGCCAAGGCAGCATGATGATGGCTTTCACTCTCCTCCTAGGGAAGCCATGAGGAATTTCCCATCAGTCTGAGCAGGAGCTGGCTGCTCATGTCCTATGCTGCTGTACCTCCTCACCTTAGCATCACAGGTGGGTGAGGTGGGAATCACAAACCTGTCAGGAAGGAGTCAGGTGGGGAGGAACCACCCTCTCCCCAACATGCACAGGATAAAACTCTTGTTTTGCTCTTCTGTGGTGCTTCTTCTGAGATAATAAGGGTCCTGAACATGAGCAAGGTGAGAACAAAGTGTAGTTATACTTGGTTAAACTAAAACCCTGTCTAGCTTAGTATCCCATCTCTGAAAGTGGCCAAAGGCACTCCTCAGGGGAAAGAACAGAGCAAGCATGTACAATCCTCCCCTGAAACGCCCTGCCAGACTCAGCAGTCTGCGTCCCAGGAACTCCTGGTGGCCCCCAGCCAGGAGACTGGTGGAGATTGTGTCACTGAGCATTGTGGTAGGTGCTGGCTTGAGGAGCTGCTGGACGAGGCTTCCAGGTGGGCTACACCAAGCCATGTGCTGCTGAGCTGAGAGCAGAGTGGGTGTTTTGTCAGGTTTCACTTCACTCATAACCCCTTTCATTTCCAGTGCTTGAAGCTGTCACTCTGAGCATTGACCTGATCCCTGGGCAAGGGAGATGTTGCTTTGTTCAAAGCATGAAGGCTGGCTACAGCTCAGCTGGGTGGCCACAGCTGAAATGGGTAACTTGAGCACATTGCGGCATCCAGCAATCAGCCTGAACGGAGTGCATGGGGACCTGGGTGGGACCTGCACCCACGAGGTTGCTCTGGGCGTTGAGAGAACGCCCAACCCACCAGGACACCCAGGCCAGCAGGGCTGGGGTGACTAAAAGCCAGCACTTTGGAGGACTTTATGTCTCACAAGCACCAGTTCAAAGCCAACTTGCCAGGAGTCGGCAGTGGTAGCAATTTGCCCACGGCTCCTGGTTGTTTCACGGACAAAAGACTGGAAAAGGCTCAGTTTCATCTGATCCACCTCACTCCCAGGGCAATAAGGAGGATATGACTCCTGGCAGATGTTATTCTCACCTGCTCTTGAAGGCGAGCAGAGGACAGAGCCACAGCCTCCCTAAGCAGGCTGTGTTTCATCACCCTTATAGCTGGGAAGTTGCTTTGTAACATGGAACCCAAATCTTCCTTGCTGCAAATTAAGCTAAATTCCTGTTGACCTTTTCCTAACAGCCACAGGGAACAATTTTAATCACTGTTCTCCTTGTTACAGCCTTTGCATTCTGGAAAATGTATCACATCCCCCTTCGTCTCTTCTTCTCCAGAAAAACAAACCCCATTCTCTCAACCTTTCCTTGTAGGTTATGTTTTCTAAACCTCTTCTTGCTGCCTTTTGGGTTCCCATCAGGGTGTCTGCTTATTAACATAGAACCTTCATTTCACAAGAGTTGCTGCGTTACTTGGCACAGCAGAAAATAATAGCAAACTCTATACTGCCACTAGAAAATCCACGATAAGATCAGAGAGTGAAGGGATAGGGTGGATCTCAAGAGATCATCCAGTCTGTTTCCTTGCACTGGGGCAAGTTCAAGTGAATCAAGACAATCCCTTAAGATTTGTCTGGTCAATGGTGGCAACTTTCAGTGGTGGCACGTCTCCAGTTTCCTGGCAGCCTACCGCATGGTTTTTACTATCTTTGTATGAGTTTGTTGTATGTTGATACAACCGTGAGGATTAATCACATTAAAAACATACATGGATATTTTTAAAGAATATTTAAAAATCACGTATGGCTATTGAGCTCCAAATCAGAAAATATTCACGGGGAACAGAAGCATAACAAGGACAGATTTACCAGCTGTGAAGGTGGAGACTTTTTTCTTTTTTTTTTTTTTTCCCTATTCCTGTAATTTACTACTCCTTTCTTTTCTCTTTCAAGCATTCAACTACAGTAAATGCAGGAAATAAAGATGAGATGGATAGACAACATCTTTAAAGACCCGGCTTTTACACACAAACCTTGATACATAATTTGCACTTTACTTGGCACTTCCTTGGCAGGATTTCAGCCATAGAGCAATTTTTCATGCTGGAGGTGGCAAAACGGCAAGGTTTCCTGGCAAAGGGCAAACTAATTCTTCCCATCCTCCCCTCTCATTTGGTTCAAGGCTGATTTCATCCAAAACCAGATGAAAAAAAAAAAAGCTCTTCTTCTTGTCAATTCACTGCCACAGATACATTGGCAGGACTGTCGTTTTTTTATATATAATAATACTGACATATATATATATATATATATATAAAAAAAAAATACTGGCAAATACTGAATATTTTCCAGGGTTTCCCTGGGCCTGGAGCCCATGGGGGGTTTCTGCAGGCTGCAGGGACAGAAGACCTTTTGAAGGTCCCAACAGGAGCTAGCTGGAATTTTCACACAGGCACAAAACATTCCCTCGAAGCCATGATTTTATACCACCATTTTCCTTTCAAGGAACCACCCTGTGCATGAGTTCATGCACGTGGACCCTCCGTCCCAGAGAGGGTCCTGTCCAAACCGCTTCTCTCTGCCCTGTATTTATGCCAGGGTCTCAGGCCAGCAGATGCCACTTGGCCCAGCGTGGAAGGGTTGTCCTACAGGCATTGGCACTGGAGTGCGGCACATAAGCCCTGAAAGCAGAGATGCCAACCACACGTGCTGGGCTGCTCCTGCTCTTGCTCAGCTATTTTGTTATTACCACTGCTCATAAACAGAAATGTTTCACGCAGCAGGATTTCCTTGCACGGATCCTGATGTCATCTCTCTCCCCTGCACAGAGGCGAGGAGTTTCTACCAGGAGAATCAATGCGGGAGCACAGAAAAAGAGGAGCGATACACTTTTGCTTTAACCAAATGGGTCTTTCAAAAGCTGAAGCTCACGAAGACCCACTTAACAACTCTTCATATAGCTCTGATAAACAAAATGTTTCCAACTGGAATTTACAAAGCTGAACATAATAATATGAAGAGGGAATAAGAGCTTCCCCTTGTCAACTGGCTACTAACAAAAGAAAAATATGAGGAGTGAATACTTAGAAAAAAGACCAACAGTGCTGTAATATAATTAAAACCATTAAAAATGCTGTACTCTGGTTTTGCTCCCTGAAGCAGTATGTTATTTTTCTTTTTTAAGCTGTCACCACATTTTGATACCATAAGGAATAAACTAAATCAAGACAAACCTCCATTTCAAAGTTGGAGGATTTGATAGAAATATTAACTTAAACTTCAGTAACTAGCAGATGATGCTCAATCAACTGCAGTCATCAACATCTCTCTTTTTATTTGTTGACAGTAGGTATTCCTCAGGTATATAAGCAGCACTGAAGTGGAAAAAAGACAAATGCAGAGATGAGGCCAAGAGAAAGCACCCACAGAAAACCTGCAATTTTAGAAACTCAGAAAGGGCCCCATTCAGCAAAGCGCTGAACCAGATCTAGAATGATCCATATCATATGTGTAACTTAAGAGTATGCAACATTGCTTTTTTTCATTTGGCAGCCTTTCTGACAGAGGTAACGCAACCTTCCTGTCCCTTGCTATCATATACCAAAGTTTTCCTGATGCCATAGAGGTGATGTAACTCTGACACGTGAGCAGAGATTCCACTTGCCAGCAAACTGCATGGGGCCACCCTTCTGTTAGAGACATGAAAGTATGAACGAAGGGGCTGCAGGACTGAGCCACCTCATGCATTTACCTCTTTTACTTTTCTTCTTGAGGAAAAATGTAGTCTACTGGCATTGAGAATGGGACTGGCGGGCAATGCACAAAGCAAGGAACATTCACAAAAGTTATTGCACATGAATGTACAGTCATAAACTTTTAAGCAATAAACCATGAAAAAAAAGGAAAAATGTATTAACTGCATTCCTGGTTAGTCAAGCAAAATTGCCAGTTATCATTTTTGAGCCTTGCAAAAAACCATATTATTTAGGAATGTCAGTCAACCTCTTCCCCACCACCTTCTAAAAACTCAAAAAGCAAATTGAGAAAGCTGACAATACGCTAATAGCAGATTTCTCACTGAACTTGTGGCACTACACAGTGACCCAGACAAGCAATACTAAACATCCCAATTGCTAGCTTCCCAAGGGTAAACAGGACTGTTACTTGCATCACTCTGCAGGGCCTCTGGGCATTGCAGAGATGGAAACTGGATGCATCAAATCCTGCACAAACTCTTCTTAAGATCTGAAGGCACAGACTTCTCCTTTCTCATCCTACACTCTCATGAAAGAGAAGATGCAAAGAAATGTTAGAAATACACTGTGGACAACTTTTTCAATGACAGGGGTTAGGGGCCATAGTATTGACACAACTGTACAGTCCAAATATATTCAGTGTATTGTTAGAAGATAGAAGAACAGTTGAAAAAATCTTCTCAGCTTGGCTAATTACCATCAGTTGGCTACATTTTGGCAGACTATGCTGCAGATTTGTGTTTCGCAGAAGAGCTTTATAGAGCTGGTGGTAGTGTGATAGGATAACAAAACAGAAATGAATATTGCTGTTCAAGGGGAATATAGTTCACAAAATGTTGTCTCTGCAACTGCTTTACCTTATGAGCCAAAAACTAATAGTTTACCATAAGCCCTTGGTATACTGTGCCCTAATATTACTCAGTTTGTTCCAGCAAATATTGGTAGAAGAGACGCATTGTTGATCCAAGGGCTGCGCACAGATTCCAGGCTGACAATATGAAGACAAGTTTCTAACTAATACAAATGATCCCTGGCACCAGCCTAGCAGGTAAACACAACACACGCACTCAGTCGGAGATTCGCAAACCTGCCCATTGAACTCCTCTGAGGCCAGATTTGTTCGCTATGTAACATTGAACCATTTCGGCTGCATACTTGTCCTTGCATGTAAGATCTGTGGAGCAAAACATCCTCCTTTGCTTTGTTGGTTTGCTACCACCCTGTTTTCAGTGACATCTGGACCTTTCAGCTGAGGGCAAGAATATTCCATCTGTAGGACAGGATCCTTTGCCTCGGCATTGCCAGTTTAAACAGGAAAAGGCCTGGCCACGGCACCCAACAGGATAGGAGATCGAATCCTGAAAGGTGCCTTCTCTGGCCCAGTGCTGGAGAGGAACCTCAGCCACTACTTTTTCCATGGGGATAAACTGCAAAACAGTGGTAGGAAAGACAAGCCCAAGGATTTTGTCTCAGGGGAAGAAGGTACTAAAGAGCGTTTGTGGTAAAAGAGTCTAGCAGAGCACTTTGTGTCTCTCCTGACCGCAGATGAAATGATGGGGCCAGATGTGTCTCATGGGCCACCGACTAGAGAAAACTGGTTGTGAACCTTCCTTGGATCAACATGAAAGGAGCCTAAGGTTACAGGGTACCAAAGCTGCCAATAGATGAGACTCTGATGTTTTTTATGAAAAAAATGGACAGAAACATTTTTAATTTCACATTAGCATGTTGTGTTGTGTTTTTGTTTTTTTTTTTCCAACTGACTCCATGATTGTTGATATTAATTAAAGTGAATGGTGGATTATTTTCTGAAGGCTATAATTTAAACCAGTAGTTGAATATAGACTTGAGTGTAACATTCTTCAGCTCAAACCACAAGGTATGCAAGCTGGGAATGAACTCTATTTTTTTCCTGTTGAAGGACAGATTAAATATTTTTTTATTAATTCTAATGCTAGCAAAGAAAATAAGATCCCCATTTTTCCTCCGATTTCTCTGTACACTTAATTGATGTATTCTACCAAGCTGTCAAGCTGCTTTTAAAACCCTTTTTTTTTCATAGAAATATTATCCTCCTTTTATTAGTTTGAGTTGATAAATGGATCAAGAGTCTTTGAGGGTATTGTGTACTGTCAATGGAATACATCTTTCAGATGCATCCACTGGAATGGAGCTGAAAAAATATATATCATGAAACACTTAATAAAAAAGATACACAGATTTGTCTTTTACAGGATCATGGGACTTGAGTCTATCTCCAGGGAGGAGTTCCAACATGAGAAAGAAAATACATAGTTCAAAAGCCCATGTTTTCAATTTGCAGCCACATGGTTTAAATTATCCCTGTATTTATTAAGGGCGCTAAATGGGCAGCACGACTTAGGGGAAAGGGTCATTCAAGTTGAGAATAGTCATGTTTAGTCCCTCAGCTAGCTGCAGGTTAATTGTACTTTAAGATGCTGAATGTTCTTTATACAGTGTGTGTTAAAATACCACATGAGACACAGCTGGAGGGTTTTTGCCATTTATTGTTGTATATTTTTTTTAACTTCTATATCTCTCCATTGTAAACAACAATAGAAAATCGTTAAACACCTAGTCTGGAGGCACAGCGATCCTATATGCCACACAAAACCTATCATATCACCATCCCTTGCACTTCAGTTTCGCATGTGTGTGCACTCTGTGTTTTGTGGTCATCTCCTGATTTCCCTGACACTCAGTGTTGTGAATTTTCAGGTAATCAGAACCACAAAGAAGTAGTGTAAGATGTCTTTTCCGCTTTATGCTGGGGCCTAGAGATAGTAGGGTTTTGGATATTGCATGTACCTGCCTATGAACTTGCTAACTCAGCATTTCAGGAGGTAAAAAAGAAAATTAACCGAAATCCAAAAAGCAGAAGTTAAAGCAAACAAAAGAGCATTTCCAAATGGACAGGCAATATGAATTTTAAAGCTTTTCCCCTAAGACATCCATTGATATCAAAACAAGCAGCTATTGATTAACAAGGCAGTTTATCCAAATGTCACTGTTCTTTTATTTTGCTGGTTCATCCACAAACAAGCCCTGGTGGGAATTTAAAATGCACTTCTTGTTCTATCTATCTGTTAGTTCACCTGGGCAATAGCCTGGATTTTGCCCATGAAATGCAAATGGATAGTTGCAAATATCCAAAAGGCCCGCTGTGTTTGATGCAAACTTGAGACATGTTGCTTCTGTTCTTCAGTCGGGCTGAAGTGAAATGCTGTGGAAACTGGGACGGCCTGGGCACTCACATCCAGCTTCAGCGTCTGAATGTTTTCAAGGAATAAAAAAAACCCCAGAACTCATAAGATTTCTGAGCATGGTCATGTCTGAAGTCACTTTTAAATTCAAATAAATATTTGTGGGAAAACTGCTTCCCCTATTCTCCTAGCGCTCATAACTTAATTATAGTAGCCGCCAGGCATCTTTAACTTTCGTGACCAGCAGATCACTCTGGGTCTCAGTGACCTTGGCAGTTGTAAAAGGGTAATATTTTCACAAGGATGAAATATTCTTGAATACATTTCTCCAATGTACTGGTGTTCACAGGCATTTCTCAGCAGATCTGACCTGAAGTGCAAACATAATTCTTCAGTTTCACCTAAAGGTTTATTGACAAACTCCAGAAAACTCAAGTTCCCCTTCCTTTTGCTGAAACTCACGCTCTGTGAGAAGGCAAAGCTGCTGGTATTCTTCCCTTGAGCCCTCCATCATCAGTGGGAGTCTGGACCAAAGGCCTGAGCCCTGGAGTCTTTGAAAATCATCCAGTGGCCACACATCTAAACAGGAAGAGGAACACGAAGGCAACGAAAAAGAGCAAGGGGGAAAACATGTAAGAACACAATCATTTGTTTTTTCAAGATATTTCAGTGTAATGTTTCATGTAAAATTGCTCCTAAAGTTCATTGCAGACATTTGTCGGCAGAGTTCAATGAAGAAACCCAGGCAGGTGGGAATTAGTGTTTTAAAAATGCCACTCTTTCACTAGTGCTTAAAGCAATAGTTGCGAAATGCAGGAATTAAATCAGCAGCTTGAGAAAGATGCAGTCACCAAAATCTCTGCATTCTTTTTTTGGTGAATAAGCTCCTACTCTACACTCAGGCAATGTCATTCTTGCCCAGTTCCTTTCAAAACATCACGTCCTGTTTTATCAAAGTAAAGAAATCTCATGTTAGAAGAGCTTGAGCTCATGATCTATAGCTCATTTTTCCACTTTGAGTCATGCAAATGCAAATCCTTATCTTTAAAACATATTGATCTGAATTGTCTATGAAATTTTCAAGGAAGCTTAAGAAGGCCAGCTATTTGCATTCTGATTATATTTGTCTCATTTCGAGAAATGATGTACAGCTTACTTTTCCAAATGCTGTATTTTGGCTAAGTTCGGATAGCCTTCCTCTGTTGAAAACTATCATGTTACTCCTTGAGGAATTGTGGTAGTATCATACAGCAAGCATATCAAGATGCAGACCTTCGAAAAAAAGATAAAGGCTTGCATTCTGGCATGGTGAAAGTTATTTTTTCGGAGAAGGGAAGAAAAACCCAAAATACTGGAAATCTAACAGAGCCAAAAAAATCTCAGAAAATGTTTTGGCTGATTTTTCAAATCTATGAGTTTGAACAGATTAAATACTGCCACATGTATTCTCCTAATCTGTGGGCTCTTATGAAATGAAACGAGAACCCCAAATCAGTTTAGCCTTTATATCTAAATGAAAGGCAGACCGATCAACAAAACACAGAAGGTCTCAACTAGCTGAAGTGGTTGTAATGTGCTTAATGGGCTTCAGAGACTTTGCACCTAAACCACAAATTAGGTCTGGTTCAATTTCATAATGTATGGAAGCCTTCACCGCTGAAGGATTCATTAGCTAATACTAGCTGATACAGAACAAAGACAGGCTTGACCTGTTGGTTTTTGCCTTATACACTAAAGATTTCTGCCCACAGTGCTGCTTTTCTTGAGAAGCGATAGACAATTTTTATTTAACCAAGGGGAAATAATTCCACTGAACCTGACTTTGAGAGTCTGGTGTAAATATTTCCAGGAGTGTTTTTACTCAAGCGGTGTCCCAACACATCCGTCTTGTTCAAAAGGGTTATCTTACTGCTATGACTAGACAACCACCATAAAAACTACTATCAGGTAACAGCTGTCCAGAAAAATTTTAATGCTCTGGGTTAGTTTGCTAGGTAGCTTTATGAATCTGAAATTGAAACTAGGAGATTTCACTAAGGGCAAGATCTGGAGTGCTAAGGGTACACTCTGCAACATCCATCTACTCAGAAAGCTTCAGTCACCTCTGGTAGGAGATAAATGTTTACCCCTTCAAACCAGGAGACTTGTCACCATGCTCAGGGCTTGCCATTGAATTCCTTGAGTCACATGCCATGAAGATTTCAGGAGGTCTGAGTCTTCCCTCGGGTTCCAGGGTAATTATAACCCCACATTTACTGTGTCAATTAAAAGCCAAAGTCATTAGTTTAACATACATGCTGTGTTACTAGCTGATGTATGTAGGTGCCCCAAATGCCATGTAAGCTCGTATTTAAGCTAGAATTGATTACCTTGACTTCCCTGCCCAAGCCTGGAGATGGGGTCAAACTGGCCCCAAGTTTTGTAAAGGTATACACCCTCTGGATGATAAGAAAGCAGTCACATGTACAAGAATAAGACTAATATTTTTTAATACAGAAAGAATCTTCTATTCCTCTTCCTTTCTCTTTAGGTGTGTGATTGACAACAGTGTATCTCATTCTACCATGCTGGATTGCAGCATTTTTGAGCAAAATAGGTAAATATGCAAGGTGTCAAAGTTCAACATTTTGTGGGCTACACAGTCTAGTTCCTGCAATGGTCCTGAGAATAGGGGGTGAGCAGGAGGAATGGAAGAGGTATCCCAAGTATGGAGGTATCCAACACAGACCCAGCACAACCAAGAACAGATCATTCTTTTTTCTGCCAGCAGCTACATTAGGGATGGATTTGCTGATTTTAAAAGACTCCAAGCAGCAGCGTGTTTGCTGTCTTGTCCAATATTTTAGTCCCATGTTTAATTACCTTCACTATGGAGAAAACGTAGAAAGTATGCTAAAGGGATATTACAGATTTAAGAAATCACGGTTAATAATGTTGTTCCTTTGCTATACTGGATCTTATTTTAAAATTCATTCTTCATTCATTTTGTTTCTCTCTCTGTTTCTGTAGGTTTAAACAACACAACAATCAGTTTAACCACTGACTTGGAATAATTTAGGCTGGATCGCTGAATGTCATCTAGCCCAACCTGCTCAAAACAGGTCCAACTGGATCAGGTTGCTCAGTGCAGTCGGGCTTTGAACACCTCCAAGAACAGAGATGCCACAACCTCTCAGGGCAACCTGTGCCAATATTTTACCACCTTTCTGAGAAAAATCTTTCCTGATACCCATCAGAACTTCCTCCATTGCAACTTCTGTCTGCTGCCTCTTATCCTATCAATGTGCACCTCTGAGAGGAGTATAACACTGTCTTCTCTATCTCCTCCCATTAGCTAATGAGTAGCTGGTCTAACATCGCATCTCACCTAGTTGGCTTGTGGATCCCCAGTGTCAGGAAATAGTCCTTGCCACTCTCCAGAAACTTGTTGGATTGCCTGTGCCCTGCCATGTTGCCCATTGAGGTGGTTAAAGTCACCCATGAGACGTAGGGGTTGCAACGAGCTTCTTCCGGCTCTGCCTACTTCTCACAGACCGATAAAACAAAAATGGAAAAGCCCAGTGAAACAGAAATCTCAGTTGATGGGTCTTATGATCAGTGACCAACAGGCTTAGGTTTTGTGGTTTGATTTTTTTTTTCCTTTTTTTTTTTTTTAATTGGAATATTTTAACCACAGCATTTTGCAGAACTTCTATTGTACTGTAGTCCTTTGGTTCATCTACAGATAACAAAATGACAATGAGTGTATAGCAAGACTTCAGAAGACCCTCATTCTCACAGTTATGCTAGAAATTAATGATAATGCTTCAGACAACTCTTCAGGTAATAAATTTACATCTCCATGGCATGAGCTAAGTGTTTAATTTTAGCAAATTGTTCATATCACTCTTTGTTATAGCTAATAAATTTCCTGTCCCACAACCTAGCATTTCAGATGGGCACAGATAAATATAAATAAGAAGTATTTATCAGCCTTTCTGCCTTTTTGTATCAGCATTCATGATTTTATCATATGTATCTAGCAGTCAACTTTTACCTGGCAGACAACTGTTTTTGGTGTTAACAGGCTTAAAAAAATACCTTCTCTTTTTTTAACTTCATGGGGATCAGACCTTTTTTTTGTTCTTAGTATATTCTTTAATGTTTTATTGTTTCTCTGTTTAACTAAGGCATTTGTTGTTGTTGTTGTTCTACATAACCCTTTTTTGTTGATGGAATCATGGAGTTTGGAACAACTAGCACAATATTCTTGAACAATTCCTGATTTTTCTCAGTGCCTTCCCACTTAAAATGCATATGCCTAGTAAGTTATGCCAGCAAATGTTTTAAGCTTTGGAAAAGTCCATATTAAAGTTCCAAATGTGCAGATTTTTGGTCAATGCCCCATTTCATTTGTATAAAGTAAATTTAAATTGACTGTGATCTCTGGTACCTCAGCAACTGCGCTTTTTTGGGTCTGTAACTAACACTTTCTCGTTCAGCAGACTTAAGTCCACTATCAAGTTACCTTGTACTGGATACAGGACTTCCTGTTTTGAGAAGACAACGTTATTATTTATAGAAATACTAAGGAAATTTGTTATTGGCCACAGGAGATCAGCAGCAAATGGCCCTCTGGTTGAAGTCATCCATGATAAGTTTCTTGGTTGCCTTTTGACTGTTGTTATTTCCCACATCCCTACAAATTATTAACAGATGCTTAAGGAACAGCTTCTTTTATCTCCTAGAAATTGTTGCTGGGCTATAAAAGACCCTTACCTGTAACCTGTCTTTTGCTTCAAATAACTATGAAAACTGGGCTTTCAGATTTAAGCAACCTTAAAGACATATCTGCAGGGTATGAAGAACTGCAGTACAGAGATACACACATTAGTAGAGATGCCTGGACACAGCATAACACCCACCTCTTTAATAGGATGAGGTCCAGATGCAACTAATCTCAGTAACCTGGACACTGCACAGGAGATAGTAAGTGTCAACACAACTTACTAGTTTGGGCCCAGACAAACATGGCTAAATTCCATCTGGGCACTCCCCTTCTCCCCCCAGCACACATCCAGCCAGCTCAGGAGTCTCTGCACCCACCATCACCCAACTTTCCCCACGCTACAAGCTCCAGGGTTAAAGTGGAAGAGTGAGCTCAAATATCTCTGCATCTGCCAGTGTGGTCAAGACCAAAATCTTCCCCCGGCCTTCTGTTTTTCTCCTTCCATCCTTCATCTCAGGCCTTGGCTTTCTGGAGCAGAGGCAGGGCACAGCCAAAGACTGAATCAGGAGGGAGAAAAGCTGACAGCACTGGCTGTCTCGTCTTCATTCTTCTTTTTACCATCCAGTATAGGCACTGTTTTAAATTACACAAAAATAGCCTGTAAAACTCTCATCAATCTCACTTGTTCAAATGCAGCTTTTCCACATTAATCATTTACAGTGACACGAGTAAACAATGCCACATGTGGCTGCAGCAATGGTGCTCTTCCATTATTCATTCATCCCAAGGTGCACTGGTTTTGCACTGAGTCTTAGTCCCTCGTTTCTCTCTTTAAAAAAATATGTGAAAAAGAAACCGTACAACCACCTTTTCATTTAAGACTCAAAGACAGGAATATTCAGGGAGCAGTAGATTGCAGACTGCTCCTGCCAAGGAAAGGGAAGTGTCACGTTTCAGCCTCCCTGCACTCATCCTTGCTTTCTCTTTCTGCTCATAAAGATACCTGAACTAGCTCTAGACACTCCTGCTCAAACATTGGGAAAAAAGGCAGCTTCCTTAGCACAGTGTGCCACAAAATCTAACTTAACGTGCCTCTGAGCAGTTGTACAACTATACTTCTTGCTAGTCTGCAAACCAGCTTGTTGTCTGCATCCAAAGTCTTTTTTTTTTCAGCCAGTGTAACTTTTTGGGATAAGAGAGGGGAGCATCCAAGAAGTTGTTCAAGAAAACCTACTTCCCACCTTACACTTAGTAAGTTATGCTAAAAAGTCCTGGGCAGGTTTTAACTGTCTGTTCACGGCATTGTGTTGTGCCATTTAGATACACTTTATACTATTTTTTTATTTTCAAAATATATTTCAGAGTAGAAAGAGCTTCAAAAGTGGGAGGCTGAATTTCAAACCCACAAGCATTCAGATCCTGGGGTGTAGTTTGGACTCCATCCCCACAAAAACCAGTATAAAGACACTCCCCATCACTGCCAGCTCTCCTGATTTATCCAGCGTTTCACAAATGTAAAGCTGGTATTAGAGTCCCAGCTTGGAACGAAGAGACTGAACACAAACCTCAACTTTCATTCCTGCAGGAGAAGTTTCCATCCCTCCTGTTTGCAGAGGAAAGTTTGAAAACATGACCTGACTGCACTCGAGCAGGCTGCTGGGGAGGGAGGGGGAGCTGACTCATGATTTTTGCTACCCGGGGATCGCAGTGCTGGGACACTGGCCAGGCGGGAGCAGAATTTGAGATTTTGGAGCCTCATTCATTATTACGACTGTGCTGTTGCTCTGGAAGATGCCACTCTTTGCTGGAATGGAGGCCAAAGCAAAATGTTTTGGTTTTGAGGAGAGGTATCAGTCAGGTGTCCTCCTTCCTCCTGAACAAACTTACCTTGGAGAAGGCTGCGTTCAGTGCAACACATACAGGAGATCCCCAGTGCCTCGTTCCTCCTGGTAAATGGCGTTAAGCAATATTCCACCAATACATTTGCTCATGTGTCAGCCCGTTCAGAGGGATGCCTGGCTCCTTCTGCCCAGCCCGTTCAGCACGGTCCCCCTCCTAAGGCATGGATGCTGACTGTGGTAGCCTCAGTGCCATCATTGCTCACAAACTTCCTCCATCAATGGCCCCTAGCAAAAAAACTCAAATGGCCCCATCCATCTGTGTTCATTGCCTTTCCACAGAGCTCAACGTCCTGACAAAGCTCATGTGAAAAAAAAAAATTACTGCCCTGGTTTTATAAGAACCTCCTAATTAAGGGCATAAAAGCATTCAAAATGTGATACTAGAGGGACAGTTAGTGTGATGGTATGTGGCAATGAAGTATACCGGAATAGCGACAGATCCACTCTACCCTCATGACTGGGAAAGAAAAAGTAGAGAGAGAGGGAAAGTGGTGTCAGCTTTGTTTCAGATTATGAAGAAAAGCAAAAAAAAAAAAAGAGGCCAACACAAAAGACGGGATTTCCAGTAGGATTCATTGCTGTCTCAACTCCACTCCTGCTGAAGCTAATAAGAACTTCATTGCCGATCTTAACACATACAGAATTAGGCCAATGGAGAACACCTCTAGAAGTCCCAACCACCAAGCATATTTTGGCTGTTTACATATTAAAACCAGCAGTAACATAATCTCAGATTAAGAAAAAACCTGGCTAGCTGGAAAAAAACCCAAAACCTACATTTAAACTGTGTATTCTGTGATTGCAAGAGAAAGATGTTAGCAGGAATGGGTGAGCAGCAAGAAGCGATGCAAGAGGACTAGCTGAGACAGACCATTTTGCTAGAGTTTCAGCTGAACAAAGCATGCAGGTCTACACTACTCCTTCAAAGCACGCAGTAACCTGAGTACTGGCTACGTGCTGGGTGCTGAAGTGCTTGCTAAGGGATCGGGACTAGTTTTGACGAGCAGGGGTGCTGTACATGCCCAGGATCTGGATTTCTCTTCACAAATTCCATACAGCTAAGCAGCTATCTGGAAATCTGCTTAGGATGAGAAACAGAAGGAAGTGAGGAAGGGCGGGAAGGAGAGAAGTAATTTGTATGTGTGTGTGTGTGCTGGGGTTTTTTTACAAGATTGCATTATTTTTCTGGCATTTCATTTCTCGCTGTTGTCCTGAGTTTTGGGTGTGGTGGGCTCTGAGCTTTGCCCTGTGTGCCTTTAGGAACAATATTCTCCGGGCAAAATTGCTTTTTCCATTTCATTGCGGCATTGTGGTTATGTATTTATTTCATAAGGAGAGTGGGTTATTTGGCAATTTAGGTTCATATTGTGGGTGTGGTCCCTGTAGATAGTTTTCTTCTGGATTAAATCTTTGCAAACTGTTATTTCTCTGGTAGTACACCAGTGAGCAGCACACCATTCTCCTGGGCAGGATTTTATTTTATCTCCCATTTTGTCAGCAAATCACCTATTTCATCTGAGTCACCACCTACGCTTCATTGGGACAGTCCTGGGCCCTTCTCAGGACAAGTGGCTTGGCTACCACCATAACCCACCCAAAGCAGCAGCACAGAGCCTTGCACAGGCTAATTTCCCCATCCATTGGCACACTGCTAGACCACTTCCAGTACCACAGTACTCTGGCCAAAACTAGTCCAGGTATCTCCCTCAGCAGAGCACTTGACTGTGGAGCATAAACCTACCTACCCCAAAGGGTCTCTTATAGCTCTGGAGTAATAAAGCAGCGAAGAGGAAGGGACACAGAAGCTGGCAATGGAAAGCCGTAGCAGATGCCGCACAAAGCATTTTCTTATGCCTCATGGTCCCACAAGGAGCAAAGAAACGTCACTTCTGTTCAATCACAGAAGCAGGCATGAGAAGGGGAGTATCCACACCTCCTATGGCCGGTGTTTATGTTGGGAAGGGAGTCTCCCTTTTTACACAGTGTGTTCTCTCACTTTCCAGAGTGCGAATAAATGCTGGAGCATGTTTTCCCTCAGCTGACTATGGATATGAAGCTAAGGAGAATAGCCTCTTAATTTAGGTACTTCAGGTATGTGCCTGACATGCAGTGATGTGAATGTATCTTTTAGATCAAGCACTGATGAATGATATCAGAATATGAATCCCTTTGCTATCCCAAAACACACCTCCTGCAAGGAAGCACTAGGCAAGCGCCCCAAGGTTTGCACTGGTACCCTGTCTGTTAAACATGTCCTGATCATGTAACGGGAAATGCAATTCCTAGCCAGTGGATCAGGTCACACCTTGGTGAACCAACTCCTTAGGCCCAAACACCTGACAAATCTACCAAACTGACCTGTTTCCCATTAAACTGGGAGGGGGTAAGGGGTGTCACTGGCCGTACCCCGGGCAGACATCCCACCTGGCAGCAGGGGATGTGCCTCCAGCACCAGGAACGCGACTTGAGACAAAGCTTTGCCTCCGGCTACAACAGGAACAGCAACTGTTGTGGAGCCATTACTACAGAGAGGCAGTAAAATCACACATATCACACTGTGGTATTACAGGCACAAATTAAATCTGGGCTGAGGCCCTTTTAAAAAAAAAAAATGACCCATTAGGTTTAATTTAGAATCTCTTTCCTTGCAACTACAGAGCAGATTGACAAAACAGACTTTTTAAATCACCTATGAAACTTCACTCAATGACAGGATACCAAAAAGACTCTTTTGTGTTAAAGTGTTAATTATTAAAACATGACCGAACGGTTATTTCAATTTACAGCATTGCCATTAGAAGGAAGGCTGGAAACAATGCGCACATTAAAAGGCTATATTATATGTTCTGTTACTTGGAGAGTCTCTGAAGTGAGAAAAGACAAGTTGCGGAGCCAAGAAATTCTCCACTGGAATGGTGTTAGCTCTGCTTTTCTCTCAGTACAATCTCATTTATCTGAAATGCTACAGGAAGCAAAAATTATTTGGCCAACAAGAGATTCAAATCATTGAAAGAAATCCTGGGGAAGCGATTCAGCCAAACATTTGAACAGGAAGGACGCTTCGGATGAAAATATCAATCGCTCAGGTAAGTGGCAGTTCATTATGCTTAATCGTTAGTTTGTGGCTGCATTACTTGTTCTTGCAGTTTCCCATTCAATGATCATTTGGATGATTTATAAAAGATACAGCAATTTACAGCAGGTTTCCAAAACATTCAAGAACAGACTGACATGAACTTAGTTGTAACTTCCAACATTTCTCCTCCAAAGTGTCTGTTCATCTGTCCTGCCCACGAGACAAGGAAGGGTGTCAGGCTGGAAAAGCCACTTCGCTGAATTAGGGGGTCCACTGCGCAGTGAGTCAAAAAAGCAAGATATCAAGGTTGCGATTCAGTGATTTATTTCAAAGCACCTAAACACCAAACTGAGATCTGGGTTCATTTTGTGGCAGCATAAATCCAGCAAATGGAGACAATCTAATGGGTATTTCTGTATTGGGTTGAGCTAAACATATGAAGTATTTTTTCCCAAAGAAATAGCAACCCATACACAAAATAGTGAAACAAGCTTAGTAACAGTTTGCATAATTATCAATTATTCATAACACCAAAAAAATGAAACACACCAGACCTTCCGAAAGCCCAAATCACATCAGCTCTGTTGAACTCTGAGATTTGTGTCATTTACCCTCAGCTGGGGATCTGTCTTGGTATGTACACATATTTCACAATTTATTTTTTTTCCCAGACCTATTTTTTTGCTCACACCTATTATGTACAGCAACAACACAGACTCTGAAGCTCTCCTCATAGCTGTGTAGAAGTGTTTAGGCCAGTGACAGCAAACTGGTGTGAAGCAAGAGCAGAACTGGATCCCGTGACTTGCTGTGGGGTTTTTTCCTTCAGTCCCATTCTTTATTTAATTTACAACCTCCAGTTCTGTTCATCTTCCTCCATTCCCAAGTCCTTAGTAATAACCCTATTTCCTTAGCTCTTTTCCCATAAATAATTCTCCTGAAATAACACGAGGAGAGCCTGCTCTGCTAGCGCAGTCCCCCTCGGAGAAGGCCAGGAGATCAATTACTCTCATTGAAACACCACGGGAAAAGGAGAATTTCAGAACAGGATTTCACACAACAGTTTATAACAACAGGGCGGGAGAAGGAAAAGCAATGAACAACTTTGTTGCGTGCTCCCACATAGAGAAAAGAGAAAAAAATACCCAGACGTCACTGGAAGTTACTCTCCTCAGTGCTTATTTCTAATTGATTTTCTTGACGTCTAAATGTTATCATCTCAATGATAGCTACTGTAGCAATATATAGACATGCACACTTTTCTACTTTACAATTCCATAACTGTTTCTTATAAGTTAGTGTACAATAAAATCAGTCAACTGTGCCACTAATTAACTGCTGCATTGTACTGTGAGACAATATGGGGAAAGGACTTAAAGGACTTAAAATTAATTCTAGTTCAATAGAAAAGACCTCTAACAAAACTGTTTATTAAATGTAGTAACTGTTTTTACTAAACTTATTTTACACTTGATGTAATTTTACACTGCTTTTGCATAAAGTGGTTATTTAATTAGCAATAAAAATGCCCCCATTGTAATTTTTGTAGCTAATGTTCGTAGAGTATTTCTACCGTTGAACAAGTATGTAAGTGCAAATAGCATTATTTCTACTTAGTGCATGGTTGAATTAGGACCAGCAAAGAGTACAGTAGCAGTACTTAGATTAAAAAGTACACCTCCAGGAGTGGGGGAGGTAATAGCATTTATTTATCCATACGGTATTTAAATGAATTTTCCTTTTTCTTCCTTTCTTCAGAATAACCTTTAACTCCAATGACTAGAGCAGCAGTAAGTGGCCTGGGAGCAGAAGGCGTGTTTGAACATGTCCTCAGGGATAAGGACAGTTTCCTAATTTCTCCGCAGGTTACCCACCTAGATTCAGCCCAGTCAGTTTTAAAAATAAAGTTAAATATGTTTCAAGCATTGCACTTCTGAATTTCTCATCCAGCTTTTGGGCTCTTTACTTGCCTTCTCCATTTTAAAGAGGCTTTTCTTTCCTCCAGGTACAGGGGGATCTGCACAAACAATAATGCTCTGTATTTGGATGCAGTGAATAGGCGATAATCAGCGATGTTAAAGGCTCAGTTTAAACACACCAGCAAACAAGCAAGCATAAAATCCCGGAAGAAAAATTTTCTCTGTTCTCTTTCAGTTGTGTTTCTTGGGACATTAATATTAATTAAAAAAAAAAACCCAAACCCAAACTCAGAGAACTCTGATTTTTAAACTGGATATTCTTCCTTTAAAGCCCCCAAAATATCAGCGCAGGGACAAATATTCCACTGATGTAGCTCAGCATAACTCGATCACAGAGCTGTACCTATTTACATTAACTGAAGGTCTGTCATATAACCTCCTATTATATGAAGATCTGCTAGTTCTTAAACAATGAGCAGGATATTATACTGATTTAGAAACATCCTTTCTTTCTCAAGAACTCCTTGCCTTTTTATTTTTTCATGCTAGTTAGTGCCAGTTCCATTAATTTATTTTTGCATATGCAGCCAACGCCCAAATTTATAGGCCAGGCCAAGAACATGGGGGCAAACAGCAATTTTTTGTAACAAGAAAGCTCGATCTGGCTTGAGTGTAAAGGTTTTTTACCACCCGCAATGAAATCTCCTGGCTCCCTGAGAAAACTCTGATTGTCAAAGGAAAAACTGTGTCTTCTAGCACAGCGGATCTTGAGCAAGCAGAGAAAACCCAAGGGGAAAGCAAGGAGGTCAAGAAAAAACTATTCTGGAGGAAATATTGAAGGTCTGGTGCTGTTTAGTCTAGAGAAGACAAGACTGGTCGGGATGGTACGGCAGAAAAAAATGACCCCTCCATGTCACACTGAATATAGCGGAAAAAGCAGAGCGAGAGCACAGGGGGAATATACTTTAGCTGGTAGGAAAAGCTTTCCAACTACAGGGACAGGTATGGGCTGGAGACATCTGCCTACCACCCGGAGGAAGCTCAGTGGTAGACAGTCTAAGCACAGGACAGACAGACATCACCCAGGAGTGACAGCGGCAGCGCCGTGGGCCAGGTCAGCCCAGTGCTTTGCGACTCCACGGAAAGGCACACGTTCAGTGGCCGGGGAGCGAGAGCGTGCTCAGCTCTGAGTCAGAGAAACACATCTTTTAGAGGATTAAGAGATGATGTAGGAAGTTGAGACTGCAAGTTGCCGACAATGAATACCAGACGGCCGATGAGGCGCTGCCAGCTCATCAAGGGCCTGACTCAGCAAACGGCTCTGCTTTCTGCAACCGCCGCGCCAAGGGTTTGCTGCTCCCACACTGCATCGCATGCCTCAAAAGCCAGAACAATCTTTTTTCTTTTTTTTTTTAAGCTGAGGGAGATCCTAAGCCAGTGTCTCCTAAATTGGGAAGGCAGAAGATAAGCAGCGAGGGAGCGGGAGAAGGGAAGCGCGTGACTCCAGGACTCCCCGTGCTTCATGCCCAGCTACAGACACACAACACTTACGCAGGCGTCTGGGATCTGTAAAAACAGCTGCTTGCTTGTCTTCCCCACTCCCCACCCCCCCCCCCCGGCTACTGTGGAAACCCTCCTGCGGCAGCCACAAGCAGGGCTGGGGTTTGGGCAACAGTGCCTCTGCTCCTCTTCTGCCCCACTCGCCCGGTGCTGGGCAGAGCATCCCTCCCTGCAGCTGAAGTGGGCAGTAGCGGGCAGCCCCTAGCTGCCCGCCTGCATGGGGAGAGGGAAAGCCACCCAGTGCTCAGGCAGGGGGGAAACAGAAACAAGGAAAGGGCTTTAATAGATGGTAGATTGTAGATGGGGGAAAATGGGGACTGAGTGAGCAGGAAAACATGCCAAGTGGCACCATGAGAAGACAGCAAAGGGATGAACTGATGGTGGCAGTTTGCATCTCCTATGAATGGCAAATGAGCACCCAATTTGCCTCCTTGCTTCCTGACGGCGATGCCCAGACTCTCAGACAGGCTTTTGTTTGCACTTTCCACCAGCGCATGGACACATCCCGCACACCAGCAAGGCCCACGGTCAGTAAGAAGCCCGTGACATGGGTTTGCATTACTGCCTCCATTGTGGAAACAGCTGATGAATGAGGATTTTCCATGTTGCATGAGAATTCTGGTGCTAAAAAGAAAGTTTCTCCTCTGAGCTGGAGAGACAAGACTGCCGCAGGTTATCCTTCAAAAGGAAACGAATTAAAAAGATCTGGAGCTGATTTATTCCAGAACAATTAATTGGGCTGTTCCCTGAGGTTTGGACCACAGGGTCCAAGGTGCCCAGAAGAGCTGCTGCGGCACCCAAGGTGTCAGCGAAGCCATCAGGCTGCTGTGAGCTCCCAGGCAATGGGTCTGATTCCCGACAGAAACCTGCCTGTAAGTGCAGGGACACCTGTAGGTTTCTTCAAGACTCCTCTTGCAGGAAAATGTTTGTTCACCCACTCCAAATGTTTAATCAGAAAGTTTACTGGTGCGTTATTCCCATTCTCACCTGCCATATTTGGTCTCCTTTGATTATCTATTTGATTTTAAATTGTTCATTATAAACTTCAATGTACTGCAGATAACCTTTCAATCAGTGTACTATTAAAGATAATCTATTAATATGTTCCTCTTAAGAAGCAATAATAGGGTTAAGTATTTGCATGGCTCATTTATTAGAAAAATGTGTGCAAGTAACTCAAGGAGTTTTCAGTGAGTTACTCTTTATGAGCTAGATTCAATCAAGATTTCTTCTGGCTTCCAGGCTGCAATAATTGTCCAAGGCAGCTCAGCTGCCCAAGCCTTGGTGCCTGCACTGGGCTGATGCTGCTTCTCATGGCAGCAGAGCGTGCACAGAGTCTGTGGCCCTGCTCAGCCACCAAGCAGCCAAACCCAGCAGATCTCCCTGGGTGAGAGTTTTATGCCTGGTGGGAAAACCACCAAGGTGACGCAGGACAGGGTTATCCAGACCAAGGACTTGAGGAAGAGATAGCCAGGATCCTGGGTGGCCTCTTTGCCACTACGGTGGCATAGTACCACAAAGACATCCTCAGATCGGTCAGGTCAAGCATCAGGGAGCACCAAAGGCAGGTTGAAAGGCCCCAGCTCCTCAAAAGCACCAAATTTGTCTGAGCTGCAGGTGACATGGCCGGGGAAGCTGTCTCGCTGAGTGCAGCTCTGGATCTTCCACGCAGGAAACAGTCCTGCTCAGCAAGTCTTGCCATTGACCTAACTGCAAGCACCAGAAAGTGGACTTCTCTGTCTCTCTCCCCCGACAGATTTTTCTTATTTTTAAACAAGATTTTGTTGGCCAGAAATAATAATCTTTATTTTTGTTTTTTACAGCCTAGATGTATTCTTTCACCATTCTCAAACTGAAACATTCTCAAATTGGTGTTTAGAAGATGTTTTCAGTTAGAGACTGACTCTTCTTATTTATTTCTTTTATTAGGATTAAGCAGGCCAAAATCAAGATGTTCTATTTTGGATTAAATAAACCATTTCAGGTTGACTACCCCCTCTCATGTACTTGAAGTATGAAAAAGAAATAGGCTTTGTTGAAACAAAGATAAATGTATAAAACACTTTCTGGCCCATTTTTCACACAGCTGCAGTCAAAACTTCTCCTGCTTGCATTAACTCTTCCCACTTTTCCTTCACACAGCCTACCCTATTCCAAGCACTCAGACAGAAGATGTAAAAAACATCTTCAAGTAAATAAGAGCTACCTGCCATCTGCAAAACAAAACACAGTAAAGCAGAAATGAATCTCTCTTTAATCTGAAACAGAAATTGTAAGCACTGAAATTTCAGCATGCGGCCCCACCCTTACAACTGCCTGCATTGGCTCTGCTTTTGATAAACCAAGCCACGAACACAGAGCTAAAGCCTTTGGCAAACCATATACCTATGAAGCAAATGCAGCGTGAATGAGATGGGGGGCCGTCTCCCTGGTTGGAATATATCGGTGTAGATTTGCTGAAGTCAGAGGTGACACAGCTGGAACAGCAGCAGCCAAGACCTGGCATCCTGAGGTCTCTGAACCTCGGGGCAAATATTTAGTGTCCGTCCTTCAGAAACCTTGCTCATTTTAAAATGAGGTAGCCTCTAACAGCGTTTATTCATAGGTAACTACCAAGACCTTGCATCCATTGGTCGAGTGATTTTTAGCTCCTCAACATGTGTTTCACATGCTGGGGGGAATAAATTAGGTTAAAATGCAATTCTGTTCCTTTACCTTATATCAGAGAAATTACTGCTTACAGCAGAGACACCTCAAACAAGACAGGTTTCCAGGGGCTATCATCTTCAGTGCTGCTTGTACACAGAATATGGACCACTCTGACTGCGCTGGCATGAACAGTTATGGCAATAAAGTCCCTGGTAACTAGGACCCGGGTTGCATCCATTTCTTTTTCTTTTCTTTTTTTTTTTTCATGTACTGGAAAAGACGTAATCCCAGCAGAATGCTTGTTTCCTGGGTGGCCTGTATAAACGTCCCTTTCTTAGGCTCCGGCACCAGACCCTGACAGACTACCTACTTTACAAGCAGTCGCCCTCTATTGCCTCCAGACATCTCTGAGGTCTTTTCCCTTCCTAAGTCTGTTGTTTTTATCAAACCAGCCTTGTTCCAGCCCATGCCAGTTGGCAAACAGCCCGTTCTATGTCCTATCTCCCTTGCTCCTGCACAGAGCACCCGGCCATCGATGGGGAGCTGCACATCACAGCTTACAGGCTGGAGGGCTTTTAGCTTTTTCAGAGGAGAAGGAACAGATGCCTCATGACTGTCCTATCCTCCTCTTTCTCCTCCAGGGCCAGTCTGCAGTAGCTCTGCCCGCCAGGTTAATGGGGCCTTCCAGGCACAGTGCTCCCACACTGTCGGGGAGCGCTTTGCCCTTTCCCAGAAGGTCTGTCCCCACCTCCTTTGTCCATCTCTGTCTGTAGTACCATTCAGATTGGTACGGCTGAGCCGAAAGCTAACTCAGCAGCATTTCCCACCATATAAAGCCATGATGGGCTTGCATGATGACCACTTTGTACAGTCCTGGTTGTTCTTCCACCCCCACATCTTAAAAAAGATATAGTGGAAATTGGAGGAGGTTCAGAGAAAAGCAGCAAGGAGGGTCAAACGTACAGAGTGGTTTGCACACAAGGAACAGCTGAATGCCCTAGAATGCTTCAGCCTGGAAAATAGAAGACCTGGGAGTGGAGGAAAGGGTTTAATACAGTCAAAAATCAAGTAATCACAAGTAGCATGGAAAGGGTGAGTAGGAAATGCCCATTCACTGCCTCTTCCAGTGCACACTGTGGAGCTCGCAGCTGGTAGCCGGATCAAAACCAGTGAAAGACAATATTTTTGCACAGGGTGTTCACTTAAACCATGGGTGTTAAGAGTGTAAATGGGCTCAGGGGGAGACTGGACAAGGAAAAATCCACTGAAGGTGGCTCAGTGTACTACAGACGCTTCTGCCTCAGGAAGCCCCCAAGCTGCGAATGGTTGGATGCTGGAGGAGTATTCAGGGAAGTGGCGTGTACACTTGGACCCTCACCATAGGCATTCAGCCACAGTTGACCACTGCCAAAACCTCATTACCAGACTAGACAGACCTTTATTCTGGCCCAGCATGATGCTTCCTGTATTTGCTACGATACACTCCTCCCGCAGGATCATGCCCTTCCTTTTTTCCCAGGACTTCAAGTTTATTTCATTGGTATGACACGCAAACACTGAGGCACCAAAGTCCTTCCTCTCTTCCCCAGGGTATGGCACAACATCCCAACATCCAGCCCACTCTGTTGGGGATCAAGCCATGTTTTTGTGCTCCCTCCTGCCCCCCTGTCTGCTCTCTGAAGGACGATGCCTCCCAGCCCCTCTGCCATGTCCTAACGCTGTTTTACCCTGGCCCAGTGTGGTCAGAGCTAACTCAAGACATGGAAGCTACAGAGGAACCCTCACGGGGAGTCGGGGGAAAGGTACCACCAGGGTGGGAGGTCAAGGATGGCCCCAGAGAGAAGGGATTTCTGCATCAGTGCCTCGAAGGGCTAGCCAACATATGCAGCTGTAACCGTTTTCTGGACATTCAGCAATTTTTACCTTGGCTGTTAAAGGCAACTTGGAATAGGAATACCCTAGTGGTGTCTGGGGCAGCTCTGAAGGCATCATCAGAGCCCTCACAATGGGCTCAGGCAGCCAAGTCCTTGCTGGGCCATCCTTGAGCTCCCCCAGACCCTCAGCCGGGAGAAACAGGTCAGCCATAGGCAAAGCTGGGCAATCGTGGTCTAGCTGGGGAAAAAACATTAGCATAAGCTGAACTGACATATTTCCTTTTGGGTCAGCCCAAACCATTATATTTGACCCAGTATGAAATTTTTATTTTAATTTTGGAAACAAAAGCCTTTTCCCTGTGTTCTAATTTAGTAAAAGATTTTGTTTTGAAAATGTTCATGGCAAAAGTGTGTTTCAAAAAAATTTCTTCTCTACTTTTACATTCAAAGTTTCTTTCTGAATTCAGCACATTTGGCACATTTATTAGGTTCCCCCCCAAAAAATAAAACTATCACTGATCTGACCTCACCATGGGGTCTCAACCTATCTCTTGCAACCAGACTGCAACATGGTGCCGTAATGTTTTTTATAATCATGCCCACAACTAAATAACCTGGTGTTGGGGATAGATCTGATCTTAGACTGTTGAAGCCTATGTCATTCAAACCAAAGGTAGCAGCTGCACAACTAGTGGGGGACAGGCAGTGGCACAGCACTGAATACATGCAAAACCCAGTTATGCCTTGACACTGTTCACTCCTATGTGCCAATGCTCCTGAGGAGTTAATGGTAATTTTAGCCTTGTGTCCAAAATCAGGTAGGAAACAGGGGCTTAGTGGAGGCAGAAAACACTGTCCTACCCCCCACAGCTCCTCTGGTCCTTGTCCCTGAGCACTTTAGCTCTGTCATACTCCTCCTCATATCTCTGGAAGACTCTGGTGTTCACCCATGCATATTCACAGCTCTGCACTGGTTTCACTAAATTATCTTCTAAAGTCTATTTCATTCAAATTAAATTTGTTTAACTAAGTTAACTTTATTCAGGCCAATGCCACATTCTTGTATTCAGTCTTTTCAAGTGTGTCCAAAGGCTCTGATGCTCTGTCGAACGTGAGTCACTCAGAAATCCCAAGAAACTTTGGAAAAAGCTGAGTCTACATTTGAAACAAACATGCTAAGTAGCTTGCCAAAATATCATGCCCAGCGTTAGAGATGTCATACCTGAGGATTGTACAACACGTGACTGTAGGATCACAGGATAGGACCATAGGTACCCCGAAGCCCTGAGTCCTACAGGACTCCCATGGCTCCTATAAAAAGCCTGCTTCCCATTCCCATGGAAAGAGTCCATTGCAGCCCCTGTAGCAGAAACCTTGTCTATAGTCATAACACATCCATCCTCCCTAGAGATCCAGCTTTAATATTTCTTGTTTTTAGAAAACTCTTTGCCACAGTAGCTCACTCTGCAAGTGCACCTCATCACAGTCAGTTAATTCATCATTTCTGCTGGTCTCGTTAATCTCCCCCTCTCCTTCCACAGATAAACCACATTTAATGGCTGTGTTAAGTAACAAGCAACATGCCACAGGATATCTTGCATACTTCAGAAGGGTAATGTCCTACCAGATTTATCTGGGCGTTTAAATCCCATTTTGAAAAAGTTCTCTCGGTTACTGATCTACTGAATGTAAATTTCATAATAATTTATTTCAGAAGGAGAAAAGGAATGAAAAGTTAGAATTATTACCTAGTTTTTCAGTGTTTGTCTGACAGGTTAATATTTTGATTTCAAGCCCTCATAATAGGACTTTCCCCAGGTGCAACCCTGTGTGTCATCAAACTGTTTGCCACCTAAACATTGCTCTTAATTTCCTAGTCCCAGACATAACCAGCCTGAGCAGAGACCTCAGCTCACATTTGGCAGGGGCCATGCCAAATCCACCTCCCATCCTATCTGCTGTTTGTGTTAGCCCAGCAAAGAGGCGATGGCTTCCCCCTCCAGGGCGAGTGTCGGATGCTGTCCGTGCCTGCGTTCCCGCACGGCCAGGATCTGCAGCCCCGCAGCCCTCACTGCACAGGCAGCAAGCAGCACGCAGTGTCTGGTCCTCACCAAACCCTCACTGTGTCTACCCAGCATACCCAGACGCTACAGAAACCCCATTTTCCACTTTTTTGTTTATTTTTTAAAGCCCAGCCTTTGACCTCCTAGGTAATAATAATTTTCCAGCCATCAAACAGGCATAAGGAGTGTGGTATGTGCCTGCCACAGCACCAAACCACAACTGAGAGCTCTGAATACCCTCTCTCATTAGCCCCAACAGGATGTCAAAGCCAGGCTCAAATGCTAAGCCCTTACTGTCTCAGCTAAACTTATGTATTTTACTACTAATTATTTTTCAAGCAGGATGGGATGGCGTGGCAGAAGCCAGATGCGGGCATCGGGTGGATCTGCCTGCATCTTTCACTTAAAGCAAGCCCACCTAAAACACAGAAGGGCTTTTCACCTTGAAACCTGGGAGTTATTAGAAGGTCCTGTCATAGATAGCATGGGGATATCCACAGCCAGAAGGCAGAATCATTGAAGGACTGTCCCAGAACACAAACTACAATTAAAAACATACATTTCTCACAAACACCTCCCTTTTTTTCAGTTAATCTCTTTACAGGTTTATTTATTTTCAAGTGCACCAGAATGTGAGTTCTCCAATTAGGAAGCACAGCGAAGGAAAGACTGAAAAATGCCAGGGTAGGGAAATTTGATTTTAAAACTCCATTACCAAAGTTAAAATAAAAATTATTTTGGATCCATATTCAACAATGACTACCCAGCCTCCACCATCCTCGCTGCTACCTACTCCTGCCTCCCTCAGATAAGCATATCCCAGTGCTGTGGGCATATCGCTTCACTGACTTGTTTTCAGCCATGGTCAATTTGCTTTTTTGAAGGGCTGTTTATGTTTCCTTTAAAGAATATTTCTCTAAGTGCCATAAGGCTATACTGTCTCTTAGTATTTTAGCACAGTCTTCACAAGCTCTGATCTCTTGTATGTTTTCATTGAACACATATTTTGTTCCTCATGCAGAGATTTAAAACCCACCTATCACATGCTTCAAACATGACTAAATAAGTGTGTGATGTCTTGGAAACACAGTTGAGCATTTTTGATGTTGAGATGACTGTGTCATCTTCCTGTAAGACAGAAAAATAAGGAATTGAACTTTTCTTAATTGGGCTTTTCTTCATAGCGTTGCAGCATGAAATGGTGTCAATTTTTGCCATGCTGTGGAAGGCTGCCAGCTCCCCATGCTGTGCACAGGAGAGCCAGAGCTTCCAGCAGGGTACTGCTGTGGCTACCCTAGCAAACCGCCTGCAATTCGCCACCTGCGATGCACCACCAGTCCCTGAAATGAGACAGAAATCAGGTGGTTTTGTACTTTTTTAATGATAGAGATTCAACAGACAGTTGTGTCTTCTGTAAAACACACTAATAATCACAACCACCCTTTAAGTCTGCAATACCTGCCATTTTCAAACAGGAATGACGTACGCCTACTGCAGACCAGAGTAATCACTGCAGATCAGGGTCTGATCTCATTACCCTGCTGTGAATCTAGCATAATTCAGTCACTCACGGCAGGTACTTTGGACTTGCACCAGTGTCACTGTGATCAAACTCTGCATCTCTGCCTGTTTTAAGAAGAATATTTAGAAAAAGATGCCAAAAATATCTTTTCTCCAGTACAGGCACTGGCTAAGAGCACGTCCTTGGTTATTAGAAACCTCTCACCATCTGGTCATTCTTATTTCAAATATTACCATCACCTCTGCAAAATTCACAGTGTCCTATAGCATCGGGTGCTCCAGGGGGCACAGTGGGACAAAGCTCCGCAATGAGCACAATGTGACTGCCTGCAGAATATTTTGGGTCACTGCTCAGCCTGGACATTGCCTGAGACTGCACACAAGGATCCTGGCAAGGCTGGAGGGAAAGGCAGAGCCCACATAACCTGTACTTGTATAGTTTCATGCAGGAAACTCACCCTCTTATTTGAACCAATGCTCCATGCAGGTTGATTGCCCTGCCTACAACAGCAGACTCAGGGCTTTGGCTGTCTGGGGAGAAAAGTGATACTTTCCTCAATGCCTTAGAAGTGCGGGTGGGGTATAGGGTATAGGTAGCCTGACTTGATAGGGTTTTACGCTTGTTTCTGAGCTAGAACTAAAACTACCTCAGCTGATGGGTGGTGGAGACTCAGACCTGCCACTACAGCACACTGTGGGCATCAGCTTTGTCCACCATGACTTTGCAAATCACAGCAAACCACCCTTCCCTTGCATCCCCTGCTCCTGAGCTCCAGAAACTGACAGCAGACTTCCTAATGTGTTCACCGCTTGAAGATGCAACTGAGTGAGATCAGATGGGCGTTAGAGGAAGGAAAATAAAAGCTGATATGTTTGCATTCACATACTGTCTGGAGAGCTAATTAGTCTTGGTTCTGGTAAACACACTTGGGGGGACGACACCAATCAGCCAAATTAACTTGCCATTTCCCTGGAGACCTTCAATGCATTAAAGAAAAAACAACATTAGCATGCAATTTGACACTGACACAACTCTGTACATGCTTTCTAAACACCACTGTTACTGGCTTTTTGTGGAGGAATCCAAAAGTGTCTCCAATTCAAAAGTGACTCCATCTTTCTGAAGCCCAAGTTCCTGTAACAGTCATGGTCCTGCATCCCCAGGGTGCTTTTCCCCGTGGGGTACCAGAAGCCATCATCATCTAGAATTAACCTGGGCAGTTAACCATAATTAGGGACCTAATTAGTGCTTCTGTGGGAGCACGGTGCCTCTCAGGGTGCAGTCCCAGGGCAGAATAGGTGACGTGAGCTGGGGCAGAAGAAAGCTGAGAGCCAGAACGGCAGAAACAACTTGAACACCATGAAGATGGGCAATAACGCAATAATACCAAGTAGGAGCTACTCAGTTAGTGAGTAATAACAATTTTTGCTATAAATTGGAAGTTCCTCGGTAGTGAAACACCAAGGAGGACAGGAATCTGAGTGTGCTGCCAAGTCCCAGGATAAAGATGCTGCAGGGACGCAAGGGAGCCTTGTGCCATTGGGGCACATCAAAGGAGCCATGAAGGTCTGCAACACTGAAGTGCCCTAAAGACCTGGTGCCATGCCACTAGAGCAGACCTTGAGAGCAATCTTATATAGCAGAGTTGGGCAGCCAGGAAGAAATCAGGCAGATTAACAAAAATCCCATAACTAAAATGCCCAGTTGATTAAATGAAACCAGAAGCAAGCAAAACATTTTAAATAAAGCAAGCGAATAAATATTGTAAATATAAAAAGAGAGGGGATTACAGACCTGAGGATAGCGAAGAGATTGACATAATGAAGTATAAACAGAAATAGGTGAAGAAGCCAGATAGGGTGTCTAAGTCTAATCCTTTCATAACACAGCACCATAAAAGGTCTTAAAGCAAGGCTGGTCAAAATTTTCCATCAAAACTTCTCTACTGAACAGTAAAAAGAGTACTTTTATATGATTACTCTGTCTAATATTTTTTTTTACCCACAACAGCTGCTTTCCATGAAAATTTTCAACATTTTGTGGAAACACCAAAAAAACCCAACCCTCTGTTTATGGCAACTGAACAATTTCAGACAAAAAAAAAAATGAACATTTTTGGTGAGCATTAAAGAATGGCCTGTAGTTTTGAGAGATGACTAATCTCTTTGTTGCCAAACACTGAATATTTTTTGGTTTTCCAATAAAAAGTCCAAATTTTCCTCTGGATGAGGGGGGGAACTTTCCAAACCAGCAGCATTTTAAATGTCAAAAGGAAAAATTCAAAGTCAATTCCTGCCTTAAAGGATGGCCAGTGCTGAGGCCTCTGTAAAGAAAGAGTATTGGGGCCCGGTCAAAGGGCAAAACCAAACAGAAAAAACAGCCTAATTCTGGACAGGCTGCAAACAGAAATGGAAAGAGGCAGGAAAACCAGCACAAAAGAAAATCATTGAAGTTATTAGGCTGAGAGACACAGTGAGAGAATTGGAGCACAGATCGGTGGTTTTGTTGTGGAAAGTGTCAAATAGTCCCGTTTTGGATGGCTGAGAAGCAGTTTGTAACTGAACATCTAAAGACTTGGAGACCAAGTAGTCACAGTCTTGACTACTTGGCCAGTCAATGGCTCTGGCTGTCTCAATATCCTTGGTTGCTTTATAATGATAGAGAAATGAGTGGTACATTTTTTTTATCTGCCTTTGCCAGGGCAGGCATTGTCAGGCCAGAAACATTTCTTTAGCTTAGAGAAGTATCACTGAGTAAAATAAATACATTATTGAAAGAAGTTAAATCAAAATCTAAAGTCCTAACATTTATTGCAGGAATCTTATATGGTGCTGTATATTAAAAATGGTTATTTAAGGAAACTGTTCTGTTGGATTGGAGCCAACCCTTGTGTTCTTAGCAATAAAATATTTCATCTCATTTCACCTCTAACTTTTGATCTTGCAGCAGGTATCACCAGAAGATGGCAGGGTAAGCCAAGGCAGCTGTAAATGTCATCATGCATTAGTATAGGACCTGGAGTTAATTTAAACCTATTTATTTGTGTGATTCTCTTGCTTTCCTAGCACCTAGCATCTTACTTTACAAACGCAGTAGTAGCCTGGGGTAGATTTTTCTCATGAAATATCAGGTTTAAACATGGTGCTGCAAATGATTCCCAGCAGCCTCAGCTGAAGTAATAAGAGGCCAAGTAGCCTAAACTTGTATAGGAGGCAAAAACCATTCTCCATGGGTCCCCTACATCCCCTGAAAACTTCACCAAGCCTAAAAAGCGTTAAAACATAACAAATTTCTCAGGATGAGGCAACCTTCTCTTAAAGCTGAGGAAGAGGCTGTTGGAGCTGATGGTCTGGAATCAGAGCTATGGTAGAGCAGAAAAGGTAGGAAGAAAAAGGCTCCTGGAAAGAAAAAGACAGAAGTGTTGCAGCTCTGCCTGACCATGTTAGACAGGAGGAAGAGAGGGAAGTGTCCTCCTGCAGAGGCGGAAAGCAGGTCACACAAGGATGTAAGGTGAATTAATCAGAGATTAGTTAAAAACAGTCCAAGCCCACTCAAAAATCAAACAGTCATGGTTCTGCATCCTAGTGGTAAAGTTACACAACATGAACTCAGGGAGGAGGTAACATGGCAGGAATGGCATCCTCAGAGATTACTCAGCTCAGCAATATGGATAGCAAATATTTGATGTCAAAAACAAGAATGCTCCTTTCAGACAGGGGTGCAGTGGTATAACATTGCTTCACAAGGGGTAGTCTGAAAGCAGACGCCCTTCTGGTGCCTACAAGGGGTTCAGTCTCTGTCAGTGGTAGAGACATCCCGGCAACATGTGGTGATAGAGACATCAGCAGCAGCATGTCTCCACCTGAACTGTGGAAAAATAGTGGATGAGTATGGGATGCATAACAAAACAAGAAGGAAGGAAGGAAGGAAGGAAGGAAGGAAGGAAGGAAGGAAGGAAGGAAGGAAGGAAGGAAGGAAGGAAGGAAGGAAGGAAGGAAGGAAGGAAGGAAGGAAGGAAGGAAGGAAGGAAGGAAGGAAGGAAGGAAGGAAGGAAGGAAGGAAGGAAGAAGAGGAGGGAAGGAGGGAGGGAGGAAGAAGGGGAGGGAGGGAGTAGAGAAACTCTAAAAAGTATATTTAAAAGTGGGGGAAAGCAACCAGCCTCCTCATCACACACAGTATAGGAGTGGCAACAAATGACTCACAGGAGAGGAAGAGGCTGGTTTCTGGAGCAAGACAGCTAAAAGGATGCCTGAGAAAAGGAAAGTCTAATCCTCAGTCTGTTCCTCCTTCAAAATCCTTTCTAAATGGAGACATGGTGGCTACTGAAGGATGTGGTTTCTGTGAGGGTAGAAGTTCCAGGTAAGGATAAGGCAAGTTTTACTTGGATGCTGTAAGAGCTCGTCATTGCCTTTGTCTTCAGACTCAGCAGAGACGTGAATTATCTGTTCTGCCTGTAAAAAGCCAAAGGGAGTCACAGCTGACAATGCCAGCAGATGCAGGTTAACAAAAAGTAGATGCAAAAGGAGAAGATGAAAGCATGGGGGGACACCTGGCTCAGTCCAGGGTTAATAGCAATGCTATACAATTCCTGAATTTCCTCTGGGACCAATCCCATTTGATTTACCTCAGAGAAGCTCTTCTCATTTCAGCATAGTTCCTCCTGGTTCCCATCCTTGTGCATAAAGTATTACAGCCTTTTCATTAAGACTGTGTACAAATTTCACTTTCTATAGTGAAATCCACGTCAGGCTGGAGTGCTGGCTGCAAGTTAACTTCAACCTCACAAAATAAGTATTGCTCATTTTTAGTCCCGGTGTAGGGTGGAGAAAACCTCTAGTCCCTTCCACTGGTTTGCTGCTTAAAGAAAACTAAAAGACATTAATGTAAACTGTGAATTATAAAATCTTGATCTTTAAGTTAATTAATTCTCCTTCACTGGCTTGAATTTTTAGGCACTTTTCCTTAAAGAGCAGGATAAATTTAAAAGCCTACTTCTGAACTCATTAAGGCCAGTATAAATAAGGAGTAACTGCTCATGCTAATGGAAATACACTAGTGTATAAATTAGCAAAACTGGATTTCATTTCACTTAAACTGGTTTTTGATGTACTACGTCTAGTTCCACTCCTTCCTTACAGTTACATCGCAAGGGGTGTTGCTGTGCATTGCACACTTGCACAATAAGACTATTAAATAAACAGGGATACAACAAAAATATGAAGTTTCAGAATATTCAGGAAATCATCATTTCCTGGAGCTGAATAAACATTTTAGAAAAAACTCACCCAGCAGGAAATGGAGCTATCTGAAGTGGCCAGTAGGTTCAGAGGATGTGGAAAGGGGTTTGTTCAGAGGCGTTAAATAAACAGAGTAAAATGCCTTGGGAAATAGTTCCCTTTATTTGCTTTCTTGGCTAACAATGTTCATTTTACATTCAGCCTTCAGCACAAGAGACACAAACAGGCCCCATGCAAGATTACCAAGCTGAGTGTAAACTGATACACAGTCTTCCTGGTTCTGCAGGCATCCTGAAATGATAGCTAAGGGAGATCATGCTGCCCCACTCAACTCCTGAGCACGCTACCTCTGCATATTAAGGATCTGGCAAGTTAAATATTATCAAATTAACCATTTCAGTGCTCTCAAACTTAACAGGTCCACTTATCCCTTGGCCAAGCACCAAATGACCTCCAAGTAACAGGAAATGATACAATCATATGTTCATAGAAAAGCCTATGGCACATCAAAACCCGCTAACTGGGAGATGACATTAAACCTAAAGTCTAAACATCAGAGTGACACAAAAGAGGAGAATGTGAATCATGATATTCATGCTTAGATCTTTACAGTCTTCCATCTTAATACATCTGTGAAGCTGACACAGAATTTCATGAATGCTGTACTGGAATATCACAGAATACGAGGACCATGCTTCAGTTTTCAGCTCTAGCCGTGCCTCAAGAAAACAGGCTTTTCAGTCCAGGCCCTTGAGCTAGAGTCAGATACAGCATGATGAGTACAGCCTATAAAGTTTCATTGTTCTTTCTCTCCCTATTCTCTCTCCTTGCCTTAAATTGCACTGAGCTTTCATTCCCCCCATGAGACCATAGAGAGAAACGGACGGTCTTGAACTCTCTGTGTGGCCTTGACCCGGTCACCATGAGCAAAGTTTTCTATGGTTTCTACATGGGTGTCATTCCTATACCCCAGTAAATTCAATAGGTTAAATGGAATGAGACAGTTAACATGCATAAGGACGTCAGGCTGGGGAGAAAATATGTATTTGCAACTTTATGTGCCTAAACAGCTGAGTAAATTTATCCTTATTTTCCATAAGCCTCAGTTGCCGATGTGTAAGATTGTGGCTGTAATCCCTTTACGCCTGTGGAGCACATGAGGACTTCTGGGGTAAGAGCTGTCTTTTACTGCCCAGCTACACAACGCTTGGCACCGTAGGTCCCCAGCATCACTTGTTAATAAAATATTAACAGCAGCGATGCCACCCAGACCTGCATCTCACAGCATCTCTGAGGACCGAGAGAGCTGTCTTTTCAAGGGATACGCCCCATTACTGGAATTGTCATTTATGGAGCTTCTGGAGAAGGGATGAAAGTGGCAACACGGGAAGAAAAACAAGAGGCTCCTGAGAAATGAAGAGGAGGGGCAGAGAAAATGGAGGAGGCGGTGGAGAGGCGCAGTGAAGGAAGAGCTAATGGGTGAAGAAAAAATGAGGGGAGAGATTACAGCAAAAGAAGCCAGAAAAGATACATTAGGGACTTTGAGAAGAAGCAAGAGTAAGATTTAGAGGAGTGAGAGAAGGTGGACCAAGAAGACAGTGAGGGGAAAAAAATTCCAGCAGGTCTGATAACAGAGCTCTGATGAGGCTTCACACACTTCAAACAAGAAATATGGGCCCCTCCCCTGCGAAACTGGGCTTCCACTGCCAGCAAAATTGTTTCCACAGCTGAGACTGCAGTGCCAACGAACGTCTGCAATCGACCCATCCAGGTGCTCTGTGATACAGGCAGCACCAGACTCAACCCATCAAAGTGATGGGAATAAATCTGAGGGCCAGGAGTGAGTACTTGGGCCCCTGCTTGGCTGCCGCTGTGCAGAAATGAGAACATAAGTAGCCAAAAAAAGACACACTTAAGGTATAACTCAACAAAAATAAGAAACAGACCTTTTGACAGCAGACATGCTAACAAATCAAGTTCAGGGAATAAGAACCAGCTATGCTGCAGGAGGGACAAGGACTCTGAAAGCTGCTGTAACAGTCTGATATGCCAATTTGCAGAGGATACTGAAATTCCATCTATTTCAATTTTTAAATTGGACTTATGCTGGTAGACTCTCCCATCTGAGCTTTTTATTAATATCGTACGAGCTACAGCCTGCAGAGATTCAAAGTCTCTCCAGTTTTCCTGACTATGCAGTTAGTCTCCGGCATCCCCATGAACACCAGCATGACTTCTCCAGTGGGCCCCTGAGCTCGGCAGGCAAGTGCACCAGCGTCAGCGGCTGCTACACCACCACCAAGCTGCAGCAGCACTTCCCGGACGCTCAGCGGAGCCGAGGGCAGAGCATTGAGTACTGCTTGTTCCACAAGTAGCTGCACTGACCTTTGGGGGATTATTAATCCAGTGCAAATAGGGGTATGACAATTTGGTCTGATGGGAAAGAGGGAGATATTATCATCCAGACCTATTTTTTTCAAGTGTAGCTCCAACACATTGAGTGCATTATATAGCAAGGGTAGATGAGATTGTCTATAAACAAAACAGTAACCCAAGTCCTATTGAACATCTCCCCATGAATCTGTACCAGCAAACAATAAGACCAGGCTGGAAGGTGCCTTCTGGGGCACCACATCCAACTTGCCGCTGTTGCAAGCAACCACGTCATAGGGTCTCTTTCATAACCACTAATTCACTTATGTTTACTAGGGCGTCAGAGTGTTATCTTACAACTATGTCAAATATTCATCTTTTTATCATTGCCACACAGAGGGTTTTGTGAAAGAATCCAGTTCTTGGACTGGAGAGGGAACAACATGGCTGCTCATGCGTCAGTTTGTCTTGGCCCCTGTCCGGTCTTTGTTTGCACAGGACGTAGATGTTCACTACATATATTTAAACTCACAATCAAATCCTGATATGATCTAAAGTTACGGGAGTATTCCACACTAGCAAAACTGAACCAAAGCCTTGCTCTCCTGGACAAAGATCATTTTAAAGATAACCACCCGCTTTCCTGGGAGGCTTTCCGCAATCAACAGCTGAATGACTCTGAGCTAATGTAACTGGGCTCCCATACGGTGCTCGGCATGTGACCAGCAAGATCCCTGCCCTCGTGTTATATGGGGTGAGACTGGGATGTGGAGAAGCTCCCCTCATTAGGAGATGGTGCTTTCCCTGGGGCCTCCCAGCAGTCCATGTGATGCTTATGCTTTCCTCCCTCTGCTAACCCCTTGCCTGGGCTGGGCTCCACTTCAGCTCTGATGGAAGAGTCCCAGGAAACTGTTTTCATCACTTGCTCTGTCTTGAATTCACCAGCATTGCAAACTCCCACAGGAAAACACTCTCCTGCAGTTATGTCAGCACTAAGACAAAGCTGAAAGTCTGCAGCGTCACCCAGAAGGGGTTAATTTAAGCAAACAGCTGGGCAGTTTTAGAGGAGCACCAGGAGGGCTGAGTCTGAGCAACCTCACCTTGCATTTTCTCAGCCCACCCCTCTAAAACTAGATTGCGAACTCCTCCAGGTAGGAGCCACGGATCTAAGTGGGTTCAGTCAACTGCCTAGCATGCTTGAGGACGGTGTAAATCAAACATGGGTAACTAAATGCCCTTTGCCTGCTTTCAAATCTGCCCAAACACAGCATGCAAAGTCAGGCAAGACACCTACTTGACACTGATTTTGCAGCCCTCGTGATTTCAGGCTCCCTTAGCCGCTGGCCTCTCTGTGCTCGCAGCCCACTGGGGCTGACAGCAGCCTCCTCCCCTGAGTGAGGCAGAGCAAAAAGGATGGTCCACTGCTCCTGCCCAAAGGAGGAGGTGAGAAATCTCCCACCTTGAAAGCCCGAATCACAATGCAAAAGGCAGCAACCTGTCTCCTGGGGAAGCTCCCTGTAAAGGAGAGAAAGGAAGAAAGGAAAATCTACCATGAACTCCCAAATTAATTATACGCCTCCTGGGAAGAAGACAGCATATTTCTTTTGGTAAATCATTAGTCACCAAAAAACCCCACTATATCAGGTTGGCTGATGACTTTCTGAAGCTTGACCAAATTCAATAAACAGTTTTCACCAAAACAAATGAAGACTTTTTTTTTAACTGTTAGAAACAGTTTGTTTAGACAGTTTCTGAACATAAACCCTTCATATTTTTGAAATATTTAACTTTCTGGGTACTTGTAACAAAAGTAATGTAAATAAAGGTACATTGGTATTAGTTAACCTTCCACCCAATAGCACAGTATTAATGCCCTCAGCTGAAAAATGAAAGATGCAGGTTTGATTTCTTCCTCTGGCTCGAGAAGCTGCACCCACGTCCCAGAAAACTGCACTGGCCATCAGGCAGTGCTGGCACGTTTCTGCTCTCATGTGAGAAGCTGCTAGAAGCTCCCCCTATGTCCAACAGAGCCAATGCCAGCCGGCTCCAAGACAGACCCGCTGCTGGCTAAGGCCAAGACAATCAGTGACAGTGGTAGCGCCTCTGCGATAATGTATTTAAGAAGGGGGAAAAAAAAAAACCACCTGCTGCACAACAGCAGCCAGAGAGAGGAGTGAGAATATGTGAGAGAAACAACTCTGCAGACACCAAGGTCAGTGAAGAAGGAGGGGGAGGAGGTGCTCCAGGCGTCAGAGCAGAGATTCTCCTGCAGCCCGTGGTGAAGACCATGGTGAGGCAGGCTGTCCCCCTGCAGCCCATGGAAGTTAACGGTGGAGCAGATATTCATCTGCAGCCCATGGAGGACCCCACGCCAGAGCAGGTGGATGCCCAAAGGAGGCTGTGACCCTGTGGGAAGCCCATGCTGGAGCAGGCTCCTGGCAGGACCTGTGGACCTGTGGAGAGAGGAGCCTACGCTGGAGCAGGTTTGCTGGCAGGACTTGTGACCCCGTGGGGGACCCACGCTGGAGCAGTCTGTTCCTGAAGGACTGCACCACGTGGAAAGGACCCACGCTGGAGCACTTCGTGAAGAACTGTAGCCCATGGGAAGGTGTCATGGTTTAACCTCAGTCAGCAACTGAGCACCACACAGCCGCTTGCTCACTCCCTGCCCCCCGCGGTGGGATGGGGGAGAGAATCGGAAGAGTAAAAGTGGGAAAACTCATGGGTTGAGAAAAAAACAGTTTAATAATTTAAATTAAAAAAAATAGTAATAATAACAACAACAGTAATAAAAGAATATACAAAGCAAGTGATGCACGATGCAATTGCTCAGCACCCACCGACTGATGCCCAGCCAGTCCCCGAGCAGCGGCCCCCCCGGCCAGCTTTCCCCCAGTTTATGTACTGAGCATGACGGCACATGGTATGGAATGTCCCTTTGGCCAGTTTGGGTCAGCTGTCCTGGCTGTGCCCCCTCCCAGCTTCTTGTGCACCTCCAGCCTTCTCAGTCCATAGAGCATAGGAAGCTGCAAAGTCCTTGACTAGTGTGAGCACTACTTAGCAACAACTAAAACATCAGTGTGTTATCAACATTATTCTCATACTAAATCCAAAACACAGCACTGTACCAGCTACTAGGAAGAAATTAACACTATCCCAGCCGAAACCAGGACAGAAGGACTCACGTTGGAGAAGTTCATGGAGGACTGTGTCCTGTGGGAGAGACCCCACGCTGGAGCAGGGGAAGAGAGTGAGGAGTCCTCCCCTAAGGAGGAAGGAGCGGCAGAGACAACGTGTGATGAACTGACTGAAACACCCATCCCCATGCCCCTGCCCTGCTGGGGGGCAGGACGTAGAGAAAATTGGGAGTGAAGTTGAGCCCGGGAAGAAGGGAGGGGTGGAGGGAAAGTGTTTTAAGATTTAGTTTTTATTTCTCATTTCCCTACTCTGATTTGATTGGTAATAAATTAAACTAATTTCCCCAAGTCGAGTCTGTTTTGCCTGTGACAATAATTGCTGAGTGATGTCCCTGTCCTTATCTTGACCCACGAGCATTTCATTATATTTTCTCTCCCCTGTCCAGCTGGGGAGGGGAGTGATTGTGCAGCTTTGGTGGGCACCTGGCATCCAGCCAGGGTCAACCCACCACAGGTCCTTGTGGACAGTGCTGCAGTTTCTGCAAACTAAGTGTCCTTTTTGATTAAAAGACCTGACTTGAACTAAAGTCTTCTACCCCTTTGGAGGACAGTAGCAACTTAACCAGTTGTCGGTCCCTCTCAGTTTTTCCCCGTACCCTGCTAGCCCCTGCCAAGGTATGAGTCTGAGGATGTTCCAAGGAGGAGAGCACTGCCAGGAGGTGAGGATGACTGATGCACAGGAGGGAGTCCCAGGCAGGGCACGCAGCCGGCAGAGCTGCCTGCAACAGCACACCCCACGTTACCTTGCAACCTGGGCAGTGCAATAGCCAGGGGTTCCTTTCAAGTCAGAGATGTCCAAGCTGCTGCCAGATTTATGAATATAGCATAATTTTCTTGGCTTTTACTCCAGAACTCCAAGAGGAAAACTTTTTACCCCAAAGGTTTTTTTGGGGTTTTTTTTTTAACTTCTTTTCACTTTGGCAGGGAAAAAATCCTGATGTTGGGAGAGTAGAACACAGCCTGCATTTCAATTATTTATTTCAATTACTTTTCAGTAATTGATCAGCCAACAAATGTATTAGTTGGTTATTTACACAATCCAGCCTCGGTGCCCTCATTTCTCCCATTTCCATTTTATTTAGATGCTTTCTGGGTGAGACAGGCTGGTTGTTTCCACATTATCCCAAGCTTCTCTCTGGCATCTTCTACCTAGCTGGCTTCTCGTCAGGGACCACGTCACTGAACTGAAGTCATCAGAGTGCCTGAGAGGACCAGTTGTCTTTTCACTTTGCATAAGTCAGCAAAGAGGCCTAATTGGTCCCCCTATCCCTGGAAAAAAATTGAAAACTTAACCTCACTAACCTCTAACTTCCAAATTCATCTTGTACATCACCATCTGCATTTCTAGTAGATATAGTGGAAAATAAAGAATCCATTTGTTTGGCATAAAAAGATTAAGAACCCAACATAATTTTCCAATTTTACATTTTGTAATACACTTCATTGTATAGCTGAGGAAGAAATCAGCTGCATTTCCCTCATGCCTGACCATATGATCAGGAGGCAGCTACTGTGGGTACAGTTCTGCGAGGGAACTCTTTTGAAGTCAGAAGTCAAAAAGACTTTAGGAGGTTTAAATGCCTTTTTAATGTGGTCTCTTTTCTGTGTGGAACGCAGTCCACACTTAAAGGGCTTTCTATGTGCCTGTGAGAAATGTGTTTCCTGAAACTCATTTTTCATCTCTGCCCTACAAAATCCATGTAAAAGCTCAGACCACTCAGTAGATCCTCACATGCTTCAAAGAGTGCTCATCTTAACCATGGTCCTGTGAGGTCCCCAAACCAACAGCAGTTTAGTCTGGATCAGATAACGCAGGTCACGGTCTAAAGGCTGAATATAAATATCTATTATAAAGGTAACAAAGAATTCTTTTTCTCTTTATTCCCTTCAAAGCCAAGGACATCTACTTTGCACTGAACTGATTTTACTTTTCACAGGGTAACCTCATTATATCTTGATTTTGAGGCCATCATTCAGTGAGAGTGCTCCCATGCCCTGGGCAGGTACCAAGCTCACGGCGGTCAGGCAGGACCAAGTCCCCATGTCCCTCCAACCACAGACCACACTCCTCAAGAGCAGGACAGGCATTGCTGCACTCCAAAAAGTGCCTTCTTGGGGAGAGACCAGCAGGTGTTGCCTCAAAAAGGGCAGAGCAGTCACTAACATGGAAACGTTTGCTGCCATCTCTGGTCATGACACATCCTGTAGGAGCTGGCCTCAGGTGCACAGTGTCTTTGAGTAAGCCTTTGTCTTTCCTTATACGATGGCACCGCAGTTGGGAGATGGCTGCCTCGTGCCAAAATAACCACCAGCGATGTACATGCGTGCTCCTCTGGGCACCATCCGTGAGGCCCATTGTGGTAATGGAAATCAGGTGCCTGCATGCCCTTCCTTTAAGCTTTGAGTAACAGGGGAATGTGTGTGTAGGTCTGGTATCACCTATTTCCCCGCTCCTCCATGACTTTCCCTCCCCGTGTAACATCTCAGGTTGCTGTGTACCCCCAGGCTACAAAGGGAAGAAAAGAAAAAAGGGGGGGAAAAAGGACAAAATTCAAACAGTTTCTGGAACAAATTTCAGTTTTCATAGTCCTGTCACCCAGTCCAAGTGCAACAGTCAAAGTAATTATGCAACCATTTTAAAATATCACAGTGACATATGAGGTAATGCTACTTTCTGCACAGGCTCCTTTGGGAGCTGCCAGGCTGAGCCCTGCTGTCAGCAGTGCATTAGGAGCGAGCACTCATCTGCCTTCGTTTTCACAGGGCAACAGGAGTTTCCAGACCCCAGACGGGATTTCACGGTAGAGAAACTTCCCTCTGACGTGAAAGTCCCCTTCATTTCTGGATGATCCTTTAACGAAAAGAGGAGTTGCTGAGCTTCTGACTTGGGAAGATAAAATGCTTGTTATCTGAATGGTTCATGGATCAAGTCCTTCATTTGTAGTTTGTTCTCATGTAAAGCTGGCTGAGATCAGGTGTGAGAGTACTCGGCCACAGGGAAGCGTGGAATAAAGCTAGAGCTGAAACATTTTTCTAGCCTGATTGATTGCTAACCCCTCTCCATGGATTTTGCCTGAAGTCACCTAAAGTCTCTGAGAAAGAGAGAGATGTCTTCTTTTACTAGACCAAATAGTTATTTTAGCACTTCTTTCATAGTGAGTACATGAAACAAGCAAAGCCTGACTAATCCCACAACCTCCTCTTCAACTCCAGTTACAAAACCATGCAACACAGCAAGCCTGTCACATTCTCCTGGACTAAAGAGGAACAAGAAACTGCTCATCTTTCCCTCTTGCAGTGGGTGGGAGCCCATCACCCGCATCACTTCTGTCTTTATCGCTGGCTATTTCTTCAAACATGGCCTAGGCCTGAAGCTTTCATGAAGTGCTGAGGAATAGCCATGCTTGGGGTCAGCAGACCTAACAGGAATGTTTGGTCCTTCCTCTACCTAGTCTGCTCCAGTGAACAAGATCTTTGTTCTGTACAAAGGCGCCAGACGTGTTTAGGCTCTCATAAACAGCTCCAAAACTCAGCCCGTGCCTACACCTGAGTGTAAGCTTGCACACAAACAGAGAAGCCTGGACATGGGATTCAGGAAAGACTCATGATTAATAGACAACATTGACACGCCTGGGGACATTGAAGAGCTGTGCCCCATGAAGGTCCCATTCTCCCAAGGAAACAGAATACTTTTAGGTCAGAGAGGACAGACTGAGTATTAACACAATGATATGACATTCCTCTGACCAAATGTCTCCACAGAGGAGACAGGTCCTCAGAAAGGACTGCCTCTTTGGGTCTGCAGTTAGAGAAAAAAATATTTTTTGAAACAAGTGAGGAAGAGGATCCAGGCAACTACAAGACAATCAGTCTTCCCTCAGTTCTTGGGAGGATTATGGAGCAAGTCTTCACGCAGATCATTTCACTGCACATGAAGGGAAACACAGCAACTGCGAACAACCAGCATGGATTAACGAATGGCAAACTCATCAGTAACCTGGACAATGGGACGTAATGAGCCCTCAGCAAGTCTCCTGATGACACCAAACTGGTATGAGTGGTTGATACACTGGATATCACCTGGGGGACCCAGACCAGCTGGAGAAATGGGCCAGCAGGAACTTCATGAAATGCAACAAAGACGAACGCAAAGTCCTGCACCTGGGGAGGGATAACCCCTGTGTCAGTACAAGCTGGGAGGCGACTGGCTGGGGAGCAGCTCTGCAGATAAGGACCCTGCTGAACCCAGCTTCACACTGTGACCTTATGGGAATGAAGGCTAAGCACATACCAAGCTGTATTAGCAGAAGCGTAGGCAGCAGGCTGAGTAAAGCATTTATTCCTCTCTACTCGGGACTTGTGAAGATACATCTGGAACAGGGTGTCCTGTTTCAGGCCCTGATAAGGAGTAAGGAAAAAGTTTTACAATGATGGCAGCTGAGCACTGGCACAAGTTGCCCACAGAAGCTGCGGCATCTCCATCCCTGGAGATACTCAAAATGCAACTGGACAAGACGCTAAGCAACCTGATCTAACTTCAAAGCTAGCCCAGCTTTGAGCTGAAGGCTTGACTACAAGACCGCCAGAGGTCCCTTCCAACCTGAATTTTTCCATAATTCTATGATTTATGATAGCTTTTAGCAAACCTTGTGCCATTATGTTGTTGAAAAAATGGCCTATAGTTTTATAAGGGGAATGTTTCAAGCAGTATCAGTACTTCTTATTAAAACTTTGGCAACTGCATATGTCAATATTTTTAAAATGTATTTTAACATTGTTGCTTTCATTATTTTCCCTACCTTCAGGAGGAAAAGTGATTATTAGTAAACATGAATTTTCTAAAGTGATTTCATGAAAATGCTGGCAAAAATCTGTGGAAATACATTGTAAAATAAGCAGAAAAAGTATCAATTTCAGATCACAAGGAATGGAAAGATCTTCAGAATGTCAAAAATAGTGAAATAATTTAACTAGCTCTGTAATTTCTATAATGCAATAAACATATGCATTACCTGCTGGGTAGAAACCATGAAGACATTTTCCATTTGAATTAAGCAAATTCAATCCCATAATTTCCATTCTTTGGTGTTCATTTTCCTTAAATTATCTCCTGAAAGAGTTTCTTGGCAAAGATGTTCCCTGGAATAATTCACTTTAAATAAATGTTGCATACATTGCAGAAAAAGTAAATTTCGCTTTCATAATTGCCCCACATTCTCACTACAAACTGTAGCATGGGAACAGTAATACTGCATATAACCTATATGCAAGTCTGGACACATGAGTTTCCAGTAGCAAATATTTCTGACTATTTTCCCACAAACAAGCTACAAACTTCCAGTCAGATAAAGCTGGACCTTCCTTCATTGCTTATGCTTAACTGCGTCTGCAGCACAATGACAACAGTTCCTTCTTGTGATGTTCCTACCCGTGCTGCCAAAAAGCAACTGCACCACATCAAAAAGCATTGGTTTTATGGGACCACCTGGGAATCTAAACTCATATCTACCTGAGAAACAAAAAGAGCTCTGGAGTATCAGAGGCACGGCACAGTCCGCACCCTTTCCACCTGTATTACTTTGTGAGCCTGCACAAAGTGTTGTTAAGACTTAGAGCAACCTAATGTAACGCTAAATTGTCCTGGTTCTGGGGGGAAGTTGGACCGGAGGATCCTTGCAATCTGAATTACTCTGTATGATTACATCATATCATCGATACGATGACTATACTTGGATTTTTCTCTAGAGAGCTCCAGACCTTGGGCTGAAGTAATGTCCAAGATATGACTGAGTACTCATGCAGGACATGATTGGAGAATGTGCTCCTGAGAGTATGCTCTGAACAACATTGACCTGAGAGCAGAGGCATAGCCTCAAGACAGAGTTAATGATGAACAGATTCACATCACTTCCACCAAAAGCATTGCTTATCAGGCTCGCCAGTATTGTGTCACTGCCCTTTTATTTTCTCCTTGATTGTCTGCATCTAAATCTTATCTCTTGTCTTGTAGTTTGTAAAAGACTGTTCTTTTTTATTCTATGTACTAAAATATTTTTAGTTATGAGTATAAACAAACATGTCACTAACCATGTAATGTCAACACCGAGTAATTCTTTCAGTAGATAATAATATAAGGAAAAGAATGGAAATCACGGCATTGAATTAATTTAATTCAAATGGAAACACATACATAGAAGATACAGATTATATGTCAAAATACACATATAAAAAAATTGGGCTTAGCTCTTTGTTCGTGCAAGCAAAATGGCACTACTGCTGTCAGGTTTCTTCTTCATTCTGAATATCAGTATTTTGATTTTTTTTTTCCTAAAAATATCATATTTGTATTATTCCCAAGCTTTTCTCCCTAACTCAATGTATTTTTTTATTCTTTTTTTTCCAAATGTTCATAGCATATACCAGGCCGTATCAATAAAATTTGGACCTTTCCTGGATTATTAACAAAGTCAGGAAATAAGATGTGTTTTAGAAACAACCTTTGCAACACCTAAAAGCATTCCAAAGTGCTCAGTTTTGTACTTATTTTACCCAGGTTTCATGTTATATGAAAGGTTTAGAAACAATTCAATTTAATTTTTCAGGTAAAACTTTATTAGGCTTAGAGAAATGCTGTTCTAAAGTATAAATGTTAATCTTCAGCTTGCTTTAACAAGTACGATGAAGTCAATATGGTTATGTTTCCTTTCTCCAGCTGAGACTCTGACCTTCAATATAACATTTACCTCATTTTCTTCATCCACTAATTACTCCAGGCTATAAAAATGGTTTGTCTGGCAACATTTAGTCTTGACAAATCAGTGCTGGTTATTGATCATAATTTTTTTGTCTTCTAGATGTTCAAAGATTATTTTCCTTATCGGATGCTGAGTTTTGGATTAAAGTACTTTAAAAAATCGTAATTACTAAGAATATTCCTTTTTTGAGGATTATTAGTGTGCTTCTGTTCTCATTCCAATCATTTCCGAGTGCTCTCATCTTTTAAAAATTAACTGCCCATGGTTTGGTTAGTCTTTTAGCTGGCTAAGACATAGTTCATATTTCCTAACTGTTATGTCTTTACCCTTAAGTAACCATATGATGAGATTCTGCAAAATTAGCAACATTTTTATTTTTTAGAGAAACACTTTATAAAGGTATTCATTGTCTCACTCTTGAATGGTCACTAATTACGTGTGCATTCTCAATTCATAATGGATTTGTTCCTAGGTTTTCTATCTTGCATTCATTAAAAGTCAAGGATATGGATTTTATTTACTTCATCGATGTAGAAGAGAACCATTTCTCTTCAAAAAGAAGAAAAAGAAAAAACTTTAATTCTCTTTAACCTCAATTCTCTTTAACCTCAATGACTAATTCACACCATACACACAAATTCATCCAGTTTACACTTATTCCACGCCAATAACACCAATAACAGTTACTGAGTGTAACAGTTTCTGAGTAGTCTTGGCTAAGTTTCCTTGCCCTCCACCCCTGCCGTATATTCTATTACCATTGCTCTCCCAGTGTGATTTGAAGTCACAATCAATGGAATAATCTCTGTTGAGGCTACATGTGCACTTCACAGTCTCCATTTTGAGGATAGCTACAATCTGTTGTACCTTAATTCTCTTCCACTCGTCACCGAATCACAGAATGGTTGAGGTTGGAAGAGACCTCTGGAGGTCATCTGGTCCAAAACCCCCCTGCTCAAGCAGGGCCACCTACAGCAGGCTGTCCAAGACCATGTCCAGTCAGCTTTTGAATATCTCCAAGAGGGAGACTCCACAACCTCTCTGGGCAACCTGTGCCAGTGCTCAATCACCCTCACAGTGAAAAAGTGTTTCCTGATGTTCAGAGGGAACCTCCTGTGTTTCAGTTTGTGCCCATTGCCTCTGGGCCTGTCACTGGGCACCACTGAAAAGAGCCTGGCTCCGTCCTCTTTGCCCTTCAGGTATTTATATACATTGATGAGATCTGCCCTGAGCCTTCTCTTCTCTAGGCTGAACAGTCCCAGCTCTCCCAGCCTTTCCTCATAGGAGAGGTGCTCCAGTCTCTTAATCATCTTCGTGGCTCTTTGTTAGACTCTCTCCAGTATGTCCATGTCTCTCTTGTGCTGAGGAGCCCAGAACTGGACACAGCACTCCAGGTGTGGCCTCACCAGTGCTGAGCAGAGGGGAAGGATCACCTCCCTTGACCTGCTGGCAACACTCCTTCTAATGCAATCCATGACCCCATTTGCCTTCTTTGCCACAAGGGCACATTGTCTGCTAATGGTCAACTTGTCCACCAGGACCCCCAGGTCCTTTTCTGCCAAGCTGCTCTCCAGCAGAGTGGCCCCCAGTATATGCTGGTGCCTGGGATTGTTGCTCCCCAGGTGCAGGACTTTGCATTTTGCACTTCCCCTTGTTGAACTTTGTGAGGTTCCTGTCAGCCCCTTTCTCCAGCCATTTCTCTCTGTTGGTTTTAAAGCCTCAGTCCTGCACCTGCTAATGCTGGTAGGATTTTCCCCATTCACATCAAAGAGGCCATGGGTAAGTTTTTAGTTTCTTAATCAAACTTTTCAGCAACCAGTTATCTATGCATTCCTACAATGAGTAAATCTGCTCCTTGTTCTAATGAATCAGAGTGGCTTTAGTTGCCAGCTTCCCCATTATTCTCAAATCAGCACTGAGCAACACAACAAACCCCATTAGAGTCAATGGAAAGACTCCCCGTTGATTTCCATCGGTGGAAGCTTGACCAGGACCCCTCTGGGTAGTACTGCAACTGGTTAGCCTGAACAAAAAATATTTGTTAAATTTTCTTAGATGGATTAGAAACGATTTTTCATTTCATGTAAGAGGATGTTTAGATGAATTTTTAAAGCAATATTTTCCTCTACTGTCTGAGCAAAAAAAAAGGTGGCTGCTGCTCTCATATGTTTACCAGATTTAAGTTACTCACCTCTCAAAGTCCATTAAGAAATGATACATTTTTATTTATTATTTTGCCAGACAGCAAGAATGCAAGCTTTCCTGTGCTACTCCATCAATTACTTCATGACTAGAGTGGAAAGGTTGCTGCATTCAGGGACCAAAGGGTGATTTACTCCGCGCAGTTAGTACAGCTAACAGAATCCTTGGCTTATTTAGCAAAAAGATGGGTATCTGCTAACATAGAAGCAACAATTTTTGAAAAACTGTCTATGAAGAAATGACTGACATTTTGGGCAGCCCCCAAAAATCATATTTAAAGTGAAGGACACTTCAATTTGAAGAATGTAGCCCGTGTGATCTAACAGCAGCAGTGACTTCAGTAGCAATTTGGGAAGTATCAGGCTTCCTGATCACTTGGGAGATGTGGAAAGTGGATGCACTGATATAATCTCAAATAGTTCAGATATAATCTCAGATAGTTGCTATGAACACCAGCATCGCATCGTTCTGGAGAGGGGACCACCATCCAGACTTTCCATGCTGTCTTAAGGACAATACATCTTGAATTCAACCACTTCTCTCTCTCTCTCTCTCTCTCTCTCTCTCTCTCATCCAAACTCCTCCCCCAAGAGTTTCCACTGGCTAGCTATCTTCACGTAATTAAGTTAACCCCTTATAGGTTGCAGCAAAGCACTGCTGGTTGTGCTAAATAGGGTGGGCCATACAGAAACCAGTAGTAACTCCCTACTTCTGGGCTTCTTCGCCCTGAATGCCTCGAACTGTGAAAACTGCTTTTCAACTAAAAAGCCTCACCAAGAAAATGCTCAGTGGAGTGAGCAAAATATTCCCATTCAGACCTGGAATGAAGGATCATACAGCATGGCTAAAGGTGTCAGGATGAAGACTCACTTAGGTACATATTTCTTATTACGCTGGTAGTTTTTCTTTAATTGACTAATTGCACAATCGCAGTGCAATTAATATCAAAAAGAAGAAATAGTATAAATAAGATTCATCTGCTTATACTATTATTTAAGGGTTCTGCTGTTTGAAAACCTAACTTTGTGGATACAGAGATCAGGCTAACACAGAGGTTTCCTAATTTGGTACCAGTCTGATTAACAACACTGCTGTACTTGTCTACTGGCACATTAGATTTCTGCCCATGTGCTGAAATAGCCTTAAATAACCAATCAATGAACTACCAGGGCACTGCCATATGTGCATCAATACAAACATTACAGCCTTCAGCTTACTTCCCCCATGGATATATCTTATTGGTTCAATTACTACAGCATTTTCCAGGAGGAGCCTATCAGAAACTGAAATAAAAGCCTGTGCAGCTACAAGCAGGAAGGTTGAGCGATACGGCAAAACTTCTTTCACTGGCATGACTGACCTATGGAACTGCATACATTCTCAAAAGATAATAAACACAAAGATGAAAGAAGAGATTACAAATGGCAGTATTTTTCTTATTAGTGCAGTAAGAAACCCACTGATGAGAACAGACCTCAAAAGCTGCATGAACAATGAGGAATGAAAAACAGCATTTAAATACAGTATTGGAAAAATATGGGAATGAAGTAACTTCAGGGCAAAGATCATTAATAGCGAAATCAAGGATGATTTTCACATAGATTTTTTCCAAGATGGCAGCTGCTTTTAGGAGCTGATCCAAAGCCTACTGAATTCAATGGAAAGATTTAACTTCAATAGACTTGGGATCATTTTAGCTTTTGGCTGAGAGAGTTGCGTTACTCCAAGTTAAAAGAGACAAGACTTGGCAAACGATAACTGAGGCTACAGCACATTTAGGGTCAAAAGACCTAAACTGCTGGACCAATTCATCCCCGGTGTGATTCCACCATACCCAGAGGATTTGCAGAGTCAGTTTTGTACTGACTGATGATCCCATTTGCTATTTCCAATGAGTTCAGTGTGTAAGTCAGGGTAGAATATGACCCAGTGGATGCGACTGTACTGTAAAGTTTAGTTAATTTGAATACAATAGTCCTATTGGTTTAAATAACTGCAGAAGTTTTTCTTAACACATTAAAAGGCTATATTTTATGACTATAACCTCACAGCTATGAAATATAGCTCTCCAATGATATAACTATGAGATATAACTTTCTTCCCAACAGCTGCTGGTGGGAATTTCACTGTTTCTGAAATAAATATTATATGCATACATACCATACATGGAGGGGAAGAGAAAGCAATAGGAAATACAATGAGCTGACTCGAGATGTGTTATTTATTTGCACACATTATTAATGATCTCATAGCTCAGAAGTGGTGGAGGGAACCTGAGCCACTTGTGAATTATGAAAGGTCATCAATAACTCATAGCAATATATGACACATCCATTCAGGTCATCCAGACTTACTCCATGCTTGGGTCTGTTTATCTAACACCAGTTTTAGTTTAGTCTGTACTGTGTGTTGATTTCATAGTACATCATGTAGCAATGAGACCTCTTGGCTACACTCCCATGTAAGATGACTAAGTTTGAAGTATAAGAGAACCTGAAACAAATTTTCAGAGTATCAGTTGATTGAACTGAACCACACATATCTCCTTCCAATGACATGTGTGATCATTAAGTAAAGTAACTTAGATATAAATATATCAGATTGGGTGTGTGCACATGCATCTGTAAAAACACACTCACATTTCATACAGTTGAAACTCAAAACTTTTCCTTATGATTGTTTCTCTCCCTAAGAAGGGAGAGATTTTTCCCTAAGAAACTGAAAAAGCAAACATGCAACAGAGATTACTTTGATAGTAATATCACAAGACACTCAAGTACTACAGAGATGAGCATAGTATAAGAATGAAATCAATTACGATCCCATTTTTCACTGTCTGAAAAGAAAACTAAAAGACACATTTTGTTCTCAGTCACATATCTGAAACTGAACAATTAAGTATAATCCATATATAGACAAGGGTATAATTTATCTCCGCTATTCTTAAAAATTATACAGGCTACAGTTATACATGTTTTAATTATAGCTACTTTGAGACAGCTCTCAGACTATAAACCATATTTGAAAATGTGATTCTGAAAAAATATGAGTTTAAATGGGTTTTGTCCAAGGAATCTTAATAAACTGGTTAGAAAACATTAAACTCCTCTGCTAGTTCCTCTAATCCTGTTGGTAGTACTCACTATATCAAACTGGCCAGGCAGTGCCCGTTATTGACTGCCAAAAGTTCATGGCAATACCCTGGGGCAGAGCTCATTTATTCCAGCCCCAAGTACCCATATGTTTATTACTTCTTGAGCTAATGGAAACTCAGTGTGGGAAATACATGGCACGTGGCACACCGTAGGGAGCTGTGATGAACACACATTTTAGGCAGTGCTACATACTTATAAGGTGCCTAATGCTAGCACTGTCATCACTACTCACACGTGCAAATTCTCAGTACAGATCAGTATCCAACAGCTATACGGCAAGACAGGATGCATTTTAGTGACCTACAGATGTGCTTTTTGGGATGGCTGCAAACACTTAGGCCTTCGGACAAGCACCCCACCTGGCTTTATATCAGCCCAAATGCTACATTAACTGTTTTGTAGTGTTCTTACATCAACTTGGCATGGGGAAAAAAAAAGTCTCCAGACCAAAATCCTCTGAGCACTTCTCACATCACATGTGCTATTTAAGGCAGACAGAGGCTGAAGTCATTTATCTGCACAGTTGTTCTCCCATCTGACAAAAAAGCCCAAGCCAAAGGGTCTTTGATATCAAAGAAAAACTAATTCCACGCATGCAATTCTTGGTCTTTTCAACTACTTTAACCAAACTCTCATGGTAAGTCATTTCACATTTTATACATGAAATAGAACATTTTGTCTATAAATCAGAACATGACACAAACATCGCTTTCGTCAGGGCAGGAGAACAGCTCTCAGGCAAGCGGCAACACAAAGCAACCCTTTCTAAAGGCTGCTGGGCACTTCCATATCACAAGAGAAAGTGAGTGTTACCTATTTACTGCCAGAAGAGGGAAGAAAGCATGGTGCTATCTTTTGCTGGCAAAACCTTCCCTCAACTTAATGGCAAATGTGCCTATCTAGAAGTAGTATCATGACACCCTGCAATTATTCAATTCAATTCAATTCAATTCAACTAGGATGAAGAGGCGGATGAAGCGTTCTACAAGCAGCTGGCAGAAGTCTCTCAATCGCTAGCCCTTGTTCTCGTGGGGGACTTCAGCTTCCCGGACGTCTGCTGGAAATACAACACGGCAGAGAGGAAACAGTCTAGGAGGTTCCTGGAGTGTGTGGAAGACAACTTCCTGACACAGCTGGTAAGTGAGCCTACCAGGGGAGGTGCCTCGCTCGACCTGCTGTTTACAAACAGAGAACGACTGGTGGGAGATGTGGTGGTCGGAGGCCGTCTTGGACTTAGTGACCATGAAATGATAGAATTCTCGATTCTCGGTGAAGTAAGGAGAGGGGCCAGCAAAACCGCAGCCATGGACTTCCGGAGGGTGGACTTTGGCCTGTTCAGGACGCTGGTTGAGAGAGTCCCTTGGGAGACGGTCCTGAAGGGCAAAGGGGTCCAGGAAGGCTGGACGATCTTCAAGAAGGGAGTCTTAAAGGCGCAGGAGCAGGCTGTCCCCATGTGCCAAAAGACGAAATGGCGGGGAAGACGACCGGCCTGGCTGAACGGGAAGCTCTTGCTGGGACTCAGGAAAAAAAAGAGAGTTTACCACTTGTGGAAGAAGGGGCAGGCGACTCAAGAAGAGTACAGGGATCTTGTTAGGTCGTGCAGAGAAGAAATGAGAAAGGCAAAAGCCCAGCTAGAACGCAATCTGGCCGCTGTCGTTAGAGACAACAAAAAATGTTTTTACAAATATATTAATGACAAAAAGAGAGCCAAGGAGACTCTCCATCCTTTATTGGATGCGGGGGGGAACATTGTCACCGAGGATGAGGAAAAGGCTGAGGTACTCAATGCCTTCTTTGCCTCAGTCTTTAGCAGGCAGACCAGTTATCCTCAGGGTATTCAGCCCCCTGAGCTGCAAGACAGGGATGGCGAGCAGGATGAACCCCCCATAATCCAAGAGGAAGCAGTTAACGACCTGCTACACCACCTGGATGGGATCTACACCTCACAAGTCTATGGGGCCAGATGAGATCCACCCGAGTGTGCTGAGGGAGCTGGCGGAGGAGCTTGCCAAGCCACTCTCCATCATCATTTATCAGCAGTCCTGGTTAACGGGGGAGGTCCCGGATGACTGGAGGCTTGCCAATGTGATGCGCATCTACAAGAAGGGCCAGAAGGAGGATATGGGGAACTACAGGCCTGCCAGCCTGACCTCGGTGCCAGGGAAGATTATGGAGTGGTTTATCTTGAGGGCGCTCACAAGGCATGAGCGGGACAACCAGGGGATCAGGCCCAGCCAGCACAGGTTCATGAAAGGCAGGTCCTGCTTGACCAACCTGATCTCCTTCTATGACCAGGTGACCCGCCTAGTGGATGAGGGAAAGGCTGTGGATGTGGTCTACCTGGACTTCAGCAAGGCTTTTGACACCGTCTCCCACAGCATTCTCCTGGAGAAGCTGGCGGCTCACGGCTTAGACAGGTGTACTCTGCACTGGGTCAAAAACTGGCTGGACGGCCGGGCCCAGAGAGTTGTGGTGAATGGAGTTCAATCCAGTTGGTGGCCGGTCATGAGCGGTGTTCCCCAGGGCTCAGTTTTGGGGCCAGTTCTGCTTAATATCTTTATCAATGATCTGGATGAGGGGATTGAGTGCACCCTCAGTAAGTTTGCAGATGACACCAAGATGGGCGGGAGTGTTGATCTGCTGGAGGGTAGGAAGGCTCTGCAGAGGGACCTGGACAGGCTGGATCCATGGGCTGAGGCCAGCTGTATGAGGTTCAACAAGGACAAGTGCCGGGTCCTGCACTTTGGCCACAACAACCCCATGCAACGCTACAGGCTTGGGGAAGAGTGGCTGGAAAGCTGCCTGTCGGAAAAGGACCTGGGGGTGCTGGTTGACAGCCGGCTGAACATGAGCCAGCAGTGTGCCCAGGTGGCCAAGAAGGCCAATGGCATCCTGGCCTGGATCAGAAATAGTGTGGCCAGCAGGAGTAGGGAAGTGATTGTGCCCCTGTACTTGGCACTGGTGAAGCCGCACCTCGAATACTGTGTTCAGTTTTGGGCCCCTCACTACAAGAAGGACATTGAGGTGCTGGAGCATGTCCAGAGAAGGGCAACAAGGCTGGTGAAGGGTCTGGAGAACAAGTCTTATGAGGAGCGGCTGAGGGAACTGGGGTTGTTTAGCCTGGAGAAAAGGAGGCTCAGGGGAGACCTTATCGTGCTCTACAACCACCTGAAAGGAGGTCGTAGCGAGGTGGGTGTTGGTCTCTTCTCCCAAGTAACTAGTGATAAGACGAGAGGAAATGGCCTCAAGTTGCGCCAGGGGAGGTTTAGATTGGACATGAGGAAAAATTTCTTTACTGAAAGAGTGGTGAAACATTGGACCAGGCTGCCCAGGGAAGTGGTTGAGTCCCCATCCCTGGAGGTATTTAAAAGACATGTAGATGAGGCGCTTAGGGACATGGTTTAGTGGGCATGGTGGTGTTGGGTTGCTGGTTGGACTCGATGATCTTAGAGGTCTTTTCCAACCTTAATGATTCTATGATTCTATGATTAGTTTTAGTGTTTTCTCCCTCACTTTTCCATCTTTCCTTTTAGAAAGTGTCTTGCTTTTTTCCCGTCTTTCACCTCAAAATTGCCTTAAAACAACTGAGTTATCAGGTTATTGTCAAACCTTTTTCTTTCCTTTTTCTTTTTTTCCTGAACAGGACAGATAACTTTTTCAAGGTTAAAATAAAATCATTGGTTGTAACATGACGACTTCATTCTCTCCCATTGAGCAGGGTCTCCTTTGAGGAGTCATAGGGAGACTCCTGGACCTGTGCTCAGTTGAGATGTCGTTGTGAATCCTTGATCTCTGCTAAAGCCATATGAGTCAGCCTGCCAGTGTAACAGGATGGCAGTGTTGAGGACCTCTGCACAGCAATGCAGGGCTCTTTGCTGAGTCAGATGTTAACACTGTTCATGCAGAGACAGAGAAATTACTTCTGACTCATATCTGACATACAGACATAGTTAGCTATCGTAAAAGGTGAGAGCCATGGCTGTCTCTTTGTAGAAGATGGATGTTTCCAGCCAGTGGCATCCTTCCCAAAAGGATAAAATTGTTAAATGGTTAGGCCACTGTCAGAAGAGTAATCTCTGACTGATTGAAGGTAAAAAACATTGAACGTAAGTAAGTAGAGACCATCAGAAACTGAGGTGAGTGGCAAAACATAATGGACGATCCCCATCACAAATACCCAGAGCTGCAACCCAGAAAGCCCAGAGCTGCACAATTCTGCAACTGAACAGAAGTACCAGATTTAAAGCCAGAAGGGGATGGTTAGGATGGCTGAGGTGCTGCCAAACATGTTTCCATACCTGACATGTTTCAGAAAGTATTAAGCATATGGTAAAAAAAGGGCATATCCTCTCTTTCAACAGGATGCCCACTGGTCCTAAGCATTAAAGCCAGCTCAATAAACCAGGCTATGCTCAAGCTGCCTCTTACCCTGTGAGAGCATGATCTTCTGGGACCAAGGGGAGATCATTTACAGAGCTCTAGAGAAGCTCACATTTCAGCTACCAGCATTGCTCCTGGCCTGTGGATAAATGGAGGCCTGAAGTCTACAGTGCTTCCCACAAGACTCCAACTCTTCAGAGCCAGCTGTAAAAACCATAAGTAAAAAATAAAAGCAAAGAGCCTATTGTTTTACAGTTAGCACTTCTTCTAGTTATTGCATGAGAACACTGAAGTCAGATCAAATCCTAGGAACCTGATTCTGACATCACCACATTAAAAATATTGCTCTATCTCTGTCAATTTAAATCAAATCACTGCTGATTTATCCTACTATTAGATTAGAGTTAGGCCAATGCACTGTTCAATATGGTTGCAGAAGTCAGGTGCTCTGAGTGCAGTGTTGATACACTTGAACACAACAAAACAGAATACACCACAGCCTGACTAACATGATCCTGGCATGAGACCAGGATCTAAGCCTTGTTTTTCTCATCCATACATCACCACCACATTTTTCAAGTGCCACTGTCATTAAGTTAAGATACAGAGCAATCCATCATTTAAAGCCATTACGTAAACATTTTTGGGTCAAAAAGATGACCTTTCATATAACTAGGTCTGAAAAGAACACTTTCCCGATGTGGCAAAGGAAACTAAGCAAAGGAATGCAACACACTATCAACAAGTAACTCTATGAGCTTCATCACTAATTAATTCTGATTTCCACTGGATTTATGCTTCATGGTTGACTGAACCTTCAAACAAATCACAACACTGAACTCATCCTCATATCACCTACAGCCCCACCACGATAACCTCAGTTCCCTCATTTCTCCTCACTGCAGGACTCCTCAGTCCTCTGCAACATCCTTATGCCCTGTCTACTCTCTATTCTCCTACCCATGTCTTTCAACAACTTTGTCTAGCTGGCTGGCGGGCCAAGAGACATCAAGACCTTTGTAGTGACCAGGGCTACATGAACACACTTTGACTGGCCAGGACACACATGTTGGTTGCTCAACCGGTTTGTCAGGAGTCAAACACTTTTCCACAGCACAGCCCATCACAGTGCTGCAGGTGCCCTGTGACAAATTCTGCCCCACATCTCTTTTGGAAGGAGAATACAGGGCATAGGGGAGGTCAGATAAACGTGGATCCTTATGCTCTTTCACCATACATCTCACAGACCTTTTGCAGAAACTTTGTATATTGGAGACTTAATCCTCTGTTAAAGCTTAATGAAATCAGCTAATGAATTGAAATATTCACAGTGAGGAAAAGGACTGACATACACACCCACAGTGTGACTACATAACATCATCTCCTTACTCTAAGAACTACTGTGTGATATCATATCACACAAGCACACAAAATATGCAGCTTTAGTAAAAAGTAGAAATTTGCTCACACAATTTCAAACACTTTCTGGTCTGTAATTTTCATGGAACTGCTCAAAACAATAAGCTAATGCACCATTCAAGCTGATAAAGAAAATCTGGGAATTGCAGAGACAGTTAAGTTAGTATTACTCCCCTCCACTGACTACATCACCTTCGCCAATGGAATGAGACTTTCTCTAGCTGCTCTTCACTTGTCAAATCTAAAAATAAAAAAAATCAGGGCCAGGGAATACCTAGGATCTCTTTGAAGCCTCATGCAGTGTTTAGAGGAAGAAAAATGTACATTCAGCACACAGATGCACGATCTTCTGTTAACAATAAAGTTCCGATGCTTTTGCAAGTCCTGATGTCAATAATTACCCTTCAACTCCAGAAAGGCTGTTCTGTGCTCAGGCTTTTGCTGCTGTCGTGAACAATTGCTCATTCCCTGTTCAAGCCACAGGCGCTGCAAGTGTTCCCATCTACTTTGAATTCTAGTCAATATTTTTGACGTCCAATGTTTTTCTCCATTTAATTTATTTAGGCGTTTGTAACCAATGAGGGAATGACAACAGCTGATAAAGACAACAGCAGAAAGGAACTCCAGCTAAATAAGTTAATTCACAATCCCACTTAAAAATCAGGCTGTTCTGATTATCACCTTCCTCTCCTTCAGTTTCAGCATGATTTTTAGCAACCACGCTTCTCTCAAACTCCTAGACTCAGCAAATAATACTTTAAAGTTAAACCACTCAAAAATGGAAGTAACAATGTTTTAAACATAGTCTACTGCCTCCATCCTCTAGACAGCTGCTGCTAAAATGTGGATGGTGTGGAAGCGGAGAGGAAAATGGAACAACCAATTATTTTTCATGTGTAAATCAGTAAGATTTGATAGAAGCGCTGTGTATAATTAGAAAATAAGCATTCCAAAGGTGTACAGCATTTGTTCCTGTTCGTGGTACTTCATGATAGTGAAGGTTTGGAAATACCCACAAGTTCTTTTCATCCCAGCAGGCAGTAAGGCTGTTAGTCAACATGCCAGGATGCTTTATTACCACTGGGAGCTCGGGCCAGTCCATCTGTACCGTTACTTGAAGATGGAGAGTTGTCCTCTGGTAATTAATACATTTCCACCTCTGTCTAATTAAAGAGATCCAGTGCATTCATTCTCATTAAAAAAGAAATGTGGAGCTTTGCAATTTCTCCAGTTTGGGGCTGTAAAAGAACTTCAAACATCAGAATAATTTTCTAAAAGTAATGAGTTCCCTCATTCTAGTGGGTGCTACAGCCCTGGTAATAAAGCATCTTTGCTAAAAACTGCTGTCTGCAGACCGATTCATTCTGGTGGCATGAGAGAGAGATTCAGACTGGGAGTGCTCTGCAGGGAATCTGTGACAGTCTTTCATCAGCTGCATATTCTTGACTTATAAAAACAAAAACAAAGGCATGCTGTGAAGATCATGGAGCCTCATTGCTGGGCTACAGTGTTTTAGCTGAAGATTTCAGACTCACATACAACAGCATGCTGAGAAAAGGGTGCCATATAAACTTAAAATCAAGTGTGAGATTTCTGTCTCCATTGCTGTCTGTACAAATCAATGAAATCTCAATTATTCTCCCTCAAGGCATCTTGAGGATTTTGCTTTTCTCTTAACAGACCCACTCTACTCCTTTGAAGTGGCAAGTGGAGACAGTGGCTTGCCTCTCTGGGGTAATATGCGTAATGAGTGTGTTCACATACAACTGCCTCCTTTCTTGGCATATCCGCAGGATACTTGCACCAGATTCTCGTCCAGATCATACCAGTGTAAATCTTGAATAATTTAGACAGGAATCATTATCTTCTTTCAGCTGAGAAGAATAAGTGGCCAACAGGTTCCAACAGGAGACTGGCCTAAGCAAAGTCTGCAAGACTTTATTGTAAAGACACCTGAGAGAAACGACTTCAGAAGGCAATCCCAGGCCACTGAGCTCCTAACTTACATGACCTTGCTAGGCTCTCCAAATTAGTCAGAACTGGGGAAGAGACAGAAGCTTGGGCTACGGCCCACCTTCCTTTTGCTTTGCACCCTCTGACACTGCTGGGCCTCCTGGGGGGAGTTTTTCTGCTCCTTTGAGTGTGGGAACCACAGGCATTTCTGGCACTTGTATGCAGCACTTTCAATATACTCTCCCCTCTACTCACACCCACATTAAGCATAAAAGACAGTGTTTTCCATCAACACTTATCGAAGTGCCAGTACTCTGAGAAGAAAAACTAAGGGGGGAAGGGGAATTCAGCTGAAGAAAATGAAACCTCTGCCGTCAGCCCATTGAAAACTCTCCTAAAAGCTTTTTTCTTCCATATTCCCTACCAGAGTGCCAAACAAACAGTAATTAAAAAATATATTATTCTCAAAGCCACAGATTATTCTTCCTGCTGGATTTCTTGAGTGGTTCTCCTGTCTTCTTGCATCAGTGTTTCAGACTGTGAGCTCTCTGAGACATGACTTTCATTATCTCTGGGTCATTAGCAGCTCATAACTCAATGTCAGATAATACTGATAAAGAGAGACAAAGGGCAGACCCTTTTCAAATTGTGGAGCCAAATGTATTGCACTGCATTGTGTAAAGTCAAAATTGTATGCATTAGTTACCAAGCAGTGACAACGCTGGGCACTTTGGCTGGTTAAGGAAAGTAGATGGCACAGCACATTGTGTTAAGCAGTGGGATTCACACAGCTGCTCAAAGGCACTCATTGAAGGCCAGGTTAAGTCAAAGATGGGTCTGCAGGGATCTTGGTCACCAGAACAGAATCCAAGACCCAGATTGGTTCAACTAGGGCAGAGTCATAGCTTCAGAAAAATCATCTAAAAATACCCCTGAAAACCCCAAACCTTGCACTCCACAGTGACCAATTAGAACCACGAGCCACAGCGATGTGTTTGGACTCCTGCCCCACTTTGGAGCTCCTGCACCAAATGCAGGAGGTGCCTCCAGCTACCCAGCACTTGCAGTGTGCTCCATGGGATCTGCTGCAGTTACTTAGAAAAGCAGGCCTGGCTCACTCTTTTAATAATCTCAGTATTTTATAGTGAAATACTTTTTTTTTTTTTTTTAAATATCCTAGTGACTACACGTTTACTTGGGAAGCAGAAGACCAGGCTCCATTCTCACCTCAATCTGAAGTCCACCCACTTCTCCCCTCTCTTCCTGCCATCAAATTGGTCTCCAAGAGTTATTCTCTCCCATCAGCATACACACAACAAAAACAGTGAAAGCTTCATCCAGAACAGAAGAACGTATGACTTTGTAACCTAGCAGACAGGTTCTCATGACTATTTCTTTTTTAATCCAGGGTCTATTTGAACAAAAATTGATGAGCAGTCCTTGGAGCACAGACCAGCCCTGGGGTGCACCGCACCAGCTGAACATGCTAATCCCGAGCAGCCTGGATCATCTTCCCTCTTGGTTTTCATTCCAACCATATGAATCCCGCATTATTTGTAACACCATAACACCACTTCAGCAGGAACGGTTGGAAGAGCCCTCCCACACAACCTCATTTTCAGGGGTATGATTCAAGGTACTCCCCAGTTCAGTAGTAAATGTGGTTTTGAATGCCCTCAGGCTGATGAGGGTGGTGTACCCAGCTTTCCTGTTCCTTAATCATAGCACCTAACTCACAGTCTAATATGTAAAGGCACTGAGGTTGTTGGTTTTTTTTTTTTAAATGAGGCAAGGACTGCTGATGGTGAGCACGCTCTTGTCTCATGTTTGCTGTGCATGAAGCATGCCTCTGCAATCACAGCCCTCAGGTAACCATGAGAAATACTTCTCTGATAGTTGGGAACATGATGCAGCCCAAAGACTACGTGGTTCTGTCGGCATCTAGAGGCTTTCTGGGAACAAGAAGGAGATGGCCAGATGAGGAATCTGCTGAGAGAGTGAGTTTGGGGAATCACAGATTTTATTCACCTAAACCCTACCAAGGTGCCAACAACCTCATTATAGATCTGGCACCATATGGTTTTCTTGCATTCACCAGAAACATTGTCCTCTTCCAGGGCACCAGCACTTATCAACAAACCTCACCCAGTCAGCTGATGCAGGGCTCGAACACTCACCCTTCACCGTGGCTGCAGTTTTAGCTTGCTGGAAGCAACCAAACAACTGACATCAGGGTGTGAAGACTTTCTAGGATAGCTAGTCTCCTAAGAAACTCAGCTATTAGGCTGCACTGAGAGCAGCATATGGGTTTTTGGCTAAAATGTTTTCAAATGAAATAACTTTTTCCACATGACTTTCAGAACCTTGTTTTGTCAGCAGAAAAAAAAAGTTCAATATTGTTATTTAGGGATTTTTTTAAATTATCATGTCAGTAATTTTCCTTTGCAGCTTTTTATTTCTTTTCTTTTCCTGCAAACAGCTATTGTGCTTTAAAGCCTTCCCAGTTAAACGAACTAAAAAGCAACTTTCAGTTGTGATCCTAGACAGACACTGCTGAGCTTTGTTTAATTGGTCTGAATTTTGTTGCTAAATATATTTTTTAAATGAATGCCACATCTTTGCAATGATGCTAGGGGAAAGAATGGAAATACAGTATTATACAACCTGCTGAAATTCTTTGTTACTGTGGTGTAACATGCCACTGCATTAAATTTCTCCTCTCCCACTACATACACATTTGGACACATTAGGAGGCCAAATTGTTTTAAAAATTGGAGAAACTCCTGTTTCTGGAATTATCCTGCATTTATATCACTTTGTGGAGAACACTATCTGATAAATTTCTAAGTGAAAGATGGGAGAGCCCAGCAAAGGAAAAATGAAAATAAATGTGGCTCTTCTTAATTCAAAGGAGTTAAACTTGCATCTGTCAGAGCTGAACTTGTCCCAAAGTGAAGGGAAACAGGATAAAGGGAGAAAAGAACCAAATAAGAGTGAAACACATGTATATAATGGGAAGTTGCTGATCAAGTTTAGAAATGGGGGAATAGGATTGCCACTTTCAACATGTAAAAATATAGAGCCATCTCAATTTAGGCATAACCCATATGTTTGAGGCATGCAGGTAGGTGGCAATTCTACCAGTACTTGGTGAAATATTAACAATGCAAATTTGCCTCTCTGTTTTCAGAAGAACAAGGAAAGTGGATTGTTTCTCTGATGGACTCCTGGGACAAGGTGGAGGTGCTGATCCTCCCCAAAGTTCAACAGGCTCCAGATGCAACGAAGCATAGAGTGCCAAAGCGGGAGGAGGCTGAGACAGAGACTCTGAGACTCCGGAGAGAGTTTCACAAGGTCACAGGAGGCTTTCTGCGCACAGGTTGTCATGAACCTGGTTTTGGGTGTCAGGCCTATATAATCAAGATGGCAGGAAGGGGATCTGAAACAACAGTGCCTCTATTCAGAAAAGATACCTTGGACATTCTGGAAACAGGCAATTTAAAAAGACAGTTTGAAACTATAGGCCTCCTTTTTCATGACAAAGGTCTGCTGCCATCTCCAGCTCAGTTGTCACCATTGCTAAAAGTCTCATGGCTTCAATCTGGTGAAGGAAACACCATGATCTTGACATCCCAAATGGCTCCACCTGCACTGCTGCATTGAGTGACCTGAGGGTAGGTCTGAGGCTGAGGAGCCAGGAGCCCTCATCACCCCCTTGGAGCAACATCTAACCTGCCAGGCTGCAGAAATCCCAGTGTTACTCCCTGGGAGGCACTTAATCTCTGGCCAGGGTTTACAGTGCCACCCAAGGGCAACTCTACCTGCAGCGCAGGCAGCTCCCAGGTTTCTCGCTAGCCATCTGTCCTTGCAGTTACTGCATCAGGCTGGAAAGGCTTGAAGGTACATACGATCCTTCCCAGAAGAGTCACAATAGTGCAAGGGCAGGAGGCATGTGCCGACAGCCCAAGCACAGCCTGTGCGCAGGCAGCCCTGAGACTCTGAGCACAGTGCTGGGAGTCAGGATAGGAATAGGGCCCTCTCTAAGGACATACAACAGCTGCAATCCCTATCCTTTCTATAACTACCTCTGTGACCCAAATCAACGGTTAAGAGATCATGTAACCACACCTTTCCCCCACAAACCATTGCAGAAGTAAAACTACCAGGAATTAAAACAAGGCTCAACAGCCCTGCTCTGAAGATTTTTGCAGCTGAATGGTCAGACCGTGTTTTGTGATTATGGACAATGGGGAGGAGAAGTTCTTTCTTCTTTTCATTTGTACCATCCATAGTGGTGCTCCTGTGAAAATACAAGATAGTCATGAATGACAGGGGTTGTAAAGCAGGGCTGCCATGGGATGGTGTGAAAGCAGAGCTGGAGATGGACAGTTAATCCTTATAACAATGTTTTAAGTCGGACGAAACAGAGCCTGGGATTACAGCATGGAAAGAGAAGACACATTCAGGAAGGTCACCATTTCATTTAACTAATTTGAGGTCATGGCAAGGTAGGGCGGCTGGAAAAGAGGAATGGAAAATGTTCTTTAAATGGCTTTATTAATCATGACAGGATCTAGTGCTGAGAGCGGGAAGAGAAAAACATTATTCTTTTGACCAGCGTTTTAAAACAGTCCCATCTTCAGATGAACACAGTAAATGAATATTCCTTCAAGCAATGGATAGTAAGGAAGACTTTAAAGCAGATTTCTGGGATATTCATAGGTTCTTCTTTCATGTCTTTCTACATCCATAACAGAAATAGCAAGGGGCACTGCAGTCTATACTAGTAAATATAGTAGAAAATTAAACATGCCAAGGACCAGTCTCTGGCCCTGAGGGCAGCAGGCTGCAAACAGCCTGCATTTGTATTACTAACTTCACTTACTCTCCAAAATGGGACGGCCAGCATCAAACTGCTCACTTGGAGTTTCTCCTCCCCTGTGCTAACTCTGGACCCACCAGCCAGAAACAGAGGGTGACAGTTGACTTAAGCCAAACCCATGCTAAGGACTTTGCTAACAGTTTAGGACTATGGGCAATCACTTTCCCATAGCCAAGGGGCTGGAAATATGGAGCCACCATTCAGCAACTATCAGTAGGCAGGATCCCACCAGACCTCACTTCCAAGACAGCTTACCCTACAGACAAATTTCATTTAGCTCAATCGTCTTCCCCTCTGCCTATGGTTAAGGTGCAGGAGCTGGAACTCTTCCATCCTGATCATTTTATGCCAGTGGAAACTTCCAGCATAAGGTCCTACCCTAGTTCCCTGATTGATGGTGTAAAGGGCTTTTCTGGATCTGAATTTATAGTGAAGACTAGTCGGTCTTCTGGGAGCACAGAAGTGACTGGCCCTTGCTCTGATTCTGCTCAGGAGTGGCATCTGGAGGAAATGGGGATGGGGCCCAGCCAGTGAGTCTGCAAGTGTGAGAATCTCCCTTTAAAAGGAAACAAAAAGGTGCCAGCTGTTACCGCACCCCAGCAGTTGCATTAGCAGTGCTCTGGTCCCCCTTTCAGGGGAAGGACCCTGTCCCAGCCCCAGTCCATGGAGCGGGGACCATCCTCCAACAAAGCCTGTTTATTCATCTGTTAAGGGTTTGGCCCTCCATGTTTAATCAAGCAAAGCACCTATCGAAGGAGACGGGAGCTTTGCCCAAGAGGACTCTGCAGGATTTTGGTGTTTCATTTTAATGGTTAACCAGCTCCGAGCCTCGACCTTTGGCGGGGCTGAGGAGATCTGTGCAGATGGGAGACTGCTCCTTCTTTTCTTGTGGTAAAATTAAAAAGAAAAAGAAGCTCATACATCATAAAACGTGACAATTCCCAGAGTAGTTCTTTTGGGGCTCCTTCTACCAAAGAGTTGTAGCGCTGCCAGGCAAAAGGAGAAATGGTCTTAATCACCCGAACCCTAGGCAAACACTATATCTTTTTTGTGAATCGAGTTTAAACAGAAGTTATGCAGGAAGGACCAAGTCAAAAACCACTTTTTCCAGATGTCAGAAAGATTGAAACACACATGAGGGAAAAAAGCAGTGTTACGAACTTTTAGCTTGATATATCTGGTAGGTGAAAGAACTAATGCTGTAAAGAAAATGTTTGCATAGTGCCGCTGAGTCTGCTCTAGACTATAATACTGGTCAAACAGCACTTTCACCAAACGTTTCTTAGCCATGCTGCTGTTTGAAGAGCAGAAAGTACAGGGAGGGGGAGAAAAAGAAAAATCTACATGTGAACACAAAGTACTATTTACTGAGATAAAGATTGAAGAAATAGATATGGATATGGAAAATGCTCTTGAAATATGTTCCTTGTTATAAATAAACCATGTTGCCAGCACTTAAATAAAAAAAAATAAAATAAAATCCCTGTTGAGAGTCACAGGGGAGCAATACCATCGCCGGAATATCTGCTGATGCAGCTGAACTATGCTTAAGACATCTGCTGAGATGAAACTACTTTGTGGCTGGAGGTATTAGGAAAAAAAGAGTTACTTCAACAAAAAAATAGCCAGTGTGTGAAAACAAAACCACACCAAAATGTAACAGAACGTGCACTTCTACAACTGTGGCACCGCCGTACAGTAGTTATTCCATCAATCTGTCTGCTTTAGAAGTGAAGCAAAAGATTGTAAAACAGGCTGATAAATGAAGAAACCTCCCCCACAGCACCACTTTCTGCAGAAATCTCAGATCCTGAACAGAGTCGCAAGCTATTAAGAGAAAGCGAGAATCAAAAATAAACGGGATTTAAAGCCCATTTATTCGAAACGAGCGCCTCGTTCCCTTTGCCGCCGAAGCACTGAGTTCAGACCCCGTGAGGTCTGCCTGCTGCTCCCTGCTGTGTTCATCAGCACCCAAATCAATGGGAGGAGCGCAGGTCCCAGCAAGCGCCCCAGGTCAGAGCCGTGCCACCAGCTGCAGGCAGGGAAGCACAGCGCGCAGGCAGCCGGCAGCTATGCATTATCGATACTGACACGCGCCACTTAACCAAGGGTGTGTTTTAAAAACAATTTCCTTAACTTGGAGCGGCTTTTACTTCAGTTTGCGAGCGGTTTGACGCTGGCTTCACTGCAGCTGATTCTTTAATGGCTGGAGCTACACCACATGAACTGCTTGACCAGAATGGACAGAAGCAACTCATTTCAATTAAACTGATTTAAAAACCAGCTTCAACAAAACACAAGCAGTTTCTTCGCACAAACCATACCTTGCCTTTTGAGGGCTGCAGCCTTCCATTTAGTTTTTATAATGAGTACAACTCTCTGCACTTCTTCTGTAAGGAAAGTAGGAATTCAGGGTTTTTTTCACTTTAATTTTAGTATGAACTCTTTACTCCTACTTTTTAAAACACTGCATAATGATTATTAACCATAGGTCAGGGCTTCAGGCAACAAGGGACAGACTGGCAGATCTAATGTACATGTACATAAGAGACGTAATTCAGGAATACTGAGGAATAGGTATCCCCTCCTACGTCCAAACTCTCACTTGAAATAGCAGAGGGATTCTGTAAATCCCCCGTCTCTCCCCATTCCCTTCTCTCTGGTTTCTTCTTTTCCCATCTAAAATTATCATGACTGTCATATACAGCTGTTGTCTCAGTTGTCACTCAACAAGCATCTTCACCCCTGCCTCGCTGTTTTCCCCTGAAACTCCTCCCACCAGCATTTAAAAAAATATTTGCCAGCCACCATACTTAGAGTTCCTATGTCCCCCTTTTCTGCCAGCCTAATAATATCTTTTGCCTCAATTCTTGGGTTGTCACGGGTTTAAAATATGAATCAGCTCCAGGATTACCTTCCAAGTCTTGCTACACCTATGTACTTGAAAGATTTGGTATAATACTGCAGCAGGAGCTGTACAATTTTATTCAGGAGCAATTTAGCATCCAAATTCTATTCACTGAGCCCCTTACTCATGTGTGCCTTGTGTATGCCTCGGACAGACCCCACGCATCTTCCTGGGGTTGTGGGGCAATCTCAATCTCTTTTCTTGGTGCTGTTCTGCCATACATAAATGGCCAAACGCTTGGTGGAATGGGGTACAGAAACCAGGTGTCCCATGTAGCAGGAGGCATAGATGCATTTTAGTCCCCATGGCACTGTGTGGAGGGGACTGATGCCAGCAGGAGATGCTCCATGTCCCACCTGTGCCACCTAGTGGTGAGGGCACAGCCTGGGAAGGTCAAGATCTGGGTTGAAGCTTCTCAGTAGAACAGGACTGGAGGTGGGTGCATGCTATGGCCATTGGACCATTGGATAAAAGAGGCACATTTCCCCTGTTTCCCAGCCTGTTTTTCACATCTAGTCCTTTTTCTTCTTTGATTTGCTTATGAGTATCGGAAAGGGGAAAATGTCATTTCTTCTGATATGAGATATTCCACTCACTCCAAACCACATTCAGGGCTTTACTTCAGCTAGGAAAACTGGGAGAAAATACCAAATGAAGCTAAACCAGTTCTGTTGCCTGAATTTATTCTTCTAGAGAGACCTTGGTGGCCAATCGAAACCCCAGTTTCTCAAACAGCCCTAACTGGTACCTTTTTACCTGTACGGAAGGGTCAGGCCCTGGTGTCCCAGATGTGCAATGCATTGCACAGCCACAAAAGGGTCATGAGGTCCCAGAAGGAGGATACCCCAGATCATTCACCAGCTAGTGGCAGCTTTTCTTCTGATGATGCAATACGTGAAACTTTAACTCCCTGCTAGAGCATTTTAGTGAATTAACAGTTCAGAAAATGCTCAAAGTCCCCTGTTTGCGTGGAAAGCAGTTGTAGCCTCTCTGGTTTACCTCTGGTCCCTTACGTAATAACTCAGTAACTGAGGTACCCTTCATTAATACATACTTGACAGACAAAAAAGGTAACAACAGTCTTGTCCCAACAAGTCTCATTGTGGCTGTTGCTTTTCCTCACTGCCATTGCTTTCTGGTCCTGTTTACTGGGAAACCTGACTCATCTGCTACTTTTGTAGGACAGGGCAATGCAGAGTTGGGGGATTCCCTGCTGGAAGAGCTATTTACAATTTAGTTGTAATCAGCATGGTTTCTACAGGGTTTTTTATACATACATATATATGTGTGTGTGTGTGTGTGTGTACACTCTCTCCTGAATCTAAGGTGGTGCTTGTATGGTAGCTTTTGCAAAACAAAATAGTAAGGACAAAAATAAAGCTTCTATGTGGGTACTTAGAAGTATCTCCACAAGCAAAATAAGCTGAGAAAGTACAGACTGTTTTTATCACCCGCTGATGCATATGAACTTAAGAAACATACAGGCAGTTAGAAAAAGTATACAAAAAAGCAGCTCTCTGAGATCGGAAGGAACATAAATGTTAGCCATCCTAAAATTATTGAAAGAAAAAAAAGAGACATTTGGTATTAGGTATACCTTTTTGGTCACAAATGAAGAATAGGTGATAACATGATGCAGATGGTCTGTATCATGCTTTGATAAACACTTAATAAAAATGCTTCAAGCTCTCCCACTGCCTAATAAGTGACGCACAGATGGTCTTGGCTTATTGGCGATTTCAGTGGGGCCAATTCAGTGGGATTCAATGTTAAGCATGTCTGTATTGGTTGCTCACATGCGTTCCAGTTCCATATATAGTCCTTTCGAGCTTCAAGTACCCACTAACTTAAATGGCAATCCAGAACATGGAAGGTTTTGCAAATCAGTCAAGGAGGTTGTACTTACAACCTTTGCAGGAGTGCATTCATATAGAGAATAACTTATGACCTAAGATGACTGTTCCGAAATCAATTCCTTCACAACAGACAAGTGATGTCTGATTTCAAACCTTACAAAAAATAGTTTTCTCCTTTCTGAGAATCACTGTAGTTAATTTTCAATAGCTGCTTAGAAGCGTTCATGGAGGGAATATGTACCGTGTTCATTGTGAGTAGGGTACATGCTAATCTCTCATGTTAGAGAACATCCTATCCCAGTGGTGTATTCTTTACTCACCCAATGCTCCAGTGAGAAGAGAAGGGTCTTTATACAACTCAGTGCTGGAAACTGGAAAAATAAAAAACAGTGTAAAACAAACAAACGATGCAGAGACAGAGATGTTAAGAATTTCCATTAATATATATGCGCTGGTCTCTTCCACCCAAACAAGTCTTCATACTACTGTAACTATTCAACTGATTTTACTTCAAAAGATATGGGCAGATCTGCAAACATTTTTCCCCGCATTTTTGTGGTTTTCACCCTTTCAACCCATTTTCTGCTACGGAATTAATTTACAAACAATGTGTGTTGTCCTCCAAGTAACTGTATGTGAAAGATACCCTGTGCAATGAGGCATTTCTTACTATTAGGGCCACCCAGTCTGCCCCCTGGAGACACGTCCCTCTAAAAACTGTGTTTATGTTTCCATTTTTATATAGTATTTGAAGCTGAGAATTTTCTCTTAAACGTTTGGCATAACCTTTTCATTACTCCATGGTATACTTCTCACACAAAGTAACAGGCAAAGAAGAGAAAAATATCTGAACGTATTCTTTTATGGTGTTTATGTCACAGAACATCTGGTATTAGCTTTGATTTAAATATCCTTCTAACATGCTAGAATTTGTAAAATTATTTTGATAAAGAGCATTTGGTCTACATATCTTGATACATATGATAGTAGCTCAGAGTTCCTGAGAATTAAATGATACCATTTTTCAACAGAGGAAAAATTTTTCAGCAGCATTGTAGGTGGGGTCTAGTGTCATGTACCTAGGACTAGCAGTCAAACTGCTGGTATGGAAAAGCTTAAACCATGACAATCTTCCACCATTTTAAGCATGTTGGCACATGATTTTGTTCACAGAAGCATTGTTTCAGACTAGGATAAATATAGATGCTAGACATGACTCCACACTACTTCTACTACCTCCATAATGAAATTTAGGGAAAGGCATATTCCCCTGCAGTCCTAGAAGTTCATAACAGCCTTCCTCATGGGTGGGTCTGGTCCTCGGAGGTGCACGTTTCCAGTGCAGCATTTCTCAGCCTTTCCCCACAGCTCTGCTGGGAATTGCCTTGCTTGGACCCTCTGAACAAGCTCTTGTTTTCCTGCAATAAATAATCTCTGCTTATTCAGTTCCACTTAACTTCACAACCCCCCTCTGCCCTCTTACTTCTGTTCTGCTTCTGTTCCTGCCAGCTGTCCCCAGAATTATTGCTTCAGCAGCTGAAGTCCACCTCTGTCTTTCCCCAGCACTTCGCAGGCAGCCCAGGGAGCTGAAAACTGCACCAAACCCCTCCTTAGCACCCACGTTCCCACGCAATGGACACGCTGAAAGTTGCTGAGATTATTCAACATATTGTTTAGACTCGTGGCGATTGGTCCTGCACCAAAAGCCTCCCAGAGCTGCCAGTAAGAGACCACTGCGGTTCAAGTTCATGGTTCAGAGTAGGGAAATGACTAACCTGAGATAAGGAAAACCAATCTTTCTTGTGTTATTACTGTAGAGGAAGTTTCACAGGGAGAAAATGAACCCTGCTTTTCAAACGGAAGGGAGATCCAGGCAGAAAGAAAATTTGCCAAGATGGCTCATGCTGGAAGAGGAAGATGGCGTTTAGGGTTCGCAAAACCAGCACGCAGTATTTGGATACAAGTAACCCTATACCATATAGTATATATGGTATATAAGATAGATATAAGATATATATATATATTATATCTATATATAAGATATAGATATAAGTATCCCTAACAGTCCAAAAAGAGATGGCGATGTAATTGCTGGGTGTGATGCTTGCAACCAGCATTACTGCAATAGAGCTGCTCCAGACAAAAGCCCATACATGGTCTTTGCAAGGTCCTTCTTACTTCTTATGGGCTTTCCACCTCTGCAGCCAATCGGGCAGAATAGAAGTCATTGAAGGCCCTCAAGTCAGCTTCAGCAGTGGGATGAACCAGCTGCTCCTTCCTCCTCCTCCCCAGGGCTGGTGTGTGGGGCCCAGGTCTTGGAGGTGTGCGGCGGCCCTGTGTGAGCAGGGGCAGCCGGCTGGCAGCAGCGCCCCTGGGCCACCATGGGGCAGGCACCAGGACAGACATGCTGGCAGAAGCTCCTGCCCCGAATGCCTGTGGCAAGCTGTGGTGCACCTGGCCCATTCAGGGCCCTCAACCCCCAGCATTACAAACAAAGTGCAAAATTAGGAATCTTTCTCGTGGCTGAGTGTTTTTTGAGCCTGTGAGCTTCACATTTTCTAGCTTTTTTCCACGACCACAACAGCTAAAACTTAATTTCCTTTTTAATTTGTTAACCAATGCTGGACACCTGTCTTCTAAAACTGGGATTTGAATTCCCCCTTGTCCCCGGCCAGTCTCTCCCTTCTCCATCTCCTCCTCCTCCTCCTGTACAACACCCCAACACTCAAATTTAGGAATATTTATGCTTGAGCTGCTGGAGCTGGCAGCAGTATATTAGGAGCAGAAGGTGGTATTCGAGTAAAGGCCAACGCAGTGCAGAATTGCAGAGCTGGATGCAAGAGCAAACAGAAAGGAAGTACCTACCATAAGGTACTTTGCATCAGACCTAGCTGCAAATTTTTCATCGAAGCAAATCTTCATTGAAAATTGTTCTTCTTTTTTTGGTCAAAGACAAATTCTCTGAGAGAGGTGTCTGCTTTTGCATTTTGCCTTAAAATAAATGAAGGCTACCAAACAAAAGATATTCCAATCAGCACATATTCCAGTTTTCAGCCAAATTGTGTTTGACAAAAATCTGTCATTTCTCAGGGGAGAAAAGAACCTTTTTTCATCCAGTCCTATTTTATAAGCCTGCAGTATACAATGCCTATTGTTTTCTGTGTTGTTAAACCTCTTACCATGGTTCAGTAATGCAGCTGGCTGTCATGCTTGTGTTTGTATATTGAATATCTGTGGGGTAGATTACTTCATCGCTTATGTGTATCAATTCCCCATTTGGAAAGGGGACATACCACATCTTGTCTGTTCAGCTGATAAGCATAGTGGTTACTGTCTCTTACTGTGCTTGGGTACAGTGCCACTTAAAATGGGTCTCCAGTTTCAATGGGCGCTAATGTTGTGCTAATGTCATGCAAACAATACAAAATAATAGTCTTATTAAAGAAGTATCTTCTGATCAGCTCCAGAGCAGGCAAAGAAACACATGCTCAGGTTTTTTTCCCCAGAAACAGGCCTCGTGAAACAAATCTCCCTGGTTCTCTGACAGTGGCTGATGTCCATAAATCTTTGTATGTCCATGCTGTTTGCTAAACACACAGTGAAGACAGGGGTATCATGTGGGATTATTTGTGCACTAGTGATAAAAATCACATTGATATAAGGAGAACTCAGCACTCATCCCTTCCCATTCCTCCAACAGCTCCCCAGATTAGTCTGTCTTTTTTTTTTCCTTTCTCAAAAGGATTGTATTTTTTCACTGCCAGTAGAAATTTCCATTACATAATAGTGCCATTGCATGGTAGCTGCTCTAAATATGCTTGCCATCAGCAGATCTGAGCTCAAGTTCACTGTGGAGAGGAACTGTATTTGCAGGACTGTCGTCTCTGAGTGCTCTTCCCGGAACAAACCAGTTTAAATTTGCTGTCAGCCCCCGGAAGAGAGAAGCTGGCAGAAGAGGTCCGGAGGGGCTCCGGCAATGCTTGCATGTCCCGTCCCCACCACAGCTAGTGCAAATGCTGCTTGGGTACAGGGCAGTTGGAGGTTTCTACACAGTCGGCCCTTCATACAATGACTGAATCCTGAATTCTCAACACTGCCGCCGTGTACAGTACCAACAGTATCTCCAGCCACTTGTGCCATGCTGGGCAAGTCTGTCACACAGCATTACCGGCAGGGAGGTATAATGCAACACAGCATCACCAATGTCGCAAAAGAGGAAAAGGTCCAGGAGCAAAGATGAGAACCAAAGTGAGGATGATGCAGTCTGCATGCTTTATTCTTGTCTCTGCTTTCAGGCCCTGAAACGGCTCTTCTGCTGGCTTCACCCTGAACCTGAACCCTCAGACTATAAGTAGTGCAGACCAAGTTCTGGAGGTGTGCAGAAACAGTATGATTTAGGACTTAGCTCTAAACAGACTGCAGTAGTTTGGTGCAAGCAAGTGCCCGGATAGCAAGAGATGTTACAGGCATACAAAACTCACTGCCTTCCCTGTGTGTCTCGTCTACGTATCTGTAGCAATTGGCTTTGGTTGCATCTCTGAACTTTGCCTAAAGCACGTAACACTCATGAATCTGCAAAATTGGACTGGAAGTCTCCAGAGAAGAGGATTACCCAGGAGAATTTTAGTATTTCCTGCTTCCAATTGGGCTGGAACCAACACAAAAACAGCTATAACAGTATTTGGCACTTGCACGCCTGGTCCCAGCCAAAAGGCAGGAAATTTAGAGGTATGTAAAGATGAAAAAAAAATGATGGGAGACTGGGGTGAGGAACAGAGCTGAGCTTTTGAGAAACTAAAGGGGGAAAAAAGATTCAGTTGGGTCAGTTCTTACTTGTTTCTGAAGCATTTTGCTAACCTGCAGGGCTAGGTCCTCTCCTTTGCACAACACCTGGACTTTTTTACAAAAGAAGAATCCCTAAAGGCTAGGTCTGGGGGCTTTGGCACTGTTTTATACCTCCCCAAAACAGAATAAAACTGCCAAGTCAGACTGGGATCTAGCCCAGAGTTTGTATTAATTAAACTATTTATTTAGCTGATAATTACAGGCTTCCTGGGCTTGAATCTCCTCATAGTCACACAAGTACTGTTTGGAGACCTCTACTGAATTCAGAGGAAAATGTAATCTTCTCACTGTTCTTCAGCAGACCTGGCAACTGTTAGAAAGGCCACAGCAATTGTGCATTATTACAGATCCATGCACAAATGTAGCATTTCAGACAGAAACCACCTATCAAGATGACCAGTGGGAACTTGCTTTGTATGCACGTCTGGAAATGAAGTGTTTAGATGTAGCACTGCAGATTTTTGCTGCTTGTGACCTCCGTCACCAGCACAACAAACTGCACTTTGTCAAGGGGAGGGCTGGATTTGTACATCTATGTGGCACGAACACAGCCTCTCAGACTGCTGGCTGCATTGTATAGTTGCATGCAAAACAGGAAACCAACCCTTTTAATAGCAAGCAAGGACTCCAATAGCAATCACAAGGCATCCCGAGCAGTTTGTACCTAGTTACAGCAAGGTGGTCATGCAGATTGCATGAAGAGCCCTGTGGTTGTGGAGGTGCCCAGCAAGGTGCTACACCAGCCTCTCTGGATCTTGAAGCAGTTCAGCCCAGTTGGCACCGCACCATACTCTCTGCATCAATGAGTGGAGAGCCTGCTTGAGAACTGCTGCTCTACAGTCAGAATTGCCACTGGCTGCTTCTCCCCCCTCTGATACACTCGAAATTTATGTTCTTAGAGCCAAAGCTACATATATTCTGTACTTTTGCCTTTACTCTCAGGCTGGGTAATCCAGCGTAGACTGGTTGCATAAAGCTTTCATGTGCCATAACCTGTCATATTAAATACCCTGAGCTATTAATGATAGTTCATACTAGGGGATGAAGGGGCATCTTGCTGCTTTTAAGCTATATGTGGCTGCAAAGAGTTTAAGTAAGTGCAGCTCTTCCCCTGAGGTTATGTCAAGCGACCAGCGGCTGGGGCTGGTGAGGCACCAAGGCTGCTGGGAAATTTGCTTCTCCAGCTGGGAAAGAAGGTGGGCAAGGAGGACAGCTCTGGCCAATGCCACTGGTAACCCCAGGCTCCCGCCACATGTTCAGCCCCAGGCCAGTGGGCAGCGTGGTGGCGGGACCTCTGCAAAGCTCCTGCTCCTGGGTCTTCCCTTCCCGCAGCCCTCTGACAGATGGGACGACTGATAGCTCTCGGCTGTTTCTGTATTTTGGTACGCAGCTTAGAAATTTGGCTATCCCGCTCTGGTGAGTCAGACTATGTATATCTTGGTAACTGGGGATGTTCATTAACTCCTGAAGAGAGGGAATAATCTAATTAGGTTCTCACTAGTCATAAATTTGGAATAGTCACAGAAAATTTTTAAAAAATGAGTATTTCCAACTAGGTTTCATATCTCTGGAAGATAACTGCCTAAATGTTTGGCTATTGGTCCTCTAATTAGATATATATTTATCTGAATCCATTCCATTGTGGGGAAAAAAACTTATAAAAATTGGTCTTGAGTGATAGCTTGCTTTAGTTTTACAGCAGAGTCACCAAATGAAAATTCTTTTAAAACCTGCTCCAGTCCCAGTTTTCATCCAACAAAGAAGGGCCAAGCCCTATGAGTCTTTGAATACCAGGCGTCAAATTAAAAATGAGCCTGCATATAAAAAAAAAAAGCTTTGGTTTTAGACTTACAAATAAAAGCATGAATACCCTTGGTTTAACCTTCCTGTAGCCTCTTACTCGCAATGTGCTTACATTGTCACCCAAATGCTTGAATAGAAAAGCTTTCCCCAATGGCAGTGACCTTCTCTCTGTTTTCTGCGGTCTTGTGCCCCAGGTTCATGTTTCAGGAGAGCACAATATAACTCCTACTGCACATGTTACCAGACCACCCCGTTCACAGTTTTACTACATTTCTGTCAAAGAAAATGGGCAATGGCTTTGCCTTCAGCTGTCTCTTTTTACTGGCGTCTTAACTTTGACATCTTTCACCACTTGGGGCTTAAGAGGCTTCTTACAATTGAGAAAGGACAAGTCCAGCTCTTTTTTTCCATGAGCCTGTGCTGTGCAGGTCCCACTTGGTTATCAATGGCAGTGTTATGAAAGTTCAGCAAAGCTAAACATTGGTTAACTACTTACAGGCTTTTTTGGCTCAGCAAGTAAATCCTTCAACAGTTCTGCTTGCTTACTCTGCTGTCCCATTAGACAGGATAACTTTGGGGCTAGACAAGAAGGGTTTTCACAATCCTATGCCTTTGCAAGCAGAAAATCCTGAGTGTTTAGGGTGCATTTCTTGCAGAACCCAGGTGACACAACCTCTTTATGCACAACAGTTTTTCCCTTTCCAGAATCAGAATACAACTGTGTGTGTAAAGGATCCTAAGGACTACAGCAATACAGATAATAAATAACCATCTCACCGTACCACATACTCTGGGGTCAGGAAAGCAGGCTGGTTGTTGTTGCCACTTCTTCTTTGGGAACACCTACCTCCTTCTCCTTCAGAGCACTGGGGGACCAGGGGTACAGAACTAGATCTATTGATGGCTGATGTTGAGGGGAAATTCAGACAGCATCGTACCATGATCTCTTTGGCCCAAATTAATCTCACTTAAACTCCAGTTTAGTCCCTGTGCACCTTTTGACCAAAGCACTTTTGAGGTCCAGCAAGAGCTAGGAAGCCCTTGATTTAGACATGTCAATGGAATTTAGGTCAAATGAGGAATTTTTTGGCCATGAAGTTTAGAAGTTAAATCCTTACCAGGATGAGGCAAATTGGCATTGATAACAAATATCCATCAGCAGTCTTGCTTCCCTTTCAGTGAGGAGCATCCTTGTGCCTGGGCAATAGATTTGCAAGTTGTTAAGGACATGAAGGAGAGGGTTTCTGCAACCTCACTAGTACCTACAGTGTTTCTTTGGCATAGTGAAAGCTGTGGGTATGCACTGAGAATGAAATATCCCTTTTGCTCATTATATCCCACCTTCAGAGTTTACCAGTGCTCCACACACTCATTAGTCTCTGAATCATCCCAAAGTCAGAATATTCAGATCCTTTTCTGTAGCATGCAACCTGACCTGAGCATTGCGCCTGTTACTTCTGCAGCTCACTCCCTGTCACTGGAAACTCTCAGCTGGAGTAAAATTCTGTTGAAGAACATCCATGGATCCATACACCTCAGCTATTCTGCTTATGAATATGGTCTTCCTGTCTTTCCTTTTTTCTTTCCTTCCTTCTTCTTCAAGCTGTTCCAACTTCTCAGCGGTTTCTATAATCTTCCTTCCTCAACCCACTTCCTATGCCAGCTGGCATGCCCAGTAGCCTGTCTGTCAATCTCCATTTGCCCTTCCTTCTCTCTAATGCACTTTCCTTGTGGGACACCCCATTGTCTCCCAACACCTCTTTTATCATCTTTATGCTGATGACTCCTGAATCTTCTCATCCCCAAACCAATTCCCCTTGGCTCAGGTTCACATCTCTGATATTGCCTCACTGACATCTTGCTGCTCCCTCATACTAGCTGGCAAGAACAGACCTGTTTCCCTCCCTGTGCCCTCTTCATTCTCCAAGCCTTTCCTCCGTGCAGGATTTCTACAGTCTAGACCTTCTTCATCCTCCCCATAGCCAATAGCACTATCTTCAGTTTCATACCCACTTCATTTGAAACTACTCTATAGCTGTGTTGTCACATGTTGGTCAGGCTTCTGAGAGGTTTGGCTATTCCACCTCCATCTGTGCGATGTTAGTTGCCTTCCAAGCAGTGGCTTTGAGGTCAGGTGGCAGCCTAGGTAAAAGCCCAGCTGCCAGCCCAATGTGGGGAAGATGCCTACCCTCCTCAGGGTCTGCACTGAGGGGGAAACATTTGAGGAAGCGCCAGGAAGAAGAGCTCTTCAGCCCAACTATATACCAACAATATTAGAAACACCATGAAGTTGGAGGAAAGTTCACTTGATATAAGCCATTGTTTAAACTGTGATGGTTATGTACAAAACCAGATCCCCAACATGGATGTTATTTCACTCAGAAGGATCTGTGTCCAGGTTTAGGATTTTATAAGAAGTCAAAATGGAGTTAGGAGAAGGATGCCACATAGGGTTTAGTTTTGTTACAGTCCTCTGTACTCCCATCTCATCCCTCTTCAGCCCACTTAGTAGCAGAGCTCACCCTCCTCTTCCACAGCCTGTGCATACTCCCTTTCCTCCTTAACAAGCCCCCACGCTTACATGGGAAAAAAAAAAAGCTCAGATATGCCCATTCTCTCTTTTGAGTGCTTTTTTCATAGCCTCAAACTCATCCTTTGTGTCTTCTAAATTTCACTCTTCCGTTTGGACCCACACTACTAATACCAGTTCCTTTACTGACTGCTTCTCCCTTCTTACAAAAATGATAGAAAAAATGTAAAAAATTATCAAAAACTATAAAAAAGAAAAATTTGCCATTAACTAAAATGTAGCACATTCATTTTAACCCAGTTTCTTAGGAAAGACAAAGTTAACATTTTCTTCATTATTTTCATCATTTCTGCCTCATAACAGAAGCCACTGATTAATTTCAGTAAAATTTGGCAGGTGTAAAGAAACCTTAAAATATTAAGTTCCAACAACTTTGAAATTTTAAGTAGTGCAGCTGAAGCTATAATTTCAGTGACTGGGAAATCAGCAGCTAAAGTGAGGAGAAAGACCCTAAACAGCCCTTCTGCCTATGGAAAAGCTGCAATAAGAGCTGACCATCTCTCAGACCATATGCTATTTTAATAATACTTACCTAGGTTTCCATTTCCTACCTTTAGGCCATCTGTGCCATTCGTTGGGGGTTTTTTTCCTCATTTTCAGGGAAAGCACTGATTTCACTTGTTGTATGTTTTTATTTTCCCTTTCAAAAGCCAAATATCTGGTCATCCCAATAGTCTTGTGGGGAGTTTGTCATGCGTCAAGCTGCACAAACTCACAAACTTGGCCTTAATTTTTAGACCATTCACATACGGATCTATTGTTTCTGCAGGAGTCTGATATCTGGTAATAAATAAAAAAAGACATCCAAATGTCACTTATTTCTTGGGGCTGAAATAGCTCTGGAACTGATCCATTAGTGGAGTTAACTTTGTGTTATCCTTTTACATTACAGAGCTGAAAGTACTTCCAATACATCATGCCCAATCACGTGAAGGAAAGCAGATGCTTGTCATTTCTTTCCTCACCATCTTGCTGGTACATAAATACCATTCAAGCATTTGTCTCCCCTTTCTCCTGTGCTAGGATAAGACCCCTGTAAAAAACAAGGTTCGTCAGAGTGCCATGTGTCTGCTATTCTCACCATCAGTCCAGTGCAATAACAATCCAGCTGTGCTGGGGTCAGAGGCACTTTGTGCAGGAACAAAGGCAAGGCATGAACTAACGTGGTGTTTGCTCTAGTCAGGAGCTCAACTAAGAGAGTGAAGGCCTTGACATAAATCAGAGTACCATGTAAACTGTTCCAATCTGGTTAATCTGGTACCTCGCAACAGTCACATATATCAGTGTAATGTTTGCCTATGCTAGAAAACCAGATCATGCAAGAAAAAAGACCCTTGAGAGTTAGGGCTGCTAACACACTGTTAAATATTCAGCGCAGGCAGACACCATCATGTTTAGCGTTGTGGCAGCTGGTCAGCCCATGGGCTTAACCACAACCAGCTGATGTGATGTTAAACACAACAGTCCCTGTCTGTGTTCAATGTTTAGCAGCATGTTTAGCATTGTCTTAGTTACCAAGATTCCTTGGGGTTGTGTTTTATCATGATGCAATTTTCCAGTGTGGAAGAGCTCCAAAAGGCTAGTGTTTTACAACCACTGGAACATAAGTCAGAATATAAAGTGTCAAAGAGGAATAAATGGGTTTAGCCAGTATGCTTGGCTTGTGACTATTCAAGAGATCTTCCTCCCACACATGATATTGCCACAGGTGCAATCCTGGGCAAAGAGATCCGTTGTTTAGGAAGGAGGCACTGATCACAGGTATTTTCCCCTGCAGGGTCCTCCATTCTGGAGCAGCCTTTGCCCTCTTTGTATGAAGAGCTTCAAATTCACTGACTTGGGGGCATCCTGGCAAGATGCATCTATTTTCTTAGGTTTTATTGGAGATGACAGGTTGAGCGAATCAAGATGGCAAGTTGAGGGAGCCTCTTGCTTTGGCACAGGAACTGTTGCAGTGGAGCAAATTAAGATATCTTGGATTTTTATCCATAGCTGTGTGTATATTTAAAATAATTACCCAAGTGTGTGGAGTCATCCTGATGGGTGCTTTTTAAATAAACATGGAGAAATAGCAAAAGATAAACACATTACGTCATCATATAACTCCTGTAGTTTGAATTCTCCACTGAGCCTCTTCCCAGATATTTAAGGAGCAGAACTACTCAGCCCCAAAATAAACTTTGGAGAAGTTTGGACCTGGGTTGACAAGCAAGTTTTGAATCTGGCCTCCTTTATCTATTAGGAAATAAAGTCAGTCTTTGATCAGAACATTGCTGAACTTTGAGAAATTATGAGTATGATTCAAATAGGGCGTTGGACCTTTGCACTCTCCAGTTTTCTTCACCCAGAGGGATGGGTCCCAAGGTGACAGGTCCTCAGATTCTTGACACAGTTGCAGTGCAATGGGTTGCAATGGGTCCTTAGATCCTTGACACAGGCTCCTTAATGAACTTTGAAGCTCTCCTGCCAAACATTGCAAAAACTGTCCAACTCCAAACAATACATCTAGCTATTTCCTATGCCCTTCTTTTGCTTAATAAACAATGGAGACTTTGGGGGAGAAGAATCCATGTTCCTGAAACATTAAAGTTAACTAAAACATGCAAAGTTAGGGAACGCAAAAGTAAGGCACCTCTCACTAGTGGCATGTCATCTCATAAAGGTGATTCAAATTTCAGTGAAAACAAGTTATCTTAGAAACATGTTTTATAAACAATCACTGAAAAAGAGTTGTTTATTGGAAAAATACTTTCCGCCCTTACTTTTGCAACCATACTGGCTATGGACAACAGGACAAAGCAAAACAAAATTGTATTGACTCTGACATTTTCTCGCTTTTGAGTAAAACAGGCCAAATGATAGTTGGTGGCTTGATCCAAACCCTAAGAATGACAGTGCAAAGTTGCCCATTGACTGCATCAGATGTAAGATCAGGCCTTACTATTTTAATGCAGTCCCAAGCGAAATGTAAATAAACTATCTTAATCTCTTGACTAGCTCCGTAAATTGGGCATGTAAAGCCCAGGAATGGATATTTGCATGTTTTAGGAGATTTGTCTATAAATTGCTATTGCTCACTACTCTCCTAACTCTACTTTTGGTTGCTTCTTTAGGAAAAAGACCACTTTTCATGTACATCTGCACATGCCAAAAATCTCTTACTTTGGGCAGCTCTTTCTGAAAACCTTGACAGTTGGACAGTCATCTGATGCAGATATAGCAAATTGTCCGTTCCGTTTTGGTCCTTTTCAGCAAGCCAGCTGCCAGATAAGACTTACCACAGTGCTTTTGTCACTTGTACATCTACGTCAATGTGGCTGCAAATTCTGGAAACCCGAGCCATGAAGACGAACTCCTGTGAAGGGCGATGATGTTTCATGCTTTTCAGTGGGGGACAAGTCAGATGGGAGCTGGCTGAGAGAGCCAGCCACCCTTGGTACTGGCAAGAATGGGTCCTGCAAGGGGAGAAAAGGAGTCTGTAGGCAAAGTTCTGGTTTTCTTTTGTTTTGTTTAATTAGTGTCCCAGACAACTATGTGAAGACAATGTCTGATTTATCGAGCAGTAGGGATATAAGGCTTCTATCACAGCACCATCATGTATACCGTGGTGTACATAAAGGATATGATCTCAGGGGCAGTTTCAGTAAGTGAAAGGGTTGGAAGCTGTGTAAGGTAAACAAGGCTGTTGTGTGGTTTTTTTCCTGGCATACCCACACTTACAGCTGCCAAAAAGCAGGCAAACTTTTGCCTCCAAAAATAAAAAGTGATTATACTCTGTCTAACCAAGTCTACCCTTAACTACACCACTGCCTATCACAAAAAGAAGGACAGATATGTATTTTGCGGTGTTGTTTTTGGAAAGTTTCCATTCAGGAGTTTGCAAGAATAATGTGGGTGTGTTGCTGGTGTGGAGCTGAGTGTCTCTGTGAGTGTGAACTCACGGTCCTGTAGAGCACTGCACTATTATCTTTGCAGCTTTCTATAGGCACTGGACACAGATGTTTTTATTCACCAGAATATCACCAACTCTCTCTAAAGGCCTGATCCAGCTCTACTGACATCTGTAGGAGCCTCTGCACAGACTCCAGTGGTGGCTAGGATCCCTTGAGGAATGATGATCTTTCCCTAGGAGATCACCTACAATTAGCAAAGCAAGGGTGTGTGCACCTGCCTCCATATTCAGCTATGTTCACCTGTCCTCAGACTGGTCCCTGCGATTCTTCTTCCACATCTGCTCTGCCCAGACTTTTTCTGCATCACTAACAAGGACAAACTTTGGTCCAACTTTCAATCTTCTGTGCAATTTTGAATAGCGATGATATCATAAGCCCTGTGACAGGAAGAGCAGGAGTATCAGCATGACTGGTTTGCTGAGGTATTTCTGGCTGAAGACAGAAATTCTAGCCTGCCTTCATTACACATGTACGTGAGCAGGTCTGAGCCCCATCAAAGGGTGTTTCACGTCTGTTTCTCAAATAGTGAATGAATACCCTCTTACACCAGAGTTAATTTTCATCTAATTTTGTCTCTGCTACTGGCTTACTGTGTAATCTTGCAGAAGTCACTCCATCTCTCCATGTCTCTGTTTCTTACCCCATCCTTCTACACCTTACCACTTGAGCTGTTCAGCATCAGGGGCCAGGGCTTGGGTCTCACAGGGTCCCTAATGTGCTCACAGTATTCAGCCCTGACTATCATTTGGAAATCTTGGCACCATCACAACACAAAGAATAACAGCCCAATATGGGCAATTGCACGCTTTAATCCCACAGTAAAAGAAGGGGTCTTGGATGTGTGCTTCCTTTGCACTAGTAGCTGAATTCTCTGTGTGCTGCTTCTGACTCATCCAGATAGGTTTTAAAACCAGAAATTACAAGGTGGGATGCAAGTTGTTATAATGTGCCTGGCTACACACTCTTAACTTCTTGTATGTTCTACAAAAGTATCCTAAGCAAGGGCATGTTCAACCTCTGCCTGTTAGGCACACTGGCAGCTTGTCAGGGTCCCAACCAATCTGAATTAATTAACTAGCACAGCTACATTATCCATCTGGGAGCCCTCCAGGCTTCAGGTTCCAATATGCTCTGTTTCATCTTGATGAGGAGAAACACCCTTTAGTCACAATAGGGCACTGCATTGTGGGGTTTGGGCTCCATGGGCTCATCTCAGTAATTAAAACAGGAGAACAGCTGCAGGCTACCATATAGCACTGCCTGGGAGACATTGGCCTATGGACAGCAAACTGTGTCCCATCAAATCTAAAAGCAAGTCTGCTTTGCATCCATGTTATATGTAAATGAAGACACTTCTAGGTGCATTTTCCACAGTGAAACCAAGCAACAAGTGGAACAATGCAGCGCTATTGACTTTTCTCAGGCAGAGGGTGAGGTGTGTATCTGCAACCGGGCAGCAATACCTAAGTTAGCTACTAGTCAACCAGCCCAAGGAGCACCAAGCTTGGTCTGGGCTCATTGACCTGTTCTGGGATGGAGAACTGCATCTGCCATCCTGTCCTCACCCTTCAGAGCTGGGACACGTGCAGGAGACCACACAGGCTATGCCTACACCATTTTAGATGACGTTTGTCGGTCAAGGTCCTCCATAGCTGCTTCATCTCCTCACAGTGTTTGCAAGGTTTCTACACAGCCTTTCTTCTTTACTCCCCAGGAAGTGTTTAAGGCAGCATCTTTTCCGCTCCAGCTTTCCTGAGAGGATGGGGAGAGCACAGGGATAACAGCTGTGATCACCCTTCTCTCCTCCAAATCAGAGGGGTCTCATCCTCCCCTGTTTATACAGCACTGGGACATTGCGGGGTAACACGGGGAGCAGGTCGTTTCCTGCTGCAACAGTCGGCACCATCCCTAAATTTACACAATGCTGCCAGCCTGCCAGGCACTTTTTTTTTTTTTTTTTTTTTACAGACTTCTAAGATAAATTTCATACTATGGAGAAGATGGAATTTTTTTTTAACACCTGTTTAGTCTCATAACATCCGTTTTGCTTTGACCTAATCAAACACGATACAAAAGGCAACAAAACAAAACTGGGAAATCTGCATCCTTAGTATGTGGAGGTACATAAAGTTTCCTGCTGGCTCTCTCAATCCTTAAAGGAGGAAGAAGACACCTTGCTTAAGAAGATGTGATCAGCCCAGGAGGAGCTTAATGTCCCTGCAGAATCAGCAGAATGGTGAAGGAACCAAAGTGATCCTGAGTGGATCCCTCTCTGCCCCTCTTGGTTCCCACCCACCTCTCCCAGCAGCCCAGGCAGATGTTGCAGGCAGATGTGCGTGGCCGCTTGGTGATGTGCAAGATGCATATAGGAGAGGTAGGCTGGATCTCAGTTTTGTGTTTCCCTGCATTTCAGTTCCCTGCTAGCAAAATGGCAATAACAACTGGGCTGGTTTTGGCTGGGGTAGAGTTAATTTCCTTCATAGTAGCTAGTATGGGGCGATGTTTTGCATTTTTTAGCTGGCAACTAAGCACCACACAGCCACTCACTCACTCCCCCCTTGGTGGGAGGGGGGAGACAATCAGAAGGGTAAAAGTGAGAAAACTCATGAGTTGAGATAAAGGCAGTTTAACAGGTAAAGCAAAAGCTGCACACGCAAGCAAAGCAAAACCAGGAATTCATTCACTGCTTCCCATCGGCAGGCAGGTGTCCAGCCATTTCCAGGAAAGCAGGGCTCCATCACACAGAACGGTTACTTGGGAAGACAAACACCATCACTCCAAACGTCCCCCCCTTCCTCCTTCTTCCCCCAGATTTATATGCTGAGCATGACATCATATGGTGTGGAGTATCCCTTTGGTCAGTTGGGGTCAGCTGTCCCAGCCGTGTCCCCTCCCGACTTCTTGTGCACCCCCAGCCTACTCGCTGGTGGGGTGGTGTGAGAAGCAGAAAAGGCCTTGACTCTGTGTAAGCACTGCTCAGCAGTAACAAAAACATCCCTATATTATCAACACTGTTTCCAGCACAAATCCAAACCATAGCCCCATACTAGCTACTGTGAAGAAAATTAACTCTACCCCAGCCAAAACCAGCACAACAACACATAGCCTTCCTGGATAGTTTGTTATTTGGAGCATCAGTTATTTAGAGGAGATTACGTATGTTTCTAATACTTTTGGGCTGCTAACAAAAAATACTGTGCAAATTTCTGAGTTTGAGTCAAGCATAGATTTATGTGACTAGCAGAGTATACACAACAATGCTCATGGAGATAGCAAAAAAACCCCACCCCAACAACCCAAAGAATGGTCACAATTCTAACCCTGGGATAAACTGCAAGTTTCGTGTGTTCTCTCTGAGTAAAGCTTTCCTATAATGTTTCTCCACGTTGCAAAAAATAGTCACTCTTTCCAGAAAAAAAAATTCTCCCTTGCTAACAAAATTGTGAGAAATTTTCAGAACAGCTAGGTCAAAAAGATGGAAACAAAATAAAAAGAGGACTGAAACAACCCCCAAGCCGCAGGTACAACTGCTTTCTCCAACTGGTATCAGTTCTCTAGAGAGTGTCCCGTTTCATAAATGAAACACGTCTTCCTTGTAAATACGTTAATTGTCTTTTGACAGGCCACAACTATCTTCCTACATCCGGACTGCCCCAAGCCATGGCGAAGACACAGCGTTTTTTCAAAGTCTCACCTACTGTCACGCTTCTTAGGCATAGCATTGCTTCACTGTATTTTACAGGTCACGATTAGCACAACAGGGTAGTAAAATATTAGCCAATTATCACAGACAAGCAGTTCTACCTTGCAAAGCCTTTTCCACACTCAGAATTGCACTGCTTTAATTAAAGGTGTGTTTTAAAATCAAATTAGTTAAGCCAGTGCAAACACTGGAACCCATTTAAAGTTGGTTTGTGTTGATTTAGCTTAATCTGATCAGGAAATGACTTAAACTAAATTGATACAGAGCAGATTTAAATCGGTCTGAGTGACCATGTCTTGCACCAGTTTAACTAAATCATTTTAAAACCAATTTTGTATGGGCCATATCCCACTATTGTGCCAAGGAGCATGAGCTAAAAAGGTGAATTAAACAACCAGACAAAGGAATGACACTTAGTACCTGATTCAGCACTGCAATACTTCAGTGTAAGTCTACTGTCATAGAGTTTAGTTGGCTATAGTTGTAGTAAAAATCAGAACAGAGCATAGTTTGATAGTGCTTCCTCTAAGCATTTTGTAAGGTTTCCAACCCTAGAACAGGACAAACTATTTTGGACTTTTTTTTTTAAACAGCCCTGCCAGTAGTTCTCAGATACACTAATTTCCTGAGTTGCATATGCATTTTTCATTTTTTATTTAAAATTTCTTAAAACTTCTATCATTTCAGGCCTAGAGAAAACAATAATATTAAACCTTACTTGACTCCTTTTAAGAATTATTGCTTTCTAATCAAGGTTGACAGTCTTTCCTTTCTTACACAAATGAGGTAAGCTCATTTTTATAAATAGTGCATTTCCATCCAAGATCTGCTCTTTTAATTCCACATAGGAAAGAAAGAAAGGGGGGTGGGGGGGAAGGATATTGCATTTTCAAATAAAATTCCCCCAAATTAAATCCTACAGAAGCTTAAGGTCTGAGAGGGGTTTCTTGTGGTGCTTTTATATTGTAAATACTGAGGTTTTAGATTACTTACATAAGCTTTAGTCACAAATAGAGCTGGCTTTAAAAAAAAACAAGAACGCTGAAACAGCTGTAGCACTGTATATGAGTCACTTGGACCATGGCAGAGATGTGAACACTAAGGTAGGAGTATCGCTGCTCTGCAAGCTTACCAAGGCGCCTTGTTGCTGGTTGTACCTCCAGGCAAAAAATGAATAATGTCTGCTAGTCTCATAATAAATGCCGCGCTGCAGAAAACCAAGCAAGGCATACCAGTGACTTGTTAAAATGGGTGGTCACCAGTGTGCGTGGGTTAAATAGCCCTTCCAGCGCTGTAGGCAGACAACAGGAATGGATGCTGTAGGGTCGGATGTGCGTGTTGGAGGGTCTGTCCTGGTGACCAGCACTGGGAGGAAGGAACAGGACACTTTTTCAGACAAGCTGGGGCCAACGGAGATGGGCAGAAAGATGAACATAATATTGATAAATAGGGCTTTTTCGAGGCTTTGTTGCAAATCAGCACAGATGGCTCTTTCACCCACACCCTAGCAAAAATTGTGATTTATGGCTGGAGGCAGCAAGCATGTTGCCATGAATTATGGCAGTTTAAGAAGCTCACATTTGTAATTGGGAGCTGGTAATTATTTACCATGAAATGTGATCATTACTGTCAGGTGACGATGACATTCCCCCGCTTTATGCATTCAGTAACTTTTTGAAGACTCTGCATGAACTCTTTGTGGGGGGTGGAAGGAGGAGCGCTGGCTTCCCTCCATCGCTGCTACCAAAACGGGTGTGTGTTTTGGCAGTAGTTTTGCTTGGAATATTCTATTCAGATTAATGTAATTTCAACATCTACTATCCTAAGTGTGTGGTGGTGCCACTAAACATATGTGTTTGCCAACTATGAAGTGCAGGCCATGTCATTCAGCATGGGAGTGAAGTGATTCTTATCTAACTCCCATATGTGTACCTTTCAGATTAGCTCCACTGAAATCAATGGCATTACAAGGCTTTAAAAGCAGCGGCGGAGGGAACAGGCCCAAGAGAGGCAGTAGATTATCAGGCGATTTGGGGTGAGGAGACGTGAATTTTTGGTCATTAATAGTCGTGTTAAATAAAGATGCAGCACCACATTCTGGTTGCAACCACTCAACGCGGTACCGTCTCCATTCACACAAGCATGGGAGCAGCTGGCAGGAGCTGGGAGGAGAAGGTCCTTCCCTGGGGCAAACAAAGCCAAACCTCCTCTCTCCAGTCACCACTCTCCCTACCCAAGGGGTCCGTTTTGTCCAGAGCTGTACGTAAAGCAAGCCCATGTTATAACGTCTTGGGATGCAGGTTCTTCTGAGACTGTGTTGTAGCTGTTCTTTCTATTTTATCTAATTCATAGCAAATACATATGTCTACCTCCAGTATTAATTGGGGATTTCCTACTCTTATGAAGTTATCACATTCTTTAGAAAAAGCCCTTGGGCTGCAGACAACAAATGCCTACCTTCTGTTATTTTTCTTGTGTCCCTTGCATGTTAACTGTGTATATTGTAAATTCAGTCTACTGCTGAGACTTTCTTGATTCCCCATAATATCAGCAACTCAGTTGTGTAGGGACAGATGTCTTCTCCATTCTTGCTGCCTGATTGTTTGTTTGCTTGTTTGTCAATGACCTTTCAAATTTCATCTCTTTATGAAAGCATTTTCAGTCTTGGGCAGAGGAACATTCTGAAAAGAGTATTCATGCCAAGAAAAAGAGACTAATTTTATTTTGCTGAATCATCAAGTCTCTCAGAAAAAATTACAACCTTCATCCTGCAAGAAACTACAGATGGACAGACCACATAGGGATCTTCTCCTACACAGGTATAGCTTGCCACAGCCTGGTCAGCCCAGCGGTGCCATTTTCCTTTGATCTTGGCCAACCCTCAGTGAAAACCCCTGCTCTTGAGCAATCCTGTTTTACCATCTGCCTTTGCTCCTGAGCAGCCCCATTCAGCCAGACCCCACTCTGACAGGTATGTAAATATTCAGCTAACAGAGATGCTGACCTCCTCAGGTTGTAGTCCTATATGTGAGTTACTCTTAATTCCCTGCACCAGGTTTTTGCCTCCCCAAAAACTGGTAGTGCCTTCATGAGACTGGAGTGCGTCATGAGTCATGGAGTGACGACATCACTGGACACAGGAAGGGCTACAGGTGTCGTCCATCTGGACCTCTGTAAGGCCTTTGACATGGTCCCCCACAACATCCTTCTCTCTCAACTGGAGAGGTATGGATTTGATGGGTGGACTGTCTGGTGGGTGAGGAATTGGTTCGATGCTCGCATACAGAGGGTAGTGGTCAACGGCTCAATGTCCAGATGGAGATTGGTGATGAGTGGTGTCATAAAGTCATAGAGTCATAGAGTCATTGAGGTTGGAAAAGACCTCTAAGATCATCGAGTCCAACCGTCAACCCAACACCACCATGCCCACTAAACCATGTCCCTAAGCGCCTCATCTACACGTCTTTTAAATACCTCCAGGGATGGGGACTGTGGGGGTCCTGTGGGGTCCGTACTGGGATCGGTACTGTTTAATATCTTCATCAATGACATAGACAGTGGGATCAAGTGCACCCTCAGCAAGTTTGCAGATGACACCAAGCTGAGTGGTGCGGTCAACACGCCAGAGGGATGGGATGCCATCCAGAGGGACCTGGACAAGCTGGAGAAGTGGGCCCGTGTGAACATCATGAGGTTTAACAAGGCCAAGTGCAAGGTCCTGCACCTGGGTTGGGGCAACCCCCAGTGTCAATACAGGCTGGGGGATGAAGGGATTGAGAGCAGCCCTGCCGAGAAGGACTTGGGGGTACTGGTGGATGAAAAGCTGGACATGAGCCAGCAATGTGCACTCGCAGCCCAGAAGGCCAATCGTATCCTGGGCTGCATCAAAAGCAGCGTGGCCAGCAGGTCGAGGGAGGTGATTCTGCCCCTCTCCTCTGCTCTGGTGAGACCCCACCTGGAGTACTGCGTCCAGCTCTGGAGCCCTCAGCATAAGAAAGACACGGACCTGTTGGAGCGGGTCCAGGAGAGGGCCACGAAAATGATCAGGGGGATGGAACACTCCCCTATGAGGAAAGGCTGAGAGAGTTGGGGTTGTTCAGCCTGGAGAAGAGAAGGCTTCGGGGAGACCTTATTGCAGCCTATCAGTACTTAAAGGGGGCTTATAAAAAAAGATGGGGGCAAACTTTTTAGCAGGGCCTGTTGCAACAGGACAAGAGGGAATGGCTTTAAACTAAAAGGGGATAGACTGAGACTAGATATTAGGAAGACATTTTTTACACTGAGGGTGGTGAAACACTGGCACAGGTTGCCCAGAGAGGTGGTGGATGCCCCATCCCTGGAAACCTTCAAGGTCAGGTTGGACGGGGCTCTGAGCAACCTGACCTAGTTGAAGATGTCCCTGCGCACAGCAGGGGGGTTGGACTAGATGACCTTTAGAGGTCCCTCCCAACCCAAACTATTCTATGATTCTGTGAGACTGTGAAAAACCAGAGCTAGGCAGAGAGCCCAGGATATTGGCCCTTGGGTTCTCAGTGACTGCACAGTGTGCCATTTGCTGGATGGATGCTGTTATACATGTGAATAGATTACTGTTCCATTCCTGTAATTTTTAAATTTCTCCATCTGTATGGATTTTTTTCAGGCACAATATTTCATATCCAGGTGACTTCCTTTGTGCTTTCACCATAATAAAATGGCATGGGGGAACAGGAAAATAGCTGCCATTTCCCCTAAAAATGTTTATTATTTTCAGTCTATATTTCTTGAAGAAATAGTCTGGTATATGTGTAGTGTGTTAGGAGGCAAATGAACATGTGTCAGGGAGAAGAACTAGTATTTAAAACCCATAAAAGAATTATTAACAAAAAATACAATGTGAACTACTTCAAAAACTAAGTTCTGGGTTCTTTTGCATTTTTAAGGCATAAGAGACTCCATCTCTTTTCTCTTCATGCAATATCTCTAGTTTTGCCATAAAGAAGAATTTCACTGTCAAAAAAATACCTGGAAAAATTCATTTATGCCTGCACAGCTCCCAATAGATATGAAAACCGAGCAAGAAAATAGTCTTTGTCCTACTCACTACTTTGCCATATTGACAAAGCTCTATGGTGTTACCCTAACAGCCACCCTTTCGATTTTCTCTCAGCAACTTTTTCATGCAAATGGCTGCTTCAGTGCTGCACCAAGGAAGCAGAGCATCCTCAGCTCCTGGGGCTCAGAGCCCCTCCTCTGTGCCTGGGCACTGCCTTACCCCAATGTTGGGTTATCATGTGGAGCGAAAGCCTTTTCTGTGCATCCCCATGGGAAGTGGGGACATATTTCTGTATATACAGTGATTGCTAAATCTAATGGTGTGCTACTGTGCAGACTTTCTGACCAGCTGTATCTTGCTATTTGTAAGACCCTGTTATTACTGGCTCATACTTTATTTTAGGGACATTAACCTGCCTGTATGCTTCTGCCGGTGCCTTACTGGTAACCTTCTGTGTTATGCCAAGCTCCAGACTCCTCAGTAAAAGACTCTTTGTGAGTCTTCATTTCAAACTTCTGTTTGGTTTTGGTTTTTTTAAATTCTCCTTCTCTTTCCTGCCCTCTCCCATACCCTCTCTCTTTCTCCCTCTCTTTTGGCTTTTGCTTCTCTATCTTTTGCTTCTCTGTCAGAGAGGGCACCCACCCTGGGAGAGGGGTAAGGACACGTCACCTGTAAGCTCTGCACTGTCAGGACCCCTCGGTGGTTTGCTGAGAGCACCAAAGACTAGTTCCCCATCCACAGAAATGACCTAGGCAGCAGCCTCTTCCTAAATTGTGAACCAGGGCTCCAGCAACAAGCCTCAATTTAACTAGGTCCCTGTGGCTTGGAAAGGGAGCTGGTAACTAGGCAAACCTCCTTGACCTACCATCACCAGCACTAGCAACAGGCAGGGTCTAGTTCTCAGGCTGAAACAGGGAAACGCAGTAGATACAAATCCTGATGTCAGCTGGGGTCACTCCAGGATGCTTTCTCCCTCCCTTCCACCATCAGAGGTATAACCAACCTGACTTCTTCCTCCTTACAGATAGGGAGAGAGGAGAGGAGAGGAGAGGAGAGGAGAGGAGAGGAGAGGAGAGGAGAGGAGAGGAGAGAGGAGAGGAGAGGAGAGGAGAGGAGAGGAGAGGAGAGGAGAGGAGAGGAGAGGAGAGGAGAGGAGAGGAGAGGAGAGGAGAGGAGAGGAGAGGAGAGGAGAGGAGAGGAGAGGAGAGGAGAGGAGAGGAGAGGAGAGGAGAGGAGAGGAGGTTTGCAGGCAAGAAAGCAAGCAAGGAATTAAGCAAGAAAGACACAAAGTAAAGAAAGAAACACATAAAGAAAGTGTGTGTTGCTATTAGCTTATTTACTGACATTTTTTGTCCCTTTACAGTTCAGTCACACCATGATGATCAACATTTTCATAGTTTTCCAGGCCTTCACTGGGATTTTTTCACTCCCCAGATCATTCAGCACCTTTTTCAGATCTTTTCATTCGAAACAATTCTCTCCAAATTACAAATGAACTTTTTAGAGCATTTCTCCACCCAAGTGTAACCATGTGTGGTTGAACATGATAGAAAAATTATTTGGAAATGGGGCCATGGGTAAGATCCAGAGAACCATATCAAACTAGTAGTGCTTTCAGTTAGACATTTGATGCTAAAGGTACGTGAGGGCCACGAGGCATTTGGTGTTGGATAGTTGTTTACCAGGGCAAAACTGTGAGGAGGCAGTAGGTCAGTGTCAGGAGGAATTAGACCTGTCTCACTGCTGAACTTTTATGAACCTGGAGACCATCGGTTCTCCTTTCTGTGCTTTTCTGTCATTTGTCTGCTTTCCTCAACAAGAGTCCTCAAAGCAGGGACATGCATGCTGCATGTTTATACATTGCCTAAAAAGTGCCAGCCTGGATTAATGACTATATTGCAAACACTATATTGCTGCATCACTATATTGCAAAACAGTTTGCAAGCACGAATTGCCCTTCATAGGGTAACCCCAGGGGTATAAGGAGGTGGATGGGGTAGAAGGGAGAGCACAGTCACCAAGCTCTGCACACCGCCGGCTGGCCAAGGAAAGCACGTGGAAAATAACACGTGATGGGACTGTACATAGGATTTCTGACCCACAACCTTCATGCTGCTCTCACTTGAGCTGGCCACGATCCTGTGACTGAGCAGGGCTGGTGGCAATGATCCCCCATCTCCCTGATCTCCAGGAACTTTCCCCACTACCAGAGGGTTTCCTTCTGCCAGGATCATCACCTTCCTCTTCCTGACCCCCTTTCTCTTTCCCATTACCACTATTTCTTTACGGGAGCCCTTCTTCTTGGGTAACTCTGCTTTCCAGGACACCAAGGCCCAGATTTCACCATCTAAATAGTTTATGTGCAAAAGCTCAATATGTGATCAGTCTCCTAATAGGTGTCTGCCCCACATCTCTTTATTAACTGGAGAATTCAGGACATACTACTTTTTTTTAGCCCCAAAATTGGCAACCAGCCTGTACCAGTTGCAGCTAGCAAGTAGCAGGCTTCTGCTTGAGAGTTCAAAAGCTCATTTTGGGGCATTCACTCACACACACACATACACCCAATTATCTGCTGCATGTTAGCATTCACAGTTTAAGCCATTTTTCACCTACAACACCCACAGTTCCTTGTTGTCCAATGCTGGATTATCTGGCCAGGAATAAAGCTTGAGCTTTGAAGATTTTCACTTAGTTGGAGCATGTGTGACACCTCCTCTCCCAATGGGTTCACTGGTCTTCAGCAGGGAGCTGGATTTCTGTTCAGACTGCTCTCCCCAAAACTTTTGGTAGGGCTTCTCTACTCTACCGTGCCTGCAGAAAATCTGTAGGAACTAAGTGTCCCTAACACAACTACTTGTGAAATTCAGATGAACTTGGTCAACTTGGGCTCTCGTGGGCTGCTCTTCACCCAGAACACAGGAAAAGAAAATGGGCAGCCAGAGTGAGGGGGAGTGGGATTTCTCCTGGTCTGGACTGAAATTCATGACAGAGATGAAGTTTCTTTTTTTTTAACCAAAGGGATAGGCTCTGACCTGGTGGAAATCCCGTGACTCATGAAAAATTCGCAAGACCCGGACATGCTCCACATTCCTGACCCATTTGAGCACTCCCATCAGAGCCGTCATCACAGAGCCAGTCATCCAACTAGGGGAAGAGAAACCATACCACGTGGCTTACAGTTAGTGGCATTTTTCAAACACTTTCGAGAGAAATCACAATGTGCTTGAAGAGTTTCCAGGGTGAAATATATCAACAAAATTATTCAGTATGAATAATTCTCCCAGTACTATTTACTGCCACACATTAGGATCAAGAAGTAGAAAGGGACATGTGAGAGAGCAAGAGAGAAAGAAAAGAAGGAAATTCTCCTCCCACACACTCAGAAGATGTATCGTTTCTGGATTGCTTCAAACTGAAAGGAACCCAATAATTATGATTTCACATTTCCAAGAGACTAAGCCCAGTCCCACACAAATAGCCTCACTGTAGTAATATGCTGCTAGCCACTCATCCTAACCCTGAACACACTATAAAGAACTGACCCAGCAGGCTACCAGTGCTAATTCTGATTGTGGCTAGCCCTCGTGTTTCATTAACCCTGTATCACTCAGGTCTTCATTAAACCTGTTATTCTTGCTTTTTATGTTCTGGTGTGCTCATCCTGATATGTCTTGAACGTTCAAAACCCAGACTGCATGCTCACAAAATGGGAGAAGGTTCAGAGGCACCAGCAAAGAGTCTGATTTGTGTTAGCTTATGAAATGATGACATCTTACTGATTTTTATTAATGTAAACCTGAGCCTGCTATGGGTTAGCCAGGAACAGAGCTGCTGAGTGGCCTTCTCATGGGCAAGAGTTGGCTCCTGGGATAGATGGTCCAAGTGCCTGAAATGCAAGCAGATCCAAGCTCTGTCCCCAATCAGAAATGAAGCAAATTCAACTTGGTTTACTGGTACTTTTCAAGAGTTGTGAGACCTTCCCCTAGGAAGCACCTTGTGTGTACAGTGGTTTGAGTTAACAGAGCTCAGAAGTGCACAAAGCCAGAGCAAGGCTCAGGCTCACATCCCTGGAGCCGGCTCTGCAGAGGCTTGATCACTCCACCCTTTCGATGGACACAGAGAGGTGTTCAACTCATAAGAAGGTATAGAGCTTTTAGCTCGGTGACCCCGTCTATGCAAAAGGCTGTTGCAGCAAAACTGCTTTCGTAAGAAGTCTTGTTCCAAACCAAAGTTCACACAGCAATGAGAAATCTGCATGAAGACCAGGCCCTGAGCACATGCTTAAGTCAATGCAAGCAAGCAAATCTTTTGATGTCAGAGGAATTGCTCCCAGCAGTTACGCTACCTGTGTGCCCAGGTCACTGGACGCTGGATGTTCAAGCGTCCTGCAGCAGTACAGTGAGTTCACAGCCCCATGACAGGAGAAATTCTGGTTTGTATACATATTTTTTTATTTTTGAAGTAATATATCAGCCTTTCCAGTGTGTCTCCCTGGAAAAGGAGATTCCTGTCTGACAGAACACAGCAACAAAAGGGAACACAGAGATTTTTATGGCTTTTGTCATCTTTTAATATTATTTTATGAACTGTGGTTATGGCAGTTTCAAATCGTAGCCATTGCTTGCTGCTTTGTTTCTACTTAGCAGACTCAAAGCCAAAACTAAAAGTAAAGCTAGCATGTTTGACATACTTCATCCTGTGCAACAGAACAGCCTATAACAGCTAGGAAGAAAACATTGAATTAAAAAAATAAGGAAACAAAGAAAAGGAAAGGAAAACTCTTGCTTTTATAGAATTATTCGAAAGCCACGGTACATGGCCCTGAAGCTGAATGGTGTAGCTGTACATTGCACAGACTAGTGTATGCCTCTGACGTGCTAAACACTGATATCTCGTTATAATGATGTGTTAATGTAAGGGGAGTGATTTTGCAAAATTTTATGCCTTATTAAGGAAATGATTCAAGCCCAGGAAATGTGCGGGTTAAGTACTTGCTTTCATAAACATGGGTTACGGTGGAAAAAAAGATTTTAGATATTATGTGGAAAAATGCAGTAAAAAGCGCTGAATTAGCCCATTCCATTACATTGAATTGTTCAGCAATTATGGTCATCCCCCGGCCTAGAAAATTAAAGTATATGATGAAAACCCAATCTAAAGATATCCACTGCTGTGCTACTGAAGACATAGCATATCATGCTTAAAAGGCACTTAGGACTTCAATGACCAAAAAAAAGTTATCTGAGGAATAAGTTTAAACCAGCTACAGTCCCAGCCCAGTGCTGCCCTCCTCTCTTTCCTTTCACTTCTCAAACCACTCACGCAAATAGGAATTGCAACAGGTTGTCAGGGGCTCAGATGTGCTCTTCATAAGTGGAAGATCTCGTACAAAACTCTTAATTGCAAAGCAAGAGCAGTCTTTTGTGCTCTTCGTTCCAGAAGGCAGGATAAGGCCGCAAGACAGGGTGATGGGGATGGCCCATCTTGCTAGGGAAGGAAAATGTGTCATGATCCGAGCTGGGTGGAGTGGAAGAAATAATTTTCAAATATTCGTTTGAACTTGAAAGCCACTTTGTATTTCACTGCTTTCCCTATGCCATCGTGTTCACTCACCACAACCATTTCGTTGCTGGGTGTTATGTAAATGAACGCTCATGGAAAGCATGCTTTTCATGCACACGCTTGAGCAGTGTCTGCAAGTCCCTTTCAGGCTGAATAGTATCTGCAGCATGCCTTTTGAACGACGCTGATTTTCTCAGTTCTATTTATGATCTAGTATTTACTAGAGACGTTCACACCTACTGGGTATTAGCTTAGCAGATCTTTCTCTTTCAGCTCCAAAAGCCATTCACTGATCCTTCTTTCTTGCTTTCTCTCAGTTGCCTCTCCCCAACGTTTAGAAGCAGTAACTTTAGCCAGATTTTTTTTTTTCTAAATTTAAAAATAATAATGTGGCTCCTCACTATAAAATGTCTGTCTCCTCCACTCCCAGCCTCCTGGGGGTTGCCGTGGGCATGGTCTACAAATTAAGTGGAGGCACTCAGCCCTCAGTTCAGCTCTAGTCAAACATTAGCTGCAGTGTTTACCCTTGTGTAATCTTCAGTTTTGCATTAATTTAATACTGCTCAGCACTTTTTTAACATATTCAGCAAATCCGTGGCACATAGTGCTTTGTGTCTGTATCTCCCCCATCAAACCAAGTTTTGATTTTTAACCAAACTCATCAAAGTAAACTCCTCGCAATACTTTTCTCCCTCTACTTTGATCTTTACATAATAAAAAAAAAAAAAATGTTGCTTTATGTGGTAATTCAGATATACTCTGAGGGTTTTTTCCCCCTTAACTTCAAAGAGAGCAAATAGGAAATTGTTTTCATTTTTCTTTCACATTTCACAAACAACATGTTCTAGTTGTTTTTGAGCAGCAGAAGGTAGTAAGCATCTCCCAATTAATAATTCCCAGGTAATATCACGGCCTCTTGTAAGCACAGATCTCAAGAAATTTGGTTCATAACAAACAAATAAAATTCTCTTTGAAGGTCTGGCTAAAGGACAGTCAGAAACGGAGTGGGAGCACATCATCATTCTTAATCAGCCTTCTATCTTTGAACCTTCTTCTGAGAAAAATAAAACAAACAGAAATCTTGGAGTATTTAGTTAGAAAGCCACTCACCTCCTGGCTTCAAAACTGCAAAATCCCACTGCGCTGGAAAGAGCAGCAACTAATGCCACACAACCTAGAGATCTCTCCCCAGCCCTGTTACAGGTAATCCCACAACGAAGAGGGAAGGATTTTGTTAAAGCAAGGACTGAAGTAAAGTCAACACCAGACCTCCGGCTTTTTGGCTGTCCAAATAAAGATCTAGCATTTCACGCCCACCAAGGACACTTGTATAACTCCCACCGCACAGCAGAGTGGGCAATCAGGCTCTTACATCAGCATTTGAATTGCATGATCTTTTCTGGGCTGGTGAGGCACATCAGCACATGCCTCATCCCACCTACACTGATATTAGTAACTCTGCAACAGTGAATAACTGTGTGATGAAAAGATTTCGGGCTCTGCGTGCTTTCATCATGTGGGGGCTCAGGCAGGGCCTGGAGAGGAGCTGGAGGAGCCAGAGGCAATGGGGACCGTTTCCACCCCACGTCACAATGCCCCAGTGAGAAGAGCTGGCAGCAGCAAGGGCACTTAGGCTGCGGTTAGGTTATACAGAGGTGCAAAGTCCAAGAGAAAGAGCTGCTTGAGCTCCGCCGCTTCCCCTTGCAGATGATTTTTCATCAAATCCCCCTCACCATGCTACTCCCACCCCAAGGACCTGACATGTCTGAACGTGGCCCTCAGGGAGGAGGGGCTGCGCTCAATTTCTGGCGCCCCGACTTTAGTACAAATAGCAAAAATCCCAGAGCAAACAAGGGAAAACAGAGAGTTTGCTGTGCCTTATACATGACATAATTTAGTTATTTTAGCTTATTGACATACATCGCTTTGTTTCTTCTCCCATTTAGGAACGTATACAATTATGTGCGCGGCCGGGAGCTGGAAGTGCCGAGCCGGTTCTGCTGGACGGTACCCTGCCGGCTGAGCGGTCCCCAGGGACCCCCTTGATCTCCTCACGCCTGTCTGAGGCCCTGCTCAAGTCAAAGAGATTAAGGAAAAGTCGGTGAGAATTTAGGCACGCCTGGCTCCAACAAGCCATTTGCACCAATTCACAAAGGAAAAACCTTGGAAGTGTTTCCAAAAATACAGGCCAGTCGTGTGAGTTAAGGCTGTGAGGGAGCCTAACGCGCAGACTTTCCCCATAATCAGGGTTTACCTCAACTCTGTTTATTCTGTAAACTCTGGTTTCTCAACAGAAACAGCTCATCACGCTACACCCCGGTTCGACAGACATGCAGAAAGCCTTTGTAAAGAGCTAGAAGTAGAACAACCCAGCTGTTTCTTTCATGAAAACTGTTTGTTAGCAAACTATCTCATCATTTTCCAAGCATTTGGGGGAAAAAAAAAAAAGATATTAATAATAATTACATACAATGGGAAGCTGCCAGATTGATGGCACTGAAAAGCAAGGGAGTGTCTCAGGCCATGGACAATTACCAGCGTGGACAGTAGCAGCATAGCTGTCCCCACAGCCTCTGGTTAGGGAGCAGAGGACGGGAGCCCGGGCTTTATCCTGGAGACAAGTGAATTATTCAGAGCAAGCCATTTGCCAGATTGTCCTTTTCCATTTTTATTTTTTTTTACTTTTGTTTTGAGGAGTGAATTTCTGCAGAGCGCTTATGATTTCATAGATTTATTTCTCAGAATTGTTGAATAATTCTTGGCCTGTGGCCCATCCACAAGCTGTTCACGTTGAGGCTGCACAGGCTGAGCAGCATGAGGGAGGTTAGCGCTAGGTGCAGGTTGGGGCTGGAGGCCACCAAAAGCAAGGGAAAGTGCTTGCACTGGACCACCGCCACCCCAGGGCTCAGCCCAAAGGTCAGAGCGGTGCTACATGTCCCTTAGGTGACAGGAGAAGGCAAGACCTCTCCTGTGGCAGAGCTTGGCGGCTGTGCAACACAAGCTGAATTTGTGGCTGCTTTGCTCATGGAAACACGTTGGTCCATCCATGCAGTGATGCCAGATTGACTGTGCTGCATCCCCACAGCTATCAGCGGAGGTATGGACTGTATGTGCAGATGTAGCCACCTGGCTCATTGTCTTTCTGCCCCTATCACTTTTGTAATCAAATGTCAGGACTGAATACCTGTATTCATTTATTCAGCTTTCACTTGGCTATCGAGCTGAAATTCCATTACAGAGGGGCATGAACAGCATCAGCAAGAATTCTCAAAATAAACCAGTCAAATATTTCTGAGAAAAGAAATGCATGCTATTTTGTCTTGCTTGATGTTACTACAGGGTACACCCACCAGAACAATATAGAGGGGAGACAGTGATTCCCCGACATGGGGGGATGGCTAATAAATTGAGGGCAACGCAACCTGGATCTAATTCAAACCACTGTAGACTCTTGACTGTATTACTGCCAAACCCTGAGCCACCCAGTCCCTCTCTCCCTCGCCCCCAAAAAATATGTTTAGATTCCAAACACAAAGCTTAATTGTTTATTAAGGAAGTGGTTATGATGGGAAAATAATGCTGCTGCGGAGGAAAGAGCAGGAGGGTTTTACAAGATGCAGTGGGATTTATCATCATCTCCTCCAGATCAACTCCCTCACCCCTTTGTTCTTCTTTTGCTTTAATTCTTACTGAAATAGAAGTCACTTCTCTGGCTGTGGACAGGATGGTATGCAAAACCCACACAGGATGACTGCATTGTATTGATATCATGAAAAAAGATCAGCTTTCCTTGTATCCATAGCCCTTTGAGACCTCTGATTAAACATGAGGCCTTGTTTAACCCCTGCTTTATTCTCCCAATGCAGCTGGTGTAATTACAAACCAAACATATTTTACACCCTGTTGTAGCGCATTGATATATCTCCTGTTAAAAAGAATAATTTAGCTCATGGAAACTGGAGTTAATTTTTCCTTTTGAGGATATAAGACTGTGAGCTGGTACCTAACTATCTATTCTGTGTAATGATACCCAGGAAAGCACCACAAAAATCCATAGTCATGTATTTTGGCTGCTCAGATCTTAGCAGCATGTTTATAGAACATAAGTCATCTCTCCATTGTGTCCTGTGGAGCTGTACCAGGGATAGACTCACCCTAATGAACCACTGGTGGCAGAATCAGAAAATTCTCAATAATGGAGCAAGGCACAAAACAACCCTGGCTCATTCCTAAATCCGCAGTGCTCACATCATGTATATCTTTATTCAGTGATGCAGGATGACTCACAAAAATGTTAGCTCAAGATATATTTTAAACTCCTGAGCTAGCACTGTCCTGAGAAGAAAATTCTAATTTTGCTTCCTGTGGGCATACTTTTGAAAGCAGATTATAAATCTGAGTAGTGAAAATTGCACTCCCTTTTTTTCCACACAGGCAGTTTTGGAAGATCAGGATTTTTCACTGTAAAAACAGCAAATTGCCCACACAAACAATTTACATGCACACCCAAAACCACACACCCCAAATCCCATGTTCCTGTTCTCCACCCTTGCACAGTGTGTTGCTCTCTTTTCTTCTCTGGTTGGTCTAAGCTTGGCTTTGTGAGATTGCCCCTAGCTTTGCAAAAACAAATCTAGTTCTTTCCATCGAGGCAGGAAACATTCGTGCTCTAAAACCAGCAGAGCCTGTTCCATTTCTGGCCGGACACAGTCAGGTCTGCACGTTCACTCCGGGTGTTTCAACTAGAAGGCTATGCTGAGGCCATTTTGAATGTCTAGCTTTGGATGTCAGGCATGAAATTAGTTTGGAGAAAGCTGGTCCCATGGTAGGACACAAGGCAGCACCGAACAAGCTAGTGCTTCCAATGGCAGTAGCACAGCTGCCTTCCCATGCTGCCCTGTCCAGGCTGTCTAGCAGGATCCGCCTCTGCCAATGCAACTGCTTTTCTCCTGGAAACCCCTTCCTTCCTTTTAGACCCAGCTCAAGATGCCTGTCACCTCACCTTGATCCCACCTTCACTCCCAGGTCCCCATCTCCTGTCTACTCCGCATATGTCTTGTTTTTCTCTTTTGGAGCAATCAAGTACTTCTCTCAAAAAATTAAATCCATGTATGATTCTGGGAATAGCTGACTTCAAGGACTGCTCCCTATGGAGAGCACAGGCAAGATTACAGCTGCTTTAGTTTCCTATGGTACTGCTCTGTTATCTCCCAGTAGGCTTTCAGAATCACAGTATCACAGAACGGTTGAGGTTGGAAGGGACCTCCAAAGGTCATCTGGTCCAACCCCCCCTGCTCAAGCAGGGCCACCTACAGCAGGCTGCCTAGGACTGTGTCCAGACAGCTTTTGAATATCTCCAAGAGACTCCGCAACCTCTCTGGGCAACCTGTGCCAGTGCTCAGTCCCCTTCACAGTGAAAAAGTGTTTCCTGATGTTCAGAGGGAACCTCCTGTGTTTCAGTTTATGTCCATTGCCTCTGGTCCTATCACTGGGCACCACTAGAAAGAGCCTGACCTCTTCTTCTTTGCACTCTCCCTTCAGGTATTTATATATATTAATAAGATCCCCCTGAGCCTTCTCCAGGCTGAACAGTCCCAGCTCTCCCAGCCTTTCCTCATAGGAGAGGTGCTCCAGTCTCTTAATCATCTTTGCAGCCCTTCGTTGGACTCTCTCCAGTATGTCCATGTCTCTTGTGCTGAGGAGCCCAGAACTGGACACAGTACTCCAGGTGTGGCCTCACCAGTGCTGAGTAGGTGGGAACAATCACCTCCCTTGACCTGCTGGCAACACTCCTAATGCAACCCATGACCCTATTCACCGCCTTTGCCACAAGGGCATATTGTTGGCTAATGATCAACCTGTTGTCCACCAGGACCCCCAGGTCCTTTTCTGCCAAGCTGCTTTCCAGCAGGGTGGCCCTCGCATATACTGGTGCCTGGGATTGTTCCTCCCTAGGTACATGCTCAGCACCTCACTAGGGGTAAGCAATGCTTGCTCTCCTGAAAATGAAAAAAAAAGAAATAGAAAAGAAAAATACTTTGCTTTTATTCAAAATTTCTTTTAAAAATTCAAACTTTTGTCCAAAAAAGCAGGGGGAAAAAAAGACTTGAGAATTTTCCTGCAAAAAATTCTCACTTGATGAGAAAGCCAGATTTTCAGCAAAAAGCAACAACAAAAGACATATGTCAGACAATGAATTCTATTCAGCTCTAAGGGCTGGATGAATATGGCTGGCATGCACAAACCAGAAGTGTCTCCTTGGAGGGACAGAATGCACATCCTCCTCTTTTAGCCAACAACACATCAAAGGTAATGGAAAAGCGGGTTTGCTTTCTGACCAGAGGAGATCACCAGGTCATGGACTCCATTTCCAGACATCTTCTGTATGTTCCTCAGCATTCATCTATAGCTTTTAAAATTTGCCAAAAGCAGCAGTTTCGACCAGATCCCAGGGGAAGTAATTCCCCAGCAAGCAAATGCATTTATGTCTTTCAGCTTGCTCTCTGCATTTTTTGTATCCTATATGCACGAAGGCTTACTCTCTGGTCACTCCATGTCAAACAAAATGGGACCATGAGGCCACCTAGGAGTTAGTGTAATAAACAGTGCCCATGCCTGGAGGTTAGCTGTCTGTTCTGCTCAGCTGCTAGGATGGACCCTGAGAAATTTTTCAGGTGAGTCAGACCCTGGACAAGTTTTGGGGACCTTGAAGAGGCCACTATGGACACTGGGCATGAAAAATTTGGGACTTGGCTTTTGTCCCATGCCAACTAGCATTCTCCCACTCAGTCTCCAGGCGTGATTCAGGGGTTAACATGAGCAAGGGGCTGTTCAGGTGGGAAATTTGGACAGGTGCCCCTTTTTGGCAGGTGAAACAGTCCAATAGATAAGGAAATGGGCCATTCTACAACAACAAATGGTCTTAAAGACATTTAGTTTACCACAATAGAGAGACAGCAAGATGAGCCACACCAGTGTTTTCAGTGGTCCCAATCCTTAGGGATGTTAGTCCACATTGCAAAACCCCTGTGAGAGGCAGCACATGCATCTGGCTTCCCAGCAGACATGTGGCACTAGCAAAGAGGCATGCTTCAGGTCCGGACAAGACACAGCATGGAGTACACGAGAGCTAATAAGTGCTGCTTGTCCATTACTGCAGGCATGAATGCAATATTTCACATCCAGCCCACCCCACTCCTCTTCCACCTAACACATTTGAAATGGAGGGTGGATTTTACAGGGGTTTTAGCCATGCTATGTCAGCCCAAACCTACCCTGCCACCATCCCCAGGGCACTTTCCCAGGCAGAGGGAAGAATACCAAATTTACTCAGCTGTTTAGAAAGGTGTTTCAGCCTACCTTGGACCCCAGATCACCTTTTGAGATCTTTCTCTTTCTCCACTGAGTCCTGAGGAGTCTTGGGTGCCTACCACCATACCTCAAGTCCCTCATTTAGAGGGACCTTAGGGATAAATCTAAGGCAATATTTCTGAGTGATATCAACTAGGAAATGCAAGTCCAGACCGTGCACTCCCCGCAGCTTGCAGACCAGTTGTATAAATGGTGCACATCATTCTTCCCACCTTACATCCCACACAAGGTCTGGCTAGAACAACCAACCCCCTCTGATACCTGAATCTGGCAGGGGTTAGATAGCTGTACTTCACCTTTTGTGTTGGAAACTCAGCACATGCTTGTTGGGAGATGTCCAGGCAATGCATGATCCAGCTGCTTCTTGCGGTGGGGTTTTCAAAAGCTGCCAACACTGGCCCTACTCTGCTTGCATTCAGTAACACAAAGGTTTTCAAATCCATCATCTTTTTTCAGTAATTAGTGCATAATGGTATTCAAGCAGTATATCATAATTAGCTTCTCCCTCAAGACCCCTCTCTGCCGCACACAGATTCAGAACATCTTTATTTTCTTCTAAAAGGCATTAATCTTTACAATCAGGCATTTTGGCTTCTTTTTCTCCTCTGTCCCCACCCCAGTAGAAACTGTCTTCTCATCGTGAGTCAGTTAGGCAAACCTACAGAGCGCTGCCTGGATTTAAACCTTAAATCTAGTAGCATTTCAAAACAGGCCTGCTGCTATAGTTGGTCCAAAAGTTTGCCCCTGATTTGAGCTGTCTTCTGCAGTACACGATGTTATGAGCCCATGCAGTACTTTCTGCAGAGATGTGAGTAGCTTACTGCTGAGTAACTTATTCTGATCTCTGCTGATGTTTTCTTTTCTTTTTAAATGGGTTTGGTGGGGATAGGGAAAGGATGCTCTGGTTTTTGAAGAAGCTTTATGGTTTCCTTGCACCAAACTGCTGATGTTGTGTGCGGCCATCACACCCATAAGAACTGGAGTCTGGTGTTGTCCTGGGAAGAGGAGGGTTAATCTGCCTGAGTCCAGCCACTGGGCTTAAGGGAAGAGGGGAAACTGTGATTTCAGAGGACTATTCCTATTTATGCTGTACATGAAAAGAGAAGCTGTCCCAAAACGTACCATCCTTCTGCCACTGAGCTCGGGGAAATTTCAGGGGGTCAGAGGAAACAGGGCTGGACCCCAGCTCTGCCTCTCATCACTGGATGTTCATTATGCATGTAATGTTCTTTGCTCTTGAAATTTATTTCAAGGTCAGAGAAACTTACCTTCTGTGTATATTGGGTTGAGGCATATTTTGTTAGCAAAATTTATAAGACGGCTTGTTTTAACAGTTGTTACAGTAGATTGATTTGGTAATATTTACTTGTGCTATAATTATCTTATTTCATAGTGGTGAATGTAAGGAGGCAGCTGAAACCAGAATAACAGAAATGAGGAGATTTGCAGCAGGAGGCAAGGTGTTGTACTGTATATACTGTTGTGTCTTGTTATTTATATCAAGCTAAACTTGTTTTTCCAGCTATTTGTGCAATTGACCAGCTACCCAATAAATTACATCATTTCCAGCACTGAATGGCACCATGACATGTTAACTAGGAATTTAAGCACCAGAAAATAATCTTGACTGACTTAAAAGTGCAGCTATAAAAGCCCAATGAAAGCTAATTTTCTGAGGCAGGATGGGGAGGGGGAGAGGTAGGAAACAGGCAGCAGGAGGAAAGGAGGGAGCAGGGCCAGGAGACAGACAAAAAGAAAGCCTCATGCACAACCAGATTCACAGACATACACAAGTTTTAAAATTCTTAGTCTAAAAATATATTCCCGGTAAAAATTCACTTGCAAGTCGATTGGTCTCTCTTCCCTTGGCTGAGCCAACTCCAAGCCCTTCTCATGTTTTCAGGTGTAGATGAACATCTGCTTAGAGGTGAACTGAAAAGAACTCATGTAAAATTAAATACATGTAACTACATATGGCAAATGCCTCCAAATAGAGTTGCAAAAGCAGAGATGCATTCCCCACCTTCATTTTAAACTTTTTGTATATAGGAAGAAGCCAGTGTGGAAAGAAACAAGAATTCAAGAATTATTTATTTTTTTTAACTGGACAGACACAAACTTAAACCTTTCACGTAAGCAAATGATCTCACAAAGGCACCATGGTCTGAGACAGTGAGACTAGGGAAGGCTGGCGCCCGCCATCAGCAGCCACTTAGGCAAGGCTGAGCATATCACTGCGCATGTTGGCTCCCCAGGGCAACCAGCCCAGGTGGGGCTGGAGGGTGCTGGGGCTCCCTGCAGCCCGCTTGCCCTGCATTTCTTCACCTAGGGGCTCACCCTGACATGAATTTAGGAAGCGAGAAGGATCCCTGAGCCCCACAGGACAAGCACAATGGAGGGAGCCTCTTCTCCTGTGGCGGTACTCCTGTAGGTGGCCCCAAGGCAACAGCCCAGGAATGCAGTGGTGAGAAGGATCCCTGGGTGGAGGAGGGCGCTCTCTGCTCATCCCACCGCCGCCCCAGGACCATTTCCCACAGCCTGGCACCAGTGTTTGCTCCCAGAACCAAGGCTCACCCCAAACCAAAGCCTGTGTAAGCTTCAGTTAATCTTAGCTTAGGAAACAAGAATCCTGCAATTGTGCTGCCTGCTTGCCTGCCTGTCTTTTAGCCTCCCCTTCCTCTCAGTACACACACCCTAATAAATTTTGATTCCAGTTTCAACGAACATTAAATGAGGGAAGAGAAGATAGACCTGAATTTGTGACCCCAGTGAGGGAAGGGCACGCCAAACTCAGCTGTTATATTTGGCAGGGAGTGCCTGGGCAGCCAGCACAGGCTTTCTGGCTGGCAAGTGAACATGCAGGAGGGCTACAAATGTGCACTCAGCTACACGGTGCCTCTCGACTGGAAGGGAGCTGGGATAAGCCGGGGCTGTCACCACAGGGTCAGGGCATTCATAGTCAAAGGATGCAAGTCTGTATGAGACAAACCATCACTGATATAAAATCCCAAAGAGTATAAAATAGCATGACAGGAACTATTCAAGGTAGTTCAGTCACCTTTTTATTTTTTTGCATGATCACTTACAAGAACAGATGTGGCAACCTCCCTTCAGTCAGAAAACAAGATATGAGCACAATACCTCCTGAGGATCCCTGGAGGCCTGTCTTGGCTGGCAACAGGGTCAGCACCTCCTTCATGGATTGTACAAGCGAGTACCTTGCCTTCCGTGTTCTCCAATTTCCCATCCAGGCATCCAAGCAAAGAGCAACCGGAGCTTCGCAGCACGCTGAAATACAGGGATGCCTGGGAGAGCCTGCAGGCTCCAAGGATCAAAGCTCGGAGCAGTCGGTTTCCCAAGAACCGCAGTATCTGTGCAGCTCTCATTGTCTTTCCCCTGAAATCCGCATGATCACATGCCATAACATCCTGGCATGAGTAGATTTATAAGCTTCCTCTGGCCTTCTGTCTCTCAGGCGGCAGGAGAAACCAGTGCCACACACACTTTCATGTCAGCCCTGCCACTTACCACACATGCTGCCATCTCTGCAGGCAAGGACAGGGACTCGCGCTGCGCCAGGTTCTGCTCTCGGCTCCTTTTCCCCGAGGTCAGTAGTTTTGCCCCCGTGTAAGTGAGAGCACAAAAGCTGGCCCTTTATCAATGGGTTTTGGTGCTCTTTAATGGGATTAGCCAGTTCCACCCAGTGCTGGTTGCTACAAAGGCTTTTTCTCCTGTCTCAATGACGTGTTACATCTTAACGTGTGTGGTCATATCTGCAGTCGATTTGTGCAGCTCTTTGTTCTTTGCACATGTTTTTATTGCCTAGGGGGCACACAGCAACCAGCCAGCAAGCTTTTGTGGTGCCCAGTTTACTCAATTGTTTATACAGTTAATGCACTGCAGCCAAAATAAGAATCTGCAATATCAATTCATTGAAAGTAAAGCTGTATGACAATTGCAGAGCACTTTTGGATTGGCAGGATGTAAAGGATGCAACACTGCCAACAGCCCATGGTATAGCCGAGATACATCTCATTTAACTTTATCAACCTACTCGCTTGGCAGCTAGATGTTTAGACCCCTCCTCCATGACAAAAACACGTGAGAAGCAGCACCTTCACAGGGCAATTCATCCTCTCTCCCTTAGACACCTACTGAGGTTGAGATGAAACACCCTGTAGAGGTCTCTCTGCCGTTCTCCTTCCCCTTCAAGGACGGAGGGAGCCTCACACAGCTGGTTTTTCAGTGGCCAGCACCAGGTATCATATTGCACGGGACTGATCAGGACTCAGACATCTCAGAGCTCTTCTCAGATAAGCCCCCAAACCACCGCTGGAGGGTAAGAATATTTGATCAACGGTGACCTGAGGTGCCTGTGGACATTTTGTTAGAAGAAGCATAGAAGTGAAACACTCTCTTGCCTACCACCAATGCATATATGCCATTCCCTGGCACAGATCATTTGTCATAAGACCATGAATCAACAAGCACCCTGACGAAAGTGTTGCCCGCTCAACAGGGCTTGAAATGTCTCCCAACCCTGGCATGCAACATTATTCTAGTCCAAGCAGCTTTTACAAAGAAACATTCCCTGGTAAGTAGTATGCAACAACCCAGTTTCAGTAAGGGCATCCAAATTTGGGGAAATATTCAGGGAGACATCATCAAGAGAACAAGGAGTCTGGAGCATTTGGAAAACTTTATACCAGAATTCTCTGAAATAACTGAAGTTTCAAAACTGTCTTAGAAACACATTAATTACAGAAATTTAAATTTTCTATGAAATCCTGTTATTATCATTAGCTATAAAATTCAGGTGGAACATTTATGTCTTATCACAGTTGTGAACTAAAAATTCTTCCATCTGAAAATAACAATTCATTTGTGTGCTGGCAATCACAAAAGTTCATGCTTCTATTTTTAGTTTTGAACTCCTTTGTATTCTAACCACTCTTTCTTCTGCTTTCCTCTTCTTTTTAACTTCTATCCAATTTTTCAAATGAAAAAATGGAAAAGCAGTGAAAAAAAAGTTGGGGGATTCTTTTGCTTCTTTCCTACCTTTTTTTAATCATATCTTCCTTTTCTCCAGGTAGGAAAAAAAAGACAAGAAACGTGGTTAAAGGATCATGAAATGTTATCTGTAACTGTAATTCTAAATATCAAGAATAGAAAATTCATTTGGGAGTTTTGTAGGAGAAAATGCTTTCCCTGTGTCTGCCCCATTCTGGGAGAGCTGCGCAGTGTGCCCCATGTTTCAGTGGTGTCCCATCCACCCAGAGGCCTCCTCAGCAGCCCTGGACAGACGTGCCTGGTTGTGTGAAAGCAACTCAGCACCTCCGTGTCACCTGAGATCCCACGGGTGACTAGGCAGGGAGCGTTTTGGGCAGCTTCGCACAAGGCAGGGCTGCCTCTGCCTCCCCTCTGCCAGGAGTGCCTGGCTTTTGGCTGACTTGGCCATCCCCCACCGCCATGGCTGGAGCCCGAGAGCCGGCATTTCCATCCAAACCCCTCTCACGTGCGCTCTCCTGTAACGGCAGCCACTCCGGAAAGCATCCCCAAACCATACAGGTTAAGACGTAATAATCAAATCGGAAACTTTCTGGCACTGCTTTTCTACACACTAAATCCTCGATAACAGATTAGCACACCAGAGCCTCTGAGCAAACGCAATGACTCCTTCCCTGTGCTCCCTCCCCTCAGCAAACCTATGGCTGGAAAACCTATAAATGTGCTATTTCAGCTGTTTTAAGCAGCTTATCGTGATTTTCTGAAAGTCTGGCCTCAAGACTCTGGATCCCCTTCTTAATAACATTTAATGCTACCATTATGTAATTGAATCCATTTTGTCTGTGCGGTGGGAATATTATTAAACTGTAATTCATTTCACTGTCTTGATGCACTTGGACTTTTAGGTCCAAGTCTGGAATGTCAAAAGCTTTAAGGAAAAGGAAAAGGAAAAGGAAAGGAAAGGAAAGGAAAGGAAAGGAAAGGAAAGGAAAGGAAAGGAAAGGAAAGGAAAGGAAAGGAAAGGAAAGGAAAGGAAAGGAAAGGAAAGGAAAGGAAAGGAAAGGAAAGGAAAGGGGAAGGGGAAGGGGAAGGGGAAGGGGAAGGGGAAGGGGAAGGGGAAGGGGAAGGGGAAGGGGAAGGGAAGGGGAAGGGGAAGGGGAAGGGGAAGGGGAAGGGAAGGGAGGGGGAGGGAAGGGGAGGGAAGGCGAGGCGAGGCAAGGAAAGGGAAGGAAAAGGGAAGGAAAAGGGAAGGGAAAGGGAAAGGGAAGGGAAGGGAAGGGAAGGGAAGGGAAGGAAGGGAAAGGGAAAGGGAAAGGGAAAGGGAAAGGGAAAGGGAAAGGGAAAGGGAAAGGGAAAGGGAAAGGGAAAGGGAAAGGGAAAGGGAAAGGGAAAGGGAAAGGGAAAGGGAAAGGGAAAGGGAAAGGGAAAGGGAAAGGGAAAGGGAAAGGGAAAGGGAAAGGGAAAGGGAAAGGGAAAGGGGGAAGGGGAGGGGAGGGAAGGGGAGGCGAGGGGAGGGAAGGGGAGGCAAGGCAAGGCAAGGCGAGGCGAGGCAAGGCAAGGGAGAAAAACCTAACCACCCAGCACCTTCCATTACCAGCCTGAATTTTTTCCACAAAGAAGTATTATCAGTTCCCTTTATCACCCCTGTTCTTATATTTCTTATTTTTTACCATATGTGCACAAAGCCCATAGGGCTCCTATTCATTTGTCAGAGCTTCATCTTTTCCTGATATGGGGAGATTCTTCATTATCCAGATTTGCTGAGTCTTAACTTTTTTGCCAGAGAATTTTTGGAAATGCAATCATGTCAGGGATGGTACTTTTTTACATCTGTTGCCCCCTCCATATTAAGTGCTTGGCTTGTGGCCAGCCATCTTACAAGTAGCCATATTATTATTGAAACCACATGCTCATTAGCGAGGCTGGCACTGGCTCAACAACCACTGTCCGAGGCTAACATTATATTCCATTATATCCCAGACAACAGGACAGTGTAGCATACAGTTTGCTCAGAAGAACAAACAGTCTCAGCTGACAAAATCTGAATCTTAAACTGTCAGAAATGCAATTCATTTTCTGTCTCTTTGTATGTGGGCTCTAGTAGTTCAGAGAGATGTGTTTTGAAAGAAAGTACTGTACTACTAGCTTATCTTCTTGATTTTTAATTTCAAGGCTTGCAGGGACAGCAGGAGTTCCTGGGCCCTTCTCTAGTGGGTTTAATCACTTTATCCCTTGGGAGGCATGCAAAAGTATTTCACTTAATATACAGGAATGACTCATGATCATTGCTTTCAATTAGGAATGTCCTCTGTGATTTCTGGGAACGGTGTTCTCTCGGTTGGGGGAGGGAAAAGAGAATGAGAGGGAGAAACACAGACAGAATCAGACCAGTTCAGACCAACTTTTCCAAGAAATGCATTTCAAAGTGGGTAAGCTCCCACTTTCTCTCATACATCCAAACCATTTGCCTTGCCCAACATAATTACTGTCACCACTCAATAGACATCAGTTTCTTAGCTTAAATCAAGGATTTATGTGAACTTCATCTTGCACTGAAGCCCTTGCTTGTTTATCTTTGATAACCATATAAAACAAGGTCAGAAACTTCACAGGCTGGAAAATGGACTGGGACGTTTTCAGTGTTTCTTTTCCTGCTGGAAATAGCTGCAGCTGAAGGTCAGTTCCTGTTTCTCCTGCTGTAACAGGTATTACACCAATGGCTGTGTGCATAAAGTCTCAGGTGCAATATAACATTTCTCAAAGACTTCTGGACTGACTTAAGTTCAGTGATTTCTCATAGCAGTAACTTTATTCCATTAAACTACTTTCATGCTGGTGACCGGGACTTGCAGAAATACACAGGGTTGAGTCCAACAGTTTTTAAGGTCCATACAAAAAAGCAAAACCATCCCAACCCCGTCCGAAACATGAGAGGAAAACACTTTCCTTGGTTTTAAGTGTACTCGATCTTGTATGAAAGTAGCGTGTCTTGTTCCCAGAAGCAGGGATAAACTTGCATTTATCATAACCCTGAAGAGAAATAAAGGCTTACACAAGAAAAGGCCATTATAAATTCCTGCAGTTCAGAGTTTTATAGAGGCAAGACCCATTTACAAATACAGACTGCAAGAAGATAGCAAATAAGCTCATTTTCTTTGAGGAAGGGAAGGGTTAACCCTGACAAATGACATGCTAAATTTAGAGTCATTTTTGCATGTGGTTGCATGTCTAGTTGGAACGAGTCTGCCAAAACTCATTTTACTTATGACCCTTTACAGCTAGCAGAGAAAGAGGTCCATTGTTTTCTTTGTATTAGCGAGATTAAAAACACAGTCCCCCCAACTGAAAAGGCAAGCACTGGAAGCACTGTCTGAGGCAAAAAGAAGCATTTCTAATTCTTAATAAACCACACATCTATATGTGTGCATCCAACACATGCAAGCCTGTGTATATCCTAGAGAGCTGGATCTCGTTCTATAAGCAGGTACGTGCCACGTGGGTGAAAAAAAAATGAAAGAGGGATGCATCTTTCACTGGCCACCCTTACTTCAAATGCTGTGGCAGAGTCTTCCCCTTGTAGCAGGCCCTCGGGAGGTGCCTTGTACAGAGGGTCTGTTACCGCATCTCTCTGCCCTCAACCAGATGTGACTGGGGAGAGATGCAGATGTGCCACCGCCCTCCTGGCACAAGTAGCAGGGAGCAAAGCAAATGCACTGAGGACGGCTGCTCTCCCTCTCCAGAGCAGCAGCACATTATGTGGAGTGACACCAAGTTCTGTGGGTCCAGCCAGCCTCAGCAAAGAGGCAAGCATCCACCCACTTCATCTTCAGCTGAGGATGGGATCAGTTGGATGTAGATGTCTATGTCTGACTTAGTTACCACAGGGCTCATTTGGCATTGGGGCAGAGGGGAGAAACAGACACTTTTGGACACACTTCATCTTGCTCTAACACAAAATGTCTTTAATAGATCTCCATGGGCTCACAGGGGAGCTAGATGACTAACACAGGTGTGGATGTCTCTACGCTTGACATCAGCAGCTAGCCAGGATCAATCTCACCCTGGATATTTCACTGCTCTTCATATTTCTTTGCAACAGGTAGTCTTTGCCTCCTGCCTGCTCCTGATGAGGAGCTGGCCTTGGCCCTCCCAAATCTTGCTCTAGCTGGCAAAACTCCTGGAGGAGCTCCCCCAGGGTACAACCAGCTAGGAAAGGAGTCAGTCTCTTGTGAAAAATAGCAGAACAGCTGCACGGCTTTTCTGTGGAGAGCACAGTGGCTGAACAGCAGGACTGTAATAACTGTACCTACCTACACAGCTCTTCAGTTCTCTGTCAATGGTAGAAAACTCATTCCTCTTTCCTCTCAGGGTCAGAATATTTATCTTCTGGCTGCAAGAGGTACACATTTAGACAAAGTGCTTGGTTTTCCTTTGAGCTGTTGAGAGCGCTCAGTGACATTGGATGTGTCTTTCCCAGACATTTAATGCTCTTGTACACGTAATGCTCTCATGGAAACAAGGTAAAGCTGATAGAAAGAAATAACATCTTGCATCATACCAGCTGAAATCGTTAAGAAAAAACAGATGAGGTACAGGAGCTCTTCATTAGTTCAGAAAAGGAGGCAGCAAACTTCAAAACGAATTCTGGGATGCAAACAATTGCTCTGAATTTGGCTATGTTAGTCAGTGAGATGATTTGAGAGAGAAGATGGCTTCTACCGGTTGTGAAAAAAGTTATGCTAGTAAGAAGAGAGGTCCCTTTGAGACAGACAGTCAAAGAGAGAGAGGTAATTATCACCAATATAACACCAAAGGGTTAGTTGGAAGGAACTGGAAAATTACAATGTGCACAAACCAACTTCTCAAGCAGTTTAGGCAGAATTTAGTCACCCATGTCCAAATATGTGATCCACAAAGGATTTGCTTAATCCTTTAGATGTCTGAGAGTCTGTAAGTGTTTGAGTTTGGACAGGAAAGCTTACTTTGGCGTCAACATTTCTGCTACAAAGCATGCCCAATGGAACCATGATACTGGCTGAGCCAAATACTTTTTCTCCATCTCTGCCAAAGACTGTGAGATTCATGGATTGTGCCTCAGTTCATGGAGGCTGAATCCAGTAAACATGTTCAAAGCACATGTAAAATTCCCTGACAGTCATGAAAGCTTGAGATATTTTCATTAGCAGGGGTGGTGGTGAGAGTCTTATTATAACAGCTGAGCAGTCAGCCTGTGATTTCCTTGAAGAGCGAGAGAGTTAAGTTCCCTCATCTTAGGGTGCTCATACTCCATATCACCCCCTCCCATGAAGGTATCCTAGCCACCCAAATGTGGACCACATCAATTGCTTGTTTCCCTGGAAGGCAGGTGGAGCAGCTCCCACACCTCCTGATGAAGATAAGCCCCTGTGCCAAAAGGAAAATGAGAATTCATGAGGCCAGAGAAAGGACAGGCTGGGCTCTGCAGTCTTCTGCTCCGGACACTTTCCCCAGCAGTGAGGACTCCTGAACTCTAGTTCTTGAAAGTTTTAGGTTCAGCTCAAACAAACCAGCAGGAATTCTGACTGTACACAGCTGCAGAGTTGTAGGAACCTAAGAGCTTTTTTTGGCTCAAATTTTGGCACCTGGTGACAGTCTAAATCATACATTAGGTGTCCACATCCTTCTTTGGATTTTGCCCTAAGGGCCCTATAGATATATATCCATGGCAGGGGCATCTATGGACCAAGAGGTCTTGGGATCCATGAACATTCTTGCTGACAAGGAGCTACCACACAGTTAGGTCCTGTCCCTGATGCCTCATTACTCTGTCTTTCCCTTATGCCAAACTCAACAGCCCACCAAAGTCGAGCAGTTGCCGGTGGTTTCGAGAGGTGCTGATGGCGGCACTCCTCAAAGCACTGGCATGGAGAGGAGGGCACCAGCACGTCTCCCTCCTCTCCATCCTCCTGAGACACCTTTTCCTTTCACTTCAGATGGTTGCCACTGCATGATCAGGGACACCAAACGGTCTCCAGATGCATCAAAATCAGGTTCAGTAAACAAGAGGAAGGTTTTACATGTCTCCCAGCCAGTATAGAATAGCTTCGCTTTTTTCTATTTATTTATTCATAGTTAAGATCCCACAGGTATTTCCACTACACAGAAATTTCTGTACCTCTTTGATGCCCTCTATCTTCCTGATCTCCGTGATATCCCAGAATAATGACTTTCGTAAGCTAAATATATGTTGTGCAATTGATTTTATCAATTTTAATTTGCTGTCTCCATTTCACTGAGTGTTCCCCTGGGTTTTTTTGTGTAAGGAAAAATGGTAAGGAAGAGCATCTGATTTATCTTCCCAGTTCTATTAACTAGCTTGGATAGCTCTACCATACACTTTTCTTTTTCATTTCCTCTCTAAATGATCCCAACCTTTTCAGTTTCTCTTCATATGGAAGTCATTCCATGCCTCCAATCTTTTTTTATTGTCCATCTCCCTATCTACTTTTACTGTTTTCTCTCCAGGGCAGGGAGACCAGGGGTGAGCGTGCCGTTCCAGGCAGCTGGAGTAGTACCATTTATGCCATGACACAGTGGGATATGGTGGTCTCCAACTGTGAATTCCATTTTGCATTTGAGCCTCCATTTTGTATGACATGCTGAATGTGTCTAACCCTGAGCCAGGACGTGGAAATGCACTCCAGTACAGCCTGCTGTCAAGGAAAGGTATCAGACACTACCCGAGAAAGCCATTTTGTAGCAGTCTGGACCCAACAACTGCAATTGGCTTTGAACTGTTGGCCCAAACCCAAAGGAAAAATAGATTTTAAACAGAAGGTGCTGGCATGCCTGGTGGATCTGCAGCTTCGCAGACTCTGCGCATGGCAAGAGAAAAGACATTTTGCTTAGCTGGAGATATTGCTCTCAGCAGTGCTAGCTGCCCATTGCCACACGATGAAGTACTTGTAGGAACCCCACCCCACCCCCGTTCTGACTGATGGACAAATCTCAGATTCATCAAAAAGGTGAGGGAAAGGTGTAGTCTGAAGATGTTTGTCATGAGGCAAAGTTTTATGGTGACTTTGAAAAGAAAAATGAACGTGGAAATCCCGTATGGCAAGGAAGAGTCTCCAGACTATCTAGAAATAGTAAGGGGACTAGAGTCCCTGTGATTTAACCACAAATTTGATCCAGTATGGGTCTGGTGGACACCACTTTGCATGGTGGATCCATTATATTTTACATTGTATCTTTTATTCATACCAACTTTTTCTCTGTTGTTTTGGTTTGGTTTTTTTTAAAACATTGCTGCACACAAATCTGTCTTTGTAGTAACCAAGGCTCTCCCAGTCAGTCACAGCATTATATCTTGCTTTGCCAAGACAGTCCATGTGGCAGGACATGGGCTGGCCCTGCTCACAAGACATTTCTATCCAGCCCCACGATGCCCTTTCTCAGAGGAGACACTGTTTGGAGAGTACTGCCCCACCAGATGTGGCAGCATCCTGCACCCAGAGGCTTGCCAGCTACTTGCAGTCTCCTCTGCAATCCCTCCCATCTCCCCAGGGCATTGGAGGCACCTGTCCAGCTTCACGCAGGCAGAGCACAGCACAGACAGCTATGCTACACTCACAGCCAATCAGCCTGGTAAGCGCGGTTTGGAAACGGGAAAGGGCTCTACCTGCAGAAAAGGGAGGCTGCCACCCACTGAAGGCTTTCTGAAGCTTTGGGCAAAACCCTTGAAGCTCTGGGTGGAGGATTGCAGTGTGCTGGGGAAGGAGATGGCATATAAGGATGTCATTTGGACATCTAAGAACTGCCTGAGGTCCTTCATGAATTATCCCAGGAAAGCAACTTCATCTCTAGGTTCTTCTATACTTAATCCTGAGCCTTTTATTCATCTTGTTGCCCTTTCATATGATGAAGAAGATCCTCTGAAGACTCCATAATGTTCCAGACCCGCAGACCTACCCTACCTCCATCTTTGCCTTGTCCTGCCACATCATCTGCAACCTCAATAGTCAACCAAGTACATGACAAAGAACAACAAAATTGTCAGCTGGAAACTTATGGAAGAGGAGGGGAAGAGGTGACCTCAAGGCTTTGTAAAAGCTGAATCAAAAGCAGAAGTGAAAGAGCAAGTGCTCTGGACACTAGGAAAGGCAAAGGTTGTGAGGCTTGGATAAAGGAGCAGAAGTGAAAGAGGGAAGTGTTTTCCAAATAGCAGAGGCAAATGGGAAGAGCAGAGGGAATGGTAATGGATACCTTATTCCCTGTAGTGGGAAGCTGTTCTTGGCTCTTGACAATAGGTTGTTACATGCTTTGCAGATATAGCAAATAAATATTTCTTTTCCTTTCAGCACAAGTTATTTTCTTCCTCTGTAGTGACACTGGACAATTGTTTCCGAAACACCTGTATTACTGACTGACTTTGACTGGTCAGGGTTTTTTTACTATTTATGACTAAATTAACAAAGTGAACAGTAAAGCCTTCCTATTTCACATTAAGAACAGGAGACTCATTTCAAATCACTGGATTTACCAAATTAAAGCAAGTGAAGAACAACAATAAAAAGCAGGGATAAAGAATGACAATGTGCACTTACTTGGACAATTCTCATTGCACTGTAATTATTTACTATGCCATTGTATAATTCATAGAAAAAGCAAAGCCTCCATAATGCAAGTCAAAATTACAGCAGTTCATCTGTTACTAAGTATTTGGTGACACACACAGTGAAACTAGCTTTTCTGCTGGCCTGCCTTGTGCCAGGCAGCGTAAAGGAGGAAGGGTCCTGCATCCTCTGATACGGGTTACCTTACACATGAGGGTTAGAAAAGCAAAGTCCAGGGAAAAAGTTCCTACGTCTGAAGGAAATGCTAGGACAGAAAAAGAGGTGATGCTCTTCTGGTCATGGCATTAATGGGCTCATCTTCATGAACAGAGAAAAATCACTGGGCTAGAGCCATGAAAAAACTGGGGAGAGGAGGGGATTGTGAAACGCATTGGTGATTAACAGTCACCTTAAGTGTCTCACTCCAGAATTCAGACCTGTGAAATCCCATTGGGCTTTTGGATAGCTCTAGGGGCAGTTTAGAGCTGGTTTCTCCAGAAGCACCTGCTTCTCCAGGCATGTTGGATAAATCCATCTCACCACAAATGTGGGTGGAAGAAGCAGCGATTGCAACTGTACCACTGCCTCCTTTGTGCACGAGCTCAGTAGGAAGAATATTTATCATGTTTATAATAAACAGGGTTCAGTGTCCTCTTCTGAGGGATTTCAAGCCTCCTTGGAGGGAATTCAGACACTTGATCTGTGACCTGACCAGGAGGCAGTGAGATTGTTTCTCCTAATCCCTACAGCCCAACTAATATATCCTGGCTACAGGGAGATGTGGGGATAGTGCAGGAAGCAAAATTGGTGGTTTTGCTTCTTGCATACATCACATGTTTCTGGATAAGAGGTGGAACAGGGAACAGAACTCTTTTTTTCAAATTATTCACTTGCTTTTTTCTGGAGAAAGGATTTGAGGGCTAGTCCCAAACCAAGAACCCGAATTTCAGTCTATCATATCATCACAAGAGAGGTGGCAGGCATCTCTTCTCCATTTACAGTCTGATTTGCTAACCCAGAGACTGCAGGACTCATTTCACATCCCCAGGCTCAGCTTAGCAGGAGAAACAAACCCTATGCCCTCAGCACAGCCACCTGCACTTCAAGAGACTCAGATCTGCTCCATCAAAGCAGGAGCTTGCACCAGGGTTTCTCACATCCCTAATAACTAGAGAGCTAGGGGGAGTCTCTTCTTTCCCCCCACTCCTCCAAGATCTCAGCTGTGTCCCAAGGCAGAAAGGCTGGAGAGGACCAAAGTCCACCCCCAAAACATTGTGGAGGAGAGCAATGAGTTCCTGCCCTGACTATTCTCCAGCTGATATACAGGGACTGAATTTGTCATAGACCTAAAGTCAATAGTGCCTGGCTCTCGGTTACATTAAAGTTACTTTATAAACCCTAGCAATGTAAAGAGGCTCAAAGTGTAATTTATAACCTAGCTGAAGGTGTTTACTTACACTGACCTTAGTGTAAATGGGAATCAGCCTGGTAGGCTCTGTAGATCATTAGGGCTTGTGTAAGAAAACACCCACACTTGATTTGAAGGAACTACTATTAGCCAAGAAATCACAAGCAATAATTCTCCTTTAGTAGAAATGAAATAGCTCATACTCATCAGACCAGACAATCCTCGTCAGGGGGCAAGGGCTGTAACCAGCTAGTCTGTAGTAGAGATTTCTAACGTGTGCGATTTACAATTGCTGGTGAAAACTCATACAGAGTTGCCAGATAACATTTATCAGCACACACAATGAAAAAGGATTAATTCCATGGAGGCAAATATTTTTGGCCCATATTTTTCTATTAAACCTGATGAGGAGAGTGAGGGGGAAGTATCTTTCTTCCCTACTGTCTCTCTCACATACAAGGGAGTATAAACCTGTTTGATACAGGAACGCTTTGCTTCGACAGTTATCTAGTGAGCTAGTAAAGACAATAACAGGATTAAATGTATTATTTGAGATTTGAGATGAATAGGTTATTTTATATTTTGAAAGCTAAGCAACATAGCTTTACCATGTACAGAACAGACCAGAACTTGGCTGCAGTCAGTGCCTTGGGGAATAGACTCCTTCTGGCAATCCTATTCAACAGTGCAAGAAACACCTAACCGTCCTAACTGAGAAAGCTTTTTCCAGAAAGGTATTGTAGGGGAGGGACAAACAAAGCCTTTCCAAGCCCATCTTTACCCTGAAGAATCCTTCCACATTGCTCTGTTCACTGAAACATACAACTGGAAAAAAAAAAAACAAACCAAACCTCATATCGACTCATTTAGAAATAGTCAGACAGGCTTTGGGTGTTCCTGTTTAACCAAACTATTGCCTTAAGAAACAAGCTCTACTGTCATTTTAAGTTCTGGCAGATGTAGTAAACATATTTGGATCCAAACCACATTATATTATGTGTGTGCCTTACTGTGGATCAAACGCATTAGTGTTTTCGTAATGTGTTTTACACATGAAGCAATAATAACACATCCTTTTTGCACATACTGTAATGAGGCTGCAGATTAATATATGCACAGAAACCAGAAAAACATCTATATCTCTGTGCTCAGAATCAGTTTATCATTCTCTCACATCAATTGTAAAACTACAATGAAATTAATTAGGAGCAGAATGATGCCAAAGCTGCAACATAACCTTGTCACTTCTGCATGAGGTCCTGAAAATATTCATTCAGGTGTGGACAGAAATTTGGCCTGACCTGTGTTTGCAAATCCTCTTGCATTCTCTTTTTGTGAGCACTTGAACCTGCTACTTTTGTAGCAAGGAACGTTCACCAAAAATCACCTAAAATTAATACTGCAGAATATGTGTGCAAAGTCAAGTTGAGACTTGTAATGGAGAGAAATTGCACTGGAAAAAAGATTCTGAATGTTAAACATACTCGTTTAGGGAACATTCTTTGAATCCAGCCAAAACAGCTCGAATTTCAAGTATCAATATACTCATGACCAACTGATTGCAAGCAAGCTACAGACCAAGGATTATTCATAGAAATTATTTGATGAATCACTCCGAATAAATTTCAATAATGATCAAATGAAAGAAAATTGTGGTCAGATGACAGAAACTTTGTGAACAGAAAAGGGGAGGTGAAATTTATTGAGTTACTTATTAGGAACTACTTGTCCAGCTCTGCCTGCTACCATACAGTAATGGAAAAGCTGTAGGAAGCATCTGTGGAGCAGATGAAAAAGTAGGTGGAGGAGTCCTTGTCCTGTTCTCCTGCCACAAAGCCCATTCGGTCGGGACAGCGATGGTAGAAATATAGCTGCTTTTGCACCACTGGCGCAGGGCAATGTACATCATTGAAGGAAACTACATTTTTAACTGAAAATAAAGCCCTTTTTTTTTTTTATTTTGCCTGCGGAAGGATACAAACAATTTTAAAAATACCGAATTCTCTGAGCACCACCTTTTAAAATCTCTTTTAAGCTTGTTATTACAGAAAAGCTCAGCTGGTTCAGTAGAGTCCTAACAGTTTTAAAGTGGCATAAGGAAGATCAAAATTTGGTCCTTAGTGGAATTTAAGTAATTTCTACCCAAGCAAATGCTACCCAAGAAAAGAATTGGATCCTGTTCTGGATACATCTGAAACCCAGTTATTTTTGATTGAGCGACTAATAGGGAAGATATACATTCTCTCTGGAATTCACATCCAGTTCCTCAAAAGGCTCAATGTTTCTCACATCTACTTTCAGTATACAGTTCCTCTTTCCTTCATCTAAGATCCTTGGCTCTGTATAAAGATCTATGCATAAGGAAGGGAGACTGTATCACTGTTGACAATAAAACTGCAATGCAAAAATACAGCAAGCACTTTGGTTTACAAGTGCAAATAAAACATTTCACTTCAACACACTGAGGACAGATTTATTTTCACTTGCTTCTTTATGAAATGGCTCCCTATACCACCGCATACATTTGCACACACATGCAGGCAGATTAGAAAAGAAATCATGCTGGTTCTTGGTTACCCCCAGAACTGCCAGAGAGTTAATGTATGGTCCAAAAAGAGTTTTCAAATGGAATTTTAACCTTTTCTTCCAACAGAGATTCATGGATTCGATTTCTGTCATCACTGAAGCCAACAACAAAACTATTGTTTATTTCTGTGGGAAAAGGATCAGGTCCCTTATTTGCAATTTTGGCTTTTTTCAGAATCATGTATTTTTTTATTAAAAGGAAATAAATCCCTATCTGCATTTAATCACAAAACTAGCATGAAAATGAACTCAATGAATAAAAATGTCAGGAGTGGGAAACGATAGGGTTCTCTCTTAGCCAAGTTTTCTGTCTAAAATTAGCCTGCCTTTCTGGATTTACTGCTGTTATTAAGTGAATGTCCTTTTGACAATAAAGCAGTGCTTCTTGGATTTAGACAGTGTTGTGAAGAATATGATAAAGTGCTCTGTGATGTATGACTTTGATTGACTCGGGGGACCTTACTGTTTCGATGCTGTGGTCTGTTCTTTGTTCGCTAGATGAAGACTTTCTGTTCATTTAATACTCAGTTCAGGACCAGAACTTGGAGAAGGATGTGTGTAAAGATGTAGAGTACCTTGTTTCTGCCATGCTAACATGATGAATTATAGTGTATTAAGGAAGTGTTGACACATGTGGGAATAGGCTCTTGACATGCTTGCCAGTAATTAAGGCACATTGTATGTAAAGTCACTAAAAAAAGTTGGAGGCTTATTCTTTGTTATAGGGATGGTTTGCCAAGTGGTGTTATTCATAGTCTTGATGGAAAATACTTGTATCTTCAAAATTGTTGTGGTTCACACAATAATGAAGGCAACAGACAGAGATTCGTTAGTATGAAAACTTTTAATGTTTCAAATAGCCGGATAGGTAATCATTTTCCTGCCGGAGAGGAAAAAGTATGCTAAGACCAGTGCCTTGCTGATAAATCACCTGAGCGCTACCAAAGCGGTCACAGGGCTTGAGGAGCTGTTACTCAAGCGCAAGGGACTCTGCATCCTCTGTGCAAATGCCCCGAGCCTGCCCCTGAGACCTGCTCTCCACCTGCACCTCCTCGCACTCATGGCCAGGGCCATGAATTCCCCGCCTCTGGCTCCCTGCCAGTGTGCCGAGGGCAGCCTTCATACCCGGAGGAGGGAGCCAATTAATGCCTCGCAGGGAGCCGCAACCACCCTCCCTGGTCCCCCCGTGGACCACAGGGGCTCAGCCGCAGCCTCGGCGCACAGCCCTAGTGCCCACTGCAGGATGCCCCCTCCTAGCCCCGGGACATTGCCTGTCCATCTCCATGGACCCCGCGCAGCTCCGGGGCCCAAATTTTCTCTAGGTTTTATACTGGTAAGATAAGCATATTAGTCCATCAGACACCTTATGCAAGACATGGATCAAGTTATCCACATGATGCACTACGTTATCCTGCTACCCTGTGCCTGTTCTGGAGAAGTTTATCCACTTCTCCATGCTCCAGCTGGATGAACCTGCCCCTTTACTACCAACCTGGGCACCGGTGCTGCTGACATGAGGCTCTTGTGTGGCCCAAGAAAGATTTAAACCTCTCTTTGGCTTTGTTCCTATCATCGGTGAAAGGTGCATGCCTCTCCATCACTTAGAGGGGCAGGGTCCAGCAGGGAATTAGCACAGTACCAGTTTCCTTAGCTTCCCCCAGGGAGTCTGCTGAGCTCATTGTAATGCAGGCCGGCCCTATCCTCCCTTTCTTGCTGTAGGATATTTTGCTTCCTTTTCCTTCTGAATTATTTTCTTGAAGACTGAAAAGAAATCATGAGACATTTCAGCCAACTCCCTGTTAAATCCTAAGATATACCCTATTTAGATAGTTTTTTAATGTGTAATGCATGCATTTAGCAGAAAGGTTTTACTCAGGGAGTTGGCAATTAGTGTTTAGTAAATGTTAAAAAATTTGGGCTGCAGAGAGAATTTAGTACTTGATCCAAAATTACAATACACCACTGAAGGACAGACATTAGAGCGACGGACGAGAGCTCATAGGCTGCCAGTTACTCAAGCATTTAGTATGAATAAATGCATATCTCTCAATGTAAAATTTCTCAACAAGACTGTGTACAAGTGTAACTTCTAAATGCATCTCGCCATACTTAACAAGTCAGACGGCACCAGTATCGATTCCAAAAAGCTCACAGAAATACGGCATAGCGGGTGTCACAGGCCTGTGCCCATGCAGGCACGGTTCGACTCCCTGGAAAATGTGACATTCTGTGATTCAAAACCATCCTCGGATGTTGGGGGTAACACCATTCATTTATAAAGCAACCGGCGCTTTCACAGACAGCACAACTAAGCAACAAACCTCTCATAAGACAAAAGTATACTGGAAATTATTTCAAAGGAGCTTTTTAGTCTTTCTTTCTTTCTTTCCCACCTTCTGGTACGCTCTTCACTATCAGAACTTTCCCCATAAGATTTCCCTTCGGTTCTGTGCTTAGACATGAATCCCAATGCCTATCGATTTATCCAAAACATTTCATTCAATGAATTGTATTATTTACACTGCCGAGTTCCTTTATATCTTTCCATTGGCCAGCATAGCCTCCACAGAGTATACCAGCCAAATACATAAACTCTACATATGTTTCTACTAGAGCAACTGGCCTCACAATTAAGTCCAATTAGTTTTTACTCTCAAGAATTTAATCACATCTATCATAACACATTCAGTAAATCAGAGTTTTATTTCCCTCCTTTTTTTTCCTGCCTTACTAGAGATTTACTTTGACATTCAGCTCCTGGGACTATATGAACCTTCCAGCTCTTTAAGGAAATGATAAAGAGAAAAGGATGGAGAATAAAATAAAATCCCAAATGGTGCAACAGAGATAGGTAGGGAACAATACTGCTGCTTCTCACAGTACCAGATCCAAGGGGCACCCATTAAACCGTGAGGCAACCAGTTCAAGGCAAATGAAGATGCAGTTTTTCACGCAGTGCAGGCCAAGTCCCATAACTGATTGCAAAAGAGGTTTGTGGAAGGTAAAGGTATAAAAGTGGTCAAAAAGGGATTATCCAGATTAGTGGAGAATAGGCCATTAGTGTAGCTATAAAAATGATGGCTTAGCTGCAACCTGAGACAGACTGCGGGAAGGGTGGAGGCGGGAAGCATCCCTCCAGCCCGCCCTGCTCTCCACTCTTCCCACTCAGCCGCTGTTTACTCCTGTTCAAAAAACTATTAGGTTACGGTGACTTTTGGTCTGACCCAACCGGTCCAACAGTCCTAACTCTCCTGTATTTTCAGCATGAAGGTATTATTTTGGGTGGCTCATTGCACAAAGATGCTAGACTTTAAAAAAAAAAAAAAAAAAGAAACATAATATAGACCGTTATGTTGTGGAAAGGCTGACGACGTGCTCTCATCTACAGCTCTGGAGTCCTTTTTGATTCTGTTTAACAAGACGTAGAAGACATTTAAAAGGTTCCAAATGCTGCAATGAAAATGATTCAAAGAATTAATAGCGTGGGAGGGAATTTCTACAGGAGTTATAAGTAAAAAAAGAATAAACAGGACTATTTATTTTACAATGGACAAAGGAAAACATATGTTAGAGAGATATAAAATACAGTGTGTGTAGAAGTCCAAGAGTATGTTTCTATCCATACTCTTCTAGAAAAAAAAAATGCACTCAAAATGAAACAAAATGCAATAAGTGAAAGAAGACAGATTTGTTTGCAGTTCCCAAATACCTTTTGAAGATTACTGCTACCAAATATCTTTTTGAAATAAATATATCCATAGCAAACAGATTTAACTGTTTTCTTAGGGAAGAGCTTTTTCTTTTCTGTTTGCTCTTAAAGAATTCAGCCTTATTTTCACTCAAAAAAAATCAGTGCCATCGACATTTTTCACTTTTCAAACTAAATTTTGAAATGCATTTTTAAGCCATAATTTTTAACAGTCAGAATGAGAATTAAGGAAGAATCTTATTTCCTCTCAGCTGACATTGGTTTTCGTATGCTTTTTTGTTCGGTATTGGGCTGTTTCATTTTTTTATGGGAAAAAGATTTTTCTCAAAATGGGCTAAACACAAAAACATCAACAATGTTGCGATTTAATTTTCAAAAAATAATTTTGAATTTTATTTTCACAAAAATGAAAATGAAAAAAACAAAAGAGGGTGATACGTGAAGGGATTCTTCACAACAGACAATTGAGAAGTGGTTATGCAGAAGGGGAGAGCCACAAATAGGTATGGTTCTGTTTATCAGCCATCCATTAATTATTGGTTTAATGTAATCCTAGAGAATAAGCAGGTAAGCACAGAAAACTGAGTTATGAGTAACCTCCAAAGAAGTGCTGTAGCTGCTGTCAGTGATGCCGGGATGTTAGTGTAGATGAGCTATTAATAAAATACAACTCAGCAATTCCTACATTTCTAGCAGGTATTTATGCCTAGTCTTGGGTTTGATCTTGTAATTCTTATTTGAGTGAATAAACAATGTCCAACAAACAAATAAATGCTGGTGGATCATCTCCTGGTGCTCACACTTGGACTTTATGGGGTCAAAACTTTAACTGAAGGTAGCGAGAGTTTTGCCTGAGTAAAATCTGAGTGAGGACTTCCAGGTCTGTCCCAGTGGGACTGCTCTCAGGAGTAAGGGTTGAATTGTTATACCACAAAATACCAGCTGTAGTTACGTTAACCAGGATAAAGTTTCAAGGGGTATCCAATCCCAATGCCTCAACGTAAAGCTAATCACCAGCTGGACTACAGAACAAATTTCCCCTCTGGTATAATATCGCACAATTATATGCATTATGAGGGCTTAAAATCTGGCATTGGCTGTGCTATTGTTGGAACTAGGAAAACCACTCTAGTTCCAACAAGAGGCCATTCATCTGCACTAATTTGTAGGTTAGGGAAGGTTTTAAAATAGGAAGTCTTTTCTTATGCAAACAGGGACATGGTAAGAAACCAGGGGCCTGCAGGCAACGATCTGAGGCTTCACCAGATCACAGAGGATGAGCGTCACCAGGCCCACGCACCGGGGCCACCTTCAAAACCAGGCTTTCATGGTACCCTAGTGTAATAAAAACCTTAAGGCTGGGCCTCTACACAGGGATGAGTTTAACTTAGATTTTGTATCCAGCTTCTAAAATATTGCTAACAGCCCTCCAGTCCAAAGAATTGGGAAGAAGGAATAAAAACAGAGAAATTAATCCTAATAAATTATTCTCCTGAATAACTGTTTTCTCTTTCATTGCCTTCCCTGGATTCACACATGACTGTATTTTAAGTATTCAGCAAACCTTTTGTGCAAACAGTGAGCACTTCTGCTTTTGATCCATGACTCTGGGTTGTTTCAGGGCTGTGCATTGGACATGCAAGCCACATGGCATCGGTTTGTTTTCTACGAGCTGTCCACCACAGCTGACTTTAGCCTAAGGCTACCCTGGAGAGAAAGAGGTTCCTCTCTGCAATGTTGCTTAAAGCTGTATCTCCTCTTGAAATCAAAGAGTCTGTCTCTTCGCTGACCAGGGAGCTGGCTCCTTCCACTCCTTTCAATTTTGAATTTTCCAGTGGAGGAATCATTCCCCTGTAGAAACCTTGCATATATTGTCTCCTCTATATGAGCTTCCTGCTCTCAGTCACGTCACGCACACTCCCTTGAACCCTCTGGGTATCCAGGGATGATCACTTCCCTACATCATCAATAGCCTTTGGGAACATCCTGCAAGGCTGATACGAAGGGGGAGGATGATGAACCCAACCTCCTGTACTTCCAGCCTTTACCCTCACATGCTTCCTGCATGGACAACCAAGGTCAAGAGGGGTTTCCACAGTAAATATTAATGTACAGGTTTTCCCTAGCTTCTTGAAAGGAGCTGAATGCAGGTCCCAGAGAAACTGCTACAAATGGAAGATGCTCAACACCTTGTGGTCCCCTAGACAATGACCCCAAAACATGTTTCCAGCAGACACCTCCCACCCAGACTCCACATTGGGTGCCACCAGACATAGCCTCTGCTGATGAATACCAACACGGGGTACCTTGAACTCTGCTTTCTCTGTACCCGCTGCCTCAAAGCGGGCTTTGAACTGAAATCACCATGTGGTTTTCCAGCTGTGCTGCTCAGCCCATGGTCTCACGTGCTATAAGCTGGCATTGCAAGTCTGGGCATGATCACAGCTATCACCTCTTGCTGAGGAGGCATGAGGGAAGCAGAGCCCACAGGACCCCAAGCAGAGACACTGCGATCTGCAGTGGTTTGGTAAATGTTTCCTGATGGACCCACCTCGTCTGTTGGAGAGGTGAAAGCAAAACCTCAGCTTCATGTCATCTGAGTGTAAACCATTAACACAGACCTTATTTATTAATTTTAAAATTGTCATCAGCCTAGACTTGTCATGGGAAATTCTGATATTTCATGTAGGTAAACAGGAAGATGGTGTCAAACTTCCTCGCAAGAAGAGGAGGTTGGACTCCAGACGCAATTTCACATCCTCCCCGTGGCTGTGCTGCTGTGAGATTTCAGCACACTAGTCACACTTCCAGCTCCAACTATTTCTACTCTTAAACACTGGGAACTCTTTCTGTACCTTCTTCTTCTACTGACTTAAGAAAAGCAATCAACCTTCCAGAGTAAAATTTAAATGCAATGAAAAACGCTTTGATAGGTGCAAAGAATAATGTAATGCCTTTAGTAGCCAAGTATCAAAGCACCAAGTATGTATTCCCAGCTTATATCACTAAGGTTATAAACACATCAGATGTTATAAACACAATTCCCATAAGTGTAAGAAAATAACCAGGGTAGGCAAAAAAGATAAGGTCTTTGGCAATGATGCAGAATAAGGATGTTTTGCAGTTGGGCGGAAAATGGTGTATTGATGGATACACTGGATAACATTACAGTTCCAATTCAATACTCTATATCCCCAAAGTCAGCAGGGTGTTTTTAGACAGCAGCTACAAAGGTTAACCATCTCACACAACTCTTCCAATGTAGTACACTCCTGCTAACGTCTGAGTTCAGCACGGCACAACATACCAGAAAATGGATCTTCTAGAAAGACAGTGTAGCACATGCTAAAAACCGAGGAGTCCCCAGAGTAACTCAATGGAGAGTGCCCTTACAGTGCGGATATTTTACAGGAGGCCCATTCGGATTTACTTTCATTATTTAATATGTTTATCTGTGATCCAGTATAAAAAAATCTACACCCATTCCTTGCAAAGTCTGGAGATGACACAAAAAACATGGAGTAGTAAATAATGAGAAAAGCAGATCTGTTCTACAAGCAATCTGGTTTGTATGGTAACCTGAGCTCACCAGAAAAAAAAAAACCAACATATTTTATTGTACAGTTAAGCATAATTCTGAGTATTCCAGATAGTTTGTACAATGAGGATGTGGGCTATATTTTAGAAACAGAGACTTAGAAAAGGATTTAGAGGTCACGGCTGATAACCAGCTGAGCTGCACAAGAGTTCCCCATGCAATGCACTGACGAAGAGAGAAAATGTGATCTTGGTATGTGCGAGCAGGGGACTATAAAACACAAGGATGGAAAGGCAGATGCTCGCTGTTCCTTGGAATATTAATAGTAGAAGGAGAGCAGGTCCAGCTCCGATGTCCATATTTTAAAAAATACTATTGACAAACTGGAAAGAGTTCAAGAAAGAATTACAAATATACTTGCAATTGGCAAAAGCTGTTAGTGTGATACTAAAAAAAAAATTGCAATTCATTTAATTTATCCAGTAGGAGAATAAATGGTGATTTGTCTGTGGTTTATAACAGAGCTGGCTGGGTATTCTGTCTCAACAATAGAAAATGAAATTTCCACACAAATTTCTATAAAGAAAAAATAGTGTTAATTTTCCTTCAGGACAAGCAAAATGAAATAGTTCACTGTAAGCCACTCCACCTCAGTTTGTTCTGTTCAAGGAAACTTTAAACTTCACCTTCTTGTGAACACATTTATCTGCAGTGTAGGTACCTGTTTTCTCCTACAGGCCAGCCACGGGGTAATTTGTCACTTAATTCAGAGTTGTATATAACATTACAGGAGCTGTAGTCCAGCCAAGAAGCCTCTGCCTAAGTTGAATAAGGATAGTGTTTGTTCAGGCTATAATTCCCAGGAGCAATGCAGCATTATGGGAAAATATTTGTTTTTAATATCAAACTGACACAAAAGAAAGCCCTGGTCAATCAATTCAGTAAATTCAAACAACAAGGGTCCTACATTAAAGAAAATGATAATTTTGTTTAGATTTGTTTGTTTGTATGTATGTTTCCATTCTGGGTTTTCTTTTTGTTAATAAGGCATTTTTTTGGTGTAATTTGGAGTGAAAACAAATGTTGACAAGTCGTATCTGCCCACTGTGTGAAAATTCCAAATTTTGTTCGGTCTTAGCTTGCAAGTAGCTGTATTGTATTTCTGATACCAGGGGGATCTCTGAATTAGTAGACAGAGACACGACATCCAGTAGGTGGAATCCGACACTAGATTAATCCAAAGTAGATAAATGCCAAGATTTTAACAAGGGAGGGAATTAAACACTGCAACAATTTATCTAGGAATGGGATAGACTCTCTACCATGTGTGGTATTTAAAGACGGGCTATCTCCCTATCTGTTCTAGCTGGTGATTCAACCCCACAGGCTGTGTTGTAATAGATAACAGCAAAAATCCCTCCAGCCATAACATCTAAAAATCCAGGAAGCAGTATTGCAGGGAGAGAAACTGCTAGAAATCCTCTGTCTTCAGGGCCAGAGAATAGGGATGGTTACGTGATACCACTGAATACCTTCCCTTGTCCATCCACAATACAGCTTCAGTGTAATTAAACATTTCATAGAAATACCCTATAATTGCTTTGTGGTTTGAGGCCTGACTTAAATCTAGCCATCATAACTGGTGCTCTCCGCCTCATGCTCGAGGAGCCTTCTCCTTGCTTTCTTACTTTTCTGATGCTCAGTTCCCAAACAAACCAATAACCTTGCAAATGGCCTATTCTGGCTCCCGGACCGAAGGAGGACATTTAAAGCCTGATAAGAATATTTTTTAATGATAGGCTTAATTAGCATAGAAGTATTAAATGAGAACACTATACGACCACTTAGTAAAAAATGGAAGTGAAAATAATGCTGGCACAATCGCTCACCTCCAACAATGTCACACTACAAGTTGACTCTTGTTTTCTGGGGGATGTTGACACAACAGGCAGAGATAAAAGCCTGCAATAAAAAAGCGGGATATTCTAAGCTCAAGTTAATCCATCCAGAGAACAGGAAAACCTCTTTCAGTAACAAAATAGGCCTTCTTAAGGTCAGTAATAGCAGACTTCATCGACTGACAACAGCCTGCTAAACACAGAGGAAGTGTGACTTTTCCTTTTTCTTTGCTACGGCTCAATAGTTTTGTTTTAGCCTGCCGGTCAGTTTGTTTACAAGAAAAACCTCTTGTGCAAAGAGTATCTTTCTTTGTGCAACATATTCCAATATGCCAGTTGAAATGACTCTGCACTTGCTGCACTACCTGATAGCCTTTCACATGACAAAGTGTTGGAGCTACGTGTGCAGTGATACAGCAGGGGCTAGTTAAGGTTTCCAAATATATGGCATTTGAGCAGGGACTAGCCTCGCTGTAGGTTTTCCCTCCGCTATTGCCAAACGACAAAACATTAAAAGCTCAGCAGCACACAGCACCATTAAACTGACTGATGGCAAGAAGACGTCAGAAAACATGGTTCTGTAAATCTTTCCCTGCCCATATAAAAACAGGTCTCAGATTTCCCTGCCCCCTCCATACACACACATACACATGCATCTCATAATTTCCCAGGAAGCCCAAACAAATTGCATTACATTTGAAGCACTACCTCACAAAACAAAGCCCTGAACATCTTATTATTCAAATACTTGAGCAACGTTCATTATGAATTCTCACAACTAATTTCTCCCTTTTTGAAGCGCGGTAGGAAAATAACAGTCTCCCACTTTAAAGACATGGAAACAAAGGGAAAAAAAGAGGCTGATGTCACCAGGGTTTTGGAGACAGAGCTTGTGCGAGATGCAGCTAGAGGCGAGGGCTCACGTATCTGGGAAAAACTCTCCCAAACGTCCATGGGAGCTCTTCACCCACAGCTGAGGAAACAATGAAAACTCAAAATTTCCCTGGTCTGGTCTCACTCTATGCTCAGCCTGGGCTGCTCTAAAATTAGACCTGTTTTACAGACTCGGCTTCAGCTGCCGCAGGAAGCACAGGCAGCACATGCCAGTCTTGCGAGATTATTATTAATAATAATGGGGAGGCGCTCCCAGGCCGGGGGCACCCCTGCGCCCCAGCACACGCAGTGGTCAGTCCCCATGCGGATGCGCTCACCATCTGCAACGACTGAACAGAGCAAGGGTGGAGCAGCGCAAATGTTGTTATTATTAGCCCTCACAGGGGATTTTTTTCATACAAGCTGTCCGTTTGTTTGGTAAATCAAAAATGGCCAGCAGAAACGTACTGCCATCAATGATGCTCCTGCTGGAAAGACTTCCTGAGGCCCACTGTAGTGTTTCTAGGAGGAAAAGCCCCTCCTGGAGAAACCACAAGCTGCCCCAGGTCCCACAGAAAGATGGAAGATAAGGCCCATTTTCCTGCATGACCTGGCCCCCAGTTTAGCTTCAGGCAGAGTTTTGGTTAGTTCGAGCAGTGCTCAACTGAGCTTGCAGTCCTAACAAGCGAAAAGAAAGACATTTGGATATGAAGCTTTGGGTCACCCCCTGCTCATGCTCCCACCCCAGGGTGGACACTGGTGTGACCCACGCAAAGGCTGGCTGGATCCTGCTCCCAGCACTACCTATGCTGCCAGGACATGCCCTATACTGCCCAGGCCCTAGGCATACCCCACGGGGATGCAAGGAAGGAGGGGGCAGGCACATATCAGTGCTGTAGGGCACCCTATCCCGCTCTCACGTCTCCTGAGATTTGGCCTCCTTGTCCATCATTAGCATTTCCTCCTGGTCCCTGTGATGCCTGATTCATTAGGGGTAGCTCTGGTAGGAAGGAGGGGACCCAAAAGATCGCCACACCCCACGCTGCTGGAGGAAAACAGCAGCACCTTTTGCACCACGCTATGTGTGGGAGCTCCATGAAGTACGACATTTCTGCGAGGTACAGCCCCTCTTACACACTTTCTCCCTGGATAAGGTGGCTCCACATTGCTTTTAATGAAGGACTGTAGTAACAAAAACATACAGTGCTTCCCCATGAAACAGACTGTCATCACACTAAGAAATTAAGAAATTAACTTCTTTTGCAGTGCTATTAGGAACATATAAGGTTGATGGTCCTGAGTGTGAAAATGGGAACTTTTCTGAGGCTCAGAAAAGACGGGCCAGTTTAGCCTCTTGTCCTCAAAAGCAGCATGCAGAATCCCCCGGTTCTCAGCCCCTTGCTTTAGAAACACTGGTTTAACTGCTAACCCAGAGCCCAGGCACAGAACATCAAAACAATCCCTCCAAGCATTCAATAAACAATGACAGTCCCCAAAATAGCTTTCTAGTTTTCTTATAATGTACTTCCATGCATCAACTTATGTGACCTTGAACTGGTATCATTTCTCACTTGGGAATTTTCCCTTAGCATTTGTTGCTGCAGCTCTTGAAGTATGAAGAATGAAGTGCTGGACTCTTACACTCCTTCATTTCCTCCTTTCATTTATTTTGGGTTTGATGGGGAAAACATATGACTGGATATGCCATTACAGGCAGACAATCTGATAATCACTAGCTGATAGGACAGTGACTCCAAAAACTCTGTGTGTAGCCAGTTCATTCTCTTCTTGTAACATCATTGAGACTGGAGGGGTCGGGGAAAAAGGCACTGCTTTTTATTTCCTTTCCAGAAATGCTACAGCCTATGTCCACCATGTTCAAGACTTCTGAAACAGAGATTTTGGAGCATATCAGGTTCCTTTTTTGCTTATTTACAATCACTACTCAAAAACTCTTTTCAGAGACCTACACAGTAGGTAATTTCTGTGGATTTGGAGCGTTCGTTCTGATGGTCCTTATGGGTCTTAAACAGATGTTGGTTTTCACAAAGCAGTTATACATCTTCCCAGGATGCAAAGAGGGGATCCCAAAAGTCCCACTATCATTTCTCCTGTAGGAAAGGCAAGGTCAGCTATCAGCCACATCCTCCTTGTGCGAGAGGGCCCTGCTGCTTGACAGAGGAGATGCTCTATGGGCACTGAGTTGTGGGAGTGAATGGCTGTGGAGGAGGTACAGGAGCTGGTCTTCCCATGCACTTCCTTACCGTCACCTCTTTCAAGGGCTTCTGTTGATCTCCTAGTTCCTTTTTTGCATTTCACTGATGGGATCACCTTAGCTATCAGCTAGTTCAGCTGAGGACCAGAGAGGGGACAAAGGGCCTAAGGCAGCCACTCTCCTGTGCTGACAGAAGACAGAAACCCACCAAGAGATGCAGTGCCTGAGCACCGGAGGGGCAAAGAGACCAAGCTCTGCCAGACCAGCCTCACCCACCTCCTAACTGGGCTTTCAGCACTCGGCAGCGGTGTTCCAGGCAGGACAGACACGGGCTGCACGGCAGCTCCCTGATGAAAGCACCTGCAACTTCTATGAAAGCCGACACTCGCTGCCTGCGGTGTCCCTGGGACTCCGGATCCCAAGGCCCTGGTTTACTGCAGGAGCTGTGAAGGATGGCCTCGGGCTTCACAGCAGGAAAAAAATACAAGGGATCAAGTATACAGAGGCACCTCATAAAGTATCCCTTCAAACCACATGTGGATTTACAGGAGGGAAGTGAGTGGCCCTCGGGGGGCTTTCACTTGCTATTAGCGTTGGCCAGCACGGGGTGCACGCCCAGACCCCGGGATGCAACTGGCTACGCAACCCCCTGACTTCTTTCAAGCGCAGACAGGTGGCCGCGCACACACCTCCGGGCTGCAGCGGGGCTGGGTGGGACACAGCTGCTGCACCGGGTTGGGCAATAGCATCCTCCGATTTCCTTTCCACTGAGTCCCTTAACACTTCTGTCCTGCACTGGGGATACTTGGGATCAGCCTGGGGGGAGACTTGGGACAGCACACTGACGGCCAGAGCTGTCCTCAGCCCTCATCTCCACCAGGTAAATGTGGGGCTGGGGAGCAGGCACATCCCCCTCAAGCAAAAAAGCCTTAGATAAGCCTGGAAACAGGTAAAGGCAGAAGGCACGGAAAGAAGAAGAAAAAAATAAGGCAAGAAAAGGAGGAAGAGCAGAGTGGAAAAAAAGGAGAAGGGAAAAGTGCAGGGCTGGAGGAGGAAGCTCCTTTGCAGAGACAGGGCGAGGTGAGCAAAGTGGTCCCTCTGGATCATATGAGAATGCACAGGAAGAAGGAATGTAAAGGAAGGAGAAATGTAAAGGAAGGAGGAAAAACAGGAGATAGGGAGAGGTAGAGGAAAAGAAGGGATCTGACTAAGGGAGGAAAGAAATAACATCGGAGCAAAGAAATTCAGGGCAGGGGAGGAAAACTATGTACTGGAGGAGTTGAGTAGGGGAGCAGAGCGTGAGGAAATAAGCATCCAAATGAAGAGAGATAAAAGCAGAATGATCCCAGAGGAAATGAACTGGGCACTCTGAAATAGTGTCAGACATAAATAAATCAGACAGGAACATTTGGACACTTGGAAAAATGGGAGGAAAAATACAGTGTGATATACAATAGCAGGAAAAAAGTGGGGTGATGGCAAGGGAAAAGAGGGAAAAACAACAAAGAGAGAGAAAAAGAGGGAGTGAGCCAGATAGTCCAAGCAGTCCCGACATATTTACATGCACACTTTGAGGTGTTTGCTCTAATGAGCAGTTAGGGCAGCAAAGAAAGTACAGAGTAATGCAATCACATCATTTATATGGGCAAGTGGGGATTTTGCAAGCCGGAAGATATATGCACACAATAATTGTGGGTGAAAGTTGGGAGGCCAATAATTACAGCAGTAAATCATAATCCTTTTAATATATTATCAGTTTGATACCCAAGCAATAAATGCATACGCATATGGTTTTTGTGCTTAAGAAGTGGCAGAAAACTTGACTGCTAAACAAAGGGAAGGGAGAAGCTCAGTTCTCTCTCTCTTTTGAGTGAGAGAGTGTAAAGAAATCCACTCCCTCTCTCTCCCCCCCCTCTCTGTGATGGCCATCATTACTAGAGTTGGCTGGGAGTTTCACAGCACAGTTATTTTCTAATGGGAATGCACTTACTACAAAACTGAAATTTTCCACAGGAAGATTTTGATTTTGCTATAGAGAAAAATCCTATGAGAAAAATTTGAACCAAGTGTTTCATTTTGGGTGACTTCAACTCAAGCCAGAATTTTTAAAAATCGATATGAAACTTTTTATTACATTACTATTAGTGGAACCTGGATATTTTCAGTTGGGAACATAACATCTTTGAAATTTAGCAAACCAGTTTACTCTAAATTTTGTTACAGTCATTGTATCTGTAGGTTTGTAGTGGGAAACACACCTGTGTGTGTACGTGCGTGTGCATGTGCATATGCATTTCCCCATATGCAAACAAACAAGTGAATAAAATTGGGGGAAATAAAGTGAATAAACAAACATTCAGAGTTTATCCTAATTTTGAGCTGATTGCAAATGAAAGCCATTGTATAAGCACTCCACCAGGCCATCTGTGTATTTCTTTCTTTCTGAAGGGCTTTGGTGATCCTCTGGCAGGGAGGGAGAAAGGAAGGTTGTTACGCAGTAATTTAGAGCATGTCTTTAATAAGAAACACCAATCTATGTTCTGAAATGGTGAAGGGTAGGAAATCTACCATAACCTTTAGTAAGCAGTTCCAGTGATTAATTGTCTTCTTGTTTAAAAATACACCACTTTCTTCTCATCTGAGGTTGCCCAGTTTCATCTTCCGGCGGTTAGACCTTATCACATCCTTTGTCTGCCAGAGCAAAAAGAGTGAGCTGTGATCAAATTTCTGTTCCCCATGTACATATTTATAGATTGTGATCAAGTCATTTCTTAATCTTCTCTTTGCTAGATAAACAGAGCGAGCTCCTTGGGTCTATCACAATAAGACATGTTTTCCAGACCTTTCATCATTCCCGTGGCTTTTCTCTCTGAACCCTCTCCAATTCGTCCAGCATCCTTCTTCAATTGTGGAAATCAGCACTAGGAACAACATCCCACAGTGGTGCCAAAGGCAGATGTAGCCTCCCGCTTCCTATTTAGCAGTCTCAGGACCAGCTCTTTGGAGGACAGCCTCCTCCAGCAGCTCCTGCTCGACTCACACGCAAACCCCCCAGTCCCACCTTCTTTGTGGATTCGAGGGCCGCATCCACCAAACACTTGCATTTGGTGCAGTAGGGAGGTTTAGAGGTGAGTTGTGGCGTCCTCCCCCCAGCCCCACTTACCGCATGTGGGTGCAGGTCACTCACTCAGGTTTGATTTGTGGAAACTGGATTCCTGCTGGGGGAAAGCATTCAGGAAGCTGCTCCCCAGTGTGCGCCACGCACATCTCAGCCGCTGCCGCAGGCGTTAAGCTCTGAACTAGCAACCGATGGTCAGTCTGGGGGACCCAACTAAATCTGATTTGACATCAAACACTGCACCACATGTAGTGAGCTGCTTTAATCTGCTACTCCACTCCTATTCGGCCAAATCATTTGCTAATGTAGATATGGCTAGTGATTCCCGGAATCTTATGAAATCCTACTAAAAAAAAACCACTTTTGCTTGAATTCAGCTTCTCAAGTAATCCAGGAGATTCTCTATTCATGTCTGTATTTATCACTCTGCTGACTTTTTTTTTTCCTGCATGACTCTTTAGAAACAATTATATGTAATCTCCGAGACAAAGCTCTTGAATAGCAGAAGGCTGGCTATCACTTGTTTGAGGACTCCATTCAAAACACCAAGTAAATGATAAATTTCCACCAGCAATTGCATTTTCAGGCCAATCAGTATGCCAGCATTTAACCCACTTTCAGTGTGACATGCTGATTTCATGTCTGTATAATTAAGATTTATAATTAAGGAAACATTTGTTTTCTTAATCAAATTTTCATCATGTGCCAAGCTAAATGCCATACAGAATTCAAAGTACTTTACATCAAATACTATTAGCTGTGTTGACCATAATGATAATCTTGCTTTAAAAAGATATCAAGTTAGTGGCATAAACATTTATTAAAAGGTTTTTACTATTATAATCTTTCACAGAGTTATTAGCAGAGTCCGACATCAACTTTAATTTCTCTAAGACCAGAGAAAATCAAATGAAAATGCACATGATTGGTGTTCTCATCCCGTATGTGTCTTATAAATAAGACTGTATCTTTCCAGTCCTCTCAAACTTTTCTAGTGTTCAATGTCTTCTGGAAAACCATTATTTATAGTCAAAGGAGGTTCTTGACGTGTTCTTTTCAAACTTGTGGACAGAAGTTGTTCAAGCCTCTCATTTTACATACCTACTTTAGTAGCTGCTGTTTAAACATTTTCTTGAATTATTGTTGTAATGGAAAATACATCATCACTATCGCGGGATTATATATTTTCAGCTGTTTTTTTCCAACCAACACAGAAAGCTATTCTTGTCTTTTCTGTGTTAGCATAAATAATTCCACCATTTCTATCCACTGAGAGAAACATCACTGATAGTTTTTCTTCCCTAACATACATCAAAACTTCTTGTCCTTAACTTGTATGATCTTTAACTCTGTTGGGCAAATACCTCTACTTACATTTCTCTTGCTTCCCTTATGAATTTATCACCATTCCTACCTTCTGATTTAGATTAATTTTTGTTGCCTCACTCTTTCTTCCAATTGTTACATGTGGGGTTTTGTATAATAGAACAGCTTTCACTTAAGCTATGTTGTTTTGTTTTATAACAAGTATGGCTTTTTAGTAAAATGTTTTTAAACAGTTCGCAATTATCATTCACATTTTTCTGTTTAAATTCTCCCAGGAGATTTGGCTTATAATTGTTTTCAGCTTTACAAAACTGGCCGTTTTAAAGAACAAAGAATGTATATTACTGGTTCGTATTTTACTCTTTTTGCACACAAATATAATCAAGACATGATCTTTTGCACATAAGCAGACATTTGCTTCAGTTCTGTAATCAATTTCTCTCTATCTGTCATAATTAGATCAGTTTTTTGCTGAACTTCAGTGCATTTGAAATGCTAACAGAAGAAATAAAAGCTCTGCTCAGTGGTTAGGGGAGGATGGACTCAAGGCTTTGCTCCACATTTGACAGAGAGGAAGTTTGGACCCTTGCGGTCCTGGGTGAGCATCCTAACCCCTGAATAATGACCCTTTGAACCCAGCCTCCTAACAAATCTAGCCTTTGTTTTCCAATTTTGTTCTGCCTTAAAAAATAAAGTTTTAAATGCTCCTAGGTTGTAGTTAATTTTTGTGGTCAAAGTTGCATATTCATTTTTTTACTATTCACACCTAGAATGAGAAAAATATTCAGACTACCTCAAAAAGATGTTTTAGTTAGGTCACAAAGCAAAAAAATATCCACTGTTCATATTTGTCTCATTATTACCAACCACTTAATATTCTACTTGTGCAAATTATCTCACCCAACTTTGGTACCATTGCATGAAACTTATGCCCAGTTACTCAACACTGATGGATCAGGAATGACTGAACTTGTTGGCCTCATGTCCTTGGACAGCTTTATTCTTTACTTGCTCAGGAGTCTGATTTTCTACTAAGCAAAAGTATATTGTTCCCTTTTTTACACCACTTCTTCATTATGACTTTAATATCCTCCTAGCTATTTAAAGCCAACCTGTCCATTAAGAAATTGTTTCCCTTTCCAGTGAGTAAAATACATCCAAACTTTACATGTTTCTCTTCTTACAGAAGGTAGACAAACATGCTCAAAACCATCCTTCTATCTTCAAAGATGGTCAGCTTGCAGCACCCACCTATGTGTCACTTCCTCACCACCCTCTTCAGGTTGTCTCCCTCTGCTTTAGGGAACAAAATTAATGTCCTAGGAGGCCACCTAACAAATTCAGGGCTGTCATCACAGTGCCTTTTCCTTTGAATCCAGTGTAATGAAGCTTAACAAGACCAGTGGTTCAAGACCTCCTCAGTTTCTCTGAGTCCTTGAAGGTCTGTACTTGCCTCTGCTACCCGGTGCCATCCTCTGCTGAACCTCCAGCACACCATTTGTATAGACACCCTCTTTCATACATGGTCGTCTCCCTTCGACTGGGCTACATTCACTCTTGACAGCAGGTCTCAGAGATTTTATTACATATGCCTGCCTAAATGGCCACAGTTCTTACTTTCAGATGGATAACTTGCACATCATCTGTGTTTTTGTCATTTCTGGCTTAGTCCTGCAGCACATCCTTCACATGGTGCTACATTGCAGTTTAATTGGAAGCAGGTTGTGGTGCAGAAGGCAGTCACACACCTGGTATGTGCATCTCTGCTCTGGGACCCAGGTCGGCTACTTTTGAGTGGCCTGACTGATTTGAACATGATGGTTTGGGCCTAGGAAGCCCAGAGCCTCCAGGGAAGATCCTTCCTAAGACAAATACTCGGTGATGCATCTCTCAGAGATGCAGGCATTAGAAGCACTGATGACTGGATTATATTCCCTTCAATATAACAGAGAAGGTATAGCCAGCAAGATACTCCCAAAAAGCTTCCTAGGCTTCATAAATCCCTTCCTGCAGTCTTACACCATCTGTATTTATTGACTTTTAGGACATGCTACAAGACCCATGTGTTGGAGCAGCTCTTTGAGGAGCCTTAAGAGGACTGGTTGATGAATGGGGCTCCAGTGTTTATTTACTTCAGTTTGGTAGAAGCAGTGAGTCAATTATATTGCATTTTGGTTTTGCAGTTGTAAGTTGGCAGAGTGCTTAGAGCCTATGTAGGAACATATTTTATTTATTTTAAATATCTGAAAAAAATTTGAATAAATAAAATGATGCAGTTGGTGTAAGATTTATGATGTCCTGAATTTTCCATGATTTTAAGTGGTTGGGTTTGTACATGACGTGTTAGTCAAGTATGCAGTCCATTACCAGTCTTGTCTGGCTTTCGAAACAAAAGATCTTTTGTTGTGGTGAATCATAGAGAAAGCTTTGCAGGTCCTATTTTTATGATGACACTTACAAGCAAGAATCCCCACAAAGTCCCGTCACCCTTCCTGGAGAGGAAGGGTTAGGATTCATATAGCAGATACACTGCTATCTGTCAGTCAGATACTGAAAAAAAAGTAATTGCTGAATAACTTCACAGTTTTTGCCATCATTTTCTGCATAAGGTATCCAATCCATCTGCATCATTCAGCAACGAACAGACAGAACCATAAAGTCTCTCAACACCATTCACCCAGCTACATGCTCCATTAATTTTCCAATCAGATTAATTAACAACAAACTGATTGCTTCCCAAGCTAAGCTCAGAACCGCCAACTCTCTTTGTCACGGTAATGTTGACAGTAGATTTATGAAAAATATTCTTATTTAATAAAATAAACTGAATGGGTACTAGAACACATCAATTATGGATGTTGTACAGACCTGTGAATGTTAACATCTTCAAAGCAGATACTCACTTTAGCCAACTCCTCGCTTAAGTGTTCCAATAAAATATATCCTGAAGTCACTGGGAGCCTTTCCGCTGGCTTCAGTGGACATTGGAGTAACCTCTAAAAAGCTTTCAAGGCTCAACAGATGAGCTTTTAGAGGCTTTTCTGACTGTTAGGACAAGCTTTCCTTAAAATAAATTTTGATGTCAGGAAGGCTCCCTCACATATTACCAACAGGGCCATGAAATGTTTGGCTGATCACAAATCCTTCCACACCAAACAGAAACCTTCTAATACACTGGAAAGCCACAGCTAGGTCTAGGAAATTCTTATGTAAAGCAATTTAAGGTAAATATGGAAATTAATAGATTAGAAAAGAAATGTGTTGGGTGAGTTATTAACCAAGGTAATCCAGGCCTCCTTACCCATGTGCCACCATATGCTCTACGTTCTTCCTTAAGCTTATCCTAATGTGTTTTCCTTAAGGCTCTTTTCCACTTCCTTAGTTCATGAAATAAAGTAACATTAGCTCGTCTCAGTGTTAACAGATGTTGTGAGGAATTATTTTAAAGTCACTCGTATCCTGTATCTCTCTGTATCTTTTAGCTCGATTGCAGCAAATTTTAGGAGGTTTTGTCCAGGAAAAAAAAACAAAAAACTATAGAGATTTACACCACACCCTCGCTATCATTAAATAAACCCAGCATCAAGTTAAATCACTGCAGTCAAAGAATTTTTATACATTTTAGAAGTCTTCTCGCATCCCCAGTTCTCCCTTGAGCTGGCAGAGATCCAGTTTGGGACACAGCTGTACACTAAAGTGTACAGCTCTGATTTGGAAAATGAGAGAGGGGTGAAACCTCAGGGCAGAGAGAGGCCATTGCATTCGCCAGTCCCTGCCTTACAGATATAATAACAAATCTGAAGTTTCAGGAGCAGAGCAAGAGGCTCTAGCGGATGCCGATTAATTATTATTCTTCACTGCTTTTCAGTGGTATCCCTGCCCAAATACAGCCTTCCTAGAAAAGCAATTGCAATCTTAGTCCAGTGGAGAAGAGAAGAAGGAACACACAATGGGGAAGTTTTAAAAGTGCACTTCCAGTAAGTTCAGGTGAGCACCCAAAATTTTCTATCTACCTGAAGCCAACATGACAACAGCAACACTGAGGAGCTTCCTTGGTACGAATGGACCCAACGTTCAATGAAGGTGGTGGAAAAAAATCACATGTACTTCAATAGGCTGCTGTTTACACCCCTGCCATTTCAGAAAATGCGGGAACACTTCGTTTGAAGTTTTTAATGCCATTTTTTAAAATTCCAGTGATATAAATATAACCCGTGCATCATTAAACTCTCAAATTCTACTTTGTGAGCTCATCTACAGGGATTATGAAGTGGTCTGAGCAGCCAGCGTGTGACACACATGTTTCGGCAGGCTGGCCCAGGAGCAAGGACTTGGCCGGGACACGGCACCATTGCCACCAGGCTGCTATCAGGCTTCTCTGGGGTGGAAACCAGGGTGGGAAGGAGTAGGCGCTACTGTGAATGCTGCTGCACCCCAGGGCTCAGGCTGCAGTTCCAGACACTGGGGATCATGCACAGGTCCCTCTGTTTTGATGTAGCTTTTCTGTCTTAATGGCCTTGAGATAACAGAGCTGGGATTTTGACTCAAAGACCCACAGATTTCAGTGCAAAGGTCTCAAATTCAGTCTTCATGGTCATCAGGGAGAGACAAAACCACCCCGTTTCTTGCTTATAAAGTTGTCTGTGCTATGTTAAATTTACAAAGGCATACATGATCCCGCAATCACAGAAATGCTTAATGGAAAATGAGTTTACTTAACTATTTTTATTGTTTGTTCTTGATTTGGGAGTAATTCCATACAGTGGCTGGCACTCTCACATCTCATTATTTTCAGAGAAAGCCTGCACTGAAATAGGACTGCGTACAGATCATACTTTCCTCTGATTTAGACTCTCCGCAATTCCTCCAACACGAACAGCAGGACTGAAGCAGATTCATGTCAGGGCAGAATTTGGCCCACTGATGTCAGCCATTTGAATACACATACAATATGCTGTAAAACCAAGTATTTATGAAGACTGGGCTGTGAATGTGAAGAGAGGGGCTGAATCATATTCTCATTGTGAATGAGTGATGACACCCTTTTATCCAAACAAAAGAACTAATGTCTACTGGAAGGATAGCCTTGGGCAGTATTGCTTTAGGAGAACAAAGGCACTTGGTTTGTTGTAGCATATGCGGTAAGAGTGCCGACAGATCAAGCAAAAAACACAGCTTAGCTAAAGAAGGACATTTAGATCTGCCCTGTGGATGGGACCAGGGGTCTGGCATTTACAGATTACACATTGGTTACTGAAATAGAAACTGGTGACAAAAGTTTGATAACAATAGCGGGGGGGGGGGGGGGGGGGGGGAGGAACATGAAATGCGCAGTTCTCACATGTGGTCACTGATGCAGAAACATGGTTCACGCTTGACTTAAAGGCCCACAAGATAAGCAGGGAAGCAGTATCTGGTCTGATGGCTGAGTGGGGAAGAGGAAGGCTTTAGCGCTGCAAGACTTTACATTTCGTTTTACATGATGATGTCTTCAGCGGCACTTCAGCTGAAGAAAGATACAGCAGGAAGGAGCAGTCTTCAGGGCAGTCTTTAGTTCAGAAAGAAATTACTCAAAAAAAAAAAAAAAGTGATTTACATGTCTGTGAGCATCACATAGTCAGGGTATTTCCTGAGAAACTCTTTCCCTCAGATGAAACGCAGTGACCTACGCTCCCCCAGGCTGCATTGCTGTTCCCCCTGGTCTCTCCATCTCCTGTCACTCTGATTCAGCTCCAGCAGCCCCTGTGAGAGGACCAGAGGAAACAGAGCAGGCAGCTCCCCTGGGCGAGGGCTTCATCCTTCAAGGGTGAAGGATGTCTTGTTTCTCTGGGTGCTGAGGAGCATCACAATATCACATCACTCTGGGGACATTTCGGTGCCCACCTCCACACCCACGTGGGAATGCCACCAGCTCTAGGGCATGAGTCCTGACCCCAGGGCCTCCCTCCACTTTGCCAAGGAGAGTTTTCTGAAGACACAGGCAAGAGCTGCGCACTTTTGGGCCAACACAGGCCATTTCTTTTGATGGAAAATTGCGTGGGGTCCTGCAATGCTGACCAGTCTGGCAGGCTGTTGGGCTTGCAAGCTCTCCCCAGCCATTTCGTGCCCGGCCATGTGACTGCACACTTGTTCCTCATGAGCACTTGTTTGTGGGATGAGGGCCCCCGAACACACGCCCCAGGCATACAGCATTCATATGATTTATATGTGCATTTTATACCACATATGGGATACATATATGTAATGTAGCCATGGCCCTGCCCTCCCCAGATGACAACATCGCAGTGCAAACATCACGGCATCACTGATGCCAAAACACAAACATCATAAAACAATCATCACGCTATTGGGGCCATAAACATCACAACATCAACCCAGGCCCTAACAGGCTTAATTCATTCCTTTAGGCAGCGCTCCAGGAAAAATGACAAAAAAAAAAAAAGAGAGAGAGAAAAAAGGCAAGGGTGAGTGGGTGGCACATGCAGGTGGGGAGTGTGGGCACCTAAACATCCCCTTTCCCCTGGGGTCCCCAGGAGGTATCTGCACTTTATTAAAACTGGCTCTTCTCATCCCAAATTCATGCATCTCAAATCGGGATAAACTCCTGTAACCACATTAGTCAATCCAGACAGATTCGTCCATTACTTAATGCATTACTCAGATTTCAGTAACAGAAGGTATGTGATCTAGAGTCAAGTTCTGTTATGCTTGGATGAAAATAAAAACACTAAAAAAAGCTCTTGGTAACTGCACCTGTGAGACAAGATTCACTGATTTTGGGAATGATGGCTAAATGTTTTCTAGCAAGTAATTAGAAAAATATATGTCTCCATTTATGTTAACAGCTTTGTTCTGACGATCATGCCAAAGGCCTAATTGACTAACAACAAGCTACCTCTGTCAATAGAAAGCAAAGGGACTTTTTCCTCATCACTGTTTCAGCAACTAGGTTTGGTCCTGTGCAGTTATTCCTACAGTAGCAGGACAGCATAGAGAATCTGTGGCTGTTCATTAGGAAACCAAAACAGTCAGGGGAAAAGAAACAGGTTGCTGAAGTTAAAGCAAGGAAATTTGACCATGTCATGGTCAAATTTGTTACTCTAGAGTTAAAAAAAGAAAGAAAAAAAAAGAAAGAAAGAAAAGAAAATCTATAGCTGAGTGTTTTGATTTAATCTTGAACTTATCTATAAGAGTTTTTGTGGGCAGGAGCTTAATTCCTTTTTTTGCCAAGAAACATCTCCCAAAGGTTGCAAGTGATTTGGAAACAAAGAAAATGCATTTTAAAAGGTAACAAACCTCCAGCACTCCTCACTCACTCTTGGTTTGACACACAGTTGGGGCATTAGTGAATCCCTTGAGTTGTCATCCGTGGTTCTCAGCGGCATGCTTGCTGGCTGCTCCCTGTGGCCGCTTTGGCTGGAGATATCCCTGCCGGACGATAAGGAACTGTGTGCTGCTTTGCTGTTGCAGCTGAGGAAGGCTCCCTGACCTCTCACGCCATGTCACCAAGGACGGAGCTGGATTCATGATGACAAATGTTTTTCCAGCACTGCCATCCCGGTTCCTGTCCCTGGCTTCCCACTCCCTCCTCCTCCTCCTCTCCAACCTATCAAGGCGGCAGCCCCAAGGTGCTCTGCATGGGTGGAGGGAACGAGATGCCCTTGGGACTGGGGTAAGGACTTCGGGGGGGCTCATGAAGGGCCGGAAGACCTTCCCAGGTTCTCAGCACCTTGGCCCACCGGTGTAGTGCTGCTCTCCTCCGGGAGGCTGCTTGGAGAGAATCTGATAAAAGCTAAATCAGAGCTAGAGTCCCACCAGTACTAACATGCCTAGAGATCCCTTCATGCTACTACTCCTCTGCACCAGCTTGGCACCTCCTCTGCTAACCCTGCCTGATCTAGCCTGCTCTAGTCCACCTGTGAGGACCGAATGTTTTGCTTGCCCCAGGCTCAAGACAGCCCTTGCGGTTGGTCCACATTATTGATGTTCAGTATGGAGCAGATCAAAGAACACATGGATTAAATCAGAGAAGATGATCAACACTGATAGTGAGAAGTGACCTTAAGGTCATCGTTAAGCTTATACCAAATAAACACCCACACTGTGACCCCTGAGCACAGCAAAAGCTAGGAGATCTGACGGAGCTCAGCTCCATCGTTGATCATGGCTATCACCATCTCTGCAGCACGTCTGCAGGCATCGGGCAGAGGAACTCAGCACGACCATACCCTGTGGTCCTGGCTGCTGACCTCCTCCCAGTACTGCCCATGAGCAGGGAGCTTCACCAAACCCTGCATGAGCCCACTGAAATTTGCTGCTGGGGTGATACATGCCACTCAGACCCAGTAAAGGGGACCCTTCAAGGCTGACTATAAATGTCAGTGTAGACATACCGGGAGAGTGTTTGGGAAGAAAGCCAGGAGGTGAGTTTGTGCGACTTTGTATCCGCAGTCTTGTCGATGTGTGTGTTGAAATCTCCCAGGATGACAAGTCAGGGTATTTCATCACCATTGTCAACAAGGTATCAGTGAACTCCTTTATGAACCCTTTAGTCTGTAGAGGTCTGTAAATGAGCATAAAACTCTATGTTAGCTTTGGCTCAGGTTTCTATTGTCAGATGAATGAATTCAAACCTTACTCTCAGCCTCCATTAGAGCTGCCAAATCCCACCCAGAGGAACTATCTGGGGCAGCAAACTGCTTTATCAAACCTCTGTGCCCCTGCACTTAGCTGAACTATTTGCCAAGTGCTGTGGATGATCTCCTTGCTTTGCAGAAAAGACCATGCACATCCAGGGAGGTTCACAAACAGCACAGATGCTTTCTGACCCTGTTCACCAAGTGACAGGCAGACTCCCACCCTGGGGGACAGTATATTCACTCATCAAGGGCTATCAAACACTCCCATGACTGTAATTAAATTGCTTGGGTTAGGGCTTCAGCAGCTCACCTGCAGGAACCTGGAAGTATTGGATTTTTCCCCTAGTGTGCATCTGGCTGCATGTTTTCTGACTGGTTGGTTTCTTCCTTACCTTGCTCTGAAGTTTGGCCACAGCTGAAGACTCAGTGCTCGCACAGAAATTGGTCCTGTTTTGTTTGTTTTTTTTTTTTAGTGAGGTGTGCCTTTTTCACATAGAAAATAGCAGAAGTCACTCCAAACATAACTTTTAAAACTCCATTGTCAGCTAGAGGAAACCACTGTTCCCTGTAGCTGTGACAGAAATCCTCTCAGAAGGACTCAGACCATTTGGGGGCAGTTTTCTGAGACCCATTTGGCCTATATTCCCATCTTCCCTAGGTCTGCCCAAGGATGGTTTGGGTCCTACCCAGGTGAGTATGTGGGCCCCTAGGTAACGAAGCCAACAGTAAGAACATGAGTGCCAGCAGCATCCACAGCTCCACAGGTAACCAGACAACCAGGGGCACCCCTGGATAAATGAACAAGACAGTGACCATGCTGCTAAGCAAAGGAAAGGGCCCTTTTTGCATGCTTATAATGCATGGGTTATATGTAAAAACAGCCGCTAGTCAGCAGCAGTGTGTTGCTCACATGTGTGGGCAATATGAGGACAAGTTTATTTCCAAGTCCCCTTTCTCCTATTAGTCCCTCGCCTTTGATTTTATGTGGGTTATCCAAGGATGAAGGTTATCTGAGGACTTATTTTCAGCAACAGATATTTTTAAAGGACTGGAGGTTATCTGAGTTTAGCTTGAAAATAACAGTACTTTGGAGAGTTTGCAGCCCCGCCTAGTATCATTTAGTTGAAGATATGCCCACATGCACAACTAGTCAATTCACTCTGGTAATTTAACAGCGTTGTTGAATTCCTCACTGATGCAATGGTTTCACTTGCTAACTTTTATAAATAACACTTTCTAAAAATCTCTGTTTACCCAGGACATCCTGGCTAACAGTGTTTTGGCACAGGTTACTCGTTCCTTCATCATTTTGTAGCAAGACCTCAGCAAAGCAATCCACGCAGACATGAAGCTGTCAGCCCTTACAAAACTCCAGCTCAAAACACTGAGTAAAATCTTCCTCAATAGCACTCGTTATCAAACCACATTAAATCTCTTCTTCACCTTCGACTCTACCCTCCCACAAGATTCAAGTTCACAGTCTCAGGTTTTGTCTTTGAGGCACCCAGTGGTCACAGGCTGTGACATCTAAAAGTTCACCTAAAGCTGTAGGAAGAAGGGTGGTTGACAAGTGCACTCCTGACATATTAAAACTACCTACAACACGGCAAAAACCCATCTGGGCTCAGAAGCTTCCTACAGGCAGATCTCAAAGTGTGCAACAGACTCCCCAAAAGACTAAGGGGGTTTGATAAACCTCATTACCAGCAGCTCCGTAAGCAAGTACACACTTGTCTGGCTCCTCTTTGCTAATAAAAACCCAAAGCGATGTTGATGAAAGAAAGCGGAAACTGGAAAAACTGTGACCCCATCTGAGAGACTGTCACCATCCCCACTGTTCTCCATGTCCCCAAGGAGAGGAGGAGGGAGCCGCATGGGACAGAGGTAGTCACCTTTTCCAACACCAGCTGGATGGGGCTGGGACGCCCTGGTGATGAGAGCGAGCTGTGCCCCAGGCATGTTTTATACCAGTGGGTGGTGGTACGTCCCAGGCCACGGGGTGAGCTGGAAGGATCTTCTCCTGCAAGACTTCAGGCAGCCTTCAAAATTATAAAAACAGCCACAAACCAGGACCCTGTGTCCTATTACCTCCATGTAAGCAAACATCGGCAACTTGCCCTTTCTACCAAAACCCATGTTTGCTTTTGTTTTAATTGAGCTGCTGAAGAGAGGACACCGATGTGGCTAGAAACAGCATATTCAGAGGTCAAGAATTCAATCTGTTCTAGAGAGGCCTACCACTGGTGGTCTTGGCAGGGCTCGCGCGGGGCTGCCAGCAGCCAGTCCCCAGGAAGCACTCTCGCTCACGGAGCAAGAGCGGTGCAAGTGGCCAACATTCAGGCTTGGCTGCTGAACCAGAAAAAGGTTTTCAAAACTTCAGCTCGGACCAACCTAAATTATTTTCCCGAGGCACAAAGGGATGGGGGGGAACTGAAAAGTATCCTTCACTTCTGTTTCACATCTCACTGTTTCGTTTTCAGTCACTGGAATGAAAAGTAGAGGGAACAAAGGCCAGGCAGGTCCTATCCCTTCCTTATCCCATAACCCAGGGGTCAAGGAGTCCAGGATATGTGTAATCCAAATTAACTTATTTTTCTCCTTCTTCTGAAGGGATTTGAATCCCTACTTCCCCCATCCATTTCACAAGTGTGTCTCAGAAACCTTCCTCAGGGCATTCTGGGCATGACCCACCAGTCAAAGCCAGCTGGTCCCCAGGAGAGACCAATATAGTCTCTCTCCAGGGTATGTGATGGTGAATACATTCATTTGGGCTGGAGATGTGGGTTCAGAGCCACTCAGACAGAACTGCAAACCATACCTGGCTGCTTCATGCTTTTGGCGCATGCCCTATTCACTTTTTGATTGCGTGAGGGTGTTAGGACATCACCACAAGTTTCAGGAGTGCCCCCTTGCACACACAGCTCTTCAAGCCCATGGATTCGTGATTCACTCAAGAATGACTGCAATCACATGAATGGAGTGTCTTATTTCATCTTGCTTTTTTAAAAACTTCAACTACAACTGGAGGGAGACAGTCCATCCCAAAGCCCCAGGCTTTGGCCCAGTACTCCACATGCCTGAAATCTCATGACCGTGTTTGGTATAAGGCTGACTGAAGCCTGGAAAGACTGTAAGAAGTTAAGCCCCACTGTAGCCCAGCCTCCACAGGGTACTGAGCGGCATCATCTAATCAGGAATAGCATTTTGGGGTTGTTGCATATGATGCTGGGGTTGAGAAAACCCTTGCATTACTCTCCAAAGGAGCGAGATAAAAGTACTTGGAAGAAAAAAACCTAAGAAGCAGTCTTTCTAAAAGCAAGAGGAAAAAAAGCAACAAAGACAGTAAAGTGTCCCACTGAAGGCACCAGTATAGGAAAGGGCAGCATCTGCATTTTTCTTTAGCCCACAAAAAGATGAGTGCAAAAGGAGACTTCCACATGCGCTGTGAGGGAATTGTTCAGCATCAAGAGAGGGCAGAGAAATAGCTAGGTTTCACTTTGGAAAGGATGCCATGGAGCCACATTCAGTATTCGACACCCCCATGCCCTGGGCAACAACCAGAAGCCCTTAACCTTAACATTCATAGAGGCACAGAAACGGCTCTCCTAAATTGCAAAAACAGATCAGGCTCCAGGGGATTCCCTGTCCCTCTGAGCAGTTTGTGCCCATCTGTGTTGGTACTGATAGCAATCATTATCTCATCCAAGAGAAAATGAGCAGTGTTCGCAAAGAAAAGGCAGAACAACAGCAGGCTTTGCCAAGCCAAAGAAGGCCCACCAACAAGTTCATGGTTATTTTTCAATAAGGGCTTATTTTTACTAAAAGGTGGTAAAATGTGTGTCATTGTGAAGCACCATACATGTACATCGCTTATAAACATTGGCATCCATGTGGCATATGACCTTTGTTCCCGTGGCAATTTTGTTCAAGAGAAAAATATGTATCACTAACTCAGTATGTTTTCTTAGAATGTAATGCTTATATTAGCATAACAGTGTCTTACAGCATCACTACAGTTAAGTTTGTGTCAGCATTTCCATTACAACTAACCCTCTTCAGGACTGTTTGGATGAAGCAGGATGTGTAAAGGACTGTTTAGGGGCTGAGTTTCAGTCTTAATTTTGAAAGCATTTGTTTTTGTTAAATCAGAAGATGGCCAGGTTTCTGGGCCTCACATTTGATCAATCATGACTTAAATCTTATTCTAGGCAGTGGTGGGTTTTGTGGATGGGATTATAGCTATCTTTTCATAACCAGGAAAAAAATCTTGCCAAATAACATGATTTTAGCATGAGTTTTGCAGTATGTGTTGCTATTCCTAAAGACCCAGCTCCTGGCTTTTGTGAACTTCTGAGAAACTCCTATTTAACTTTTGTTTGTTTGTTGCTGTGTTTAAAAAAAAGCAATTTCTGAGAGAAGCCAAGACACGTGAACTTTAAAGATTCTCATACCCCATGTCAATCATAAGAACTGATTCATTTTAACTAATATTTTAGCCTATAATTGTTCATCATTATAGGCTGAATATATATATTCATCTTATATATATAAGATATAGATATATATATTTTATATTTATATATATATATTCAGGCTTACATATAAATAAATATATTTAACTAGTATTTTCAGCCTTATAAACTTCAAAGGTTATAGGCCTGTGGCAAGATTCGTGACATTCAACAAAACAAACTGACAGTGTTAACAGTGTATTTAACAAGCAGAAAACTCAGAAAACCCTCCAGTCTAACCCACATAACAACTGTAATTTAATCAGGGATTCTGGCTTGCAATATGATTACAAGTTACAGAAAGGACAGAAGTTACATCCGTGGCAGGCCAGGGTTTTTGCTGGGTTTGAGTACTACGCACATATGTAACGAAGAGGCAGTCCAGTATTAGGAGTGTTTATGGACAGACAGCTCAGACAACTAGAAGCCACTGGAGGATAAGAGGATGGTTGTGATTATGTAGAGGAGTTGCAGATACGTATCAGAAAAGAAATTTCCACATAAATTAAACAGTTCTGACTCAATCTATCGCAACTAGAGAGCTTTTGGAATATGAGGTTTTACATAATTTGGGGAATATTTTTCAATGTAAAGCTCTAAAGGCAAAAAGAATGGGGACAGCAGTAAAATTCACATATAATCACTATTGATGGTGTCTGACAAGCCTAAATATTTCTCTAATACAGGGTATTGTGCTAGTGAGGGCTAGATGTAGTATGTATGAAGAGTTGCTTTACTCTAAGAAAGCCTTCATCTGACATCAGAGAGGAATTCATGCATCTTTAATAGTACATCAAATGACAGCCTCAAATATCCTTTAAAACAGAGGAGAGACATATTGGGAGATACCCATAGGTGTCATTTCACCCCTCCTTGTGGATGTTCCTTTGAGATAGGGGAATAAATGAACTGTTTTTCCTTTAGAAAGAGAGGGGGACAGAGAGACATTATCTGCAAGTGAATGGAAAAAAAACCCTTGACTGCAATTAGCAGATCTAGAGGAGTAGTCATAAAACCTACATTATGTTCATAACACTTGTCACCGCAGAGATACACAACTCTCCTGATAGACCACAAGAGGTTTGTTGTGCTGCAAATTAAAATAATGTCACGGACCAAGGAGGACGTGGGCACAACCAGCCCTGAGCAAAAGCACCTGTCCCCTACCAGGGACCTGCAATGAGAGGAGAAAGCAGGCTCTCCTTTCCCCTGAGGGCCTTCTCCTTCTCAGGCCATGGCACTAACACAAAAGGATGGGCAAGCTCTGATCCTTCAGCTCCGGAGAAAAAGGTACTTGCTACCTCCATACCAGAAGGGGTTTCAGAGGTGTGGAGCTAGAGGTGTCAAACATGCCGCTCAGAGCCAGGTGCCGGAGCTGGGAGGCGGCTGGAAATGCTCATAAACACCCGTTTGCCCCCTGTTTCCTCTTCCCTTTTTCCAGCCTCGGCACATCGGTCTTTCTGGGCTGGTTTTCAGAGGTGCCTGTGGATTGAAGGGGCTACCTAAGCACCTGACTTCAGCAGTCTGGATTGCCCAGCTGGGGTAGTGCAGCTCCTGAGCTATATGCCAAAAAGCGGGTCTGGCTCTCGCCCTGCTCCCTTACAGGGAAAGGGAACACATGGCTTCAAAATAAAGGGCTTGGGAAGCACAGACTGATTCTCGGCACCCAGTCATGTCTGTAGCACCTTTGCAAGTGGCTCTTTCCCCTTTAACAACACTGTTTCTTGAAAACCCCCATTCTTTTCCCTCCTAGGTTGCTTTATGGCTGTGAATCCCCCTCTAAACTGAAAATAATGCACATCGCAGTCTTCTTGGTTGCAGTGGCTTCGACATGCCAAGCATTTTCATGCACATTAATAAAGCAAAAACTGAGACCTGGCACAGCTCTCTCTTAGTTCAGTTTGTGCTTTTAATACTTGTTCTGCGGATGCAAGCCTTACTGTCAGGGCTATTCTTTATTAGATGGAAAGAAGCTCTTCTATTCTTATAATGGGTTTCATTGAAAAGCAAAGCCACTTCTCTGCATTTATTTAAGTGCAGAGCTAGAATAGAGACCAGCATGATGAATTTTAAACAGAGTTCACATCTGGTCCAGAAACCACAATCAATTTATTGCTGTATCTGAAACATTTTCAGCATCTGTCATATAATGTATTTTCACACATTTCTAACAAGACATTTTCTTGGACGTAACATAGACAGGTATATCTGTCAGTTCAATTTCATGCAAACGAAACAGAAGAATTTTTGGCATGGTTTATTATACTGTCTTTGGAGCAGTGTAACTATCATGTGAAAAGGGTATTATTTAAGGATGCCAGAAGCTCAGCAATTTCTTCCAAAATGTGGAACTACTGACTACACAGCAGATTTTATTTTTTTTAAATCTATACCTTCCTTTTTTCCATTTTGATAGAATCCATTATCCAATATATTTGAGAGAGAGGTGCATACCTCAATATTATAAAACCTATCTTAGCCCATTCTGGGAACTCTCGCATTTTATGTTAAAGTGGAATCTTCCACTCATGATGGCCATTTAATCACAACTTTATTCAAAGTTTTATTAAAAATTAAATGGCAGTACAAATCATATTAAAATCCTTAAGAGCTTCACGTTTTCACCCAAACCTCTCATGGGCTTTCCCTCACAGAACCACAGATGTATCAAATAGCTCGACAGCACTGCAGCCCTATAAATAGGCACGCCAACTTGCCCCCATATTGGCCCCAGTACAACCATTTACCACCTCATTTTTGGCTACATAAACTGCCTCTAAGCACTTTCTCATTTGAAAACCCTGGGGTTCCTGTAAGAGCACTGCATCAGCACACAAAATCCTGCACTCCTCACCCTTCCCCCTGTGCTCATATAAGATCATGCACAGCCATTACTTCTCTGATGAGACAAATAAAAGGCAGTCAGGGGTCTGGGACGAGTATCATGTCCTGGTGATGGTTTACGTGGTTTGTTTGCTCTTTTTTATCTCGCTCCAATTGAGAGAAGATGAAGTTTGTTGGGGCATAGTGGGATGCATCCACAAATGAGCGAGCCTGTGCTTTTGCTGTAAGCACGCTCAAGAAGTGGGGAATCAGATGGGCCTGCTGCATAACAGTCCCCCACCGCAGGAGGAAGACCCTGAGATGATTAAACATCTGTTCCTATTAAATTAATATCTGCCATAATTAAGGATGACATTTAGCTCTTTGAGCCGAAAAAGAGGACCAAATTTGACTCTCAGGAGCACTTAAAACAATGTGGTCCCTGCCTGGCAGAGAGGTTTTGGTCTTTTAAATTTGCTCAGATATTGGCTGTAAAACTGAGCAAACTAACCTGTGGCTGAAGAAAACCTGCAGGTAAAACCAGAGGAGGAGGTTTGTAAGCATGAGCTGTCCAAGGCTGTCCGTGCTGCAGGGGATCTGCACAGGGGCCATGGTGCCACAGGGCTTGGTGGCACCATGCAACAGGACACCATGGGCTGGATGGCCACAGCTGAGCGACTGAACCAGGTATGGAGTTTGGTGATCCTATCCCAGTATTTTCTTGTTTTCTCAGCTTTGCAGCAGGTTTTGTCCATCACTGGGCAAGAGGAGAGGCCTGTGAGGAGGGGAGTAGGAGGCAGCACCATCCCCTGCACCTCCCTGCACCCCGTGCCTCAAGGGTGCTCAGAAGCTTGTTTTCCTATGTCAAAATCAAGGTGGGAAATGACAGTCCAGGGGCCAAGGCAGGGTGAGGTGGATGCCTGTTTGCTGGGCTGTGGTGCTCGCAGGCACCTCTGTGCTTCTCCCCCAGGAGCTCCAGAAAAGGCTTGAGTCAAACATGGAGCTTGAAAAAAATGCCAATTTGATTTCTATTGCATTTTAATTTGTAATAAATGTTTTACGGACATTCTGGATAAGCCTGTGACAGTTTGAAAGTTTGCTCTTATGAAGCTGAGGTATTTATCTAATTTAAAGACATTGTGCTCTAACAAAACTTAGGAGCCTGATTCATACTATCACTCTTGTTTTATTTTTCTCTGGTATTAATCCAGGTTTTCACAAGCAGATTCTCTCGGGACATTTTATGTGGGTTTGGTTCCACAGTAAAAATAAGTATATTTCCAGTGAATTTGCCACATGAAGCTTGCCAGCTCCTTTGAATAAGTTTAACAATTTGACTACTAAACAGCATAGCAGGTATATGGTGCTGAGCAACTCCATGTCCCATATATGTCTAATTAAAAGTATGTTTCAAATTAAAGTGCTGGTATCTTGGTGAGATGTAGCTCTTCAAAGGAGCCCATAAAAGTTACAATGGCACAAGACAGCAAAGGGGTTAAAGAGGTATACCTCACACTGCGGCATGCACTGAATTAACAAGAAAGAAAAGGAATTTCTTCATGGGAGAAATTAGGTGATATCTGACATTTACTTAGAATCTAGCTTTTCCAATATATATTTCTAATTATTTTAGCCTGAAAAAGAGGGCACTCTACTTCACCTGTGGCTTTGAAGGGCTCTAAGGTCCCCATTTAATAGCAATGTTTTAAAATAACTGCATGTTGGCTTTTAGTACCAAGTTATTCAATAAAGTGCAGAACTGACGAGTTACAGAAAATCACCTGTGGAAAGAGCAGATTTTTATCTTTCTCAAAACACTGTGATATGTGTTGCCAAGATTTATAACTTCCCTAGAAGCTGGAAATCCAACTTTCTGCAAAGGCACAGAGAAGTCAATGACTGCTCTGCAACGAGAAAGCCAAATCTGTGGAAGAAAACAGACTGGAGGAAGTGGAACACTTACATCTATTTACACATCTGCAGCCGTTTGGGACAACTGACATTCAAAAAAGAAAATTCTCACATCTTTCTCCCACTTAAGCCATAAATAGCTAAGACAAGGTCCTCACCTGTCTTAAATTTTGCTAGTGCTCTGTAAAGAGGTCACAGGCAGACAGGGACTGACTTCAGAGGCAGATGGAGACAGGGGCTGCAGATGGATGGTGGAGGGTGGCAGGAGACAGCTGAAGGGGTTAGCCCATCACCCGGCACATCCCGTGGGCAAGTGTCAGGTGAGCGGGGCACCGAGCGTGAAATCTTGGCACGCTGGTGGCGAGCATTTCTAATGATCAGGCTGTGATTTAAAAGACAAGTCTGAGCCTGCAGCATAAAGCAGATAGGCGGTGCCAGGCCATATCAGATTAGAAGCTGCACAGTTGTGTTTCAGGTTACAAGTATTACAAATCAAAATGCAATGATCAATTTTCCCCTCTCTCTGTCTGTGCAGTTCTGCAAAATGTTTTTACTGTCTCAGCTTTAAATATTGATGCTGAACATATGTATAGTATGACAATCCACAGGCATTTTGTGCTTTAATTCTGCAGGGATAACTCAGCTGTCTCCAATACCATGCATACTGCACTAGTTGTCGTTTAGCGTTAACAAACCTGGGACCCCTGTATTCCTTCAGCTTTTCTTCAAATCACCATTCATATACATTACACTTGTTTCCTGTCACTGCACGACATCTTGAAGTCATAGGAAACGCATGCGTGTACCCAATTTTTCTGTGATGAGCCGTGTTTGTGAGTTAAAGCAAGACCATTTAGACACCTTTCCAAAGAAGAACATGGCCCATATATCCCCGAGCTCAAAATGTGGCATCGTCTACCATAGCCAGAATTATGAATGAACACAAGAGGTAAAAACTCATTGTATGGCCTTGGCCAGAAAGCTCCCTAAAATTGTTTCCACCATAGCTTCTAACCAAAAGGCAAACAACCCCTGCGTCTGAATCACCCGCTCATCAACCTCAAGCAGTTCTGCTCACTTTCTCTGCTGCTACCTGGGGTTTGTTTCCACTGGAGTCAGGCTGGGATCAATCCCAGTAGGTATTGCCCGTACATCTAACACCCAACAGAGGATCTCCCAAGGCTGCCTCAGGCTGTAGACCTCAAAAGGCTCAAAGGGAAGAACGGACTTCTTTTTACTGCGTACAGCTCCGTGTGATTTGCCACAACTGTTCAACAAATGCTCTTCCGTCGTAGCGGAGGTTTGGCTAAGTCGCCACTGAAGTCATTCATGTCCGGTTGAAACACAACACAGAACATTTTTTTGCATGCTTGCAGCATCAGGACTCAAACTCATGACAAGAACTAAGCAAATAACTGCTTTTTTTCATCTCACTGGCCAAAAATTGTTTGGGATTGACCAAAACCAAATAATTTTCAGTGTCTCCACCCAAAAACAAGCACTTCAAAACTTCAATCTAACAAAAGGTTTATTTCAAACAAAAGTAAATACAAAGCCTTTTGTTTTCCTGGGGAGTGGAGAGAGGAAGGGGAAGTACTTTATTATTTTTTAATTAAGGCTAGGTCAGCCTCTAAAAATAGAAATCTCAAAAAAACCGAAAGATTTTTTTTTTCAAATATTGAGTCAAAATGTTTTGATTGTTTTTCTCCTTTCCCACTCAGAAAATTTTAATGACTTAAAAGTGCATTTTCAGCAGAAAAAAACAACACAAAATTTCATCCAGATCAACTCTTGAACTGTTGCTTTCAAAAAAAAAAGTCCTTTGCTGTGCTGTCACTCAATCTGCAGCCCACAGATGACTGGGATCAGCACCACAGTTGGGAGTAGTCTACAAAACCTTTGCAAAACAGTATGCTTGCAAAGTAAAATAGTCACGGTTTTCCATGCAACCAGTGGGTGCACAAGTGTTTGCCAAGAGACAAAGGTCAGAGCTGGCTCCCTACTGCTGTCAGTCCCCATGAGGATCATCCTCAGGGTCCCCAATTCTTCTGATGAACCTGCTTATCACTCCTAGAGTAAAATTACAGGTTTTGGTAAAACAGCATCATATTGTGTATCTAAATATTGAATACTTTATCTCTCTCTCCCTCTTCCCCTTCCAACTAGTAAACACCAGTGGGACACACAAGACGGCAGCAGGTTTTTTGGCTTTTCTTTTTTTTACTGAAGGGTGATGTGATTGCTAGACTGAAGGAGGCTGCTCTACTGCATTAACTCGGAATTAATTGCGTGAACATACCTGGCAATTATCCAGTAACGAGCAGAGAACAGAAATACAGAGAAGGCCTGTTTCTCCTCACTTACTCTGATCTGTGCATGGGCATAATGGTGCATGTCACCCAACGCATCTGGCAAATCTCATCACAGTGTCAGGCAATATCTATATCCACCTCTGCTCTGCTCAGACGTAGACATCTGCAGTTAGAGGAGATGAATCCCACACATAGACACCTCCAATGACTAATGCTAAAAACAAATACAGAAGCGTTCAGAGTGTGCTCCCCATTCCCAAACAGTTTATATATTTTATCCAATAATCATGTAATGCCAAAGGAGTAAGTTATCCCAGAGCCCTGCACCTCCAGCTGAGAGATCTAATCCCCAAGCTGCAGGGAGAAGCACCCTCCTTCTGTGGCACAACAACTCTTGCATTTCTTCCTACAGCCTAATCAGGGCAGATGGATGACACTTGTTGACAGCCTCCTGCACCAACAGAGATGGAGGTGCTGGGCTGAGAGATGGAGGCTGTATGCACAGATCCCTTCAGGGCCAGTGGAAATGAACTGTGCATCCTCCCAGCACACCTATCAGACCATGGTCCTTTTAACACCTAGAGGGACGCCTCCTGTATTGAGTGGTGAAACAGGCACCACACCACCCAACCCCGACAAGGTGTGAGCAGTTCTGGGCAAACACAGCAGCACCACTCCGGGATGCACTGGTGAAAATCCAGTGAAGTAATAGTAATAGCAGTAGTACTTCTAATAGTAAAGAACAGGGTACAAGTTTTGAGGATCCCTGTCTGGGATTTGGGCACCTAAATTCTACCGTATTTTCTCCTTAAGCAACTAAACCCTCAGCTGCTCATTTGCATCTCTGGGCCTTAGTCTCCAACTCTCATCGGCAGAGAGTGGTCTGTCAGCTGATCCTGGAGGGGTGAGAATGCACACAAAAACTTCCAGGCTATGACAACCCTTGCCTCAGGGTGGGTCTATACATTATTAAGTACATTAACTGTCACAGATTGGAGCTGTACTTTAACCACCGTGAGCTGCACAGATACTTTGAGGAGAGGCAGCTATATACATTAATGTGATACATTGACTTGCAGCTGTTGTGACGAAGTTGTCTGGTCTGATTGTTTTCTGTAAAAGCTGTGTAATAGGGAATGAAAAAACAGTTTTCCAAAGGACCTTAGTTAGCAGTCATCCCTCTACCCCTGCATCTCTGCTGACCTCTCCAATGTGCTCTCAGACATTTCATTCCCCAATACAGCTCTACTGCACTGCATTTCCTTCGTGCAACGTGAAGGAAAGATGTAGCAGACACATAAATCTGACCTGGGAAGCACCTCCTGAAAGCTATTTGTGGAATGACTACTTGAGTTGATTTTGTTCTGGGCAAATCATACCTCCCAAAGGACAATTTTTTCCAGTGGGACAACAGCTATCAGTGAAGAGCTGCTGGAAGTAAAGCACAAGTCAGCAGTCTCAGTGAAGAGGCAGAAAATTGATGATCAATTTATCTTTCTTCTCCACAAACTGTCCTTTCCACATCAAACCTCAGACATGACAGCAGTATAAAGAAAACTTCCAGATCTATAGCAATGTGTTACAACAGAGCAAGCTGCTTTTCAGAGCTGGAAATCTGGCTCTTTTAGCAAGCACTACCACTAAAAATCTTTTTTAAAGGCCATAGAAAAGCACATGCTAGGCAACTTACCCCAAAATCTGAAGTCAAATAGACTGTGTAAGTTCAGTATCACTAAGGCTGGTGAACAAACAGTGGAATGAAATCTTTGCCCAGAAAAATACCCTGCCTATGGAGTAATGCTGCAGACACCCCTGAACAGATGGGACCCAGAAAGGTCCATGACATCTAGAGATGAAAATAGCTTTTACCAAAAAACCCAAGATCACAGGCCTGATTCTGATCTCACCTTGCTGTAAATCATAAGTCACTCCATTTAGGCTGGAAGTTAAGTGAAATCAATTTAGGACCCTTAATTTTTAGGGAGGGATAATTATTTTATTCCCTCCTTTCCAATTTGAAGCTGCCCATCAAGCATCCAGCTGGCTGCAGGCTGTAAAAGAGCATTTCTCTGGACGAAATCAGCCATTCTCCCTCCTTTAAATCCCCTGCCCTCTAGTAAAACACTTTTGAAAGTGTAAGAGCTATTTTTGTTGGGGTATGCCCAGTTGTCCCAGACATAATATAGACTGTCTCCCAGTCCAAGATCAACTCAAGTGGCCACTGTGAAGCTGTGAAGTCAGAGACATGCAGCATGGGAGCACCAGAAGTACCTTTTAAAACAAAAGGTAGGTCTTTCCCCTTTCCATGTCAAATCACCTGCAGCGAGTGGAGATTCAGCTAGCAAGTAGCTGCCTGGCCTGTTGTTGGCCTCTGAAGATATCCGTCTCTGTATTTAGGTCACATCCATTTTCAAAACAACTCAATTTTTCTGTGGAAAATTTAAAAAATTACTCCAAGATATATTCCTTCCTACATCTGTCAGGCTAATGTTATACATCCTGATCTGCATGAGAGATGAGCAGGCTCACAGACGTGTCTTGGTTTGGAGCCAAACACTACCAATATTAAAACATGCAGCTTCTGTGTCCAACCCAGCATCCAAACAGAAATTTTTAAAAAAGTGCACAAAACACTCGAGAGAACCTGTGTGATTCTCACCTCTGCTCACACTTCAGTGGTTGCAATAGCATTAAACCTTCTCCAGGTAGGGTTAATTCTATCTTTTAATTTAAATGAAAATGTTGTCCTTTTCCCATGCAAGCTTGTAAAGTCATGGGAATGTATTCTGCTGCCTTCCTGACATAAATCAATGGATCTATTGGAGGGACAGGCCAAAAAATGTATACATTTCTTGCCCTTCAGCTCTATTTCACCCATAGGTGTTTGCCCACATCCTGGAACAGAAGAAATGTTTTCTTTCCATTGAATTTCCGACTTTAATATTTCTACAGAAGTTGGCCATCACCACACAGTTGATATTAACAACTTGACCCAGAACCTGTTAGGAAGAGAAACTCTTTTATGAGAATGACAATTATAATCCATCCAAAAATATCTATAAACAGAATAAAGTGAAATACAAGTGAACTTTTTTCTTGAGGATACTGTCTAATACAAACTTCTTTCCAGTCTGGCTCTCCTTCAAACATACCTTTATTTAATAGGTAATTGCCAACTTGTTCATCCTGCTCCTGTTCAGAATATGCACAAATTCATCACTTTGAATATAACAAAAGACTAAAAAACTATGAAGAACCAGACATTTCTTGGCCAACAATGTATAAACTGTGACAGTTTATAAATTGAGGCTCCTAGAAAGTTCAAGTTTATGGTCCTTTCTAAACTACCACATGGAATAGTTACAGGCAATGCTAAAAAAAGTAGGCAAGAAGGAAAGAAAATCAAAATATAAATTAATTGCAGGTAACATGCTGTAAGATAGAGCTGTCACTCCTGTGGACCACTGTTCGGGTGGGGGTCTGTGTATGCACAGTGAACCTCAGGGCATGCTTGTTTTCCATAACTTTCATAACAAGTACATCTCTCTGCAAAAAGTAGTCTTCTCCATTGTCTTTTTTACCTTCAAATCTATCCTGAGCAAAAACACTCAGTTTTTCAAGTGCACCCCAAAGTGTTCCGTAGCTTTGACGTAGCATCCTTCTGCTGTCAAAGGAACCTGTATGACTCCAGCCCCATTAGTATGAGAGAACAGCCTTTACAGAATTCACCCTTAAAGCAACCCACACAATAGGGAAGGCCACCACCACCACCCCAAGGTAGAGAATGGTGTCTCAGGGAAATCAGCAGCAGGATCCACCACAGTGCTCAGAGAGTTTTCGACCCCTGGATACCTCCTGCTGGACAACTCTTCCCTACTGTCTCACCCGACGGTGTGAAGGACCCTGCATACCAAAATGCCCCTACCAACCCACCCAGTGCTCTGAAGAACCCACTCTGTGCCAAAACAACCCTACCAGCTCACCCTGATGGCCTGAAGACCCCCTGCACCAAAGAGCTCCTGAGTTTCATAGACCTGTGTGGGTCCTGCTCAGTTAGAGACCCACTACTCTTGGTGTGTCAATCAGAAGTGCTTTGCTGAAGATGACATTCAGGGAGTCTGGAATGTGCAGAAATGTTAGTCCAGACCTACTATCAGCATCATGTCCCACACATGAGACAACAGTGTTACCCTCAGCCATAACCGGCTACCATCTTGTGTGTTTTCTCCTGCCCAGCTGGCTTCGCTGCCCGCCTTGCACCTCCTGCAGTCTGCACACAACCGGCACCTGCTACTGCCTGTTTTCGGTCAATTCATCCATATTGCCCACCCTCTTGGAGTCCCTCCACTGCTTCCCCAAGTCACCAAACATCCTGTCCAGACCTATACAACACTCGCTAGCCCACTGTCAGTTTTTTATTTTCTTGACAAGTAAAACAAGCTTTAACTTTTCCTCAGTCATTTGGCCTCAGTCTTTATCCACAGTCAACAGTTCCCCGTGCAAATGAAGGCTCCCCATACTTATTCACTACTTATCCCACCTCTCCAAAAACACCTCTGCCTGAAAACAATCTCCTTATAGGATGTCCATTCCATATGTTCCACTTCCCTTGGGATTTCCTTGTCAGAGCCAGGCAATATTTCTTTTTGACAAGACATAAATTTGTTTCAGAAGAGCAAAAATGAATTTGGGTTGAATTTGGCTAATCCGGTTTCTGCTGGGAAAAAAAGGATAAAGTTTTTTAAAAGTGATTACTCTTTTCAAAACAGCATTCATTGTTTCAAATTTGACCAAAAGTTAAAAACAAACAAAAAAACCCCAAACCTGTTAAATACAGAAGTGAATGACCTCCAATCCAAAGATTACATTGTACAACCAACCAAATTATTTGAGTTAAGCCCAAATAGTTTTCCATTTTTTCTTTTTGCAGAAAATTGAATAATTCTTGTCCCAGGGCAGACCTGAGCTTTTTACCCCTTTTTTATTTCTGACCTTTCATGAAGACTATAGCCTATCTATCCTCGTGGTCTTTGGCAGCACATCACAGCAAACAGGGGTGTACTCCTATTTTCCTTCTCCCTACGTGGATCCATGAGCTGGTCACCAGGGCTAGATTCACCCCAGCTAACTTCAGAAGCATGAACCACCACTTACCACCCTCAGGTCATCATGGAGTAATGGTCAGTCCTAGGGGCAGTTCATGGAGCCTGTTTTCTAGTCAAGGTGGTGAGAGTGATTTACAAGTCTGAATGCATGATAGTAAGATGTCCAAAAAATGGCAGCTTGAGATCAGTTTTTAAAACAAATATATTCATAGTTTGGCATCAATTTGTCAAAATGCTGAACATAACCATGAATTGAAGGCAGTTGTCATTCTTGGAAATAAAATTTAATTATCTACTGTGATCAGCTGTAATCTCCTATATTATTTCTTAACTGATCTGACACTTCGCAGTTTTGACATCCTCTTTAGCAAGGTGAATGTAAATACTGCCACACTGTTCCTAGATAGTGCGTCACTGCAGTGATAACAGCCACTCAGGGACATTTCTCTTTAAATAGAAAGTTTCCAGGTAGTAAACAGGTTGTCTGAATTATTTGATGTTTATTATTATATATTACTACTTTGATTTTTTTATTATTATTTACTTTGACATTTTTACTCTTCTCAGAGGTGCAGAGTGAAAGGATGACACAAGTAGCAACACATTGCAAAATCTATTTGGATATTAGGGAAGAAGATCTCACCATGAAGGTGGTCTGACACTGGCACAGATTGCCCAGAGAGGTTGTGGAGCCTCTATCCTTGGAGATATTCAGAATTTGACAGGACATGGCCCTGAGCAACCTGCTCTAAGAGTTGGACTTCAAAGCCAGCCCTGCTTTGAGCAGGGGTTGGACCACATGAACTTCAGAGGTCCTGTCCACCCAAAATTATTCTGTGATCCTGCTCTCTTCTGTGGTAATGTTTCTTTAATGGTTGCGGTCCCCGCATTTAATTTTGCAGGTTTGACAGGTTTTCTGCGAGGGTCTTCTCTAGCATCTCAGGGATTTTGACACCTTGAGGAAACACAAGAAATCATTTGGGTTTGCGAGTGAGCCCACGAGGGCAGACGCCTGTGTTTCATTGCTGCAGCATGTCCATCACTGAGATGACACCAGACCCAGACCTCACGTGTGTGCAACCACCCAGCAGCTGTGGCCAGTGAGGTTGCACCAGGAGCCCTGGTCCCCCATCATCTTCCCGGGGCTCAGAAGCTGAGCCTGCAACATCTGCCCATGTCCCAGGCATCCAGCACGCGTGAACAAGAGGCTAAAGCCACCAGCTTTGGGCTGCCCTTCTCTGGCAAGCCATTGAGCTGAAGCAGTTGCTCAGCAGCAGTTTGAAGGCTGGTTTATTAAGGTAAAAAATGTCCCCATTGGACACGTGTCAGTGTCCAGATCTGGTGAGAGCTGAGGGAGAGCTCAGATAGAAGGTGAGCTGAGAGCACAGCCATACTCCTGCACACCTGGAGAACTGGGTAGTACTCTAGAAATTACTTTCTTTTTCCTTAATAAAGCCAAATAATTTATTTCCTGGCCTTTGCACTTTTATTACAAGCTGCTACGTGTAAATGGCTTTGTTTGTTTGTCCAGTAGTTTTATAGCTGGACGTTTTTGTAATTAAGGGTGTTTTTAACTGATATGTGTATAAAATTGAAGTGGGCAAGTGGAAAAAATAAACAGAAGGAAAATTTTTAACAGAAGTTATTTGAATTGGCTGTGATGTTCTTCCCCACTTGCTAGTGAGGTTTTAATTAGCATTAAAATTGTAAGTAACTGGAGATGAAGAGCCCTATTAGGTCACCCAGTCCAGTTCCCTGCCAGTTCAGAATTGTGCCCAACAGGGTACTTCCCAGTATTTTGTCAAGTCCAGCACTAAGCCTGTTCATTATATGAATAATATGCTCTTTTGAAGTAGCAGGAGGGGAACTGCTCACAATCCAGATCCAGGCACTTTTTACAGTTTATAACAAAAAAGAATGATAAGCGAAGATGCAAGCCAGTATAGAAATTTATATGGAGGACTCCGCATGGGGTATTTATTCTCATTATTCTTATAGAGGAGCTCACAAGTGGCCCAGTAAATATGAAGGATGAATAAAATGTCATAGCAGGGATTGTGGGAAAAGTGTTTAACTGCTTCACTGAAATGATTCTGAAGGGGCCCAAAAGAGGGAAAGAGGAGGAGCTGCAAAGCCATCTTCACTCAGCTCCTCCTGGCCTGGGTCAGCCCTCGTCCCACAGGAATATCTTGCATAGCTCACTCACATTTTAAAAAAAATCTGAGCGAGAATTAAAACAAAACAAAACAAAAAAAACTCAAGCGCATATGTCCTGGGTGACAAATCCCATAAAACAAGCAGCCAGCAGTGAGTTGTCAAAAAGAGGTGAAGGTTTCTGATAGTCCAATGAGTCAAATCAGAGATCAGGACGGTGTCATGGTTTAACCCCAGCCAGCAACTAAGCACCACACAGCCCCTCGCTCACTCCCCCGCGGTGGGATGGGGGAGAGAATTGGAAGAGCAAAAGTGAGAAAACTCATGGGTTGAGATAAAGGCAGTTTAATAGGTAAAGCAAAAGCCACACGCGCAAGCAAAGCAAAACAAGGAATTCATTCACTGCTTCCCATCGGCAGGCAGGTGTTCAGCCATCTCCAGGAAAGCAGGGCTCCATCACACAGAACGGTTACTTGGGAAGACAAACACCATCACTCCAAACGTCCCCCCCTTCCTCCTTCTTCCCCCAGATTTATATGCTGAGCATGACGTCATATGGTATGGAATATCCCTTTGGTCAGTTGGGGTCAGCTGTCCCAGCCGTGTCCCCTCCCAACTTCTTGTGCACCCCCAGCCTACTCGCTGGTGGGGTGGAGTGAGGAGCAGAAAAGGCCTTGACTCTGTGTAAGCACTGCTCAGCAGTAACGAAAACATCCCTGTGTTATCAACACTGCTTCCAGCACAAATCCAAACCATAGCCCTGTACTAGCTACTGTGAAGAAAATTAACTCTATCCCAGCCAAAACCAGCACAACAGCTAGTATGAAAACTAGTTTGGCAGATGGAGACAAGAGATCCCTCCACATCCAATAGCAAGGCATCAGTAGGATTTCTTTAAAAAATCTGTGACGTTTTCCTAATAAAAAATGCCTTGCACAGAATACAACTCTGTTTTATACATCATTATAAGTAAAAATTACAGACAGTAAACTGCAACAGCAATCTTGATCAAAAGGATATCAGCATGGACCAAAAAAAGCCAGTTTCAACCACTAGCCTACTTAAATACAGTTTTATAGAGATGTAATTATGCATACCAAACTTATTCAATACTCCAGAAGATCTTTCCAAGCAAAAAAGAAAATTAGAAGCAAAATTGACTGGGGATTCAAAACTAAGAAACAACAATGTAAATGTTAAATGGAGTTCCTTAGATAGCCAAAAGCATAATGTTATAATCAAGAAAGATAATGACATTGACTAAAAGGCCATCCTGGTGAAGGGAAAGATGAAGATAGAAATAAAGGAGCAATATATGACAGAAGGGTGAGGAAGGAAGAGCAATTAATGTAAACTAAAAACTTAAGCATGGAAAATTGATATGGAAATCTAAAGACATCAGGATAAACCACCCCTAATAATAACAATAAAGGATATCTAGGAAACACATAAATCTTTGCAATACTTAAAAAATCATTCTAGATGATGTCTGAATTGCAGAAGAATATGCAAGGAGGCAGAAGTGTTGGACATCTAGTTCTGGCCTATGTGTGGTAAGCACGGTAAAATGCGAATACCATATTCGTATCACCTGAATATGATAAGAAACATTTGACTCCATCACAATAAGAAAGATGTTGAAGATCTACTAAAGATGATAATTTTTATATGAGGAGGCCCATAGAATGTACACCTAAAAGTTCTTAGACTTCTGCTTACGGCAGTAATTGGCCAACTTATATTCAATTTTGATGCCCTTCTGAACGCTGGAGCCATTCCACAGGCTCAAAGCGTACAGTGATGTGCCAAAACACAGAAAGGGCAGGCCATGTGGCAGAGGTAGCTAAAATCTGGGTAGCTGGATGTTAATCCTGGGCAACATTCACAAGTTGATAATGAGCGATTCTATCACCAAAGAATGGGACGACAAGGATATAATTATTGGTAATCAGTGCAGTTTCACAGGGGAAAGGTCTTGTCATCCTAAGAATGAAGTCAGACTGGTGTTTATTAGGTTGTTAAGTGTCCAGCTGAAGTACACATCAACTTCCAGGGTGTGTTCAGCTCCCTAAAATTAGCATTATATGTAGTCAGCAAGGGCTGCAGTAACTGAACCAAGTGCTGGCTAAATGACACATCCAAAAGTAGTTACCAGCAAGCGAATTTTCCATATGGGTGCACCTGACGGAGAGCTCTGCAGTGATCACAGCTAGGCTATACACTATTCAGCTCACTTTTCTTCAGTGGCTTGGGAGTAATAAAGAATGTTTTAAAGCAGTCAAATGCAGAGCAGCACACCTAACAAGGAACATGGAGCAATGTGACAGTATGAGAGCCCTAAGTCTCTTTAGATTTTTAACCAAATTTTTTCCTCATCAAATGGCTTTAACCCATAACTATGTGACGATTAGGTCAAGCAGAAGAGTCCCCAAAGGAGAGGAGAGCTCCAACTCTGTAGCATGATGACAGTATTCAGCTGCTATATGGGCGCTCATGGTCAGATCGCATGGCTGATGACAGCACTACGGCTCCAACAGAAGAGGTGTAACAACAGCAAAATCCACTCAAGAGTGCCTTACTCAGGTAACAGGGATGGAGATTCAAGTCCTTCACTGGGCTGGAGAAGCCGAGGGACTCCACTTTCTCACGCTCCAGGAGAGGACCACAATTAGCTTTCTGTCCGTGAGCTCTCTGCAGAACCAGAAACTTTTTTAAACCTCTCACAGGTGAGAGTGTACCAAGCAGGAAAAAAGTTTTGTCATGAGTTCAATCACTCTATCCCCTTACAGATGATAAAATAGCAAGCTAAGGCCAGAGAAAGGTGTGTGCCTGGGCATCGCCCACAAACAGGTGGTGACAGGATGCTCGCAGCAGGCCTACATCCAGGTCTAGGATTTAGAAAATTTTCCCTGTATTCTGGCAAGACAGAAAGAAGATTTTCTGCAGTTCTGTCATCCATCTGCTTAAAAGGATAGTCAAATACCTGAGAGGACACAGAAAGATTTTAAAAATGTTTTAAAAGGAAATATACATTGCCTTATTGGGAGAAAATCATAAAGCACAATCTGTTTGCATTATTTTTTAACAGCTAGAAAAAGGACTGGGATGTGACTTGATTACAGCATGTATAAATACCTTCATGGAGAGAAAGCACCATATACCAAAGGGCTGTGTCATCTGGCAGAGAAAGGCGTAACAAGAACCAAAGTCTGGATTCAGCTTCCAGCCAAATTCAAATAGGAAATAAGGCACAATTTTTAACCACTGGAACAAACTACCAAGGGAGTGTTAGAGTTTGCGTCCCTGGATGTCTTCAAATCCAGGCTGGATACGTTTCTGGGTTCTGTGATTTAGCCAAGCTCAGTCGTTACTGGGCTGAGTAGGAGGCTGACTGGGTGAAATTTAATGGCTTGTGATGTACAGGGGGTCAGACTGGCTGATCTAATGGTCCCCTCTGGCCTTAAATTTTGTGAAAGACTTCAGCTAACTAGCAAAGCAAGTGCAAACGACCCAGTGGTTGCAATATATTGCTCTAAGTGCGGTTGACCAATTTTAAATAATTAGTTATAACCAAATCCTTTCTTAATCTCAAACAGAAAAAAAAGAAAAGGGAGAGAGAGTTAGTCCCTGAGAATAGTTCACTCAGCTTTAATCCAGAGAAAAATTGCATCAAACTCCCCAGAAAAAAAGGTGTGCAAGTCTTTTTACAGAATCAAACCCAGATTTTACAAGAACAAAAATGGCTTACGTACTTAAAAGTCCATTTAGTGCTTGGCATAGAGCTATTGCTTTCTACACTGAGTGCAAGCACACTTCAAGGGCACTGGGGATCCGATTACTATCCTGCAAAGTGTAGGGGTTGGCTGAACAACCCCAGAGTAACTCAAATACCAGGGAACCTGGCCTATTCCCTGTCCATAAAATACACAGAAAACGATCCCACTCCCTGACATTTTTTCAGCTGGGACAGCTGCTATAACAACTCAGAGCTTTTCAATCTCTGTACAGAGCTCATGTATAACCTCTTGAAGTTTTCAGCCTGGAACCACTTTTCTTCCAAGCCCATTTCGCTGGAGCAACCAAAAGCGCTTGGGGAAAAGCTGTTTGATAGCCCCGGGGGTGGGGGGGGGTGGGGGGGGGCATTAAATCAATGAAGAATTTAAAAGGTGGGGAGAGGGACAGGGGGCAGGGGAGTAGGGTAGAAAGATTTACAGCGAAAAACAACATACAGCTTGAATCCGGTCCAAGAGGAGCCACAGGGGGCTGGTGCCAGTCATCACTGATGAAAGGGATTGGATTTGTCAAGGAGAAAGATGCTGTGTAAAAATTGCGTTCAAAGCCCTGGTGAAATTGCATTAAGGGGCCGGTCCCTAGGAGTTTTGCCTGAGCAATGACTCCAGGTTTGTGCACTCTGGGACGCATACCGATCCCCTCCTTCATGCCCCGCTCTTCTGCAGCGGCCCTGCGGCTCCTGCTAGGGCAATGCTCCCCGCAACGACCCGGGCTGCAGGGAAATGCCATGTTTAGAGAATCGGTTGCTTCGACACTCACTGCTGGATTTAACTATTTAGCAATGTTTTCCAGCCACTTGACTCCCTCCATCACCCAACCCAGCCGGAGGGCTTAGCCGCTTTGCAGTGGTTCTTTATGTTTTTTTGCTCAGTGGAAATTTGCTATAGCTATGATATGCCTCAGAATCCTCCCCATGTGCCTGCTGATGGGGCAGAGAGCCCCACAGCCCACTCCTGCCTGGGAGAGGGCTCAGCAAGCAGCCACAAGAGCTGCTTTGCATCCTTCTCCTAAACCCTGCCAGCCCCCCGGTGCCCCTGGCACCCGCTTCCTTAGCATCAGGGTATGGGGGGACTAGTAATTTGTAGTACATTACTAGTAACTGTAATTTGCTTGATTTAGGGGGCTGATGGGGTCCCCTCTAGTATTTGGCATGGGGATGTTACCCTTGGCTATGCTCATACCCAAGGGCAGAAGTTTCCATCAGCAACTTAAAAAGCCTTATAATGGAAATGAAAAAGGCAGAGTCAATATAAAATCTCCACCAGTGAAATCTGAAGCATTCAGCAACTGAATGCAAAACACAAAACAGCAAACACTTTTGCAGCAAGCCATACACTGTTACCTTTTGACCCAAGTAGTTGGTCAATATTCAAGGTCTTATTCTTCCCAGTGGGTTGGAGAAATTAATGATAGTGCCAGGTATTTCTTTGATGCAATACTATTTAGTTTGAAAGACTCTAAACAGCCTTACTTCACTGAACAAACTGCGAATCAAGCAGCAGGAGATTTGCCTCTTTGTTATACTCAAAAATGCTTCAGAGCTTCTTCTCAGATCAACGATGCAAGGTCTTCCTCGCTGTCTTCTTCTGGGTGCCATTGCTTCCAGAGTGCTGAGCAGTGACACTCTGCATTTGCCCACACCCCCCCCACCCCAAGAAGGGCTGGCAGCCCCCCAGGTCAGCTGCTCAGCGGCTCCACATCTTGCTTGCCTGTTGGGCGGTGGCTCCTGCTGTTTCAGCCCTCTCAACCCAAAATACATCTCCCTATATTCACCCCAAATTAGGGAAGGCCAGACCCTGCACCAGTCCTGGCAATGACGACCAGGGCAGCAACCTCAGCCCCACAAGTCCCTGCTCTGCCCCTCCACCGCCAGGCGCCAGGCTGCTCTCTGGCGAGTGCACCAGTCTCCGGCCGTCTGGCTTTTCACAGGGATAAATAAACACCCCGCTGCCAGCTCTGTTTCACCCCAGGGCAGAGCGGGGACTTTTTCAGAGGCATTCATGAGATGCAAAGAGTTTTTCACCAGCTGCTGTAACCCTGCACTATCACTTCAGCTGCAGACACGTGCACCACACCTATATCTTTTGGGAATTTCCCTTTATTTCACTCTCTAAAATGTCACCCTCATAATCTTTTAGGTTACAGGCCTTCCTCTCCTCACAGCACCATCAGTCCCAAGGCCTGAGGGCTGAAAGTTTAAAGTCTCACTGTGCTCACTTGGATAGGTTCTTAGGGACCTTCACATCAGGCCCAGTTCTGCATGCCCAGTCCAGGTTTTGCACTACATGCAAATGTACCTCCTGGTTTCAGTAGGGTTTTGTTGGCTTATTGGGTTGTAGCCATGATGAGAATCAAGCTCCCTCTGGAAAAGAAGCAGCGTTATTTGTGCCACAAGTCCCATAGCTGTCCCACGCTGTGGCCTAGGGAATCTGCAACACAGCTCCAGCAACGTGAGAGATAAATCTGGGCTTGAAGCATGAGTTCATTTCTTGCTGCTTTTTTTCTAGCTGACTTGCAGCGTCACCATTGGCATAAACAGCCCTGACTTCTCCATCAGCTATTTCCTTCTTCACTTCCTCCTGCACCAAGTGCATGTTTTTCACATTTGTATAGTACTTGCAAGCTCAGAAAAACTCATCTGACTGTGACTGAAACTCTGGCACATAGCTTGATTTTTTTTTCCCCTTTTACTGAACTAATTTTTGCGTGATATGCTGCCAACTTCACTTTTGCCCCCTTCCTTCTATATAAACAATATTCCTCTTCCAGATATTCCTTACACATTTGATAAAATGTGTTGCATACATAAGATGACTTTGGCTCAATTTTATAAAGATTTGGCATAATGCAATATACTAACTCAACTTTGATTCACTAAAAAAATATAGGTCATTAAGAGCTGTATATACTTCTGATTTTAGTGTACAGCCATGATTGACTGTTTCAGTTGTAAGTGATGAAGGCATGGCCAAATACAAATAAAAGCTGTACACCACCTTTCAAAGACATGCCTTTTATTTATTTTATAGGAATGGATTAGGTTCTAAAGTTTTCAGGAGGTGTTGCTTTACCAGTGGCACTTCTGCAAGTACAGCGGTGTTAACCTTGGTTCCCTGGCCAGATTCCAGTGTGGTTAATTATATTCTGCACACTGTGAAATTCCCACATAATTTTCAATTAAGGAAGTTATTTGCCACTTCTCCCACTCCTTGAAAATTGTTGGTAAGATCTGCTACATACAAAATGGCTGCTGTGTTCCATCCCAGCGGTGACTGCATGTTAGCCAACACTCATATGCAAAGTTTATTTGAATATAAAATAAGTTTAGTCCTTTATTCTAATCAAGGTCAGCAGAAATTCTTTGGTCTTGTGCTTCACAGGAAAAAAAGGAAGGACAGAGGCTGGGAATGTATGAAGATGTCTAAATGCATGCATGAACCTCACCTTGTTAGGACTATTTGGAGCTGATCTGCACCCATACTTTAACTTGAATAGCGAATTGTTTGCATTAAAAGCCACTTATTTGTTGTTGAACCCTAGAGAGGGTGACAGAAGGATTACATCTGGCTGTTAAGGTATCCCCAAGAAGGGGAAACATTCAAGCTGACATTCACACCACCCTTTCAAGGACCTCCCCAGGATGGGTGGCCTCTGGCAGTGAACTTTCCCGGCAAGCACACTGCTTGCTGGCCGAGAGATACTCAGACACAGCCAGAGTTGCTTTGCCCTTGTCTCACTGCATGCACACAGTGTCCCAGCAGAGTCTGGCCTTGTTTTTCAGCCCATCTGCCACCCCAGGAGTTGTTGTTGTTCATGAGGGTTGGGGAAGGGCAATGGGAAGGATACTTTGTCTATGGGACTGTGACCCCATGTCAATAGCTCAAATTTCATGCCAGACACTCAACAACATGCCTGGTTTAGCTGGTGAAGAGCCTTTTCCAACATGATCAGGTCTATCATCCCATATCCCTTGTGGCCTTGCACCTTCAGCATTCACCGCCGGGTCATGCTCCAGCCAGCTATCAGAGAGGACACTGCCAGGATCAGTGAGTGCTTCAGCCTTCACAGACCACATCAAAAAGGGAAAAGCCCTTCCAATTCAGTACTGGGGGAAGGATGCATGCTGGAGTGCTCTTGGCCAAACCAAGGCTGACCATGGCCACAGGCTCAGCAAACATGTCTCCTGCAAGGACAGAGTTGTGTCCGAAGTCACATTCCTACATCATCACATTCTCCCCAGTCCCTGTCTACAGTGGCTTGTTCCTTTCCACCTCTGCCTAGCCTTAAGACACTTGAGTCTTCATTCTTCCCTTCCAGCCCTTCCAAGTTTGACTCACTCCCTTACTATTAAATTAACAAATATTATAGAACACTTTTCACCAACTCTTCTTCCCCCTTTTTCTTCATATTTTCTATACCCCCTTGTCACCACTACAAACTGCCATGTTCAGCATGTCCACTAATTGTTGGATTTCCCTGTTCCTTCTCATGAGAAACACATCCTTTTGTGAAGAAAAAAAGAGAAGAATCTTTGCTCTCTCCTATATTTTTTTCCCAACCCTGGCGGAAGATTCCTCTATACTGGAGGGGGTAGCTGCTCCCTCTCTTTCCAACAACCTTATGTGACACAGACATGGTACTCTGTATACTGGGTAGGGCTACCCTGCCTAAGGGTCTGTACCAAATATGTGACCCTCCTATCTATCCGTGTTGTACATACAAACACATATGTACATGCCGAGTCTTCTGTATTGCAACACCGTCTCAAAATTGCCATGCTGCCAAAGTCTCCTCTTGCAAGATAGCCTGTGAGCAGATATCCCACCCACTCACTTTTGCCCAAAGGTCACACCTGAGCACTCCCCCCACCAGGTACACCCCAGACAAAGTCTGCTTGCCTCCCTGCTATTGCACTCTCACCCCTCAACTCTATTTCAACATGACCCATTATTTCTAAGATTTTAAACAGGTAAATTGAATTATCTTCAGGAGGAGCTGACAGAAGCCATCATCTTAGTGAGAGAAGAGTGGTGGAAGAGTCTAACCTGGCATTTTTTTCTACTGACAATGCCTTCACCGTCTCATTTATTAAAATGTTCTCAGGAGTAGCCTATTCCATGTCTTTGTCAACGTAAGGAAGGTCTCCCAAGGCATTGCGTTATATTATGGATTGCTAAAATTGAGGTTGGCTATGCCAAAAGTACTTTTCCAAATACAGTCACTGTTTTGGAGGCCAAATTGTTCAATAATGGCCTACATCTGTCAAACAGGGGCACTTCCACTGACCAAGTGATAAATTTAATCCATGAGAAAGCTCAGAGCACATAAATTATATTGTTCCCTATCCAACTAAGCTAGAGAGTAGTTAACTCACTGTGAAGCCGTTATTTTATAACATCTGAAAAAATGTTCATAATGACGATTCTGTGGAGGCCGTTTTAGAAGTGGGTATAATACTGGAGTGCCTGTGGTAGTGACCCCCTGGGAACAGCCCCTTGTAAACCATTCATAAACAACATGGAGAGGGGGAGCTCTGTGTGTGGTCTTGACTTGATCTTGCAACTTTGGGAGCTGAACAGCTCAAGGTGGATCCATTTCATAATCGCCTTATTTGTTTTGAAATCTCTCAGCATCCTTCAGATGACCTTCATAGGAGTATGAGGCAAGAACTTTAATTATTATTGTACATAAATCTAATGCTTAGCACAGAGAGGCCCGCAATCTCTCCTGGAACCTCTATGCATTACTGCAATAAAAACGAAGTAATACTCCCACTAATTACAAAATGAGTACTTAATCTCTCCATCAGTAAGTCTGATGTTGCCAGCATGGCTCACAGACCTAGCCCTGGTAACTGGCAGACAATAAATTCTACAAATGCTACGTGACAGACATCTATTTTGAAGATCCCTCTCAGCTCCTTGACTTACCATGAGTTTCTCAAAATAACTTGGTAAACAACCTGCTAATGTTGATGGTGGGGGCACTGCTAAAATCGGTTCCTACTTGTCCACACAAGCCCTGGGATTCCAGGACTTTGGCAGTCAGAGCATTTTGTGGCCATGCTGGGCATATGAAGTGACATATATTGCAGTTTCTTGCCTAACCTGAATTAACAGTGGCATTCAAACCACCCCGGCTTGTAATTTTGAAAAGGTCACCTCAAACGCCACTGGTACAGACACAGGAAGAGGCAGTGTTCTTATTTTATACCGTTGCACTGCAGAAAGTCCCAGCGACAGAAGGAAGTAACAGACAGCTGTGGATCCAATATTTCTTAAGAGTTCAGCAGTAGAAGCAACCACAGGAACCCAACTTTGCAAACTATTCCCTTCCCCCAAATCCTAATTAATATAATAATATAAGGAATAGCAATGCTTTACATCAGAAAGGGGAATATTTTGAATGAGCTTTTTATAGCTCTGAAAAAGTCTGCCTGCCACTTCACGGAACAAACAAGAAGGTGTTGTCCTTGCCAGAAGGCAAGAAGGTGTTGTCCTTGCCAGAAGGAGGTAAAAATCTTATTTCAAAATTTGTTTAACAAAATGTTATCAACAGAATATGAAGAGGGGGAGAAAGAAGAACAGAGATTACCCGAAGGAATAGTACGTGGGCCTTGTCACAGCAGGATGGGATATCACCATTTCTGCTAAAAATACAAATAAAATATCTTCACAAAGATGTAGGACTTCTTAAAGATCTGAATGAAAACAGAAATAAGAATTATTTCCTCAGTGGACAGTAAATGCAATCTAATCCTGCCATGCTTCTTTTTACTGCATAATCAATAAAGCCAACTAGGAAAAAAACCTGTGACAATTACGGCAATTGTTTCTTGTGCAGCAAGGTTTGACATCATCTGATGGGAGGTTAATTAATAGTTAACTTGGACAGCACAATTACCTAGCGAAACCACATTGTTAAACCTCTGGCTGTAACTAACTTGTAACTTGAGAAGAATTTGCTCACATCTGGCTCCGGCCCATGTCGGAGACTGGGGACTTTAATGGCTACTGAATCCTGCAGGTATTTAGATAAGTGTTCTGGGTTGCTGCCTCATGAAAACAGACCCTTGTTTGCTCCTTGCATGCAATCATTGGGAGTATCACCTGTATTTGTTCTGCTCTGGAGATAACAGTAATCACTGGCTGGCGTGGAAGTATCTGGACAGCAGCGTCCCGCTGCGCTCCAGTCCAACACACACGGGTGCCAATGCAGTCACGTGATGTACAACCAGCAAGGAGAGCATGGATTTCTCCTGGCTGATACCTAAACATCAGTTACATAAACACAGGATTAACTCAAAGGAAGAGCAAATCACTCTGTCCTGAGCTCTACAGGAGATGATGGTCAGGCCAGAACATGAACTGCCTTTTCCCACTTGGGACTCTTCTAATTAATTGATATGGTGCCTCACGGGTATATGATTTGGAAGAAATGTTCTCAGCCCAAGCACACGTTCCCTGGGCTTCTCAGTAACGTTACACCTGTGACCATTGCCCTGAAGCGCAAGGACCGAGTGCTTGCTGGGTGAGCTGCTGTGGTTGTATGTTCATCACGCAGGGTTTGTGACCCACGTCTCTCGCTCTTTCGAGTATCAGTTGAAGTTTGCACAACCTGTAACAGAAAAGAGGCTGCTTTGCTTCTGAAAACTAGCTAATAAGTTACTCCTCATAACTTCAACAGTTAAAGTCCATTTCTAAGACCCAGGCAGTTAGTGGCCCTACGAAAAAGGACTAATACTCTCCATTTGTGTCTATACTACTAAGTTAAGCAGTGCCTGGAAAAAGTCCTGGAGTCCTGGAAAGAGGGATCATCCCTACAGTTAAACTGCTGGAGTGGCCCAATTACGGCACAGTTTGGGCCTGTGCCAGCTAGATCGTGCCCCAGCAGTTCCCAGGCACAGTCTGGGAGCTGGAGGGTGTCCAGGAGCGGGTGGTCTACAAGCAGCCACCCTGCTCCAAGCGCCGAGGTCCTCTGCCCGCCCAGGCACCGGCTGCTAGGCCTCACGGGGGTCTGACCCAAGCACATTTCGTGTACTAACACACACGCAGCCTCAACTCCCAGAAGAAAAAGCTGGCTTAAAGCTGTCAGAAGATATAAAAAAGAGCATATCTGCTTAGTACTTGATGATGGGGGGAAAAAAAAAAGTTAAAGCAAACACTTTCCAAAGCTAAAAAGAGGACTTCACTGAGGACAGAAATGTCTCTTCATTGAAATGCTACTGGAGGAGTTTTATACAGGAAAATGTAAAATTATTTTTATCTTGATTTCAAAAGGAATTTTATTTTCCTGAGGGGTTTTTTTTTTTTTCATTTTCAGATTAAAGTGTATTTTTTCTCTCATTTTCTCCATTTCTCTCTGCTCTGCCTTTCTCCACTGGAAAAAATAAGCAGGGAACTGGAGTGAAAAGAAGGGGAGCTCTTTGGGGTTCTGCTGTCATTTGTTTTTCTTCTGTTCAGAAGACAGTAAGGAAGAATAAAACATTTCTCCTGCCAAAGAAGAAACAGCCACAAAATCTACCTAGCTGCTCAAAAGAAGATGGGAAATGAGAAAGAGAATCGCTGGGAAAAAATTATAATAGACAGAGGGCCTGGGCAGAGAGAGGTAAGGCATTGGAAGCAAGGTTGCATGTAACGGTTGACTGGAGATGAAATCCATCTGGAGCTGACCAGCTGCTTTGAGTGTTTGCTCAAGCTGTACCAACATTACTCGAACAATGAGTCTTCTGCTGGTCCAGGTCCAACCTCAATTCTTTAGCTCAGTCTGCATGCTCTGGACGTCTGCATCTTTAACAAAAAATAATCATCAAGGTGAAAAGAAGGGTTTAATTGGGCATATGGCACCCTCAAATGGGAAGGACGGAGACAGAGCCCTCTTTCTGTAGCAAGGAATTTTGTTTAATTTCCTACTTGGGGAAAAGAGACAAGCACTGTATAGTATAAACAAAGGGGAAATAGTGTGATATTGGTCAATAAAACAGTGAGAGAAGAAAATCCAGAAAGCCAAGAAAGGATGGACACTAGTGATTAATATTAATCAAATAAATTAAGATCCATTGAATCAGCAAAGTCACATGTTTGAGATTTATTTCATTTGCAGACTAAATTCTGGCATGATCAGGAGTGATTCAGTCTATATACAGACACTTTTCTAGGGAAATCAGAAGTACTAAATACAATCTAGGACCAGATCCTGTCTATTTGCATTTCTTACGGGAAAAGATGCAATGTAATATGTCAGTGGAAGAATTTGGTCCACTGATAGAACTCCAGCTCACATTTATCCTGATCATGCACTCATTTCATTTGATATTGCACTAATTTGACAAATTCAAGGGTAATTCACTTTGAAAAAAAAAAAATTAATGTAAAGATAACTGTAAAGCTCCCCAGTGCTACACAAAGCCTAAAATAGAGTCCATTTCTCCCATTTCTAATTTGCAAGTCCGTCTCTGTATTTAGCACAGCAGTATTGCCATGCAAACACTTGCACAGTGGCATTAAGAGCCATTGGCCTGAAAAAAAGCCATGGAGACAGTGCAAATCTGAGACATTGCTAAGCATTTTGCCATTTGTGGTTGGTCGTGCTTACATGATGATTACCCATGCTCTGTTCCAGTTATTCAACTGGAATCACCAACTGAGACTGAAACCCTGGTCACTATGTGGTCTGGGTCCTGAGAGAATAGAGGATTTCATACTACGTTGCATTTTGTAAACAACAATTTGATGCATACAAAAAACCCACAAATATTATTTATCTTGATGTAGATTTCAAAATGACAAAGAGCCAGGGCTAATTAAGGTTCAATAACAGATTCAATAATTTGAAGCCCTTTTTTTCTGTTTTATTATAGAGAAGAAAAGCAATGGCCATTATGTCCTAATTTGTAAGCACTTTATTTGATGGTTGAGACTGGAAAGTATGTTAGTGTTGTTTGTCCTGTCAAAGGCTTTGGAATGGTCTGAAGTCTACAGAGCTACATCTGTTGCTATTTATGGTGGGGGTTTTTTGCCCTATTTCTGACACAGTTTATAAAATGAAGAAAAATCTTAAACACTGCAATTAGAATTTAATATGGGGACTTTTTCCTTCTAACAAAAATTAACTAAGCCTTTCTTTGAACTTCCAAAAAGAATATGTATCTTGTAACACACAAAACCAAAATGTTCAGTTTTCCGTCTTGCTTGTGGATGCAAATTCTTGTGGATACTCAAGTTTAGAAGTGGACTAACAGCAGGAGAGCTAAGGTCGCTGACCGCATTTCTGTCCTTTGCACGCTCTTACACCACGAAGGTGCCTGAACATCTTCACAGAAGCGCCAAACCACACGGTCCATCGCTGCAGTGAACTGCTTCCCCCATCCATCCCTTGCAGGACAGAACCCAAACCTGACACCTGGCTTTGTTCTGTTGCAGTTTTAAGCATAGAGCTAGAAAACCAGTCTGCCCCTCACCCCACAGTCGACAGCAATCCACGATTATTAACATGGTTTTACTCTCACAACACCTTAGCGAGGAAGGAAAATTTCATACCTGTTGTACTGGAAACTGAGCCAAGGATTGAAACCAGGTTTGCTGAATATCATCTTAATACCTTGTCCTGTCTGCTATTTGTCAGCTTTGACGGCATACCCGCTGCTGTGCTAAAGCCCAGCCTAAAGAAAAGCCCTCTCTTTCTATCTTCCTCCCCTGCAGGACAGACACAAAAAAGGGCAACCCACCATCTGTGCTTTTGAGTTCTCCACAGGTCTGGCAGAAGGAGTGGGATTTTAGCATGCAGTTAAATAAGACATAGTCATTTTGCAAAAAAAAAGTGTTGGAAATTACTCCATTCCTAAGGGACAACCTAGAAAGAGGCAGAGACAGATCACAAAGCAGGTAATGAAGAGACTGTCAAGACTGGCACCAGCAGCAGAGCCGAAGACTTATAGGGGATGGGTGGAGAAGAGCTTTACAGCCCGTATTTAAAGAAAGCATAGCCTTGGAATAAAAGTGATGGTGTAACAGTCAGAGCCATAGGCGGGGAATATATATTAAGCAATTACATGGAAACAGCACGTGAAGGGACTCAGGAATAAAGAAAACAGAAGTAGAGGCGCATCCCAAACCTTAGCCTCCTTCTAGGTGGAAAAGCTGGGCTATATAGGAAGGAGAGCGTCAGCTTGGGGAAGTGAGATACAAATTATGAAGAGATGTCTCAGTGTCTCTGCCTCAGCTTTCTAAGAAGATTTTGGGCAAAAATTCCTTTGTGATATTCCAGCTGCATTGACAACCATGGAGCTGTTCTTTCATCCCATCTTTGTGACACTCCTCTTCTAAAATAATAAATAGGAAGCACACATAGAAAACTAATGTTTTCAAAGGAATTATTTAGCTGAAATACCGAAATTCTGGTGGTTGCCATTGTGAAATGTCGACCAGCACTGGTAAGTATTTTGATTTTCACATTACTAGCAGCTGAAGATATGTGAGGGAAACCCAGCCCAACGCTCTAACAAACCACTTGAGCTGTCTGCAACATTTTGTATGAGTTATTAAACTAATGGGCAATTTAGTTATTACAATGTGAGAAGTGAGTGCAATTCAATTTCCTTTTAATTTTGCTTTTGCTCATTTTAATTAATTTTTATAATTATTACAGTAGTAATGTTGCTTAGCACTCACATTGATCACAGTTAAAAAAAACCATTTCCCTGTTTTCCAGTTTCTCAGCCTTTCCTTGGCCCTTTCACCATACCGGTGACTTAAAAAAACCCCATAAATCTACTGCAAGAGACACTACAAGCCATCCATCTTCTGTGCCACATTCCATATTCCATTAGGAATATTTGTAGGATAAAGGAGGCAGGTGGGACGTGTCACAACAGCTAAGCACAACTTACGACAACCTAGTCTGCCTTTAGGAAAGTACAGAGTCCAGGAAAAGCAATGGGTGGCATGAAGCCATCTTTACCTCATCTCCTCACCTAGCCCTGTATTAGTTTGGGTGAAACCACAGCATCCACTAGCCACACTGAAAACTCCTAAATTACACTTTTAACAGACTCAGAAATTATCTGCACTGTAAAGAGTTTCCTCTTGAAGAGCTGCTGGGCACAGCTCAAACAGCCCAGGAAACACATGAAATACACCTATTTCTTGCTGAAATCAGCACCCCTGATATGCTTTTAGTAACCATACCGCTTTTTGAACAGCATTCCTTGAAAACAGTTGTTTATTTTTACATAGTCTTCCAGTCTTAAATTTGCCCAAATATACCTGAAACCTAACAAATTGCTAGAAATCAAGGGCAGAATATCACCACAGTTTATTAGAGAAGGTGATGAGTGTTAGATAACAACAAATCCATTAAATATTTTGGTCTTCAATGTAATGAATACTTCAAAAAAGTTAAATCACGACACAGCCACATGAAAGTTAACAAAGTCACCACAGAAAGCAGCATATGCTAACACAGTAGGAACAACAGGACATTTAACACACTTTATTAGTAAAATCAAAAAAGCATTGAAATTCCAGCATTTTAGCATACTCACAAACTCAGTGACTTTGCAAGAATCAAATGACATATTAAAAACTCAGTTCTTGCAGAAACAGCTCCTTCTTTAACTCTTTGCTTTCTTTTTAGCTTTTAAAACCCTCTCATCCGCATATTCATTGTCACAACTTTGAAATCCCTTTTGCTAATGAGTAATTCCACATTTGCTTCATTTCTACATCACAGTGTCATCTTAGCCACAGACTGGCCAAGCCTTCCTTGTTTAAAAATCTCATAAAAAATTGACTAACCAGGAGACTTGCGACTCAAACATCTCATCCACTTTGCAACAGTTCAAAATAAATTTGTGTGATACAAAATTAATGCACCTAATTGTTCCTTTACAAGGAATCATAGACGTCTCTCTCAAAATTTATCATTAAACGTTTGCCTCCACAATGGGATGCTAACTTCTGTTATTCCAAATATACCTATGTATGTCTGTTACAGAAATGAACAAATATTTTTGACAGGCATCTCAAAATCATGTTCCTAGTTTAACAAATCAATGCTAGATGTTGTAATGTAACAGATACTGTCACATAATCCTCAAAGGTCATGGCCTCACTGTGATTTAGAGCCTTTAAGTGAGACTGGATATAATTTTTAGGAAACATGCAGATATGCTTTGTTTCAGTTTTATGGAAAAACTCTCCAATCTGTATGTGCAGGTACTGCGATGGCCATGACAGCCTGTTCTGGACCCATGGATCTGAGCCTTTCTCTTTTGCCCATCCCTTCTGGTGCCTGAGCATGTTCATGATACTTGTGGCTCCACATTAGAATAACAATCACAATTAAGTCTCATGTTTCAAGCTTCACCTGTACTTACCAGGTGCTTTTGTATGCTTGGGATCAACAGCTTTGAGGTCTGGAAAGGATTTTCCCCTGTCTGCCATCTCTGCTACTCATGGGGCAATGCACCAACATGTATCACCTTGAGCCGTACAATCACAGAGGCACAAGAGGCTTCCCGTTCTCGACCAACAGCACTCACTTTTTGACAAGAGGAATATTCCTCCCCACCCTGGGAACTGAGTAAAATGTGATGGTGATGAGCCGGAGATCGCTTGTAATCTCTACGAAATCTATGAAATGTGACTTGGCTCCAGAATCCGAGCACATTTACTCACTCTTTGGAGAGTTTGGTTACTGCCCTGTTAGTCTCCAATAGCTAATACAATTAACAGGGTAAATGAATGTGACAACTGGCTTCTCCTGCACTTGCTTGTAGATGACACCACTTGGAAAGGATCAGTTACACGAATTACCAAAGGGACAGTTGGATCAGGAAATTTGGGTTGCTTTGTAAAAGGTATGAGACTGTATGCTGGGGAAGCTAGAGGCTGTTACGTATCTTCCTTGGTTTAAACTTGTGCTGGTTTTGGCTGGGGTAGAGTTAATTTTCTTCATAGTAGCTAGTGTGGGGCTATGGTTTGGACTTGTGCTGGAAGCAGTGTTGATAACACAGGGATGTTTTCGTTACTGCTGAGCAGTGCTTGCACAGAGTCAAGGCCTTTTCTCCTCCTCACACCACCCCACCAGTGAGTAGGCTGGGGGTGCACAAGAAGTTGGGAGGGGACACGGCTGGGACAGCTGACCCCAACTGACCAAAGGGATATTCCACACCATATGACATCATGCTCAGCATATAAATCTGGGGGAAGAAGAAGGAAGCGGGGCACATTTGGAGTGATGGCGTTTGTCTTCCCAAGTAACCGTTCTGTGTGATGGAGCCCTGCTTTCCTGGAGATGGCTGAACACCTGCCTGCCGATGGGAAGTGGTGAATGAATTCCTTGTTTTGCTTTGCTTTTGCTTTACCTATTAAACTGTCTTTATCTCAACCCACAAGTTTTCTCACTTTTACCCTTCTGATTCTCTCTCCCATCCCACCGCGGGGGAGTGAGCGAGGGGCTGTGTGGTGCTTAGTTGCCGGCTGGGGTTAAGCCACGACAGTCCTTTTTGGCACCCAACATGGGGCTTGAAGGGTTCGAGATAACGACAGGTTTGCCTGGAATGTGCTAGATCAAACTTATAGCTGTTATTGCTGTTTAGCTATTAATCGGCAGGCTCCTGTGCTTGCCATGGGGCTTGCTTGCCTCACTGTATATTAGAGTCTAGTGCTCGTTAGTGGCTGCTTTTTGCTTTCGCTGCTTGCTGCACTGCTGTACTGCTGATCACCTTACTCTGCTGTGCCTGGGAACATTTTGATAATGGCAGTGGCCATGCGCCTGGGCTGGCAGATGGCCGGGGCATCGCTGCTGTTTCTGTGCTGCTGTACTGGACAAGCTGGAACTCCAGTGCGAACTCGAGTCGAAGGGACTGTGACCTGTGGACGAGTCAGCAGGAGCAGCACACCCCAAAGCGTCTGTGGCCATGATTAAGTCCACACCAGAGCAGGTACATCTCAAAGCGTCTCTGGCCATGGTTATGTCTGTGCCACAGCAGGTATACCTCTGAAGGGACTGGGGCCCCAGGATAAGTCCACACTGGAGAAGGTACACCTTGAAGCATCTGTGGCTGTGGATAAGTCCATGCTGCAGCAGGTACACCTTGAAGCATCAATGGCTGTGCATGAGGTCATGCTGGAGCCCCTCAAAGTGTGTGGCCATGCATAAGCCCACGACAGAGCAGGTACTCCCTTGGGGGGACTGCAGCCATGGGTAAGGCCATGTTGGGGCAGGTTTACTTCTGAAGGGACTGTGGCTGTGGGTAAGGCCACGCTGGAGCAGGTATATCTCTGAAGGCATTGTGGCCCATGGATAAGGCCACGCTGGAACAGGTGCACCTCAAAGCGACTGTGGCTGTGGGTAAGTCTGTGCTGCAGCAGGTATAGCCCTGAAGAGACTGTGGCGCATAGATAAGGCTCCACTTGGAGCAGGTACACCCCTAAGGGACTGCAGTCTGTGGATAAGTCCAAGCTGGAGCAGGAGCAAGGGGAGCAGTTCATTGCAATGTTAAACCCGATGGTCTGGTCCAAAGGGACCAGGGGTGGAGATTGTAGTGGAAATACCTTTAAATTGTTGTAACCCATGATTTGAGTTGCACGTTATAGGAATTACTATAGCAGGAACCACCTGAAGCAGTGGAGGACAAGCCTTACAAGAAGCAGTGCAAGTGCAGCAGTGACCCGACCTGAGCTGGCTTTGGTGCCCAGTAACTCCACGCAACACACCACCTCTCCTGTCCTGAGTGACCACCATGACAGATGGAGCCCAAAGTCATGGACTAAATGAACTCAATGGACATTTTGTGGACATTTGTAGATGTTTATGGACATTTTACAAGGGTGGTCCATAGACTAAAGGAATGATATCTGTGTATTATGTCAAAGGATGGGAAGGGTGGTGGTGGTTAATGAGGTTGTATTGGATAGCGTGGTACCTGAGCATGACGTAAACGGTATGTAATAAGGGGTAGATACTGTCCTGGTTTCAGCTGAGACAGAGTTAATTTTCTTCATAGTAGCTGGTATGGATAGCTATGTTTTGGATTTGTGCTGGAAACAGTGTTGATTATTCAAGGATGTTTTTGTTCCTGCTGAGCAGTGCTTACACAGAGTCAAGGCCTTTTCTGCTCCTCACACCACCCCACCAGCGAGTAGGCTGGGGGTGCCCAGGAAGCTGGGAGGGGACGCAGCTGGGACAGCTGACCCCAACTGACCAAAGGGATATTCCATACCATATGACGTCATGCTCAGCATATAAATCTGGGGGAAGAAGAAGGAAGGGGGGGACGTTCAGAGTGATGGCGTTTGTCTTCCCAAGTAACCGTTCTGCGTGGTGGAGCCCTGCTTTCCTGGAGATGGCTGGACACCTGCCTGCCGATGGGAAGCAGTGAATGAATTCCTTGTTTTGCTTTGCTTGCGTGCACAGCTTTTGCTTTACCTATTAAATTGTCTTTATCTCAACCCACAAGTTTTCTCACTTTTACTCTTCGGATTATCTCCCCCATCCCACCAAGGGGGGAGTGAGTGAGCGGCTGTGTGGTGCTTAGTTGCTGGCTGGGATTAAACCACGACAAAACTAAAAGTTGAGTTGGTTTTTGCCATGTTTCCCTGGTCTCGTGTCACCGCATCATTAGTTTGAATCCTTCACAGAAAATAAGTAAATGGCAAATGCTTCTTCATACCGTATCTGTGGCATAGGCGATAGATAACATGGTCAGTAATGACTGACAACCCCAGAGAGAAGGCAGCAATGGCACCTCTGCAAAGAAGCACTTCAGTTGCGGGATTTTGTAACCTTAATTTAGGTCCCAAACTGCTTTCTCTTTTCGCTTTTTTTCTGTCATGTCCTAATTCAGCCTCATAATTATTTGTAGTTCTAGTTCTCCCCCTGGATTAATAAAGCCACATTTTCAGTTTACTTGTGACCCATCAATTTTTCTAGCTTCTAATAGTCAAACATGACCAACCCAATGCTTCCCAAGATAGCTATAGACAATGGCATGATTTTAACAAGTTTTGAGGACACCAATTCTCCAGTGAAGTCAGTCAGCTCTGCAGGTATTTCACACCTCTAGAAAAGACTATGATGCCTGACTTGAGGCACTATGAGTCAGTATTTTAGCAAACGTTTTCACATGTGAGTACACAAAGCAGTTATTCAGCGAGATACAAGATCAAGGTCGTAAGAGGCTGCCTTAGTGCTCTTTCCATCTCTGCAGTTATTTTATAGAAATAATGTATAAGGCCTAAGTATGGAAAAGATCTTACAGAGTTCAGTAAAATTTTGGAGAAGGCATCCAATACATCTGAAATATATATACATGTATTCTGTTCTTTGTCATTTCACTGCTATGCTTGGTGATGTGCTGAGCAGAAGTTCAATGTTCATTGACATTCAACAATGAAAACCCATTAATCAAACCTTATAAAGAAATAAGGAAAATGTAGCAGCCCTAAAAAATGTCAAGCTTGACGTCTCTAAATTTATTTTCTTCCTCTATATAAATCAGAGTTCAGTTTACACTAATTGTTGTGGGTTGAATGTAAAAGGTATGGCTAAGCAGCCACTGAATGTTTGAGCTTATTTCAAATATTTGGACATATTTGGTAAGATTTTCAGACCCTGCTCCATCTCTGTCTCTTCTGCTCTGTGGGAAGGCTGTTTCTTAACAGCTTGACAGCCCTCTCCAGATTTCCCCTGCCTTGGGTTGAAGTGGGTACAGGACACAGCTGGGGCTCTCAGCCAGCCTCACACTTTCAAGGCTTTAGTTAATCGCCTTCCTTCCCTTCCCTCCTACCCAGATCGCTCATAAATGACAGAGAAATGCCATTTAATATCTTATCTGCAGTCTTTATGAGAAGGAGATTGGGAGTTTCTAGTGTCATTCCCAACAGAAGAGTGAAATCCACATAGTAAATCCTTTCCCATCACTAGCACTATTTTTTTTTTGTAAGTGGCAGACCGTTGTATTATCTGTATAATCTCTAAGATGATCTCTCTGCAATATTTCTTCAGTTCTTGCCCTAACGAAGCTCAAGCTGACTTAATGCAGAAATGAAGAAAGTTCCTGCTAGCCAGTGGTAGGTCTACTAGGGGGAAACACGAAGGATTTTAATTTCCAGGGCTATTGCCAGGGCAACTTGTAAGGGGCACAAGATGGGGTTGCTAGGAAAGCAACAGCAGGAGCATCTCACCCAGAGAAAAACTATTGCCTAATCACAGGCAGGTCTAAATCCAGCCCTGATGCACAGGCAGGAGAGAAGAGCATCTGGTGCTCGTGTAGCAGAAAGTGGCTACCTGAGCGGCATCTTGCACAGAAACCAAAAATGTTTCACTGTGGCTATGCGTATCTCGCAATAAATGAATATACTCAAATAGAGGGAGCTTGGGTAGGGAAGGCTCCTGTGCCATATGAGACCATTCATTCATCCCTTCTGCTGGTGCCTCTCTTCGGCTGCTGCTTTTCTTCCTGCTTCATCTCAGCCAGGGAATGAGTGTGGGTGGGAAGAAGGGGAAGCTCCCCATGGCTGCCCCATTGTCCAAAGGGCAGGTGTGGAGAAAGGAAAAGGGAAAACAGCTGAGCCTGTTGGGACCTCTCCATCATCGTTACTTTTTGACTCATAGGGTGCCTACCCAAATGAACAAAGCCACAAAAATAAAACTGGGGAGCCTGTTCCTGCATCTGCAGATTTGCCGTGTGAATTTGTGCAATTTCTTAAAATCCTCTGTATCTAAGATACTCTGTTTGTAAAATGGAGCTAAGAGGTGCTGTCCTTTAGAAAGCGTTTTCAAAACCTCATATGAAAAATGCGTAGTGGTATGTCTCATTTTTACCAGTGCAGCTGTCCTGCTCAATTTATTTCTTCCTGGAGAAAGTGTACTCTACAAAATAAGATAATACATTTTCTTGGCTGTGTTCCTCTAGCACATGAATATGGTCCCCAGCTCCACTGAACATTGTAGCAGACAAGCAGAAGACATTGTTTGTAAAGTATTTTTGTCTTAGAGAAGCAAAGGAAATTAATTGTTTTTCCATACAGTCCCTTAGTCAATAGTGAGCTCATGCAAAGTATCGAAACCACACCTCTTCAAAAATATACTTGTATCATATTTTTTCTATATTTTGTCTATTCTGCACTTCAGCGGCCCGTTCTAAAACCCTTCAAGAGTCATAGATTTTGGCTGGCTTTAGATTAAACCATAGATATCTTAGCTAGCATATAGCTACTCAACTGCATGAATTTCCATTATTACCTGAAAACAAGAGCCTCACTTAAAAATGGAAAAACTTCTCATGCTTTACTCTCTAGTTCTATTCTCCAAACCCATGCATGTCTGCCCACAAACAGCAGCTGCCGCATCACACCCTAAATATACAGTGCCCACCTGAGCTTTTAAACCTCCAGCAAAATCTTGTTAAGAGCCAACATAAAAAGTAGCCAAGGAGAGTTCTTTGCAGCTCATAGTGAACTCCACCAGCCTTACAAAATCCAGACACCATCCTACTTACTCTTGAGTACCTGCATCTGGTACCTTGACAAATCAGGTTTAGATCCAACGGCGATAGGAGACGGTGGACAGAGTGGTGAGCTGCTCTGTACTGCCATAGAAGTAACCCAAGAATGGAAATGCAGGGAACAGAAGGGAACCGGGGCTACAAACCCATACCCTGCTCCCATAAATGTGCTCTGGCTACCAAGAACTTGACACGGCACTCTCTTATACCACAACATGCACAGCACTGAATTCTCTTAAGCCTTCACTCTCATCACCACATGATGAAAGTAACAAATTTCCTACAAAATCCCTTTTCAAATCATACATATGGCACCTTGTGGAAACACATAAATAGCTGCTTGTGATTAACCAAGCTGCCACAGCTCCTTGCACCTCAGTGAGCAATGGCTTTTTGTGTAAGCATGAAAAAATATCAGCTAAAATATTGAAACCTGGTGCCTCAGTCAGACCTAAGAGGTCTTTTCCAAAGAAACCAAACTTTTGCAGAGCTCACCAGCGTTGCTGGAATCTGGTAGTGCCCAAGGGCACCAACCTGGGATGCAGACTCCCCTTGGTGGCATTAGGATGGGTAGAAAGTGTTCACATAAAAGTAAGAATGCGGTCCAAGGAGAAGTAGACACAAATTTAAAATCTAAAGTTTGAATTAAATCCTTTTCTGACACTGGCAGTCCCAGGCTCTGGAATTTGTCTACCAAACTTCCCTTAAGGATGGTGCTACAGTTTCTAGACTACATTTATTCTGTAGTGGCTCTGGGCCCAGATATGAAACAAGTATTTCCTGAGGATAGGTCTGATCCTACATTTAATGAGGATGCTGTGGTAGAACAGCTATTGCTACTGCAGAGATATATAAGGATGAATTACCTCTTTGTTCTTTTGGGGAGGGTTTCTGTTTCTTTTGAACATATCTTTGAATTCTGAAGGTTCCTATATCAATGTGAAACCTCAGCATGCCCAGTAGAAAAAGGTTTATACAGACCTAGTACACAGTGGGGAAAGGAGGTGGATCTTGAAAGGCAAATGATTTTTGCCCACCTAGCAAAGATATTAAGAACAAACCACAGCCTGCTGTATGGAGCTGGTGTTTTGCATGCCAGCTTTTTTTTTTTTTTTTAGTGAAAACAATGGAGTTTCTTTCTGTAAGATGAAAACAGGGAACACGATCTGGTAGCCACATGGTCAACACAAAAGAAAATCACACAGGATACTCCCTTGAAAATTGGTGGCCACACCACACAAGGGCTGTGCCCTTTACGCCCCTTGCGTCTTGTTAGCCCTCTGAAGCAGCAGACAGAGAAGGCAAACTGGGTGTGAGATGCTCTCCCAGCCAGGAGAAGAGAAGGATTATCAGGATAGGGAGGTTGAGAGTGGCTGGCCCGCCAGCACAGCCCTCCAGCAACTCCACCAGCCTTCTCTCTGGTGGAGCAGCCACTGTATCCACATAGGAGGAGGTCATGGCCCACAGATGCCTGGCATGCAGAGCCATGCACCACCCCTGTCGAACCACTCCAACCCCATCCCCAAACCTCTCTTCAGCTCCCAGCACCAAAAAGATTGCACCACCACAGCTTGGCCCAAACCAAGCCTTCAGTATTTTGGCCTGCTATTGAGGGACGTATTACTGTGGTGGGTTTACAGAGGAAAACTTGAGGTACCAGGCATTCTGGGAGCAGCTACCAAGACCTTGGCAGAGTGGGGAAGCTGCCATTTCCTCTGGAGTTTAACACAGGAAAGGCTTTTTCTGCTTTCACCTTTAGCTTTTCTGCTTTTTCTGCTTCACTGCATACCCACGTGAAGGCCAGCCACAATAATTGCACTTTAAGCAACACTCACTGATCCGATTTTTCCTGCTTATTCTTTCTCTTGAGTTAAACTCTAGACACTTTACCTAATCCTGATACAGGTTTCAATCACAGAGAGCAGTTTGGGGAGACACTTCTCTGTTTGTTTTTCTTGCTTCCCTTCCCTCTGAAAGGGGAGGAAAGGGCAGAGGAAAAGGACAAAGCACTGGACGACTTTAACTATAGCTAAGGCAGATGCAGCCCCTCTCTTATAGCTTATACGCACATAATTGGTAACAGTGCTTGGACCTTGGACTAAAACTATACAAATTTCCTCTTATTTAGCCAGTCCTTCCCCCCCAACCCCCCAAAAAAGGCCCTAATCTAAATCAGATCTGGATATTCAGGAAACGTACAGGCCACTACAATGAGCAAAACATTTGCGAGTCATCCAGAGACTCAATTTCCTTCCTAAAGGAATAGCACAACAGGGTTTATTTTGTAAGGAGAAAAAAAAACCTTTCTGGGTGCCTACAGTAGGTTTGCTGTCTCTTTGGCTGAGCCCCTCTGGAGCATCGAGGAGCTGCGGACAACTTGTTCACTTTTTAATGATTTTTTATCGCTACCTTGTCCACTTCCAAATGTGGAAAAAATTCTAGTATCACACTGCTAACACCAAATAAAAACTTTAGTCATTTCCACCCTCTCAACAATAAAGAGAGAAAAGTGATGATAGTAGAATTTTATTGGCTTTATTTAAACAGGCTTCTTCTCCCCCAACAATACTGTGCTACTACTATAAAACTTTTCTGACACATTACTTTAAACATTAGCGCATGGACATGCCAGCTCTGCACTTCAGGAGCTACAGTTCAATGCCAAGAGCTATTAGTCACATTAAGAAGTCTATTCACAATACGGCAGATAGAGAGGAGAGCATCTGAATCCTCCTGCCTCTAGTGCCGCCCTGTGCACTGTCCCCCTCCCTGGCTGCGGCCAGACTCATACGTAGGGCAGCTAAGGGAGGTTTTCTACCAGTGGTTGGAAGCACGAGGGGGTTTGGGAAGAGGGAGCTTTCTCTCCCCTGGTTTTAAGGTGGATGCCGCTGCAGCCCTCCACAGGGACTGCTGCAGTCAGCTGAGGACAAGTGATGAGAGAAGGGAAGAACAATGAAGTTAAGCAAACACAGGACTGTCTCGTCTAGGTCTGGGGAACTTCTAGTCTAAATACATCACTATCCTCCTTTGGTATACATGTCTGTACTGCTCTTCAGGACAAATGGGGCCTTTCTTTTCAGCCCCTTTGACTTCGGCAGGGATTGCACAGCTGGGGCGATGACTTGTCTCCTCTTATTAAAACCACTTCTTACAAGTGCCGACTGTGTCTATGTGTTCCTCTGAGTCACTTCTTCAGAGGAAAGAGAAAAAAAGAAAATATTTTAAGACCCAATCTATCATCTTTATGTCCTTATGCCTATATTTAATCTGGTTTGGGGTGAGAAAAAGGTATCTAATATTATTAAAAATTGTGATTTATTAAGTAACCATCCTGGGTGTTTATCTGTCTACGTTTTTCCCCATGTATGGGAAAAGACAAGAGAATCTGAAATGACCAGAGCACTCCTAAGCAAAGGCACAGCCTAGCCAAGGCAGAGGAATATTCCAGCAGAGACAGAGAGGGAGGCAGCATCCGGAGGGAATCAGACAAACCACATACACGACTGTAGAGAAGTCTTAACCATACATATAAAAATAGTAATAGCGGTGGGTTGTTTTTTGTTTGTTTCTTTTACTTTTGCATTTAAAACAAGCACATTCTCCTGCTGATCTCAGGCAGTGCCAGCTTGTGACATAACACACATGCTGAAATACAATATGGAAAATGTGTACACACACTGCATAAGACAGCCTACAATCTGCAAAAGTGAATGTTGCATCCATATATCAATTGAAATGGCCTACAATTCAGGGAGTAATTGTTTTGAAACAATCTCACATGAATTCACCTTCACGAGATTAGAGGCTGATGTCACCACGAGGCTGAAGTCATCAGCAATGACTTAAGCTAATGGGATAATGCCAGAAGAACTCGATCGGCCGTTGTGCAGAGCTTAACTCCTTCCGAGCAACGAGGAATGCTGAGAACTATTTACCTCTTTTGTTTGCAGCATTTCCTGAGTGGGTTTTAGCACAGGAAAGCTCACAGTTGACTAATGGGGACAGGGAATGAAATCTCCTTCCTACAGCGCTGCTGGCGATCTCTGTTTGGAGATTTTAAAGCCGTATGTCTGAATTTAAGTTGAACTTCAAGACAGAGAAAACTGGCAATAAGCTGTGGGGATAATTTTGTGATGTATGGTCGAGTTCCTGCAATGCTAACTTGTGGGAGTAGTCCCTGCTCACTTTAGGTCACTGGTATAGCGGGATTGGGCAAGAGGACTTGGGTCCAGCTTTACATTCATTAGAGACAAAGATGTAGAAAAGAGATGTGGCCCACAGTGACCACGGCAAGCTTTTCCCAGACATCATAAGCAAACCAAGGTACCCATAACTGCATGTGGTGTGGCTGACACAAAGCCATACCAGGTAGCGCTACCAGCTCAACACGAGTTGGGTGTCTTCCTGAGGTAATAGAAAAGCACATGATTTAGTCAGTGGCATTAAAAATCATCCGAGTCATCCTGGAAAGTACAGATATTTTTGTTTGACTGTGTAATGCGTGCTTGTGTGGGAGTGGTGTGAGCTTGTTCTATTTCCAGCCTGTGAGCACCGAGGTGTGACAAGCCCGCTTCGCTGCTTGTTCGGCGAACGGTGCTGGCGGTGCCACTCCCTGGCGATGGTGAGGAGCTCGGACAAAGCAAAAACTATCTGAAAGAGCAGTAAACCTAAGAGGTGGACCTGATCCTGGGTGCCACAGAGTTCACTGGCTCCTTGCGCTTGGATTAGGCCGCCAGAGAGGAAGCATGCAGGAAGGATTTGTCGGCGTGGTCAAGTGACCTTTGCCAAGCTTGAGAGTGCATGCTGCAGTGCATGCTACCCCCGCTCCTCATGTGGATATCCTCGATGCACACGATCCATATGGCACTAGGGCAGCTCGTCTGGCAACTGACAGCATTTAAGAGAGCCCTCAGGCCACAAGTTAGCATGCCTCACACACAGCTGCAGAGCTCAGGTGGGCTCCAACTCCGCTGAAGCCAGTTTTACTCTGCTCTGCTGGAAATAAGATTAGAGCTTGGCCCTCTGTCTCCTTAAATGTTTCTCATGTTTTAAAGCCAAATATTTTATTTAACCCCCTTTTACTCTGCAGTGCTCTTGCAGCTTCATTTACTTCATGAAGCTTGGAAGAGAAAAAGCAGGGCAGTCGTTTTTGCATTCTCTCATAAAACAAGTCTATGTTTTGGGTTGAAATGCTGAAGGTTAAATGTTGAAAGCTCCTCTAATAGTATGCACTGGTTGAATTATAAATATGGAGATGCACAAGTCCAGCCAACAAGGACATATCTATCCTAAAAGACCTTAAGTTATGACCTTTCCAATGTGGCTCAGCTGGTAGCCCATAGGCCAGATGTTGCTAAGTAGGTTAGCCCATAATCTTTTCCACAGAGGAGATAAAGGATGGCTGTTCGGACAACAGGCACAGCCAAATGTCCCCTGTGCCTGCCCAGCTCTAAGAACTGGCGCCACCACAGAGACATGGGACTGCTGCCCGCTCCTGACAGACAGGCGGAGCAGCCAGGGCTGCCAGCCCCTCTGGCCATGTCCCTGCAACTCACAAGGGGAAGGGGATCCCAGAAATAAATTGCAGCCCTTTTGGCCATCAAAATGAAATCACCTGCACTTAAAAGATCTGTGTTTTAGTTTCAAATGGCCTCATGTTTAACAGCATGTTCTCCTGACCAAGAAGCATTTGTTGAAGAAAAAATCTACAGCTGCAGACAAAAGGACTCTACACTATTTTAGGGCCAGCTTGTCCTTGTTTCACAGGACCCACACTGTACCAGACAGAGAAATATTGAGTGGTTCAGAAGCGTATTGCAGGCAAACATATTGTCCTTCCTCCCTCCCTCTTCCACTGCACTCTCCATCCAGGCAGCTCAGTTTCAGAGCAATCTGTCCACCCTGAAAATGGATTGACTAAGTATGAACTGACCACAGTCACGCGTGCTGGAATAGAAGACCTCTTCCACGCAGGTAACTCATGCCTGTTTTGAAGAAATGAAGAGTCCATGGATTGGGGGGTAGCTCAGTTTCTGCGTTTCTGATTTAAGCCTCGTGTTCTGGCTTCTTATCCAGGCAAAGGATCTGTTGTTCTTTCTGGCACTGAAGGGAACACAAAATGCTCAGTGTCTCCTGAAACACCTAGCCAAGAGACAACTTTTGAGCTGCATAACACGCTTGCAATAAAACAACAGATCAGGGCAGAGCTAAGAGTATTGCTGTGGTTTCCAAGGAGTGGGAACTACCATGCCTTCATTCTAAATCCATCCTGATCCCCATCCAAAGAACAGTGGTCCTGTAGGGCTTACTGAACCAGCACAGTTGGATGCTTCTTCCACAAATCTCTACTTAGGGTCCTCATCAAGTGCCATACAGTTAAATGAAAAAAGAGCCTCCAAATTCTGCAGCGCCAGAGTTGGACAGAAGCGCAGGGACCTGAACTCCCTTTACAGCTAGGGAAGGCGAGGGAGCTCCTCCAGAGCTCAGTTCAGGTCGCAGGAGGGCTGCCTCGACCTCTGAAGACATCTACCTCCTTCCACCGATCACAGAGGGACCTGAGGGGGACCAGGCACCTGACAGAGGTGCCGCAGGTAAGTACCTAAAGTTTGCTGGAAGTTGATGAACATTTCATGCCCTGGGAAAGCAGTTGGCACACACTTTGCTCTGACAGACTTGGACATGGGTTGTGGTGCCTGGTTCCTCAGGAGACACTCTGAACCTTTCCTTCAGATATATGAAGTTCTCAAATAGAGAACTGTGGTGGGACCATCCACCTCCTCTGCTGGAGGTGAGAGAGGAGGTAATTCTACCCCTCTCATTATCCTACTGTGCCTTATTTAGTGGCCTAAACTGGAAGCTTATAAAAAATATTGAGACTTTATTTTCTGCAAACCAAGTCCTGAAAAGGGAGATTTCTACAATCTTAATTACAATTTGCTGTAGGAGGTCCAATCCCAGCCAGTTCTCCAAGGCTTGTGGCAGCTGACTTATTATTCTAGCACGCTTGATGGAAATACAAAATTGCATATCCTTCTTTGTAAGATGACTTCTCGGGCTCTGGCGCTCGCTGGCTGTCAGTGGATTATATATTGGATTTTTCTGTCAGCATGTAATAAAAGGAAAGTTTAAAAAAAATAAAGCAATACATGAAAATAATTCCATTCATATTAGGTTTTGTAAAACCCACCAGCTAGTTTTGGGCTGTCCATGTATGGATAACCGAATGAAAAGGAAGAGGTCTCCAACCCCTCGCAGAGCTATGCAAGGGCTGGCCATTAATTTCATTTTTATACTACCAGGGAGGACTGGGGATTTCCTGCTACCAGCAGTGCTCACACACTGTAAAGGATCGACTCTAGACTTTGCCCACCTGATATACCCAGAGCTGGGGTAAATTGCAGGAGAGGCTTACGCTGTGTTTTCTCCCAAGACATTCATCAGAAGGCTTTCCCCATGCTGTCTGGCTGAGGTTAACCAGAAAATTACTGTGGGGATACCTTCCCCTTCCTCCTCATTTTTCCTTGCTCCCTCAAACTGCACGTAATGGAGCAGAACCATAAATGTCTATCCTAAATGCCGTAGCAGTGCCCTTCTCAGAGCTTGCTATCCACCATGTCAAGTTATTGAACCTATTGTTGGGTGACACTACCCAGTCTTCCCCAAGCAAAACCCACACACACACATTCAGCAGTGCTGGTCTCTGATGGATCCAACAGGCTGCAGTGCACACCATTGCACATCATGCAGCGTGAGGCACATCTTTGTTGACCATTGCAATCATCTCACTCCTGGTCCCCACGTCGTGCAGGAGCCAGCTTTCGCACAGCAAGTAAAATTGATAACATGTCTGCTTGAGAAAGCAGCACCAAAATGGTTAAGCAAGTCAACAGAGCTACTTTGCTGGTAAGATTTTAGTGAACTGGAAAGGATAGGAGAGTTAGGCCAGCCACATATCTACTCTCTGACTCAGGAGAAAAATTTCAATTGTTTTATTAAAATATGCCTGAATTAACAGAGCTACTTAAAAATGATCCACAACTCATATTGTATCTAGATCTGTGCAAATAATCTGTTCTTCAGTTCCTTGGCAAACAAACAACAACAACAAAAATATCAAAATAATTTTATTTTGGTTCAAACATGATTAATTTTAAAGCTCAATTTAATTCCTGTATTTAAAGTTAGGTACATTGGTAAACAGAATATCATTTTTGAAACAAAAAAGCATTTTATTTAGAAAACAACCTTTAATATTTGTAAAAGGAATCAGCTCTTTTTCAGCCAAAATAATTTGATGAACTCAACACAAATTTTGCCAGCAGCTTCAGTAACCCAAATCTGCATTTCTTCTGCATATAAATTGAAAGACCAAAACATTTCACCCAGCTCTAATTGCAGCTTTAGTCCTGAAAGATGTCCATGTTTCACTTTCCTATGTTGGATGTGGCATATTTTTCTTTACTTGCTCTTAATATCTTCCATGATATCAGGGGATTTGAATAGTAAACACTGAAAAGAAAACCTTGCTTTTTGTTATCTGATCTTTAATCCCAGCTTTCCCCTTTGTACATTATGTCTAGGGAGCTATGTTTTTCAAAAACATAAGGGAAACTCATCTGCTAATCTGTCAACAAGCCATCCATCTGTAACGTCTGCTGTACATTTGTTTTGCTATGTCACTATGCACCGAATGTTTGATGCAGATGTTTTGACACGAGTGGTAGAGCAAAATGAAATTTGTTGTTTCCTACCACCACCGCCCTCAAAAGAAGATTTATTTAAACAATAAAATCTGCCCTGCTTTTTAAAAATAACCAAGTACTCTGTGACAATGAGTGACTTCTCAATACCTTCAGTCAGGGTGTTGCCTTGCTTCTTTAAGGAAATCACACCAGCAAACAATATTAACATTCTAAATCTTTTATACCTTCTAAAAAGATACAGAAGAGTGATTTGACTCTGATTTGCATATTTCTGTTGGAATCCAATGCTCACCTTCTGTTAAAGACAGGCAGAAAAGATAGTTTGGAAAAGGCACCTCTCAGACGAGAAGTAGCCCAAACACTCAAAGCCAAAACTAAAACACTCCTGTCTGTCCCATACGTTGCACCAGTAATTGTGCCAGACATCTTACCACCCGAGGACGGATGGAAAGACATCTGCTTTCTTTCAGACAGTGCCTTACACCGAGCGCTGGGCTCCTGCTCACTCAGTCCGCTTTCTTTAACTGCTTCCACTTCAGGAGAGGGGAAGGAGAAAAAACAAATCCCTCTTTCCAGCAAATATCACATGGGCAGTGTGGCTCATGTAGAGATGGTTGGTGGGACACCCAAAACCAAAGTTTCGGGTTCAGATTATATTGTCAACAAGTCAGGAGATATTTCAAGGGTATATTTCTTGTAAAGGCGTATGAAGCCTAATCACCTGGGTGCTACTGGGTTGCTGGATGGTAACCTGACGGCAGTCTTTATTCGAAACACCACGCTGTACATAGGAAAGGGCCGTGGCCGAATGACCTGCTATTGGATGGGATCATGGCATGCACAGGAGTCCATGCAGTGTGGAAGGCATGGATGGGTGCTTGTGCCTGACCCGAGACCCCAGGCCAGCCTGGCTTCCTCCCTTCCAGAGAGGTCCCAGGGCCCAAGCCAGGTCTGAGGGCTGTGCTCAGGAGTTCCCACCAATGGCAGGTCTGGCAGGTGAGTTTGGACTTGAGAACAAACTCAGACCCATGCTTATGTGGTTACGCAGGCACATCATAAGGGTAGAAGTTCATCCCATTGAACTGTACCTATGGGCCCCCTCAAGTCACTGGGTTGAGACAGGCTCCTCCTGGGAGCAATGCCTTGCCTTAGGGTCCTAAATTAGTTCAAAGTGGATCACACCCTGGAGCACCTCTTTCTCTGCAGGCTCTCAAAAACCCCTACCAACTGTCTTAGACTAGATGTCTAAATGTAGATGGAATTAGCTCAGCCATAATGTCAACACCAGTACATTTTACACTTTTTTTTAAGTGCATTTCTAACCCTCTTCACTGCAGATAGGATCCTCAAAAATATTTTATTTTAGATTTACAGTGGGGAGAAATATGTCGCAGTCACACTTCCAAGCCTGGTCAAGGTGTCCCCAGAAGCCATCCAGGGAAGGGCCTTTAGGCATGAGAAAACCCTCAATCTGTAGAGGCATAAAATGAATTCATGACTGTGAAGATGATGCCACCTGGACTACTTCCAGAGGCGCTAGGACCATCATAAATTCTCACATGGCTGCCAGCCAACAGCTTGCAGCTGAGGCAGGTTTTCTGCTATCCAGCTGGGAGGATGAGACACATCGGGAGAGGCAGATTGGGAGCAGGGGAAACGAGAACGAGAGAAAACAGGAGAGAGAGCGAAGGACTGCTGGCTTCTAGCACTGAGTCTCGTTGTACGACTAGGTTCAGTAGCTAAAAGACTTGGTAATATTTTTATTACTTTATACCACCTCATCCTCTGATCTGGATCAGCTCTTTAAGTCATTGCATCTCCCCACCGCTATGAGCGCGACCTGTCCCATTTCCTATTTTTACATCCACATTTCCTCAGTGTGCTCATCACATGGAAAATGAACATTAAGCCAGAATGCCATTTTCTGGAACCACCGTGTTTGTTGGAGAGTTGCAGACAATGCAACTGCCTCTGTTTCCTTCTTCTTGAGCTAAGTGACTGCAAGGATAGAGAAGCAGTATGTGTCTTGAGAGGAATCAGTTAAGAGGTTTTTACTGCAAAAAATGTAATCTGAGACCTTGAAGGAAGAACTGACGACTTTCTAGCTGCATTACCTGTGCCAGCTGCTCTCCTGATTTCATAGTATACAAGGGCTGATAATATCAAAGATGTCTATCCTTTTCATACAACTGTTATTATTGCTGCTTATCCAAGAAGCGTACATTAGCGGAGGAAGGAACTGTGGTTATCTGAAACGTGATAGCAAGCACAGCTTTTCTGTTCAGGGATTCTTAGTCATTCTCCCATTCCTAAACCTGCTCTTTTAATTTTGGGGGGCCCTGTGAATTTTCAATTCCCTGTCACACTGCACAGCCAGTTCAAGCTAGCAAAATTAAAGAAGTGCTCTGGCTGCTTCAGCTGTTTCAGACTCTGAGAATGATTTGGTTTCAAATCAGAAAAATCACCACTGATCCATTAAAGAGAACCATCTATGTGAGTGCTAAAGGACTCAAAGAGGAAATTAAGAACTAGCAGGTGGCACAAGAAGTTGTATATGGCTCCATAAGCACCAATTTAATCTGGCTGGCTTTTCCCAAAATTAGCAAAGACACCAATCATGTAAATCAAGATGAAGTTCGTCCTCACAAATCAGTCCCTTCCTGGATGTGCTTTAACTTTGAACTCATTGGAATTGCTTTGCATCTCTGGGGCTTGTCTGGGGATGGAATTATTAAGCATGGGGAAATAAATCCAGTGTCCAGGTGTGCTTTCACCAGAGTCTAGGGGCAAAAAAGAATGGCTGTGCAGGGCACTGTGCCTTTCTATAGGCACTTCCAAATAATGCTGATCTTTTTTCCTATTCCCATGTTGCATTGTAGACTCCTGTCTATTGTGCCATTCTCTGTCACATCTTTCAGCATTTCCCCTCCTCTTGGAAACCTGCATTTGAGATCCTTTTTCAGCGGCTGCTTCCCAAAATTCATTCCATTTCAATATTCCCTCTCCATGTGTCAAAGGGCCATGAGGGTAATTCTTGCATTTCCATGGGTCGAGATGGATGCAAGTTTTTAATTCTTCTGGCTGAATGGGTACATCTACTTTAGGGTTTCAGTTTGGATCAGGAGCATGCTTTGAAGTGAATCTCCAGGTTGCCCCCACTTAATGTGCATTGGTTCACATCACAGAGCAGGCTCAGAGCACACAAACTGGATTTCTTTCAAACGAAGCTGTTGCAGACGGTGTGCCTATGGAGCCAACCTGCTCCAGCAGCTAATGGACATGCTGTGCATGGCCAAGACTAGAGCCAGTGTGAAGTAAACCCCCCTGAAGCATGTATGGTATGGATGCCAGGACCTCAGCCACAACTGTTTTGCTTTACAAACCTCCTCCTGTTGATCATCACCACCTGCTAATGCAGATATAGTCAGCAAATGCTATAGGAAGTCTAGGCTAAATTCTGAGCCTAAAATCTTTAAAATGGCTGTAAAAAGAACTTAAAGCAATAGAAAAGATGTCTAGCTGTTGCTATATAAATCTTATCTTTGTGTGAATACAGTTAACCTGCAATACAAGCGTTCCCAGAAGCACAGCTTATTTCTGGTGTAACCTGAGTTTACATTTGGTCTTTTACTAGTATAAATATTTTAGTAAAACAGGCCAGATCACAACTGGCACAGTTCTCAAGGTAAACTTTTAAGTCTAAACTGTTCACAGACTGAATGAGATTCAGTCCTTGATCCACAGCCTAAATGACTGGCATAAGAGCACTGCAAAACTGATCTCCCAAAGCCTGAGGAAGGTTGTGTTCCCATTGAAACAGAGATCAAGGCTGGGCAGAACATCAGAAGGATGTTCACTGCTGGGCAAGAGCCAAGTCTGTGACCTCTCCTGAGGACCTCTAAAACTATGGTGATTAGGGAACAGGTGATTTTGTATGCTAAAGATTTAAAGGCAAATGTTGCTCTCCTAGCAGCTAGTGGAAAATTTAGCATGGGGAAAATTCCCCCACTACCTTTGGGGAAAACAATAAGTGTGAAACTTCCACAAAAGTGCCGTCTAATGAAATACTCACTTTTAAGATACAAGAGATGGAGATGTGTTGTCATGTACAACATGTCTTTTGGGGTTGGGCCTGATTACCTTTTCACTGGTTTTATGCTGATGTGAAGCTAGCTTACTATAGTGCAGCTATTCCTGATTTACGGCACTGCGAGTGTTAAAGGATCTGGCTACTTGGGTGTATGGATATTTCAAAAGGCATGAGGCCAATGGATAAATGGAGTTACTCAATGATAACACTGATCTCTTTGAAATACAGTGTGGCATATCCCATTTCTATTATAAAATGAAAATTACAAAGAAAATAAAAGAAACGGCTCCATTTCCATTTACGGGAAGATATTTTACAGGATGTGACACCATTGGGAGCTGGCAACTCTTTCTGTTTAAATCCATAGATCTAATACCATTTCAAAATCATTCACTGTACTATTGCCGTCATGCCTCCTTTTCCAAGAAACTAGGGCTCTGATCTAAGAACAAATTCCTTTTGAAGAAGGCAGTTATTAATGCGTAAGCTCATATGCTGACAATGTGCTTAAATGTGTTCCTAAACTGAGCCCTGGAACTGGTGGAATATGACATAAAAAGTCCAGTGCAATCATTTTTAGAGGAGCCGTCCTCATTGCACACATTACCGTACCTATTTGCTCATCAGCACCATTCACACAAATGTATTCATTTACCTCAGTGTTATTATTTATGTTAGTGCTCCTACCTGCCCCTAGCCAGTAACCTTTGCTATTCACAATTTATTAGTTTTCAGCAGTTTCTTTGTCTGTTAAAATTTTGATTTGCCAAATCAGAGGACGGAAATAATAACATGTGAAACTGGTGATCATCTGCACTGTACAAATAAAGAACATTAAAATGCCACATAAAATAAAATGAACACTGCATGCACCAAAAGCAATACCCAAAACACTTGGCAGACATTTGCTCTACTGAAAATTAGAGTGAAATTCCAACATATTTGCAAGCAGACAAAGGGGCTATGTTAACATAATTTACTCATGGCAAACCATTTAGCCATTCTACTAAGAATGAATTGCAGCAAATACTGCAAAAATCTTTTGAATTTTGAAACAACTTTCATATAAACTTTGACAGCACTCAGAGCGGGCCTTGTCTGATATAACAAGTTTATACAATGGGTTTACATCTCTTCGTATGACTTTTGTTTTGTATTATTCTTATTAATTCTTTGTACTTTGGTAATTTCTAAGAGCCCCGGGAATGTACTAGGACCCCATTATGTGAGCACTGTACAGGCACAGAAAGAGAACATGCACAGAAATGTTAAAAGTAATCTGCAAGTTGCGCTGTGTCTGAATATGCTGTACTTTGGGAATGACTTTGTAAGCATTTTTTCAAAGCATCTACCACTCAGATAATGGACTGAAATACCTTTGGGAAGGCTCTGCATGACAGCATGCATTCGTATTAGACATAGTAAATTTAAAACTCTCCCCCATATTACACAATAGTATTAGGCCTTTTGATTCCTGTTAAAATGAAAATGTCTCAAGACTGTTAGTCTTCTGCTAAACATTTTTAAAGACTAAATGAAAGAATATAATGTAGAGAACTACATACTCTTATAATTCAATTATATAGTTGTGTCATATTAAACTATGACCAGGATTCTAAAAAAAAAAAAAAAAAAACAGACTCTGAAATAATTCTCCATTTATGACTCACACAAACATGTTTTATTGTTAGCACTCGGCAGATCAAAGAAAGAACATGTAGAAAAGCTGGGGAGAGTTTCTTTGCTCACTGGAATGAGAGTTTTGTGAATATAAAGCACAAGAGAAGCCTCTTTATTTAGATGCCTCTTTAGTAGCTGAGTCACGTACATATCGTTGGACATGAAGGAAAGTTTTAAAACAGCCTGGCAAAATCTTACCTCCCGGGGTATTATTTTTTTCATTGAAAATATCACCAGTGTTTTCATCATCATAGTAAAGGGCAGGCAGTGAGTTCTGTACCTTGGTTGGCATATGTACATGATAATTTTCCAGAAATGCTTTAAGATAACGTATCAAGCAGAAAATAAGCAATCAGCTAGCCTTTTCAAATTTTACGCAAGTGTGTGCCTGCAGTCCTTGCTGCCAGCATGACTGAGCCCCCTCTGTGCCTTGCATGGGTGTTTCTCCCGCACGAGAGGCAGCAGCGCCATTGCCCACTTCGCCAGGACCAAGGAGGCAGACACAGCATGGCAGCATGGGCTGCCCAGAGCCGTACCTGCACTCAGAGCAAGGATGGGAATCTCCATTCCTTCCATCTTCTCCCCACTCTCCCCAGCTCCCGTCCCCCTGCCTCCAGCACTCAGGGCTGCGCCTGCCTCCCCTCTGATGCCTCGAGCCGAGGAGAGGACGAGGCCACAGCAGCAGGCAGCAGGGGTGCAGGCAGCAGGGAGGGAGACCACCTCCAGCCCAAAAAGGTGAAACCTCCAGGAGCACGTGTCAGTGAGGCACGGGGGATGAGGGGCCACCATGAGATAAGGGCAGCCCAGACCAAGGGTACCTGCCAGGATGCTGAGCCCCCCGTGATGCCTCTCCCTATGACGGGTCCCATCCAAAAAGGCCCTGACTGAACCAGGAGGGATGCTGCATGACTATTAAAAGGGCATTGCATTTGTAACAAGTTCTGCTTACCTCTGTAGCATAAGAAGAGCTGGAAGAGCTCAGGCCAGCCAGAGCAGGACCCCGCTGTGACCCCAGCAAGGGCAGGGTGAGACATCCCTTGCCACGCTCCCAAATTCTGCATGCCATGGGTTGGGGACATCTGAGTGTGCAGCTTTCCTGGTCCCATCTCTTTCACCCTGGGGTCTGCATCCACCATTCAAGATATGGGAGCACTGAGGATTTCTATAGGTGGATGATGACAGTTTATCTTTTATTCTGTACTCTTTTTGTAATAACACCTAATGCTCACTTTGTCTTTCTGACCACTAATAAGCAGGGAGCAAATGTTAACTCTTTCCTGAGAGGTAGAAGTTAGGTAGAGACATTATGTTTTATGTATGTACATAGCTTGTCTTATTTTTCCTCTTGTGTCTCACCTTGCATATTTTGACAGTGAATTCCTGGTCCCTACATGTCTGCTCTTCTGCAGGCATTGCCTCTTTTTCATGACTCAGTCACTCAGCATTATAAGATCTTCATGCAACTCATCTCAGTTGCCTTCAGTTTTACTATCCTAAATCATTTTTAATTACCCATAAACATTGCTACCTTGGTACCATCCCTTTTACTACATTTATGAAGATGCTGACCTATACAGGTGCCTATGGATACCTTCAGATAGCCTTTCTCCACTGCGTAAATGAATAACTTCTTCCTTGTCCTCTTTTCCCATTTTTAATCAAACATTAATCTGGATCTCCAATCTGATTCCATAACAGCTGATTTTCTTTGAGAGTTTTGAATTAAAGTTTTTGAAAAATCCAATCCACTATTTTAATCAGACAACTTTTACCTGCCGCCTGCTTGTGGACAAGAATCCCTAACTTTTAGGTTAGGCTCTGGCCAGAGTCTTGAAAGAAACTGCACATTTAAAGCAAATGTTTTTAAGTTTTCTGTCTTCATATAGTCCCTGGGGATATCATAACAATAAACAAAGCAAAATTTTCACTCTGGCCTAAAGTATGACTTTCGACTTTACATGTGCCAAGTTTTGTGAATTAGTTTATTCTCCCAGTTATGTCAGCATACAGCATAGATGTCTAGTTACCTGATTTGTGGTGGTAATCAGGTACTCAGATGACCTAAACTGCACAATTACTGGTGCTGGCAGATTACAGATGGAAAACTAAGACCAGGCCATAAAAATTTGATCCTTTGTGTCCATAGTCATAATAAAACAGTTATGGTTGGTGATTGACTGTAGGAATATTAAAATGCAGAAAAAGAAAAAAAGCTGGTTTAAATTGCATTGTATTCTCATGTTTAGGGAAAAAATTGATTGCTATTATCTTGACATGTTTATCACTTTGAGGCTGAGCCAGTCATTATCGTGTGAGTTCATTCCGTCCTGTAGCTGACAAATACTATCATGTACTATAAAAATCATTATGGCTCACTTTTGCAGCTGTAATAAAACAGGAAAGCAAATACAGTAACCATTTATATTTAGGACTTTAGTCCTAGCACACATCCAGTAAGACGGCGGCTTAAAAGTTTAGACAGAAAACAAGCCAGATTCTCAACTTGGCTGCACAGGTTTTATTCCAGAATTGATCTCAATGGCAATCATTGTCACTTGTGTAAGAAAAAGAGAAAACAGAATCAGAGGCAATACATTGACACCACGTATTGTTGATCTCACGTGTTTGCCAAGAACTCGTCTGTATTTTTTAGCTTATCTGCTTCTTTCTTTTGGAGTGAGCCTCAGAGGTCTGAAAGTGTCCCCTGGCTGCACCTCCTATCTAAATTTTCTTTCCATAGCACATTTTGCAGCTACTCTTTCCACAGAAGTGTTCTCCTGCAGGGCCTTTGTCTCTGAGCACTGCGCCAGGGGTATGTGCGGATTGCTGCCCCACTCTCAGTTTTGTGCTCAAACCCTAATCCCCCAGTTGTCCCACAACCTAACAGTGATGTACCTCTGGGTTGTGCTCTACCATGCACCAAACTGCTCCCTTACCAAAGGGATGCCAGGGCACAGTCGGATACTGCTGCCAGGGATAGCCCAAACTTAGCCTTAAAGATGTCCATTGCTTGCACATTTTCCCTGTAGATACATGCGTCAATTCAGCGGTATGGTCAGAGTCATACCTACCACAACTCCTATGCTTCTAGGAGTGATATGGGCTTCGTTGTACGCCTCAGTCATGCTCCTCAACCGGGACCAGATGTACATCATTTTAGTGTCAATTTGCACCTTCCCTTCAGAGTCTGCTGCCACTGTCCCACCCTACAGATTGAGGGGCTGGAACAGTTGAGCAATCTCACATGCCCCACATGTTTTGCCTTTTTCCTCATTCACCCTGCTTGAAAATGCTTGAAATATCTCTTGGGTTTGATCACAGAAACTAAATCAGGAACATTTTACACTCCTCATTTAGCTTTCACAGCGAAAAAAAGTCAGATCGAAACTGTAACATAGCTGTGGACACCTGCAGCATCAAAAGACACAGATGGCCTTTGCTTGCATTTATAAAAAGACAGGTGTGCTCCAAGAAGTGAGACCGATCGGTTTCATCTGGTTTTCTCATTTCAGGATGCCGGAATTTCCAAAATCTAAAAGCATGCCAAGCAAACAGAGAAAAATGCACAACATTGAACTATAACAAGGGGCTCCAGGGCCCATCTCAGCACTTCACACCAGTGTCTTCACAGACTCACATCCCATCAAGGGTATACGTGAGGGCTTGTTTGGTCAGATGACCAAATTCAGCACCTTGCAGGATCAGACGTGAGTCAGCATCCTAGGAAGAGCCAACCTCATTTATGATGGGCTGGAAGAATATAAGAAAAATATCATATCCAGGACACCTCTTCTGTGGTTAAACACCCTCGAGATGATTCACCAGAGCCTGTATCAGTCTAACTCTCTTAAAGCCTCCATTCATGGCTGATGTTAGTCTCCATGCCTGATATTCTTATGGAAACAAAATAATGACAAAGCACCTGGGACAGAATGGCAGCCCCTATAGCACTATATTGTAACTGTTTGATGACCTGAGATGTTTTCTATATGCGTACACTGCTGTAGTGTATTACGGAGGCTGTAAGCAAAAGCAAGGAGAATGGCTCAGGATGAACTACCACCACCTCCTTGTACTCATTTTGGATATGTTAAGAGGCAATGGTCACATTTTTTGCTCTGGATATTCTTTCTATTACCTCTGGGGAGCTCCTAGAAGCAATGCTGAGAACCAGGGCCAAAGATCAGCAATGGAAAACAGCCAAGGGATGGCTTTCAGGTGGCAGTGCAGGTAAAGCCGACTGAGACAGGCATAAGAGCATGCGAAGACTTTATGCCTGCTTCCCCAACACTGAGGAAAGAAGCTCCTTTCAGTCTGATGGATATGTTGATAGTCTGCTGTTTTAAAGCCCTTTCATTTCATCTGCTTGCAATCTACACTGTTGAAAAAGCAAAAACTTGGTGTTAAGCAATTTCACTGTCTATAAACAGTCCAGGACCCTTAGTGAGAAGAACCATGGGTAACAAGTCCAGTTAGGTTGGCTGAGTAAAAACATTGCCACAAAGTACTGAAGGCTCATCTGAAAAGTAGAAAAGAATCCCACCTCAGGAGAAATAAAGACATTTACAGCCTAATGCATCAAGTGGTGCCAGAAAAGCTAGCGGGGATCAGCTCCTAGCAGCTGATCCAGTAACCGTTTGTTCAGAACGGCATTTATCCAGAACAAAACAAAAAGTACTTTTAAGCTCCTTTCCCTTTTTTTTCCTGTGAGCCTCAGGAATATAACCACATGAAATACTTCAGCACTGATTGGCAAGTTTCTGTATTGATTGGCTTCAGAGTCTGATTAGATAAGACGGAGCCAACTAATGAGAGCCACTAGAAAAATCTACTGGAGTATTATCTGCCGAGATAAACTCCCAAAACCCCCAAACCAGTCTATTTAGTAGATCTTTTATCTAAACATATCCTGATATTGCTGACAGTATTGTGCACAAACAAAACACGGGATACTAACAAAAGGGCTTTGTCAAAAAGGTGACTACTGTCCTGGAGAGAAGAAGAAAGCAGAGAGCCTGGACTTTAAATCCAGAAGTAAGAAGTGGAAGATTGGCATTAACACCTGCCACTCCTTACCTGTAATTCAAACTCACCTCTCACCCCCAAAACATAAAAAGGAAACTCTAGGATATTTTTGTTAGATGCCTCACGTCCCATCACACTAACACCACTAGCTGTTACCCTCGTTCTTCAGAGGAGCAGCTGGATATTGGACGCTCTGTCTAGCGAAAACACTTTTCTTAAGCTGTGTGCTCTGCTTATATTCCTTCTTTTTACTTTGTCATGTTGTTTTTCAGCTATTGTACTGGATCTGCCTGAAGCCCTCCCTCAGTTTTCACACAGCTCTTTTGGAAGTGAAAAATCTTGCTGACTCGGTAGGGGTTTTGGCTGATTAAAACCTAAGTAAGGGAGGCAGGGCAAAGCCCAACGTTTGTGCTTCAGCCTTTCCCTGTTCAGTCCTGCTTTCAGCTCCGCCATTCCAAATCTCTGTATTTTCCATAGGGTGGAAATACCAGTTGTTGGAAGTGATTTGGGGGTATATAGGACATGAGGGGAACATCCTGTGATACACGATCTGTTGGGATCTACGAGATGCACAGCACTCATTTAAGGCAGATGTCCAGGAAAGAATCCAGCCCAGCCCTGAGCTCGTGCATCAACCTGAAATAATTAATAAGTCTAAAGAGGAAAAAAGGAGTATGAACAAACTGTGCACTCTGAATTTCCTCAGAGGAGTTCGCCTGGGAAAGGCAAGAAGCATTCCTCACCCTGCTCCGGCTTACACTGACAGGAGGTTAAGCCGCAGGGATGTTCCAGTGTACTGAACTAGGCAAGGGGTTTTCAGAGCTGTTATCTATTTTAAAATAAACATTCCAGTGTATATTGTTATCATCTTTTGTCCCGCTCTAGTCATTTAGAAAAAAAACTAAAGGCTTCTGAATATCACTTTCAGGGGGTATTTGTATAGCATCTGGCTCACATACAAAACAAAAATATATATATATAGTCTGTCCACTCTTCTGTTCAGGTCTTTATCTAAAGAAGACTTTATTTCCCAAGAGGGCAACTGCTCCTTGAAACTGATGAAAAAGCGTGATTATTAGGCATACACGCCAAGGCATGCAGAAGCCACATCTAGTATTCTTCCTTTTAGGGCTGTCATTACACCAATTAAAGGTCTCTCATCTAATATCTTAAGTCCAGAAACTCCAAATCACCCAAGAAAAATTTCAAATGGTTTCAGACATCCTTTTCCTTCATTTATGGTACAGCTTACCATAAAAACACAGTTTTCTGTGCATCCCACAATCTGCTCACGGGCCTTAGGGCCCCAGATCTGGAATGCTGATGCTCCCTGCAGAGCTCACACGGTACAGTCATGGTGTGGGGTTTTTTATTGGGGTTAAGTAGTATATGGATACCTTAGATAACAAAGCAGCAGCAAAGCTGAGTGCATTTCTACTGCCTCAAAACAAGAGTCACAGGAAACAACCAACTGGCTGTGTAAGACCTTCCCACCCTTGGCCACCGCCGAGATCCAGGTAGCTGAGCAGACAGGCAGAGCTTTGTTTCCATTCGGTTCCTAACACAGCAGCAGTATACGTTCAAAGCTGCTGTTATCTTAGCAGTCCTGTAATAAAAGTTCAGCCTTCCATGTCAGTGCAAAGGTTATCAACTTGTTTCTGAAACACAAATTCACTATAAATCTATAAGAGAGCTGGGGCGACTGAGGTGGCCCCTTCGCAGGTGACAAGGGGAGAGGGCTGGTCTCCAGAATGCCAAGCAGCTAGTGAGGGGGCCGAACTCCAACCTCACATTCCCTCCAAAGGGAAAAATGTTGATTTATGTGTACCACTTCACACAGGTTATCGTGTTAAAAGGAGAAAGCCTATTGGAAATCCCAGGGATTTGTATCTCCTCTTGGATATCTCTCAGACTTGGAAATTGGAGCTCCTTTGTGGGATCATGCATAGACAAGTCACTAATATGACGTTTATCCTGGATTTTGTCTTCATTTTGTCTTCTCCTGCCTAGAGGATGGGCAGGTTTTCAAGGGCTCACTGCCCAGGTAGGGGTAAAGAAAAGGGGCATCATCCAAGTGCTAAGAGGAGCTCAGAAATAGGCATGTTGATTCACCTACTCACTTTAGTGCTTTGACAGGAGCTGGATAATTCTGAAAACCTGCAACTGATTGTGGGCTCTGAGTCCTTCAGAAAAATCTGGCCTTTAACACTGTGTAATTGTTGAATGTTTTATAATTACTCACAGGTTTAAATCGTGAGTAACAAACAGACAAAGACTAAGGATTTCCTTGGCTGCTGAACTTTGAAAGCTGCTGTATGTTTTTCCAATGACTTATTGATGTCTGAACTACAAGGTTCAGTTGTCTGTGTATATGATTTATTAATGAGAACAAAAATCTCAAAAATAAATTTAAGCAAAAACTAAGAAGGAATAATATACATTTTCTAAAATTTAAAGCAATTGGTAAAGCACTGAAGGACTTTGCACCTTCGATATGGATGAGTCAATTCTAACATAATGCATTAGCAAAAAGTAGTTTCATACACTGAAACTGAGTCACACACTACAAAAACGAAAAACACCCTATATTCTGTGTCCAGGAGTGCTTTGCATCCTGAATTGGACAGAACAAATGAAGACAAGAGTCTGTCTGCAATCTTTACTCAAAAGAAACTGAGCTGAAGTTGAAATTGGCTCAGCAGATAGCAGCTAGTAGTAGGAGAATGGGAATTACATCAGGTCATATTTAAACCATGTATCCCATGATGAATTTATTCACAGCCAACAAAAACAAGAGTCTAACATTTTGTTCTCGTATATGCCGTCTGCTCTAAGGGTGTCTAAAAATCCATCTGTTGAAGAAGCAAAGCATCACTGGACTTTATTTTCCTTCCAGATCTGCATTCTTGCCTTAAAGCAATTATATTCATTGACACTGTATTCATGAGTTACTTAATTTGGGCATGCTGGAAAAAACAGAACACATTTGCTACCAAGTGTGCCCTTTCCATGTGGAAAATCATTAAAACCTCAGAGACGTTTCAGCTCTGATGGGAGGTGTCTTTCACTAAGTCGAATCAAACCATGCATATGAGGAAATGTTGACAGAATGTTGCTGAGTTGTAAATTATCTACAAATGTGAAATTGTTCTGTGTTAACTGTGGTGTTGCTTAAAATAATATTTACTGATGATTTATCTCCTGAAGTCACATAGGTAATGATTCTGTTTCCCTCATTTCTGCTTCCTCTTTGTACAATAAAATATGTTCCCTGAGAACTTATGTTGTCTTGGATCCTGTCTTTTCTTATAATTATCTTGTTTTATATCTCTGTTCATGGATACACTTTGATTCTGACTGATAATAATTAAATTAACATTTGATTATGTGTTTTCTTGGTATCTAGTATAGACCTCATATACATAAAAGATGTATGCAGTGGAGAGTGTGTATTCACATTTGTATGTGTCCTGTTTGCTGTATTCATACATAATAATTAAAATGGAGTACCAGCGTGAAATGCAAATATGTGAAAACCTCTTATAATATTCCATCTTTGCTGTTACACTGAATTCTGGAGCTAAACTGCTTAGCTGGGAAGTAAAAGTTGGGGTTTATATATTGTGATTCTGTAAAGTAAAGTGAAATATGAAAAATCAATGTGGACTTTAATTATGGTGTTGAGTTTTGATTGGGAACTACTTGTTTTGATGGGCAAGCAGGAATTTATTTAGCTTGCCTGTCCAATCCCAGAATGGGTTGCAAGGCAGGAGTTAACCTAAATAAATCTACTCGGCACGGGCAGCAGTTCACCTGAAGCTCCCTGGACCCTTTTTGCACTAGAAGCTGTCTGAAAACACCCAATGATCAAAGGAAAATACAAGAATCACATCAGCCAATCTCTTACATTTAGACTGCCAGAGGCACGGAATACTTCCAGAGCTCTGTCCGAATCTCCAAGTCCTTGCTTAATTTTTACTGAGTTCTTACTGGGGCAAATTCTGGTTGCACTAAAACAGAGTTCATGCTGTGAGTTGTGTACATCACACACACAGCTGCATATCCCACCTCTGCAGGGATGGGCTCTCAGTTAGCACCTGAAGATGCAGCCCTGTCTTTGTACATTTATTTCTGTATTTTATTAATAATGTTGTGCTGTGGCCAACAAAATCAGAAACAGGCTGGTGTTCAGCTTTGGTGGCTGGCACGATCTTTCTATGAAAATTGAGTTAAACCATTTGCAACTTCTGGTGGCAGGAAGAAAAAAGATGGTCTCACAGCTCAGGCTGTTGAATTCTGCTTTAAAGAACTGGATCTACCCCTGCTGCTGCAGCACATTTTCTGTACAGAGTCAAATTAATGAAACCAAACTTGTCACTCGAGTTCACTAATCACTCGCGCCTTTTTTTTCCTGCATGCTCAGCTTGGTAATCAGAGGTCCGAAACGTTAAGCACTCACAAATGCAAATGAAGCCAGTGGAAACATGCCTGAATATATCTGCGTGATGTAATGCTGGGCACAGCAAGGGCAGGATTCATCTCACCCAAAACCTTTACCTACACTACCTATAATCAGTGAAGGAAAAAGGACAGTTTTGTGTCTGTCTTGCTATGCATAATCCCTTGGCATACATGAGGTACAGACAGAAGGGGCATTGAAGAATTTTGAGACAGGGAGCTCAGGGGGAGACAGCCCCACCAGTGGATATCTCTCTGCTGGTGAGCTGAGTCCTTCCCTAGGAGGTTCAAAGGTGGCACGATAAATTGGTCCTGATCTTAAATTTTTCATGTGTCTGTTCCCTGTGTGTAGAATAGAGGCTATCAGGAAGACTTCAGTTTCTCCCTTGTGAAAACTAGTAAGAAAAGCACAGGAAAAAGACTGTCTTTAGAACAGAGTGTACAGTGCAGAAGACAGGAGGTTGCACCTCAACTAACGAGGACTAAAACAACTGGCATGATAGCAGCTGTTCCTCAAGGAAGGTGGCCGAAGGCAGGAGTACATCATCTGAACCAAGGAGGGTCAGCACACACAGTGACCAGCGTTTCCTAATGGGAGTGATTGATTTTGCAAGAGCTGCAAAGACCTTTTAATCTGCTTTTAATACACTGTGACCTCTGTGTATTTGAGTCCATCAGCTGAATATTTCTCAAGAAGACTGCTGCAGAGACTGTAGAAGTTGACAGATGTAGAAGTTGTACCTTGCTTTGTAAGGAAAATTCAGTCACCTATATGACCCTTGCATTTGTACCAAACATCAGCTATGTGAAACTGAAAATCCGCTTACCAAAGATTGAAACTGAGCTCCTTTTGTTGCATTATCTCCATTCTTCCCCTGATTTACCCAGCCATAGGAAAATCAGCTCCAAGCTGTGAGAAGGGACATTCGCATCCTACTCATGTAGGAGGGACTATTATTTATAACGGCCCAGCATTTAATCAATATGGCAACAGTTGTCTACCAGCTGTAATAGCTTACGCTAGCATGGAAAAAAGTAGTCAGATTCCCAAGTGTTTCAGGCTTTGAGAGCGGTTTACACCAAAGCTCCAGGGCCTCCATAGCTCTCAGATCTTTGCCAGTGCCTAATCAAAGACTTTATCTTAATCAACAAAGCCACCGATGGATTAAAACCAAACAACATCTCCATGACACGCTGAGGCAAGTCTGATTTACTTGAGCATGCAGCAACAATGCCAAAACTTTTCTGCCATAACCAGAAGCAGGAATCAGTACATAAAAGCTCAGATTTAAAATGAATATTAACATAGATATGAAAAATACAATTTTGGACACCCAAAAAGAGCAGCTCCTTGAAGTTCCACATCAATGAGGGCTGGAGATCCCTAGTCTGTGAGGACTGGGTCCCTCAAAGCAATGTTACCTTACCACCATTGAAACACTACAAGGACAGTCAGAACAGAAGAAAAAGATGCAAAGCTTACATTTTTCTAGTGAGTCAAATGATCAATAAAATCAAAATATAGCAAAAGTACAATTGCCCAGGATTCCCAACACAGCTTCTGTATCAGAGTCAAAGCAGGAGCTCGTCTTGGCATTTAGGAAGACACTAAAAGTGATAGCCCTAGTATCTACTCATGCTTCCAGGAGAACATCCAAAGGGTGTAGCTCCTCGGCTGCACCTTAGTAAAGCAGCCAGTACTTGACATCCCGCTGAGAACTGTCAGCTGAACCATTTGGCCCTGGGACTTTAATGAATTGCATAAATTAGCAGGGTGTAATTGCAAATATGATCCAAGGACAGTCTGAAATGGATTCTTACTGAGTCTGAAGTGGGGTTAGGATGACATGTTTCCCTGACTCCTGGAAACGAGGGGGAATTTTAACCATGAATTTCCATGGCCAGATTGTCCTAATCCAGGATTTAGTCATTTTCCCGCAGTTCTCCGAGATTTGGAAACCTTTATGCAGAAAAACACTCCAAAACCCTTCTTTTGATTTCCCTCAGAAGAATGGGTGTTCAGCTTCTAGCAGTCCCTTACAAAACCAGTCCCTGCATAAGGAAGGTAAGATTAGGCCTTTAATGAGTACTTCATCCCAGGGATTGATTTTTGGTAACGGAATCTCTTTTGGTTATTTTTTATTTCCTTCCCTTTGTTATTTCTGTATTTTTATCCTTTTTTTGTCCTGGCATGTTTTCCAGACCCTGGATCCCATATTTAGTTTCCTGAACTTCTCCAATATTCGTTCTAGCCATCCTGGTTGCCTGCCATGAGTATCGGTTTCCTTCCTTCTAGTTTGGGGGGCAGGGAGGGAGGAAAACTGTTTCCAGGCCAAGCAGCAGTGCCACTCTGGAGATCGTTTGGCAGGTTGTGCAGCCTGAGAATGAATCATTGCTTGCAATGCTTAATCTTCCTCCGTTTCTCACTGTCTCTCTTCTAGGGAGCGAGGAAGAGGTGGTGCCAGCGGCTGCTACATTTAGTATCGCGCAAAGTAAAAGTAAACAGTTAAGATGAAAATTTACTTGATTGCTATTCAAAGTCATGTGAATGCTATGGCATAATGCTTGTCAGTTACTGGAATTACTCATTTTTAGTAGATTTTAAGTGAATCAAACCACCTAGCCTATGTAGCAGCTGTAGCCTGCTTCCCACAAGATGCCTCCAATTCTCTCCTATACCCCTGACTAATGATGATTGCTTAAATTTTTTCTGTAGCCCATGCTTGCTCTAACTTGTTCATTCTTTCTCTGCAGCCACTGCTTGAGAACTTTCCCTGAGAAGCTGTCCTTTCTGAATCCGACTTAGTAACCCTCTCTTTCAGCTTGAAATTGTGCTTGCAAGCACGTTAGTTTTCTTTCAGATTGTGCTCTCAGTCTTGCTGTAGGCCCTTACATGAACACCTTAAGTACACGGAAATCATATGCAGTGCCTTAACATTTCACCTGCCTTTACTCCTTCATAAAAAACCCTTTTTCACTACTAAAGGTGGAAGTTTAGGAACACGGTGGTGTAATGTGCATGGCCGTTGCTGCAGAGTCACCAGCAGAGCCTGAACTTTCAGATCAAACATGGCAAACGGCTACAGCCAGCACGTCTGTGGTACCTTCGCTCTGACGGACTTTGCACTTCCCAACATAGGCTCAGTCCTGCCTCCACTGATTCTTGTAGGATGAGGGTACAGTCTCAAAGGAAGCAAGTATGTTTCATGTCTCATCTTTCAAGGGTCAGTGCTTAAACTCACAAATCCGTCCTCTTTGACATTATAATCTCTGGTTGTAAAATGGATTTAGTGGTTTAACATTAAAATTTCAGGCACAGTTAAGGAAGGGATTGCAAAAGAGTTAATAAGCAAAATAGTTTAACAAACTTTGGCAGAGAAGATTGAAAAGCTCAAGTGGTCTCTGGTGAAAATAGTTTAGCCCTGGCTTTGCCAGTCTTTCCATTAAAAAATCTCTTAACTTTTTTTTGCTTTGTTTTTTAATTCGATCAGTTTTACTCCTCCTGAAACTTAGAGACTTTTGAGCATTGGGCAAAGCCAGTCAAATTTCAGGTAATCGTTTTGCAAGCTTTTACACTTCTGCCAGCACATCTCAGACCTGACGTGTGACACCCTTGCTGTTTAACTCTTGGACCTCTGCTGAACAGTTATTGACAGCTGTGACAAATGGTGTGGGTCTCTGAGGTGGACACATGCATTAAGGAGTATCAGAAAATCACCAAATTCATTTTGCTGGTGACCCCACACACCACATACGAACTTTTGTCTCCGGAGGAGGTTGCATTCATGTCCCCATCTTCCCTTTCCCTTTGGTTATCCAAGGTTTGTGTCCGGGATGTTTGACTGAAGCATATCTCAGGGCATGGTCACACAATGCTCTGCAGGAGGTGCAGGGATTCCTGCGCTGGCTCCTCAGCAAGGGACCCTCCTTCTGATGATGCTAAAATGTTGGCAACAAAAGCCTCCCTAGCATTAGATCACTTCTGTCAGCAAGTCCCTTCTCCCTCCAAAAATACATGAGCATAGGAGGAGAAGCAGGCAAGAGGCCTGACCTAGGCTTGGAAACATGTCCCTTCAGATGGTCCTCTGCAGAAGCATCTGTGCTTGCTGAGACAAGGGGAGTGAGCATGGAGCAATTCTGGCTAACTAAGCCAAAAAAATAAAACAACTGAGGCCTCCATGCTTGCTAAAAACAGCAGCTCCTCCACCTTTTGAAAGCAGAGTCGGCACTCCCTCCTACACTGGCTCGACTCCCTTGACTCAGTTCTGCTTCCAGCCCAGCACCTGGAGACATCGAGCTATTTCAAAGAAAGCAACACAAGGTTCTTATTTTATCTCTTGTCACTCTATATTTTTGTTAAATGTAATCAACACTATCCTGGGCCTTGAAAAGCAAGTCTTATGGCAACGTGGCACCCCAGAAAGAATTGAGTCAGACAACAGGACTCATTTCCAAAACAACCTCATAGACACCTGGGCCAAAGAGCACGGCATTGAGTGGGTGTATCACATCCCCTATCATGCACCAGCCTCCGGGAAAATCAAACAATACAATGGACTGTTAAAGACTACACTGAAAGCAATGGGTGGTGGGACGTTCAAACATTGGGACACACATTTAGCAAAAGCCACCTGGTTAGCCAACACTAGGGGATCTGCCAATCAAGCTGGCCCTGCCCAGTCAGAACTTTTACGTACTGTAGAAGGGGATAAAGTCCCTGTGGTTCACATAAAAAATATGCTGGGGAAGACAGTCTGGGTTATTCCTGCCTTGGGCAAAGGCAACCCATCTGTGGGATTGCTCAAGAACCTGGGCGCACTTGGTGGGTGATGCAGGAGGATGGGGAAGTCCGATGTGTACCTCAAGGGGATTTGATTTTGGGTGAGAATAGCCAATGAATTAAATTGTATGATGTTAATTACTATGTAATACTGTATATCATCACTTCTGTAGTGGCTATATGCCATATCAATGGTATCACAGTAAGAATCACCTAGATTAATGAAGAATGAACTTTGATGAAAACCAAGCAAGGCGCGGTGATAATGGAACCAGAACTGGCTTCAGCATGCAACAGTGCAACACCACACACCATCTCTCCTGCCCTGAAGCAGGGTTACGACAGATGGAGCCCAAAGTCATGGACTAAATTAACACAACGAACATTTTATAGGGATGGCCCATAGACTAAGGGAATGATATCTGTGTGTACCTATATCTCAAAAGACAGGAAAAGTGGTGGTGATTAATTGGAATGTATTGGAAAGTGTGGGGACCTGCGCACAACGTAGATGATATAGAATAAGGGGTGGATGCTGCCCTGGTTTCAGCTGAGACAGAATTAATTTTCTTCCTAGTAGCTGGTACAGTGCTGTGTTTTGGATTTAGGAGGAGAATAATGATGATAACACACCGATGTTTTAGTTGTTGCTAAGTAGTGCTCACACTAGTCAAGGACTTCTCAGCTTCTCGTGCCCTGCCAGCGAGAAGCTGGGAGGGGGCACAGCCAGGACAGCTGACCCAAACTGGCCAAAGGGATATTCCATACCATATGGCATCATGCTCAGCATATAAACTAGGAAAAAACTGGTCAGGGGGTCACTGGTCGGGGACTGCCTGGGCATCAGTCAGCGGGTGGTGAGCAATTGCATCGTGCATCACGTGCTTTGTATATTCTTTTATTATTATTATTATTACTATTACTATTATTATTACTATTTTACTTTATTTTATTTCAATTAACAAACTGCCTTTATCTCAACCCACGAGTTTTCTCGCTTTTACTCCTCCGATTCTCTCCCCCATCCCACCGGGGGGAGTGAGCAAGCGGCTGTGTGGTGCTCAGTTGTCGGCTGTGGTTAAACCACAACAGTCCTTTTTGGCGCCCAACGTGAGACTCGAAGGGTTTGAGATAATAACAGATTAACCAGAGAGTATTAAGGAATTTATATCCGTTTACAGTTGTGGGTCACAATATTGATTAATCTGTTCTCAATATTAGTTTATCTGATCTGCACCATTATCTTTTTTTTGCTGTATATGTTAAAGATTGGTGTTGGTTTTTGCAGTTTGTTGTGGTCTGCAGTGATTAGTGATGTTTTGCCTGGGAGATTTGTTATTAAAACACTGGCCTTGAGCTTAATCTGGTATTTGAGCTTTGTACTGAAGCCATTACTGTACTTCAGGTACTACCTCGTGGAGACAATTAGCAATTATAGTCCTTCCTCTGAGAGGTTTTTTATGGAGGAAATACAGAACAGCACCTTCGCTACCTTCTTCTATGATGTTTCCTCCTTCATGACAGTAACTTTGCAGTATTTTGAACATCCTTGGGTAGTTAAGATACTTCTATTGGTATCTCTTGGGAATATTGTTTCAGTTTTGTCTAAGGTTAATAAGCAATTTAAGAACATCCTCCAGAGATCTGCCCCAAGGCTGGATAGCTATGAGTGACAGGGTGTGTGAGATAGTATGGGCAAGTACCTAGGCCAATGGGCACCCCCAGTGTTTTGGAACTTCACCCCTGAACAAGTGCAGACTCCTGAAAAGTTAGTAGAACATTTGGAAAAAGTATGCTGTCACCCTGGCAATTCTAGGGATTTGCAAATCACTGCAATGTGCTGGGGCCTGGCCCATGCCTACTGAGCCCTGTTCAACATTATTCAGTACTCTCGAGGGGAAAAGAAGGTCTCTGCATCTGACGACAAAATGACAGGGACTGTGGCCACCACAACCCCGACGACAGGCACTGTGGCTACTCAAACCTCTGCAACAGGGACTGCATCTACTCCAACCGCCGCAACAGGCACCGCAGCTGAACCAGAGAACCAACCCATGCCGGTATCAGTCGCCCCTGTACACAAGAAGAAACGTTGGAAGCGAAAGTCAGCTTGTTTAGTAAGAGAAGAGACTCTTCCCCTACTAAGGGAAGAAGTGGACGAGGCAGACTACTCCAAAGCAGGACCATCACAAGAACAGGAGGAGGAAGAGGAAGAAATAAATGAGGCAGTGACCATCCCATCCCTGTCCCTGAGTGAGCTGCGAGACATGCAAAAAGATTTCAGCCGTCGTCCAGGCGAGCAGGTTGTCACCTGGCTGCTCTGATGCTGGGATAATGGGGCCAGTAGCCTGGAATTAGAGGGTAGGGAAGCCAAGCAGCTGGGATCCCTTTCTAGGGAAGGGGGCATTGACAAAGTGATTGGAAAAGGGGCACAAGCCCTCAGCCAGTGGAGGCAACTCCTGTCAGGCATGAAGGAAAGGTATCCCTTCAAGAAAGATGTTATATGTCGCCCAGGCAAGTGGACAACCATGGAGAGAGGTATCCAGTACCTGAGGGAATTAGCTGTGCTGGAGGTGATTTATGATGACCTGAACAACGAGCAGCTATCCAAAGATCCAGATGAAGTCAAGTGCACACGACCCATGTGGCAGAAGTTTGTACGGAGCGCACCATCGTCATATGCCAACTCATTGGCAGTAATGACCTGGAGAGACAGAGAGGAACAAATGGTAGATGAATTGGCTGGTCAACTGCGGCAACACAAAGAAAGTCTCTCTTCCTCCCTATGGGCCTGCGTCTCAGCTGTGGAGAAACTGTCCTGGGAGGTCCAGCAACTCAGAGAGGATATGTCCTACTCCCCACCTGTATGGACCAGTATCTCAGCTATTAGGAGTAAGCGTTCCTCTGTTCAAGAGGGAGGATGTAGTGGGTACACACCATGGGCCACCCTGTGGTTTTACCTGTGTGACCACGGAGAGGACATGAGGAAGTGGGATGAAAAACCTACCTCGATCCTAGAGGCATGGGTACATGAGTTGCAAGGAAAAACAGTCACAAAAGGGGGTTCTTCCAGGAAAATTGCTGCTCCAGTTTCCAGTGGGCAGTTCCACAGACAGAGTAGAAGGGCTGATCTTACGTCTGATCTTAATAAAGGAACTTTTGATTCTCATTTACAAGAAGTGAGAAACGAATACTGTGATGAAGACTAGAGGGGCCCTGCCTCCAGCCAGGTGGAGGAAAGGCACAGCCGAGTTTACTGGACTGTGTGGATTCAGTGGCCTGGCACATCAGACCCACAGAAGTATAAGGCTCTAGTGGACACCGGTGCACAGTGTACCCTAATGCCATCAAGCCATAAGGGGGCAGAACCCATCTGTATTTCTGGGGTGATGGGGGGATCCCAACAGCTAACTGTATTGGAGGCTGAAGTAAGTCTAACTGGGAATGAATGGCAGAAGCACCCCATTGTGACTGGCCCAGAGGCTCCATGCATCCTTGGCATAGACTACCTCAGGAGAGGGTATTCCAAGGACCCAAAAGGGTACCGGTGGGCTTTTGGTATAGCTGCCTTGGAGACGGAGGAAATTAAACAGCTGTCCACCTTGCCTGGTCTCTCAGAGGACCCCTCTGTTGTGGGGTTGCTGAGGGCTGAAGAACAATGGGCGCCAATTGCTACCACAACGGTGCACCGGCGGCAATATCGCACCAACTGAGACTCCCTGATTCCCATCCATGAGCTGATTCATCAACTGGAGAGCCAAGGAGTGATCAGCAAGACCCGCTCACCCTTTAACAGTCCCATATGGCCAGTGCAAAAGTCTAATGGAGAGTGGAGACTAACAGTAGACTATCGTGGCCTGAATGAAGTCACGCCACCACTGAGTGCTGCCGTGCCAGACATGCTAGAACTTCAGTACGAGCTGGAGTCAAAGGCAGGCAAGTGGTATGCCACAACTGATATCGCTAATGCGTTTTTCTCAATGCCTTTGGCAGCAGAGTGCAGGCCACAGTTTGCTTTCACTTGGAGGGGTGTCCAGTACACCTGGAACCAACTGCCCCAGGGCTGGAAACACAGCCCCACCATTTGCCATGGACTGATCCAGACTGCACTGGAACAGGGTGAGGCTCCGGAACACCTGCAATACATTGATGACATCATTGTATGGGGCAACACAGCAGAGGAAGTTTCTGAGAAAGGGAAGAAAACAGTCCAAATCCTCCTGAAGGCCGGATTTGCGATAAAACAAAGTAAGGTCAAGGGATCTGCACAGGAGATCCAGTTTTTAGGAATAAAATGACAAGATGGTTGTCATCAAATCCCAATGGATGTGATCAACAAAATAACAGCCATGTCTCCACCAACTAGCAAAAAGGAAACACAAGCTTTCTTAGGTGTTGTGGGTTTTTGGAGAATGCATATTCCAAATTAGAGTCTGATCGTAAGCCCTCTCTATCAAGTGACCAGGAAGAAGAACGATTTCAAATGGGGCCCTGAGCAACGACAAGCCTTTGAACAAATTAAAGAGGAGACAGTTCAGGCAGTAGCCCTTGGGCCAGTCCAGGCAGGACAAGATGTAAAAAATGTGCTCTACACCACAGCCGGGGGAGAATGGCCCCACCTGGAGCCTCTGGCAGAAAGCACCAGGGGAGCCTCAAGGTCAACCCCTAGGGTTTTGGAGTCGGGGATACAGAGGATCCGAGGCCCGCTATACTCCAACTGAAAAAGAGATATTGGCAGCATATGAAGGGGTTTGAGCTGCTTCAGAAGTGATCGGCACTGAAGCACAGCTCCTCCTGGCACCCCGACTGCCGGTGCTAGGCTGGATGTTCAGAGGGAGGGTCCCCTGTACACATCATGCAACTGATGCTACATGGAGTAAGTGGGTCGCACTGATCACACAACGGGCTCGAATAGGAAACCCCAGTCACCCAGGAATCATGGAATTGATCATGGACTGGCCGGAAGATAAAGATTTTGGAATATCACCAGAGGAGGAGGCAACACGTGCTGAAGAGGCCCCACTGTATAATAAACTACCAGAAAATGGGAAGCAATATGCCCTGTTCACTGATGGGTCCTGTCATCTTGTGGGAAAGCATCAGAGGTGGAAAGCTGCTGTGTGGAGTCCTATGCAACAAGTCACAGAGACTGCTGAAGGAGAAGGTGAATCAAGACAATTTGCAGAGGTGAAAGCCATCCAGCTGGCTTTAGATATTGATAGATATTTAAATATTTAGATATTATTATTATTATTATTACTATTTTACTTTATTTTATTTCAGTTTTTAAACTGTTCATCTCAACCCACGAGTTTTCTCACTTTTACTCTTCCAATTCTCTCCTGCATCCCACTGGGGAGGAGTGAGCGAGTGTCTGTGTGGTGCTCAGTTGCCAGCTGGGATTAAACCATGATAACAACTGAGGCCTCCATGCTTGCTAAAAACAGCAGCTCCTCCACCTTTTGAAAGCAGAGTCAACACTCCCTCCTACACTGGCTCAACTCCCTTGACTCAGTTCTGCTTTCAGCCCAGCACCTGGAGACATCAAGCTATTTCAAAGAAAGCGACACAAGGTTCTTATTTTATCTCTTGTCACTCTATATTTTTGTTAAATGTAATCAACAGGTCCATTGCACAAAAAATTTAAGTCATTCATTGCTGTCTGTGCAGTGGACATCTGGCCATAATGTCTCCCGATTGCTCTGCTCTGCAGTGACTGCTGGAAAGGTCATGCTTATTGTTCCACACCATTATAATGCACAATGGGACTACATTAAAGGAAACCACAATAAAAGGGATAATCTTCTCCCACAAAACCCACTTCAAAGTGACTAGGCTCTTCACATATAGCCAAGAGTACTTAGGTACATGAAGAATGCTAATGTATGACTTTCAGCAACAGTTATAACAGATTAACGAAACAACCAAAAAAAATCTGAACTCTTGGAGGAGATTGAAAACTTTAAATAATTAAACTTCTGAAAGTAAAATAAAATCTCCTTTTCAAATGCAGAGATATTGCAGGTCAAACACTGTCGGCAAGGAGATTTTTGACCTGGACAAACAGGGCCAAGAAACAGATGTGCACCTGCTCTATTAAGCAAGATACTAGGTGCACTGCTGCATTTGGCATTCGCTTCTTGGTTTGGAGAGGTGGAAGATCGTTTTGTTCTTGCAAACATGCACTCTCACAATGCATTCACCTTAATAGCCATTTTCAGGATTACAAGTGAGAGCACCAGCTGATTCAGATTGATTCACTCACTGGTGACATGATGACAACTGTTGATACCAGGTGACAAGTCACACACAGTACCAGCGTGAGAGATCAATGTTACCAGGTACTCAGCTCATGCATGGTTTCTCCTGGATGATTCCTCTCCCTTTACTTCATCCTGTCTCTATTTACAAAATAAAATGAGAGGGAAAAAAAAGAAAATAGTAAGGGAAAGAAAGAAGATACAACAAAATAAGATAGCGTTACAGGAGCTAAGCCCAGGGCACTGCGGCATAGGATGGGGTGCTGCTTGAGACGCCACAAGAGGCCGTGTAAGGTAGGAAAGCAGAGAAAACCTCATAGCAGAAATGTGTCAGTGAGGCTCTGAGACTGTCCTCCAGTGCATTGGGATGCAGAGAAGGTAACATAACGTTAACTTGGTGCCTACGCAGGGAAGGTGGGAGTTACGTAATTTTCAAAGCATGGATGAGAGGGGTGAATGAGATGGCTGAAGCTAAACCACGACACAAATAACAAATATATATATGTATAGCAACAATTTTCCAAAATAGAAATTCTGCAGAACTGGAGGGCAAGGGGAGGTTTAACCAACACAGTCTGTTGCAATTACTTTTCCTGAATTACTCATTTTGCGTGTCCAAATGTGAAGCCTCTTAAAAGGCCTGGCTTTCAGAAGAGCTGAAAATTTCCTTTTATTCAAAAAGTGCATCATGATGGGCTCTCAGGTGTGGGTAAGTCTTTAAGTCACCAACCCATCCCATTAGAAAATCTTTTGTCTATATATTTTTCAACACCAAAAAGAGGTCACCCACTCCTGCTACCTCCCCACAGTAAATCATTCCTTATTCCTTTTTTTAAGATTTTTTTTTTCTTAATGCTATGGAGTTTGAAGATAGACATGAAGCAAGCTCCTGTGAAATAGCCTGCTCTCTGCCATGTATATCAGTGTTCATGCACTGGGAAAACAAAGTCCATCATCCGGTATCTACACCATATCCTGCCTTTCCAGACAAAAGAAAAAAATCTGACTGGCGCATCTCTGCAGCCACAGGTGACAGATACCACGACCACCCCATCCACTAGTGAGGACCCACTGAAGCCTTGGGGAGGTGGCGAACCCATAAATCATCTTGGCCTTTTCCTACAGAAGCAATGAAAGATGGAGGTGGTTTGGAGGAGGTGTGCAGAGCAAAGCAGGGAAGATACAGGGAGGAGTGAAAGCCAGGGTAATTGTTTGGAAAAAAAGAAAAACGAAGAGAAAAATGTGTATTTTACTGTTTCATGAGGTGGGTGGGTGCGTATGTGTGCACACGTGCCTTTACCCTCTCCTGGAAAGACAAGGAACTGCTGTCCTGGGTGCCCTGCTACAGCAAGAGCCAGCAAATAACTCCTTGTAAGCAACCAATTGCACTGGACAAACACAGCCTCTTCCTGAGAGGCTGCTCAGCTGCCAGTGTGCAATCTGGAATGCCTGTCTTCCTGCACTGCCTAGGTGCCAGCCTCTGGTGCTGGCTTTGATGCCTCCAGAGAGCCCTGTTTCCCACTTTTTCAGTCCCTTCTTTCCCAAGGTCCCTCCGGTCCCGGTTGGGAGGACTGGCCTCCTCCACTGCCACCGGTGCTCAGTGGTCCTGGGAGCCCTCCGAGCCACAGCAGGCATGTCTGGCCACTGCATTCCTACAGAGAGGTAAGGGTGCTGCTGGTGCTGCGTGCCATGTCCTAATGCACCGGGCAGGCACGTAGCACTAACAGCACCATCTCCCACGGGTCAAAAAGGAGAAATTTGAGGGGTTTGAAAAGGATGCTGCTTACAACAGGTTGCACCCGTGCACTTGTGTGTCTCTGGGCATGTAAACCAGCGTAAAAGCAAAAGAGTCCACGAGGAGTTCAACAAAACATTATGCTTGCAAGGGCAAGGAGTAGAAGGGGCTCCTCCTTATCCTAAAGCATTCCTCCATCACTAAGAAGATGAACAGCCAAGACCTTCCCTTTCCCTCCCAAAGGACTCAGGCCACAGGCAGCCCTTGTCTAGAGCACTGAATATCCAAATATCACCATGCAGTGGAAAATAAAGCCACAAGTTAGCTCAGTTTACACACAGGATACCTGTTCCTGGGAGAAGCATGGCATCCACCTTGCCTCCTTGTCATCATCGGGGGAGCAGCCACAGCAAGAAGACGGGTGACGAAAGCTAAATGAGCGGGGAGAAGAGAAGACAAGAAAGAGTGAGCACACCAAGAGCTTTAAACAGAATATTTGTGTCCAAGTTTCAGTTCTGAGGCATACCCTCTGGTAAGTGGGTGCAACACCATCATTTATACCAGCGGTTTGTTTGGCGTCTGATCTAAATGCAGTGCACTCCATTGTCTTTGTAAATTCATCTTGCATTATGGCATATCTGCTTACATTTTAAAACTACCCAAGGAGTAAATAAGTTGCCCTTTTTTACAGGCATACTGGGAGTTTCAGTCTGTTACCCATTTGCTTTAAATATCAGGTCGTAAAACTGTGCTTGGGTTTTTGGCTGACATCATGGTTAATGATGCACTGTGCCTATTCTCTGGTTATGGAGGAATTCTCACATTATTTCTGGGGTAAGCTAATAATGAATGTTACTCAGAACAAATCCTAAGTTTGTGGTTGACTTGCTGCCAATGTAGGAAATCATGTTACAACCATTATCTCAATCTATCTCCTCCCTCTCAAGCACAAAGTTTTAATGTTAAATCCAATGGAATCTATATCTATTATCTAAGTAAGCAGTGCCTATTTGGTGTGCAATATACTGCACCAACTCCCTTTAATAGTGTCAATGTGGCATTTGCACTGGGGGCAACCATCTTGGCACTTCTCCTTCCCAGGTTTTTTTGGGACACCACCTTATTTCTTATGTTCTCTGCTTTGCAAAATTTCCTGCAGCAGTTGTCATCAAATGAACCTGCCTTAAATGCAATCATTTAAATAGATTTAATTGCACTTTTTAGCCACAGAACAAAGACAGAAACAACATACACATTGCATAGGTCACACCTGTCAAACTGCAAATACATCAGTAGAGCAAAGCAGAGCAGTTTGCTTTCAAATCTTCACTTACATATTTATATAAAAATAGAGCCTTCAGGAACAACAAAATACATCTGGAATCAGAGTGTTGCAATTAGGGTCTCGTTCACACTAATCCTTGGGATAGCATTAATAAAACAGTCTAACGGACTGGATTCAAGCTTTGTTAGGTGGTTGCATTCACATTTGGGATCCAACCCACCAGGGCCTTCAGAGGTCCATTTTTCTCTGATGTGGTTACCAAACAGTGGAACATTTCTAGCATGACCAAAACTTAGTCATGCCTCAGTAACTTAACTCAGATTCCACATCTTGAAGCCTGAAAGTAGTTTGAGGGGCACAATTTTATCCGTGCCATCCATAAAAAGTAATTTAACCCTGTTTTCCTGATCGCCTTGGATGTTGTAGTGTGCACACATCACCTACCCTGCTTATGTGCATGGTGCTGTCCAATAGGTCATAAATCCTACGGTTACTGCCATCCAGTTATGGCATATGGGAATTTTCCTTTAAAAAGCCCTCTCCGGTGTTAGCACAGTGGAACTTGTATTCTCCCTACTGTCAGAACCAAGGCTTTCAAACAGCCACGTAATACAAGTAACAGGGGCAAAACCACTATCTACTTTTACGATGGAACGTGATCGGTGTGTGAAAGGTCCGTATGATGTGGTGACGACAGCAGAAGGAGACGGGACTGAGTGACTCAAGCTTTCCTTCCAGGCCCCCGTTACCGTGAGGGCTCCCAGGGGCTCTTCTCCTGCTATAAGATAGCGCAGTTCTTTCCACTGACGTGGAATTATGTCCAGCTCCGTGAAAACTGAGCTCATTCCTTGATTTGCTCCTCTCTGAACATCAGGTGAGTTATGGCAGGGGGAAAAAAGACATTTCCTTTCCCCCTCATCTCACGGTCCAAAAGCCACTGGCAAAATTCAAATCCTGAAAGCAGCTTCTTGATGACTTACGATGACAAGACCCCAAAAGAAAAAGACAAATGGTAAGAAAGCAGAATATCTGTCTGAATAAGACCCAAAGATTTTTTCTTTCCACCTACGCTTTTTCCTTTCTCTAACCTAGGTCCGGGTTTCCCTCGGAACTACAAAGGGTGTGCTACTTAATGAGGTTTGAAACAACCTTTTTCTCTAGTTAGAGAACAGAGCAGGTCAAGAAGTAATAGACTAAAGTGAGATTCTCGGCATCACAGCACCTTCTCAGCTAGCAGACCTTCTCCATGACTGTCCTTGGAGCCTCTTCACGTCACTACTGGAAGGTAACTTGATTTTTAAAACCCTAGTCCTATACAACCAAAGAAAATAAGAGGCTGAAGCAGATTCAAACGTGTTGATGAAACATTGCATTAGCATATGCAGAATCATGCGTTATACGAGTGTCACTGAGGTCACAGCCTGGAAGTGGCACAGTTCTGCCAGTACAAAGCCAGTTCATCTTGATAGTTGAGCAGTTGCCACAAAAGAAGGTAAAAATAATAAATAAATAAAGCTTTGCGGTCTTATTTACAATTTCAGGATGAGTTTCATGGACCGCTGGTTTTGAAAAGTGTGTATGTTTTTGGGAAGTGAGGTGTGGAGAGGGATGAGTGTTTTTATAGCTGAGCGCAACAGAGAGGGATCTTGAGAAACAGAAGATGTGATCCCACAATGGTTTAAGCAAAGCAATTTTTACACACAGAAAGTGTTGGAAGGATGAACCGTAAGGAGAGACAATTTAGTAAGTTACAATAAAATTCTCTCCAACATTAACTACTAAAAGGCTAGTGGTACACAAGCTTTCCCTTTGCTACATCAAATGTGTACCACTTCCACATCCAAGAGGAACAGACTCCAAAATAGGAGATGTCCATGACCGGTCAGAGTAATTTTAGCATTTTTAAAAAAAACCTGTGCACGGGAGAGGTCCCACATTTTCTGGAGTGTGTAATACATTTTTGTGTGTGGCATGCCAGCACCCAACCCACTTTTTTTTCCACAAAGTGGGTGTTGTCTGGGAGTGTTCTCTCGGGATGTCTAGCGCCGCAGAGCCAGCCTGTACCAGAAATCCCCTCTGTCTCAGCACCCTGATCCAGCTTCATGCCTCCCATCCTCCCTTACTGTGTTTCTCTAGCTCCTCGTGCTCTTGCGCCTTTATCTCGTTAACCAACTTGCTCTATCTGCCCACGGAATTCTCCGCCTGATGAAAACCTCCTGCACGCGGCTTTTCCCGGTCTCGGTGCTTGTCTGCTCTCAGACATGTAGACATAATATGGTCTGAGAAGATCAATTTCTTCTTTGAGGTCCAGTCTTATCTCCCAGACAGTGGTTTACGCAGTGGGTTCCCTGGAGAATTTTCCTCTTCACACATGGAGCCGTTCCCTTGGCCAAAAGCTAATGAATGTGGCACATCTCCAGACTGAGCCATGAAGACAGGCGGGAAGGATGCACACCCGGGCAGGCTTCTTACATGCTCAGACATCTATTCTGAAGCACGAAGAGAGGCTTTACTGCTAGTGCAGCTCCCTTCCCAAAAGGGTGAAATATCCCAGTCTCTCAGCGAAGACCTTATGCAGACAGTTTGGCTTTTTTTCCCCTCAGTATTCAGTGTCTTCAAGGTGGACTGGGGTGTTTCATAGCTGAAGCCCAAGGTTCTGTATTTCTCCCCCATCAGCATCATCCCGTTACCACCAGACCCTCAGTGCTGTTCCTGTTGTGGGCAGTGTTAATGACCCATTGACTGCAGTACCAGAACCATCAATGATGAGTTCCCCAGTCTCCAGGGAGGGGAAGCGGGGAGGAGGTACAGTGCTTTGGCCTAGCTCAGGGTCACTTGCTCTGTTCTTCAGAGACATTGGCCCTTTTGTGCAAGTTCCCCATGCCTTTTGGGGGCTCTGGGGTGTAGCTTGGACTCCAGTTGCTCATGGCTCTTTCCCCGGCACCGTGGAAGCACAGTCCTTGCAATAGCAATGGGGAAGCCAGTGCCCTGTTTTGTAGGAAGCAGCACGAGCTGGAAAGTTCAGGCCAGACACAGATTCTTCCAATTTGGAAACATCCACATTTGGGATTTGATTAAGGGTCATTTCTTGCTATTAGCCTCCCATGGCTGTACTGGTACGGTCTTGGAGATGAGCTAGCTGCCCCACCAGGCCCCAGGGCTGTGGGCACAGCTCACAGGGCAGCAGAGAAGCTCAGTGGTGGTTTCTGTGTGGACCTGGGGGCTGCTGGCGTGGGGTTGTCCCACTGAGGACTGGATGGAATAGCTGGAGCCATCAGCTGCCCCATCAGGGACCTTCAGGGCATGGGATCCAAAGCTATCAGCTGCCAGCTGTATCAGTTTATCTTGCCTATTTACACATGCCCCAAGCACAATAACTGCTTTTCCTGCTGCACTCTCCTTTAACGCTGCACAGCACAAGATCAGCCATTCTCCCTTCTTGATGCAGAGCTACGTGGTGGCAGTGAGTCCCCCCACCCCGCTCCCTGGGTCAGCTGGCCCTCCCTGGGCAGAGACATGGCACCCATGGCACAGCCCTCCAACTGCTAGAGCAATGACCTGATTTTGGGGTTCTTCCTCCTGCTACCTGCCCCAGCAAGCCCCATAAATTACCCCCAAACTTCAAATTACCAGAGCCCTCCCCCTTTCCAGATAACATGCCTGTTTCCCCAAGAGTTCAGCTGCAGAGATAATCTTTTCCCAGTTTTCCTCTAGAGGGACTCTTACCTTGATTTTAGCTTTATTAGCTCTGATTAAAACGCATTTACGTATATCAGAAGCCTCACTAAAACCAAGCTGCTAAACCCTGCAGAGATAGCAGCACAGTAACCATTCCTACCACAGGCTATCTTAAAACTGAGGGGAGTCCTAGGTGTATGAGGAATCAAGACAGGACCATTGCAGTGCAACTACTAAGTTTTACTGAACCATACAAAGCAAATATATTAGTGTGTTTAGTCTTAAATGTAATTAAATGTTTCAGTAGCAAATTAAGTGAAGAAAACAAATCAACCACATGTTTTCAGATACTGGGTACATAAATATTAAATCATTATAAAAGGCATATGAAGAGGAAAATGCAAACATTATGCAGATTTTAATTTCCTCAATTATTCCTAATTCCCCCTGAGCCCTACATTCATTCCCAGTGATTGCAGACAGAGTAATCACTCAAAGCAGGACACCATTTAATAAGATGCAGAAGCTGAAACACAGAGTTTGTCACTGGCCCCGTGTTGGCACTGTCAACACGGTGGCACTGTCGTCTCGATTAAGCTCCTCAGCCGTAGGGGACCATGGTTTGCAACTCGTGTGTCTGCAGGTACGTAGGTGATGTGCTCTGCAGTCTATCTGGGAAGATCTATCCATCAACATCTGCCTTCTAAAGCCTACAGAGATCTATTTATGTAACTCCCTCTCTGGAGGAAAGGTGCTGGGAAAGCAGCCAACAATAAATGGAGTGGGTGTGGGAAAATGAAAAATAAGCAAGCAGAAATACTACATAAAAGAATGACCATATGGTTTAAGCCACAAGCTATATAAGTCACAGCTATAAAGTTGTGTCTGATAACAGATCCAGCAGAGTAGGTGCGTAGGGCCAGAAGCTCTGCGGAGAGAGTCCTGGTGGGGGGTCAGGTGTGGAAAAGGGATGCAGGCTCAGAGACCTCTGCCAAGCACAAAACAAGCCAGAGCGAGCCCGGAGGTGGCTCTGCCTTTTCCCAGCCAGCCACAGACCTGCTTTGCCCATCCACAGACAACATCCTACAGCCAACACCTGCCATGGCATCCGTTCACTGGCCACAGTATGGAAAAAGAAAACAAACACCACTCAAACCTATACACTGCTCCGCTTTGAGGACTGATATTGAGTAGACCGAGGTGTTGATTCTGGATCAGGAAAACCATGCACACTCTCCTGCCTTGTTCATGGTCTTCTCAAGGCCACTCTAGTGATCTCCAAAGCGACCATCCAAGAAAAGCTAATGTATAACTCCTCTCTCATTCAGTATCACATAATGCACAGGCTGGGACAGAATTTAATGGGCAACAACTGTATTTCAAAAAGCAAATTAAGATCTTTGCTCTTCCAATTAATCTTTAGTGCAAGGGCTTCAAAGCATCCTGCTGTCCTGGCACACACCACTGGGAGATGGGCGGGGGAAGTGCTCCAGCTCGCTGCCCGCACAGCCCCGTGTGCTGGTTTTGGCTGGAGTAGAGTTAATTTTCTTCATAGTAGCTAGTATGGGCCTATGGTTTGGATTTGTGCTGGAAACAGTGTTGATAACACAGGGATGTTTTCGTTCCTGCTGAGCAGTGCTTGCACAGAGTCAAGGCCTTTTCTGCTTCTCACACCACCCCACCAGCGAGTAGGCTGGGGGTACACAAGAAGTTGGGAGGGGACACGACTGGGACAGCTGACCCCAACTGACCAAAGGGATATTCCATACCATGTGATGTCATGCTCAGCATATAAATCTGGGGGAAGAAGAAGGAAGCGGGGCACGTTTGGAGTGATGGCGTTTGTCTTCCCAAGTAACTGTTCCACGTGATGGAGCGCTGCTTTCCTGGGGATGGCTGGACACCTGCCTGCCGATGGGAAGTGGTGAATGAATTCCTTGTTTTGCTTTGCTTGTGTGCATGGCTTTTGCTTTACCTATTAAACTGTCTTTATCTCAACCCACGAGACTTCTCACTTTTACCCTTCTGATTCTCTCCCCCATCCCTTCAGTGGGGAGTGAGCGAGGGGCTGTGTGGTGCTTAGTTGCCGGCTGGGGTTAAACCACGACACCCCACTAGCTACCTGGTGTTCAGCACCCGATGCCTTTCAGAGCCTGGGCAATGCTCACAGAAACTGAAGCAGGAATTAAGGCAGGCTGTAGCAGGAACGTCTAAATGGGTGGTGTAGTCAGTTGCCTTGGAAAAGGGGAGTCAGTTGTCACTTCTCAACCTGCACCCAGATGAAACCATGTGGATTAGCTCACTTTTAAATCAGGCACCTTAATTAATTAGTTCCAGCATGCCAGTCCTCCAGCCTGGTGGTGAGAGGGACTGACAGCAGTCACTCACCAGTGGTGGGGTCAGCTGCTTCAAAGGAGAAAGCACTTTTTTACTCAAGACAAGGAGCTGAGATACTATTAAAATCCCAGCTTAGATAGCTATTGCAGGATGAGAGGTCCTGACCCAAAAGTGCCAGTTTCCCTCTGCTGAGTGCAAAGGGACCTCAGATTTGGACACTATATCTGGTCAAGGTGAACCCCATGTCTTCACAGCAGAGCACTGCCCCAAAGCGCTCATACTGTGCATGAAGTCCCAGTGGCACAGGCCTGTCTCTCACATAAGACATCTCTTTATCATCTCACGCCATGTTACAAAATAGACCCCTAATGTTGCCTTATCCCTCAGCCCACAGAACTGAATCAGAATTGAAAAGGTTGCTCCAAAAATCCACCTCGACCTACCACTCAGCTTGAACAGGCACCTCTGCAGAGGGTCTCCTCCAGCTCAGCAGCGGTGCTGGAGGTGAGAACAAGGTGGGCAGATTTCATCCTATATCCCAGCACATTTGGCAAGAAAGTGTGAAAAGGATGAAACAGGAAACATTTTGTTTGTGCCTGTTCACGCCCGTGGGAACAGTGTGTATAGGCAAGTCATTTATCCTCCTCAAGCTTCTTGTGGCAACTAGCAACCAAATAGTTTGGCAGATGATAATGAAATGAGCATGGGGCAGATCGGACTCAAGGGCACTGTTATATGTACAACAGTTCAGTGCGGTCTGCAGAGCAATACCACATTCGAAAGGAATGAAAAAGCTGAAGAAATAGCTCATCGAACTGAGAAAAGGGGTGACAGACAAAATGACTGCCACTTTACAAAGGCCATTTCTTCTCCTGCCACCCCCACAAATGAGCTCTAAAACTGATGCAAGCAATAGCAGCAATTTCTAAAGCAGGCAGCTCTGCCCTTTGCGAAGATGGATCAGAGAATGGAAGTCTGAGATTGATGCAACCATTATATATGATCGTCAAACCGATACTCCCCAGTGTATTTTGTGCAAGCCATTTTTTTCTTTCATATGTCCTCTTCTTTGCCAGCAAAGAAGACTTCTTATTTGCAGGATTAAGTGCAATTCTTGCTGGATACTTTTTCAGCAGGAAATGGAATTTTTAGTTGTGGTTTTTCAGTTCTATTTTTCCTCTAAAAGCGATTGTTTCCCAGACTAAATTTCAACTTTTCATTAAAAAGAAAAAAATCCTTAAACCCAAGGCATTTTAGTGTTTTTGGCCCAAATCCAGCTCAAATTCAGTGTAATTTGAATGTTACCCTCTCTGAGTTGGACTACCCTATTTCAAGCTACCTCTTCCCCAGTGTAAGGTGACTGTCTACGTAGGGAGACACCAAGGCACCCTGGGAGCTGTGGCATAGCAGGGGTGTCCGACCCCTAATGGAAAAGTGAGACATCATAGCTTCAGCACTATATCTTTAACTGCACTGTAATTCCCGGGAGGCACCGATATGCTATGCTGCAAACCAGAGCTGTCATTTGCAGCTGAAGATAGTCACATCTTGATTTTTCACACCCAGTGAGGTCCTCCAGGGGGGAATATGATGCAGGTGGAGGAGGGAAAAATAATCAGCCCTCTACCAGCCACATAGCAAGGACACGTCTGCCCTGTGTAATGCAGCGCAATAGTTGAGTTCGTCCCACCAGAGTGCCCAGTAGCACATGCTTATCTAAGGTCATTTGTGGTGGGGCAGAGGAGGGGAGGGAAACGCATCTGTTCACAGGGGAGATCATCCCAGATCGCCTCCAGGGGCTTGGAGTGGGAGACAGGTAGGAAGTGGGTGCTTGTTTGGGGGAGGTTGTACTGGGATGCCTCACACAGTGAAGATGTGGTCACGGGAGAGCAACCCCCAGGACGAACCATGAGCCTTCTCCCTGTTGCAGGGCTGCTTTTCCCATCCTCTCTGTACTCCTGCATGCATCCGACTCTCCCAGTGAAAACCTCTGTCATCCAGCTGGGATTTCCATACAGACCATCACTGAAATCCCAAACGTGCAGCTCAGCTCGAGGGTAAAAGCCTGCACACCGCTCACTGCTCTTCAGAGGCTGCAAACACACTCTGCCGAGCCAAAAGGCAAGAAAACCAGGATTACTTCTGGCTTGAGGTCCAGCACATGGCAGCAGAGAGTTTCACCTTTCTGCTGCAAGATTTCATTTCCTGTGCCAAGCCCGTGTCAGATGTCACGTCAAGCCTCTGAACTCTCCTTTTGGAGTTTTCCTTTAAAAAAAAAAAAAATGCAGTTTCTAGGAGGTGGGAAGCTACAGACTGCTGTCTGGTTTGATGTGTGTGTATTTTTAAAAATGAATGAAAAGTGTTCTGGATGGATACAGCGTAACAATATGTAAGCCTGAGGCATAGATGGTTAGAAAGCTGTATTCAGTGTGTGCACAGATGTAATTCACTGTAAGGAATATGTGACACCACACAGCAGTTCAAAGTAGCAGGCTGGTACTAATTACTATGCTCTTAATGACTTCATCCATCAAACCATAACATGTTCTATAATTATACAGCACAGCCATATGACAACCAAATGCCCAGCCGCTATTTCATAGGAGATGGTTACATAGCAAAATTCTCTGTTTATTACAAGCATAAAACTTGAAAAATAACTTCATTTTAAGTCATATGAGCCCCCAAAATGACTTTATTCTACCCTTTTGTGAGGAGAAAAGGTAAACCATTGAGGGTTTGGAAGGAGGGAGGTTGCACACAGGTAAGGCAGGGAGAATCTGTGGGATTCGCCACTTTTCATACAGATCTGGGATGTCTACAGCCTGCGACTTGAACCACTTAAGGACACCATACAGACATGCCTTGTGCTTCTCCACAAGGACAGTTTGGTGGCGGGAACAGCATCAAACTGCGGCCAGGGGAACTGCCTCACAGGCAGGGAGTGGCCTCAGCATCTTCAGAGGGTACAGTAGTGGGGAGGATGAAGTTTGTCTATGACAGATCCTCAACTTTCCCACAGCTGTGGCAGGGCCTTCCCAGGGTCTGGGCACTGTCACTGCTCACATCACCTCCATCTGCACCGGCAAGGCCCATGTTTTGGCTCTTTCCCTCTCTAAGATGAACATGCTTACCACATCTACCATCAACAGCTACCCTCCTCCCCAGCAAAACTGCACACTCCAGTGCACACAATTCTCCCCCTGGGGAGAGGGTGTGAGATTAAATTCTGTGACAGATGTTATTCTCACTGCTGCATGAGCTACAGAAAGATGCTCTGGTGCTAGGGCAGAGGAAGGCAGGGGTCTGGCCCCCAGTTTTCTGCATCCTTTTCTTCATTCCCTCCAGAGATCCAGTCCCTTCATCACTTCTGCCCACACGGTGACACCCTGCTCAGTGGCACAGCATAGATGCAGGTAAGTATAGTTCATCCACTCACCATTTGTGCAATGAGGACTTCACCCATTTCCCATACACATCAAAAAAGGTGAGTTTCCCACGTTTTCATTTACTTTTTCACCACTGCTTTTCTTCCAGAATCGCTATGGAGGGTGTTATACAGGAACCTAAACAATAAACTACAGATAATACAGAATATATCAGGATGAACTACGTATTCCCAAGCTAATAAACCATGAAGCTAACATTGTACAGATATCCTGCGACAGACACCTGCAAGCCCTAGAGCTGACTGCTGGCTGGCTGATCGAGGCCGTGGTGGGTCCGGATGCACTGAGCTCTCCTGTCCTCAGTCCATCGCAATGAAGCAGAGGGTTTGTTCCCACCTTATAAACCTAACTTGCATATCAGAATCAGAGGGCTAACCTCCCCAGGGTTTCTCTGTAGAGTTGAATGAGTGAAACACTGAATAGGTGAGTCAGCTACCTCTTCTATGCATCACTAAGCCATTGACTACGTGTGTGTGAGTGCTTGTTTGCAAGATGCACTGGCACAGGGATGTAAAGCATCATATTTATTAAATAGCATGAGAAAAACACAGATTTAGAAAAAAATGGTCAGGAGCAGACCAGAATGCGTCAGATGGGTTCTTATATCCCAACTCAGCAGAAAATTACTGAACTTCAATGACCAGGTCTTGTCCCTCAATTGGAGAGATGCAATTTCTGAGAAGGGCGTGACACAGACCCAGTCAGGCAAGCTGAACAGGTAGTGTCCAGAAAGCATTAAAAAATGCAGCTATCTTGCAGGATACCTTAGTCTTCAGCATAATATATGCCACATATCAGCAGAGTCCTCAGGCGCAACACTAGTTCAATGAGTTTTATCAATCAATTGCCAGCTTTACCAGTCCATGGGTTTTTACACAGATATTGATGACATTTCAGCAACTTGACCCAGAGACCTGCACTCCTGATTCAGAGATGCAAGTTACTCATCATACGGAAACAACCAAATGGCTGTAACAGTCTAAAATAGTGCTTTATTCCAGGAAAAACAGGAAAAAATCTTTTGTTTTAAAAATGGACAAAATGTACAGTGCTTGTTCCTGTTAGAAATTCCCAAATCTTTAGAGTATTTCACAATTTAATTATTGGCATAAACCTTGCTGTTCATAAGTATGAAAACAAAAATTTTAAGTGCCTTTATTCTAGTAGTAGATAGTGGGAGTACTTACCTCTATGGTTTTTTTGCAAGATTAATGTAACTGCTGAGAAAGATCTACATAAAACAATTCTACTTCATTAGCTTTTACATTTTTGCTGAGTGTGACAAGGTCTAATACTCACCTCGGTGGCATTTCTGCGTTGGTCTGTAACATAAAGCCTTCAGGGTGCTGCTGCCAGGCTTTTCTTTCCTATCTCCACGTGGCCACCGGCAGCATTAACTACAGAGCTTCTCAGCGTGCCTTTACCACAGTGACCATACCCTGCTTCATTGCCACCTCTCCTCATGTCTCCTGGCTGTCTGGAGCTTCATCAGGACAGTTGCACCTCCCAGGGCCTCCTCTTGTCCTGCTGATTGCCAGGTATTTTCTGTGGCCATGAGGCACGCAGGTTGCTGGAGCTCAGTTACCAGAAATGCCTTGTACCGCTCAGGTTTGTCTACAGAGCCTAGGGCCACTGCGCAGTTTGCTTATGGCTCTTCTGGTTAAAACACATGGTTCAGCATGACATCGGGCAGCACAAGAACCTCCTGGAGCTCCTGAAAAGGTTTGGTAGTGGAATACCATCTCAAAAATATTTCCTTCTTTTTCCCAGAGTTTTTTTCCCCCACCCCAAGCCATGCCCTACACAGAACAGGGCACTTCTTGAGACCCATCATTTGCTGGGCTGTCAAGTGGCCATTTATTTCTACAGGTCGATGCCTGCCTCTAGCAACTTCTCACCCCTACACCCACAGAGCTTCCTTATGCGGGATTTTGTCAGAAGTTTAAATGACTGAAGTCAGCATGTCTTGCCTCCTACGTACCGTCCTGTTGATGTCACAGAGAAGATCAATACATATAAGCTCAGCAAGAACCATTTGCACCTAAAGGAGTCAGGGTGGTTAACCACAGTGACCTGTTTCTGCACAGGAACAAAGAGTCACCGTCTCACACCAGACCACCAGCCACCACGGAAAGGTGACACACTGCCGTCCCAGACAGCGCAGCCCAGGCAGTGGCAGCTCTGAAAGGAAGGGAAAAACTTAGCTTTGCAATATAGTGAGGGCATGAGGACCTGAGGAGACACTGCCAGGTGCCACCAGCTTGCTCCTGCATAACTGCAAGAATAAAGCCTCTGAGAAGACTGCATCAGTCGCTATTCTCTGATATGAGGAATGTCACACTTAAATTGGATTTTTCTTAGGCTTATCCTGCACCTTGTCCCTTTTTGTATTCTGTGTTTGAACACTGGCAAGCAGTGCAGGGAAGGATTGCCTTAATACTGGGGTCTCTGCTGCCTGTGTCACCTCACTAGAGCCATGCATTATCTCTGCCAGTTTGCACCAGGCCGGCACAGCCAAGGGTTCATTGCTATGAGGTTTTTGACATGAAAGGAGACTGTTAAGGTCAAGCTCTCCATCAGTCAGAGGTTTGTACTTTGTATTGTGCCATGGGGTTGGGTTTTTCTGCCTGTAAAGCCTTGCACACTGTTGAAAATTATATTCCACTGCCATCTCTTGAGCTGACCCTGGCAATAGGCTGTGCACATGAGCTATCTTCTGCACCTCCACAAACCTAGTCTGTGTCCCTTGAAGCTAAGCCTTGCAGGTTGTTCAGCTCCCCCAGGATTTTTATTTTGTCTCTGCCAATTGGTCATCTACGTCCTGCCTTTACCTCAACCAGCGCTCGCTGGGCTCGTTTACATCCACTCTCGTTTTGTAGTGAATAGATGAACAGAAAGAGGAAAGTGTTCATAGAAGGTCCCTCTAGCTAAACATTCATTATTGCTCCCATTCAGAAAAATCCGATTTAGATTAGGAGTTTTTCACAGCTTGCTTTGGTGGGGTTTGGGTTTGTTTGTTTTTTAAATCATTAATCCAAGGTAGTCAGTCCCTCTGTCCACAAGTAAAACAGCACACGGTGCTCCTGAGACTGCTGTCCTCCGCCGTGGTTTTCTATCTGAAGATGGGAGGCAAAGAGTTTCAAAGAAGAGATTGCTGCTGGGAGAGTGCCAAGATGAAAAAGGAGGTCCAAGGACAACTGGAAAGAATTACCTCACCCTGCATCCTGCATGTGTCATACCTCTCCACCCCTCACTCCTTGTTACGGTCTCCACACCAACCTTTTCCTCCTGCTGCCAGCACCAGTGACTGCCTCAGCCATACCGCTGGCATGTAACCCACCTGCACTTGACCTTTTTTTTTTTTCCCTACATCAACAAACAAGGCTTCCCCCTAAGAGCCCATGAGGACACACAGTGTTAGGCACGTTTCTCAGCTCCCAGTGCCTTCCCAAGGCAACCGCAAACACCAGCTGCCAGCTGCCCAGGTTCACAGTGAGCAAAATGGTCAGAAGAGCTTAAAAATGGTGGAGCAAGTTGGAAACCAATGAACTGGACCAGGGAGGTAAAAGATGACTCGCTAGTCAAACTGGATATTGCTTTCTTTGCCTTTCAAAAAAAAGACTAGTGGAAGTGCTCTCATGCTTACAGCCAATCTTAAAGAAGGGCACCATGGCATTACATCAGCCATGAGATTACTTTGCTTTCAATATCACTACTCAAAGAAGAGTTAAACACACGCAATAAGACTGCATCACAGAGAAATCATCCTCTATAAAAAGCCTGTTTCATAATAGGTGACTGTGTATTATCTTTCCTGCCTTTGGGAGATGATGAAAAGGTGACTCATCACCAGCCACACTGTCTCCAGCATGACAGGCCAATGTGCAGGTGATATTTCACTCCACTTATGAGTAAACTTGACAATTCATAATTCTGTCTAACATAGGAGGACATGAAAGCACTTTGGAGGAAGTTCATGGGATGCCAGGCAATGATATCATGGTCCCAAGGGAGGGGCATTTTAAAGACTAAAAACAATAGACTTCTGCATTTTAAACGGGGCAAACCTTCAACATCAGATGAAGGACAGGTACAAGTGTGTGTGTGTATGCATACGTATGTACACACATACACACACAGACTTAATGGAACAAGCATAGCTATCAAGAGTTGTAGCACTGCATTTCTCCCAACCTCCACTAAAATATTTTCACAAAACAACAAACAAGCACATCATGATACTCAGCAAGTTTTGCAGGAGCAGTTTAATATGTGGCTTCGTTAAATCTTTACATGTCAGGCTGTCATAGCTGTATCAGCAAGCAACATGCTGCCACCAAAAGGGGTTGTCTCCATGAAACAACACAGCAAAGCTCACGCAGTGTGTGGATCAGATGCTTAAGCAGGGCCAGGCCTGACCCACTACCCATAAAGCCAAAAGATGAAAATCACAGGGAAGGAAACAAGTACATAAATGTGTCCAAGCTGCGGTGGTCACACATCTGAGTTGCCAGGCAGTGACACCACATCCATCTTCTTACCTTCCTGAAGAAAGTGCAGCCTGTGTTAGAGCTCAAAGGCAGCCAGGTCCTGCCAGAGCCCCCCTGTGTCTGCCAAACCAGCAGAAGGCAAAGCATTATTTTAAACCAAGAACAGCAAGGAATAGGCTGTTGTGTCACAGGGCAGCTCTGCCTGCAGAGGAGCCCCCTCTCACCTCCATCCTCTCCCTCTCCGAGCAGGCTTCTCCTCAAGGGAAGAGACAAAGGGTAAGAGTCTGCCCTTCGAAATTCAGAAGCTAAATGCTGAAATCCGAGGTTGCTACCCTTTGCAGTGGGTGCCCAGAAATTGATATATTGCTACAGGGTGACGTATCTGACTTGTCTTAGATGTGACTTTGGCAGTGAGATGAACTTCAAAGCTTGAGCAGATGAATCCTATGCAAGGTCCCAAGCACCAGAAGACACTTAGCAATCTCCTTTGCTTCCACAGCTTGGAAGGTCTTGTTCTTGGCCCCCAGGACAGTCTTTCTTTCCTTGGCTTCCCGACACAGGGGCATCTCCTTTCTGCCCCCTCTCTTGAAGACACAAAGCCCCATCGGTTTGTGCAGGCTCATGGCTAGAAAGAAGTGTGCGACCTGTAACTACTGCTCCCTGTTTTCAAAGGTCCAAAAGGCATTTTAAGGAAGATAATGGGTGTCCTGCACATTAGAAAATGGTTCATTTCAGTGTATTTGTCACAGGAAGCGGTATCATCCAATGGAGATGGGCCGGAGGCTAAAATTCAGCAGACCTGAACTCCACAATTAGTTTACTAATTATCAAAAATCTTCAACTCTGGAGCCCAGTTTCTTTGTCTATAACTGTGAATCATGACTTCAAGTGTTTAAAATGCCTCGAATGCTGTTAATGAAAGGTGACATAAGCATTTGCTGTTCTTACATCCAAATCAATATGTTTTTTTTCCCCTGAACAGTTCTTTCAAATTAACACATTTGCTAGACTTCATTCAGTGACACTTTAGAGTGGGTTACTAGGGAACTCATCATGCAAACCTCAACGAGAAGAAGGCAGAGAACACACTGCAATAAGAAACAGCAGGAAAAAGAGGGTGTGCTTTTTTTTCCTGACTCTGTTACTTATGGAAGAACGTGGGGTGGTGTGCGGGGGATCTGAGGAGAGAAAAAAGTGATCATGAAATGGTAATACTCCTTCTGAATAGGAGTAGCACTATGGCATTTAATTTATTCAAGGCTGTGGGCAAACACAGATTCTGAAGAAACAGGAACCACAGAGAGCTGATTTGTTTTTGACAATTTTAAAACCCTTGCTTGGAAATAACTTTTTTTTCATTTGGAGTTTTTCTTTTTGGCATTAACTTGGTCTCATATTCAGTGCCATGACGGAATTCATTGCTGAAGGATCACAATTCCGGCTCCTTGGGTTTTACATGCGTAACACCTAAGTGAGGAGCTGTGTGCTGTGATGAATGCCTCATGCATGCCAGCTGACTTAGAAAGGGTGACTTGGAATTTTTCAAGTTCAGTCGTTTTATTCTTTTTACAGTTCTCTGTTCTCATCTCCTCCCCCTCAGCGTATTTCCTGTTTCCTCATCCTGTAATAGTTATGTACACTTAAACGGTGGATCAAACACCTTTCGAGCTGTTGTTGTCAAGTTTTATTAACATTTCCCACATCGTTTCCTGTTTTCATACTGATACCCCAGCAAAAATCTGCATGAGTGAGCAATGTAACTGGTCAATACTTACCCTGAACTGCCGGCAGATCATTCTCTTCATAGAGGATCATCCATCCCAAAAGATATTAAAATGATGTTGCTTCAGCCATAAACTTAGTAGACATTAAAGGAATCATTTCACCCACCAACAGAGATCAGCCAGCTTTGAGGGAGATGCAATAAACTTTAAATATAGCAAGGCTGGACATGGACCTAGGCCAGGGAGTAGCAAAGGATGTTGCCTGTGCCTGAAAACACAAGGGAGGTGTATGTTGGTAGAAAGTCTTTTCCCAGCCTGGTGGAGGCACGATGCCGCTCACAAAAAACAGCAAAAAAATGCAACTTTGTTCCTTCAGGCTGCAGTACCTCAATACCAAGTCCATTCCTGAGGTTACACTTCCAACAGTGCAGTGTGCGAAAGAGCACTGAAAACAGGCACTAATACATTTAAGAGAATAAATAAAGTTTCCATCAACTTCAAAGCAGCAACTGCAAGAACAAGCCTTCTGCTTGCAAGTGTCAAGGTCTACTAATACAATACTTAGCATGCAAGATGCCCCAGTCTGTAAGTATGTAATGCCGTAGGAAAACTGATTGACTAAGTCGGCACCAAGCAGCGACTTTATGGAGGTTGTTACATTGCTTTCCCATTTAATATCCCTGCAAAATACAGCAATATTTCTCTATGGAAATACAAATTATGTGTGTCAGTAGGAGGGAACAAATCAAGTGCTTTGTGTTAGCCAGCAATTTTAAAAGCAGCGGACACATCAAGGCGCATTCAGAATATGTCAGACAGTGACTGAAAGCAGTAGGAAAAAAAGCCTACGTTCTCCCACATCAAGCTTCAGCAGGGTTTGAGGGAGGGGAGGGGAGCTTTAAATGGTTTGAGGCTTAAAAAGAAGCCAAATCACAAGAGAAAGCGATTTTAGATCCAGTATGTCTGTGTTTCTAACCAAAAGTCTATGTAAAAAAAGGAACAGAGGAGTATGTTTTTCACAATTTTCTCTTGTGGTGTTTTGCTAAGGCTGTTACTTCACAGGATGTTCTATTGTCTTCACTGCCACGATGTGCAGAAATACCCTGCAAGCCACTGTGGGCTCTGATACAGTGCCTGGCGACATGAAAGATGTGTTTTTGCTTTCAAGACCGACAGACTGAAAATCAGTATATGAGAGCTTTGCCACCCGCACCTGGCAGGCAACCTTCCCCGTTCAATGAGATTTTAGTGTAAAGGAGAAAAAAACACTAAGCCCACTGCATCCAGGTTGGTGTTTGTTGGGCTCCTGAAGTCCTCCTGCTAAAGAAATCCCAAGATTCAACTATAATTGTGCTCTTTTTTGGTTCCTGAGGTGCTTTCTACAAACCTGGGGGGATGGAAAGAGGACCACTGACTTTTCAAGCTTTTATTTACTGTGCTGGAGCCAAGCTATTTTCCAAAAATATTCACAGCTGGGATTGCTGCATAGTCAGGGGCTAGGACTACAAGAGAAAACAGCAAAGCTTTTTTGGGAAAGTCGTCAGCAGAGACCTGGGACTCCACAAAGATCAGCAGCAATCACATCTTTTCCCTGGTGGCCTGAAATGAAGGTCCAACATCAGAAAGCAGGAAAGCCAGACCTTGTACCGCAGAAAACAAGATCCCTTTGTGCTCCTTAACCCGATGGGGACCTGGATTTCCCCATTCCCCATGAAGCAAGGCCCTGAAACAGTGGTAGGTAGAGACAGGAATGGGTTGATGTCCAAAGATCTGGGACTATACTGCAAAAGAAGAAGCAGACCTAGGGGTACACTTACCTCCACCAAGACCTATGGCCACCGTCTGTCTGCACATCCATAGCGAGTGGCAGCTTAGGTCAAAGTGGTCATTTCAGCATGGGTGACTTTGGGGAGGTAAGAGCAGCAAGCCCTGCTCACGTCAGGCTCCCTCTTGAACAAAAACCAAAAGGTCCTTGTGAAGAATAACTTCAATAGCCCCTTGAAGATCCAAATCTACCTCCATGGACACGTCCTTCTCCCCACCAACTGGTCCATGAGTTGGCTGTGATGAATCCTTCTCAGAGCTTTCCCACAGTGCAGGACCCTGCAAGGGCCAGGCTGCCACCCCTGGCTGTACCTGGGCAGCCCAGGAGGAAGTCCAGGGCCTCCCTGGGCTTCAAGGAGACCTCCAGCATGCAGATGAGACGGGGGGGGGGGGCTTCTGGGAATCCCGGGTCTGAGAGCTAGCTCAGACCTCTGCATTAATAACAGTGTCACCATACCCAGTGTCACTGCGGAGAGAAGCCAGCCCACCTGGAGGAGCAAATGCTGGAGAAGACCATCCATCACCATCTAGATCCATCCATCACCATTATGCAAATTTTGCTTCTCCTGGTGCAAATCTGTCCTGCAGTGTGCTGCTCTCATGAGCATCCCCACCAGCCCACTGGCCTTTATTTCCACACCATGCCTCTGAGCACTGGGGCTTTCTTAGCTCAGGCAGCCCTTCTTTGGCAGGTCTTTTCCCAGAAGCCGCCTGGCTCAGCACATTCCTGCAGCCAAGGAGCCGTCCCTCACCCGTGGCAGACCCCATGGCAGGGTGGGGTCAGCAGACCTCTCCCACCCCAGCATTTGAAACTAGTGCAAGGTTTGCCTCAGCTCTCAAACATCTGCGATGCCGAGTGTTTTGCAGGTAACTAGTGGTGCATATCCCAAACGAGCTGTTTGGTTTGTCTGCTTGCCCTTCTCACTGGTCGTGCCTGTGTGCGCTAAAGCCTGCTCCAGTTCGGGACACTAAATGTACAACAAAACTCTCAAAGAGGGGCAAGGTGAGCCAAAGTGCCAACATAACACCTCTATGCAAGCGAGCTTGCATTCAGTTTTAAGGCAACTAGGTTTTGCAAGGGGGGGTTAAAGGTATGGAGGGAGGTTAGTCTGTGTCATAAAATGTCAGTAAGTTTTTTATACAACCACCAGAAAAAGTCTTTTTGGTTTTTTTACACCTACAGAGTCTTATACGTTGTCTTTTAGACGCCCCAAAAATTCCCCTTAGCACTTTTATCATTCAGCATCACTCCAGAGTTTAGTCAGCCAAACCATACCCTTTTCCAGTGTTAGATAAATTGCATCTTGAAAACAGCACAGACACTAATATCACATCGTCCTAGAGCTGAGCCACATGTGAAATCTCTATCCTGTTTTTCTACAGAGATGAGTAAGATTTTCCTGTGTAATTAATATATAATATCTTTCTGTGTGTTTGTGTAAATATATAGAGCAAAGATACCACTGTAAAGATAACAAATTGGCAAAGCGCTTTTTGCATTCTTTCAAATGTGGTTGTTTTACTTGCAGTTTACTGCATTTTAGTCATGTTTTGACATTTGAAGAATTTTCACTTCACTATTCAGAAAATAGACCTCTTACTAATAACAGAACCAGACATAAAACTCATAGTAATAAGGAGTAGCAGTAAACAACAGATTTACTATTTATCGCATACATTTATTACGTATTAATGTAATAGAATATTTAAGTAAAATGGAAATAATTCTAATATTTATTTAATGAGGCTAAAATACATAATTTAAGTTACTTGCATGTATTTAACAGTAATAGTAATTATCATGGGTAGGTATTTTTGTACAGATTTTGCCACTTTCAGACATGTCAACCTCTTAAAGACAACAGCTCTACTTCTATGAATAAGTCCTGCATATTGTGAGGAAGGCTGCAAATTCTCTAATAACACAGAGATGAAGAATATTTACAAAGACATAAGAAGACAAAGTCCTGATTGAAAGAAGCTTATGTTCCTGGGTGTTTAGAGCCAATTTTCTATTGTCCACTAGCCCATTATCACCGAGATCTGCAAAGAATTGGGAATTCCGTCAGTCTTGAATTCAGTCCTTATTTAATAATCGAACAATTAACTTAAAACGATCAAGCAGACCAAAATATTCAATTTATCAAGTGTTTTTACAGAATAAGAGTTGCCTCGTGATAAGTTGAGATATAGGACCTTATGGAATAGCATGCTCTTGATGAACAGCAGGATAAAATTATCAGCAGCAAATAGGGGGCATAGAAAAACCAGAATATGCAGAAATATGGACAACCAGCTCTATCTATGCCTGTTGATTTTGGACAGGAGGCATTTGTTCAAATGCATTCATTTATAGAGAGAGGCTTTTTTGTGTTACTTTTCCTTGGGCTTTCCTGGAAGTGTGATACTTCTAATCTCTTGCAGCAATAGCAGTATTTTAAAGCAACATTTGAAGCACTGCAGCAAGGAAGGTCGCGGGGAGGCTGTTTGGCTGCTAGGTGTAGCCAAGCCGTGCTCAGCCAGTGAGACTCTAACTCAGCTCCACTGCTTTGAGCACGCCTAGGACGGGCCTTCCTCCTCTTCCTTCCCCCTTTTAGCCAGCCCTTGTGCCTCCCAGCTTGAAGTTTTCATATTCAAAATAAGGCTGCTTGCAATTGCAGCTGCATCTGCAGTCACCATGACACCTGCTCCCAGCAGTGCCAGCCCTTTGCTTTCTGTCCTTTGGGTGGCCTTCTGCGAAGCCGTACAGCCCATTTATGCCCCCCGGTTTCTATTGTCACCCTTTGCTAACTGTAGGACCCATTAAGGTAATGCAATTCATTAAGCACAGCTTTCTATTTTGCTCTAAAACCTGAGCAATTACAGCAAGCAAAACAGTTGAGCAACGTACCATTGCCTTGGTTCTCACCCTCTGTTCTCGCCTTTTTAGGATTCATTTAATTCTTCATTAACAGACGCAGGCACGAAACTGCCTGCATGCCCTATGTCTGCAGCCCATGTGTGCCAGCAGGTCGCCGCGTCCCATGGTACTCTCCAGCCGGGAGTGCCCCACCAAGGGCAGGTTCGGGCATGGAGGCCGACTGGACCTGCCAGAGGAGCACGATGTGGAAAGGAAAAGGGAAAGGGCATCTCCAGGGAAAGGTTTGGGAGTCTGAATTTTTGCCAGCTTTGCTTTGAATAATTAGCACTGCTCGTGAACGCAAGCTGCGCTGTCAGTAGGGAGTTGTCTGGTTAAACGCGCTGAGGTTTTCTCCACGTCTGCCAGTAGCATCCAAGATCCCAATGCAAAGCACTGCTCTCCTGCACACAGCGTGGGGCTGCAGCCCCTCCGCGAGGCCGGACCCTGCCTCAGGGCTGGGTAAAAGTGCAGGACTCCCCAGGCATGGCAGCAGGCAGGGGTTGGCCAGGGGGTAGGCAGGCACGTGGAGTGCCCGCCGTCCTCCTGGCACACGAGCCTGTTGCATCATCTGGCACACTTTGTCTGTACAAAAAGGTCAAATCCAGAGGCAAATGCAAAAAGAAAAGGTCATTTATTTCAGAAAGGCAGAACTAAACATTTCTTTTTCCCCTTCTCCTCCACCTCAGCACAGCCCCATCCTCAGAGCGAGGGTGAGAGGAGGGGTCCCGTGTGGTGGGACATGCTGCAAGAGGCACGGGCACGACACAGATGTCTTCTCAATGAACAGCATCTGCCCTACTTGCACCGTACAGTCGCACAGTCAGATGTGCCTGTGTCATACAGAAACTAGGTTAAATGAAAGGGGTGTAGCTCTGTGAACTTTCATTTCAGCATTGTTTCATACCTTCTGGGTCAAGACCTGAAGATTTTGGTCAGTTCTGGTCCAGATAGGAGTAGGTCCATAGGACGTTTGTCCAAGTAAGAGCTAAGGCAGGAATTTGGGATTTGGGCTACTGTGAGGGAAAAAGACACCACCCTGGAAAATAAGCCTTATCAGCCTAAAAGTGCTACTGTGTGTGTGTTTTATTGTGTTTTTGGCTGCCACACCAAAGTCAGCCTTCCCAAAGGATGCATTGGAGCCTCAAGCCGTAAAGCTGCCGACACCCCACCTTCCCAACCACTCCGAGGCTCCCTGTCACAGAAATAAATATTTCAAATAAAGCCCAAGTTAGCATATTGTACTGGGGGCAGGTGATTCCCCCCTGCCGGTGCAGGCGCCATCCCTGTCCCTCACTCCCTGCCTCCCCGGGGCAGCGGTGGCTCTCGCACCCCCTTTCTGCCCAGGGACAGGGACCACCTTCCCAAAAGCCACGATTAACGACGTCCAGGGATGCGACGCGCCCCGACATTAAAAATACAGTTGTGTTAAAAGATGTGGGAGAGCCGTGAGCAACCTGAACCGTAACTCCGGGCAGGTTATTCATGACTAACTCCTACACGGGCCAGATCTTACTCAGCAAAGAAGGGGCTGGGGCCTAGGCTGCACTTTCACAAGCAGTTCAGCTCAGCGAGAGCGAGAAAGGGTGCTTTATTCCTTGTGGCAACAAAACGGTAAGCAGCTTTCTCTGGCGGTATCATACCCACTGTGCTTTCAGCAATTGCCACTTACACTGGGAGAACGGGGAGAGGGGGCTCGTGCAGCCCTGGGTCTGTCTTTAAAGGGAATATTGCCCTGAAAAAGGTGATCTAAAGTTTAACTAAACAGAATTTAATCTAAAAAAACCTTGCAGCATTCAAAGCCAGTTTGCAATTACTAAACATCATTATCAGGATCTGTTTTGCTCTTCGGACTGTCAGGAGATACTCTCCCACTGACTTTCAGGCGGTGGATATGAGCCGGGTCAGTAAGTTGATTTACACTGTCTATAAACTCAGGTTTTATTACAGGTGAGATATTTAAATGCTGCTTGTTCATGCTGAATGCTGATAACATTGCGTTGCAGTATTTGTTTTTCCATGTCTGTCCGTAGTGTGGCCATGAGCACCGATTTCGGTTTTCATGGTCTGGGTTACAGCTCTTCTTTGCTTTCCTCCTCCAAACTGTGCTCACTGGTACTAGTGGCTATTTAAAAACAAGCCCATCAGCAGATTCAGAATATTCTCTCACCTCTGTACCCTTCTTTTCCTTCCTGAAAACCTCCTGTTAAAATGCTGCTTAATACATCTAGAGAACGGGAGAAAATTAACATCATCCATTTGTGTTTGAAGCCCAAATATACCAACCAAAAAGATTCCGCGATATTAAAAATGATGTTTACAATGTGATAACAGCATTTTCCCAGTGTGAATGGTACTGGTAATCATAAAAGCAAACACCTTAGGCCATCTCTATTGAGCACAGCTTGCAGTATTGGTCCCAGGGGAGCGTGAGTACTCCAGTGCTCGGCGGAGGAGCTCTGGTATAACATATCTACTGACCTGCACTTGAACCTACCACTTGCTGTTTTTCTCTTATAATCTAAATCTGGAAATGTGCTGTCTGGTCAGTAGCATACTACCAAATCATTCAGCGAAATGCTCTAGATGCCATAAAAGCGTGCCTGTGCTTGCAGCGCCATAGAAAACGAACTTGTAAAATATAGCCCGAGTGTGGCTCGCAGCCGCCGGTATCGCAGACAGCCCATGTGCTGCTGCAGAGGCACCTTTGTAATGCAGCCAGGCAGCAGCTGTGTGCATTGCAGACATTGTGGGTGGGTGGCTGTCTGCGCGCTCAACAGCTGTCCCCGCCGCCGCGCCGAGCCAGCACCCGGCCGCCCCAGAGAGCGCCCTGTTTTGCTCAGCCAGAGCCGATTTCGGAGCACCCCGTGAGAGCGGTGCCGCTGCTCACACCCATCCTCCTCGGTGGGGTTTTGTGGGATGCAGACACCGCCACCAGCCTCAGTCACAGGGAGAGCCCGGACAGCCCAGGTGCAGCGTTCGCCTCTGGGTAACTCGATCGGCTACCCCGGCCTGCTTCGCAAAAAATGACTGCAGACACCAACTATTTTGTGGACATACTTGTGTTAAAAAATACCAGGCAGTAAACTGCAGCTTTGGCGTTTTGCCCTTTTTATTCCCCAGCCCTGAAGTTTAGTCAAATCCATCCACTGTGGTGTGCCCACACATTTGCTGCCTTTCAGCAAATCCTGTGTGTTGACCCTGGTTGCACTAAAGTCATGCTCATGTTTACAACTTCGGCATTTGTAAAGGACACTATTAATCCCTCCATAAACCTTCTTACCCTATGACATTGGGTAAGAAAAACAGCCTTTAGTTTTTGTTACAAAAAAAAGTTCAAAAGCCTTCATTTCCATGTCTACTTGGTCTACCGTCAGTGGAGGGATGCTCTTGGCCATGTTTATAGAAGCTCCCGGCTCGTGGTGTGAGGGGGGCTGGGGCAGGCCGGCGTCTCAGAAACGTGAACTGTCAGAACTGCATCTTCTCGCTGCAATTCAGAAACTGCTGTAGCAGCTGTAGAGGCCACCGAAGGCTCGGATGGAAGTGAACACCGAGGACGCTGGCAGTCGGAGGGAGCGAAGTGCGTGACCTCACCTAAAACCGCCTGAAATCACTCTGCGCCTTTCTATTGACTTCAGTGATCTTCACCTCCCCCCCGAATGAGTAACAAGGATCCCTGCAGATTAGGCAAGTGAGATGCATGCACAGACAGCCATAACAGTTTTCAAAGCGCTTACTTATGTTCAGATACTTTTAACTTTCTAGAAGAGGCTGACGCTCTCCGTGAGTCGTCACGGGTTTGCTTCTGGCGTGTTTTCCAGTTTCATAGCAGAATCCCCACCGGCCATTTCGCTCCTGTGCGAAGGGAGTATTTTTCAATGTGGTGGTTTTTTCAGGCTGTATATTGCATTGACACTTGAATAACATGAAGCAAACTGTTGACTCTTCTTAAGCTGCAATGTGTCACTTAGAAAGCTTTTAAGCCGGATCATACACTTCGCTCATTCTGATTAAAATACTGTATTTTTTGAAGCTGTACAGTATGCAGGAAAGCACCAACTGTGCAAACGAAAGCTTCTTTTTCCTTCCCAGGGTAACTGGATGAGCTCTACTGAATTTTCCATGCTGGTGATGTGCTCTGGCTGCAGAGGCAGGGCTGTGACCCTTTCGGGCACAGGGGGTGGCAGGGTTGGGCACACAGAGATCTGAATCTTTGGGAGTATTTTGGAAGTACGCAAAACACAAACGGAGAGCCTGATTTTAAAAATAGCATCTTCTTTGCAACTGTCAATACTGAAACTCCAGATCAAGACACAGGGATTGCAATGAAGCAAGTGAAGGTTAAGCAGTTTCAGGCAGGACTTGGCAACAATAGCTCTAAACCATTCAGCAACATCTGACTAAAAAGAGAATAGGACTTCTTAGAGACTTAATATACTGAAGGGGATTTTTCTAGGCTTGGAAGAGCAAGGGAAGATGGAAAAATGAACAGGATTTTTGAAAATCCTTGTCTGGTGTTTTTGGGGTTTTTTTCACATCACCTGTGGGAACAAATTTGCCCTTTTTCTTTCCTCTCCCCCCATCTGGCTAAGCAGCTTTGGGTCAGAAGCCCCAAAGAGGGGCAGGCACAGGTTAGATATCAGGGCCAGCTGGTCAAGCCTTCCTCATCGCCTGGCTGAGCTCCTTTCTCAGCTGTGAGGATGCTACCTTATGCAGAAATACCTTTTAAAAAAGCAAACTGAAAAGGGGAAAGGAAAACTGAGTTACATGGGGGATTTCTGTCCCACTTGCTCCCTCTGACCAAGCAGAGAGGAGAGGCGGGCAGAAGAGAAAACAAGTCTCAGAGGAGTCTCAGCAGATGCTTTTTCTGCTGTCTCAAAACCTCCTTGACATTTCCTGGTGCACTGAAGATATCTCAGAGCTCATCTCCTGTGGCAGCACAAACACCATGTGTCTCAGCGAGCCTGACACCCGTGCAAAGCTTCATGATATTGGAGTTGCTCCACTTAGATAACAGCGAACAATAAGCACCGGTACCCGCATTTCTCAGCAGGCCTTCAGGGCTTGGCAAGGGGGACACGGGACCTCTTTGGGAACCTGTTTATCCTTTGAAGAAATCAACTAAGAAACCAAAGGAGACAGGTAGATCTGCTGTTTCCAATGAGGCTGTGGGCCAATGCTAGAAGCAAACCTAAATGATAAATTACATACTGTATGAAATTATTAAATCCTACACAGTATGAAGAAGTGTATGTTAAGTAGTGTCCAGAAACAGTTATTTTCATTACTCACTGAGGACCATCTATCTAGTAACTGATAGACTTTGGAAGTTGTTTCATCAGCACTTGCCAGACACCCACTGCTCTTATCAGATCTTTGCTCCCAGGGAGCGCGGGGCTGGGAGAGCCCTCCTATGCTCACAACTTCTTCTTGGATCACAATGCATTCTTTATATTTACAAAATCTTTATTAGCCTCTGGAGGCCCCAGATAAAGACAAAAGACCATAAAAACGTCCATAGGAGGTCAGACCAAAGGTCCCTCTAGCCCAATATCCCGTCTCTAATGCTGGCAATAGCAGATGCCTAGGGAAGAGTACAAGACTAGGGCAAGCCTATAATAAAACTACCATGATATACTCTGTCAACCACCAGTGATTTGGAGGTCAGGGACTTCCTGACCCAGATATGGTATGTTTGTGTTTGAAGGCAGAGAAGGATTTGAACCTCTATTCCAAGCATTTGAATGCTACAGGAAAAAACACTTAACCCAGCTGGTGAGAGAAATAAATGTTCACTATAAATACAAAGCTGGTGGAAGCAGACCAAAAGTGCATTTCCAAGCCCAAGACATTACCTCCAAGAAAACACTCAGCTTTCTGAGGCCAAGAAGCATCTTTTAGCCTGAGAAGCTCCAGCTGCTCAGCGTTCCTGGGGCAGCGCTCACCCAGACCCCTTCTTCCTTCCAGCTGATCCCTCAGGAGAAAACAGTGAGGACGAAGAGCTCTCAGCAACATGTAGGACCGGGGCATCCGAAGCCTTCCCATTCAATAATTCAATCAGATGCTAAAGGTTCTTTTCAGAAGAAATAGCAGGTTGGGTAGGTGTGTCCTTCAGGCACCAAACCAAAATGGTATCTCATACTGGAATGTGGTGGGCAAGTGAATTATTTACTGGCCAGAGCACAGCTATCCCAGCTGCAGTTAATGCAAGGAAGTAGTTGCGATGTTCAATTCAAGGGGTTATTACGGTGGCCCGAATGCAGGCCAGATCGTCAGGCAATGCCCACGCACTAGTAAGCATGTGCCGACAGCACCCCAGGGCCACGCAGCCCCAGCAAAATGCTGCCACATCACGACCGGCAGCATTCGGACCCAGGTCACGAGGACAGCCACCACAATAGGTCTCAGTAGCGGCAACAACAAAAACAAACGCAGGTCCCTCTACCGCATGAAAGGCTGCGCAAACATTCATTCCCCTGAAACATTTCTGCAGGGCCCCGGCGCTCACATGAAAGAACAACTGCACTTCAGACCTACTCCACTTTTCTGTCAGCCACCACATCCCCTATTGAAATAATTTCCTGTTTTATTTTTAAGATTGCTGCTGTCATAAGCTGTTGCCAGCGTGGGGGTGGGGATGGGAAGGTGGTGTCTGCCCGGCAAGCACAATAGCCGGCTGGACGAGGGGTCAGCTTGGCGGCTGCTCCGCGAGACAGCGTGGTGGCAGAGGGAACACCGTAAGGAGCAAGGGGAGAGTGATGCTCATCGCTTCGTAGCATCTCTCCTGGAAAATCAAGGCAAACAGGCTTGATAGGACCCAGGGAGAGAGCCTCACCCAATGCTTTGACTACAGAGCTGATGTTTCAAATCCTTGTGGTGCAAGAAAAAAAAAGCTGTGAGGGACAAGGGTACCTGTTTGAGGACGAGTCCCTGTAATTGGAACAGAGATACAACATACAAATCCAAATTCTAGCAACAAGAGTCACAGTTGGCATAGCCATCCCCTCTCCTTACAGTAGGCGTAGCAGAAAAAGTCAAAAAAGGGAACTTCAAACGGAAAATGGTGCTAAATGATACTGTTAAGCTACAACAGCTGCATTATTGCTAGTATTACCTTTGCCTCTGGGTCCCAGGTTCATGTTCAGTTTACATCAGGATAAGTCTGTTGGGCCATCATACCCTCCCATGTATTTTTTTTAATTTGCCTTAAAAATATATGAAGGGAGTGGCATAGTTAGAGTGAGGTGAGGGTCAGATCGGAAGGCAGAACTGAAATTAGCAACAACCCAGCTGCTGGAAATTATTTCGCAGACTCTGGAACAAACTACTCAGTTTCACTAGGGGCCACTGTGCAGCACAGGATCGGCCCTTTCCACAGGGCTGGTGAGAAGGGCCAGTGTCACATCATGGGCACGACTTGGGGGTTTTTTTTATGTTTTGGTGCAACAAATTGATTTGTGAAAAGCCAAAGATTTTTACTCAAAGGAACTTTTTTAAAACTCACCAGGAATCCCTTTCCGAAGCCAGAATAACTACAAAATTTAGCTTTTTTTTAATGCCAGAACTCATGTAATTTTCATGGCTGTGAATCAGAACATCTTCATTCTTGTGGCGTGTTTTTCACTTTTATGAACACTAACTTCACTACATTTTTAGAGTGGTGACTTTAGCCACAGCGTGGCTGCTGCTAAGTTCCCACGGCTACCAGTAGGACTTTTATGTGGGAAATCTGTGGGCAGCAGGGAGCCTCCCTGTTTGTATCAATATGAACTTCCCAAGCACATCAGACTGACATTTTCTCAGCCCGAGAGTCAAAGCACACATGCTCTCACTTAGAGCTCTCTTTTCCTAAGCTGAAGGACATGTGTGATCATTTTAGCTTCGACAGTTTTCTAGTAGGCCTTTTGCACACACAGAAATCCTGGGCAAATGAGTTTTTTTTCTTTTCAGCCGGCAGAAGCCCAATCCTGCAAACTGCTGAGTGCCAGTTGTAAGGCGCTAAGGGGCACAAGCAAACGCCAGGAGATGTACGGAGCATCCTTCCAGCTTGCGCGCTCCAAGCATGCCAGAGACCCTCAGCACTGCGGAGGCACCCGTGTTCCCTCTCCACCATCAGAGATCAGGCTGTCGGTGCTGGCAGGTCACCATCGGCACAGCCGTCCCGCAAGAGTTTCCCAGCTTTTCACTCAGTGGCTACGCATTCCAGAGATGACCAGACACATAAACACATCTCCTGTACTTGCATACTGGAGCACTTTCTGCAGCTGGGTAGTAAGTCGAAGAGCACATTAAAAGCATATATATTGTCTCCCCCAGTTGAAAAAAAAAAGTTGATTTTTTTGTTCTCAGAACATAAAAATGCAGGGGGAGGGCAATGGGCGAATTGTATGGCTTCAGCTTTATTAGAGATAATATATTGCAGGGAAAAATCACCTGTGGTGGGACACTGTGTTTAGTCAACGTTTAGAGAAGACCCCACAAACACAACAGGACCACGCTCAGTGATCGTATCTCACTATCACTTCCTATTTGCAGAACTGCAACCATAGCAATTGTGGAAAGGTTTCAGGTCCATAATCACTAATGATGGACATCCATACTCAGGAACGTGAGGCACTGCGAAGCAGGGAAGCAGAAACCCTCAATCAATTGTTTATCACTTCAGTCAAAAAGGCTGATTTCTTTGTCCGTGAGAGATGCTCCAGCTTTGCATGAAGCTGAAGCCAAAAGAAATCTCCAAGCCCTGACCTTCAGAATGCTCACAGCTCCCCATTTTCGATCCAAAGTGTTCAACTCTTTTATGAACCCATCCTTTGGCAGCCGCTGCAACTTTCACTCCTCACACCTGGCTGCAGGTGAAGTCCACACTACACTGCCCTGGGCGTATTCCTCAACGTCATGCCACGTGTCCCACACGAGGACAAGAATATTGCGAGATATACTGCTCTTCAGCCAGCAGTGAGAATGTCAACATATAATTTATAGGGCTTGAAATGGAAAAGAAAATAAAAAGCTGAAGGTACTTTTACTGTTGTTGCAGCCAGGATAGTCTAGGGCTGTAAGCGTGGTGAAAAGTTTGTGGAAAGAGGTAATATCTTTCCTGAGACCAACAGATATACTTGGGGGAAAAATAAGATAACCTTCCTCCAGCTCAAAACTATCACTGCCAGGCTTTAAAGTTCTCCAAGTTTGACTGCTAAAACCCGGAAACTGTTTCCCTGAGCAGGATGAGAGCATGGCAGTGCGACAGTCATGCTCGTCGTAGGCTTGCAGCAGAAAAAGGAGCGTGTGCTCAGCTGCTGAGCAAAGCGTGGGGCTGTGCTGTTGCTTTGTGATCAGAAGGAGCCCTGGGCACCTCGAACGCCCGTGACCTGGGGTGGCAGTGGGGAGAGGTACGGCCTCCCCAGCCACTCGCTAAATGGTGACTTTAGAGATGCTACGTTTTGGCAGTGCTTTATTTAAAAGGCCCAGGCCAATGAGATTTTTTTAGGAGCGGAAGCATTGGAGAGTGTACAGCAAAATTCAGAAGCTGTGAGGTGCACCAGGAAGATTTATCACAGAGGGTTTGTGTACTTCTCTGACAGCAGGACAATTTTTTAATATATCTGTTAAAAGATGCATTGAGCCATCTGCAATCTCCTTTATTCTCGTTGTCTCAGATAATGAGACTGGTAGTGCATCCCAGGCCTGTTTCAGTCATCTTTCAGTGTAAGTCAGAAAGAGAAACACGTAGAGACATCACAGCTGGGGCAAAATTCCCACTGAAAGTCCTCACCAGTGGCTAGTGTAACCACTAGTGCAAGAACACCAAAAAGATTTCTCTGTTGTCTATAACTTAGCCCCATTTTGTAAGGCAGTTTCAGTGTCTGTGTGAGCACATCTGTGCCTTCCCCCTTTGAAAAGCGGCAGAACTCCTTGGCCAAAGGAGCCAAATGCGACAAAGATCTCAAAGTTACCAGTATTTCTAAAAGCCACATGAAAATAATAGGCCAAATAGAAGAGAGGAGACCCATACACAACCTTTACAAGCACTCAGACTGAAAGTGGGGCTGTGGTATGAACCTATATGCTGTTATGTCCCCCGACACCCGCTGCAGGGGGAAGGAGCTATAACACTTCAACAGGGAGAATGGCTTCAACGCTAGTTTGTGCTCACCCGTTATACAAATCCCCTGGGCTTCAGTAGTCCCGATGTTCGAGTGATTCCTTACTGACATTAAGAGCGTGCTCATTTTCATGGTACAGGGCTGGAGATGGGGTTTTGCTGGGGGCCCCAGGGCTTCACCCCATTGAGTCAGCGGCCACCTAACCACTCTCTGCTGACTACCTGGCCTCAAATGACATCAGTCCCCACCAGGCATCTGCAGGCAGGAGGCATGTGTGGAGGTGACCCAGGTGTTGGGCTGGCGAGAGGGGCTAAAAAATGAGAAATGTGCAGAAGAAAAAAGGGGAGCAGCAAAAACAGGGCATAAGAGAAGATGGAGGGATGCAGGAGGTCGGTACTTTGGTCTCACTCTGCAAAACTCTTAAGGACTTTTTGGTGTCGAGTCATATGAAGGGAAAGTGGGTGGCTCCAGAGACACAGTAAAAATGAGATTAACTCACCTACCAAATTCTCAGTCATCCTCCTCTTATAACCACTGCCAGGAAGTATGAATAACCAATCTAAATTTAAATAGAACAAAAAAGAAAATACTGTACAGTGTGACTAGTCCACGAAGAAACCATGAATTTGCTCTTTTAATAATTAAAAGTGACCCAGCAAGTTTTCCAGAGCAATCATCTCCTGTTCACGGAATAAAAGGCTATCTTCACTGCCCATGTATGCAGAGCGTGCTGCATTATCTGCCCAGATAATTACATTATTTTGCCCATTTGGATGAAATTACATTTTGTGAGAGTGACAAAGTAATTCCCCAAGCACCAGTTATTTTTCTGTTTAGAAAATACCATGTGAAATTATTCCATTCGTGGAAGAATTGAAATGCTTTAACTACCTACTTGCTCATATTTTGTAAATTATGGAAGAAAAAAAGTTCATTGCCACTGCTAGCATGAGACAAATGTTTCACTGCATATGACCAGGGCTGACAAAATTTCCACCCCAAGCCCATTCGAGTTCAGCTTGGGACATGCCTTACAGACTTTTGGTTTTACTTTTTGCTGTGCAGAACCAGTATACTCCTACAGCTCAGCTAGCTCTGTGCATGCTTTGACCTTCAAAATGAGATTTCTAGGTATCTTCACCCTTGGATATTTTTAATACGTTTACTTCACTGAATATGAGAAACATCATTAATATCTGCGTCTCAAGAGTTCTCCACCAGATAATGTCTGAAATGTAGCTCTCCGGGAGCTGTTTGGAGAAAGACTCACCACTTTTAATCCCCTGCAGCACAATTTCTTCAAGCAAGTCAGTGAGAGTAAATACTATACAAAATGAGTAAAGGCGACGGGAGTGAGTTTGCAGGCAAAACCCCTCATGAGTCAAACTGTCCCCCAGCTACCGCATTAAATCATGCTGGTAGAGGTGAGATTGAGCGAATGCCATGAAGAGGGCTTCGGCTCATTAACATCTGAGAGTTTTTCTCAGACATGAGTGTGGTCCCAGATCTGAAGTCCATTAAAGCCTTTCAATCACTCTGGATTTGGCTTTAAGAAAGAAGGGCAGTTTCTGGTGTTGAGTTTGACTGCATGTGTTGAAGCAACCCAAGTCATTGAATTGTCGGCGCTGCTGAGATGGAAACAAAGAAGGAAGCAGAGCTGAAGGGACTTCTGAGAAATGTTGCAAACCAGTTAACCGGACAGGAATTGAACAACCTATCAAGCAATATGGAAAAAGGCTGGTTCCTAGAGATATGCCACATACAACCATTTTGTTCATACAGCATCTTTCAGTGCTCCAGTAATCAGATCCATACATAAGGATTATACTACCGGACAAGAAAACATACACATCCTTTAACAATGTCCCTAAATTAAAGGCATGAACGAAGAAAAAAAATGCATCTTTTTGTTGCTGTACCACTATGCACAACGGCTCTTGACTAAAAATTAATAATGTATTGCTTACTGTGCCTATATACTGAATCTCAACAAGTCTAATTTCATGTTAAAATCACTAGCCTTTGCCTTTTATCAGATAGAGAAAATGGAAATTAGCACTCTCTTTTTCATGTTTCAGAACAAAAGTATGAGCTTTGAAGTTCTGTATTTGTGAAAGGAACCATCGTGGCCTGTTAAAACGAGCTTTTGGTACTGAAAAGGTTAACTAATTTGGTTTCCCCGATAAGTTTATCTATGATCAGAACTGAGTCATACAGAAAATACTCCTACAAGATTTGACCTTTTACTTGTATCCCACACTGAGATAATATTATACTTAAAATGGATATCAATAAGAACTTTGTTTTAAAAAGTATATTTAAAATAAATTACTTTTAAATAACAGAAACTGTTTTCAATTAGCCCTGTTAAAGGAAATCAACTAGAAAGTTATGTATGCTTTTTTATTTTCTTTATATAAATTATACCCAGGAGTCCTATGATAGCAGCACTGTACAAACTATGCACTACCTTTATATTTATTTCTTATCAAAATAAACTTAACAAATTAGATTTGTTTTTACAGCACTTTATATCCAATAATGACAATGTTGTATTGGTCCCAGGATAAAAACAATGAAAGTAGCAGCTGAATGGTATTTTTATTAAGAGTTAACAAAAATGTCTTGTGCAAACAGAGTGTATAAAGAAAATTAATTCCATAATTCCTCATGATGAAGGCGTCCTTCTCTTTTTTCTTTTTTTCTCACAATATCAATCTCATTTGGAAAGATCATTCTGAGGGAAAAACTTTAAGTTTTAGCATGACTTACTCAGCAAAATGATATGGCTAAACTTAAACATTGCTGACTGCTAGGATTTAATATTAGGACCTGGCAAATGTTTGATAACTTAATACTTTTTAAAAGAAAACTTGTTTGTTACTGAAGATTTTGGGAGCCCAGAAGAAATATAATCTAAAAAAATAACAGAGCTAAAGATCCAAAGAGGTGTTTCTTCTTTTTCCCATTTTTTCCATTTCCTCTACCTTGAACTGGTTCCTCCATGCTAGCATTTTAGAGGCCTTTTTATTGGTGGCAGATTCAAATATCTCTGAGATACTCACCATACAACTCAGCAAGAGTCCACGTTTTCCTCCAGCAGTGGAAAAATGGCAGGGCTAATAGTCTGGGGTTTGTTACTAAAAATGAGTCCTTATACAAAAAAAAAAAAAAAAAACCATTGTTTAGAACATGTGGTTTGCTGCTATTAAGTTAACAGTGGAAAATCTCATTACTTTTAATTTTATTTTGTGGTGGGATTGTTCTCTAGGCTGAAGCAGATTTTCTTTTAAGCAGAGCCTCTAATCCTACCTTACAGTCTTCTGTTCCGCAAGTCACTCTTCGCATAGCTTGGCTAGAGGCATGTTTTAAGTTGAAGTGCTGAATTAAAAGGAAAAAAGAGAAGAAAAAGAACTTCTTCCCACACGTGCCTCTGGGGCTGCTAGCAGGCACTCGTGTGCCACCTTCTCCAGCTCTTGCTCTAACTAGAGGAGTTTTCCAATAAAGATCTTGGGTTAAAGGGGCTCTTTGAGAAGTGCTAACAAAGTTTCTGCTTCTAATGAAAGATTAGATGCTGCTGAGTGCTTTGATGGGGTAAATTGGAGTTTGGACAAATTCTGATGTGAGCGCCATGCAGGAAGCACTGTGGAGAAGCAAAGGTGTAAGAAAGGTGTAACGTGGTTTGATAGACCAAGGGTTCTGAAAATCAAAGTGGCCAGAGAAGAAAATAAAAGACTCTAAAGGTTTCTAGTTCAGGTTTCTTTTCAAATTTTGGAAGCATCTAATCTGACTTCTGACTTTTCATTGAGACTATAATGATTTACAATAACAGAGAATCAAATCTGCAATTTGAGGGGAAAATAACCCCAAGGCAGAAGCCTTGCTTACAGCTTGCATGCTATATATGCATATATATATCCTACTTACGAGTTACTGTGACTCAAATCTGAAACTCTCACGGTTAAAAATATCAAGTGAGATTCAGAGTCACATAATATTTGCGTTCCACCAACAGCCCAATGGTTTTTTTCAGTAACATATGCTCACGCCATATAAAATTCACTCTTGTGCAGAGGTGACCCGTTATACTGTAAATTCCACTCACAATAATCCTCATGTAACTCCGTCTGTGAGCTGTATTTCAAGATACCCTTAAACCTTCAAACTCAGCCATTCCGCTTGCACTCTGCACTTTCCTAAATACCGGTTCACCACGAAAATTTGACGTATGAATAAGCAAACTATATCCATACAAGATCACTGATTATCTGATATTAATTTTTTTTTTTCTGAGCATCACTCTAGTTGTTCTCAACAAAGTTGCCAAAGTCTGAGATCTACATCTAGAAGCTGACTCACTTAGCCCCACTGCTGCTGACGCCTTGCTTCTCCGTCAGTGATAATTTTGGAAGCTCAGGAGTTCAGTCCCTCAATATTTTGGGGGAAGGAAAATGGATCAGCTGCCCAGCAAACAAAGGAGCCCTGACCGGTCTGAACTCACACACACACTCAGCAGCGCTCTGCTAAAAGTATCTCTGTATCGGTGCAGTTCATAGGTTTGTTTCAAGCCAGTTGCACTAAAATTTTACAAAGAGTGAAAGCAGAGCAGAGGATTGTTCGTTGCTTCACTGTAAATAAGAGTACCTCGGGAGGAGAGATCTGATCTTCGCAAGGGCATGAGCACCTGCAGCTCCCATACCAGCTAGGAAGAGCAGCAGGTGTTCAGCATCTCTGAAATACCAGGCTTTGAACTTAAAATGCATGAATCCTTGGACGACCTCCCAGAGGTGAAGTGACTCCTGCCATTTTGGGACTGGGTGCCATTTAGAGTATTGTTAGAGATTTAGGAAACGAGTTCAGAGCTGGATACAACTATAAAAAACATACAGTTGTTTTACAGATGAACAAAAGCTAAATGTAACTAGCCTGGAACAGAGAAAATTTTGTCTCTTGGCAGAGGTCTAAAGTATTGGCTGAGACAGAGAGGAGTGAGAGCAAGACCTTGCTCAGACAGAGGGTGATGCTTTAGAGCTGCGGCGTTCATCTGTGCCACAGGGTAGTGAAACCAACTCATTTTTGACATCTCGCACATGTGCAATTGAAAAGTGAACTTGCAGAAAGGGATTATTTCAAGAGCTGAGTGAAACTAGTTTGTTCAGTTTGGAGAGTTTTTGTGTTAACTTTCTTATGTTTTGCTTCATACAGTTCTATACCCCAGGAGTTTTGCTTTGAATTTTAGCTTCAAACAAAGCAAAACTGACTGTAAACCACTGTATTTTGACTTTTCATGTTGAAACTATATCTCACCCAGAAAGTTTCAAAAGCCAAAGTGCAGAGTACTGGTAGCCTGGAGTTTAGCTCAGCCCATGTTCAGGCTGTCAGACTGAGGGTCTCTCTGACTTTCCCTACATGCAGTGACGTTGAGACCTGGCTTTTCTGTGCAGTCCCATGTCTGCATGAAACTACTCAAAACCACGCAATTTTATGCAGTTTCTTCCAGGAATAATAGGCAAAGCCATCCCAGAGTTGTCAGATTAAACTAACATCAAATAGTGGCAAATTAGTAATTGTTATTTTTAAGAGAATTGTTTCCAATAAAATTATTATAAAGGTTTGCTTAAACAGAAATCCAGAGATACAGATAGCACTATTTACTGCTAAATGAATGCTGTTTGCTTACCTTTACCTTAACAGACATGATTTGTCAGCAGCAGTATGGTAGTGTCCAGAAACACTTTCCTGAAAGAAGCTTTGAAGAAACACCTACTTAAACATACTTTCATCCTTTATTTTATTGACTTTCCACATTTATTTTCTTAGCAGCCCTTCATCCCAATGGTTAACACATTGGATTATCATTCTTAATGGCCACAGAAAATCATTTCTGTCTAATTTACAACAGCACTTATTATATTTCCATGGTAATCATTTAACTTTCCACTATATTAATAACCAAGACCGATTTTACCTAGCAAGCAACCTAAACCCTCTAACTTGACAAAAATATTGTGTGCTTATTCCTCTTTCTAACCATCAAAGAAGGTCACTACGACGACTCTGGGTATCAGCATTTTTCCTGTGTGAATCACTTACACCAAGCAAACCCTCTAGACCTACATTCTTCCTTTTTTGAATTTCTGCTTAACCAATTGGATCAACAGGTCCCCTTCTCCGTGGGTGGTGATAATGTCAGTACCCCACTGCCCAAATAACCTTTCTCTATAGGGAAACGCTAACATTTAATTATTTAAATTTAAACCACATGTATTTTGGTCTCATAACTGCACTCTGTATTAACTGCCTTTTGTTATTAATTTGTATCACTAAAAATCTTAATGAAACCAGTTATTCAAGTTGGAAATGTTAAGTGCAGTAGACATCTAAAATCCATGTATAAGCTATAATACATCAAAACAGTTAAATAGTAACTAAATATTTTACCTAACCATTGTAAACACATTTTCAGAATTAATAATGACACAGCTCTGTGTATGTTCAGTGTAAAGCTGTGCCTCAGAAGAGCTGTTCTTTTCAGCCCCTTTCAGGGAACACAAGCAATGGCTTTCGAATGGTTTCTATCTCTTACCTCCATCTTATCCAGAAACAAAAAGTGTCATTTAAGTGCTGTCTACACGAGACCTCCACCAAGGGCAAATTATGTGCGGGTTGACCACATCCAGTTTTCCTCCTGGTACTCTCTGGAAGAGGCACTGCCACTGTATACATTCTTTGCATACATTGCCATAGGGTGACCACAAATATACAGCTGCCAGTGCAGTAAAAATATTGGTATTTGGGACAAATACTCAGAGACTTCTTGTTCAAACAACACGAACCACAGTTGGGATAAAGTGTAACAGTTTCCCCAAACTAAATTTTTCCTCAGTAAAATTTAACACAACTGCAAATATTAAAAAATGAATAGACAGATTAGCTCTAAAACTGCAATTATATTAAAAACTAAGGGGGATTGAAAGACTGTATAAAATTTTAAAGTGTTTTCTGTAACCTCTAAAATTGAAACAGTTTATTTAATGTTTACACATATGATTTAGATAATATTTACATAGTTCTATGCTTACAGTCATTATTTTAATTATACATTTCACATTTCATCATATAGATGTGTTATTTAATACATATAAAGCTGTAAACCTTTATGTTGCAGATAACAGAGTTTAGATATAAGCACATTATCTTTTGAACAGCATTTTTTAAAACATGTACCACCTCCCAAGTACAAATTCATGCTGCCTTATTTTTTTTTTAAATCTGAATTCTATATCTAATTCCATAAACTAAATGTTTCGCTACCCAGAATACACTTTAGTCCCCTGGACTGACATTGATAAAAGGAACGTCTTTTCCCAGTCTGGCTGGGGCAGCTTACTGGGGCTGGTAAATTATATCAAAAATAACAGTCATCTGAGATGGTTCCAATAACTCAAGAGATATTCTGTGGGCTTGGTCGCAAATTTCAGGGTGCTTAGGTTGTAGATCTCCAAGGCTTCCCGTAATGCACATTCTTTCCCATTTCACAATCTTTCAATTAATTCCTAATCCATAAACTTTTATCACATGCCCTGGTATTGGATAAAAATATTAAAAATGCCACTATACCCTTCTTAAGGGACAAACCATTCTCAGTTCTCTGTAGGAATCTTCCTCCACCTTCATTCAGGCTCAGATTCCCAGTGATCAGTGAATGAATGACACCAAGAGGGTGTCTGTTTCTTGTTTCAAACAACCATCGCAGCCATGCCTTGGGGGTTCATCCTGAAGAAGATTGATAAAGACTTAGAAAAAAAAGACGAGTACATGAAAACAGTTCTTCTGCTTCCTTTGAAAATTAAAAAATTAGTATTGTACACTACTAAATCAGATTTTATGATTGCTTTGTAAGTCACCCTACATCATGCATTTTTCTGTTACAATTTCATTTTTTAAGCTTCTGCAAAAGTAGTCCGAATTCCTATCGATCATAATGCTAGTGACTGATTAAAAAAAGCTCCTGGGAAATTGTTCTCTGTCTATACAATTCTAATTAATGCCTGTGGTGAATTTTATCCAGAATTTGCTACCTTCCAATAGCTTTAATTTTATTTTAAGATGAGTTATATATTTTATACATATACAATATATATTTTTATATATTATATACAACAAATTGTTCTTGTTATAAAAGAACAATTCAGTAATGCTCAACCCCACATTGTACAATTCATATATAACTACACTAACTAATATATTCAAGGTTTTTATCTTCCCTCTGATTCAGCAGACCATCAAAAATGGACTGATTAACATAGGTTTCTAATTGCCTATGTAATTAATGCAAGTATTTCTCTAATTCCCTTTGAGTGCCCTGGCACCTGAAATTACTACTTTCTTCAGAGAAATTAGTTTGCTGCATCATGCCCAAAACTGAGGCATTAAGCTTACTTTTGCCAGACTCCCAACAGTTTTGAACATCAGACCGCTACGTTCCTGATGAGAAGCCCCAGGTTTCTGGCCAGGACCTTTCGTGGTGCGTACCCTCAGCAACAGCAGCTCCCAACTCATGCACAGGTTCAGCTCAGCCACCATAATTCAAAACAGACTCTTGATAGCATCCCATTAAACACAATAACTCTGTACTTGTTAGATACAAAATTCCTTTCCTGCCTCTACGTCTTGTTAAACTTAAATAAAACACCTTAGATGGAATTACCTTCACAGCTGTGCTATCTTTAATTTTGTTAAGCATTTGTAGAGGCATATTACCTTTTACACCATTTATCTAAAGGAGAAATTCAGATGCTACCTAAGAGAAGCTACCTAATGCCTGCTGGAATACCCTGGAGTATCCAGGATATCTGTGCAGGGCTGGCAGATATGATGTGGGACCTACAGGAGACCCGCACCTTTGAACGGGCAGCGAGAGGCCAGGTGGGATCCCCAGGGGCTCTAAAATGACACAGGAGGTCTATGTTTAGGCACATGCATTTATTCTAAAATTAAAAAAATGAACCACTAAAATCAAAAAACAAAAAAGACTAAACAAAATTTTATATGTTTTCACTTAACTAAAAACATGAAAAAAAAATTGTAAAAAGTCCAAAGAAATAGTTTTGCCTAAATCTCCTACTTTACTGTATAAAAACCTATTGGAGATCATCACTGCTTGTTATCTAGGTCCTATAAAAATAAAGTGCATAATGAACTAGTCACATTCACAATACTTTTATACTTTCTAACTTCAAATTTTAGAATACCACTACATTTGCAAAGTTAAATACTCAAAAAGTCAGAAAACACTAATACAGGCTTCATGCAAACCCAAGATTACAGCTTTTAGCTATTTTAGAGTGAAGTTTTTCATTGTAAACTTATATAATATTTTTTCTCATTCCGCAACCGAGTGCTTGATACTGTTCACGAGAAAAGCATTGTGACATTCGTAGTTAAATAACATCTTGAAAAAGATATGGCTGCCTATAGTACAGTTATTTTACATCACTTTGTTGTAATTACAAATTCTAAAAATGTAGAATTAATTCCCACTTTATTGTGCTCCTCGCAGCCAAGCCTTGGAGCTTGTTCTCATGTTTTTCCTCAAGCAAATTTCCCTTTGATTCCAGGAAGAGTTTTGGTGGAGCATCATATCACAGTAGCAAATAGTCCTTTGTAGTAGCACTTCTAGAAATGGCTGAGAAGATAAACCTGGCTGGACTAGTCAACTGGAAGATGACCGTGATGAAGATACGAGAAAGGTAGATACAGTGCTAAGATGTATCAGGTGAAGTATTTCTAGTAGGGTGTGGAAGCTGTTGCATTAATGTGGTATGCAAGGCAGTAACGAAGGATGCACGCTTCTGCTTGCCTTTGTTTAAAAAAGATCAGTTTAACTTAAAGTAATGCTGGGGGATGGAAAGCTAAGCTTCTGAAAGAAAACTATGCAAATTTTATTAGTTCAGTCTAGGATGCTCGAGCCCAAACTTCCCAGCTACGTGCTGATGCAAATGGTAGGGGAAGGGACCGCATGGGAAGGGAGCCCCAGCCCCAGCCCACAGCCTGCTCCTGGGGAAAGTCAACGTTGGGTGAGAGGAGCCATCCTGGCAGGCTGTGCACGGCACGTTGGCCCACAGCCTAGCACCTCTGGCTTACTAAAATTGAGCCTGAAAGGGAGTGTCATTGATTCTCCTAAATACATCAGCATGGAGAAAACCACAATAGAGGGGAAAAAACTATTTCATGTAAAAGGACACTATAGACACGAGGGCCCTGTATAAATTTAGGCTGAAAGATAGAAAAATATTTATAATCATCAAAGCTGTGATGGGTTGGAACAAACTTCCAGTAGTATATAGGGTGGGCAAGACACCTTCTGCATGGATTTCACGGTAAATTTGTTTTTAACAGCCAGAAGACTAGACTCGGTAGACCAGGAACCCTCAGCAGTGAACCAGCAGGGTCTTGGTTCTTTATAACTCAGCCATAGCTTTCTCACTGTGATTATGAGAAATCAAAAAGAATCTCTTCATATTAAAGGAGGCTGCAGCTAATACCCAGATGAACGCTTAAAGGAAAACATAAATATTATAATAGACATTAAAATGATTTTGTGATTATTTTCTGCTTGAGGCTCATTTATGGAGTAAATGAGTACTTTTGGTTACTTCAGACTAAATCCCAAGCAATTCTACTGGTTTCAGTTGCTTCAATGAGATTACTTCAGGTTTACCTTGAAGTAAACCAGATCTGAATTCAACACCTTAATTCTGTGTTTCCTTTGGGGGAACTACAGCCAAAAGCCCATCATAAAGACTGATGAATATCACTGATTTTATAGTCATGGGGGGTGAGTAATCAGTGGTGAAGATGTCACAGAACACAGTAAAAAGCAGAAAACAGCTTTAACTAGACACTGGTTTGCCTTACCGATCGTCTGCCCTTTGTTGGTTACGTGTCAGGATTACACGCTGCACAAAGATTATTAAAAATGCAGACCAGCCAACTTTCTCTTGGTTTTTATTTGGAGTAAAGTATCCTTCAAAAGCTATACTTAAAGCAAACATATTTTTTCCTTCTTTGTCACAGCCAAATTCTCCAGTTCAGGAATTTACAATATTTTCCTTTTTCCAGAATGACACCTGCTGGTGGGAGAAGCATGGATGAATTGCAGATACTTTATAGGTTTGATTGTAGCTAACCTGACATGTTCTCTGAGCATGCTCATCACCTGTGTCCAGGCAAACTATTGAAAATAAAGATTTGGAAACTGTAAAGGTGCTATAAGGAGTACATTGTAGAAGTAATATAGTTTTCCAATCTGATTTAATATTTGCTCTTAATAAATCACCAAGCTACCTACTACTAAGACAATGCTTCAATGGTGTTTCAGTGTTAGACACTAGCACTATTTTGGGAAGCCCACAGCATTAATATGTCAGATTGAGGTGAAAGCCAGAAGGAAACCCTCCCTATCCTATGCAAAAAGCTGCTGCGCTGCTTCAAACCCTCAAGTGCAAGTAAAATCAGCTGCTAATGCAACTTATTGGTGCTTAACACCCCAAAAGATTAGCATCTCAAAGAGAAGTATTGTGCACATGTTCCTGACTCGGTATAGGAGGACATAACTAGGAGAGACAGAAAGTAAGTTGTACCTTTGCCAAAACTGTGACAAATACTCCGCAATACTCCAGGCAGCATTAGGCTCTGTAATGGGCTTCCATATTCACAGCACCTCTGTTGCCTGGGTCTATTGGAGTAGCCTCTCCTCTAGCTAAACTGGAGCCAGGCTTGAGCTTTTGATATTTCCAACACATTTACAGCAATCTTTCCAAAGTTATTTCCAACGCTAAGAACACCCTCACTGGGAATACACAACTTCCTTTTTGTGAGATGCCAACTATCCACCGTCTTCTGTAAAGGCAAGCTAAAGTGTAGGTGCTCAGGATCCTGAAGAAAACCCTGAAGTTGGACCCTAAAATATCTAGAAATAGGAATTATTGAAGCCACTCTGGGATATTTTTGGACATTAACTTGTGGTAATTTTAATAAATCAGATTTTGAGAACTGTATGTTTTAAACATGACCTACAAAGAAATATTTGTGAAAAAAATGCCCAGTTATAAAGAAAATAGTATTAGAAATTCAATTCAGAACTCGAATTCAGAGAATTCTTTTGAATTATTTACAAGAGCATAGGCAAACATACACATTCAAATGTGTTCCCCTTGGGTAAATTATTAATATATAGGTATTGCTATGGCATACCTCATTGTAACATCAGAAGGCAGACTTTCTTGTCGTATTAGACTGCATTAGGCTGGAGACTTGACTTCTTTTCCTGGATTTGTCACTGGCCTCCTTTATGGCTTTCGGCAGATAACTTCACATCTCTGTTCCTTCAGTTCTCCCATCTGTGAAAAGAAGGTAACATTGCTTTATTATGGTAGTTAAGTGACTGATTTCCAAAGATTGTTTTTATTTTGGTAAATGCAAATACATGAAAAGTGGGTACATTGCTGTAAACTCACGGGTAATGAGACTTTCAACAGATAGTTTAGAGCTGGAGAGTTTCTTTAAATATATTTCTTGCAAAGTTGATCAAAGCTTCAGTCCTACGTATGGTTGTACATACTTCTGTTTATAGAGTCCTTGTTTGTCACACGTGTAATTGTGACTATCAAAAGCTGGAACCTTATCATAACTTCGGTTTATCCTCCTTAACCTCCTTAACAAAGCAATGACTTCATGAAGTACCCGGCTACATCCCACTGCCTTCAGAGTGGGACCTCAGCCCAGGGTAAGCACTTTGCTGAGAACAGCAGCAGGCTGGAAGCAGAAAGACTGATATAATCCCCAAACCTGTGACAGCCTGGCCATCCCCACAAGGTTTGAGCTAGCTGAAAAGCAGAGAGGAAATTGCAGAAAAGATGCTTGTGCAAATATGTTCCTACTTTTTACTGCCAGAGCCTGAGGAGCTTTACTGAAACAGGTTTTCTAGCTGCTTCCACTTACCTCAAGCTCTCCTTGAGCACACTATTATCGACAATTGACTGTGACTGTCTCAGTTCTGTGCTAGAATCCAGCAAAAAGACACTTCTCATCCCAAAGCGATAGCACTGCTTTTCTTGTCAGATTAGAGGTCAGCTTGAGTTTTGAGCTTAGGTTACTGCTCACCCTTAAGCAGTCTTTCCAGTTTTTAATGCTACACATGGCGAACGAAATGCATGCGTGGGATAGAAACAGCCTGGGATTCAAATAAGCCTCTGCATAAGGATGAGAGCTCCGAATTTGGCCAATTTTTTCTGCTCTTTCAACTCTACTTATTGAACTCACATGGCATGGAATAACCTTGGCGTTGGGATTACTTTCACGTCCCATTCTTTTTATTTCACCTAGGACATTCTTAATTTCAACCTTTTAAGCCTTGCTCACCAAATTGTGAGATATACATGATTGCCATAGATCCATCCCACTTCTTACTAGGCAGCTACTAGGAAACAGGTTTGGATCCCAGCACTGCAGCTACAATATTTTTAAGCACTCTCATCACTTCTGGTAATGTGTTACCAGCGTCATTTCCCATAGAAGTCCTCCCATCCCTTCCCCCACCAAACAGCATATGCCCTAAGACGAGTCCCAGCTCATCCAAACTCCCTCAGCTGCTAAACCATGCCATGACCAAAAAGCTCCTCCTCGAAGGCATTCTGGCTTCAGCTGACCTCCTCGGGGACAGCCACGGGCTCTGCAGAAGTGATCTCTAACACCAAAGTTAAGCACTACTTTAAACTGATCCACATAGAACAAGAAATAACCCTATATCGTGCCATGGTTTAATTTTCTCGCTAGTTTTGCACGTGTAGCTTTTCCTCTGCCTGATGGATATGCTTTTCTTCCTCCTGTAACCAGCTTCCTCCAGCTTTGGTTGATTCTGTACTTCAAAGAGTACTTTCTTCCCCCCAGAAAATACGTCCTTACCTTTCTCTCTTTTGTCTCAAGCTTGCTTTGTTTGTCTTACCCACATAATTTCTGTATTTGTCAGGGACTTTATCAGCATGTACCTTTTTGTTGCCTCTCTCAGAGAAATTCCTCTCCTTCCAACCGTAGTCCTTTGCAGCCAAGTCAGAGGGAACTGCTTATCTCTAGGGCGCAGTAAATTCTTTGGGCCACACAGACACCGTGCAGCCACTTCTCAGTGACCAAGTACTTGTCCCACAAGGATGAATACCAGGTAACTTATGTTTTCTGAATGTCACTTACCCTCTATCGGCCTGAAGAGGTCTGGAAGGCCCAGGTTTGCAACGGGGGAAGTGTGCCCATTTCTTCAGAGCACTAAAGGCCCATGAGTGCTGAAGTCTCTGGTGTGCAAAGGGAGCACACGCAGGGGCAACACTGGGAAGTGAAATGCTGTGTAGGGAACCAGAGCTCCTGGAAACCTGAACGAACGCATCTGCCTGCACTTCTGCTTGTAGGACAGGATCTGAACACAGCCATGAGTACGTGCTACCCTCATCCCACTTGAGGAAAGCTGACTGTGCTCTTTCCTGGGCAGACAGTCTCCCTGCCTGGACCATGCAACGGCAGAGGAGGTGTACACTGCTCCTTCTTTCCCTTTAGGAATGGTTAGTGCTATACGGGAGTTTGACCCCCAAACGCAATACGGATCCAGAACCACAACAGTTCCCCCACACAGAGGAAGTACAAAGGTTCCTGAGTGGTGTATATTTTTGTATTTCTACTTTTTGCATTGTCTACTTTTCCCTTCTACACCGTTTCCCTTTCTCCGAGTTGTTTGTCATTTTACAATCCTACCCCGAACACCAGAACAACAGTTATGGTTTTCTGTCTAAAAACATATGCTTTCAGCCAAGATGTCATATATTTTAAACTCTGGTAAGAGCAAAACAAGAGAGAATCCACACTGTGTGTGCCTTCTGCGTCTGCACAGGACTGCTAAGCACTGCAGACTGCACAGGATGTAATGTCAGTCCATGGGGAAAAAAAAGCATAACTACTTGACCCAAACTAGCAGGTAAACTTGATTAGAGAATTGCTACTTCACTACTCCTCTCCTCCTCACATTCCCCCCTACTTCCCTATTTGTCTCCTCCTTCTCAGAGAAATATACTTCTGGGGGACATATCAAATATGTTGCTGTACGATAGCAAATTCTTCACTGAGATCCAGAAAGGTTAGATTTTTACAAGATTTCACTTTTCCAGCAAATCAAAGTACCAGATTTGCATACCACGTTCAAGGGTTTTTTCCCAAAATTAACTATTTAATTTTTTTTTTTCTATTTAGTGTATAGAAATTTCTTTCCCTCAAGATCTGTTTTAAAGCTTTTCCCCCTGTGGCCAGATTAATAGGCCTGCTCTTGTCCACGCGGCTCTCTCTCCTCCCTTCTGTGGTCTTGTCACATGGTCCCTTTTCTCCTTATGAGACATTCACACATATGGTTTCATACACCTGTTCTGCCTGAATTCTGGAACAACAGTTATCCCACTCCCCCAACTGGAGCCCATTAATTGTCTTGAGCCTTGTTCCCCCGTTGGTTGGTTAATCGCCATTTCCATACCCTCAGTAAGCCTCCAGCCTTTGCCCTGTTGCTAGATCATCATCAGTTTATCCAACACAGATTAGTCCATCTTCACAGCACAGGACCCTTTCTCTTTCCCACATCTCATTCTAGATGAAGAACTTTTTGGTATTTCTCTCAAGCTCCTTTCATTTGTTTTTACTTTATTCCTACATATCCTGCCTTCTGAGACACAACTTTCTTTGCTGATCTCTCTTTTTCCTCTGGCCTTGCATTACCTACCAACATCTTTTCTGTGATGATTACCCATCAAATTAGATACGGTGCCTTTCCCAACTATTGTTTTTCTTTTGTTTGGGATATAAGGTCTAGGTCATTTTCACATCTGAAACTTTAAAAACTCTACACCTCCTCCACATTTCAACCCCTTGGCTCCTCAACCCGGATGACTTCAGTAATTAATTCACGTAGTTTATCAAAATTTTCCTCTTCAAAACCAGGAACCTTAACTACAGTCCTACTTCTATTTATTCTTCTATTTAGTGTAAACACAGTAGACTTGTGAGTACTCGTTTCAAAGTTTCTTTTATTTTTATTCTTCCACAGAAGCCACAGTGCTCATCAAAACTAAGTCTAAAATAGGATTGGTTGAGAAGTCATTTAGTGAAGAAGTATTTCATCTACCATGTTTATAGGTACGTTGAGAAATAGGTCCCTACTTCTGCACGCCTTCCTCCAGCCTACATCTAGGAAGCCTAAGTCTCCCATAAAGACATAATTTCCAGTCGTTATTTATTTCTCTAATTATGCTACAGAGATCTCTGTTCATGTCTAGATGATAAAGATGAACTAAGGGCTACAGCAGCCATCTGGAATGATCTGAACAGGTTCTCTTTTAATTAACTTTTTCCAAAGTAATTTCAACACAGACAAATTTTGCGTTAGGCCAGCAATAAATACTAATAATTGCTTTTTTTCTGAGAGAGAATTTATGACACACTGTTTGTTTGAGAAGGCCAGTATACGATATTTTCAGCTCACTCCCAAAGCAATTGCATCACTGGACAGCACAAACCCCAGGGCTGCTGGACTCCTGGCTGCCCTAACACTGGGATACCTCAAAAAAGCAGCCACCTGTGAATCAGGAAGCCTTGGGGCTGGGTAGCCTGAAGGGGCAGCAGCCTGAGGACTCGGGAGGCTTGGGGAGGGGGACCAGAAAGGTCTGATCCTCCGCCAGCCTGACAGGAGGCGAGGGGAAGAAGCCAGAGAGCTGCTAGCCCACTGCACTGACAAGGTGGGAGCTGGCTATGCTAGGGCAGGGGGAGACTTGGCGGGGCGGGGGGGAACCAGAATTTACTCCCTTCTGATTTTGGTGGTGTAGCTTTTGTCCACCTTAAGAGGTGACTTTACCCACGTCGTTACTTACCGCCACGCCGGTGGTCTGATCAGCACAGCGGAGACCCGAGGGTTGGCTGGTGGGGGCGGTGGGGATGGGGCAGCAGCTCCCTGGCTCAGCTGCCTCTGGGGCTTCAGTGGAGCTGATACACCCTGTGGACAGCATCTTCACCCTGCACAAGTGGCATTTTCCAACTGAGCACGGCCCCATCTGAAAACTTTTGACGAGCTCTTGTCTGCAGCGCGCTACCAGCTCCAGTTACCAACAAAATATTTCAAACTTTCACAAACATTAAAAATGTGAAGGAAGACCAGCATTTCAGCCACCAAATGAGTAATACCTCTGAAGCAGACTCAACAAGAAGCTTGTGGGAATTTTTGTCTAGCATTATTTACTACTACAAATTGCATACCAGATCTAGCCTGTTCAGACTGCTGTGCTTGTTACACTAACAGAAAAAAAGCTGAATTCTGGGAGTCTTTTTTTGTTGTGGTGTACTCTCACTCACTTTCGCTAACACAATATGAAAATGATGTCTGGGATTACAATAGCATGATGGAAACTTTCTACTACACTTCAGCGAACCTTAAGGGAAAACATGTACATATGCGCTACAGATATTATGTGCATTTCTAGGAACCCTGTCAAAATTGATCACATGAAAAAAAACAAGACAATTAGGAAGAAAACTGCTTCATCAACTTCTTCCATTACTCATACCATAGCGCAGATGCGAGATCAAAACCAAAAGCGTAATTTTCAAAAGCCTTTTGAAAATTTGGCTGGATTTCCTACCTTGTCACCTCCGTGAGCCACACAGAGAATGAGCAGTCCGTGATCTTCTGAGAAGCAAAACACCACCTAAAGTAGCGAAATGGTTCAGGATGAGTCCAAACACTGAATTTTTTAATTCAAGAACAAACCACATTGTACTTTGCTTATGCATCTGCAAACAGAATAGGATATAATGAAACAGAAAACTCTCCTTGTGGTTTTGTATATATCATCCTTGCCACTTTCATAATTAGAGGACATAGGCTACCATTAAAGTCAATTGCAAAGTTCCCATTGACTTCAGTAGATGTAAACCAGGCATTAATATTATGCTTTTCAGTTTTCTTGAGGTTTAAACACCTCATAAAATAAATTTACAGATGAACTAGTAAATGTACACTTACAAAGAAACCTCCTAAGGAGTCCCCGAAGCCATATTTTTAAATGCCGCTATTCATTCAGTTTATATCGGACAGATTAAGGGACTGTCAAACAAGGGCGCATACATCAAGAACAGCAATAAGAAATGCTGAAAATATACTCCAGAAATATAACTCCAAAAATATCATTTGACATATTTGACAAAACAGACTTAGAAGAGGGTTTTATATTATGCGACATATTTCACAAGCTCAGAAAACCCTATCTATTTATTTATCTGCCTGTCCATTTCAGTGATCTGTAAATGAAAACATGTACAGTATATGCAGCAAGGTTTTTTTTCCAGGAACCCTTTCAAAACCACTCACATAAAAATGCAAGAAAAGCTAATTGAGAAAGAGAGAAAAAGTGAGGGGGGAGAGAGAGTCTAACTGATGAGAAGTCAGAAATACTACCATCCGGAGCTGACATTTTCTTCTATAGAGCTATGTGCCCATTGGGCATAATTTTTGATCTCGCAGACTTTCCACATGTAAAACTCCAATTGACTTCAGTGCAAATGAATGAACTGCAGGATTTAATTAAGCCTGCTGAGGTTTGAAAAACAATCTCATATGCTGTCTGAACATTTCCATGAATTTCAGAGATTTTTGAGACAGTTTGCCTAATTCATTGCCAAATAATCATTTATAAATAATTATAATTATAATGTGTAAATATAAAGAGAAGGTGAACATTAGATGATAAACAGATATAAGGAACTAACAATTACCTAACCTGCCTTGATGAAGGCTTTATTAAATGGAGCGTCATACATGACATTACCAAAGAAAGAGTTGTGATTGATGGGTGACATTTGCACAATCATCTTGTTCCAGATACTACTGGCACAAGCAGAAAGGCTCTTTTGGCAATTAATAACCACCTGAGAAATGTTTGCCCGTTACCACACAGGAGCACGGTAGAAGAGGCAGGGATCCCGTCCAGCTCTCCAGAGCAGAATTCAACTACCTTGACCTGGAGACCTTGTTTTCTTTTTCTACCATGCCCTGCTTCATTCAGAAAATACCTTGCACCTCCTCAACAAGTGAGCTAGAGTTCTGCAGTCATCACCCACCAATTCTCCTCAGTGTTGCTTTATCTCAGAGCAGATCCGTGCTAGACATAGGGATGAAGCCAAATGAGAAAAAACACAGTGCAATCACAAAACTAGAGTCAGTGTTTCAATGCAAACACGTTGGAAGCATACTGAGGCTGCAGAGATCATTCTGTTATTCTTAATTTTAGGATACTTGTCCATGTAACTTGAATATTATCTTAATGAGGTGTTTTGCATATACTTGTTTTTAAAAACAAACCAATAAAGACTATTTCCACTATGTGCATCACACCCACAGAGACCCACCAACCAGGATAGTGCCTTCAGGCCCACACAGACTAATAGAGAAATGGACAGCAAAGAATCACAGAATCGTGGCCTAACTTAGGTTGGGAAGGACCTCAGGAGGTCATGTGGTCCCACGCCCCGCTCAAAGCAGGACTAATTTCAACATTAGATGTGGTTGCTCAGGGCCCTGTTGAGGTTGTCCAACTCTCTATGTGTATTCAGGCTAGTGGCAAAGAGAAACTATGCTGGAGGCTCGCCAACAGCACACGAACAATCAAATTTCAGAGCCCTGAGTTGCATTCCAGCCTAGGAGGGACAGGCTCCCTACTCTCGGTTCCACTGCATAGCATCACTGTAGCTCAAAGTAACGCCCCGGGACAATACTACAGGGGTTGCCTCTGGTTTGGCCTCTGGTGCACCCAGCTAGTGACTGCTCAGTCATTCTGTGAGGACGGTGTATGGAAAGTCTGATCACGGGAAGGAGCTGTGCGAGGCGGAGAAGATGAAATCTTGGGAAATATTTGCTGTTAGGCTTCAGTAAATCTCTATGGAATATTTGGTAACCATGTTTTTTTCCACATCTTGAAACAGTCAACCAAATTTGAAAGGCTTTGTGAGGATGGCAAAAGGCACATACCTGATTCAAAGGCAGAGAAAGGCCTGTCTTTGCTCCAGAACCTTTTAAAATACAGGGGTCAGATTTTTTTTTTACATAAGCAGAAAAACATACTTTTCACTAGCTGCCTTCTTATAAATAGTTCAATCACTTTTCTATTTAAAAATGAAAAAAAACCCAAAACCTAGAGACTGACATTGGATAAAAATAAATTTAGTCTAAATCCATTAAGTTTGGCAAAGTTTTGAAAAAAATGAAAACAAAATCTTGTAACAGGATTTAGGATTGTAGGAAACCTTCCTCATGGGCAGAGCTGCCCGTCCTGCCTGTAATATTGTTTGCTAAGCACTTTAGAATCCGTAGAAGTGAACAGAGCCACATAACTGAAGCTGCTGGATTGCATTTCTCTACTCCCCATTTCTGCTGCAGTATCTTACTGTTAATTATTGTTATAAAGTGCAGCTGGCTGGTGGGAGCACCAGTCAAGTATGTTTTCCTCTGGAACTAAACTCCAGGAAAAGAAAAAATTCTGAATATGCATTGCATCAGGATTAAAGACAAATTTTGAAGTTTGCTTCCAGAGAAAACGCCGGTGCATTTAAACCCTATTAATGTACAGGGGAGGGAGTGCCAAAGGACGAGAGCACTCCACAAATACAGCTGCAATTCCATGAAGTCAGAGCAAGCAGCTCCTTGCCCACAAGATGAGGTAAGTAAGGGATGTAGTGTAACAGCCCACATAACACAAACGGATCTTGCAGCTCTAACTATCTGGGCCGTGAGGCCCCAAAACTAACAATATTAAACATATCATACATATAGCTTTTGTATTCAGCTTGGATTTTATTTGTGGATTTTATTTGACAGTTCTAAATCTTGATTTTTTGAAAGTATTGTTTCTACCATTATTATTAGTAAGGGCTATTACTGAGCTTCCAGTATGCAACATCACTAGCTGGTAAGGGATCACTGATGAATTCTCCATCCTGTCATACTCAGCAGAAAGTTTGCTACTGATTTCAGAGGAGCAAGATTTTCACCCCACAGGAAATCAAGGTAAGTGGGAAATAATACTCATTTCATCCAATTAAATAGTAAAGCTCACACGTTTTCAGGACCTCAGTCCACAGACATTTCCTTTTTCTGTCAGAAAAATACGGTTGGAGGATATGTAACATAAAGTACAAAAAAGGTGCTGTAACACAGAGTGAGACAAGGGGGCCAAAGCTGTAAATTCCTTCCATCGACATGGTAATCTGTATTTGTAAAAGGCCAATATTGAGCAGGCAGTGAAAACAGAAACGCATAACCACATCACATCATTCCACTGCCAGAAACATTCATACTAATTTCCACCATCAAACACACAGTATGATTACTTAGAGGTTTTTTTAACCAATCCTACTTATAAAAACAAAATCCTCAAGATGGTATAACTTCACATTTTCATATTCTGTAACATGAATATACATCAAATTGGCAACAATCTGTACCTTGTGTACAAGCCTCCTTCAGGGTCATTAACACGGAATCAACTCCTTGCAGTAAGTAAACACTTCTTTTTCTTCATTTTTATGTTAAAAACTGAAAACTAATCTTGCAAGCCATTTTGAACCAGCAAAACAGCGTTGACAAAGCAAGTACTGTAGTCTGATATCTTTTATTAGGCCAACTTAGGGTTCAAAAATATGCAAGCCTCCTTGACCACACACAAGTTCATGTATGCAGAACTCCAGGCTGGACCCATAAAATGTATTAAACTACTTGCTTTGTCACTACACATATATATATATATATATAGCATGTATGTATATAATGTATATGCATACACATTTGAAAGGCTTCAGAATAAACTGGTCATTGATACAGTTTTAAAATAACAACTCTGAAGGACTTCTGTGGGTTGGCATGTAATCTTGATATATATCACTGGGTTTAATAAAGAAAATTTAGCAGCACACAAAACAAATCCTGCTTCTGATTTCTAATGAGGTCTGATTCCTATGAAAAAAACCTCATGACTGTTACTAATAGTGTTAGCAACCATAGGTTCTTTTCTGCTACTAATAATAACAATGAGAATACCCGGCAAAGATATAGCACCATGTTTCACATCAAGTGTTTTACCTCGCAATAGCTGTGATACTTCTGGTTGCTTTATGCAGGTAAAACCCAGTCTAAATGGATATGTCTCTTCTGCATAAGAATTCAAATGTTTCTAATGTTGCTATGTGTCCACAACAAGGTGTGTGCATAACCTGCTCACCTCTGCTTTTCCTCCCACGAGCATGTAAACAGATCACCACCCAGTTTTTCAGCGGCTCTCAGTCCACATGACAAGCCTTCCACCTGGGGAACAGAAGGGCTGGTTGTGGGAGGACATACAAAGAACGTATCCAAGAATTACAGTAACAAAGGCAACCACTCTTCTTTCTTCAAGTTCTGGCACCTGTGAAACTCTTTCTGGGTGTTTCATTAGGATTGCAGTCACACCAGCAAATGCGAGCTATTCATTGGAACAAAGACTGAAGAATCAGTGTCCTTCAAGCCTTTGTGCTACCAGCAGGAATACTGCTTCGTAAATGTGAGTATCAGTGATCACGTCGTGTCTCTACAGCCCTCAGCTACTGGAACTCTGCCAGCACATGCTGTGGCGGTACCTTGTCCTCTAGTTGTATACGCCTTGAGATGGGTTGGTGGATCTAATGTGATAACACCAAACGTGGCTCTGATAAAGTCTGCTAACTCGTTTTGAATGAGTTTGAAGTTGATGCTACATCTTTTTAGATTTGATCCTGAACAACAAAGGGTGTTTGAGACCAAAGAGCGTCACAGATTTGCAGAAGAGCATTGTCTGGCTAAGGCAGTACGTTCAAGAAGGATCAACATTTTGATCCTTCTACCAGTGAACTGGGTCATGGGAAAAAATATTGGTAAGTGGATATACTGATTAATAAGAAATCTGAAACCGTCTTTAGAATAAATTTAAGACGTGGCCTCAGTGTTACCCTATCCACCTGAAAATAATATGGAGGATTACACATAAAAGCTAGAACTTTATTTATCCCTGAGCTGAGGTAATGGCTACTAAAAATGTGGATTTCATTGACAGATGATTTAGTGAACATGATGACAGATGCTCAAACGTGGCTCCATTAAAGATAAAAGCAACATGCTTAAATCTCATGAGGAGGGATTTTTTCTTATTGGTAGAGAATGTATGTCAAGACCTTTAGAAACCGAGGAACCACATAATGAGAAAATAACAAAGAATCAGCACTCATAAGTGTCTGGCTGAAGTTCCCACTAAATGGACTTTGATAGATCATTTTTTCCTGACAACAAAGACACCAGAAAGATTGGCTGGATTGTAGCTCCTCACTGCAACCTGTGATGAAAAATACTTCCTGTTGCCAAATGGAAAGCCAAGGAGAGGACTTTCTCCCTAGAAATATGTTTTTTTGCACTTCTAGAGTGAATCTAGTCCAGAGATATCATCTGAGAACATCAACACCATCAGGGGCAGAATGAGGAGATATAGTATCAGACAAAAATATTGGGACATTATGTCCCTTGAAGATGACAGTTTTATCCGTGACTGGGAAGATACTGAAGATCTAAAAACTAAAATTAGTTATGCTTTTGCTTCTGAGAGTTCAACCTCCACTGCCTGTTGCAGTGCCAGCTGCAATGCACTGGCTCAGTCAGCCTCAGTGTTTTGTGTCTGTTTCTTGTTTGGTATCAATGAAGGTGACTGAAAGGCTAGCTAAGAGCTGTCCTCCCTTTCTCTGTGGGCCTCAGTGACAGCAAACTGCTGCTACAGTACTGGTCTTCTGGAAACACTGGTCTTGGGTGCAGCTGATGACAGTGGGTGGCATCAGCCCTCTCATTAACAGGACACTAGAGGAGAGAAACAGATACTTCTAACATGTGGTTCTTCTCATCATAAAGGAAATGTCAAAAACAGGTCAGATGAATAATTCCTCAGAATTATCTGCTCCTTTCCATTAACCATAAACATTACCTAAGGTGACGTGCTTAGACACAAACATCCATATTGCAGACATCTACATTTAGACTAGAAGAATCACACTCTAGATATCTGCATTTCAGAAGAGGAAAACATTGGTGCCTTATGGCACAGATGCACCTAGGAGGTGATATTATCATCACAGTCTTCCACATTACAAAGACTAACAATTCTGACTCCCAAGTCTTCTCTGAGCATTCACAATGAATGACAGACTGCACATTTGGAAGTAATGTGGTCTATTTCTCAAGAGCAGAACATAGATTATGGCCACCATGTCATACTTCTTTTACATACAGCTTAAAGCCTGGGAATTTCATAAAGCTGACCATTAAAAGAAAATGCACATATATTAACTACTATTTTATTTGCCAACAAACACAGAGAAACACCTACTGTAACAAAAAACATAGCAACTATGAAGTACAGTAGTAACAAACTATCCCTAACTAATATATCCAAGCAAACACTAAGGCTGATCTACTCCTTTGCCAAGGAACCAAAAGGCAGAGACTTGCAGAGTTTGGGGCTGCTTTTCACCCTTGGATGGAGTCCTATGGAGAGAAAGTATATGTTCTGTGATTTAACAGACTCAGAGAAAAATAAGCTTTTTATCTTGCTTTGTAACAAGATTCCTCCATAATATTTTCATAATTTAAAACTAGGAGTAGGCAGGTGAGAGGCAGAGCTGTTCCATGTGAACAAAGAGATGAGAAAGGAAGGCGTAATTGGGGCTCCTACTTCCAGTTCCTACTGCACAAAGCTATAAAATTGCTGTAATGTCTTTCTCCGAGAGCTTTATTACGTTATTTCATATTGTCTTCCAAGCTAGAGTAGGCCTACAGACCTCCTTTGATATGTTTACACTGAATTAACACTAATTAATGAATGTCAGCTGACCAAATGTAGATGCCTACATAAGAGTGAGATGAATTGTCTCTAAGGTCCATTGATTGTATTGACTAGTTTGACTACAGAGGGCATTTAGACACCCAACTCACATGTGGACACCTACATTTACCCCAAAGGTAAGCATCTAAAATCTCTCCCAGGCCTCACAACTCTCACTGGCAGATAGGTGAATATTCCAGACTAGCTTAGTAATGAAATAAATGATCTCAACAAAATGGAGAAATGGTCTGAAAACAATAGGAGGCAATTCTACTGTGACAGGAATAAAGCTCTACACTTAGGCAGCACATGAAGGATGGGGGATGATAGGCTAAGGAGCAGTTCTGAGAAAAATACCCTAGGATTATAGCTGAATAAACTGAAGATTAATCAACAGTGACATTTTGTTATGAAAAAAGCAGTCATAATATGATGGGATGTACACCTGACAAGGCATATGAAGGAATCCTTCCATTCTGTTTAGCACAGGTTACATCGCATCCAGTTTTGGGCACTGCACATCAGGGAAGATGGAAAATAAAAGTAAAGCTGCAAGAATGGCTGGAGGTCAAGAAAAATAAGTTATTCTCAAGCCATTTCAAGTCAAGATCCAGAAGAGGTAGCAATGGGCTTAACTTGCAGCAAAAGAGATTCAGGTTACAGATCAGGCTTGTACATATAATTTGCATATGACAAAAAGGACAGTTTTCTAAAATGATTAAACACTGGAGTGAACCACCTTGAGAGGTTCTGAAATGTCCATTCTTGGAGGTCTTGGAAAGCAAGTTAGTCAAATACCTGTTAAGGAGAACATAGGTATATTTAATTCCACCCTGATCAGAGGGAAGGAGTAGATGACCTCAGATCTGCTTTAGCACTGCTTTCTAGAATTCTGTGATAACAACCCATTTTAGAGATACAGAAGCAAAAATATGACTACAACAGTGTGCCATATCCAGAATTAGGATACACTGACTTATCTCATTATTTTAAATAACACCAGCCAGTAATATTGAGCTATTCTTAAGACAAAAACATTCTCTCTTAAATAGCCACATTTTTAAAATAGATCATAGAATCATAGAATAGTTTGGGTCAGAAGAGACCTTTAAAGATCATCTAGACCAACCCCCCTGCCGTGGGCAGGAACATCTTTCACTAGATCAGGTTGCTCAAAGCCCCGTCCAACCAGACTTTGAACACTTCCAATGATGGGGCATCCACAACTTCTCTGGGCAACCTGTGCCAGTGTCTCACCATCCTCATCATAAAAAATGTCTTCCTTATGTCCAATCTAAACCTACTCTCTTTCAGTTTAAAACCATTGCCCCTTCTCCTGTCACTACAGGCCTTGGTAAAAAGTCTCTCTCCATCTTTCTTACAGGCCCCCTTTGTATATTGAAAGGCCTCAATAAGGTCTCCCCCGAGCTTTCTCTTCTCCAGACCAAACAACCCCAACTCTCTCAGCCTCTCCCCATAGGAGAGGTGTTCCAGCCCTCTGATCATTTTGGTGGCCCTCCTCTGGACCCACTCTAACAGATCCATGTCTGTCTTGTACCGAAGAACCCAGAGCTGGACGCAGTACTCCAGGTGGGGTCTCACCAGAGCAGAGTAGAGGGGGAGAATCACCTCCCTCGACCTGCTGGCCACAGTTCTTTTTATACAACCCGGGATACAGTTGGCTTTCTGAGCTGCGAGCACACATTGCCAGCTCATGTCCAATTCTTCATCCACCAGCACCCCCAAGTCCTTCTCTGCAGGGCTGCTCTCAATCCATTTATCCCCCAGTCTGTATCGATACTGGAAATTGCCCCGACCCAGGTGCAGGACCTTGCACTTGGCCTTGTTGAACCTCATGAGGTACACATGGGCCCACTCCTCAAGCCTGCCAAGGTCCCTATGGATGGCCTCCTTTTCCTCTAGTGAATCAACTGCACTGCTCAGCTTGGCGTCATCTGCAAACTTTCTGCGGGTGCACTCAATCCCACTGTCGATGTCGTTGATGAAGATATTAAGTAGTATTGGTCCCAGTACAGACCCTTGAGGGACACTACTCGTTACTGGTTTCCACTTGGATATTGAGCCATTGACTAACTCTTTGGACACAGCCATCCAGCCAATTCCTTGTCCATCTAACAGTCCATCCATCACACCCATATCTCTCCAATTTAGAGGTAAGAATGTTGTAGGGGATTGTATCAAAGGACTTACAAAAGTCCAGGTAGATGACATCCGTAGCTTTTCCCTTGTCCACTGATGCAGTCACTCCATTGTACAAGGCCACCAAATTAGTCAGGCACGATTTGCCCTTGGTGAAGCCATGTTGTCTCTCTCTAACCACCTCCCTGTCTTCCATGTGTTTTAACATATCTTCCAGGAGGATCCGCCCCGTGATCTTACCAAGCACAGTGGTGAGACTGACTGGTCAGTAGTTCCCAGGGTCCTCCTTTTTACCCTTTTTAAAAATGGGAGTGATGTTTCCTTTTTTCCAGTCACAGGGGACTTTGCCTGACCGCCATGATTTTTCAGATATAATGGAGAGTGGCTTGGCAACTACATTGGCCAATTCCCTCAGGACCCTGGTGTGCAGTTCTTCAGGTCCCGTGGACTTATATATGTTCAGTTTCCTCAGGTGGTCTCAAACCTGATCTTCACTAACAATGGAAGGTCCCTGAGAGATGTGAGAAGAGAGATTACCATTGAAAACTGAGGAAAAAAAATTGTTGAGTACCTCAGCCTTCTCCATGTCGGTTGTCACTAGTTCTCCTGTCTTATTTTTCGGGGGGGGGTGGGGGGTGGGGGGGGATACCACTTGCAAATTAAAAAAAGTGCATAACTACGTTATTGTTGAATCTGTAAATACAAACTGAGGAATTCCATAATTTTAATGTATAAAAAGCATTCTTGCATTTACAGCCACATTAATTACTTAGTATAGTAAATATATGTACATTACGTAGCAAATAGTGATACAAAACTGTGCATGCAATTTCATGCAGTATTTTTGTATCTTTTTTAGTTGCCTGTAAATCCCCTGAAACAAAGATACCAAAGAAAACTTGAAAGAATGCGGCAGTATCGTCTCTGTCATATGTAAAGATCACTTTCATTTTCTTCAGTGACTTCCCTGCAGAATAATGTTGACACAGACCCAGAAGTATGATCTCATTCTTTGACCTTTACAAAACAGATGGGTTGGGGGATCACCATGAAAACTGCAACTTCATAATCTTCTAACATGGTTCAGAAACAATGCCGATCATTTGCACTGAATTAAGGCAATTTTCTGACATTATATTTCAATGACCTTGTGTCCAGGGTCGAAAAAATACCTTATAATTTGTTCTAGATGGCCCAAGCATATACCCACTACTTCTGTGGGGTCCTATGGCAATACTACAGAGCCTTCCAGCAAAGCAATGTTTGGGAGGAGGAGAAGTATAAACACAGCAATTAACATTTTAAAGCCAAGTGTTCTTCTACGTCTGTGTGGGCTTCACCTGCCTATGCTTCTTCCTTTCTGCAATGAATTGTCTTGATATTGTTATCTATTTCTTAGGAGTTATTACCAAGTTTTAGAACTCAATTGAATTTCCCAATTCAGTTTCAGGACAGACAGTCTTACCTGCATCATAGAACTCTGGGGAAAAAATCTAGCATAAATGGTGTGTCTCATGCTCTTCATACTGCTATAGTTGGATACATACAACGGCTCTTCTCTGTGCCTTGGGAAAACCCCCTTGAAAATTGTTGTTCAATCCAAAAGCACATTGGGCTTTTACATACCAAGCCTAAAAGAGTAGTCACACATGCCACCAGACTTTAATATTCATGACCTTATAAATTAACAAGGTCATCAGATCTATCAGGTTACAATAAAATCTCCACGCCATTTTTAGCTTCTATAGCCCCTCAAGCAGCAACGTAGAAGCCAGCGGCTCCGGGTCAGGCACTGTCTTCTGGAACTCCATCAGTGACACTCACCATCCAGACCCACAGATATTGTAGCACAGAGAGTTTAGCTCTGTTACCAGGTCAAAGACATGCCAAGGATTTGTCCACACAAGGCACTTTGAGAAAATTAATCTGAATCAACCAAGTGAAGTAAACTATATTGGATTTAAGCTCTGAGTAAGTATCTGCACAGATGCTTAATACTATTTAGTAAATCTGCATTAGAAATCTTTTGAAATTAAGTTCTATGTCTCACAGATAGGACTTTTTGATGCCAAGAACTCTGACAGTGGCAGTTTCTTAATAGGAACTCCCTAATGCAAGCCATAAAGCCTTCCTTCTTCTTAAGATTTTTTCAGGGCTGGGAGAGGCTCTATCTAAACCTGCAATTCTTAACTAGGCAACAAGAGGAATGATGGCAGTTATGAGAGAATTGATATATCCAGCAGATAAAAAGCTCATTATTATATATGGGGTTATAATGAGAGGCATTTGCATACCGTACATTTAAATAGTGCCCTGCTGATATAAAGCTTTCCTAAAATTCAAATCAATGGGGCATTCCCAATGTGGAGATTTTGCCTCCCTTTTCATAACAACTAATAGATACCAGAAGTGATTCGTCATGCACCTGACATAAAAAGCAAAAATTGCATAACAACATTAGACATCTAAAACACAGATGTCTACTTCTGACCTGTCAGATCATGCTCTACACAAATGGGTATTTCTGGGCACAACGCCTCTCTAAAACAGATTAGATGAATTATATACTCAAAGTACTTCTCTCTTCTGACTATAAAGAAGTGTGATGTGACATGGTGTACACTGTAGAGCTGTAAAGATAAATTATATTAATATGTATCAAGTTTTCCCTAATGTTTGTTTCATCTTGGCGTGGCCTGCTGAGGATGATCAATTTAATGACTGTAGGTTTCAGATCTCTGGCTGCATGTTGTATTTCCCTTGTCCTTGTGTAGGACATTTTCAGTGCATTTTCATCACATATCTGAATGAAAGTCATATTTTAATGGTTTCTTTTTTCTTTTGGTGTGTTCCAAAGATCCAACTGTTTTCAAACACTAGTGTCTCAAGACACTAGTGTCTCAAGACACCATACTCACCTGTAGAAAAGACGGATGGAAAAAGGCTCTAGGGCAGTGTCCCACATCAGATTGCTCTAGCAGCCCCACTGCCCAGACTGTGACACCACATTAACCCTGACAGATGTACTTCAGCTTGTGAGCCCCACTTCTCCGGTTTGATTTCAGTCAGGTTGGCACCTCCCCTCATAGGCAGTGCCTTCACTTGAGGCCATAGTTTGGGAACTGCTGCTCCAGGCCTCATAAAGGCTTGAATTAAGTGTATATAGTTTTTTCTGGATAATACTAGGTGGTGACATACTAATCTAGTTTCCTGCTGCAACAGGATAACAGATGGGAGAAGCAGAAGGTGTCATACCTTGACTGTTTTTGACACTGACATGTATTATTCTTCTACTTAAGACAGAGAAACAGAGTTTAGAGGAAACTAGTATAGGATGAGTACAAACTGGCTGGGAAGTCATTCACCAGAAGCATTTATCAATGGCTAGTTACTGAAATGGAAGGATGTATAGAGTGGGATTCCCCAGGAATCTGTGCTAAATTTGGGGCTTCTCAGTATTTCCATTAACAACCTGAACGAGGGAAGATAAAATATGCTTATTCGTTACTGCAGATAATCCCATGCTAATAGAGGCTGCCAGCTCACTGGAAGATAGGACTGAAATTCAGATTATCTTGAAAAATTGGAGAAATAGTCTTAAAAATAGGTAGCAAATCAATAAGGACATATGCAAAGTCCTGCACTTTCACACTGCACAAATACAGGCTAGGCATGAATTGGTAAGACAGCAGCCCCGTAGAAAGGAGCTAGGGGAGCACAGCCAGGATATAATCAACTGCGCTGCTTCAATTAAACAAAAAAAGCAAACCCCATAGTGGGACACATAAAGAGTAAGACAGCCTTTAGAAGACTTGAGTTGTCTGCTTGCTCAGCAGCGGCAAGCTCTTAGCTGGAATACTGAGTCTAGTTTGAGATATGGGAAAAGAGAAATTGGACAGAGTTCAGAAAAGAGAGAGAAGAATTGTCAGAGGTCAAAAAAAAATATGACACCTACGAAGAAAAAGCAAAAGGACTGGCATGCTTTAGTCTACAGATGACTACAGAAAACACGCCAAAAAAAGACTTCCAACATGAAGGATGGTTAAACACTGGCATAGATTGCATGAGGGGTGTGTGAAATCTCCATCCCTGGATGTCTTTAAGAACAGGCTAGACAAATGGGAAAGACAGAGGGATAGCGGGTCATCAAGGCATAGGGAGAGGTTCAATGATCTCTGAGGTCCCTTCTAACTATTTTCTAGGATACAGTCATTCTGCACCTTCTAAACTTTTTGTTGTGAGTAGCTGTGTTTAGTGTAATTGTGCAAAGACCAGCATTTCTCATTCAGCGTCCTTGGAGCTGAATGAACCTGAGCTTTTTACTTGTTATAAATTCAGTAAGTCCGCTAGTTCTCAGAGTTCACTGCACTAAAGCTAAGGCAGTTAGACAGCCTGCTTTTATAATGCTTTCATTGAATAAATTTGCAAAGCTGCTACCTAGAGTCTACATTATTGCTCAGCACCACTTTGTTAATTTGGAATCCAGATCTGGTGACTGATTTAGGAAAACAGTTCAGCTAATCCCTAGTGAATAGAAATCCTCAGCCTAAGATTGTATGGCTCACCAGATTCCCACACGTGCAAATGCAGCAGCTGCCTTGCAAAGGGAAGTTAAAATATCAAGTACAAACTTTAGGGGGTTTTCACATGACTTGCTTATTTTCCTTCCTCAGAGATCTAGGGCTCCAAAAAGAAGGAGTAGAGACAATCACAAACTTTCCCAGTAGACGACTTTTGTAGTAAGGTGGCAAGTGCACGTATGTATTCTAGAAAGCTCCTTGAGGGCAGCAATTCTGGCAGGAGAACGTTCAGAGCTACTGTCAAAAAACCTAATTCTGCTAATTAGCCTTGTCTCGTTTCTTCAGTCAGCCAATACAATTAGCATGGATACCCATGTGATATCAATAACCTATATATTTTAAACTATTTCCACGTAATTGCCTTCTGCATGATAAAACACATTCAGGCAGAGTACTATGAACTACAGTTCCTCAGTGAGAGCTTTTGGGAGGGCGTTTGTTGTTATGGGAAGGCCCCTGTGCAGATTGCTTCCTGCCTGATAGGAAGCCCTTGATTGACCCACAATCTGTTGAGCTTTGGGAGACCACACAAGGCCCATTTCTTCACTCAAACTTGGCATGAGGTGAGCAAGCAGCTGATTTTCCTGGGATGTTGAGATAGGCCAGTCGGTCAGACGTATGTTATATACTGTACCTGCTCCTGCAGTAGCCATCCAAATTCAGAAATAAATGAATAAATGTAATGAAAGTAACTATTTTAATTATGACAACAATGAAAAGTCATTTCTTCCTCAAAATTATTATAAAGACGTAATAAATGCTCTCAGGTAAGTCCTTCTGAGTGGCACTGCATTACTGAATGGTTCTAGTGCAGCTGAAATTAGTTTCTACTGAAGTCAAGCACAAAACTTCCACCTACCCATACTCGTGAGAATATTCCTCAACTACGATTCTTTCTGTTGTCGTATTATTTACAATATGAGTTTTGAGAGCATTATGTAATTTGCCCAGTTATAGATTGATTTATATATGACCCTGGATAGCTCAGACGCATGCTTCCCTCATTTCATTCTTGCTGTGCCATCCCACCCCACTTTTTTTTCACTTTCCCCGTCCCATACTTTCTTTCACTGTTTCTGAGATTTCTTCTTTTTCCTTCCAAATGAAGTTGTGTGGGATTAACCTTGGAGGCTCCAAGTACCTTTTCAACAGACTGATGCTTCTCTCCTGTTCTCAGGAGCTAAGAGATTTACTTCTACAACACTCCCACCTCCTGCCAATTACAAAATGGAGCTCAGTTCTCTAACAGTGCAGTGCAGGACACTAGACCAGAACAGCTGAAATCCCTTCATTAGAAGCAGGATATTCTTGTCCAGGGTTACTTTCTAGTAAATGTACATTTACAGATGCAATGAGAGATCTTTGATAAAACGCCTAAGAAAAAAATGAGGTTCAAAATCTAAAGCTACTCAGATACTTACCTCCTACTACCCAACAAGAAATATTTAAACGGCAGTCAGATGCCCAAGGATCCCAGGTGACATTTGGGGATCCAGGCCTGTGGTCCCATCTGAGCTATCCAAGCACCAAATAATGCAAGATGCTCTCAGATGGATGAGAATCTCATGTGGAAAACTTTGCCAAAGTTTCTGAACTAAACATACTTCTGAGCAGTGAATTAGGTGTTGCTGGTCTGTTTCCTGAAATGTCTATCAGAGATAGCCGATGTGTACTAGAAATGGTTGTGTGTTACATGTGGAAAGCAAGGGTCTGTACAAAGATGTGTTGACTGTGTTAACTTAGTTATAGTTTTTGTGGTGTCCCGTGTAGTTGAGCCACTCACTTGAGCTGTGGCAAGCTGCACTTACTAAAATAAGGTAACTATTTTGTGATGAGCAAATACTTTCTGAATATCATTTTACATTGACATGCTTTTAATAACTAACAAGACTTCCTTTTCATATAACATTTTATAATTCTTATCTGTCTCGCTTACATCCTTAGGCCATCGTGGCTATGACATGACTATCGCATTTTATAAGCATGCTACAACTCTCCATAATCACTGCAAGTCAGTATACAGAATTGCTATAATGAGTTAGACGGTTTCTGGACTCCCCCAAAATGATCTTACCTAAGTAAGCTTTATAAGCCAAGTAGGCAACATACAAACAAGAACAGGGTGTAACAGCTGATAAAAAAATTTTTAAACATACCTATTAAAGTGCAGAAATGCTAATCCTGAGGACACACTCTTCTCCTTCAGACGCTTTCCCCAACACCCTTTTGTTTCTTTGTGGGGAAGAATGACTGCAATATAAGGAAAAAGAGACATAACTGGCACAGATGCTACCATATCCAGACTTCAGGGATCTAGCCTCTTAAGGTAGGATACAAAGTCCCAAATCAAGTGCTTCAATTTGCTGTGAAATACGTGAGAAAATCTGGAGTGACAAATACGTAGTTGCACATTAAGTCACGTAGAGTTAGGTGATGCCACAGGCCAGGCATGTGAAGCTTCTGAAATCTCATTTCTCTCTAGAGTTTGCACACCTTGAAGCAACAACTCAAAACCAGTTTGAATTCTAGGCTGGAACCTAGGACTGTCCTTAAGCACTGAGCATTGCTAGTGTAAGTGAGCACTTCAGCCGGAGCAGTACTGTTACATTTGCACACTGCAAATCTGCCCGGCCACAAACATACATTTCACTACCCAAACTACTTTCATTTCTCTCTATGCAGATGTACATTACAGATATTGAAAAAAGTTTCTCCATATATTAGCCCTTTAGTACACTAATCATTTTGGTTACTTTTCCCTGAATTCCCTCTTGAGCACTTATTAATTTATGACTGAAAAGTAATTAAAATGAGGAAATATACATTCAGATGTATGCAGAGAAACATTTTTTTCTCTATTTACTCTTAATTTACATCTTGATGAGTCAAATCCCCACCGTTACATTGCCAAGTCAAATAAAATTTCACCGGCGATTAAAGTTGTCCTGTGGGGATTGTACAAAACACACATCTTAAATGAATTTGGTCGTCTAAATGCACACGGCCAAAAAAGGACTGTATTTTATATCTCTAAGCAAAAGTAATGAAGAAAACATCTTTTCAGAGCCACCGGCATTTCAGAGTGCAAATAATTTTCAATTTCAATAGATGAGTATTGATATCTTTGATATAACTCTATATATAACTCCATATAATAAGTCTAAACTATTCTCCTGGAACCATTGTCCCACACAGAGATACATAAGGTACTCCGGCAGCTTTCAGCTTGCTTGGGATCTCTAAAAGGCCACGGCTGAGATGCAAACATAACTCTACTTTTACAAAATAACTTAAAAGTTTATGACAGTTTTTTATTTTTGTCTTTTGCCCTTTAGTTTCCAGCTAACGGGCCCGATTCTGCCACCACAAAGGAACGGGCAGAACGAGGTCTGTTAGCCGGGAGCGTTTCGGGCCGCCACCGAGCTGGAGGGGGAACCGCCGGTGGTGCCGCTCCGGCTGACCCGCACGGGCGGACCGGAGCCGGCGGCGCGGGGGGCGGCGGCCCGGCGTCTCCGGGAGGGGGGGGGAAAAACCCCAAACGAGGGAGGAAACCACAAGGTGTATTGGGTGCAGCTGTAGAGAAGCCAGAAGGGGTTGATGTTATCAGCCGCCTTTTCGAGCTCTGGGCTAGATACTGATCTTTACATGGAAGAGATGCGGACACTTCTTGAACGCCGCAGCACGACAGCCCCGCGTTACCGGAGAGCACGGAGAGAGGCGGCGGCTGGCCGTGAGGAGCCCTGGGAGAGCTGCGCGGAGAGCCCGGGGCCAGCTCTCGCAGGCCAGCCCTTCCCCGCACGGTCCTTCCGCAGCGGCCGCCCAGAGGGCGAGGCGAGGCGGGCCGGGGCCGAGGCCGGGACCGGGGCAGCGGGTGTCGCCGGTGCAGTCTCCGCTAGGAGCCGGGGGAACCGAGGCCGAGGCTCAGCCCCTCCGCGGCCCTGCCCCAGGTGCGGCGGCGGTGCCGCAGGCAGCTGCCCCCCCTCCCTGCCTCCCCTCCCCTGCCCTGCCTCCCCCCCGACCCGGCTCGGCTGCTCGCTCCTCCCGGCGCTGCCGTCTCCCAGCCTGCCCAGCACTGCCCCAGCTGTCCCGGCACCGTCCCGGCACAGTCCCAGCACTGTCCCAGCACTGTCCTAACTGTTCCAGCATTATCCCAGCACTGCCCCAGACTGTGCCAGGACAGTCCCAGCAGCATCCCAGGATGTCCCAGCACTACCCTAACTGTCCCAGCACTGTCCCAGACTATGCCAGAACAGTCCCAGCCTGCCCCAGCTTTGTCCCAGCACAGTCCCAGCACCGTCCCAGGATGCCCCAGCACTATCCTAACTGTTCCAGGACTATCCCAGCGCTGTCCCAGACTATCCCAGCACCGTCCCAGACTGTGCCAGGGCAGTCCCAGCCTGCCCCAGCTTTGTCCCAGCACAGTCCCAGCACCGTCCCAAGATGTCCCAGCACTATCCTAACTGTTCCAGGACAGTCCCAGACTGTCCCGGCACTGTCCCAACTGTCCCAGCATTGTCTCAGCACTGTCCCAGGACAGTCCCAGCGCCGCCCCAACTGCCCCAGCACTGCCCGAGCACAGTCACAGACTGTCCCGGCGCTGTCCCAGACTTTCCCAGCAGAGTCGTAGACTGTCCCAGCATAGTACCAGCACTGTCCCAGCACTGCCACAGCTCCTCCGCGGGTACCCATCTTCCTCCCACGCGTCCCCCGGGTTGCCTTAGGGAGAGGCTCGCCCCCCGTGTACCAGCCAGGCGGCACGAAACGGAGGGACTCGGCGAGTGCACCCCTCGTGACAGTCCCAGAGCCCCGTGAGGGTTAACCGTGCCCCGAAACGGCTCGTGGCCACTGCCATAGAGGCACAAACGGGAAAAGGAGCCGGGGGCTCTGCCGATGGGACCCATAAGTTGCTTTGCAGCCCAGCTGTAGTGTTTGCAGAGTTACCGTGCGCAGGGAAACGCCAGCAACGCTTCAGCCCCCCCAGGAAAGTCCGAGCACGGACAAATCCGCAGCTCGGGGTGTCAAGTTCGCAGAAAATGGCCGAACACAAATTTCTTTTGCATTTTCCTCCCGGAAAAAAAAGAAAAAAAAAAAGCTGAACCCACGAGATAAATGGGTGTCTGGTGGTAAATACTGACCAGCAGCAGCAGCTGGAGACGAATCACCACACCGCCAGCATTTCAACTGCAGCGTTTAGAGGAGAGGGGGAGAAAAGCGAGATCTCCGGGCTGCCGCAACTGCCTGCACGCCCACCGGTTTCACTGGCTCGAGTGTCTGCGAGAAAAAGATAAGAGGCTGGTGCAGAGAAACAATTGGGGGGGAAAAAAAAAAAAAACAAACGCAACTAAGAAGCACTAATGACTTGAAAGTAGTTGCAGCCCTGCAGAACTGCTCGTCCCGGCCGGGGAGCGCAGCGCAGGTGGCAGCGGGTGGCGGTGCAGCGCTCGGCGGTCCCCGGTCCCTCTGCCCCGCCCAGGGCGGCCAAGGGGGCACGGGGGGAGCGGGGGAAAACGAATACCGGCCGCAGGGAGACCCCGCTGCCGGGGGGCTCGCCCGCTGCCCCGCGGGGAAACCTGCGGGCGATGGAGACGGCGCCTCGGCGGTGCCCACGGACCGCAGGACAGGCGGCGGTTAAAGGAGGGCTCCCCCGCTCTCCGAGGGTGATCGAAAAGGAAAGTCTGAAATTCCCCCAAACACACGCGGTTTGGGTTCAGCGGCGCGGGATGGAAATGGCTGTCATTAACCACCAGGTCCTGAAAGTTCTTCTTGCTTTTCAGGGAGCCAGAAGTTACTTTGACACGAGGTGGTGTCATCATCGTTTCTGCCTTTACGTATTTCCAATACACCGGAAAGTTTCCATCCGAGCAATTTGAACATTTTACAGTAACTACTCATTTTCCCGGAAGCCAAAACTAGCCTGGGAAGCAGATCCGCAGCGGGCTGCCAGCGGCTCTCCACCCCGCTTCGCCTGACCAGTGGAGACATGGCTCCAGCGCCAGGACCCCACTCCGGCACCCGGCCCCGCCACTGGTAACCTCCCTGGGAGCAGAATCGGGCCCCTCGGGAGCTCGGTGTCTTCCCCGGACGAGTAAATAACCGAGAAGAAGCAACTATGGCACTTGAGATAGTTGCTTGAAAAAAAAACCAGTTGAAAAAAACACTTGGGGGAAAAAAAAAAAACCAGTTGTTGCTGCTTTTTTACGGCGATATTCCAGCCTTTTCCGACTCTCTGAACTTTTTTGCTTAATTGCACCGTTTACTTTCTGCTAAAAGGAGGTGATTCTTCGCTTCTTTCTCTATGTTAAATAACTCCTTATGTGCCGGGAGAAACAAAAGTACCAGCAGACACCCAAGGTGCCGAGTATTTGCGTTTGGTATTTTTTAACGACGAGATTTAAAATCGCTTAATTTAATTATGCCAAATAGGAAGGTAACATAGGCGTCTGTAGAGCTCAGACTACCTGAATTTACACCCAAATCTACGCGAAGTTTGACGCGAGATGAAACCGGAAGCCCCGGTGCCGCTGGGGCGGGAGAGGGACCGGGGGGGGGACACACATAAAAATATGGGCTTGGGAACCTCCGCGAGGAAAAGGGTGTCCGAAAACAGGACGCTCAGAAACCTGACATCGAGGGGATGAGCTGCATGTTGAGCCTGGCAGGAAAGCGAGCCGTCACACAGAGATTTAGTTATTATCAGCCAAATCTTTGGACTGGGGAACGAAAAGGGGAAAGATATATAACATTTGCGGCTGGAGAGACGCGAGCTCCCCGGCCCCCCGGCCCCGGTGCCCGGCAGCCCCTCTCCGGCCAGGGGCGGCTCGGGGGCCACGGGGGGGCATTTCCGAAATGACACCCCCTGCTCTTGGCCACAGCTCTGAAATAATTAAAGTTTAAAAAAAAAAATTAAAAAAAGATAAAAAGAAAAAAAAAAACCAAACCAGGGAAAGACAAGTCGTCGCTGGGACACCGCTATCCATACCCAGGTCACTGTGTTTCTTTCGCTAAGGGTTGTCATTATTTGCTGTATATATCCTCCCGCCAGTCATACCTGACGAGCACGTTTTAAAGCCTCCGCTAATTTACACAGAACAAAGACACTTTCCAGCTACGCTAGGAAAGAAAAAAAGGGGGGGGGGGGGGGGAACACACAACCTCGGCTCAATTAAAAATAACGATTTTGTCCTTGGACAGCTACCAGTTCTTTGCTCTTACCGTCCCGGGACTTGCATTCAACCTCGGTAACACCCTGAAAGGCTGCAATCATTTTGCATACATTGCATCGTACCCTTCCAGTCCTGCAATACAGAGCAGTACCGACCTGACAGCAGGCTGCTCAGATAGCTAGTTTGTTCAGTAAAAGAAAGGTGATGAGGCGCACGGGGTTAATTAAATCTTGCAGAGATCCAGTTGGTATGAGCAAAAATCATCCAGTCTTTAACAACCTGGTTGCACACGCTGGATATAGACAACGATGTCTGAAAAAATAATTACGAAATTACGCAGCTCTAGATACACAAAAAACTTTCCAGACCGAAAAAAAAAAAAAAAAAGCGCCCCGAAATCTCGGTAGAAGTGACTCGTGTTAACTGCGGCTGCTGATCCTTCAGCTTCGCTTTGACGCGCAGATGACGTCCATTCCCTCCACAGGTTTCCCAGAATCTCGCTTTCCGAGCCCGTTCCGCGGGCTTGACCGCACGGAGAGCGATTTGGGGGAAAGGAGTGGGGCTCCGCCGCCCTCCCTCGACCCCCTGCGGGGCTGCCCAGGCCCTCCGGAGGCGTTTGAGCGAGGGGCAGGGGCAGGTCGGCAGCTCCCGGGGCTGCCCCGCGGAGCGCGGGGGGCTGCGGCACGGGGGAAGCCGCGGGGCTCCCGGAGAACTCCCAAGCAAATTCGCCGAGGAAGAGAGCGGGATGCCGGAGTCGCTCCCGCTTCGCTGGAAGTGGAGACGCACCGTGTCAGCCCCGGCACAGCCAAAACCCTTCTCACCCCCTCCTCCCTCACACCCCTCTCCTCCCCAGCTGTATCTGATTTTTCTGGGTCTGCTGGTTTTTTGGGTTTTTTTCTTTTTCCTCCCTAAGCACAAATGCCTTCTCCCCTGCCTTTGACACTTGGGGCTTGTGAGCAAGGAGCGCGCTGAAGTGGCGGTTACCACCGCTCTCTTTCCGTGACACCACAGGGGAATTTTGGGGGTTCTCTGCAAAAACCAGGCAGGCGAAGGCGTTGACTTTATTTGGCGATGGTTGCCAGCACCCGCCTAGCGCAGAGCCGGAGGTGGCTGCGCGACCGCGGCTCATCCCCACGCTGAGGCAGCGGGGACGTCCCCCCGTGTCCAGCTGCAAAACCCGTGTGAAACGGGGGCTTGGAGAGGTGCCATCTCCCCACTGAGAAACAGCCCTTCCCCGAACCCCAAAATCAGAGCCGGCGTTTTCCTGTCCCCCTCGCTGCTTAGGGGCACGGAGAGCTGCTTTCGATCGCTATCTCCAAATTTCGCTGGTGTCTTAAGAAAGGAGACTGAAACGTCACTATTGCAGGAAACGTGCAGCTGCAAAAAGTTGTTAGTAAAGAGCATCAAACCAACTCCCCACCACTGCTGTGAAAGTTTCTTTTTTTAAAAATAAAGAAAAGGAAATTGGATTTGACTTCTCCCTCCCGTTTTGACATGCAGCGAGTTGCCGTGTTTGGCCAATAAAATCCTAAAAGTTTGCAAAAAGAGACCAGTAATAATGATGATAGTACCAAAAGCAGCGCTCGGAGCGGTGTGCAAACCCGGTAAACGCCTGACCGGAAAATCCAGGCATTTGGAGCTGACTTTTGTCGTTTCAGTTTGCCTGCTGATGTCAACGGCGCGTCGATAAATAAGAAGTGAGAACTGAGGGGGAGCGGCGGGGGGCAAGGGAGAGGCAGCCAGCGCTTCTTTCCAAAAGGCGGAGTTTTTTGAGGTCATTTCATCTCGACTCTCTCGTCATTTTGAATATAAAAGAAAGCTGACTGGCTGATTTTCCCGGTCCCTCGCCCGGCTGGGGCGATGCGGTCGCTTCGCGCACAGATTGCTTTCATCGAGATGTTAAAAGGTTCTTGCCCTGACGCTGACCGTGCGTTTAATAAAAGGTCGGTGTAACTGTCCGAGCTCGCTGCAAACTGGATTAAACTATGAGTTTAATGTGGAATGTGGACACTTGGAGCTTAATCGTTGCCACTTTTATATTGCATTACAGAAGGAATATGGTAAGCTGTTTGGTAAGCTTTTGATAGGAACTTGAGAGTTTCCTTGTCTGTCTTAAGAGCAGAGCAGTGTGCAACACGTAGTAACTTTTCCCTATAAGGCATCTATCGCCCGGTGCAGGAAACAACCGGTATCCCTTCGGAAAATAAAGTGCAGCTCTTAAAAACTTGGAAAAAAGACCTTGTCCTCCGCTTAAATTATCTTTCCCCCTCACAAACCAGCCGGTAAACCGCCACCGAAAGCAGGCACGCTGCTCTGTCCGCAAACCTGGAAAAAAAAAACAAAAAAAAAAAAACCAAAAAAAAACCACCCAAAAAAACCAACCCCCCCAAAAACCCCAAAACGCAGAGGCATTCCTGCCGGCGGAAGCGAAACCGTCCCGATCCAGGCGAGTTTGTTTGTAAACCCGGGGAGCAGCGGCGGCTCCGCCCGCGGGGTGCGCGGTGGCGGCGGGAGCGCGGAGGGACCCGCCGGGGCCGGGGCTGCGGCTGCTGACTCAGAAAAGCAATGTAGGTCATAACGAGTTTCCTTAAGTTACCGAAGTTCGAACAATTCGGCTTTTCTTTAGAGACTTCCAAAGTGCTGCTGCAACATTTCTGAACGCCGTGGCTTTTGGGGAAGTTCAGCCCCCCGGCTGTGAGCAATCGGGCTGTGGCGAAGCGGGCAGCGCTCGGGGCAGGCATGCCCGCCGCTTGGTACTCACGCGTTTCACCTCCCGCTTTTAGCTCCCCTCGCCCATTTCCATCACAACGCTGCTTTTTCTTTTTCTTTTTCTTTTTTTTTTTTAATCTTTTGTCTCAGAGGCGTGTTTCAAAAAGAAAAAAATTGCGCCAGCGCGTCACACTCCCATTTTCTTCTAAATTTTCAGAGAAGCAGCAAGCGAATTGCCTACCTACTCCCTACCCGCTTCAGCTCTTTCCAGGAAGGCTTATTCACGGTTCATAGTTTGGATCTACTCTTTATTACTGCTACTTACTACTTTCCACCACCAGTCAATTTTTACGCCATCAGTTAAAGGGCTATTAAGAGAGTTCTCTTTTGCCACGGGTTTTGTACGCAAAAGAGCGTGAGCGACACCGAACACTGTCCGTCTTCGAACTAGGTAATTTTCGTTATTTTCTTTTTTTTTCCTTCTTTATGCTTTTCTTTTTTCTTTTCTTTTTTTTTTTTTTTTTTTTTTTAACCATAGCAGAGCAGGAAAAGAGTAGCCGCGGTCCCCACGGAGAGCTCACGGAGGATGAGCACGCGTCGTGTTCCGTCGCCAGAGCAGCGAAGTGGGACGGAGACCTCGCTGCGAAGCACAAAGTCGTAGAGGAGAGGAGAGCCCGGCATCAGGGGACGCTTCAAGAAAGGAACCACACTAGCGGACTTTATTTTATTTCCTCGGAGCTTTCCCCAACCATTACCTGGGCTCCCCGCTCCCCCGCGCCGCAGCAAGCAGGGGCCGTGCGTGGGCTGGGGCGGGGCGGGGAGATTGCCGAGGGAGTCGCGCTCTCCCCCAGAAAATCATCACCGGGAAGGCATCCGTGGTCACGAAGCGTAACTAAGAGGAGAAATCATCCGCCCGTAGATTTCACGAAAGCAAGGAGCGGGGGAAAAAATCCAAACCTCGCCCGGTCCGACGGCTGTATTTCTGCCGGGCGCACGCATCGCCCGCGTGTCCATCACGGGTGGTTTTAGGGAGATCGCACAACCGGTGTCACGGTCACGCACGCCTCCAGCCTTCCTCCTTCCCTCCAGCTCCTCTCTAACCCCGCAGTGACACCCCGCCGGCCTTGGTGCTAGCAAGCGAGGGTTTCCCCGTCTAAACGGAGAAGGTTCTGCCGGCGGAGCAGGAGTCCCGCGAATGTTTCCCCGAGCACGCTACAAGCAGGAGCACCAGCAGCTCCGCGGAGCCCCGAGGCCGGAGCCGGGAGCACCCGGCAGGCTCGGGCAAGCCCGGTCCCGGCCTCCGCCCGCCCGGGGCACGGCGGCTCTGCCTCCCGGGACGGGAGGGGCGAGCCCTCGCTCTCGGAAAAAAAAAAAAAAAAAACCCACAAAACAAACCAACTAGTTGAAAGCAAAAAAAAAAAAAAAAAAAAGACGCTTTTTTTTTTTTTTTTTTGAGGCTTGCTACCCTGCGCCGTCCCCGCCGGCGGAAAGCTCCCCCCGTTCCGCGGCACCCGAGGGCGGTGGCCGGGGTGACCGTGGGCGCTCAGGACGGGGAGGGAAACGAGGGGTGGGCAAAGCTCGGCACCCGTTTGGGAACACGTTCCCCAGCCTTGGCGGCGGTGGAAGGCCCTCCTCTGGTGTTTGCAGTTTTCTTTGTTTACATTCAGTTTAGAAACATTGGCCTTCGGCCAGAAAAGCGCCGGTCCCCCCCCCTTCTCGGGTGGCGGAGGAGAAGAGACTTCTAACTTTCACGAGCCCCGGGTCTTTAAATATTTTTCCTCTCGGCTCCCCAAATTAACCCTTCGGCCACCTCGGAAAGAAAACGGGGCCGGACGGTGCGTGCACCTGCCCTCGGAGCTTTCAACCGAGGGGGTCGCAACAGGTTCTACCGGGGGATGGAGGCGCACCGGGGGAACGGTGGTGGAGGGTACCGGCGAGGCGAGGAGCGCCGAACCGAGCGGCGGGGCCCCGGGCCCCGCCGCTCGGTTCGGCGCTCCTCGCCTCGCCGCCCGCGGGGCGGTGCTGTGCGGCGGCAGCCGGGCGGGGAAGCAGCGCGGTTCTCCCCGCCGCCGCACCGCCCGGTTCCCCCCGTCCTCGGGGCGGTTGCGGCGGCGGCGGCGGGTGGGGAGAGCGCTGAGGTCGCTTGTGTGCGCCGGGCTTGTGTGCATGTGTGTCCCCCCGCCCGCCCCTCCACCCCGATATCTTCCCCCCCCCCCCCCCCGGCGAGGAGTAAGTGCCACCGCTCCGCCTTCTCCTTTTCGCAATGTTGACGCAATCTATAAATAGTGGAACAAAAGGACCAACTTCCTCGCAGCTTTGCTGAAACTGCACAAAAAAGGCAACCGGGGGGGGGGGGGGGCGACACGGTTATTTTTTGATTTTATTTTTCTCCGGTTAAAAGGCGAATCCTCCCTCCTCCCACACACACACACGCTACTGGAAGATTATTTATATTTTTTTTTCCTCGCTGTCTCCTATGCTGGCAACGTCCTGCGAGTGGCTATTTTGCTTTTGCACCGAGGGAAGGGCTTTCCCCCCCCCCTCCTCTTCTGACAGTAAGTGCCATTTAGCTACTGCCTTTTCGGGGGGGGGGGGGGGGGGCTGCCTGCTCGCCTACCTGCCTGCTGCCCCAGAGAGCGGGCAGGAGGGACCAGGCGCTCCGGGGACGGGGGACGGACGACGGGGGGGGGCGGGATTGGAGGCGCTTAGTGCGGTGGGGGGAGCAGCGCCACGGAGCGAGCGGGGATGCGCGCACGGGGGACGGGGCGTGGGGGACCCGCGGATTTGGGGGGGGGGGGGGGAACCGGTGAAATAAGGTGATCGGGAGAGGGGCCGGTTGCCGCTGCCCGCCGAACAAAAGCTGACGCTGATATTAAACGGGCTTTTGTTAGGGGGAAGTGTGTGTCTGTCCGCGTGTGTGTGTGCGCGCCTCTGTGTGTGCGCGGGGGGGGGGGGGGGGGGGGACACACACGGACGGGACACCCCGCCCGCAGCAAGTTGCCGTGCGGCGGAGGGCACCTTAGACTTGTTTACCGCTCGGCGCGGCGCTCACCGGCGTGTTTACCCTGCACACACGACGCGGGGCTCCCCCCCCCCCCTCCGCTCCCCAACCCCTTCCTTCCTCCGCGCCCCCGGGGGGGGCATGAGCGGAGCGGGGTTTTAAGGGGGGGGGTGGGGGGGTGCGCGGTCAGGAGATGCTGCTACGATCACGCGTAAAACAACCCCCCCCACACCTCACCCCCCCGCCCCTTTGCCAGTCGGATCGGTGCAAGCGCAGGCAGTTACTGGCCGGAGGGAGAATTACATCATCCCCTGCTCCAGTGATGCTACCTTTCGTGCCGCTACCATGCGCGCAGGGAAACAAGCGGGGCCGCGCCTCCCCCCCCCCACCCCCCCGGCTCGGGCGCAAGCCCGAGCCGGGGGGGTGGGGGGGGGGGAGGCGCGCCCCCGCGTCACTCTCACACACACACACACACACACACGCCCGCCCGAGTGTTTACAGCGCTCACACAGGCGTATTGTGACGTCGCCTGAGTGACAGCCCGCCGCGCCAACGGGGGGGGGGGCGCGGCCCCCGACGCCAAGGCAGAACACGGGCGCCCCGCCCGCCTTTCCCCCCCCCCCCCCCCCCACCTCCACGCCGCGCGGGGACCGGGGCCGTGAGCGGGGGGGGGGGGGGGGGGGGAGCCGAGCCCAAGACTGAATACTTCGAAAGTTAAATCAAACTTACACGCTCTAGCATCGGGGTGGTTTACACGATGCCGATTAATTTGCGTTTATGACGTTTTATGACGTTTTAAGCGCACACCGCACGCTCGAGGAGCGGTTTCTCGTGAGAGAGGCGAGGTGCATTCGTAAGCGGGGGACATCTGTGAAGTTAAACCGCTGTCTCAAGTCTTGCGCAGCCCCTTGGGAGCAAGCTGGGACGCGAGGGGCCGGTCTCCTGCCGGGGAACATGCTCCTGGTAGGGTTTGGCACAGGGAAGACGTGAGCGTAGAAGCTGTCATAGCGGTGGCCTTGGACACTTCATTGTCCAGAGTGGACAATAAAAAGCTGATTTTTTTTTTTTTTTTTTTAAACGGGAAATAGATTTAAGCACCGAGGGCAAAATCTAAATTTCACACATCGTACGCTTTCCCCCGTGTTACGAGTGTAATGTTATAGGGTTAGAAACTTGTTGCAATATGCTACTGGGGCGGGGGGGGGGAAGTGGGGGGTTTTTACTCAGTCTGTGAAAATATTGAAGTAGTACTTACCCACTGCAAAGTCAATAAATCCGTATCACACTAAAAACAACAAAAAGTGTTTTACAAACTGATACTTGTCGAGAATTGTTTGCCAGAATGCAGCAGTGTAAAACTATTACTAAAACATCAGCATTTACTCACTGCAAAATTCAAGTAACCGTGAAGCCCTGTTTAGTAGTACACACAGTTTTTAATGTGTTAATGGTTTGGGTTTCTTCAAAGTGCATTACTTTTTGAAGTCTGTGTGTTTCTGTTTGTGCAGAAAATAGACTGAGCAGCTTTGAGCTCCTACTGTTACAAAAGTTAAAAGGAAACAAAGTTGAGCTGCTAAGTCGGCAGTCTGGAATGAGTCAATAGTATCTCCTTTGTCCTGCTAGCTTTCTCTGCTGTGGTGTATCTTTGCTCTATTTCCTCTGCACAAGCAGACGAGCAGTATATTTAATAGACTTTACAGGTCTCCTGGCTTCTAAATATTCTGACCCACCAGTAAAATTGAAATGCATCTGCCTTTCCAGGCTGTATACAACAGTTGTGAGACTGTCAATGACAGTACGCTCACTTCTTTAACCACGTACATACTTACACATTTTCCATTATCTGTAATTAATGGGGCAAATTATTCTTGCTTTGTTGTAGGAAGCCTTCATAAGGGAACAAATATGCCTTTTTAAAGTATTCCATCATCTCTTGTTTTTACAAAAAAAAACACAAACAAAAGGTTGGGATGGAGACACGAAGGAGATGTAAGTAACTCCCCCCCTCATTTACTTGGGGATTCCCTGGGAGTCCCAGAGGGCAAGGAGGTAACATAGCTGGCTTTTACAACAGGATCACAGGTCCTGACACGGGGTCACAGAGAATCTCTGCTTGGCTAGCCCTGTGCTCCAGTTTTGTTTAGCTGGTAGCTAGTCCCTTGAGGGATCAATGTCAACTTAAGCATGCTGACGTCTACAAGCAATGGGTTGGCCAGTGACTGAGAGCTGTAACTGGCTCCTGGAGGGCTCCCTAGTTCTACTGCGCTTGGAGCTCGAGGGCTGCTGCCAGGCTGCTTCTGCGACTCTGGAGCTCATCACAGAAAGAAATCAAAGTGGCAACAGTATAAAGCAAACCCCAACACTGTCAGTTTTCTGAAAACAAAAGGTGGGTAGATGCATTAGGTGGATTGGAAAAGCAGCTTGGGCAGGGACGTGGCTTATGGACCGAGGCACAGAAACCGGAGCCAACTCCCGTCACCATGAGCTAAGTTTCTGTGTACCTCAAACCCGCTTTGCTCTCAAATTGTGGCCTTGGGATTGGTATCAGCCGTTCTGCAGATATGTCACACTCCCAGAGATGATAAACAAATGTCAATTCAATATCCCACATGTAAAGGTATTAGCGTTCAGCAAATAAAATAGGAGCATACTTTCTCTGTATTACCTATATCTTAAATTAATCCATTAAGGAAGGAGGTTCATATATATATATTCACACACACACATATATATCTCCTCACATTAATAGCCCCTTGGGGTTTAATTATCAAAAAGCATTGGAGACTAGAGTTGGGTTACTAGAGTACAACGAAAAGTGAAACTGTATTAACTCACTGGGAGGTTGAAACCTGTATTTTAATATATACAGTATGTAGTTTTTCCTTAACTTTACATTACAATACAAAGGCTTTTTAGGTCTGCAAGCTCAATATAATTTTTTTTTTTGTTTTATAAAAATAAGGCTTGTTTATTTTTAATTAAGCTAGGCCTACTTTTCTTTTGATTACCTGAATTACATAAATGAGTAATTTAGCGTATGATTATCTGAATGACCATTCCTTTCCTTTTTCACTCTTGAAAAAGATTATCAGTCAACTTCTGCTGTAGTGTTGTATCTGTGACCATTTTGACTGTACCATTTGTTGTCTGATACTTTTTATTTTTTAAATATAATTTCATACTTCCCCCCCCCAGTTCTTTTAAAAAATGCAGCCTCATAATTCCTGATGATAACAAGCAGTTTTCTCCGGTGACCATAAAGGCCTATGCTATGAATTTCTACAGCTTTCGTTTAAAACCTTAAACACATTTCTATCTTTTCAGTTGTAAAGGGTGTTACTAACTTACATTTGGAAACCTGACTGATACAGACAGCATAGTCTTCCTGGTTCTGCAAGCAGGCAGTTCCAGTGTTTCAGCTTTTGCACAGTAGCACTTTAACAAGCAGCAGCCATGCATAACTAACAAGACTGCAAGTCCAGTTACTGCTTTTTAGAAGCCTGTACCCAGCTCTGAAGTTACCCGAAATGTCCATTTTATAGTGTTGCAGCCATATGACAAAACTATTAACAGCAGGAACGTGCAGTAGTTATTCACAATGGATAAGATACAGGGGGAGAAAAAAAGTTTTAAAAAACGGAGCCTGAGGCGCAGGAAGAAAGCAGCACAGCTCCAGCTATCCTTTTATAGTAACTGGTGTTTTATGGAAAGTGGGAAAGAGAAGAAAACTCTCTCTTCCTTCCAGCAGCTAGCCAGTGATGGCGTGACCCTTCTAACTGAAGACTGATAGCATTCTTGGAGAAATCTTTATGCAGGTTTAATTTCTAGTATCTGGAAATGAGAAGTATTGTTTTCTCCAGTTCCTTCTCTTGAACCTACTTCTGGATTCTGGGTCTTACCCTCTAGCTATATTGATGGATGTCTAATAGAACAGTTTTCAAGTTCGGCATTAATGCTTCATAGAAAGTAATATATTTTTCAGAATATTTTAAAGTACTGTAGTAGTTTTCATGAATGTTTTCTACACATACAGTAACATTCTGAATACTATATATGTATAGATTATATTAGCTAATCAGAGCATTACTTTAAAATGTGTACATAATGTGTACATGTATACAAGATACACCTAGCACAGACTAAAACAGTGCTCTCAGCATGGATTACAGCTACAAATAAATCTTCTGTAGAAGATGAATGGAAATTAGGAAATCAGTAGTAGTTCATTAAATGAGACATACGCCCTTTAGGCTGCACGGAGACGTAAAAAATAAATACGCCGAAAACTAGGCAACACTAGCTGGCAAAACAGAATATTGAAACTACTGTACTTTTTCAGGACTCTTAGTATCCTTGTTTCTGGCTGAATGTGGTATGTGCATGAACATCCTTTCTTATAAAATAATAAATTTCACAAAGATTCCACTGTATGACAGTGTACTGATTGGCTGTCACAACTACTGACTAAATATTAATTTTGGTAGTCTTTCCAAGTTAAATCTATGAACTACTACATCTGGATAACTTTTAAATCCCTACCCACAAGTGAAACTCTAACAAACCGATTTCCTGACTTGCACATTGTCTATCCTTGTTTGTAAAGATTTGTTTAGTAATTTACTTTAGTTCGTCAATTATACTATTATTAGTTGGTTAGAGAAATATTAGATAGTCTTTTTATTTGGAATTTATTTCATTTTAGTTTTACAACACTAAGCAGTGCGATAAACACTGCAGACTACCTAGAAGGAGCTCCACATTAGTGCAATCACTTCAGTTTCGTAACTCCTACAGATTTTTATCCCTTACAAGCACCGATTTACATACCAGTGAGGGAAAATGAAAATGAGGGGGAAGCTCATTATAACCCTGCAAGTGTACTTAGTTTCTCCTAACACGGACTAGATTAAACCTGGCCTATGTCACAAGAACTGCAAAGGGTGAAAGCAAAGGGTCCTTTCTCATAATGGTCATGCACAATTAATGCTCTCTTCACTCAACAGAGAAAACCAGACCCAAAATGGGAAGGAGGATCTGGGCTACTATTCTTTCACCTTCGCTCCCCACCCCCACCCTTTGAGCTGTAAAGAAAGGATCAGGTTGCACTATTTTAAAAGCTGGTGCAGTACGCACACTTCCTCCGTGTATTGGAGAGCACTGGGAGAAAATCTCTCTCAGAGCTCCCTGCAGGAGCGCATACTGCTTCACAACATCCTGTACTCAGGACTGTGACTTATCAGAAGAGCTGAGCCTTCAATTAAGTGATGAAAACTTCCCTTGTAAACGTACGATATTTTTAGGGACGTATACAAATAAGAATATTATTGAACTAACTTACCTTTGACACATGGTTTTGAAAGCTTCATGCTTGACACAAGTCATAAAAAACAAACTATCGCAATAGCTCAGCACTACAGGTAAAGTAGACCTGTAAATAAATGAAAAAAGAAATTAAGCGAGTTAGCATAATTTCCTGAACATGCTTAAATAAACTGGATTGATTAACACATTAAAGAATATAATTGCTCTTTCATCCCACCATCGGAGCGCAGATTGCTAGTTCCTACACATATTTCAAGCTAAATCATACAGCTGATGTTAAGTCTGTATCAAGGTGGAAGATGGATGGTGTTTTGGCCAAGGTTTGGAATGGGAGCTCAAACGAGGGCCATAATCCTGTCCCCGACTCAGAATGTCACCAATGGCTTTTCGATTCTAAGATAGGGACAATTAAAACTCTCACTGAACCTAAGTGACAAAATAATGCTTACAGGATGTCCCAAGGCTACCTATACTAAGGTTATAAAAAGTCTAAAATAACCTAAGATCTGAAATAAGTCTTTAGCAACATTTTGTTTACCTGTGTATTTGGCTTTTCAAAATATAAAAGTCATAGTTCCAGAAGCAAGGTGCCTAGTTAGCAGTGCCTACTGAATGTCAAAAGGCTAATCCAGCTAGGAAGATCTCCCTTAAAGGAGTTATCATGCTGTATCATATCTCCACATAAGAGAACCGAAAATTACGGTGATTGAAATCCTCACCAGTCTTCCACACTCTTCACATTAGATATGAAGACCTGACCGGGAAAGGGCACTGAAAGCCTCATATCTCACCCAGGGAAGGATCCTTCTGTAGGAATTGTGGAAGGAAGCCATAAGCCTCCTCCTGTTGGAACAGGGTAAGTTTTGGGTGCAGTGGGAGAGTCTGCACAAAGCACTGCATAGATGCTGGACCATGAGTCAGTGGCACTCAGAGGCTAGAAGAGCTGTACCATTAAGGCATCATCTGTCAAGCGGCCCAACAGTGGGAAGGTATAAATGCTGTTTAATCTTGCCTCAGCCACTTCTACCTCAGCTCTGCGAGTTTTAAAAGGAACAAAATCTCATTCCAGGCTTAAAAAAAGGTTGAGATCTATAGATAAAAAGCTGTATATTAGATCTAGGTATTACTATTGTAGTTGTTAATAATACACAATTTTAACATACAGACTGACAGACATTTCATTTGAAAGCAAGAATTAAAATAATGACAGGTTGTGTCATATGACAACAAATCTACAAGTAGCAGCAAAACTGTCCTTTTCTCATGCATAAGATTCATCATTCTAGAGGGGGAGCCTGCTGGAAATACACAAGAGGCACATGAAAATGGAGGGAAAGATAAGAAAAGAAGTTTAATGGAAGATGCCGAGTTGGATGACTAAAGTCTTCATCAAATAAGAAAGCAGTATCCTATTTACTTTCTGATGCTGTGTAAATGAATGAATCAAAGCCCGCACATTCTCTTGCAAATCATGTCACAAGGATTCTACCTCTCTATGCCCCCGAGGTCATGAGTGACCATGTACTGACCCCTGACAGACTCCTGCCGCCTTTTCTTTAATACAGCAAGCATACACGTCTCTAACCACTTGAGCCCATATGAATGCTATACATCGCATGCTGCCTCCCCTTCCTTTCTTTTTATTTTAGCAATCTATACCCCCAAAAAAAATTTCCTATAATCTTTTATGTCTCTCTACAGCCTTTCTTGCACTGAAAAGTTTCTCGATACTCAAGCAGACATATGTTAAGGGATAAGGAAAAACATAAAAAGATAAGATTATTTCAGGGAGAGACTCCGCAGCTTTTCAGAAGAAGGAATACTTTATTTCAAAGAAAATAAAATATTTTTCAACTGAAAGAGGCTCATGTTTATATTATTGTTAAAACTTTTGCCGAAAGGGGAGGAAACAGTAACTTTAGACAGTAGTTCGAAAGGAAGTTCTGTTACAGTACAGACCAAAAAATTTAAGTTCTTACAGTGTATAAAATATGTAATCAATGCTGAACTTCTGCATATGCCTTAAATACTGAGCTGTGAGAGTGGACTGCTCTTTAATGTGTCCAACAGCCTTAATGCTGAAACCTATACAAGGAGATAATTAATACAATAGCATTCACCCAGCACAAAACCCGAGATTTTCATTGAAACTTCTCCAGCTCTAACAAAGACATCATTCAAAAAAAAAAAAGCGTTTCAAAGACCACTGTAGATGCTGGACATAGACCGATTCTTGAGTTAAAGACAGACATCCGCCAGCCAAAAGGAATAACTCCAACAAAGGAGAGACTTTCAAGTTTCAGACTTTCAAGTTTGAGACCTCTAATTTGAACTTATCTATGTTTTCACACATCAGTAGGTTCAGTGGAGTTAGAAATATCCAGTATGTGTAATGAAAACAATCTCTATCAGTGGATACAGCATGAACATGATAACATATGTTTTCCAAGCCTAGAGCAATTGTCAAGCAATTACTATTTGTCAAGGCAACACACTTGATAGTCAGGGTCATCTAACCCTAGGTCATCTTCTACCTTATTCTGAGGCAGGTCTCAGTAACTCAGCTGCCCAGCTTTCTTTAATTTGCTCTGAACGTAAGTTGCAGACGCAGGTTTCTCTTGCTACACACAGTGAGAAAGCCGAGGGAGGCAGAGGCAGCGGCAAGGGGTGCAGTTACTGCACCATGATGGCTCATATAAGCAACAGCTGCTGGGGTTTTGTTCCAAGATGAAGGAGGGCCCGCACAGGTCAGAGGGGACTCCTGGACAACTGATTATTAACCAGGGCTTTCTAAAGCACGTGCAAGGCCCATATTGTGTTTGTTTAGGACCCAGAACTACAAGTGCATGTTATCAGCAGACTGGGTGGATTGGTTTGTGTCTCGGAGTTAAATCATCAATTCTAGCTACCTTTTAAACAGAAATGAGAAAGACCTTGTCTTACCCAGTATATTTTGGTCCTGTTTTACGTTTGCCCTTTTTTTTTTTCATTTTAAAGGCCTTATTCAACTAAATATACCCTCTTTACAAAATATGGTTTTTTGCTATCCAGATTGTTATTTCATGCCTGTACAATTTTTATTTTATCATCCATACAACTAACGTCTGATTCTTAATTTTTACATTTTATGATAGAAAATTTAATGGCTTTTCCTTACCACATGATACAGTCTTCCAATTATAATTTGTAAACTCTGTGTAGATGGAAAATGGAATTCAATTAAAATGTAGCAAAAGAGCACTTCATTTTTTATCAGTTAAATTAAATAACCACAGATTCACATAACATGCAAGAAAAAAATTATCAGAACATACTGCACTGAAAACTGATTTATTCAACTAGGACTAATCACTGCTAGTTGGTGAACTTAAGTGATTGTTGCTGGTCAGCATGACCTTCAAGACTTTAGAACTAGTACATCTCATCCTCTTGTAAGGATTTTCATTCATGGACCTGATGAGAAAAAATGAAATTGCCTGCTTTTTCATCTCCCAGTGGATTTTTCAATTTTGAACATACTAGTCATTAATGTAAAGTAGATGAGTACACTAAAGGAGGAAAAAAAAAGCTATCAGAAGCAGGTTCAGCATTCTGTAGATTATAGTTCAACTGCTCTGCCAGTGACTTCCACCCCTTCAGTGGTTTGACTTTCTCTAAAACTTTGGCATCAAAAAATGTGTTGCATAGTATTTTTATTGTGTTATTTTAAAATACTATAGTAAATTTAACCTTAATACCGGCTGCCCTACTTCCATACTTAATTTTAAGTGGTCTTGTTAAAAAAGAAACCTTTAATTTAAACAAAGCGTACATATAGAACTCATTAAACATACATTAATCATTCCAGGAGGCCACACAAGTAATAGAAAATGGGGATTCCTTCCTTTCTGATTTATCAGCCATTTATACTATAGTATGTTCAAAACAGAATGGGTTTCCTACTGTGCCTGCTGGTGTACATACAAAGTTAAAGAGACAGAGCCCTGGCACAGAGGTTTGCCTTCATTTGCTCAACACCTGAGGTGTTAAAAGTAAAAAGCCAAACAGGAGAGGCTTTTTTTTTTTTTTTAAAGCACTGGCTGTTCAGGTGCAGATTTACCAGCAGCAGGAGGCAGAGGGTGAAAGGATGATATGAAGGGCTCTAGATCCTCGCCTGTTCCTCCATCCCTTCCTATTCCCCTCCTCCTCGAGCTCTAGCTGCGTTTACCTATGCCTATCTGCTGAAAATTGGAAGGATTTTAAGCTAACCAGGGAACTGTACATAAGCATCGACCATCTTAATCTCTGCTAAATATAGAGACTTCCCATTGAATTTCCTTGTCCTTGCTAAGTGACTTAGGAGGATAAACCTACTATCAGGACAACTCTCCAAGTTGAAAGGAAGAGAAGGAAAGTTATTTCTGAGAATGTCCAAAGGTTGTGATCCTGGCTTGCTGAATTTTGGAACATGACTTACAGATTTGGCATTACAGATCGGTGGATTTGATTTATTCACTTAACAAGGATCAGAATTAAATTCCTCCTCCCAAATTACTGTGATGGAAACAACACTGTCCCATGGATTTTCTATTAATTTTCTTGCTCTTTTCTTTGGCGGGCTCAAAGATTTCCTCTCTGTAGTAGAGAGAATCCGAAGGCCAGCATAAGAACAAGAAAAGTCACTACTCAAAATTACAATGGTAGCAACAAGTTTCTAAAGAGATAAAGATGAATAAAGTTTGGTTTAGGTAAGGGCATGATTAAGTGAGGAAAAAGAGGTGAGGTAGAGGCATTTTGTTAACATATGTCATAAAATCTTTGAAATGCCATAGACTATGTAGTTAGGAAAGTTGGCAGTGCAGTAAAAGGAACGAGAATGACTGACTAATGTTTGCTCTAGTTGGTTGAATTTAAAGAGGGGAAGGTCCTGAAAGTATTTGTTTCATTTTTGCAAAGACTGCGAGTAGGCCAAGATTCATAAATAAACCTTATTTTAAGAATACAAGAGAGGTCAGACTGGTTCAGGCCAGGCATAGACTTGGCCCATTTACCTATCTCCAACAGCAGACATATGCCAATTCTTACCCAAGTACTCTCTCAGAGAACAGCAGGACCAGGACAAGCACATTTGATAATGCCCATGGGTTCCAGTATCCAATTTTGTTTTAGCTCGGGGGGTTTCCTGAGCCTGATGTGGTTTGCCTAGTCAGTGACCTTTACTAGATCTCTCTTCCAAGGTCTTTTGCAGTCTCTCCTTAGATCCATGTAAACTTCCTTCATCCATACTGTCTTTAGGCAAAGAATGTCATGAGTATATTACCCATGAACATATGAAACAATATAATTTATTGTATTATTTGCTTTGAACCTGCCTACTGCCAGCTTCATCCAATGCACCCTCATTTTTTTATTGATAGAGGTGAAAAGTTGATCCCTGTCCATCTTTTTCATGTGTGATTTTAAAACATTTATTGCTGTTTTGAAGAAGTGTTAGAGGGGTGCTGTAATTAAAGTCTCTGAAGAAGAGTCTATTGCCCCTGTGCTGGAAATCTATTTATTCTTAGCTCTGCCAATCAACCACCAGTTTGCCTGCTATCTGTGGCAGATGCTGAAGCTGCTATTGCACAGAAGTCCTTCCAAGATCCTGGGGAACTGGAAGCTTAGATGAGCACATTCTGAGAGCGCCATTCTTTCCCACTGTTAGGGAAGATGCATTAGAGGAAAAGATGCAGTCATGCATATTGTGCTCTTAAAACCCTGCTGGTCTTTCTGCAAGCAGAATCTAAAAGAATAGTAGGGAGTGGAAATGAAGAGAAGAAAATTTGCCAATCCACAGAAATCAGCCCCATTCTAAGAAAATTACTTGCTAAGAACTAAAGCTCAAGGAATCAATGTAAACTTTATCTAAAAACTGAAGTAGAAAACTGAAGATAAAGTAGTTCAAGCTTGCTCTAAAGGAGGAGGGCATTGTTTCTAGAGTTTGGCAGTAGACCTTAAGTGGACACAGTTAACATCATAATTAAAACAGCAGAAGCTTGTGACAGTTTCCTATTATTTCAGTAGGAGATTCATAACACATGCAGTAAACTCCCATTTTCCCTGCTATGTGTTTTACAAGGCACAGGAGTATTTCTCAAGCAGACAGGAAAGCCCAGTTTCTATTAGTAAAAAATTATACAGATAGGTAAGACAGGTCTCCATTCTTAGGTAAAAATATAAACAAAGGCCTTTCAGAAATCTTACTACAAGGTAAGGTATATTGTATCCCTGTACAGAAGAAGATAAGCAGCTATTGCAGAAAAATGCACTTTTAGAGAAATTACGTAAACTCCAGTTAGTGTCAAAGCTATTAAACAGTCCCATACCATTGAAGTAGAAGAGGTTAAGGGAGACTGATGATGCTAGGATACTCAAACAGAAAGTCTTTTCATTTAAGTTTGTGAGTAACTCCAGTTAAAGTGACTCCATTTGACACAAAATGATCTGTACCGTTGCAAAATAGTTTCTGTCAGCAGATTTCACCTAAGCAATGCCCAGTCTATCAGCTAGAATCATACTGGGTTTGGCTGCAGGATCTGATTGTTATTTCAGAAGAGTATGTTTGGCTAAGCAGGTAAAGAGGCTGTACTGAAAGTTTCACAAGACACAAAGAAAGGTAAAAAAAAAAGGCATACAAAAACCATGTTATTAAACAGGTAAACAAAACATCTTTTCAGGAGCTCCCAGCATCCCTCTAGTTAGAACAGGACACCTATTCGTGTCTGTTATGAACAAGCGCACGCTTAGGAGTCCCCATTTGAAAAAGGTAATTCTGGAAGACAGGTCATGTTACCAACTCTAACCCCAATGTTGCCTGGTTCTGACTGGCTTAATTCAGAGCCATATGTCACATAAAAGTTCCTGAAGATGGTCTTGCCCCTCACTGGCTTGTTGACAAAACATATAATTAATTATCACATTGACTATCGGCACTTGTTTGGTAAGTCCCTGAAAAACAAAAACAAATGTACTTTTTGTTCAAGGCAGAGGGTCCTGACACTGAGATATATGGAGACAAAGCATCCCCTGAGCATCGCAGCAATTTTGAATGGGAGCAAATCCCTACCTCTGAATAGACCTGTCTGTCACCCAGACCCTTGGTACATTAAGGTATGAAGACGACACTGTACTGAGTATTGTTTGTTCAAAGTTTAATGAGGAGAGGACTTCTTTGTGTACCGTAGACATCTGATGCAGCATGTACCAGGTAGTTGCAAGGCTGTGGTTTCAGTCAACTTTGTGCACAATGTAGATAAAGTACAGAATGTTTTGTGAGAGACTATAAATGCTGAGATGTTTTCACTGATCTTAAAAGATGACCTAGAAGCTGACTTAATTGACCTGTTTCTGTCTAGGATCTCTCCTCTGGGAAGTAAAAAGCTCTTGATAATACGATGTATAACAGCAAAACCATAACCAAGTGTTTCAAATCAACGTTGCTGTTTTTGTAAGTCTGAGAACTATTGATCATATAGTTTTAGACGAGTGCGAACTGAATCAATCATCTGTTGTGGTATTACACTTCAGTCCTTTATCTTCTGAGACAGGCTGTGATGACGGCTACTTTTTCTGGGAGGAGGCAGGGGGAACACAAAACCAACAGAAAATTCCTGCTTGGTTCATGAGAAAGACTGAAGGGTAGCACTCTGTAATGTAGTCCAGTGTTCCTATGAGGAATCTGATGTCTTTTCTCTGCTGCATGGACCCCTATGTAAAAATAGACATCTTGCAGGCTGGCAGTTCAAAATCCCTGAGGATTAGTGATTGGTTAGGAGATTATGGATACTACTCCAGTCTGAATTTGAAATAGCAAATGAAAGTGCTGAGGCACTGATAGTTGACACTGAACTGCTAGCCCCCTCACCCTTTCTGTAAAGTTGTAGATACAGAAGGCTCTGTCACTGATTTGTAATGGTACATTTGCTTCTTCAATCAGTCGTAGAAGGGAATCTATTTCTGGTGTTTATTGTTTCTAATAAGCCGGACAGCTTGTTAGAGAATAAGAGAGAGAAAAGCCACGAGACCAGCAAGTCACTCAGCACTATGTACAACACGGTACTGAAAATACAAAGACAATCACTACTATCGGGGCTATAAATACATAAGGCACTCAACACAAAGCCAGTCACTATCAAGGTCCCTGCAGGGAGCATGCAAGTAATAAAATAGGTCTTTTCAGGCCCTGGACTTTAAAATACATGAATCAAAGACACGCCATATTGCTGACGAGTCTTTTATCCCTTGCAACGTGCATAGGCAGCAACTTGTGCTGGGAATCACGCTCCTCTTGCCTCCATCAGACTTCCCTGCCAATACGAGTGGACCCTGGTAATGGATATGTTCCAGAAGCTCAGAATCACAGCTTTTAGGACACTGAATAAGAGACACTGTCTTAAATCATAACTATAGCTTTACTTGTGGAATTTAGAAATAAATTGATTTCTGTTCAAGGCAAGACTTCTCCCTCCCCTGCTGTATGTTTCCTCTTGGAAAAAAGAAATGTTACTATGGAACGCATTGCTCTCTGAAGAATCACACTAGGGAAAAATCTTAAACCCCAGTAACTTATGACTTCTTTATCCATATATAAAGAGATATATATATCTAGTATGTTAACTCAAACTGTATTTTGCTAATGGTCATAAGGAGACTTAATTTACTGCATGAAATTAATTATACTATTACATATATATAAAAAAGTTGAATGAATCACACAGTACATATACTGCATTATTTCCATTTTTGTGGTATGATGGAAATAATGACATCGTGAATGTTTGTACTCACGTCGCTATTTAATGCCCTGAGGATAGTGGACATGAGGGTGCTTCAAGTAGTAGTCTGCTGATACCATCTAATGGGCTCTGCTTGTCCAAATAATTTGTCCTTGCACTCCTGGGACACATACACACCAGCAATGAAATCCATCTACACAACCACTCAAAGAAGCAGCCAAAAGCATCCCAGATGAGTTATTCATGCTCTTTATAAAAATTGGGCAATTAAAATAACTCTCTGTGCTTTGGCCAACTTAGATGGAAAACTGGGCTATACAAATTAACACACACACATACTGCATTAAGAAAGCAACCATCTCTTTATACTGTTACTGTACATCACGATATTAGTCTGGAGAGCCCAAAACTACATACAAATACACTTTCTAGTACTCCAGAGAAAATATTTTCTTAATTCTGACATTTTCTTATTTATTTCTCAAAATTGGCCAAAAAACTTCCACACTCTTAAATGCTAACACTTACACTTTCCAACCTATATCCAACCATAGCACCGTCCTTCTGAAGTACAGTTTCTACTACTTTGTCCAGTCCAATTGCAGTTATGTTAAATAAGGGGAATATCACCATTTTAAAACATTATTAAATCTGCTAAAATAGAATAACTCAGAATAACTGCACACCATGTTTTCCCAGTTCTACCTCCAATTATACATTCTCCTGCCAACTTAAATAAATATATCATTCCAGTTTCCTTGTATATGGTTGTTTACCTCACTTAATCAAACTGCATATATTATTTTTCTTCCTAACCACCCTTTAATTATTCTTACTGTTTCTGAATGTCCTTATTTAATCTGTAAGTAGTACTTTCAAAATTATTAAATGATAAATTCATTGGCACCTTTGAAAATGGGGGTTAGATCCTTCCATATTATTAGCTCTATATTTTTCTGAGTATCATACTATCCAAAATAGACACAGGAACCTTGCTGGGGGTTGATTTCTGTAGTAGTTGCATTGGGCCTCTGAAGATATGCAGGAAAACTAAATTTCTCATCATAATAAATCCCCTTCAGTTAAGTAAATATTTTCTTTAGTCAGCAAAAAATATTTTTAAACTGTTCAATAAAATATTAAATGGGAAAGCTGAAAATATAGTTTGCATTTTATAACTTCAAACTATAAATATAAATGTGAATGTTCAATTACAAAAATTATTAAATTAATATACATGTTGAAAAGCAAGTTCTAACAAGACAACCTTAGATTTCAATTGTAAGTAAAAGGAACCTTAGTATTTTTTTCATTTTTCTCAATTTGTTCAATTCGTTAAGGCTCTCACAATTTAGAACCATTATTCCCTCTTCACGAAACATCTTGGATCTTCTTTGACTACTTCTACTGGCTACTTCTTTGACTTTCATGAGAACTCAAGTCACTCAACTTCCAGAGGCCTTTTTAAAGCAGTATTTCACTTCTATGCAGGTATTATGTTTTCCTATCCTTGTAAAAAAGTGTGAATTAGACATTCTAAAGTTATTTGCTAGACATGTTCCTCCAAAAGCTTCTCTGACCTATACTGTTTTTCTTCTATATAAACTGTATTAATATAAAGGTGCAGTGGTATGTGGTTCATATTCTTGAATAATTCTATTCAAGCCGACAACAATCTTTCTCCCGATTGGCTTGTATTACAAAGGTTTTAAGACTTTGGTGGTCTCTTTCTAAGTTAATTCTCAAATAGCATAAATAGATGTTTCCTACTTTAAAAAAAAACATAAGCCAAAGCCAGGTAAATCTAGATGATTCAAGTGCAGTATTAAACAGAAAAGTTATACTGGAACCCCTTGGTTCTATATCAAGATAAGACAGAGTGAGCTACAAAAGTGAAGGGGTGCTTCTTCTCTTACTTAGATCTTCCTCTCTGGGAGGTTAACTGAGTGAAAGCCACTTGATTCTCTGTACTCTACTCACATTTTTAATACAGCTGCTTCTAATAATTTAAACACAACTTGAGGGAAGAAGGTACAATAAAATGTCCATTAGCAAATCTTCAAGCCTTTCCTGTTGCAGACCCAATACAAGAAAAACCACTGGAAGATAAACACTTTAATTTGAAGACTTTAATTATTGTTTGATATGAACACGTAAGTCCTTAAGCAGCTAACAGATTATCACAGCAATAAATGGTTTTCTCATCATCCTTCAAATTGAATTTCTTAGAAAGAACAGACATACTAGCCAGTATTCTGAATAGACTGAATTCTGTCAGTATTCTGAATAGGCAAATGACCTTCATTTCTTCAATCTCCTTGCTCTCTTATGTTACATATTTTATGCTCTAACAAAAGCATATACACAAATGATTCACATTATAATCAAGGCCATGAATGTTGGTAACATGAACCATACATATTCTTTAATGTTGTTTTTGAGTACAGGAAAATAAAATATCTTGAGGTTTGGAGCAGAAATACAAGTGATACTTTCTAATATCACTAACTAATTTCACTTTAGGGTTCCGTTATCACAGCATAGATACTAGGTTTCATTTTTATTACTAACAGGCTTTACTTATCACAGTAAAAATAGGCTGTTAACCACAGAAAGTAAAATTAATCATCAAAGTTCTGGTTTTGTTTAGGAATCAGTCTTTTTCAGATATTCTGTCAAATAATAAATTCTAGTTATCTATATGTGACTTAAAAGGAACTACACGTGTTTTGAATGCAGAGTATTTCCCCGTAATATCTACAAAGCTATACATACCTGAAGAGCATGTGCTAGATAGAATTAGAAGCCAAGGAAAAAGGGTATTGACAATGCTGAAACCAGCTTCCTGCCCGGAGGATCAAGTAGTGTAAGAAGAGTAATAGTACTGCTTGCATGAACAGGTAAAATGTTTTATCCTTATTGACGATCTGTAAATAGAAATTATATGAACTTTAAAATTAAAATAAGTGAAAATTAAAATACAGAAAGGCATACAAAATATAAGAATACATCTATTGATAAAAAAATGATACCTGCATTTTTGATGATTTATCACGTGTTCAGACTATCCAATTTCATCTCCACATTCCGAATTTATTTTTCAAATTACTTCTTAATATTCCAGATTGTTTATTGAGTGGAGCCAACAATTATGAAAGAAGATAGATGTAAGAGCATTGTGGTGACAGAAACTTTTTGTCTAATCTGTTCTAAACTGCCAGTGAGGAAGATGCTCCAGCATCACCAGATAGCCTGGTTCCAGTCTTTAAATGTCCTTGTACTTAGAAGGATTTTCCAAATATGTAGCCTGTTCTTCTTCGCTGTAAATTAAGATAATTTTTTCTTGTCCTTCCACAACTGGGTACAAAAGGCAATTGATGACCATCTTCTTCACAATAATCTTTAGATGTCAGATTATTTTCCCCAGTCTTCTCTTCTCTAGACTAAATAAATACAACTCTTTTGAAATGTGCCTTATAAATCTTGATTTCCAAAAACCTTTTCACTCATGTGCTTTCCTATGGATTCATCTTTACCTGGACATTGAAATAATTTTCCTTTTCCAGATTTTATTTTAACACAGAGATACAACAATTTTATTCACTGACTTTTATTCTGGCCATTTTGCATGAGCGTTCTTCGATTTTGCTTCATCTGTAAAACTAGGTAGTATCAACGTTAGTTGGAATTTTGTGGTACTCCAGAGCAGAAGGCCCCACAGACCCTTGAAACAAAATGCATCTGTCCATCTCTTCAGTAGCTTTTTTGGAAATCAGTAATGACACTTAATTTTCTATGAATAATTCACTTGTTCTTATTTTTTTTCCTTTTCTTCAAAGAACTGGATAAAACAGGGATTTTGTATGCCTTCTACTTAGTAATACTGTAACTTTTATTTTTACGTTTAACAGCTAAAACAAGAATTATAATATTCTTAATAAATAAGCAGACAGATGGATGGACAGGCAGGCATAAATCTAGTTTTCTTTGAGAATCAAGCATACATAATAGAAGGAAGATTTGACTCAAAGCCTGTATATCTCTCTATTGTCTCAAAATAGATAACGTCTGCTGAAATGGAGGCAGAAGGATGTTGCTAGTTGAAGTATTCTATGGAGTCTCTTTTTGATGATTACACAATTACTAGTTTGTGGTAAAAGTATGTCACGTTCTGCATTGTTTTCAATGAGTTTTGTCTGAATGAAGCAGAAATATTCGGGACCAAGAAAAGTAAAACAAAGGATGTAAGATAATAACAGATCAAAGAAGTGCTCTAAATGCTGCAGTGGCTGGCTGTCTTCACATTGATTTCCAGATGCCGGCCTCTAGAGAATCTAGTCTCTTTACTTTTTTGAACCAGAGATAGTTTATCCCAGGAATCTCCAAATTATTTCCTTGGAAAGAAGGGGGGAAAAAAAAAAGTGAAAACCCGGGCAGCAGTTTATGACATCTAGCCCAGATTTTCTGCTTCTTTGCTCTACTTCACTATGCAACTATACCACAGTCACATATGAAAGTTCTTCTAAGAAGTGGTTTTTACAGTTTGGTTTTGCTTTTTAATATTCATACAGTTTATTCATAGGGTACTTTCATAATGAATTCCTGAAATTTAGTAGTTGTTCTTTGTAATCTAGTTAATCTATCCAACTGCAAAACATCCAAATCCCATGATCCCTAGGTGTGCTCTCAATATTCTAAATGAGTAAACAGGCTTAAGGGCTCCCAGCAGCCTCACACTCCTGCTCAGGGCCACTCATTCCCCATCTCCGGAAAAGCTTTTTTACAATTCCTCTATGCTTCAGCCAAAATTCTGATGGCATCTCCTCCTTGCCATACTCCAGCGTAGCTTCCAGCAGCTCCTAAAAACTATGTCCCCCTAGTTCCTTGTGAAACACAGAGAGGCAAACCCCCAACAAGTGATTATTTAAGCAGGAGTGATGGGCACAGAATGTATTTGCAATGAAAAGAGAAGCAGTTTATGAATACTTCTCTAGCAGACAGTCGTACCTGTACTGTCTGCCATAGCATCTTTCAGTCTCTTTTCATAGAAGTCTTAAAATGACTTTTTTTCCTCAAAACAGGAACTACCAGTTCCGGCAGTTCAGACATTAGGTTTAGAATATGCAATGTATTCAGAGAGAAGTGGACAACTTAAAATATTTTGTTTGGTTGGTTCATGTCATTTTCTAAAACTATGCTCGAGGGGATCACAGTATTAGAATTTTATATAATGCATTTGCATTTCAAAATTACAAGGTCATTACAAGAAAGAACACTTTTTTTTCATCTAGGTATGTAATTTATGTGACAGATATGCTTTATGTTTTTCTCCATCTATGCGTATATAGTTCTACTTTCTTATATTTTTCATTGATGTTCTCTTGCTTTTTTTTAATGTAGTTTCTATTATTTGCAAGAACATATTTTTATTATTTGCAAGAACATAACTCTACTGAAGCCAAAGCAAGCCAAAGGTACAGAATTGTACATTCGTACTACAGAAGCGATTTTTCCCACCGTAGTTCCCCACTGTGTTGCACATACGGTTGGTGGCAATACAGTAAAGCCAGAATAGCCAGTTAGTTCCTCCAGAAAAGCTGCCTGCATTTCTGCAGGACTGCTTCTCCAAATAAATTATGCTACTTAATATATAGGTAAGTTTATTGCTGATTAGTTGTTATGATGGTCTATTTGCTTCCCAGTGTTCCATTAAGAATAATTTCCTATTAAGAATTGTTTTCAAACGCCTACTCCCAACCTTCCTTCTCAACTTCTGGCCATTTTCCTTTGATCTATAGCATCCTAAAATTTTGCCCAATTTATTTATTTCATTTATGTCCTTTACCTACTGACCAAATTTAAAATTAGTCAGTATTACATATATAAAAATTTTAATCACCCCAAATCACTTTGTTTGTGGGTTACATACATTTAGTAAATTTAGCACATTTTCATGAGAGTGGTTACCTTGTTTTGCATTTATCTGTTTTCTTTTAAACTACCTGTGATACCATACCAAAATGCCTTGAGCATTATAGGTGTGGTTATAACAGCACTATATATAACAGAGCTCGTAGCTCCTTAATTTTATATTTTTACATGTAACATACTAACAAAAATAGTGACAGCTTTCTTCGCATAAACCCAATGGCATTGTGATGCCTTTCTCGAGTTTACCACACTTTAGACAGGTATTTCAAGCATTGATTTTGCAAAGTAAAGTAGGAAGTAGAAATCCTCAGTACTCACCAGGGGAGCTGACCCCCCCCTTCAGAATCTGCATATAGTTTTTATTTGAGCAGTTTATTTCCTCTCTTTACCTCTGAGTAACTTAAAAGACAATATTCAACTAACGCATTATGTTCCAACATTGTCTGACTTGCCACATTTTCCCTTCCCTTTTTATTTTCTCTCTTCAGACTTAAGCAGTTAATCCCAGGTCACAAAGTAGTCTATTAACGTAATTTTATTTCCCTTTTTTGTGCATCCTGCACATAGTTTTCTACAACGTGTAAAATTTTCATTACGAAAATAACTGGTGACCTCACTAAGTCAAAATATGACCTGGAACCTAATAGTAATTACATCACATACTGGAAAACCGTCAAAGTAATACAGAGATTATGTTAATCCCAAGATACTATTGCTTATCTTTTTTTGAAATCTGTACAAATATTCAGTAAAGCACTTATCCCATTATGTGCATGATGAGGTCACTATTTCATACTGAAGTGTGCCCACTTCAGCATCAGGTCATTCTCAAAAGTCTCAGAATAAAACACTGTAAGCAAATGCATTATATTTCAGGCTTTCATCCTACAAGGAGGTCCACATAGGTGGGACCCAAACTGCATTTTAATAATGAACTAGATCTATTTACCCAAATGGTCATATACTTTTCTATTGTAACCATGCTTATTTTGAAAAGAATATTCACTCATCTAACTGGCTTTCCAGTTTCCATTTAAAGATACTTCCACATCAGATAAGTACTGTTTTGCCTTTTATTGTCCTCCTCTGACTTTCTTAATTTACTGATTTTTCAGATTTTTCTACGCTTGCTTTCCTTTTTATTGAGTCAGACATTACATCCAAATTTATACATTCATTGACATTTCTGTTCAAGAAACAGTAGTCTGAAAGATACCTATAGATTATTGGTTTTCATGCCATTGCGATTTTAATTTAGAGCAGGCTAGTACAGTTGTAATTATTGCCAACTGGATGTAGTTCATAAGGTTGTATCTGTTTTACTGAGCTAAACAGGGCCCAGGCACATGCTTGAGCTCTACCATGTGATAATCCATGCCATTTAACTGTTAGCATGCTCCTCGGTATGCTTTTGGGTCAGGCCAGCGAGCACTCAAGTAAGACACAGCAAGATTTGGGGAATAGCATGGGTTAGGGACTGTTCCCAGCAGGCAGTATGAACAAGGCCACCCTGCTTCAGGAGAGCAGATGGGTTAGCCATGTGAATGTGCACTGTAATGTGGTACCAACTCTTGACTGGGCTGTGGCCCATTTTGTTTTCTAGTACAGATGTCATCCAAGAACTTAAATGCAGCTGAAAATTGGTAGAGTAGGTGTATCTTCTCATGCTCCCATTACCAAACCTGTGCGAAGGATGACAGCTGTTGGCATGGGAGAGGGACAGACCAGCGTTAGGCTGACTGTGACTTCCTCACGGCAGGAGAATTTTCAGCCTGCAAGTAGGAACGGATCTTGGCTACCTTGTGCTACCTCCAGTGGGCAGAACAGGGGTACAGAATCTGGACCCCTTCGTATTTTCAGATACTTTTCTGTATTTTCAATTACCATTTCTGTTTGTTGTTTCTTCAACTATCTTTTCAAATAAATGATCTGATTTGTAGACAGTGGTCTTGGATTTCCTTTTATTCAGTATTATTCTATTGGAAACAAAGAGAAAAATTAAAAGTTGAAGAAATTTGAAAAAAATCTGCTTTCTAGTGTTTCTTTAAAAGTTTCATATATTTTCAGATTATAGTAGCAAAACTATACCAAGTGGCTAATTAGGCTTTCTCAGATAGTATCACATGGTCCGAGCTTTCTTTCCATTTTATCTTTGCATGATGGCAAGCTTAAAGTTCCCAATTCCAGTTCCGTTTTCTTTTCTCCTACTTTATACTTCACTAAACATTTATTTGCAGCGGAATCTTGCTCTTATTCTATTGCAATGTTATTGCTGAACCAGCTTTCTGCTATTACTCTTCAAACTCTTTACATTTCTGTCAGTGATTTTCACAATATGTTTACCCTTTTTCTGGTCTCTTTATTAAACCAGAAGTATTGTACATTCATAAGGTCTTCATTTTAGATCTAGTATCTTTTTTTTTCCCCCCAATCACTATCAGATCCAGGACTGAATTAATTCTCATTACTTCTTCCAGTTGTTTTAAGTACTATACAAAAATATCCTCCTGTAGCCTATTTTGAAACATTTCTTGCATGTAACTCAAATTCCTCTTTTACAGCTTTTCACACATTTCTTTTCATATACATAGCAATATATGTATGTATAATATACATATATTATGTGTGTATATATATCATAATCATAGAGATCCTCCTAATCCTAGAGAAAGTCAAATGAAACAAACCTTCAACACAATCTTCATGGATTTTGCATCTTCCATTTTCATTTGTGAAATTATTTCTGCATCTGCGAGCCATGTGAATTGCAGGATCTGCAAGCAGGGTAGTTGTTTTATAAATTATGCTTCCCTCACCTTATCTTCCTTATATAGCAACAGATAGTTATATTCTATTTATGTCTTAGCCAGGACTTGTTTGTAATGCAATCAAAGAACATTTCATGGAATTTGTAGTGGTGCTGCACCTCTCAAGACCACATGTACCTAAGCTGTGTTTATGAACAGAAAGACGTAATTTTTCATTATTATTTCGCGCAGGACTTCATAGATGAAGTATGTTTTCCCATCTCAGTGTAGCAATATTCACTCAACTTTATTCTCCTCTTGCAAGTGTTTCCCTAGGGTTACACTTACTCATTTGCTGAAAAATCTTTCCTGTTTTGTTAGTATTTCCAGCTATGCTTTCCTCACTGTTCTTCATATATTAGAAAGAGATACATTTTACCTGGTTGCTTTAACTGCGACATTATCACCCAAAAATTGCAAATCAAAAATACATAAACTTGAGTGTAAAAATAATTTTATCTTCAAACTGCAACTCTAAATTTTAGATTAGTAGTACTATTAAACAAGCAATAGTTTTGTAAATTAACAAGTGATATTAATACAGTACTCTCAAAACCAAAGTAATCTTCTAAAACTATGCTAATTCAAGTCAGTTTGATGTACTTCCTTCTAACAATAATATGTGATTGTTAGAATTGTATTCTTTCTCATGATGAGTGAGACCTTATTCCATAACTACTCTACTGTAAAATGAATACAAGTATTAAGTAAGGGACTATTTCAGCATATGTATTGTATTATACAGTTAATAGAAAGGACAAATCTTCAGTAAGCAGTGGTGACTTAACTTTATGCATGCCAATTTATACCATTTGAGAATATACCCCAGAAAATCCTAACAGGTTTTACATAGTTTTTAATATTCTTTCTTTCTTTTTCTATGGATAATTTTCATATGGTTCATTTTTACAAAATTAGTTGCAGTTGATTCATTCTGACAAAAAACTTACTGCTACTACTGTACAACACAAAAACTCATCATCAGTGTAACTGTTTTAGAGATTCCAAGTTTCCTCTGCTTTCTAATCCTCGCCTGTAATGTCATTCTCATGCTCAGTAAATGAATCTGGCAAATAAGGTGCTTTTTTAATGGGTTCAAAATTATGCAAAGTCCTGCTTATAACTACACTAGTTAAAAACTTTTAGGCACCATAAATGTCATTCTCAGCTGCACCTCCAATCATTTTCTGGTAACTTGCTATTATTACTGTTATTGCAAATTACTGTAAGTATCAGAAGTGGCTTCAGAATCATATTTTACACATCTAAACCAAAAAGTTCTGAACGTCACTATTTATGTTTTATCATGTACTTGGCATTCCTTTTATTGCAATCCAAAGAATTCAGGTATCTAAAGAACATTTAGTATAGATGATAAAATATGTAGGTATCTACCCCTCAGAAAACATTAACTTTTATTTAGTATTTCTGCTATAACAAAGCATGATTTGCAAAAATTCTCCTGATTTTATGAATGTACATCTTTTAGTTGTTTTTTTTTTAAACTTTAACTGCTTATATTACTATCAATACAAAGCACCCTTTCCATTCGCATTTCTTTTTATCTGCAAATAAAATCTGAAAACTTCTGCCATACCATTTATGAATGCAGCACGTTTGCTTTCATTCAGATGCTCTTTTTAAGTTGGCATTCCTATATTGAACAAGTACCATAAGTCTATATTTTTACAGGAATGTTTATCTCTGTCCATAATTATTATTCCATTGATGTAGGAGGCAAGGTACTTTGATCCTATGAAGGCACATGTGTCATAAAAAACTTAAAATGCTGTCACTGAATTAAGTTTCTTATCTGATTTACTGGAAGTCCTAAAATAGCAGACCCACCCAGTGTTTAGAAGTAAATATATTCTTGAATATAAATGATCATGCTTAAGGCAATATTTTAGGCAAATGGATGCATACATGAGAGAAAAATGGATTGGTATTGAACCAAAAGAGTTAGGAGAGTCCAGTGCAGAAAGGAACAGGAAACTTAGGTTAACAAAAGGAACAAAAAAAGGGAGAAGATGGAGAACTCAAGAGAAGGAGAGATCTTTAATAGGTATAAATCAAGAAAATATTACCATAGGGAGGAAGAAAATAATTTCACCTTTTAATAAGTCAGATTTTACCAGTACACAACTTTTTAAATCTATCCCACTTTTTGCAAGTGAGCCATGTAGGACTCAATTTTTAAAATAAAGACTAATGCTATATTTTGTTAAATTTAAATGTCTTTAATATGGATCTTATATTCTTCACATTTGATTTTACATTTCTACAAACATCTTTAAATTACAAGTACATTAGGAAACCAGAACATTTTATATTAAGGCAGAAGAACAATACTTCTTGACTATTAAAAACTATTCATAAAAAATTCACAAGTGCCATATTCTTCTTTTTCTATGTCTTCACTACAGTACTACCTCTCACAGAAAATACTGGTATCAGCATCAAAGGAAAAGGTCAGCAATCTTCCACATCAGAAGTTAGGACAATACTCTCAACATGGAAGGTAGGATGGTCAGAGAGGTAGCAAGTGAAAAGCTTCAGAAGAGATGGTAGCTAAAAAGAGTCAGGAAAAAGAAAAAAAAAACAACAGGCAAAGATAAGATAACAAGATCGAAAAGGACAGGAAAAAACAAAATACACAGGAAATAGCAACAGTAACAATTGTGCATATTCATTTTAGAAACAGTACAAAAAGAACACTGACAGAAAAGGTGAGGAATAAGGCAGCCGTTCTTAAAAAGAAAGAGGTCTACAGAAAAGACCTAGTATGGTATGAAATGCTCAGTTATTCCTCTCTTAAGGTGACAGGCCACTCAACTTCTAGTTTGAGCTAGTCAGTTCAAAGCAGGATTCCTGTGAAGTCAGTAGACTGAAACGGGCACCTCCAGAGGGCGATTCATCCCATCCTAAGGTCTGAATTTTAGACTCTGAATCACATATTTGAAATGTAATTAATTTTGTGAAGTTCGCTAGGTATTTGTGAACCTAGCAGCATATCTTTAAGCTGAATACTTATGGATAACAACATTTGGATTAAAATAATATGAGAAACAACATATTTTCAACTTCATTTACTCTGAACAAAGAGAATTTACTAATGACTTTCATCTACACAGAATATGTAATAGGTTTGTGCTGCAAGATATTTTTTTATTACTGCACATTACTTGTGTTCACTATACTGAGCACAAAATGAAGTCTGACCAAATAAAAGAAAGTTTGCTTTTCTATTAGGACTAATTATGGACTACTGGGGCTTTAAGTTTATCTGCTCTAAGTAAAAACCAAAGCTTGACATCACTGGGATTCTATATTCCCAACATTGAGACCTGATTCAGGAAGTATCACATTTAACTGATACTTAAAATGGCACTGCTGATATTTCAGTAATTTGTTACTGAATACAGTAAATACTGTTGTGAAAAAATGCTGAAATCCTATGTCATGGTCATGGATATTTACATTATAATGGTTATTTTAAATGAACTATAATTAAATACAAGATTCATGGGTGAAGGGCTGGTTTTAGAGTTGCTATATAGCTCAGTCTCTGTGCAGGAAGCTTCAGTGTGGAGCAGGTCTGTGGGGACAACCTCTTCATACCACCTTCACCAGCTTGCCAGCCCAGATGCAAAAACAAGACTCTGCTCTTACAGAACTGCAGTACCAAAGCATAAATAATCAGAGAAGAGGATGGGGAAGGGAGCTTTCCTCCTGGGCACTGATCTGGGGGCTGGAATATACACCAAAGGGACTGTTCACATTCTGCACTTTCTTGTTAGTACGGAAAGTCTGAGAGACATAATCCTGGGACTGTGCAATTCATACCTCATTGGAGACCTATGCATACAATGGTCTTCCTTTAATGACTATTTCAGAATACAGTCATCCTGATACTGCCTATTACATGAGGACAACACAGAGCTGTCAGTTACAATGCAATTAAAAAGACATCTTTAAAATCTAAATATTGGTCCACTTGAAATGTGATTTTGCACTGAAGAATTTATATGATCTAAACAATTCTAGAGTCATGTAACAAAATAGTGTAACACTAATGCAAAACAACAGAACAGGAAGGGCTAATTATAAAATACAGCATGAAGTCTCTTATTTAGAACTTCTAAAAGTTGTATCTACATTTAATTTCGTCTTCCTTTCGGAATGAACATAAAGAGTACAGCTACGTCAATTTTTCAGTATTCGTATCTTCACTGGATGCCCTTAAAAACTGCTGCCCAGTGATGCAGACACTGCACAGGAAAGGGAACCCTATCACACAGCAATTTATAGTGTAATTCTTATGCAGACCTCTCTCTCTCCATTAGCAGAAATTAATACACTACCTTGCAAAAAGTAGATGTTACCACTCCAAAATTATTTGTGAATTGGCACCATAAGGCCTCTCCCTGCTCCACCCATTTTCACTCTTTCTGTCCCCAGTCAGCAATGGGGCAGTTTCAGAGGGGATGCTGCTCTGCTGTACATCAGCTCAGGGCTCAGTTACACTGAGTGTTGCTCAGGTGGACAGTTAAGGCGTTTTATGCATACCACCAAGTGAATATAAGAAAACGGGAGGTCCCTATCTCTGTATTTAAAAATAAACAAATTTTTAGCATAGTAATTCATGAAGACTAGTTATAGTCACTATATAAATATTAGTTAATTGCTCAGTTTAAAAAGTACATCATTTCCCTAAACATTTACTCCGCTATAATACCATATATACTCATGGGAATTATGCAGTAACTAAGCACATAAATGAACAAATTACTGAATTAAACTTTTTTTGCCAATTTCCTAATTTATTTATTTTATTACAGCTTATGGATGAAATCCACACACTGATGTCTGACCTGTAATGAAAGCCAATGTAAGTAATCCATTGTTCTACAGCTACATTTGGTTATGAATTAATTGACTTTGCCTAGTCCTGTTGAATAATGATTAATTAGCAGTTTTGATTTTCAATTTCAGCATTATTACAATTAGGTTTTGCACACAAATTTTGTCACTTTTAAGTGCTATTGCCTGCCCACGTGCCTGTGCCCTGCCCCAACTGCTAGAATTAACAACAGAATTATATATAAAAAAACTGGCTTTGATTTTTTGATATCTAATAGTGTTTTTTCTTTAAGACCTGACTTAGGAAGACAGAACATTGGGGCAGTCATCATTCTCTAGTAGGATAATGCATTTTGTGATTCAGGTTGGCTCTGAAAGTCAATTTAAAGCCTTCCTTAGAAGCAACCGTGCTAAAGCAAAAATGCACAGAGAGTAAAGTACAGCTCAGCACAGCAGTTAGTCAGAAAGCTGAAGTCTCAATCTGTTTTCCATGCAAGCATAAAGCATAACATGTCTGAGCACTAAATACAAAATATTAGTGTAAATACTTACCTGGCTCCTCCCTTTTCACCCTATTATTTCTCCTGTGCTCATTACATTGTTTTTCATCTTTCCCTTCCTTCTGTTAAAGGAAAATAATTTCCTCCTCTCCATTTCAGTTTCTTCCTTTCACATTTGCTTTTTCCTACTCACCTGCACAATTTCTGAAATTCCAAAATTTAAAAGGGCTATGGATCCAATCCTGGGGCTGAAATACCAAGTCCTGAAAGCTTTTAGCATGGCTGAAGATCAATGACTTAAATTTTAAGTGTTTGTGTTCTCTCATTTCCAGCAAAGATATAAAATCACCAGAATAAAGTTTAGCAATGAAAATCTATTTAGATAACTGTAATCTTAGAATGAGATCAGCATTCTGTGAAGAGCTCTGCTCATACAGCAAAACATAACAACGATTTTTACTGATTTGGAACTATATTATTATCTCTGATACCTTATTTTTATGCTTAGCCGTTATGAGAAGCGGACGTCCGCTTCTCTCCTTTAGTAGCCATTTTAAATGATGCACTGAAGGCTTCAACAAATGAAATGATTCATGTCTTTAAATACTTTATAACCAGTTTATGATAAGATATTTAGAAGGAGATAAAAATAGCTAGTTAAGACTAGCATATTGTACACAAATGTAAACGTTTTTTCTCCTGTAGCAATTCATAAACATTTGTTACCTGTATCCATTACATACATTTTTAGATGCCAGGTCTTCTAAACACAAAATCCATCCTTACAAGATTTTTTTCAAGTAACTTAATAGCCATTATATCAAATGTTGTTTCACACATAGTATCAACATTTGATGTTTCACTGACATGATAACAGAAAGTCAGCTCAGTATAAGTTACTTTGTAGAGAATAGTGCCAAAACTTCAAGGTGTTACCTCTCAGTAAGCATGAACTCCTGCAGTCTTTAAAGATAAAATTACATATGACGAGCAACAAGAGTAGAGCCAATTTTTAGGGACCAACATTGACCAACTAAAAGAGTGATCTCTATATCCACTATAAAAATCTGCCCAAGAAAGAAACACCAAAATAGTTTTCCATGAAAATGTACCCTCTAACAACAACAACAAAAAAGTATGTTTTATTTTATTAATGTTATGGTGATCTTGCTACCTAATCTATTTGTATTGTCAGGTGCTGAAAGGCTTACTAATTGATTACTGAATTTGAAACTTTTACAGAAATCATGCTTCTGGGTAGCTAAGTTTAGTCATAGACATAAGTATGCAATCATACATTAAGAAGGAAAACTGTTAAGTAAAAGCTTAAGACTTATGAAAAGATCTGTGCCAACACCCCACACCCCCCCCGCATTCAAAAAACCCCTTGCATTTAGGGGGATGCCCTAAGACATCGGCTTTCAATCTTTCTGCAGACTCTTTAGTCTTTGTGAACAACTTTTAAGGGATCTGCAAAATAATAATTAAGAAAAGCAACCATCCTGTCAGTAAGCTTCAACTTATCGCCAGTAGGTGCAATCATCCACTGGATTAATTAATTTATTTATTTTTAGGAAGGTCATAGATCACAGAAAAATGCAAATCAAAGGGACCAGGCTTTAGAAATCTGAGATTTTTTCTGCTCTTTAGTAAGACAGACATTATCTAAAAGATAGTAATTCATCATGTGGAAAAAAATAATCACTTTCTAATGAGTACTACATGAAGAGGAGAAAAAGAACAAAAGAATTCATCTATGATCAGCAGATTTCAAATGATGGGACATGTCCCACTTGGAGAAGATGCAAACTGTATGTTGGGAAGGAGAGGCATTATTATTTTGCACCCAGCACTTCCACAGCATCTCATTTGAGTCCCTTTTTACTCGGCACTGGTGAGGCCGCACCTCAAATACTGTGTTCAGTTTTGGGCCCCTCACTACAAGAAAGACATTGAGGTGCTGGAGCGTGTCCAGAGAAGGGCAACGAAGCTGGTGAAGGGTCTAGAGCACAAGTCTTATGAGGAGCGGCTGAGGGAACTGGGGTTGTTTAGCCTGGAGAAAAGGAGGCTGAGGGGAGACCTCATCGCTCTCTACAACTACCTGAAAGGAGGTTGTAGCGAGGTGGGTGTCGGTCTCTTCTCCCAAGTAACAAGTGATAGGACAAGAGGAAATGACCTCAAGTTGCACCGGGGGAGGTTTAGATTGGATATGAGGAAAAATTTCTTCACTGAGAGGGTTGTCAGGCACTGGAGCAGGCTGCCCAGGGTGTTTAAAAGACATTTAGACATGGCACTTAGGGACATAGTTTAGTGGTGGACTTGGTAGTCTTAGGTTTACGGTTGGACTCTATGATCTTAAGAGTATTTTCCAACCTAAATGATTCTATGATTCTATTCTATGTTTCATTTGTCTGTCTGCACCTGCAGTGCAGAACCCCATACACAGGAGGCAGAAGAAAGTATAGTGGGACAGAAGAGAAGCTTTAGATGGGAAGTATTTGTGGGACCATTTGTACCTTTGCGTGTAACTGTTCCTGGAGTAAGCAGGAAAGTAGGTTTTCCACTTAAAAGGGTCATGTACAGGAAACAGAGAAGAAGCTGGGCTTCCAGAAGACACACGGAAGGGCGTAGCTAGGGCAAGTGTGGAGTGAGCTAGATTCAGATAAGAGAGCTGTAGCCATGTTCTGTGGTAAAGTGACTTCCAACTGACCCCAATATATCTATCCAACTGTGATCTCTCCAACTCTTACAGAAACTGTGTTCTGATCCCTATTCCAAATTCTTCATTCACATACGCTCATCCCCAGTCCTACCCATACACCCCATTACTGCTTCTGTACCCATATGCCTTGCCTAGACTCATGAATCCCTCTCTCCTGTCACTCACAGATGACACCAGGAAATAACCTTTTTCCACACTACAGCAGAAGTCGCTCTCTCCTCCCTCACATGTTCCTTTCTGATACAAGGCAGATTCCCCTCGATCTCATATTCAGCTAGTAGCTTAAGCCTGAGCAAAGACAAGTTCAGAATCATGTAAGTTAGTAACAGGTATTCAGCAAGACAATATAAGAACATGCACAAACCCCCTCATTTTCCATATATGTATCAAAACACACGAGTAAGAAATATGGAACAAAAAAAGATTATACCAAGCATGCTCACCTGCCAACTTTCCTCAGTTCTTTTTAAAACTATTGTCAATAACGTTTGTTTCCAGTATTTTGTTTAAATTTCATAAAATACACTACAGTAATTTTAGATTAGACAACTGATTTCTTCAGGATAAACGTATTTATACCATTTCAATAAGGCTTATAATTTGGCATTTCTCAAATTCGACACCACCATAATTCCTAACATAAAGATGCGCAGTATGTTGGAAAAGACAACATCTCTACAAATTACTTACGGATGTGCTTGTACGGTACTCAGGACAATGGGAAGTAACCTATGTCAAGGGAAACTAAAAGCACTGATAATACAAATACTTTATGATTCTGGAGAATTTTCAGTAGGAAAAAAAAAAGTAATAAGAGACCTGATATGAGGACAAAGAAGATTTTTACAATGTAAAACTATGATTATGTCAGGGAGCTGACATAAATTAAAAGAAGTTGGTCAAATAGAATTGGTGGGTTTTTTAAATTAATAAACAGATATTGTAATAAGACATGCTAATACTTGTGAGGAAAGTTTACATCTGTTAATAATGACAGAATAGAAAAGTTTAAAATCTGTTTTTCTGGCAATGAGAAACCAGGTATTAATTCAAAGACGGATAAGTATTTTAATCTAGTGGAGTTGACAAGTTTAATGTTTGTCTGATGAGCACCCAAGACTTGAAAAATTATACTCGCTTCTCAGAAAACTAAATCTACTAGTTATGAGTATATATGAAAAGTAGGGGTAGCGAAGACTTTTAGTGATGCTCAAGGACAACACAATGGCTAAGAACCCCACAATTCTGTTACTGGGGAGGGCGTGGTGGGGACAGAAGGGTTAATGCTACCAGACAGCTCTTCCTGGCTCCTTTCTGGGAACCTCTCACTGTTGCTTCTAGTGGAGAAGCATGCAACCCATCTAACGCTGAGAAACTGGGGAGTGCTTTCTACCTTTTCATACACTCCAGAACAGCGGTTCCCATATTTTTGGAACAACAGATCGTTATCAGCCCTTAACATTTTTCAAAAACCACCATACACCCATCTGATCAAACTTCTAATTGGAAACACTATTTAAAACACTGTTAACTATGTTTTTAGCCAAACAGCTGTTCAACTTACCATAGCCTTGTAGTCCACCAGGGGTTTGTGGACCACAGCTTGGAAACCATTCCAGCTGTTTCAAAGGTACAATGATGTCTTCTACTCCATCCCTCCCTCCAGACCTTCTGGTTGCTGTGTGAAACATTTCTGCTTCTTTATCTGATTTCCCCTGGGATTAATTTTAGGGCCTGCTACTGCTTTTCGCTTTCTGAAGTAGCAGCAAACTGGCATTCTCCATTGCCCACAGGTTTGTAAACAAGAGAAGTAAAACTGATCTGCCCATCCATAATATTGCTACTGCCAGATAAAGGAACAAACAGAAGCAGAGGATAAAAAAATATCTGCAGATTTAGGAAAATGGGACCAGTTTACATTTGATTCATGTTTGAAAATTTATCAGCAATCAATGAGGACTACAAACTTTTAGTTACAGAAAAGCTATAATTGTGCACAGGTTGGATTTTGGCCACAGCTGGTTCAGGACAAGTGGACTTTTCAAGACCAGTAAACAGTTGGGTTTTGTGCACTTGAAAAGATGCATCCACAAAACTATGGCAGATAAAACTGGTGCTAAGCAGCCTTTTGTCATCTTAAAGATCACCCAAATTAAACAAAACAGTGACCAAAGGCCCCTTGTTCTATGATGAGAAACAGGGAGTTATAGCCCCCTATTAAACACTTCCATGTATTCACAGCTTTAGAGACCTTTCCCACATTACCACTCCTCAGTCAACATTCTTCCGAACTGAGGTATCCTGATGCATTTACTGTCCCTGCAGAAGAGCTATGCCATACCTCTTAGTCATCCTTTTCCATATCATATACAGTTCTCATCAATGCTCAAAATTGACCAGCATGCCAGTGCCATTTCTCTGTTTCAAATACCATTTTGCCACTTTTTGCTAGCATCAGCTCCATCCAGAATGATTTTAGGAAATTAGCAGGAGCTGCTAAAAATCCGTGCAAACACCAATAAGATGGCTTGAGAGCCCTGGCTTCTCACAGCAGCAAGATACTACCTATCAGTTTAACGGTGATATTTCACCCCTGTGACAGGCAGGAACTCCAGGATCAAAACCTGTACTTCAAGCTCGTCAAGGCTGTGAAATCCTGAGAAATAGGCAGGAAGAATCTTCTCTTCAACTTGCAGCCCCTGCTGTGGTTCGAAAGAACAGCTACAAGTCCCTGCCTTCCTGAGCAGCAGGACTGGTCACAGCCTGCTGAGCTCACAGCTTACGGGCTGATGGCTGCTGTAATCCAACAGCCACTGCCTCTCTCTGCTGATAGATATGGCTGAACAGCGGGGTCAATGATATCTGGCCTCTGTGACAGCCATGGCTCCTGGATCACCACAGGTCCTGCTGCGAGATCCTTCTGCAACTCTTCAGGGTCAACATTAGGTCTGACTCCAACTGAGTATTTTCCTTTTATCATCTGCAATCTTTATCACTGCACTTTTTCAGACCATTTAGGAACAGGTGGACCAGCAAAGGCGCCAGTACAAATCTTTGTGAGGTGGCATTGTTAAAACTGTCCATTAGTTGCTATACTGTTCCTTATCTTGTAACCCTTTACTAATCTACGAAGAATTTTAAGTAACTCAACACTTCATTTTCTTAACAGTCTTTGGTTATGGAGCTTTTTTAAAACTTTTGGGTCACCTTTTCCTGTGTATCTGTTGACTTCTTCAAATAACTAGCAAAGCTCCAAGACAAAACTATCTTGTACGAAAGCCAAGATGATGGTTGCCTGTTACACCTATCCATGTTCCTATTAATTATATTCTTTATCACATTCACTGGCATTTTGTCTGTCATGGTAGTCAGACTTATTAGTCCATTAGTCCACGATCATCCCTAGAGTCCTTTTTAAAACTAGTGTCACATTTATTACTTTCCATTCCTCTGTTATCAAGGCTAATTTAAGTGATAGATTATACAACACAGTTCATGGCTCACCAGTTTCATTTCTGAATTTCTCTAGGACTACTGAATGAACAACATGCTATCTGGCAATCTGTTAACGTTTATTCAATTAAATTGTTAAAAAATGTTTTATTGATATTTCAAATCTGAAATATTCCCTATAAAGAACAACTTTTATGTGGGGATGTCCCTAATGTCCCTGTAATAAACCTTGCCAATGCAAAGAGTTCACTTGTTTCTGTGATGGCTGTCTTTAAATATTCTCTTTATCCGCAGTTATCTATTGAACTCACCTCCCTACTAGCAAAATTTACACTTAAAAGTTTTTTGGCTTTTAGGATTTTAGCCTGTTGCATTTCAAAATCTTTTTGTTCTGCCTTATTATAGGTACACATTTAACTTGCCAGAATTGTGCTCTTTTCTGCTCTGCTTGCTTGGATTTCACTTTTTGAAAAACCTCTATTTATTTCTAGTAACTTCCTTTACTGTTCAGTTTTGTTGGACAATTTTTATTCGATTGGGTTAGAATCAGAAAGCAAAGTCCCCATGTCTCTTTTAATATTTATTTAAACTGTATCTTCATTTGTATGCAATTCTTTTTTAAACAATACTGGACTTTTTTTTATTTTAATCTTCTTCTCTCCTACAAGTATGAGAAACTTGAGTATGATATGAGATATCGCTACTGAATGGCTCTTCCGTAGTCACTTCTTGTGTGCTAATCTAGACTAAATCAAGGGCTGTCCCCCCTCTTCTGGATTCTCTACCTGGTTTGCTCAAAAAGTAGTTCTTGATGATACCTAAAAATACAGCCTGTGCATGATGGCCGAATGTGGCCTAATGTTAAGTTTATCCAATCTATATATAGATAACCGAGAACTCTGGCTATGACCAAGCTTTCGGGTTGTATAGCCTCTCCAATCTCCCACAGTATTTCACACTCACTGTCTCCATCCCATCAACTAGTCCAGAGCTCTTACTAGACTTCTCCTATTCAGATACAGAACCACTTGTAATTGTTTTGTGGATTATTCTAATAAAATTAACTTATTTGACTATATTTTCTTTGGTATATACAGTGCCATTTGTCTGCATAGTCCAATCTACCATCTCTGTATCAGCTAGGCACTAAACATTCTATCATCCCTGTCTCATCTATACACTGACATTTCAGTGTCCCTTTGAAAGAAAGAAAAGGGATACATGCAGACCCGCTTCCAGAAAGAGGGTGACATACCTGGGGAATTCCTGATGGAATTCATGCTTACCACTCTTCTGAAGAATCATTACCTTCAAGGCACAATGGAAATGGAGCACTACGAGATAGCAAGGTACCAAATCAAAACTAGTGTAGGTTCCTTCTCAATAGAGATCAGATGGCATTTGAAAAAGCACTGACCAACAGTATGGCTGGAACAACTACTTGTGGTTATTCAAGATGTCTGTACCAAGAGATGCTGTGTCAGGAAGGGAATGCACTAAGGAGCAGAAGGACACTATGAAAGTATAAAAAGTCCTTTAACCTTTTGTACACACTGCAAAATTTCATAACATTTGCATTTACTTCCTTCTATGAGAAGGGAGAGTCTGTTCTTACTGCTGTGGAGAAGAGAAGAGAGGGATGCTTTCAGGGCACAATGCCAGTAACTATTGACTTGGGTTTGACCGTTGAGAAGGCCTCCGGGGCTAGCATTTTATCTGTTGGCTGCAACTCACTTCTTTCCCTTTTGTGAGGCCTCTAGTTGGAGCACCTTCTTTCTGCATTAAATATGATGTGACATTAGGCACAGCAGAATCCAACAGCTACACTGCAGTATCCAGTGGGTATTTATTATTATTTATTTGTATTACCATAAATCCTGGGAGCCCTCACTCTGGACCACTTCTCATTATGCTGGGCCATGAATAAACACACAACAAAAAGTAGATGTACTTGAATTCTACATAAAGAGACAACAGAGAAATTATGGCAGAGTACAAATGCAATGACACAGTACTACTGTGGTAAGTGTTGGCATTAATACACCTGCAATGTAACTGTTGTCTAGTTTGATTGTTTTAAGCTTTACAATACATAAAACTTTTAAAAAGATATTTAAAGGAAGATAGCGAACAGTTCTGTTTATGAAGAAGTCAACCAATACATGAGAGGCAGCTGAGGAGAAAATATCCAGTGTGGTCTGAAAATTTAATGACCGAATGATGGAAGCTGGCATCATATGTTGATCAAAACCAGAGTCAACCTCTTGATACTGAAGGAGAGGTATCAGGTAGAAGTAGTCTTGATGGGCCTTGAAAATAAAGACAGATAGCTTATCTTTATTGCTTTAAACTGAAGGAGGAAATTGAAAATACCAAAGGAGTAAGTTTGGAAACTGGTATTTATAGTAGAGTAGCATTTTGACTAGATAACGAGCATTGCAAGACTGCATTTGTCAAGGCAAAAGAAAAGATTTGCTAATAAAGAGACGATCCATGGAAAACCTGGATGAAAAAAATAATCGTCTGACGGAGAAGACCGTCCTTAACGGGTTGGAAAAAGATTCCCAAACCTCAGATTTAGCCTAGATCTCATGACTTAAAACAAATGACAGCATGATGGTGTCATTCATACAGGATGCAGGGCGGTTTTGTGAGGGCCTCAACCTAAATATGAAAAACAACTACTAACAAAAGACCAATAGTTGTAACTGAAGAACTGGAGACGCTACTGAAGAAAATACTCATGCATTAGATCTGCTTAGGAGTGGAAAAGAACATGGGAGGTGTATGAAACACATAAAACATTGTTTTTCCTATAAATACTGTGAAATGAGAAAATTCTTTCATGTCACATTTATTACTAACTTATTACAGCTATCTATGCTACCACATTTTGACTTTCAAGTGTTGAAGAAAAACAATGTTCGTGATGTTATAATATGATGGGTGCCTCATTCGACATAAACAAAAACATGCTACATCCAGCTTGAAGACAGGACAGTCACGATACAAGCCAAGCGCAAACAGCAGTGGAGAAAAAGGTCTCACAACTTAAACTTACAACAACTAACATGCTGAATGTTCAGGCACATTCCTTTGCTCTTCCTTCTTAGTGCACAGAACCAGGGCTATCACCTCGGTTTGCCACTAAAGGAAACTTACTCTCTGTTGCTGTAGTTTGGCATTCCAGCTCTTGAAGTATTCCCAAGCCCACACAATGTGTAGCTGTGTAGCAAATGCCCACTCCCTACATTCCACAACATCAACTCCTTCTCTTGGTATCTGCTTTCTTGCTGTTCTCCTAGTTTCAGTCATTTACGGCATCACGGCATGGGTTAAACCAAAGAAACAATCAGATCGGGTGCTCGACAATGGGGGTTAGCAGCAGTGAGTAGTGGAGAGCTGGCTAGAGCAGGAGACAATTCAGAGTTCCTTTTCTTCCAAAGAGTATTTGTAACAGCACTACTGCAGGCAGAACTGAGCTGTGCCCTGACATTATCTCCCTCAAAGTACTGGGAAGTTGCCATCACAGGAAGGAGAAGCGGTCACACCTAGGTGATCTGCCTCTCAGTGGTGATGAGTGAAAAAATTGGATACATGTGAAACATCCAGGGTATTCCTTATACCCCACTCACTAGCATGTCACTTTCCTCCCTTTTCTCCTCTGAAACTAGATCTATTCTGAGGCACTTCTTTTGATCTGCTTGGGGGTGGGGCGGGCACGGCTAGAAGGCCGTGTTTGGGGTTTTTTTGCAATCACCTGATCTCCCTCTCCTTTTCTTTCTTTTACCCAACTTAGTGCAAGTAAGAATAAATATGGCCAATAGGATTAAAAAGTGAAAACAGTAAACCATTAGGTCTAAACATTTTAAGAACAAAATATGCTGATCAAGATTTTTTATGCAAAATGAAACATCCAGTGTTCTCAAATCTTGGTTTCATTTCATATTGAAAAATCTCGATTTCATTTTATATTGCAAAATCTCAAAAGAATCACTGTTTTTTAACAAGAACTTTGAAAATTCCCATCCTGTAACGAACATAATGAAATTGTGTTTTGAGCTCTGTTGAAGATGATACATATCAAAATCATTAAGTTCTGTGTTTGAACAAGAAATTATGGCTTCTGCTTAGCACTAATTGTAGTTTAGCATACATAACCCATTGTCCTCTGTTCTTAGTTGTAACTGTCATCTTGAATCCCCAATTTATACAGGTAATTCACAACTAGTCACTGAGTCTTCTTCAAAGCCCATATACTCCCCTCCAACAGAAAAAAAAAAATTAGAGAAAAACACTTACTGGAAGTTTTAAACTTAAATCTATCATATATTCGGTGCAATGAGAAATACCAGTGGCTATGCGTTTAGTTCTCCTTTCAGGTATATTTTTGACATCCGTTTTCTGGTTTTTGGTTTTGTTTGGTTTGTTTTGTTTTTAATTGGACTCTCTAGTCTGCTTTTGATCTGAGTTTATGATTTCTTCTTTGGTCTTGCTCTTTCTTCAAATTACTTTCATTTCATGCTGCTCTTGTGCCAAGCAAAAAAAAAAAAAATTCTGTCCTCCTCAATCTTTATTCACCAATTATTATCTGTGTCCTTGCTCCATGGGAAAGAATCTCTAATTGTCCTTACATACAACTCCTCTAGACCTTTACAGCCCCTTAATAATTATTCACAAATTCAGTAACATTTCCAGTTCTTCCATTTTTCAGATACTAAGACCCCATTGAAAACATTCTTGTATTTGAATACCAGAAAGGAAATACGGCATCATAAAAAAGGGCATGGAGTTTATAATACCCCTTTTGTTATACAGGGAAAACACCTACATGTAGTTTTTCCTCATTTGTATATAAAAATAGGAGCCATAGCAATGACTGTACCCATAGCTACAGGAAAAGAACTTCCTCCTTAATCCAAGTATAGTTATTTATAGTTATTTTGGGTGAATCCACCGACATATGATATGGGTAATTATTATTGATTAAGCACAAAGTACTTAGGTACAATAAAGTATGTAGTTCCTGCCTAAGACTATAGCTAATCAGCATGCATGATCAAATTCACTCATAATGCCAGCTCAGTTTAGTTTAATTTAACCAAGTTACATTGACACAAGTATAAGTGTATATTTATTAGCATTTCAATGTTCAACTCAGCAAGACAATTATGTTAGTAAATCGGTTTGCAATATCTACACAAGTATTGGTGGTATAAACAGTTTTTGTAGATCTATAAATTTCAGAAAGTTTATGGGTGAAAATACAGAGCAAGTCAGAGACACACTATTCTGAAAATAAAGAAAACAGACAAATTAAAACTCCCTACCTAACAGCAGTACGGAAGGACTCCAGGTTCACATGGTGAATTACCCAAGAATAATGAAATCCTTAATGGATATATTATATATTTTTTCTAAAAAGAACTGAAGTCAATTGACATAAGTCAAACCTCTTGATTCACCTTTTTATCATTATTAGTTTGTCAACATCAGTAAAGACTAACTATGGAAAAATTCAATCATTTCAATGTACTTACAGCTGAATTTTCTCATCATGTGACCAACTATCCACAAAGCCTCAGTGCCATTAAGAAGTTTTGAGGAATATATTATTTGGTACTGCCAAAAAAACATAATTAAAAGAATGCATGTAAATTATATTAATTTTCTAATTAGAAATGTTTTATGATTATTTCATGTCTAAAGTACATTTGGGGGGAAAGCAGGACTTACATTATCCCAAAAGGCAGGTTCCAGCACAATCAATGATATACTGACAGAATTCACAGTAAGGAGTCACAGTAGAGTCCTGATCTTGCAACTGAACTTTCACAAAAAGAACCCTGCACTATTGCAGAATCTCCTTAATTTCAATAGGGCCCTACCCACACACAATCAATTACAGAGTCCGCCTATGTGGGAGTAACAACAGCGAGAATGGAACCTGTTCCTCCACACACCTGCAAAAATATCAGGATAAAAAAAAATAAAATTAGTAACATGCAGCAAAACCTACTGATAGCCTGTTTTATTACAGCATTTAGCACATAATAAAGGAGTTCCATACATCTTTAAGTTGCATATTATTTATAGGAATTTTTAGCTCCTTCTTTAAAGAATGTTGGCTTAAAATTGCTTATGGATTTTACATGTAGTGACAGCACATTATGGGAGCTTTTACTGATATGTATTTGAAATATAAATTTTTAATTATTATTTTCTAAAAATTAATTATTCTCATTTCTTTGGTCTATGATGCAAGTCCCACAACACCCATTTTGGGGACACAGCATAGGCCTGTGAATTTATTGAGGTCTTCATGATCGTGAAAGTATCCCCTGCCTAACATTACACAGAAAATTTAAAAATGTCAGACATCTGCCAAGTTAGTGCTGCCTACCGGAGCCTGCGAAGTGAGTGAACCAGTACCTCTGTCAAGTGCAATCTGCCCATTTCTCACTGACTGAGAAGAATGGACAGACCATACCTTTCAGGACAATCGTGGTGCCCCTAATCATGCAGCTACGGATTTAGCATTTCCCAAGTTGCAATGCAATGTGGTAACTTGATGCAGCCAGACCCTAATATTGTTTTCTGTCCCTGTGCCTAGCTCCACATCTTTCTTCACAAAGGAAGTTAATTGGAATACAACGCATGTTTCCTGCACTGCTCCAAGAGTGTAGGTTGTAGGATGGGTCAGGGACACATAGCTGCAGTCTAAATTACAGTCAGTTTCTGGGGAGAGCTGAAAATACAGTTTTACAATTTTGACAGCCTAAGGAATAGCTCAGAGCTGACATCCAAACAGTCAAATAAATGAAATACTGAAGCTGTCTCAACAGTTCCCTTCTCTGACGTGGACAGGAGAAACACACATCTAATCCAGGTATAGAAACTACCATAAAATGGAATGATTCACAAGTGGTTTGGGAGACTAGAAAGGCCCTGGCAAAAGCAAGGTTTTTTTCATGACTAGCGGAAGTAATGAAGTCTAGTTACCTATCAGCATGCTTGTACGTGCCATCAACACACTTGTGCAGTAATCCCAGGTTGACATTACCCTGGCTGGTTTCCCGTTCCCTTCTAAACAGATTTCCCTAAATTCCTGCAAAAAACACCAGCTTCTGACTTCTAGGAGAACAAGAGGCAGCTCACATTGTGGCTAGGTCTGAGCTACACATGCGTTGACTGGCAGACCAACCAAGCATGCTGATCAACAAGTCAACAGGTTGAACAGAGCAGAAAATTTCTGAGTCCATGCTGCAGCTTTTTCTACCCCGGGGGCACTAATTTAAGTCCTTTCTCTACTCCCAGCTGCTAAGTTTCACTCAAATTGTAGAAACTTGACTTTGTGACCTCTATCTCTATATCAAATGCAGCTGAAATTAAGCGGTGGATTCAAAAGTTATTAGGAGACAACACAATCCTATATATCTTGTTTTGTTCAGAAACTGGGCATGAAAACACTGTAGCATAATCACTGTGAAAATAACTAATGAGTTTTATGTCACTTATTGTTTTCATTCAGGAGTTACACCACGAACTCAGCTATAACAGAACACAGATTTTTATGTGGTGATAGCATAAATGAATCCAGAGAATGTAGAGACTGTTTCAATAAAACTGGCTTTGTTTTGCCACTGTGAACAAGGCCCTAAATATATGTTGCTTCATAAAGGTGAAAATTTAACAGAAATAAAATTTTATATATATTTTTTGAACTTACCAAGACTGTAGTAGACTGCCCTTCATGGAGATCCCTGCTTCTCTTCCAATTCCATGCTGTCTCTCCTAAGGCTTAAGAGAAGTTCAGTGATACATAGCTCAATAAAAGAACAGTGACATTAAGTCTAATGAATCTATTCAGTATACCTGGACTTTACTTTTGTGGGGTTTTTGGTTGGGTGGCGGTTTTTTTTAGAATAAGCATAGTGATTTTTAAAGAGTCGCCTTAAAATCCTGATCCTACTGTCTAGATCCAGATCCTGATATCCAAATTTAGGGAATAATTTTTTAAAATATGCAAGTTCCAGTTCTCTTTTTTATAAATGGCATCCACAGTGCTCTGCTTACCCTTTCTACTGATCTGGGACTAAATTTTGACTTGTGTGTTTCTCACCAAAAAGGCATAGTTGAAATCAGCGGGTTTTATTTGTTGTTGGATTCCAGGAACTGATGAAAGATGGAAAGAAACTGAGAAAGTATAATGACCTCTCCAAAACTCCAGTAAAAAGAAGAGAGACAAAGAGTAGTCAGTGTGGAAAAGTTAATAGAAAACGGGACATTAGAGGAAAGGTTAGCAGGAAACAATGGGTATAAGAAGAGTCAGGGAAGTGAAAGTGATTTAATGAAAAAGGGGATGGAATAAAAGAAACAAAATTATCTTCTTAGCAGAGCAATGCGAATGGGCTTTTCAAAACTGTTTGACATTGGCCTATCTCTTCTTCTACTGAAGTAAAAGCATTACATCAATTCCAAAAATGCTTTAGGAAAACCTATAAGCCACTTAACTTGAACCATTTAACTTTAAGCATATGGAGTATCTAAACTCTGCTCAGCTAAACAACTAAAGAAGTACTTAAATTCGAAAATAAATTTAAATCATCTTGTAATCATTCACTATCTGTAGTATTGAGCATGCATTCAAATCTGAGCCCCAACTCCTTACCCTGCTAACATGCAGACTCACACTTTAGCGCTAGTCTGGATCCAGCCTATTGGTTATCAGATAGGCAAAGTCAAGTACAAGACACAAGGGACTAATGTGGATTCAAACTCTTCTCTCAAAAGCCATACTCATGCAAGTATTGTGACTTAAGTACAAGATTAATTGTTTGATGACGCAGAATGTAAATAATTAAGTGCTTAAAGTTAATTCAGGAATCAGGTCTCAAAAAGAAAACTAAAGAAAAAGTGGCTGAGAAAGAAAAAGAAACAGATTGTTCAATCTGTATTGAAAATAAATGACCTCTGGGTTATATCTCAATGCACTCTGCCTGAAAACTACTGCTTCTTCCTGGCTTAAGTATTACATCTTATTTTTAATACACGAAATGGTAAATAACCCTGGCAAAGGTTAAATTAGTTCAGTGGTTGATAACAGTACTAAAGTAATTCTTAACACAGGGTGTAGTTCAGTTATTGGTATAAAGGGTTCATCAACGCTCCTGCCTATTTAAACACACTTGCACTTCCAAACCCAATTTGGTAAATAGCTGGGAGAGGGTTAATATGCCATATTCCAATCTCTATGGTAACAACCGTAGAGATAGGAGAAAATGTGGAAATCATAAGCCACTAGTAGGGTTCTGTCCCTTTTACTCCTTACTCTACAATACAGTTACTAAAGCAAAACAGAAATTGAGCCACTTTTTGAGATACCAAAAAAGGTCTGGGGCATCTCTCAGCATCCTGTGAACTTCTGATCATTGTGACATGTCTCCTGAACTACGGATCATTCTGTGCACCGTTATTTTAAGCTGTCACCTATCTAAATGACCAGGAAGCCAATCTCAACACTCAACTATATTCTTACACACACAACCCCCTGCTAGGGGGGATTCCATCCTTTATCTATAGCTGCAAAAAAGGAAACTCCCTGTTTTTAAGATGTATGCTTAATAAATCCACACATATAAGAATCATTACTTAATGAAGGTAGGGCGCTAGAGTAAGATTAAAGACCTGATAAGGCAGTGAGTTAAACATAGAATTAGTTCCTCTGTAGATTCAGTCGCCTTTTCATGAAATGGTTAAATAAAATAATGTTTTGTTATTCTCAGGAGAATTATGAGCATTACTAAAATTTTATAAATGTTTTGAATCTCAGATTTCAAAATTTCCCAGAAATTGGGAAACTAAAGAAGCAAATGAACAACTTATATCAAGCTGTCTTAAAAGAAATAAATTGAACAGCATAAAAGCAAACAAATCAGCACTAGCTAAAGCATTTCCAGGTCCCCCTCTCCTGTATTCATTTCAGTAGCATTTCATTTAAATGCAGACATACATATCTGCAAAGTTGAAGCTTCGATCTTTCAAACAATTCCACATATCTGAACTTCACTCCTCTAAGCAGTGCTACTGATGAAACTACTCATGTGAACAGCGTTAAGCACATGCACAGGACTAAGGCTAAAGCAAGTAATAAAGAAATTAGCTAGTGAATTCAGTGTATCACTAACAATTGTTTTCGAAAAGTCAAGGACAGCTAAGAAGATAGCAAAGCTTGAGAAATTAACAGCTGAAATACTGGGGGAGGGGGAGAAATTAGGTTATGGTCCCAGCAATTACCCTACAAAAATCTAACTTCAATACCTGTTAAATAACAGAATCAATGCTAGGAAGAAAAAAGTAATAGAGCATCCCCTCAATAACTTAATAGTCACGACAACCACACTATTTTCTCACCATTTGATGAGTGTTCTTCAGTTCAAGGCTGAAGTTCATGGGTGCTGTGGAGAAGATCACTTGGCAACTGCTCTGCTCTAATTAATCCATGAATAAAGAATGGGCTGCAGTTTTCACAGATACCAAGCCAGCACTTCTCACAACCATTAAATCCACAAAAATATTAAAACATTTAGAAGTTACAGTTAGGCCATTTTAGCAAAACTTTACCACGGAACCTAAGTTTAATAACAAATCTTTCTTAAATCCTCAGGGATATGTTCATTATTATGAGTCAGGCCTATAGCTATGTTAGAATCAATATTGTAAGATCTGAATGAAATATAGGAAATCCAACTTTTTGACTACACCAGTAGTCTTTATGCTACGTTAAGCATTCTAGAGGCTGAAAAAAAAATTAAATTGAAACTTGGCTATTGAAAAATCAGGAGGTAGTCTACAGTAAAAAAAAAAAAAAAAAGCTATTTTTTTTTTTTCATCTGGAAGTTTATAGGAAATCTAATAAAGTAGATGCAAGTCCTAAGCCAGCACATACTTCTTGCAGTCCTTACTGCCTACAGAAGCATCCCTAGATCCGCTCTATACTGGCAAAATCAGAACTCTGTTTTCACTGTACAATAGTAAATGCTGTCCACTTCAGTCCTTTCTAGATTACAACCTCTATCATTGCTAGCAGACTGAAAATGCAAAAGTAAAGAATTCCAAATCCTGTATTTGTCAGGGTAAATCAGAGACTGAATGGCTACAGAAGGAAGTAGAAAACTCATATATGAAAGAACTGTTCAACTACAGTTACCAGGTTATTAAACTGAAACTTCAAACGTCAACTGATATCAAATTTACAGAAGAGGTCTGAAGGGAGGCTTAGATGAATCTGTAACAGGGATCTAGAAGGCTAGACAAGCATCAGGGGCAAGGCAGGGCTCAAATTAGAAAAATGAACAGAAAAAGTTCTGGAATTCCCACTGGTGTATGTCCATATGTCTTACAAACACAGAATACCAAAATAATATGTAGATGTGCAATTATTGAAAAGATTATTATAATTACTACATGTGGGTGTATCTTGGTGCCCTCCAACTGGTCTAACCTACCTAGGAACTGGACCAGATGAAGGTAATGGAATAACATGCAAGTACCCAGGCAAGCCAAAGAATCTAACTAAAAAGTTACACAGTAATGACACAATGCCAGTTTTCATTACAACAAATTCCTCTAATCCTCATAGTTGTAAAATAAATCTCAGAAACACATAGCAAGGTAATTTGTAAAGTAATGTGTGCCTGAGTCAGAAGACAGCCTCCAGCTTTCTAATCATCCCTGACTAGCTATGAGCTTCTGTGCCATTTTGGCAGATAAGTACCTTGCTTTGGTTTTGCCACCTCTCAACTGGATCTAGACAATTCAGTATATCCAAGCACGAAGTCTGCTGCATATAGGAAACTCCAAGTACAGGAAGCTGGGGGGATGTCATCTCAGCAATGTGGGTTATTATAAGTCCCTCTCTTCCACTCTATACTGATTTTCTCTAGAATTTTAAACTACAAATTCAGGGTCTCAAGATCTTCCAGGGCCTAAATCCAGGATTCCTAAAGAAATGCCTACTAGGTCTCTAGACTGGATACAGTTGCCAACAGTTTCCCTCTCCTGACATAAGAGAACTTGTGCAACAAGGGGGAAAAAGCTGTCATTTCTCGAGACAGAACTTTCTCGGGGCTGGTGCAAGTCTATGGAATGAATGTGCCTAGGAGCCAAGGGCCATCAGAAACCTAACTGCATTTTGCTTGAAGAACAAAGCACATTACTTTGACCTTGCCTCACTAACATAAATACATAACACGTATATGGAAGAAGAGACAGATAAAATAAACGGAAAACATTCAACTGCACACGCTCCTTCCCCTGGCAACAAGAGAACAGATAATATGACAAATGCTGGTCACGTCACTTATTACAGTATGAGGAGATTCTCTGACAATATAATGACACTCTGAGGAGAAGAATCTGTAACAGAGGACAGGCACTACTAGAAGGTGTTCATGTAGTGCTGTAATGAGAGCTGCATGAGGAAAGGAGTCCATTATACAAACTGCAGCTTAACCTCATATTTGCTACCACAGCAGATAAGACTTCCACCATTCTGATGAGCCCAAGTTGTTTGGAACGGAAATTTGATCTAAAGAATTGACATCACTTTTGGTGAGGCTCAAAATCCCTTTCTCTCCCTTCTGTCCTCAGCTGTGTTCCTGCTGTGACTTTTTGGCTTCACTAGTCACTGAGGAAACAAACTGATGATCCTCTCCCAGATGCTACAGCCAGAGAATGCAATACCCACCTCGTATTACATGGATTTTCAGACTATAGCAATTGCCTTTCTCACTTGTTCTGATACTCAGTTAAATATTTACCCATTCTGATCCTTAAATTATTATAATTGTGCATTATTTAACTTAAGAGATATGGATTGAAGATGTAAATCAAGACTATTACATTAGGTTTATGTTTTGTGCAGTCCTAAGTAATACTGAGAATAATGGTTGTGTAATATCACTATTAGCTTCTTACGTCCAAAATACAAGAACACAATAATGAAGAGAACTACTCAGTGTGCTTACACATAATAATACACATTTCAGTCTGTACAGGATCAGGGCCTATGTGCATTAAGTATGGAATCTGAGAGCAAGTATTAGATATTAGGGGATGTAAAAATTTCACTTTCATTAAAAATCTTAATGAAACCTTAGGAATGACATCTGAAGGGACAATAGTGTGATTCATGTAAGAGAATACCATGTCCTGTCAAACAGAATGACATACTATCTTCTATATCTTATTCTTATATTATGGTTGGAAAAATGGGTGAAAAATAATAACTAGAATTATTTTAGGGCAAAACTATACATAGTCTAAGTACAGAGAAGTGGTATCAGCAACATCATAATTTTATATTTTTCTTTACTGTTTTCATTGCTATTTCTACTGCAAAGTCCTCTTTTCACAGGCACATAGCCCTCAGAAAAAAAAAATTAGAAGACATTTACTATCATTCTTTTCAGTTGAAAGGCACACTTTTTGAAAATTTCGCTCACAGTAATTTTAATAAAATAAGAGAAAAAAATGTAAATACACTGCAAATCATTTATATTTCCTCCTTTTTAACAGAAAGGTTTTATGAACTTAAGTTTTTTCATCTGGCTAATTTTCACTGAGAACTTGGTTTAAAAAATTAGGAATCAGTTTCTTTAGCAATACCAAACTTCAAAACCGAGGAAAATATAGTAACATAAATGCATAATATTAGCTATGTGATTACTTACATGTTGCCTTGCACTACTTTTTCACTAAGGAGCTCCAGAATTACATATTTTCTGAGTAGCAGTAGTTTTCGTAGCCATGATGGTCTAAGCTTTTTGAGCCCAAAAGCTCGCTGTTTTCAACTGTGTCAGTTGCTTAAAAAAAAAAAAAAAAGAGAAATTACCTCTCCCTTCAAAACTTGTTCTGCTTATATTTTTGTCAGTGCAGCTCTAGAAGGGAGCAATGGAATCATGAAAAGCATTAGGCCCTGAGCCTGCTAACGTTCGTCTGCAAGTAGTCCAACTGAGTTTAAGAGGACTAGCTCACAGACACGAAGGGAAGATTTTTAAAGTCAGTGGGAACAGAGCTCCCAAACTCTCATTATGTACTTTTGAAAATCTTCCCCAAAGTCATGGGAACAACAGCTCACAGGTCTGAGGCCTCTGCTTTTGACTGCTTTCCTTTCCCTTTTTAAAAAGCGTATCAGATAAAAAAAACCACTGAAGTCAAAAATCCTGAGGAGCCGCTCGCAGTGATGCGTTGGGTCTCTCTACAAAGGCAGGGGTCCGCACAGCCCGAGGAGAGCTCACAGGAAAGAATCCTCCAGCAGTCAAAAGTCAAGTGCAGACTAGTGGTTCGGGCGGCACTGTAGCCTGCCTTCCCTCCGTGGCTTTCAGCAGCTCGCAACCTCCATCTCGGTTTCCCCATCTGTGAAATGGGGATAGAAGCACTAACCCAACTATCAGGTACCTTATGATCAGTCACAACTTGGGGCGGAGGGGGGGGGTGCGGCGTGAAAATGAAAGTTCACGTTTTCCCCTGAGCATTGCGAGCAGCCGAGGCGGGAGCGCTCTCAGAGTTGAACCTCGCTCCGTCAAGTTCCTCGGAGAGATATTTTTTTTCAAATGACCAGTGTACGGCTCTCCGGGCCCAATCTGCCCGGAGATGCGCCCACACGGCACCGCTCAGCTTCGCTCCGCCAGAGGCTGTTCGCAAGCCCGGGCGGGGGCGGGGAGGGGTGGTGGTTGGCTGGGGGGGGGGCGGCGGGCCGCTGCCGCCGCGGCGGGCGGGAGCCGGGCCGCTGCCGCGGAGCCGGTGCGGCGGAGCGCGTGAGGCGGCGGGAGGGGGAGGGGGAGCGGCGGCTGCCAGGGCGGGATCGGGCCCGCGGGCTGCCTCCGCGCGGTGTGGGCAAGCGCCGAGCGCTTCAAACCCTCCGGCTTCGGCGGGGTGCGCGGCTGGGGGGGGGGGGGGGGGGGGCTGCAACCTGAGCGCTGCGGGAGCCGCGGGGGTCCTCGGAGGCGCGGGGGGGGGCCGGGGGGGAGGCGCTCTTCATATTTTCCTCAGGTCCTGTGGCGCACATCCCCCTCCCCCCGCCGGCTTCCTTTCCCTACCTTCCCAAAACGCGCTGCCCCCCCACCCCCCCGCGCCTTTACCTTGACAAGTCCGCGGGGCCGGCGGAGGTCTCGCTCCCCCTCTCTCTCTCCCCCACACACATCTCTAACGCGCCACCTCTCCCCCACGGGCCGGGACTCCGGGTGACATTTCTCTCTCTCTCTCCCTCTCTCTCCCCCCCCCCCCCTCCTCCCCCCCTCCCCATTAGTGGCGGTTGGGTTGGTAGCGCGGGAGCGCGCGCTAGCGGGGAGGGCGTGGAGCGCGCGCTGGTTGCGAGCCGGGGGGGGGGGGGGGGGGGGGGGGGGGGAGGGGCGGCATTGACAGCGAGCGCCGTGTCCGTAGCGCTGCCTCAGCCCGAGCGGCTCTCCCCCCGCGCGCCCCCCCTCCCTTCCCGGCATGCCCCAGGGCAGCGGGGCTGGCTCTAACGAATTTGAATGAAGAGCCCTGCTCTTTCGGCGCCATTTTCGAGTGATGCCCGATTGCATCGCTGCCGCGGGGGAGCCGCGGCTCGCGGGGCCGCCCGCCGCCGCGCCGGCTGCCGCCAAAAGTCACCTCCCTCCCCCTTCGCCCCCCCTCCTCTCCCCCTCGCCGCCGCTACCACCGCCGTGCTTCGGAGCGGGTGCCGCCACCGGCATAGGCGGTAAGAGCCAGAGGGAGCGGGCGCGGCTGGGGCAGAGGGAACTGGGCGGGCGGACGGGCGGGGGAAGCCCGTCTTCGGAAAATGGGGGCAACCTGTACCCCGTCGCCGTCCGCCGCCGGGAAAAGACGCCTCAGGAGCCCGACGGGCAGCGGGCGGGAGGCTCCCGGAGGCGGCGGCAGGTCTCGCCGCTGGCTCCTGGGCGGATCTGTCACTCGCTTCCCTCAGCCTCAGAGGGTGGGAGCGGGCGGGAGCGGCTGCCTCCTCCGGCAGGTAACCCCGCTTCCCCGGGGCGGCGGCGGGTAGCATCTCGCCCAGGAGGGGATCCCGGGAGCCCCGCTTCCCACCCCCGGTGGCCCGCCCCGGGGGAGAGCGGCGCGGAGGCGGGCGGGGGGAGCTCGGGGCGGGCGGGAGGCGCGGGACAGCCGGAGCGGAGGGTCGCGCCGCGGCCCCGGTGTGCGCCCCGCTCTCCCATGACATGACAGGCTTTCCTCTGATCTCCCCCCCGTCCTCGCCACCCTCACCCCCCCGCGGATCCCTCCCTCCCGCCTTCTCCCCCGCCTCTCTGCCGTGGAAATTTCGGGGCAGCGCTCGGGACGCGGCGGCTCCTGCTTCCCGGCTCTGCAGCAGCAGCCAGGATGACTTCCCCACTTACATGCACATCTCCCTTTCTCGCCCCCCTCCCCCCCCCCCCCCGTGTTTTCGTAACCCGGATTAATGCCCCTTCGCTCTTTCTCATCCCCCTCCCTTCTCCTCCTCCTTCCCTCCCCCCCCCCCCCCAAAAAAAAAGAGGACAACCTTGGCTTTTTTCCTCCGCTTGTTTCCTTTCCATGTTAGCAGATTAACTTCTCTGTTTAAGCGCTTTCTCCACCTCCCACTTAAGCGCTTAATTTCCCGTGTCACGATATCGGAGCCGCCTTTAGCAGAAACCGGGGTGACGGTTATGCTGCCACATGCTATCACATTTATCATCTCTGCCCCTTTGGGTATTAACGAAGGACCGAAGTGCTGTTCATCGCGTATTGCACAGGGCTATTTTTCCCCCCCCTCTTAGCGTTAAAACGCGAGTTTCCTTCCTGAACTAGAGGGGGGGAAACATAATCCGAGGCCATTTGAATCGTGCCAGCTATTTGTAGGTGTTTTTCCTCTCCTCCCACACACCCCAAAACCGGGTAAATACCCTCCCCATAGATAGCCTAGCCTAATACTGTGATCAGAGCTGGCCATTCACCTCCTCTTCTCCGCCTACAAAATTCTCTGTCTCTGTCACCCGGGTCGCTATTTGTCATTGGCTTAGCTATTTTTTGGTGGCTGTTTCTATGTCATTTCTCGCTGGCCAGCAGCTCTCGGTCTCTCGTAGCTGTATAAGCGCGATCGTGCTTATTGTGATAGGCGCCGAAATCGCTCTCGCAGTCTATCTGCTGCGCGATTCCCCCGTCGCACACGCATAAATATGTGACACGGTGCCTTTTCCTCCACGACGCCGTTTAACCCCCTCGGGGCTGGGTTTGGCGTGGGCGCTTGCGTTTCGGAGTTGCGCACACACACACGCAAGACATCTTTTTGTCGCGGCCGTTCCTCGGTGGGAGCGCAGGCAGGGATAACACCGTGCAGCGGGGCAGGGAGCTCCGCAGCAGCGCGGTAAGCTCAGGCGCTGGCAGGCCAGCGGGCTCCTTCCCAGCTACAATTTCTAGCGTTACTTTTTATTCCTCTTCCTACTTCCCTCTTCGCTTTCGGCCGCCCGACCTTTCCTTTTTTTTTTTGGTTGGTTTTTTTTTATTATTATTATTTTTTTCCGGAGGCAGGAAGGCGTATGGATATTTTCCCCGATACCGTGTGATCGGCGGGCGCTCGGGGCTGCCGTCGAGCCGGCGGGCGCGCAGGATGCGCAGCGAAGGCAGCATCGGGCCCCCGTTAAGGCGCCCGTTCGGCAGAGACTGGACCGGCTGCTGCCCCCCCTGGTTGGCTGCGGGGACGCGGTGCTGGGAATGGGAGGTTGGACCGGGTCACAGCCTTTCCCCGCTCCTCTCCCACCCCCCCCCACCCCCCCCCCCACCCCGCCCCCCCGCACATCCCTCCGTGGCGTTCAAAGCCAGAACCGGCCGCCTTGCGCTTTAGCACCCTCGCCACCGAAAATAACGAGTTAACCGAAGAACGTAGGAGGGACGTAGAGAAGAGTTGGGGTGCAGAAGTGCTGTACAAAAGATTTCTGTGTACATGGCTGAGAGCGTGTAGTCTTAAAGTGAAATGCAAAACTTAGTGTTTCCAGCATGGCAACTGGATTGTGATTCAAGGTATTTTCTGTGTAACGCAGAAATACAATAGTTCAAGGAGGTTTTTCTGCCTCGAATCCTTAGTTTCCCTGGATTCTTTTAATCCAGTACACAAATTACACTTTTTCAGTCCTTTTTTCCTGGGAATAGCTGCTTCGTTTGTCTCCGGAATTTATACCTTTATGCCCTGATAGCTAGAAAATTCAGTTTAATCTCTGAAATTGCAAGACTAGGAAGATCCTATTGAAATTTAGCACTTATTTCTTTAGATTTGCATCATTACTTTCAGAGTGTTTTCAGAAATGTTTTTAACAGTTAGTATGGGAATGTGCACAAAGCTGTTTCATTGTAGCTGTGTATACTTCGAAATATCAGGATTTGAAGAGATTTACACTATTCAACAGTGGAAATGCACTCACAGACACTGACTTTCACTTTCAAGGAAATAACTGTCCTGACTCATAGCTAATTTAGGAAAAATAAAATCTATAATTCAGTATTGTACAGGTGCGTATGCATTTTTATCCTAGTATTTGACAGTCATGTTCAACAGCATGCAATTTATACCTATTTTTCATTCTAATTAAAATCTCTGCTTAGCACATATTTGACTACATAAAACAACTGTTCTTTTCAGCTTTTTTATTTCTCAGCTGCACCATTCCCATATTTTACAATTACATAAAGGTGGGTGTGGCTAAAATGAAAGCAGTAAGCAATCTAATACCAATATATAGTGTATGTTAAGTAGGTTTTCCTTTCTTATATTTGATGTACTCCTTATTTTTGAGATATTTGGGGGAAAAAAATCATGTAGCTTAAATAGACCCTTGTAGAACTGCTTGCATTTTTCACCTTAGTTAAAATGTCAAACATTAACTGGGATTACTTGGCCCTGGAAAAGTTACATTTGGAGGAAATATCAAATGAACTTAAAGATCTAAACATATATATTTATATTATATCAATAAGTGGAAGTTAAAGTTCTATGCTTAATAGAATATTGCTTAGGTATACCATGTAGCATAGTGTGTGTATTTTTTTTTTTTTAATTTGTTTCTTTTCAGTCTAATCCTTTATCTTGATTCTTAGGAAGAACATCCAGATAAGCTTCAATTGTCTTTTTTTTGTTTGGTTGGTTGTTTTTTTTAAGCCCACTAAGTTGCACTGAAAGTTTCCAAAAGGTACCCTTTCATTTTATAGATATAAATCTACTGAAGCTTGGAGTAACTCTAAGATTTTTAATTTTCAGAAATAGCAGTAATTTGACAGTGTGACTATATATCTATGTGACTTTTTCATGTGTTAGGGTAGTATTACATAGGAAGCTTATTGTAGTAACATTTTAAAGGCAGACTATATATACGATAACAAGGTGTCATGGGGTTCTTTTTCTGTTTGGTTGGTTGGTTTTTTGCTTAGCTTCTGGGATTCTGAACTTCTTACTGTTCCATCCAAAATGTAATGTCATGGAAGGAATTTTGCTGCTAAATTGTAGTCTTCATTTCCTTAATTATCCTTATGACTAATAAGTCAGATTCTGTAGTGAAGTGCAACTGGAACTGCATACACACTACCTGTCTATGTACACCCTGCCTGTGAACACTGTAGAGAAGGTGCACATCTCATCCATCTTGAATGTCAAAAGCCATCCTAACAGGTGTATCAACACTTTTCTGTAACACTTTTACATATCTACAAGCACACGACCTTTCTTTATATAAAAAGTAGCTACATAACAGTTACCATTTCTTTTATAGGACCTTACTGTTTTTTGTTGTTTGCATTAGGAAGCAATTAACTACTGAATATGTAAGGGAGAACTGAGAAGCTTATCACTATATTCTACGAATATGCTGCAGGTATTCTGTTTTGTAGATAAAGTCATCCACCCACACCCAAAGGCCCATTACAAGTCATTCCAGTAATTTACATTCATTACAAACTGTCAAAGGTAGAGCGCATCTTGGACTAGTTTTGACTGTCTGTGAAAGAAATAGGGAATGAAATTGCAGGCTTTGGTGTACAAACAGAAAATTATTTTTATGATAAAGTTTTTAAAACTAAAAATAACTTTATGTACACCAGTAAGTGTTCTCCACAGATTTTTTTATTTTTTTATTTTTTTTTTTACATATGTATATTATTACAAGTTCTAAACACTTAACATCTAACACTGGAACCCGATCTCAAAAATTATGACCTTTTCTATTATAAGTAATACTTGGAAAATTTTCTTTGAACAGGCTGCCCAAATTACTCTTGTACATAGTCCTCTGTGACTCTTCTCACAGCCATCTATTTTTTTTAATAGAACTAGTAATGTATTTTAAAGGTAGAAAAAAAAATTATATGCCCCACAAGTACGAAGGGGACATCAGACAGAGTGAAGATCTGTAGCTACAGATTTCTGGCAAGTTTTTTTTACTCAGTGAAAATGTTGCTTTGCAATTTTATTTTTGTTTTGTGCATTATTGGCAGGGGTTACGTAGAATTTTTAGGTAACTGATATGTTAAGACATAAGCTAGATAAGTTAGGTTTCAAAAAGAATCTCTTTATTGAAAAATATCTTGATTTTGGATACTGGACAATTTCAGAAATGAGCTAGGTATAAAAATTTCTGCCCATGTTTAATAGGGTGTCAGGCAATGTCTGTACTGATTTTTTTTTTTTAACCCTTTATTGTAAATTTTTAAAACACTCCAATTCTGATAAAAAAACTTTGGGCTATATCTAGTCACTAGACAGTTGATAGTACCACAACTGAGGAACAGTTTTGATCTTAGCTTCGTATGTTGTTGTGTGAGAACTCCAGCAGGCTTGCATGAATATTAGAGGGTAGCAGAACTTGAGCTCTAGTGCAGCTAACACTTAAAGTTTGGCAATTTTTTACTTTAATATTTGCATCTAATAATATTTTAGTGTATTATTAAAAAAATAAATTCTTTTTACAGAGAATAGTAAGTTTTATAACTTTATATAATTCTAAACACTTTTCCATATCTCGGTAATGCACAGTTGCTAGTGTGTAAGGATGACCTCACACACACACACACATGTATTTATTACCACATTCACACAACAGTAGAAAATGTAAGTTATGTACATTTAGCTTTTATTTTGTTAAAAGTTTCCCGAGGTGTCTTCTAAAACTGAAGACGATATTGTTATATTGCTCAAAACTGAAAAATAGCAGTGACTTTCAGTGATCGTTATTAATGTCTAAAGGAAACCACTGTTAGAAATAGGACCCCCCCACCCCGTGACTATTTAGTTTGTTTTCAGACGCTGCAATGAGTGTATCTACAGTAAATAGATTATTAATAAACTTTTCAACATTGAATCTAGTTGCAATTAATTATTTTATTTAGCATGAACTAAAATTCACTTGAAGATTTGGTCTGAGAAAAAGATAATTACACATCAAACAGGGCTTAAGCTTGTATTTTCATTTTTAAATGGTTTTATGTAAGTTCAGTTTCAATATTATCTCTAAGTATATTAAATCTCAATATAAGCATGGGGGGGAATTTTCAGAAGAACTTTTGTGTTTCTGGTTTAAGAACAGAAACTTTTTTTTTAAAAAGGTGAGATAGAAGATGTGTGGAATACATGAAAATAAAGACAAACTTCTTTTTCTTGTTAAAGCAGGGTGCTGCTTATAGTTCCATAGCTGTGAGGGGGTTTTTAGTATTTTCTGGAATACACTTAAAGAATAAAGAACAAATTTACTGAAATATTTGTAAACAGGTGACCTGATCTAGGCATCTGCTACTCATTTATTAGGCATAGGATGTGTCTTGTCATGGTATCTACAGTGCAAAAGTCAAAATAAATTTAAAAATTTGGCTGTGTGAATGTATTGTTTCCTCCAGTAGATATTTGACTATAGTTACTACCTCTATCAAGTTATACTTTGTTCTTACCTGATCATGGCTAATTACTTATGGCTTTTTTTTTTTTTAAGTTTTAAAATTTTATTTCATCTCTGAGTGTATTATATGACTGTAATATTTCATTTTATGTTTTAAAGTAGCTAATATTTGTAAGCTACTTTTTAATAAAGGCAATAATGGTACTGCCTTGAAGTGCAAAAAAAAATTAAAGCTCCTTAAAGAAAAACACTAGAAGTTAAATACTTAACAGTCAGTAGCATATTTTAGGAAATATGACAGTAGTAATCACGCATCCATTAAGTAGTTTATACTTACCTGTTTGCTTGTTTGAGGGTGGAAGGAGAGATTGAGGGAAGGGGGGGAGGGAGAACACCCCCCCACCCCCCACCCCCTTTTTTTTTTTCTTCCTCTTACTTTCATCTTAAAATGCTGTGGGAAGAATGAAAGCAGAAACATGCTAATCTGATTTGTTTCAGGAGGCTTCTGATAATAAAGAGGCATATCACAGGTGTTCCTAATCAAGTCAGTTTGGTTAAAAAAAATAAGTATTTTTAAAATTAGGATTTCCTGTAACATAGACAATGCAAGGGTCAAGCCGATGACCTACATCTATGTTTGGGGATCAACCATGAAACTGTGGGTGTTGGAAATATGTTATAATACATGACGTTTTTATTGCAGGTTTCGACCTTTCAATAGAGAGCTGATTTTGGAGAACGGCTAGCTCCTGTGACTGAAAAACTCTCTCTGGAAAGTTGATGGAGCATGAGCATGGTATATATTATATTAACATTTCTCTTATTACATATGTTCTTTATTTTAAAAAAATGTATACAGTAGTATAACTTACTCAGATTATTCAAAATAGGCCAGTTCTGCTGGGTTTGTTCAAGATTTTTTTATTTGTTAAAATAATTCTTCTTTACACTCCTTCTGTAAAATTATAAAAGACTAAGTAAAAGTATTTGCACAAGCTGTACTCAGAAGGAAATGAAGTGGCCAAAAATATGTATAAAAAGCTGAGTTTGCAACAGCCTTGATGATTGGAGTTATATAAATTCTCCATATAGTATTGTTCTCATATTCTTGTCTTGGGAATTACTCCAACTGAAATGTTGCTAATCAAAAAACAAAGTATGGATGATATAGTGTTTATTTTTAAATAACTTTATTTTTTGTTGGAAGGGTGTGTTAAAGAACAGATTAGAGAGCTAGCTGAGTGCATTTCAATGTACTGTGTAAAATTTGTTTTTAAAGACATTAATAATCTAGCTACCTGACAAGCAAAGAAGCAGAAAACAAGAAAAAATAGTCTTCAGAGCCCTCCACCTGTACCAGAATAGTCAGAAATTTTATTATTTTATCTATTCGTCAGTAAATAGATATTATATAGTAAAACAGTGAACATTTAAGAATAATTAGTATGGACTATGCTACACTCATATTGCAAGTCCTGCCTTGCACTAGAAGTACTAATTTGGCTGAAACTGAGAAATCCATTCAGAGTAATCATAACCTATCTACTTGTATATGAATAATCTTAACTAACCATTTACATAAACAATTGAAATTAAAATAGTAACTGCTCTTGGATTGAGTAAATTTGTTTAAATACTGAATGGTGTAGTAAAAACTGTAAGACTTTATCTTCAGCAAAATATATTACAGTACAACAAATTTTATGAACATGTCGTGACTTTAGCAATTCCAGCTGAAAGCTGGAATCCAGTTTTTATCCTTAATCAAATCTGTCTGTCTTCAAGAGCACATTTTTTTTGTAGGAATTAATTGTACCATAAAATAAGAGAAATTATAAAAAACAAAATTTTAGATTATCCCAGTAACTGCTAATTTATACCAAGCAAATCCAGTGAGGTGTAAATTTCATATTTCCTCATTGTTGTAACTAATGGCTAGTGTAACTGAAGAATTGCTGGCTTTTACCAGTAATACACCTCCTTTTATAGAAGTATTTGAGACAGACATGTTCTGAATATATTTTTCATATAATACTATGATTTTAGGGTAGTTAAGACCTCCTACAAAAAATTATCAGTTGAGAAACAAAACTTTGAATACAGAAAGTATAGGAAGTGAAACATAACTTTTATATAAGCTTTGCAGTTTGTGATTAGTGAGTAGGTAATTCTTTAATTTTTAATCTTTTCTTTCTTTCTGTGATTAAAAATCACAGTGAAAGTATTTTTATTAATGCTGTAACAGTGTTTGGGTAACATGACTAATATGCTCCCAAATAAATAAATATTTCACAGTCTGTCCAGAAACTCTGCTCTGAATGTACTGCATTTCTGGTTTGTGGTTCCCCCCCCCTTTTTTCTCCTAGTTCTCTGAGGAATATAAGGATTTCACAGAACACTTCTCTGAATTTGTTCATTCTTTTTCTTTTTTTTTCCTGTACAAAAGCAATTACATTCTTGTTAATGAAAATCAGGATTATATTGCAAGGCAAAGGTATCTAAGACTCCCTTGTGACATTTTTAAAAGGTGAAAGTTTGATGGAGTGTTCCTTGGTCTGACACAAGTTCAGCGTATTTCTCATAGACTCTTATTCAGCAAAAAAAATATGGTTTCTGGTTCACAACTGTAAATCAAAGGGATTTTAAATTTAGGGCCTAATCCTGCAAATTTTTAAATACACAAGTAGTCCTAATGACTCACTACCATGAATAAGGATTTGCAGAATCATGTTCTCATTAGATGCGAACTTTATTTCCTTTAATGAATAGAAGATATTAAAGTATTTTGAACTTTGAGACAAGTCTAAATAATTTTTATAAAGTCAAAAGAGAAGAGTTTTACAGTAATGCAGTAATTGAGTCTTACTCATTTACAAGCTCCGGTATCTTTCAAGAGTGCAGCAGTTGTCAGTTATCATTAGAATCCACTTTCTAAGTGTTGTTTGGCTCTAGAACATTTTTATGCTGAAATTTGGCCCATATTAATTTTTTTTTTCTAGAACTGTTTTGTATTTGGTAGTCAGCATGGCTGTTTCATGACCCGAAGAGTAGGTGAAACTTTCAAGAGACATGTGGGGTGTGTTTGTTTTATTTTCTTACTCTTAGCCTCTGCTATTGCAGTTTTTATTTAGCAAAACTACCACTTATTTTGTTGGAAGTTGAGCCTGAAATGAGGGCTGCAGTGCTGGCCCCTTAAAAATTGTTGGTGTGGCTATTGTAAATTGTATGCTTGACTTCGTAAACTGTTTTGCAATACCTAATTGTAATGAGGCTGAAAAGATAAAAATGTACAGACTTCTTTGCTGAAGTGCTTTTCATGTGTAACTTTTCATGGCCACTTTTACTATTCGTACTACAGGTATACACTTGAGGCTCTACAGACCTTGTTGACTGAATCATAATTTGAAAGCTGACAATGCATGCTTATTGCTCATCTAAAAGAACTGTTGCAGATGACTTTGTCAACTTATCTATGCTTTCTTTAAGGACTTCTCTTGCTTTTCAAAGGCAACTTAAATAATTTTCCTGAAAGAGAGATGTAGCTATAAATGCAACCCATGCCTGGTTATTACAGCACATGTAAAATCAACCGTTGTTTGAAACCCTGTGCTATCTTAGGCATGGCTGTTTTAAGTTTTGAAATCTGAAACAACTGAATTTTCTGGATTTTGTTAGTTTAAACTAGATCCAGCCCTAACATTATTTTAAAATGGAGTTTCATATACTATTAGATTTAAATAGACATTAACTTTTATTAATAGATTAGGCATTTAATGAAACATGTATATAGGAGGGATTTAAGACTGGTACACTTACACCTCACTTTTCCTTGTCTGTTGATAAAATGGTCTTGCAAGGCAATAGGAAAAGAAAAACAAATGACATACAGATTCTTTAGGAAAAATAGTTGAAACATGCTAATTGGGATATTTAAGTGCTTATTCTTCTCACTCAAATGCAAATATATGAAAGTAAGGTATTGCACCTTTTTATTATTTTTAATTTTATATATTTATTTATTTATTTCCACAAAAACCTAAGTAGAAATTTATGTAAAGCCATACATTTAAGCTGTGGGTGGGGGAATGAGAAATGTAATCAGAGTTCTTAAATGTTCAACTACTGTATTGATGGCTCATTAACCCACCTTGTTTTAGACTGCTGTTCACACACTAACATGGAAGAGGGCATGTATGAAGATGCAATTGCTAACCGAGTAGTGTGTTTGAATAAACCACTGTTTCTAGCTTTGTTAACTTTGAATTTATTTTAAATACATGGATATTCACAGTAAATTTTTTTCTAAGTTTGTTGGGAGCAGGATTTTTTTTTTTCAGTGAACAATTTTTTTCTGTTACATTATTCTAATTTTTTACAGCAATATTTTGAGAAAATTAGTGCTTTTTAGCAAAACATACTACTAAGATAATCTATTCAAAGCAAGAAATCAGCAGTATCTATTTTTTTAATTTGTGCAGTACTTAAAAATCTTAGTAATGTGCAAATGTCTCTAAAATATTTACACCTTTCCATTAACCCACTAAATTTTAAGAGTTTGCTTTTTCTTCCTGTGAGTGTCCTATGGGTTTTTTTGTTTTGTAGGTTTTGTTGGGTTTTTTTAAGCCTTCAGGCCAAAGATTTTCATGATTTTATCCATCCACTACTTAGTTGATATGAAGAGTGTTTTTTTTTAATTTTTTTTTTTTTAAATTCCCCCTCTCCTCACAGAAGGAAATGGATTTAAGTATTAATATGAAAGTTAACATAAACATTTTGAAAGTATTGTAATTATGAACATTATTATGATCTTCCCAACTTTAACTGATAATTTCCTACTTCAAAATAGATATGGCATAATATGTCACTTTTAGATTTAGACAGGACTTCCAGTGGATCCAGTGGATCTGATAAATCAAAACATTTGCTTTAGAATTTCTGTATTCTTTTGGAGCAAAATTTTCTCTTGGTAGAATGGGTAGATACTGTGGTCTTAAGTGTGTTACCACTTTAGTAATTCTGAAAACACTTTGCTTCCTCCTGTTACAAGCTAGTCCATATTTTAGTCAAGATCAAGAATTAGAAAAGGAGGATGCTCCATCTGTTGTGAGACGTTGTAATGGATCTTATGAGAAAGTTTATCTCTAAATCAAAATATATATTCAAAAGTCTATTGCCGAACAGAGTTCTCTGTTGCTGCTGTCACACTTAAGTCAGTATTTTGCACAGGCAAAAAAAACTCCTTATCAAAAAGAATGGTTATGTACTGGTTACCCTGTCCCCATGCTCCCCAAAACCAGAAGATTTTTTCCAGGTTCTCAGGAGAAGGGAGAATGATGCTTTTAATGCCAAGAACAGGAGTTATACAAGCAGCAGTCAAATGTGTATTTTTTTTTCTTCTGTTTTATCACCTAACTCTAACAATATGTTTCAGTTCTCAGGCAGAGTGAGTATTAGTTAGGGATTGTAGTTCTGTATGACCAGAGGATTTTTTTAAATAAAGGGTCATATGCTCATGTTTAATACTATATATGTGGAAATCCATAGCCTGTGTGATATGCAAGTGTTACTAATATGTTCTCCATACTTCTTCAAGTCCTAAATACATGGCCTCTCTACTCAGTTCAAGAGTAGATAAAATACGGTTTGAAATAAACTCACAGGAAAATGCTTACACTTTTCTTTCTGAAATTACCAGGTTTAAAATCTGGATCTTCATTTGCATGGTGCCTGTTTTGCATCCAGGTTTAGAATGTAACTAGGAGACTTTTGAATTAGCAGTGAGGGAATAATTCCTTCCAGGGTATTAGTACTGCTAGACTGTGTTCTGTTTTTACACCAGCAACTCTACAATTTTCATTAAGGTTTTGATCCCAGCTATGTCACTGTAATTACAGTGAATTTGGCTGTGAACACTGAGTGTTTGTTTCAGAAATTGATATTTTTGTGAAACTGCATAAGAAACTAATGGAAATGTAAAATACAAGAATGTTTGTAAGTTATCTCTTAAATTTATTGTCCTTGACACTTTTTTTTTTTTTTTTGCTATTTAGATATACAGATTTCTTCTTGCATTTTTGGTGTGTAATACTTCATTTGTCACCCTCACAGTCTTCTGACCTGAAAATGATCATTTGAAATGCTGTTCAAATTTTGTTGTTTGTTCTATTTTTAGATTAATATAACTTATGTTGCTGACCCACTTTCCATTATGTAAAAACCTGAACAGAATTTGTCATTGAGGTAGGAATTCATGAAGGCTAACACTAGAGGGCAATTCAAAGCAGCAGCTTACCCCAGAACAGTTACGGGTGCCTGTGGCCCTGTGTTGAAAAAGAGGGAGCCTATGGAGGCTTTCCCAGGGTCTCCTCCAGGCAAAAGCTGGTCTTCGATTACCCTCCTAAATCATTTATTTAACTCACTTTCCATATCCTTGAGTGCTCCACTGAATGAGGAAGAAGTTAAGCCAGTTCTTATGCTTTGCTGAATTAGAAGTTAAGAAACATCTTCTACAGTGTCTTACCTCACTTACTCTTGCCACTGTCAAAAAGGCATAACTTATTCAGTGGTGGTTTTTGTTTGGTTGGTTTTAATTTGCTCTCATGTGCTACATTGAACCCTTTGTCTGAAAGATTCTGGGGTTTGGGAGGTAAGGTAACATTGCACTGAAACTTAAATGCCTTTTGTTAAGTATCAAGGAGGATGGAATATATGGTGAGTAAAATATATTCTTACGAATTTCTTACAAAATACTGCAAAGTTATGCAAATTAATAAGACAGTATAGGTAATTCATTTAATTAAAAAAAAAAAAAAAAACAAAAAAAACCACCAAACCAAAACTCACCACAAACAGGATAAGACATCAGATAGGTACTTTGTGTCCATAATTTTATCAAGGAAAATATAATATATTGAATGTAATAAAAAAAAAAAAAAAAAAAAAAAAAAAATTTAGTTGAAGTAAGATGAGCAATCAGGTGCTGTATTTAATATTTAACTGAGGAGGAGAGATCATCTCTGTATATTGTGCACAATTTAAACAATTTATATAACACTGCATTACATAATAAATTACAGTTTTCACAGTTGCAATGTTCATTATAGATTTACAGAACATCCTGAATGCTTGTAAATAATAACCTGTAATGCAAATGGTGATGTCATGGTTCTTGAAAAGTACTCAAGGATTCTTATTTTAGCGATGCAAATTCTCTCATTATATTGAAATGTATGCACCCAGCCATGTAAATGCTTGTGCCACAGTACAAATTTCAACACAAGGGCATTTTATGAGTTTGTGTGTGTTTATACCTATCTCTCTATCTAATTTTATATACATATAAAATATATAATAATATATGATATATAGATGTGTACTTATATATAAAAAAGCTAATCTAAGATTAAAATGTCATGATTGTTCCAACACACTGTAGTATTATCTTTGCCTTCTTTCGCACAACTAAAACTTATTCTTGCTTTAACTGCTCTCAAGGTTTTTTTCTATAAAGAATACTTACTTACAATCATTCTGGCAGTGCCACAAATCAATAGAAATACTACAGTGCATTGTCACAGTAAACATTTACACCTGTTTTCTGCAGGTCCGATCAGCAACTCCAGTGCAATTTGAAAATATGTAATCTGCTGGCAGTGATGTGCCCAACCTTAATCAGTGCTAAAGCCTTTGGAAGAGAGACTGTGTCATCACACAGTATATGGTCCAACAATGACTGACCTTGATGAATCTGTGAAAGAAGAAAATAATTTGCAAAATGCACAAAAGAAAAAAAAAAACAGAACGTGGAATTTAACCCACTGAAGGTGGTAGATTCTCTGGAGTTTAGAGGAGGTTTTTGGTTTTGGGGGGGTGTGTGTGTGTTGAGGAATTAGTTGATAATCATGTACAGTGATAAAAAGGTCTTAATCACACACACGAACTCTTGATTTTGAGAATGTGAATATTTATACCAAATCTAGCTGAATACTCAAGTGCTTAAACCAAGCATACATGTAAGCTTTTAAGGAACTGAATCCTTAGTCTTTTGCAGGTAAGACACTACTAATTTAAGAATAAGCATTTTCATGCCAATGTGACTCGTCTCCTTTTTTTTTTTTTTTTCCCTTTTTCCAGCTTGATTTTTGGCCCTAAATCAAAGAGAGAAGTTCTGTTGTTAAGTTAACATTAAGGCTGTCTTCAAAGCTTTGTTTATTTGAACAAAGCAAGAACAAATGTGTAAGTACCAGCAATGTGCAGACCAATATTGCAATATTGGTCTGTTCTATCTTTAAGCAGGTGGTTTCATGTGGCAGGCTGGAAAAGAGACTCTTTTTCTTCCCAGCTTTTGACAAAAAGATGACGCATATGACTCAGAATTAGAAGGGGAAATCTGCCAGTTTGCATCAGTTCCTTAACTTGTGGGCTGCTATTCACCACAAGGAAAATTAGTATACTCGCACCAGTGCTTCTTGAGAGATGAGGAGTAATCATTTGCTTCAGAAAGTGTAGGATGATTGGAGTAGGCCCTTCGTATGTTACACTAGGCTTTTCCTATAATAAGATTTTTTGATTGTATTAAATTTTTAGGCATTAAAAAAAAATGTTCTTAAATGCTACATTTAATGTTTAAAATAGGAATCAGACATATTATAGCTTAATGCAGAGTAAAAGCAAAGGAATCTGCTTCCTTTTGAAAACATGAAACTTCTGTTTTGCTGGCACTGAAAGTCAAAAACCATTGTAGATCTCCACAGTTGAAAGGTAAGTTTTCTATTTTTTTTTTTTAACCTAATTCCACATATCCTAATCTCCAGTTCCAGCTTTTAAGTTAGTAGGACTGAAAAAAAATTAAATATAGTAACTTTGAGGGCAGAAGCCATCTGTTTTGAAGGGGAAAATAATTACTTGAAGTAAGGAAGATCTGATTTTCAAAATGTCGTGCTTTAGACCTGCTAAAAAAGATAATGCACAACTTAGTGATAATTCCGATTCTTTCATACAGGTTTGGGTTATGATGAAGAGAGACTTCTTGAACTACTGATATTTGCTCAAAGAACGTACTGTCAACTAGCCTTTTATTTACAAAAAAAAAGTCAAGTTCTAATTGTTCAGAGATTAATGTCTTTTTGGTTTGTGGATATTTACTAGACAGTTTGATAGGGCTGAGAGTACAATTTTGATATCTTTTTTTTTTTTCACTACTAGTGTGCTTTAGGTATTGGATTATAAATCTTTTTCTTAATATATTAACCTCTAGTTAATTCAGCATGGTTTTACTTTAAGCTTGTTAGTGAAATATTGAAAATCTAGCTTAATATAAAGCCATAAGAGGCACCCAGCATCCTTATCTTTTTTCTCCCCCCCCCCCCTCCCCCCCCAGTGGATAAAGTTCCTTTCATTTGGCAAAACTATTGTTGTCGTTCTGAAAAAGCATATCCTAAGTGAAGTTCATTTTCTAGCTGGAAAAATGAACTTCACTGCTTAGCAATCTGTGTCAGCCTTAGAAAGCACCATTTCATTTTGCATTAGCTCAGTTCTGAGTAGCGGGTCTCACTGATGGGGAAGTGGGGAACCAACCCATAAACGTTTTTGAAAGGGAGTCTATGCCTCTGTGTGTTAGATGGTATCTCTTCTATGAATATTTCACAGAGGGGTGTGGGGGGAAGATGAAAACAGCCTTCTGACTTGCTGTTCCTGCATATTTCCTCAGCTACCATTGAATAAACAATAATCTAAGTAGATAATATGACTAGGAATCTGCACCCCAAAGGTGTTAAGGACACTTGAAACTTCTGCTGAAGTGACTAATTAAATAATGAAGTAGTAGAAATATAGCTGAGGATTGGAAAAGTTATAGCAATTACTAGGAGGTGTTCCTCCACTGTTAACTAGTGGATTCCCTTAACAGTTGATTTCTTCCAACAGTTCAGTCTCACCTTTCGTAAGTCATACAGTTGTCTGGCATTTTATAGAAGTCATGTAGGGATGATGTCAAGAAAGAGACAAATTTACTGTCTGAGCCAGAAGGCAGGCTTACAAAAAGCAACTTCTTTCAGGACACGAAAAGCTCTTTGTTCTGTGGCCTTGGTCTTTTTGTGCTTTGACCCTTATTTTATAGCATTGTCGCTCTGACCCTAAATCTTTGGAAGCAGACATGCAGCAAATTTAGCCCTTTACAAATGGGGTTGTATTCTGAGCTATGGGCCTGGTTTTTGTCTTTAGGCATTATAGTTCCATACAGTGCTGAGATGTAAGAAAATCAAAATTTAAGATTTGTGGTTTTGTGTAGTGCAAGTAGTATTGTTTACGTATCAGGCCAAATTTTTTTTTATATATTGCTGTCCTATGATTTATTACTATTTACCAATTTCAGATAAGATAGCAACTAGGAAGGCAGTCTGGTTAACACTGACTAATGCATTTTCCACTTTCCCAGCAGTACTTTGGAAACTGATCCTGTGCACAGACCACCAGGGTTCCTGCAAAATGCTGCTTGAGTATTAAGTATTCTGTTGAGGACAAGAAATGCTTTGCTGTACATTATAGAGTTAGAAGATGTAAACAGCAATACCTGTATGGCTTGCTTTCATAAAAGACTGGGTGTCAGCTTAGGAGAGCACAGAATTTTACACTAGGCCTGTGACTGCTTCCTGCGCTAAATGAGCAAGTCTTCTGAGAATTTAATAAAACTAACTTTTTTTTTTTTTTTTTAATCTTTAAGAAAGCTAGAAATGAATGAAAAGGACAGAAAACTAGTAGTTAGCTGATACGTTTTGATTTTTTTTTTTTCTATGAATCTAATATATTTAAGAGGAACCTGTTTCCCTATCTTAATAACTTTCCATTATACAGCTGCTTTGTATTGTATGGGTATTGTTATTTGGAGAAGGATTGTTCCATTTTCTCTTTTACCAGCAATGATTCTATATACTTCAGGTTTTGTAAACTTGAACTATAATCATAGGATAATCTTTTCTGAAGGTAATAGTGTAATAATCTAAGGATATGTTTATTGGCGAACTTGGAAAAAAAGTCTCTGTTTTGGGGTTTTTTTCATCTGAAAAGGTGTTGTGAAATTTTTTTAAAATACTAATATAGAAACTGAAGTTGTATTTTAAGACAGACTTGGCTTTCTTTTTGGTAGATCCACTAGACTGAGTATTAATATTTTTTTGTGATAAAATCGGGGGGGAAGGAACATTTTAATGACCACCATAATGAAATATAAAACTTACTTCATAGAACTTAGAAAATAGCTTCTTCGTTTTTCTAAATTTTGTATGTGTCCTTTCAAGCAGAAAGAATGCTGGTACAGATTGAAAGTGTTCACACAGTTTTCTTCCTGTGTGCATGCCAAAGGTGCAGGGAAGAGAGATTTTTAAAAGTTGTGTGCAAGCTATACCAGTGCAATCAAGAGGGATCTGGAAAGCTTTTCTGAAATACAACTTTTACAAACTCTGTTAGAACCCAGAGCTTGTTACACTTTACAAGTTCCCTGTAAAGTATTTCATATAGCAGTCTAGTTAATGCATCAACATCTGACAAAACACTCTTTAGAAGCTGGGAAAAGAGGTGGGAGGAGTTAGTCTTATTCAATTTTATTTTTAAGCTAGAGTTGATACTAAAATATACTGATAATATGCTAAAATATACATTGATAATATTTGTGTGCTTTATTAGCTTCCCTTAGTTCTGCTTTTTTTAGCTAGCAAGCTGTAAAAACTGTTTGACATCCTGTACTTGTTCAAGTCAGAACTGACTACCTTTAGTTTCTTGCCTTCCACATGAATCCACTGCATTTTGGTTGCTATTCCTCGCTCCAACAGCAGCATCAATATTGTAGTACCAAATAACTGTCTTCACTTTGGTTTGTTTTCATGACTGCAATGGGGCAGGGGGGAAGTGCATCTCATAAAAACGAATATATGAGTCGGGCTAGTATAAGCAGTAGTTGGAGTGCTGAGATGAAGTAAAAAAGATGCAAAACTGAATTTGGTGCTGATAGGCCGTAACTGCACTTCCAAATTTCCAGGTAGTTTTATACTTCTGAATGTCTTAATGGTTTTACTTCCTGGTTTTTATGTTTAGCTGGCTTTGTTATTTTATGTTTATCTTATGCAGTAGTTCTCCAGCTAGTCTAAATATGTTTGTTCATGATCCTTGGAGAGATGGCTGGACACATGATATAGATTCTCCAAATTTAGTAACAGTAGATTTCAGTAATCAGCAGTTATCTGCTTAACTTTCATTATTAATATTTTACACAACTTCTGTAGTTTCCCCCCAGTCTTTTGCCATGGCTATATTGTGGAAAATTGTTGACATGATCAGGAAATAGTTAACAGACAATCCCTTTTTTGTCAGAGTTTGTATGCTCGACCTTACCCATAATTTACAACCAAAACTCCAGATCAGTGCTAGTTATCTCTGTTCAAATATTCATCTTTGTTTGCGTTCAGAAAATTATCCAAAGCATTAATTGTGACTTTTTAACACAAATTTATAACAGTCTTAGAAATATTCAGCTGCTTGGTAGAAGGTATGGGATACATGGAGAGTGTGTATAAGCTTGGTCCTGAATGACTGCTCCTTTTTGAGGTGAAGTGGGGTTAATTTATTGCTGGATTAGAGTCATTTAATTAAAAAAAAAAAAACCAACAACCCACAACCCTAGCACAGAATTGCTAGGTTAGAGACAGATTGTTTTTTAGAACTGCAGTCTTAAACATGAGTTCGAAATCTTACTGTTATTTCAGGAGAACAGCAATTAAGGTGCATAGCTTATTCTTTTAATTCTTCTTCCTCTATGACCACGAAGTAGCCTCAATTAAGTTGAGTGAATTAACTGAATATCGTAGGTTATACCTGAACAAAATAATAATGCAATAGTAGCCAAAAGTACACTGATACCTTTAAAGTAATACTTTGAAATATTTCAGTTGAATCTTTTCTCCTTTTTTTTTAAATATGTGTATCACTTTAAAGGCTGCTGACATTAAGAATTAGAGGGAAAGAGCGTTCCTTAACAAAAGCAACCAGAAGGCAGGAGCAAAAGAATATTAAACTTGCATTTACTTCTGAGTGTAAGTTTTAAGAATGAGCAAGAGTTATAAATTCCAGTGTGTTTGCAGTATAAATATTACAGTGTTGAGTAAGCATATGACAAAAATAAAGTGAAACTACTATTGTTTAAACTGGCAGGGGTGGGGGGGATGTAAACAGTGTATTATCAAGACATGGCTACATACGCTTTTAGATCTTACAGTTTAGATCTTACAGAATAGAAGTCTTTAGATTTCTTAATAGTGAAGTGAGATTATGTCTTTAATTCTGTCTTTTGCCCAGATGAATTTAGTAAAAAAAAAAAAAAAAAAAAAAAAATTACGTATTTGCAGCAAGAGTTGAACTGTCAGTGTGTGTATTCATATTGCATGGTGTATTAGTGGCACTGAACTGGGAGCTCTGAGAGGAGAGCTTTGCAAATTCACCAGCAGTTGTCAAAAAAGCTGTCACTGCAAAATGTCCCATCTACCATATGAGTAAGTTACTCTCTTCATGGAATGCACAGAACAGGACACGCTTGTCAAAACTACCCCACTTCATACTGTGCCATCTGAGTGCAAACCCTGTCTCACTTCCAGTTTAAACGAAGAAGCTAAACTGGGAAAACTGAGATACGGAGATGTCTCTGCTATGGGGGAGATTAGCACTGGTGGACAAATAATGTAATGCTTTAAACTGTGGGACACTAAGAGCCTTTCAGTGTCTTTCGCCTTCAGATTTCTAATTTTAAACTGAAATAAGGTTGGGAAAGAGTCACAATGAACAGTGAAGCAATAGCCTTGCTTTCATAGTGGATCTGTGTTGCTTTGCATTAATGAGTAAGTAACACAAGCAATGGAATATGGTTGTGTGCAAATGGTGTATAACACTATCAATGGGGAAGGTGTTTTGGCCAAGAAATACCAAGCGAGTGCTTTTGTGTATGAGCAAAAGGCACAAGGTGAATGTTTACTCTTAAGTCATGTTCTTAGGCATCTGAGACAATAATACAGTATTTAATAGAAAGGCTTTGATACGTTTTACTCCAAATCACTGAACTGTCAGATTGCTGGCTAGTGGTACCTTTTTGGATACAATATGTTACATAGAAATTAAAGACCTTACTAGTAGTTATAGTAGCGTTTAAGGAGCTTAGTAGTTATAGTAGCCAGAAATTCACTTGTAGCTGGTTTTCATGGGGTCGGAAAGAGATTGAATTGGGCTTGGTGTTGTCATAAACTCTTAACCATAAACCACTAAAAACTGAACATGATATTTTATGTTAGACTAGGTCTTTGATAAACCAACTAAGGAATACTGAAATCAAGGGAAGGCTCCTTCCTTGATTGGGAACACCCCAGTCATACAAACACCTCTTTCTTTTTTTTTTTCTCCTTTCCTTTCTTTTTTTTCCTCCTCCCCACCCCCCTTTCTTTAAAAAAAAACCAAAAAAACCAAAAAAAACCAACCCCAAACAAACAAAAAAAACAAAACAGTTTAATTGCTTTTTCTAACAGCATTCCTGACTTCTGTGTATGTGTACAGAGCCTGCTTCTATGGTATTTCAGTTCTGTGTCTTCAGAACCCTTCCTTCTTCCATCTTTCTCAGCAGAGCTCTTTCTTTCAGGGGCTTGGGGGGATCTAATGGAGCTGTCTGCATACATGATTCCTAGCTTTTATTGAGGTCTCCCCTGTCTGTCTCTCTCTCTCACCCGCAGATCCCCATCTTAAGACACAAGGATAGAGGTAGGAGAAGCACTCTTGATAGCATGACTATATTAGCTTTATGACCAAAACACAGAGGTACAAAGCTTTGTGCAGACACTCCTGGATTTCAGTAGATTTCTGGCCTAGCTATCAGTACATGTTTTATCTTAGTCTTCCTCCTTTCATCCTTCTCCTGTTCTTCAACCCCTTCTCTCACATAGAGTATCTTCAATTTTATGTGAAAACTTGCTTATTCTCCTTACAGAGAAAATATATTTCTAATAGCAATGTAGAAAATATACAGTCATGTTGTGTTTGATTTTTTTGTTTGTTTGTTTTGGGGGATTTTTGATAGTAAAGTTTAAAAAAACAAAACATTCCCCCTCCAATCCTGTAATGCATGTAAGGTTTTATGTTCATGTTTTGGGTGGGTGGAATTACCTGCAAGTTCTCTTACTAGTGTACTTATTGTAGAAAATAGCATAATAATTCTGCCACGTCTTTGTTTCATGGTGTGTGTAGTTTAATTTTAGAGGGATTTACTTACGCAACAGAAAAAAACTCCATGCTTAAGCTAGAAGCTAAAAACAACTAGGCAATTGAAACAACACTATCTAGTTTAACATATATAGTTTACAAATGAAGAATTTGGCCTGAACATACAAATGAGAAATGTACTTCCAAAGGTATTAAATGTTGCAGCTGCCTTATTTAAATAATTTCCTTTGTCTTTTAAGGTAAATCTACAAGTAAGAAGCAGTATTTTCTCTTGCTGGAGAACATCTTTCATATTCTTTTCCCAGAAAAGTTTAAGTAAATCTCTTACTGCTGGCTAGCATTTTTGCTTGCATCTATCTCTTTCTTTATCTTTGCCTTGCATGTTAGATATATATATGGTGGAGATTTTTCTTTACCTCTTCCTCTCTTGGATTATGCCTAGCACGGTTTCTTCGGGGGGGGGGGGGAGACCAACTGTAACAGCATACCTTTACAGTTAGGTTTATTTTGACTTTGCATTCAGGTTTTACTTTGCCAGGGTACTGGGTAAGTTGTGCCTATATAATCTAGCTTGCCTATTTTAGCTGTCCGGTTTAAAAAACAAATAAACATAGGTAGTAAGGGGGTGGGGGAAAGTGTAAATATAGCCATAGGTGTATAAAATATACCGGAAATGGCTCTTTTATATAGTTCCTACAGTAGCATTTGTACCTAGATAGTTATATAAAAACCTCAGTGTTGCTGCAGCTACCTGTAAACTTACACTGGCAAATCTCACTTTAATTGGCACATTTGTAGCAACAGACCCTTCTAGCAGAGATCATCCTGCTGTATTATTGTAGGAGCAAAAATAGGAAGGGAGAAAAGGAAAACTCGCCAAACTTTCCCCCTTTGTGGCCTGCCAGGTTTTTTTGTGCTTACAGATAGCCCTGTTAATTTACAGAAGTTGTTTTATCATGAACTGACTAGAAGGCTCATTACAGTGGAATGGAGTGCTTGGGTCTGTGCTATGTAAGTAACTTTTGTCTTAATGATTTGGTATAAAAACATTAAAGGAAGTATAATTCATGTTATCTAGGGAACCAGTAAAAGTACTGTACACGTTTAAAATGCTGGCATACTTTAGTATAAGAAAAGGATACCTGGCAGGGATGTGAACTCTGAGTCTCTTGCCTACTTCTTCAAGTAAAGTAGCATGGTCATTCTAGGCTGGGGGCAGATGAACTCCTGCTCCTGATAACAGATAAGTTACTGTTCTTGCTAACAATTTGTTGTGGGGTTTTTTTAATATATTTTTTTTTCCTGAAATGGATTAAGAAGCACTTGTAAATCTGTGGTAAGTGTAACCTGCAGAGGTAACAAACAGCTTGAGGGCTGATACAGTACTTGACAGAAGCTTATTTTGAAATTAGCTTTTATTCTGTTATATATGAAAGTTGGGTTTTTTCACATCGGAGGTTTCTAGATGACCAAAAGTTAGATTAGAAAATAACCCAGACTTTTTTGTTTTGTTTTGAAGTAAACATCTGCATGATCTTTAGTTCCTCTAATCAGATACACAATTGTCCAGTTCCTGGTTCATGTCCCACTAAGGTATTATGCACAGTTGACAATAAAGTCTAGAGCATCACTGTAAATAAACAGTCAGCTTGGCAATGGACAAATGTTTTATAAACACTTGTAGTTTATTAATATAGCTGATGTCAGTACATGAAAACTAATGTTCAATAAGAAAATTCTGCTTTCGGCGTATGTTTCTATTTCCTTGAAGTATGGTAGACACCTTGGCATAACGTAGCAGCACATAATGGTTTGTGGGTTTTGAAAAGGTGCAGGCCATATTGTGCTGCCTCAAAAATACAAGGATTTCATCGTCCTGAAGAGAAATATCACTTATGAATTAGTCAATCTTGTGATGCTGATGTCTGTCATGCTTTAGCAGCACGTAAATATTGGTGTTAAGACTGTAAATATCTCCAGTATTAACTGTGCTGCTGAAGTAAGGCTAGCCACTTCTGCGTGTGAATCACAAAAAAGGATGTTTCACGTATTTCCTGATGCCTTTTTGTTGTTATAATTTATATGTTGATTGTTTATGAACACTTTCTTGGCTTTTGTTTGTATTTTCATCTATTCAGAAACAATGTTTAGGACTTCATTGTATCTGATGGTAAGTATAGAATAGACATATATAACTTTGAATGCTTTGGTTTACATGGAAGCTGAATTTATTAAAGGAGCCATCTCAAGCTACACCTGTCTAACAATGCTTTGGTAAGTGTGTTTGTTTTTATATATATAAACAATTATTAAAATGGTGTTACTTTAAATGTCAGTATGTCTTTATTAAAACTCTTAAAACTGTGTTCATTTTTACAGCATTTTCTTAATGAATGGAACTGGGAAATATTTTGTCATGTTTTTAGCATAGTGAGCACATAAAGCAAAAGTGACTTCCGAAATTTTTAACAAAACTTATTAAACACTTCATTTCTTAAATCACTGTGTTTATAGACAGGTAACAGTTTTATGGTTAGAAGTTTAAACTGTGTATCTGGCTGTGAATTTACTAAATTTTTTTCTCATCTTCCACTAAGATGTTTCTCTTGCAGGGGAATCTTTCATTGAGATGATCGAAATCACTGCAGTGAGAATGGAAATTACTCGGGCTCCTTTCCTTTTAAAAGCTGCATGCAAGAACTGTGTGGTGAGTCAAATGTAGACTAATGGTTATGTAAATGTCACTAATTTTAGATAAAGTCAAGATCTGAAAGTGTGTTTCCTTTTAAGATTTTATTTTCTTCACTATCATGACTCAGTATCACTTGCTAATCTCATTTTATTAGCCCTGTAATATTTTACCATTAAAATACACATGCCTTCTTCAAATAAGTGCTCACAGATTCAAGTTTATACATCATATATATGTTTTAAAAGGAGAAAAAAAGCTTATCTGCACTGGGGATTTGTCTTGACTTCAGGCTTCACAGCCTGCTGCTGCTACTGGTGCAGTTGCACAGGGATGAACATGATGTAGATGAATATGAATCCGAGTTGTTACAATTCATAAATCTGCATTATTTGACCATATAGAATTTCAGCTTGGTGTATATGCTGGTAAAAATCACACTCTTCTTGCCTGCCCCTGCTATGGATTTGAACTGGTGAAATTACTGATGGCTAAAATTTCCAATTTAGTTCAGACCTGAGCAGTTCTCAATAGTAAAGCTATGCAGTATTAGATAGCCTACAGCTTTTCATAAAGTAAACACTTCTGTGTGTACATTTGCCTACTACAGGTCTCTTAAGATATGTGGCCAAAATGAGGTTGACTACTCGGAAAAAATGTGCTATCTGGCTCAAAGTTGGATAGCTTTCTCACTGAGGCTTCTTTAAGTAGCACTATGTTATATTTGCTTATCTGTAACTGCTTAATACTAAAGACCTGCACATACATTTCAGCCATTTGAAAACTTAGAAATGCTTGGAAATACCAGACTCTGTGGGTTATAAAAGAAAAAGACATTATTCTTCCACTATTCCCCTCCCTTTAAAGGTCACTGATTTTTGTTAGCACACTACAGACTATGGTGCTTGCAGAGGGCCATCCATCCTGTTACTCTTGTAGATCCAGTATTTTAATGTATCTAGGCTTTTTCTCCAGGACTTCTATGAGTAGATGTGAATCTAAAGAGCTGATCAGAAAGATTTGAGAGCATGCAACAAGTAAGTCTATTTGCACGGCTTTGTCAAAGTCCAGTGGCCAAACCTGACTACTTCATTGTGCCAGTGCAGGCCTTAGTGTGAATAGTGAAACAGACTTCTTCTTTCTGGTTCACCATGCAAACCCCTATAACTGGCACAAGGCAGGGGATGGCAGGGAGTGGGAAGAAGCAGAAGGGGAAAGGTTGGACTGCCTTGTTTGGTGGCCCTAGCAGCTTATAACAATTTAGTGACGTGATGAAAATACATTTTAAGCATTTGCAGAACCAGAGCTCAACTGAGGAATCAAAGTTCCCGTCTGGATTAAGAAAATTACTTCAAGTGCTTATGAAGGTCTACTCAAATTATTCAGTTCCTAAACCTTTGAAAAGAATGTCATATTTCTCGCATGGTTCACAGTTGCCTTAAATAATATTAGCAACTGTATTTTCCAGAGGTTTGCCTGCATGGGTGGTGCCATAGCCAGTGGCTGAATGGAAGTCCCTCTGCATTGCAGCTCTGGGGTCCTAAGGATTGTGCCTGATGTAAGAAAGGAGGGCTCGCTGTTTTCAGTTCAGGCACTTATTTTCTGCTAGGTTTAGGGACTGTATGGGGAAAAAGATGCTTCATTCATATAAAAGGGAAAGAAAAGATAGGCCTGCTTGAAAAGAAACTGAGACTAGTAGCTGTACAGGAGTGAAGACAACTACTGAGAGGAGCATGTCTAAAAATCTAATGTTGAAAGGTTGGAGCTGAGAACTGATAGGGGAAGGACAGATCTGATGAACTGGAAAATTGGAAGGATTGGGACAGGTTGGGCAAAGATTTGGGGGTTTCGTTTGTTCCTTGAAATTGAAAGAAGCTGCAGCCTGACAGAAGGGATCTGGCCTGAGGCAAAGAGAACGAGTCAGGCTTAGGAAAAGGGGCTTGCACACCTCAGATCATTCCTAACATTCACTAGAGTGCTCTGCACTTCAGATCCAGAAGGGAATGCAGACTGTTAAGTAGTAGCTTTTGCTGTCATCTGTGAAATCACTGTCAATTTCATCCCCCTCATCATATTCCACACAGAAGAGGGCAACCTTATCAGTGCTCTCAGCTACTTCATGAATTTTGGTCCTGAAAAGGAATCTCAAAATAATGGAGTAGTTGAGGTTGGAAGGGACCTCTGGAGATCACCTAGTCCAAGCAGGGTCAGGCAGAGCAGGTTTTTTAGGGCTGTGTCCAGTCAGGTACGAATACCTTCAAGGATGGAGACTCTTCAACCTGTTCTGTTCAGATAGAATTTCCTGCATTTCATTTTGTGCCTGTTGCCTCCTGTCCTGTCACTGGACACAACTGAGAAGAGCCTGGCTATATCATCTTTACTCTCCCATACTACTATAGTTTCTACACTTCCATGTCACATTTAAAATAGGAGTAATAGACACTTAAGATTTGAAAAGCTGTTGGTTTGTTTGTTTAAAAAAAAAAACAAAATACTTTTGTTTTGTAGCTGTACTACAGTAATGCATTGGCTCATGGAATTTTCTATAGCACTTTTTAATTCTGATCTCAGAGGAAGAGATGAGTATTGTGCATCTTTTAAAGACCAGATCTGCAATCAACTTTCCTTGTTACCAGCTCGAGCTGAGAAACCGAGTTTCCATGTTGTTGATTCATGGTCTATTTGTCCAGTCCTGTGAACTCCAAAATTCTGAATACTCTGATTTGTGTCCTATCTTGTCACTGATTCATTTTGCATATATAGCTATTATTATTAAACATTTGTTTGTCCCATTTTTGGAATGTGGTTTCATGAGTTACACCTTCAATATTCTGCAAAGTCTTTTATACACTAAAGGTAATGTTCATGTTTGAACTTCAGCATATTTTACAATAAATTTACCTGTAAAGATCTATGTCGCAGAAAGAATGAACTAGTTAAATTGTAACAATTTCTTATCTACAGTGGTAAACAATGCATCTTTAAAAATGTAAAGTGACTTACACCGATGTATTTAGGACTTCTACAGGCCATTGTTCTTCAAATTTCAAAAGCAGTTTTCTTGGTACTGCATGTGGCACACTTTGCTGAGTGAGGGTGGTTCTGTACTTGATACTCAGATATAGAGATCTGAAAATGTTTCAGCTTTTCCCTTAATCATGGTATCTTGTTAAGTATTGGGGGAAGTCTCTCCTAATCAGGTAGCAATACTAGCAGTAATGACTGAAAATGGAAATGTTTAGACTCCCTTTATATTCTTCATCACCACCTCCTGTCATAGAAGTCACAAGAAATGATTGATAGAAATATCTCCAAAGTGGTGAGCTACTATTTTACCACAGTTTAACTTGAAGCAGAGCAGCAATTCTTCATTTAAAACAAACAAAAAAAGTTTGAAATGTATTTGAAAGAAAACTTATGTCTGAGATATATGTGAATCTCCTTTCTAAGGTGGCAGTTGTAAGTGTGTGTCAGAAGAAAATGTTTAACTATAAGCAGAAATAAGAAAAAATGATGGAGAAAATGCAATGGCAGGGGTGACATTGTTCGTCTTCCTGTGAGGGGGCTAATACCAGCGGGGTATTACTTTTCACTCTAAATTAAACAGTTTATTTCTGTTGGAAGTTATTTAATGGCTCTCAGGTGCAACAACTCAATATCTTTTCCAAATTTGATTCACTTATAATAGCTCTGTGTTAATAAATCAAATGAAATTTATCTAATATTGCTTCCGTCTCTTCATGTAAAATTTGAACCCTATGTTCAAAAGTTCTGAAATTAACAAATTAATTGTAGCAGCATTTGTCCAGTTTGAATCTTCAATCTGAAGTATACAGTGCTGAGCAGCTAGAGGCTGACTTACTTAGCTTCTGTTGAGAGATGGGAATAATACATCCATAATGTTTTCTTCTGCTGTTTATAGCCATAGGAGACAGCCGTGGATACAAAGCTTCACATTTCCCTATGGTTTTTGCAGGGCAAGCATGTGGCTTTATTACCTATAAAGGAACCTTCTGTCGGCAGCTTTTACACTTTTAAGTGGTTTTAAAAGTAAAACATTTTGGAATCTCTCATAAAATACTCCAAAAAAACTTAAGTATTATAAAATTTGAACTATATAAGCCATAAATTATAGAATATAAAGTCTCAAATGTATACATTTTTAATATTTTATTGAAATAAAGGCAAAGGAAAAGCTTCAGGGATTACATTATTGGACCAGCTAGAATAGTCAACAATAATATATGACTATGGTTCTACAGTCCTGTGATTCTCAAGCCAGACAAGTTTGGGACTGACAGAGTCTTCCTGTTTCCTTCAATATTAGCCTGGCTCTGATATTTCCATGGTGGTTTCACTGAATGACTCCGGGTTAGTTTTTGGTAAGCTCAGCCAGCTGAATGTGCTTGCTGTGTGAGCAACAGTGCTGGCACCAAGGAAAAGTTCCCTCCGCTCTCAAGAATGGCAGTCCAGTATTAAAGTTAATTTCCGTTGCTTAAACCAATATAAGGAATATTCAGGGCCTTATTCTTCCTTTCTTGATACTCCTGCAGACAGACTTTGCCTATCTGCTCTTTAAATTAGTATCAAAGGAGCTAACAACATCTTGGTCTACCTCTTTCCTTCTACAGAAGATTGGTATCTACCTATGAAACTAACACAAAAATGCTTATTATAGATACAGCTTCTTAGCATATGGAAACGGCTGTGACACCTTTCCTGTCATTAAGACAATGTGAAAGTCTCCCTCTTTTCCAATAAGCAGTATCTGTTATTTTCAGACCTATCAATAAATATATAAACTGTAGTATCCATCTACCTATCATGAAACTTCAGGCACAAAAATAAGACATTTCCAGTAGTATCAGACAAAGATGAAAAAGAGCTCTACTGTTTTGGAGGTATGAAATCTGTTAAATGACCTGTGTGACAACCAGTTTTAGGAAGCCTGCGTGGATGGTAGGCTGTACAGTCAGAAAAAGGATTTCACTGCAGATTCGATAACATCATGTAGCCAGACAGCCCCCTGTTGGCTGTATTGCTGTGGAGGTTCCAGAAATGAATTGTGCTTGAATTCAGCAATTCATTGCACTCAACAAGCTATTTTTTTCATTCCCATATCACAAATAGAGAAAATGGGGGGGGGGGGGGGGGAATTGTGTGCATTTGTAAAAAGTACCTTTGAATCAAGTTTTATCCCTCCTGCGTATGAGATAAATGTCAAAGCTTGGTTAAACAGAGTATCTGCACTCAGTTTCTTAATGTCTTTATAGAAGCTTATTTTTAAAGAGCTGCAGTGAAAATGTAGAACAGTAGTTTGTCCTTGTGATCAAGACTTAAGACTAGCATACTTTAATACCACATTTACAGCCTGGGTAATGCAAAGTATTTAGATGAACTTCTGTCAATAATGCAGGTAGTAGATTTTAAAACATAAAAGTTTGTAAGCTAGCAGTGAAGTAGCCAGATGTAGGCTCCAGCCTTATTTAATGACCGGGACTCTCTTGCAGGCATGTCTATGAGAGCTTCTACTATTTAACAAGGTACAGTTTTACCAAGAGGCTTGGGGTTTTTTTAATTCATGTTTGCTTTGCTTTAGTCTCTTCTTTTGTATGTGGCTTAAGTTGCTACCAGTGCAACTAACAGCTTACTTCCAGTTTGTGTTTTCCCATGTGTTAAGACACCAAAAACCTTGTTCTTCAAAAGAAATAGGTGTCTAAAATATTGGAAAATTGAAGGACGTTTATTAGGTATTTTGACTTTTTTTTTTTAAAGTGTTCATAAAGGGAGCCAAAATCTGCCTTGTAATGGTCACTGTATATCTGTGTGGTGATGGAGTGCTGAAGGAACTGTATGAATGTATGCAAGCACTTACTTTCTAGAATCTGATGATATGTCCGTGCTTAAAAGGCACTATTTGTGGTGGAAATAGGTGACCCAGAGAAACTTTCCAGGAAGAACTCTATCTCAGAGGCACAGGATCTTCTGCTCTGAGATAAATGATACAGAGGTGATCTCTTTCTGCATCAGGTATGGCCTAGGTTATAAAAGCTCATCTTCTTTTGAAGAATTTGACTTGTGGCTAAAAATCCGTAGCTGTAACAGTAGTAGAGAAACTGATGTGAGAATTAGTCTTCTACTACAACACAGAACAGAAGACTAGCATGATGCTGAGAAAGCCAAAGTGCTTAAGACCTCTTTTTCTTTCTCCCCTTCCCCTTCGGTACATGTTAAAAGATCGATTGTAATCAGATATAACGGTTGGCAAAAACAACAGAGGGTAAGAATACATGCTGTGGTTGAAGAGGGGGAATGGGAAAGACAGGGACAGACCAAAGAGCTGCTTAAAAATTGTCATGACCTACTAAAATCCATCAGAAGAGTTTAAGAAACTGGCTGAAGCCATCTCAAGGTGAGGGATCTCTCCCAAGAAACAGAAAACCTGGGTTTCAGGTTCTTCAGAAGCCCAAAGGGATTCAAATTCACATCTCCCGCTTCCAAAAAAGTGCCCAGTGGAAGTTGCCCACAGATGTTCCCCATCTTGTTAAATCAAGGATATGTACAAAAAAGAATAGAAGTCACAAAACAGTTGTGTTCAAAGGTTGTTGGCAGTGATAACTATTCCCGTTAGCAGATGAAAGCAGGCTGCAGGTAGGATTTCAAAGGGTAGTGGAATTCGCTTTTATTGGACTAACTGTGCAGTTCCTTGCAAGTTCCATATTCTTTTCTTAAGATGTTTCCTGAAGTAACAGTAAAATGAGCATACAATAAATATAAGTACCCATTAAAGCTCACTAAAGGAATACCTTATGTTTCCAGTAGATGAACACTGAGATAACTGAATATTTGTGAATTGCATCACAGATCTCTATTATGCCAAAGTTCTGGTTTTTATTGCTAAAGAGAGCACCAGTAACGGTGGCTTTAAACTGCTTTGTGCTCCTGCTTTCTCTGAAGCTGCTGAAGAGGGAAAGCAGGGAGCAACTAGCAGCGTTAAAGAATCTCATGGCTGTTCACAACCAGCAAGGGGATTCACCTCTTCCCTCGTTCACTCCACCGTTGATTATTTTCTTTTTTTTTTATGTTTGAAGTGGCTTTTTTGCCCCCCCCCCCCCCCCCCCCCTTTTTTTTTTTTTTTGTTGACGGGAAGGTTTACAGTCTCCCTCCCAAACTAGTGGAATTGATAAGAACCTGTTTTGGGTGGAGGAAGATTCAAATAACTTACCCTAATCAGAAAAATTACTACGTTTTTCCTCCTCTGAGGAGTAGTCACTTACTCCATTTCCAAATTAGGATTAAACTTTAGGACTTCCTCAAGGCTCTTGGAGTAACGGTAACTTTTATTTTGTTCAAGCAATTCTAGTAGCTTAGAACATACAGGTTACTTGCAGAGCTGTGATATTGTGATCCCATTATTTTATGCTTATTCAGGCATAAAGTAAGTAGCCTGAGAAAGGCACTGCCTTACCCTGTGAAAGTATCCTCAGTCAGTTACCTCTGAAACTGCACCTTTTTCTCTTTAGCTATGAGCAGTTGTCCAGGGCAGTGGGTATTTTTAATGGTGTCAAATTCTTAACTGTATCTCTATTTTTTCACATTTATTTTAGAATTCTTGTAAAAATAGCATCTGGTCCTGGTGATTTATACTGTTTGAGTTTCTCAGGCTGCCAACAGGCTCTTCCTTTGAGACGTCTAGGCCTGGTGAAACTGCTCTGATTCCCCATAAAGCATGTCCTTGGGATAGGAATTTCTCTGTCACCTTCTATATTAAAGCCAAATAATTTATATTGAGTTTCTTGTCCTTTGCCAATTTCCTTCATCCTCCTCTTGGTACTACATAGACGAAACCAAAAAACCTCCTGGATTCGAATATCTAAGAATACTTGGAATTCTTCTCCACGTGTGTGTTTGTGCATTTGTACACAGGCACCGCATGCAGCCATTGGTACCTGCGCATCTGATACTCTTGTATGGGAGAACGTCGCTCAGCAGCACCTGTGAAAGCGATGACTGCGTGTCTTTGTGCAAGAGCGGTGTTAATCCTGCCATCCTCTTGTTCTAGCCCGGTGGCTACCAATAGAGCTTTTCACTAGCCAATGATATACCAGGTAGTCTTCTATTTTTCACTAATTTATACTTATATTAACACTTAAATAGCTGTTAAGTTTGGGTTTAGTTTTCGAAATTGTAGCATTTCTGTTATTCTTCTGTTGGAGAAACTGCTTTAGCCGAGGAGGAATTCCGTATCAATGCATTCCCCATGAATGAGCATGACCTCCCTAGCATTCACCTACTGTGTAATGTAGTGGTGTCATTAAAGACTATCTGCATAAGATACATTTTACTTGGCTTGATGAGCATCACATGGATCTTCTAAGAAGGTGGAGCAAGCAAAACGTCTTGCCTCAAGATGTCACAAGTGATACAGGCACCTGGCCTCTGGTTCTAGTTTGCCTGAGCAGAAACACTGAGAAAGACCAGAACCCTTTTGCTGTTCCCACTTCTTGCCCGAGGCTGTCAGCAAGTCTCCAAGTCTCCTAACATGGCTAGACCTTGATTAGAGGGTGACAAGGAACAGAACATTTGCAAAACAGATCCTGATTTTGTCCTACGTAAATTCTTCTGAAGTTAAGCATAGCTCAAACCTGGGAACACCAGGCTGTCCGATGATGCAGGGTTGGAATTACCTTGGATATTTCATGGTATGTGGTCTGCAGTTCTTGGATCCCTCAGCAGCCATGATGCTAGAGCAGAAATTATCAGTAACAATGACACCAAAATTAGTTTTGACAGGGTCGAATCACCTTTGGATCCTTCAGCTGAAAGCAGACAGCAATCCAGCGCTCCACTGTCAAATCAGGCTCAGAATCACCCCTTAGAAGCCTCCATGGATGTCCAGCCTTCGGTATTGATTCAACCATTCTCTACGGCATCTAGAGATGCCGGGGGAGGAGAACCTCAGTCCATCCCACTCCTACCAGTTTGATGCCAGGGCCAGCAATAGATGCCCAGAGCCTGGAGAAGGATCACAGGTCAGCAGGAGAGCGCCTGAAGAGCAGCACAAAGGAACTCCAGCCAGTAAAACAGCTTCATCGGGGGCCCAACTTAAATGCCTCTATGCAAACGCACGTAGCATGGGGAATAAACAAGGGGAGTCAGAGACGTGCGCACGCCTGCAGAGCTATGACCTTATTGGCATCATGGAGACATGGTGGGATGACTCCTATGATTGGAGTGTTGGGATGGAGGGATACAGGCTCTTTAGGAAGGACAGGCAGGGGAGACAAGGAGGGGGTGTCGCCCTAGTCCTGGTTTTGGCAGGGGTAGAGTTAATTTCCTTCCTAGTAGCTGGTACAGTGCTGTGTTTTGGGATTTAGGACCAGAACAATGTTGATAACACACCGATGTTTTAGTTGTTGCTAGGTAATGCTTACACTAGTCAAGGACTTTCCAGCTTCCCATGCTCTACTGACTGAGAAGGCTGGAGGTGCACAAGAAGCTGGGAGGGGGCACAGCCAAACTGGCCACAGGGACATTCCATACCATGTGATGTCACACTCAGTACATAAACTGGGGAAAGCTGGCTGGGGGGGCCGCTGCTCGGGGACTGGCTGGGCATCGGTCAGAGGGTGGTGAGCAATTGCACCGTGCATCACTCACTTTGTGTATTATTATTATTATTATTATTATTATTATTGTTATTGTTATTAGTATTTTATTTCAATTATTAAACTGTTTTTATCTCAACCTGTGAGTTTTTCTCACTTGTGCTCTTCCAATTCTCTCCCCCATCCCACCGGGGGGGGAGGAGAGAGCGAGCAGCTGTGTGGTGCTGAGTTGCCAACTGAGGTTAAACCACGACACCCTCTATGTCAATGACCAGCTGGAGTGCACGGAGCTCTGCCTGGGGATGGATGAGGTGCCAACTGAGAGCTTGTGGGTCAGGATTAAAGGGAGGGCAGGGACAGGTGACACTACGGTGGGGGTCTGCTACAGGCCACCTGACCAGGAAGAACGAGCGGATGAGGCCCTCTATAGACAGACAGGAGCAGCCTCACGCTCACAAGCCCTGGTCCTCATGGGGGACTTCAACCACCCTGACATCTGTTGGAGGGACAACACGGCAGGGCATAAGCAATCTGGGAGGTTCCTGGAATGCGTCAATGATAACTTCCTTCTCCAAGTGATAGAGGAACCGACGAGGAGAGGTGCTATGCTGGACGTTGTTCTCACCAGCAAGGAGGGGCTGGTGGGGAATGTGAAGCTCAAGGGCAGCCTGGGCTGCTGTGACCACGAAATGGTGGAGCTGAAGATCCTTAGGGCACTGAGGAGGGCGCACAGCAAGCTCACTACCCTGGACTTCAGGAGAGCAGACTCTGGCCTCTTCAGGGATCTGCTTGGCAGAGTGCCATGGGACAAAGCCCTGGAGGGAAGAGGCACCCTAGAAAGCTGGGTAATATTCAAGGATCACCTCCTCCAAGCTCAGGAAGGATGCATCCCAACAAAGAAGATGTCAGGCAAAAACGCCAGGAGGCCTGCATGGCTGAACAAGGAGCTCCTGGACAAACTCAAACACAAAAAGGAAGCCTACAGAGGGTGGAAGCAAGGACAGGGAGCCTGGGAGGAATACAGAGAAATTGTCCGTGCAGCCAGGGATCAGGTTAGGAAAGCTGAAGCCCTGATAGAATTAAATCTGGCCAGGGGCATCAAGGGCAATAAGAAAAGATTCTATAGGTGCGTCGGGGATAAAAGGAAGACAAGGGAAAATGTGGGCCCTCTCCAGAATGAAATGGGAGACCTGGTTACCTGGGATATGGAGAAGGTGGAGGTACTCAATGACTTTTTTGCCTCGGTCTTCACTGGCAAGTGCTCGAGCCTCACTGCCCAAGCTGCAGAAGGCAAAGGTGGGGACTGGGAGAATGAAGAGCCGCCCACTGTGGGATAACATCAGGTTCGAGACCATCTAAGGCACCTGAAGGTGCACAAGTCCATGGGACCCCATGAGATCCATCCGCGGGTCCTGAAGGAACTGGCGGATGAAGTTGCTAAGCCACTATCCATCGTGTTTGAGAAGTCGTGGCAGTCCGGAGAAGTTCCCACTGATGGGAAAAGGGGAAACATAACCCCCATTTTTAAAAAGGGAAAAAAGGAAGACCCAGGGAACTACAGGCCGGTCAGTCTCACCTCTGTGCCTGGGAAGATCATGGAACAGATCCTCCGGGAAGCTATGCTAAGGCACATGGAGGACAGGGAGGTGATTCGAGACAGCCAGCATGGCTTCACCAATGGCAAGTCCTGCCTGACCAACCTAGTGGCCTTCTATGATGGAGTGACTACATCAGTGGACATGGGAAGGGCTACAGATGTCGTCTATCTGGACCTCTGTAAGGCCTTTGACATGGTCCCCCACAACATCCTTCTCTCTGAACTGGAGAGGTATGGATTTGATGGGTGGACTGTCCGGTGGGTGAGGAATTGGTTAGATGCTCGCATCCAGAGGGTAGTGGTCAACGGCTCAATGTCCAGATGGAGGTTGGTGACGAGTGGCGTCCCACAGGGGTCCGTATTGGGACCGGTACTGTTGAATATCTTCATCAATGACATAGACAGTGGGATCAAGTGCACCCTCAGCAAGTTTGCAGATGACACCAAGCTGAGTGGTGTGGTTGACATGCCAGAGGGACGGGATGCCATGCAGAGGGACCTGGACAAGCTCAAGAAGTGGGCCTGTGTGAGCCTCATGAGGTTTAACAAGGCCAAGTGCAAGGTCCTGCACCTGGGTCGGGGTAAGCCCCGGTCTCAATACAGCCTGGGGGATGAAGGGATTGAGAGCAGCCCTGCCGAGAAGGACTTGGGGGTACTGGTGGATGAAAAGCTGGACATGAGCTGGCAATGCGCGCTCACAGCCCAGAAGGCCAATCGTATCCTGGGCTGCATCAAAAGCAGCGTGGCCAGCAGGTCGAGGGAGGTGATTCTGCCCCTCTCCTCTGCTCTGGTGAGACCCCACCTGGAGTACTGCGTCCAGCTCTGGAGCCCTCAGCATAAGAAAGACACGGACCTGTTGGAGCGGGTCCAGAGGAGGGCCACGAAAATGATCAGGGGGATGGAACACCTCCCCTATGAGGAAAGGCTGAGAGAGTTGGGGTTGTTCAGCCTGGAGAAGAGAAGGCTTCGGGGAGACCTTCTTGCAGCCTATCAGTACTTAAAGGGGGCTTATAAAAAAGATGGTGGCAAACTTTTTAGCAGGGCCTGTTGCGACAGGACAAGGGGGAATGGCTTTAAACTAAAGGGGGGTAGATTTAGACTAGATATAAGGAAGCAATTTTTTACGCTGAGGGTGGTGAAACACTGGCACAGGTTGCCCAGAGCAGTGGTGGATGCCCCATCCCTGGAAACCTTCAAGGTGAGGTTGGCCGGGGCTCTGAGCAACCTGATCTAGTTGAAGATGTCCCTGCCCACGGCAGGGGGGTTGGACTAGATGACCTTTAGAGGTCCCTTCCAACCCAAACTATTCTATGATTCTTTGATTCTACTCTGCTGGTACTGAAGGATCATTTTCTATCAGTTTCCAACATCCTGTAGGACTAGTTCCATAGAAAATATTCCTGTGCTCAGTCAGAACTGGAAGAGGACTGAAAGGTTCTTCTGTAAGGTCCTTTCTAGCTGGACATTCTATGCTAGGTAGAGAGGTCAGGCATGGTTCACACTAGGGTAGCTTATAGAGATGGGAACTTCCTGCATTTTTCAGCATCTCTATATTCTCATTAATGTTTCTTAAACGCCAAGGGTCCTTGAGGTGCCATCCAGACCTTCAACTTCAGCCTTCAAAGAAAGCCTGTTGTTGCTATGTCGCCAGCTGTCAGAGTAGCGTCCATGTCCACGTTTCATTCTCCGTTTCTCACTACAAGGCAGCTCCTGACTCATTACCTGCATCCAATGAGTACAAAGCCTTCAAAGATCCAATTGGCAGGACAGTTTTACCAAATACCAAGCCCATTATTACTAAATGCCATCAGACTAGACCATTGCCTCAGGACAGCCTTCTCTGGAAGGAAAGCTGTCTCCGATAACAGCAAAAATTGACACTTAGAGCAAAAAGAAGACGAAGTTTTCTCTCTGCTGCAGAAAGAGCTACCTTCCCAAAATGAGGGTCCCAGACTACGAAGCCGTACAAGCTAAATAGGGTATTATTAATTGATATTTGCAAATACTAATTTAAAATTGTAAGAATTTCCATAGACATCTAGGGAGGAATTTAGATACGGTGCAGTAGAGACCATTTATAGCAATAACAACTTTTCCAGAGATGGACAACTTTTTATAAAGACAACTTCTTTATGGATTTTCTGAAGTACGAGCAGCTATTCAGTGCTTTGCAATCTGTTTGTATAGACAAGGTTGTGCACACTATTCTTAGGTCCCCAAGAGAGTAAACACCAGTTCCCAAGCACAGGCATCACAGGGCACGGGCTTTCCAACCATACAGACCTACATGCCCCCCAGCAAAGCAGCACAAGACTTAAAGAGGAAAAAAACCAACTTCCTTGTGTGTAGCAAGTCTGCTTCTTTCATCAATGTGGCAGAGTGTCTGACTGTTTGATCTGGAACATTCGGGATGTTCCACCTTTTCCTTTCAACCACCAAAGTGGTTTTGTAACAGGTTAGTGCCTACCAGCCGCCACAGAGACAGGCTTGTGTATTCTATTTTAGTCACTCATTGACTCCATTCTGTCCCAGGGCGTTTTAATGAGAGCACGTTAGATCATTAGTAACATCACTTCTTTTCCTACGGAAAAGAGATCCCACTTTATCTTTTAAAAAGGGAGGGGAAAAGGTGGTAATGACTCAATGCCAGTACAGTGTTCACTTTGGCTGTCCCAGATCTCAAGAGGTGTGAATGCATACCTCTGAAAGATCAGACAGGGAGTAAGGTTTTCAGCTAGCAGTTTTTCATCACCAGGTTAAAATGCCCTGCTCTGAGTTTTCAAAATGGTTATTTCCGCATTGTTATCCACCTAGCCTGAAGGAGCTGCATGGTCCTTGTAGCAGGGGTCATTGCCTCCAGTAGAAGATCTGCCTGCTTGTCACCACTTGTTTCAGAACAGAAATCCATATCTTCCTATCCTGAACGCTCCGGAGGTGAACTCCTAAGAACTGTCATTAGATCCTCCACTCATGGCTGTGTCTTGGCGCTGGGAGTAGACAAGAAGTCAGTATAGATCCCTCCACAGAACATAGATGATCAAAACCATAGCAGGCTGATGTTCCATTAGCCTTGTACAATTTCACCTGATGTTCAGCTTTTCTACTCGATCTCAAAGCCTACCTCAGAAGTTCAGTGAGAGCATGTGTCAGGCTTCCAATAGCTAAGCACAAGAGACTGCTACAGCATAGCTTATAGGGCATACTATAGCCAACGGAGCAGTCGCCCAAGTGTCCCTGTGCCTGTTAGTGCATTTTCCAGCCAAGGTTCTGCAGAGAATCTCTGAAATGAAAGATAAGTCTAGCAAAAAGATGATCTTTTGCCCATCCTTTTCCACATGTACCTGTAGAGATTTCGGGACTGCACATGAACACCAGTGAACTCTGGATTGCACTATCACACTTCAATTGTCAAAGAAAACTCTTAACAGCAGAAAACATCGTTAACCTAACCAAAGATGGGAGAAGGATCTCAGTTACATCAGGGGCCATGCAGTTACAATTTTTCATTTACATGCTTGACACGGCCATATTAATCATTAAGCCATTAACGTGTTCCAGGGATCCACAGTTTACTGAGCCATCTTCAGAAGATAATGTTTTGAACAATCATAGGTAGCAAAGAAAAATTATATGGCTTATGGATCGATTTGCAAATGGGGAAAACGTAATGTAAACCAGTCTGTTCCAGAAGATACATTTCCAGTTTATGGAAAATCAGGAACTTACTAATAGGGTTACTGCTCACCACACTGCAACTGGAATTGAAACAAAGCCCACCAACGGGACGTATCCAGTAATTATCCAGGAGGCTTATAACCCCAGCGCTGCCAAAGTGGTGCTGGTATTCTGATCTTCAGAGTTTGTCTATTCAGCCACCAAAAGCTTGGCTTCTGTTCCCAGATGTGAGGTATTGTCATGGTTTAACACCAGCCGGCAACTAAGCACCACACAGCTGCTCACTCACTCCCCCATGGTGGGACAGGGGAGAGAATCAGAAGGGTAAAAGTGAGAAGACTCATGAGTTGAGATAAAGGCAGTTTAACAGGTAAAGCAAAAGCCGCACACACAAGCAAAGCAAAACCAGGAATTCATTCACTGCTTCCCATCGGCAGGCAGGTGTCCAGCCATCTCCAGGAAAGCAGGGCTCCATCACGTGGAACGGTTACTTGGGAAGACAAACGCCATCGCTCCAAACATCCCTCCCTTCCTTCTTCTTCCCCCAGCTTTATATGCTGAGCATGACGTCATATGGTGTGGAATATCCCTTTGGTCAGTTGGGGTCAGCTGTCCCGGCCGTGTCCCCTCCCAACTTCTTGTGCACCCCCAGCCTGCTCGCTGGTGGGGTGGTGTGAGGAGCAGAAAAGGCCTTGGCTCTGTGTAAGCACTGCTCAGCAGTGACTAAAACATCCCTGTGTTATCAACACTGTTTCCAGCACAAATCCAAACCATAGCCCCATACCAGCTACTGTGAAGAAAATTAACTCTACCCCAGCCAAAACCAGCCGAGGTACCAACATGATTAACCCATCTTATGTCTGGATCCTGCAATGTTTCACTTCATAGCGCAGATGCAGAACTGACCTCAGAGAGAGAAATTTCATTCTTCAGGTATGCAAACTGTTGATGTAAGATGTTCTGCAGATTCACTTACCTAACACATTGGAAAAAAATAAAATGTCCCTATAGTCTCATGAACATTTAAGTCTCCCATCTAAGTCATTCTGAGCCTTTTCCACGTTCCTTCAGCAGCTATCACCCACCCATTCATTCACGCCTGTAAGATCTTCTGCTTTTCCTTGTCTGGTGGCACTGAAATTTCTGACAGCTCTGTTAACTGTCCTCCCTTCAATACAATACGTTGTGTCTGGTCCCGCAAAGGCAGAGACTCTTTCCAGCTGAATTTTATTCCTTAACTCCCTCTCTGTAATGGGAGAGAAGTGAGTTTGCTTTCTTCCATGGATCTCTGCTTGCCCTTATCACGTAGCCTTTTCCTCTATCTCACCAGTGACCGGGCCAAGGAGTGAGCTGAAGACGTAGTAAAAAGACGCAAAGATTAAAGAATAGAAGGATCAGCATGCCTTCTGTGTATTGTTGAATACAACATTGTAAATAAAAGGGTATGTAAGCAATTATTTTATTACTTAGTTTAGTTATCACTGGGGAACAAAAACCAAAACCGTAGACCAGTCTTTTCAGAAGGCCCTCAATGAAAGCTACAAACTGCCTTTGAAATTCAAAGAAAATTGAGTTCCTGACTCCAAAGTACTAGTACAACCCGAGACTTGATGTTTCCAATCCATTGCCTTTTTTCCCGATGGGGACTCAGGATGGAACAATGTTGCAACATTTAATTCTTCACAGTTTCAGCAAGCGCTCAGCTGACTGGTGTAGCAGAAACTTGCTTAGAAAGCAAAGCCCTAAACTCATTCTCTGGAGTAGACTTGTACACATTACTCTTTCCAAACTTCAGGGCTACATTCATCATCTTTCTGACCAGAAAGAAGCCACCAATTATTGAACCGTTGCATTAGAATGGAAACAGAATAGAAATGGAGGAAGGATTCTTGGGAAAATGTACACATCAGATCGCACTTCAGGGGGTTATTTCAGCAGAAACTACACGATGGTCTAGAAAACCGACATTCCTTTTTTTTTTTTAATAGAAGTCAGATTTATTTGTATTTTATGCGATGACTAGTGATTTACATCCCACCCACCCATTTGAGAATATTCAGGGCTCCAGGCATATCTCCAGCCAGTTCCAGACTGTTCAAATCATTGTTGGTCCATCCATTTACTAGTCACAACAAGGCCTTCTGTGACTAATTATGGCCTGACTGCAGCAGGAGAGGCAGCTTCAAAGAATGGGAATCTTCAGACGCACTAGCAGTTCCCTTGGTTCCCAAATTCTTTATTTATGTGGATTACATTGAGTTGACAGATTTAACTGGGCTGTTGAAGATATGGTCAAAGAAGCAGAGTCACTCCCTTCCCTTTTATTGTTTTCTGAAGACATAACAGTCATACGCATCTGTCACTAGAGAGAGGAAGTTCTCCATCACTGGACTTGATTTGGGCTTTTATACGCTGTTTCAGTAGCATCTGGGAATAGATCAGTATAATATTTGGTAGGGAGTTGTATTTCCTCGTGATGCGCTGTAAATCTTTTATTGTAGATACTCCCACTGTTTATTGTTAAAAATCAATAAAAATAAACCTTGTAAAGTTAAAGCCTGGCAATGGTTCAGCACAAATCAGAGGGAAGGAGTAAGAGGCAATGAGTCTCCCTCCCCCTCTTGGATAGCTCCCAGCTTGTTTCCCAATGAATATTCAATAACGCTTTCCAGCAATCTGGGAACAATTTTTTTTTTGAAAAAAAAATATTCAAAGTTACGAACGCTTCGTTGTGATCTCAGACGGGACTTCTGATCCGCTTTGGCAGCTTTCTGGTACTGAATTCAGCTGTGGATCAAAACGGAGTATCGCCCAGATTGTGTGTTGGATATACCTCAGAATTTTCCCTTCCAGAGACAGACAAAAGCACATCAGCCTTGCTCAGCTCAGATTAAAGGAGTTATTTCTGAGCACTGGAAAACTGGAAACTAACCAAAATAGGTAAAAAGTGGGAACAGCCCAATGTGCAGGAAAGTTTCTCCAAAGTCAGAACGGAAGTTACTAGCCCTGTTTGCAAGCCTGTAGAAGCAGGGCAGGATGCCATTACCCCAGCATCATTCTTTTGCCCTCTGGCTATTAATTCCTGATATACTGCATCTTAGGGTGGAGTCTCTGACTATTTTCATGAGATTCAGCTATGCAGGGAAGTGAAAAATCGTTTGGAATTATTTAGTAAAGTGAAAAACTTCCCAGTACTAAGGCCAGCGCTAAGAGATCAGTTTCTTTTAGACTAAGCATAGTATCAATTGCGATAGCTTTATTTAAACTTCTTGATCAATTATACAATCTTATGAGCACTGACTGTAGAACCTATAAGAATGCAGTGACTGCACTTCCTAAAAGAACAAAAACCCTCATGAATTGTCACGTTGAAATCAATACCCAAAGAACAGGAAGGTGTTTCACGTCAGACCCTCTCCTCCCTGGTATCAGCAGATTCCTGAACAATTCAGGCGGTAAATAAATGACGTGTCCCCAAAAGAGATAAGAAAGACGTAAGAGAACTTCCCAGTATGTGAAGAAGCAGACAAAAAGTTACTTAAAAGCACGGAAATTTAATCAATTACTATGAAAGGAAGTCAACATGGTGCAAGAACAGGGGGACGGAAAAAGTGTGGTGCCTCTATCCTGTCAGGATACCCAGCAGGCACCACAAGACTGTGTTGATAAAGCACTTGATAGCCTTGAATATAGAAATACAGGATGAAATCCAACTATAAAGGAGGGAAAAGTGACTAAAATAAGAAAGAAAATATAAGACAAATAAGGTGGTGTCTTTCCGAATCATCTGCCTTTCGCAAATCTAGCAGCAAGCTATCAGACAACCAAGCTATTTAAACGATCTGCTTCTGCCGTGTAAACTGCAGTCCGTGTCGTAACGCAGAATGACGGCGTTCTCTTACCTTTTAGTTTCCTTTCCCTCTGGTGATTTTACTGTTCTGGGAGTCTGCTTGTGTGTTAAAAAGCAGAAGAGAGCTCACTGCTCGCCGTAACTGAGCGAGAGGGCTGCCCCCCAGCACTACGGCAGTCAATTTCTAGCATCTCAGGCAGTGGAACAGTTTGCACATTTTTGCTGAATCCAAGGAAGAATAAAAAGGCAAATACAGCAGTAAGTTTACTGAAATCAGCAAATTTTGCACCTTCCCAGGAAAAAGGAATTCTCTTGAGAAAGTTGCCAATGACTGGAAGAAGTGGATCGTGTCAGTGATCACAAATTCCAACTTCACTAGAAAAAACTTGTGCCAAGCTAAAATGCGCTACAGTGGTAGCAAAAGAAAAGAGATGTCCAATAGAGGCACCACCAGTCTGGGAAGATCCATTTCACTGAAACTCCTAAGGGCAAGAAACAGACGGGTGATTCCCACCACCCACCCCCATTTTTAAGCGCTGCAAATAGAGTAATAAATTCACACGTCAAAGCTAATGAAAAGCCAGGTCTAATTAGTCAGCCAAGAAAGCCCAAACGAGCTCTACCCGGCTGTTTCTAACTTTGGAAAGATGGTGTTTCACCAACAACAAAGGACAGATTCAAATAATGAATCCTTGAAGTTACTGCTGTCTTCTTTCCCTGCCTTGAAGGGAGGACAAAAGATTCTTCATTTGTAAGGCCTGGTTAACTTACCTCTCCTGGTACCTGAGCTAATTTTGGCATCTTTATGAAGCATTGTACAGGGCTAATATTCCCGAGGCTTTAAAAGCCACTTCTGCCAAGCCTTCCTCCTAAATATGTTTTGCACTTAACAAGCGTTAAGAAATCCTTTGTACTGTTTTGTTTAAAATTGTACTAACTCTTCCATCTGAAAGACTGTTTATCACATTTTCATTCTTTTTGTAGTTAAAGCTCTAAAAATTAACTGACCTTTTGTTCACAAAGACCTTTGTCATTTAATTCTCAGCACTGAAGAGAGCAGCTTAATGCCTTCGGAGTGGGAGGAGAGGGCAGAGGAGTATTCCACAAGAGACAGTAACACGTTGTTTCACGGACACTAGCGGTGGCTTCACAAAGCCCCTTTCTCATGTCTGGAGCCACGCAGCAATACAACTTGGGATGTTTCCGTTACGCTGCTTTCAGCTAATTGCAAGAGAAATCAGTGTACGTGTATCTGTTGGAAGTAGAAGCGATATTCAGTCATTGAGGTTTGCATTCCTCCTCCAGCCACGTCTCCAAACTGTTGGGATGACAGTTGTGTCAAGCTGTTATTTCTTCATGTATTATCCTGTATTTAAAATCTACTTACAGATTAGCACAGAACATAAAAACAATTTTCTAGAAGGAATGGGTGATTTTTTGCAAGTCCTAATATAAATTTTAGCCACAGAGAAAAACAAAGACAACCCTTGAAAATGCTGGAATCTGGTCCACAAAACCAGTATTGAATCTGTGGTTCTTTTTATTTAGAGTTGAAGAAGGTGGAGCGGTAAAAGGCAGGAAAGCAATTTTTTTTTCCCGAATACCTGGAAAAAAAAAATTTGTTTGTTTGTTACTTCCCTCAATAGCTGCAGTTTCAAACAAGCCAACAAAAAAAGGCCACCAGTGCTGACACACCCCTCTTCCACCTTCAAAAGATGAAAGGAAAAGCCTTCATTTCCCTTTCTGCACGTGGCTTCTCTTTGCCTGTGCTACCCCGGAGCTCCCTGGGGTTTGGTTCACCGTGACGGTAAGGCCTGCTGGCCTCTTCATCCTTTCAAAACTGTAGCATTCGACTTTTTCTTCACTGGAGACTGTCCTGGTGCTTATGAGGCGAAATCCATCTTTGAGTAAAGTGTCAAGCAGCAGGCCTAGCACATTAGTACCGTTAATCAGCTTTCTATTATCAGGCTTTATGGAAACATACCTAAAATAAGAAAAAAGCAGTTACAACACACTTTAATTACTTCTTGAAGGATGGAATCAATTTTCTGTTTTAAAACAAACCAGGTCCTCAGATGGTGCAGGTCAGCACAGTTGCGTGGCTTTACAGCAACCAAGGTTCCGGACATTTTTGTCCTGCTTTGAGGACAATTTAACTCTTTCCCTCATTACAAGAACAGCAATTCTCAGTTCATCCCGTTACATGTCGGGGAAGAAGCACTTCTCTTTCACCCCCACGCCAAAACTTACTTTCTTAAGAAATAACTGTGATAACCTCCGTCTCATTTCATTCAATGGAGGAGAGGTGAACGGCGTGCTCTATATAATGCCGCAACAGTTTCTCAGGTAAAAGTAAATGATGGAAAGGACAGCGAAGTCACATTCACCCCAACAGCATCACTTTTCATTGCACGGGATCTCTCTCTACAAACAGTGACATTTATTGCAAAGTTACCTTGTACAGCAGGTCTTGCGGTAACAAGTATGAAAATCATTTTCACATTGCCTCAAACGATTTTACTTGATATAAAGTCCAGTTTAAGAATCTATCCAGACATTTTGAGGAACAGAAGTCAGGTAAAAATACTATTACAAAATACATAAGCTGACAGGGGTGAAACTGTTCCACAGTTCACAGGAAGGTACACCAAACATTCATGGAAAGCACAAAAAAGGCAAGAGAGTCCATGTCACCACAAAGACTAAGTCAACAGAAATTCAGCAGGCAACATGATCAACCTCGACTTGTTTCATTACTCAAGATAAAGCTTTTCTACTGAGCTGCAGAAGAAAATTTTTACCAAGTCTGAAGAGATAAAGGAAAGAATCAGGAATATTTTCCCCACTATTTAAGTTGCCATAACCCACTCAACCAATTATTAGTCCATTAAAGTTAGTAATAGATTGTAAAGTTAAGGTTTGGCACATAAATATTTGTTGCTTTGCAAATGCAAAGTAGTTTTTCTTCTACTTGCTTAGCTAAAGAAAGCTAGAAGAAAGATAAACTTTATTCATTTTTTTCTTTTTAAAGAATCAAAAGACTGCTGTGTTGGTTCATATATTCAGAGAGAATAACCCTTTTGGAAATATTTCAAAGAAATTTCCATAAAATTCCAGATGTTCTAACAGCCACAGAGGACAAATTAGGTTACATTTTCTTATACAGTAAGAACTTGTCTCCATACAATAGAGACATCCAGCAAAAGCTTGTTTAAAAAATGTAAGTTGTCATTAGAATACGATACTGCTATCACAAAGATCACTGATATACAGTTATCTTAATAAAAACAGAACCCGGCCCTGAATTAAAAAACCCCCACTGTGTAGCACATAGTTAATAATCTACCCCTTCTCCCTCCCCCCACTAAAAGGCTCTACAAAAGCTTTCCAGTCCCTGAATTGCAATCTTAGTTCTACTGGTGTTTTCAACCCTGTTTAGGCATTCTTTTTTTTCCTCTTTTCCATACGAAAGTGTTTTGGACCATGAGCTGGTGGAGATTTTAGGCTTCTCCAGTAGTTCACTCCTTATTTATTTTGCTTCCTTTGCTTCATTTTACTCTGTGTTTTTGAAGTCTTTTAGAAGGTCACTGATGCCATGAAATTCTAAAGCCTGGGAGAGCGAGTGAGGAGGAAAGGGCAGAGAGAGAAAGACCCAACAGAACTCAAAAACAAGCACCAAGAACAGTATTTTAGAAAGTTGAAGAACAGGCAAATCAGTGCAACAGAAATGAAACTGGGTATTTCAGAACTAGAAAAAGATAACATTAAACTAGCAGAAAGAAGGAAGCATACTTCTTTTCTCTCAGACAGCTGTCCGATAGTTTCTTTAAAACGAGCTTTGCTAGCACATAGCGTATACTTCATGAACTAGAAGTCATGAAGACATTTCCGTAATGAGAAGTCACATTAGGGAGAGTACCTGGCCACAAGCTGGTCACCAGCAGAGTAGTCAGTACCACACTGAAAAACCATGTCGTGATGAGAAGGTCTTTCCAAAGGAAGTGGAACGAGTGGTTTCTGAGAAGGAAAAGGGCTGTTCCAGCTCCGTCCTGACTGCTGCCCTGTAAACACAGTGATCTGTTCAGCTAGCGTCTCAACAGTGGTACTGCAGGAACCAAAGATCCGGAAAAAGGCCTGCATCTCTTGGAGAGAAAAACGCACTTCCAAGATCTCCAGCCTTGGCTTCAGCAAGTGTTCCTGGCTCAGGAGGTCGGCCAGAGGGTAGAGCCCATAGAATTCTGCTTCTCTCTGCAGCCTCTGATAGTCTGAGAAATCAGTAGGTAAGGAGACCTGGAGAGTCCTCAAGAAGTCCATGATGTAACTAAACAAAGTTCCATCTCTGTCCACAAAAAACTCTCCGTTCACCAGTTTAAATTCCCAGCCATCATCGTTCAACATCCGCGCTAGCCTGGACTCGGGGAACTGCTGCAAGGTAGAAGCCCGGGTTACAAATCTCACTCCTCCCACACTCAGAACCACCACCTCTTGATTACTCATCGCTATCTCAGCCACTCAAGAATTGTAACTCTCTGGTCTACGTGTTTGTGACTTGATCTTTCCTAAACTGCAAGGCATCTGCAGCTGCAAGAACCATTCAGTGCTTTTAGCAAGTGTTTGGAGTGAGGTGTGGAGCAGTGACAGGATTCCCAGGCAACAAAGATGTAAATATCATGTACAATAGTTTTGTTTGCAGGGTTTGGTTGCTTGGAAACTTTGATTCTTGGAATTTAATGTTTTATTTTTGAAATGAACAGCTTGCAAGGACTACTGGAAGACAGCGAATTGACCGTCACAACTTACTAAACCTTGAGAGAGGCCAACGAATATCCCCAAAGTATGGCACACATTACGTTTGTTTCCCGGAAATGTCAGCTAAACGTTTTCATTCTACATATTACTGTTCATAGGACCACTGCAAAAAGAGGTTAGATGTGCTTCAAGCAATATATTTCAGTATCGTACGCTCTTAAAGAAGGGCACTTCAGAGAACTCAAGCTTACAGTTCACTTTAAATCACTGTTGTCCTACAGCCAAGTCAATACACTCAGAAAATGCAATTAATTCCTGAAACAAGGTACACGAAAATACAGTAACAGTAGAAGAGCCTATGTATGTTCCAATGCTAAAGCACTTCCAAACACCAACAACATCCATACTCCTGTCACATTACGCACCCTGTTGCAAGGAATCATCCCATCATTTTTCCTGGCTTTTGGAATTATGATCTGAAGAGACAGAGAGGGACAGAAGAGAAACCGCTCTACCTGCCACCACCTTTGCAGGGCTAGAGTGCAAGCTGCCTTCCTGTGGCTGACCCGTGCGTGCCTTTCACCGCACTAAACTGTCTACATTAAGGCTTTTTCAGAAAGTGTGGCTTCAGAGGAACATGGGTCTAACAAGACAGCTCAGTTTTACCCCCAACAATTTGATGTTGGAAAAGTAAACTGCAAAGTATGTACTATCTGCAAAGTACGTACTATCTTGCAGCTTGTTCTTATCAACCTCAACTGATTTCTCTTTACCCCTAGAATTTATGCTTGCCCTGAAGATGTATTTTTGTATAGAACATGTAAACAATAACCAATATCTACAGTAATCTGAATGCACAGGATAATTACAACATTTGGTTATACAAAAAAATACATCTATCTATTTCAGTGAGAAGGAACGTCCTCAGGTAGAAAGTGGTTCCAGAACGTGAATGACGCACTCTGTATTTTGCAGTGGAAGGGCAGTCCTCAACAAGCCTCTCAGTACAGCGCTCTTCTCAATCACAACTGTTCTTCTTCTTCCCAAACCACCTCCCAGTTAGAAAAAAAATTTTTTTTTTACCTATGACCTTTTAGGAAGTGACACTTTTTATCTTATTCTACAATACATTAACATTAAACTAAGTACACAGTTTGGCCCTATATTTTGGTAAGAAAAATGATTTACAGTGAATAATATGCCCATAATCACCACTGAAAGAAGAATCCAGAAACAATGTGTTTTTCAAAGCTCCATTTCATCTTCCAGTTTATCAGTGCTCAAACTACGTGAACAGTATGAATGTTTTGGAAACATTTTGAATCTTTGAATGTTTCCACTGGAAGTCTTAAAAAACAAATTAATTAATTTTAAGAAGTTCTATGTGTTCTTCACCAGATCTCTCTTAGCTCTTGTATTTCAGCAGAGACTTCACAACAGTTTATATTTGCACACAAACTGTGCAACATTATCCAGTACAACCAACGTATAGTTTTTACACTTTTCTCTTAGAAGTGAAGCTCCATCTGTCATCTGTTCCCAGTAAAAGACTGCATGATCTGCTATCTCCACTGTATCTGCCAAATAGGACAAGCTAATTGTAAAGAATTGAGATTTCCAGCACTGGAGATTGTCAACAACTGACTCCACAAAGGACATTCTGGTGACAGCGAGAATAAGCAAGCAAATAAGAGAGGTCACTATAAATCTGCGCGAAAAGACTGAGGGAATCTTGAATTTAAGAGTGTTGTTTTCCTGAGGCAAGGAAAGTTTGTCCACATCAACTAGTTTTATTCCATTCCACTGGCTGGTATCAAAGCTCTTCATTGTAGGGCTGATGTCCACACTGGAACAAGGTAAAGGGGTTTCTTTGAGCACCTTGATTTTTTCCCTGAACTCCTGCATCTGTTGCAGAAATATAATGGGTTCAGACACATCTTTGAAGGCCTCTGCGATGTTAAAAGCCATCCGTTGCTCTTGCAGAATTGTGTTCAGTTTATTGATTTCCGGATCGTAAGCCTGCATCACTGCAAGCTTCATGGTCTCAAAGTCAGAGAGAATCTCATTTCGTTTCTGCTCCAGCGTGTGCTGCAGCTTCTCAAAGAACTCCTTCACTTTGTCAGAATCTTTGGTCAGCATCTGCAGAGCTTTCCTCTTACTGGTTTCTAAGGTATCCAGCCGCGAGAGGGCATCTCCACAACGCCAAGTTTCAAAGCCCTGAAACAGGGTTTCAAAAGCCCGCTTCTCCTGGGAATAAGCTTCTTCAATAGAACAGAACACGTGCTTTGTATGGTCACCACGGGTGGCACAAACCCCACAGATGAGCTGCATGTCTGTCCGGCAAAAAATGTTAAGGGGTTGCCCACTGTGCACTTTGCACACAGGCATTTTTGGAGTTACTTTGATTTTGTTATACTTCTCCACAATACCTTTCAGGGAATAGTTGACTTGCAAGCTGTTGACTCCAGTAACGGGAGTTTCCTTCCTGCATGTGGGGCATTTGAAAGGGGACGGCCTCCAAAGCACATTCCGCACATTTCCCTCAAGAATTCCTTCCAGACACTTTCTGCAGAAATTGTGTGAACAGGGCAGGACACGAGGATCATCAAACAGGCTACAGCAAATGGGACAGGTGAGATCTTCCTCCAGGAGCTCCATCATATCCTAGGAAAGAGAAGAAAGATGGTAACAGAACTTATAAAATTTATTTCTCCTCCAGGGAAACCATGCAAAAACCAATCTCCATCCAAGACACGGCTCAGTGAGAAAAGGATCCACTTTTTTCTCGAGTATCCTTTAAGACAGAGCCTCCACTGGGTTCTTGCAACCAGTCTGGTTAGCTGTGGTATCTGGCCACCAGATGGCAGGCACAAGAATGGCTCCGTGTTGAGGCAGAACCATTTTTGGATTCTCAGCTAGAAATGCAGGAAAAGAAGGCTTGCCAAACCCAGCAAGGACTTTGAATGAAAATAACTCATGTATTCATAATAACAGTTCAAGACTTACATCCTTCTTCACTGATGCAGTACCCAGAAACTGGATTTTCACAAAAGATACCCAGCCAATAAGCCCTGCTAAGATGCGACTACTCTCTCCTTGCTCAACTCATCCAAAGCTTACAGTTTCAAACCCCATGCACCGCTACTGTAAGAAGGCAATATTAAAGGTGACTGAAAAAGCCCAGCTTCAGAATTTCTTCAGCTACAGAATATGTGATGTGGCTTTTTGTTCTACCTGCAAAGACAAAGGGAGTCACCACTCACTTAAAAAGTTAGCTTTTCTCTTGCTCCTGCAATATTTGTAAATAACCAAGTGAATGTGTTACCGTTGAGCTACTCCGCACAAAGTTAAAATACTTCAAAGAACAACTGCCCATAATCCTTGATAATTCGTCATGAAAAAAAACTGTTAACCATTTCCACTCATCCACAATCTCCATTTCCAATTCCATGCTCACAGCATTCATGCCTCAGCAATCTCTTTTTGTGGACAGGACCTACAGGAAGAGGATTTATCATGTACTCCTTTGTACTGGAAAGTCTCAGTGAAGGGACCCAGCGCAGTACCATCCCAGTGCCTCTAACCAAAGCCGAGTTCTCAGATGCAGACACCTTATAATTTACAGCATGATCTAAGAAAACAAATAGCTAATGAAGACCAAAATGGGTGATGGTTTGTATTAGCCAAAACTCTGAAACACTTAGTTTTGAGCTATAATTAGAAAGATGCTTCCCTTGTATAAATTCCTGCTGTATTATACAATATGTATTCATACATACATGTAATAAAGTTCCTTTTGTAAATTAAAAGTTGTATCACAAAAAAGAGCACCAAGGTAGTCCTGTGACAGTAAGGCATATGAATGACCTCTTTTAATTAGTTTTCATGTTATTACTAAAGTTCCTGTCCCCTCAAAGAGAGGTAAAGTGGCAAACATGGGAGCCAAGAGGAGAGCTGCAAGGGAAGATCCATGCTGCACAAGACAAGAAGAGCACTAAAATCAACACCAAAGCAAAGATAACTACAGGGAACAAAGGCAAGGTCAATTCTGAGTTTCTTTCACAAGAGGACAGATACAGTCCCAGCAAGACTTCACACAGTAAAAGAGCCATTCTTGAGAGGTATAAGGAAACCTCCCATGCTTCGCCAGTGACGAGGAGGAGGGGTATTCCCCGTGCTTGTTTGGATAAGGAGAGTCTGAAAAAGTTGCCAGCTTTTCTACTCATCCCCAGGACTAAGGTCATCAGGCAGAAGGCGGCCACCATTACAGCTAGGGACAAAGCCCCAGAGAAAAGGTCTAATGACTCCATTTACCACCTAAGGTTTCCTATAAGACCGCAGATCCCATTCAGAAACTTCATTTTCGGTGACAAGAAAGTAATTTTGAAGTGCCTCTCAATGCTAGAACAAGGTTTCTCTTCCGTCCTCTTCCTACTGCTAAAAAGAATCAGATGACGGGAAGAGGATGATTTTGCCCCCATACTCTTGAGTCTTCCTCTTTGTGAATAGTTCCCTCTTTCCAACTTGCACTCACAGCTTTTAGCCATAATAGCAGCACAAAGATCAGTTTTGCTCATGTTAAGAGGATAATAACTACAAAACTAAAATGACAGTTCTCCATCTTTTAGTAAATGGGAATTCACAGTGCAGAAAATATTTGCTCTGGTCCGTCTCCTTTACCAGGAGGATTTTACTTCTTAGTTAGGGAGCTGGAAAAGCAGCTTTGCATGCCTGACAGTGAGGACTGCAAACCGCTGCAGAAAATGCTTACTACAACACGTTCCATCAAAATTGCAGGACAAACATTGAAGGTTTTCATGCTCCTAAAAATACAAAAAACATACACAAAAAGGTTTCATGATCCAAATAAAACTGTCCCGGTGCATTCCAATGCCACTTATCCAATTAAATAATTACGCTTTATAAATATAACTGAATTTCAAAACCATTATATGACATCATTAAAAACCTAGGATTTTAAAAAAAGAAATGGGCAAGTCTACGAGCTTTTTTTTCCCCCTCTTACAACACCAGTAACACCAAACCAAAAATACTGAAAACCTGTATGACTGGTTGGGACAGCTGAGCTTCTGTCTTCTTTAGGACATTAATTTCAGAGGGTAAGTTGCCTGTGGATTGAAACATCCCTTTGTATTTAGCAACTTGGTATTTGTGTGAGCAGCTACAGCAACATTTCAACTTCTCCACTGGGAATTTCTCTGCGTAACTTCTGATCCAGGTTTGGATGGCCCTCGAATTCCCCACTTGTAGCACACGGATCAAAAGGCACAGCAGTTTCTTCCTTCACCTGAGCTACATAAACTCTCTGGGTACAAACTGAGCAGATGTCACCCATCAGAAAGAGCAACTTGCACAGTTTTATCATAAGGATGAAGAATGGCAAAACAAATCAAACCATAAACACAAAAACAACCACAGTAGCTTTTTCCCACGCTCCAGAGAGAAATTAATCTAGCATGCTTCTCAGCACAAAAGTTGGGTTTATCAGCCAGCAGCAGGCTGAAAGCAAAACCAAAACTTCACCAAGCTTCAAACAAAACAAAAAAGATAGCTCTTGAATTACAAGTTTCCTGCAATGGCGTGTATTTTATTCTAAATAAAACTTGACCGAGTCAGGCTGCATTTCCACAAGCAGTTGAGCTAGTCAGGAGAGGTCTCGTCTCCCTTCCTTCGCAAGGGCCCCAGTCCTTGTCAGGACCTCCTACGAGCAATTTCAGCAGCCTTCTGTCAGACTGGCGTGTTGAATCAGCCCAAAAAAGGGTCCCGCGCAGATAAGGCAGGAGGAAGGGAGATGGGAGCTCCTCCTTCCAGCAGCAACTGTCTTTACTCAGCTCACCCCATCGAGAGGAACCGCAACCTAATGGAGGGTCAGTGTAGACATTTTAACATGGAACGATTGACCTCCAGGTGCAGTAGGTATCCAGGCGACCAAAAAGAGCTGAGGAAAGTGGCCATGCTTTAAACCTGTTATTTCATGGCCAAAGTTTTTTCTAGGAGTACGAGGTAGATCCAACATGTTACGCCTTCAGAAAGCTAGAAAGGCCTGGAGAAATAAACAGTTCTGGTTCAGTGCTGTTACAGCCCCAAGAACACCGTTTCATCGACACGGTTTGACAATCCACCGAGCGCAGGATGCAGGAGCAATGCCAACACACCCTTCTGCGCTCACCTCCTTGTCCCTCTGTCCAGGCAGGAGTTCCCTCACTGCTTCTGGTTACAACCCCACTCCTGCCAAGGAGGGATCCCCGACATCCGCCTAAACGATGGCATTCCTGCCAGGCCCGGCCATACTCCCCAGCCGCCGGCCATGGCCTCCCCGGGGGTCACAGCCGCTCCGTCGGGCACCGCTGCTCGGGGGAGGACGGCCCTCGGAGTCACCCTGAGCCCCGCAAAGAATAAACCGGCAGCGGAGCTTACGCGGGAGGAGAGCTGCCACCGAAACCAAGGGCAACGGCCCCGGCCGCAGCGTCCCCCCGGGCGGCCGGGAGCAGCCCGTCGCGCCGCCGCCTCACAATGCCGCGGCCTTCACTAGCCCAGCCGGGCCTGCCCTTCCTGCGCCGGCGCCCCTGGCGCGGCCCGCGCCGCCACCGGCCTCCGCTACTCACCATCCCGGGCCGGGGCTCGCGGAGAGGCCGAGGGAAGGCGGAGGGAGCGGGCTGCCTCGGCCGCCCACACCGCGCGGCGCCGCGACCGGCCCCAGCCGCCGACCCCCTCCGGGCCCGAGGCTGCCGGCCGCCGCTCCCGCCCCCCCGGCGCCCCCCTCTCACCTCGGCGAGCCGCGGCGGCGCGGTCAGCGGCAGCGGGCGATGCCGAGGGCCGCCATCCGCCGGCCGCCCCGCCGCACGCCCCTCCTCGCCGCGCCCCGCCGCCGCCGCTCGGCCCAGGAGGGGTGGGCAGGCCCCGGCCCCGGCCCCGGCCCCGGCCACGGCCCGCAGAAGCGATCGGCCGGGAGCTGCTGCCCGCCGGCCCGGACGGGGTGCGCCCACCCACCTTGGCCGGCAGCCGCCGATCCGGCCCCGGGCCAGGAGCTGCTGCGGCTCTTTCTCCTCCGCTTGCCTGCGAGCGGCAAGGAAAGCCCCCGAGGCTGCCAGGAGAGAGGAACGGGCGGCCTCGCAGCCAGGCGGTGGATGCCGCCTGTCTAAGCCGGCGACCGAGGTCTGCAGCCCAAAGCAGGCTGCCTGGTCCTCCGCTGAGATATTTATGGGTTTCTGTTGTTTATTAACTCTGCTAAATTAGACTTCAGACTGCAGCTCACAGGCGTGTGTTGCGCAGCGTAACAAGGAGTGCTGCTGGGTGGCAATCCCGCTAAGCATCTTCCACCTCCTGAAAGCACTTACTAAAAAAAAATAACATCATTTTAGCCAGATATCCTTATGTGCTTCGTAAAACGATGGAGACGCATTCCTAGTTGGCTTTAACACACTGGCTGTACCATTTCCTACTGGTGAATCTGCTGGAGAGTAATGCGGCCTGTCAAACCTATGCAGGTCTCCTGCAATAACACCGACTAGTCCCAGGGGGACAGAGCAGGAGGGATCCTGCGTCCACCTGGGAGGACCCTCTAGTTACAGGACTATGAAACTGCGGCTGCAAGTGCTGAGGCTGCAAAGAAACTTTGTGATTTTTATCTTTTTTTGCAGTCCTCCTGTTAGTTCTCAGTCAACATAACAGGTCTCACATCAAAGCCAAACTGAACTTATTTTCGAGTTAGACTTTGTGAAACACTACATCAAAAGCTGTTCCAAAATGCACATACTCTGCCTCCTGCATCCCTGCCACTCCCCTGCTCTTCACTCACCCACTGCAGTCACGTCACTCATCAGCACAGGGGAGACTATTCACGTTCAGGACTACCCACACAAGTAATGTCACAGGCTAGACTGTATTTCTATCAAATGAAACTCCCTCACGCATCCGATGTCTTTCTTCCGATTGTTTAGGAATCTGGATTTTAAAAGCCATTCAATAACACGACGAGGCTGCGGTTCCCCAATTTACTGCAGCCAGAAGAGGAAGAGCTCTCCTCTTCCTCGCCTTCCCTCCTGCTGCGTCCACCGGAGCTGGCCTGCCCTCTCAGCTGGACTCAGCTGGAACAGTTTGATCAAGGACAAGTATTTTCGAAAATCCCCTTCAGAGTGCTCACGCACTTGGGCATTTCACCCACTGTCTACTGGGGAATGGCCCCAGGAGGTAGAGCTGCTGCACAAAAGCAACCAAGACCTTCAGGTGCACTTCAATGTCCTGCTTGTTTCTTCTTAATTGTCCGGCATCTTCTTTGCCATTTATTAAAAACTAGTAATTCCAGGTAGTTTCTGAAAAGTGATAGCTTAATCCATTCCTCAGCTACCCAAATTGCGTTCAAGTGATACCCCAGTGCTTGCGCATTTACGTTTTCCAAGTACCCCTTGTCTACACTTTCCCAACAGCCATTTTTATATCAAGAATTTCCTGATTCAAATAATCTTCTCTGTAATTTTATGGTTAAAGATATTAACAGCAACATGGCATTTTAGATTCCTCACTCATCATTAAGTTCATATATTTCTCGTATAACTTTTTTCCTGATGTATTTTTAGAGTACATTTTATTCTCCATTAATTCTTTGGGCTGGTCCTACTCTGTCTCCTTATAAATGAAGGAGCAGCTGTATGGGCATAAGAGCGGACACCTGCCTGCCCGGGATACCTCCTCTTCATTAGGGCCATCTGAAAATGTTCTTGTCCCTCCTTGCCTGGGCTTTCTTCTGTCAAAAATGAAAGCTTAAACTTCTGAGCAAACACAGCACGGGATTTCTGTGCTTGGTGCATAGAGACAGTGCCCAGCCAGCACCGAACTTGAGCGTACCATGGCTGTCCCGAGCGTGATCAAATATAATTTGGGCATTTTACTACTACTATCTGACTGACAGAGTTGCACACAACCAACTGTTTTGCACACATGTAAGTCCATCTTTCTACACTCTTTTTAACTCTTTGTTGTTTATAGAGGTTTTCCAGTAGCAGTTTGCTTACGAGCTTGCATTCCCACATCTGAAAGCACCGAGTGTCTTCCCGAAGCAGCATCAGAGGCCATTTGTTGAAGCTTCAGAGAGAAGTTCTGGATGATGGAAAAGAGCATTAGTATATCTGCGGCAATATTTCCCTATCTAATATGGAAACAAACCCAAGGGAAATCGAGGCTCAAAGGAGAGGCCCGGCTTGAAGGGAAATGTTAGGGTAAATGTCACTTACCCGTGGGAGGGTTGAAAATACAGGGGTAGGAGTTTGCAAGGAATTATAAAATAGTGACAACTTCCAGCTTTATGAGACAAACACCATGTTTGTTGTAAGACAAAGGATAGCGCCTATTATCTTTAAACTACAGAGAGAACCCAGATCGTGGCTCTTCTACTAAGCATTATGACAGGAGATTTCTGAGACTGAAGCTGTATGCTGTGGTTCAGTCAGCGACCTCAGAGTTGACTGCTACTGCCCTCCTCGCCTGTACCAGCTCTGCCAGCCTTGGCAGACGCTCTACCGAGCTGATTCAACCCGCTAAGCCAGCAGAACGCTATTCCCTTTTCTTTGACGGAGTGAGTTTTCTGCTGATTCAATGAGTTAAACCGGTTCAGTGCAAGATTAGACAATCACCAGGTCTAACGTCAGAGGAGTGAGGAAAAGAGGAACAAGATTTTTCCCTTTCTGTGGAAGCAAGCCATTAATGTGACTCAAGCTGTAACAGGTAATTTTACCCTGAGAGGTAGATTCACGGGTGGTTAAGCCAAGCCGAGACTGTGCTACTGGCAGAAGAGATAATTCCATGCTTTTCCCTTCCCTTAGTCATGCTTTCCTGATGCCTCCTCTCCGCTGGCTCCGACATTCATGCGGCCACATGTTAGGCTAGATCCGCTTGCCAACAGAGCTGAAAGCTAATCCAGTTTTAAAAAAAAAAAGTTTTCAGCAGGATCAATTTTGGCAGCCAGCTGATGCCACAGCCGAACAAACACCAATGCCAGGATGAGCCAGCGAGAGGGCCAGTTTCGGCGGCAGCCTGCATGCACGTCAGCATAAACCAGAAGTGCCCCCGCAGGCCAAAATTTCACAAATGCTTCCAGCCAGCTATTGCCGGCGCTGCTGCCAAAAGAAACACAGCCTTGCCCTTCGGCCACACCAGCTGCTCCTTCCGGGCCCCAGGCACCCCCTGTGCTGTGCTGGAGAAGATGTCTAACACAAGACTGATTGATAAATGTAGCTGGAGTTAAAAGCAGCTTCCCCGCCCCCCCCCCAGGTTTGTATTCCCCATCAGTAACGCCTCTCTGAAGCCATGCTACCAAAGACCTGTCAGGTTGTAATTGTCTCCTAGGGTGAAACACCAAGGAAAAGAGGTGAGTTGAGGACATTTTCCAGTCTTATCCTTGGCTGCAAGTCTGCCTTTTACTTCCCACTGAAGGAGGTTAAGGCTTCACGTCCCGTTGCAGAAGTGTCAGAGCACACACAGAGCACACTCCGGCGTCGGGACAGTGACTTCTTGAAGCACGCTGCTTAATTCAGCTGTGCCGGTGTGAGCATACCCTCAAATGGAGAGAGACAATCTGAGATGTACAATGTTGTTGCTGTGGGGACCTAAATACGGAAATAAATCTGCAAGAGCTTTGATGCCAATAGCCGCTCGGTAAGAAGACGCTGTAAGATAACACAAATAAAGAAACTGTTCAAAACAGCTCTGTGTGTCAAACACCTTACTCATGTATAAACATTTCACAACTATATCGTATCTGACTACATTTCTTTTCAACAGATACATCTGGACTATATTAACACTCCAAACGAGGGATCAGAGAAAGCAGTTTCTTGTTACTGTTCCATGAAGGCTACTTTTAATATGCATTGTAGAAATACCAGGCATTAAAAATCCACGAAGGATCGTCAGCGATTGAAATGATCAACTGCTGTTTTGAGGTCTGAATTTCAGAGACTGCCTTGATATCTGCAGGGTCTCCGATGACTATTTTAGCAGTACTGAAAAGCTCTGTCATTTTACATACAGAACCTTGACCCACACAGTTAACCAATATTCAGCACTTTACCAGATTTTCCTGCGAGGTGGGGGGAAATTGATGATGAATTCAGTTATCTCCTTAGCGTAATCCCATTTATTTAAAAAGAATGTACAGCCACGTCCCATTTCCTTGCACGCAGAGGAAGCAAATGGGAGGGAGCACTGTGCGGCAGTCCAAGTTTGCCGCTCTAGCCAGGATGCCTGCCCAGAAGAAGCTGTCCCTTGGCTTTTTCTCAGGGCCATGCACCACTGCTTCTCCCACTGTCTGCTGGCTCTCGCGTGGTGTTTCCGGTCCCGGACATGCACACAGGCAAACACAGCTGCAACCAATCTGTGCTCTTGCTGCCGCGTTCGCAAGCAGTCCCTAGAGAAATCTCTCTGACTTTCCCCAAATTACTGCTTGCTCATACGAGTTAGCTCATCTTAGCGCTTGGCCATGTAGCCCTGTGCCGTGGGCAGTGGTTTCTAGTTTTTAGCTATCTTACGCCATAAAAGAACTTAATTGCTCCTTCTTGAACAAAGCATGGCCAGCGTGCCTGTCAGTTTTAATGAGGTTTGTGATTGCCTATAGATCAAAGCTCTGCTCTGGTGGGTTTTGCTTATATTGCATAAAGAGGAAAGGAGAAATTACCTCCAAAGTAAATAGAACAACGAGGAACAAAATTAATTTTCATATACAATTTCTTCTATGACTTGGCAAGCATCAGATTAACTGTATAAAACAGAAGACATCCTACAGAATGTTAATCCTCACAAGAACACATTATAATGAAGATTTCAAAAGTACAAGCACAACCTGTTTTTCATCTGAGACCTTGTCTGTATCATCTTCCAAACCACAGGCCTGACCCTGGGAGTGGAAGGACTGCTTTCAATAAACAAACCTTGACTTTCCAGTCATGCACCACCATTTACTTCTGTGCAAGTTGCATGGAGACGTTACTAAATCCATTCCAGCATATTTAATAACTACTTTTTTCATTGGTTTTCACAGGTGTAAATGCCTCCACAAAACTCGTGGCAGTGGAGAAGCAAGTCCCAGCGGTTTTTACTAGCAGGGTGAAGAGGAATTATTTTTCTGAGAACTGATTAGTCATGTTGTATTACATGCTGTAACAACGGGAGAGATTTCCCCTCTCTCCCGCGAATTTGGCATTATCAGGGAACCTTTCTGAAACATACTCGTCCGCAGCCAGTAGATCTACTTTGCAGGACTAATGAGAGACAGTTGTATTTTGTGAATGAAGCTCTGAGCTAGAGAACAAAACGAGTCAATGACCATCGTTTTCCTTCAGCAGGACCTCCAAATAAGCCTGCATTTATGAAATGGATGGGACTGGTCTTTTTCCTGTTCTTCTAACATGGTTCCCAGACAAAATGTCTCTGCTGCTACTGTTCAAGGAAATAAAGTTGAAACCCTGTGAGCAACAAACATGTTTAGGCATGCTGAGCATAATTTTGCTTCCAGTGTGGGAGGGTCCTAAATACTTGGCCTCCCCAGTGAAAGAAATGCACATTCAAGAAAGGCAGAAGCTGAATTAACCCTTCATTACCAAGCACAATTATACTTCTAAATATTGGAGCCCAGATCTTCATTTCCTCGGGGCAGTTCTTTGTGCATTGTAAAAATTTTGGTGTTCAAATATGCTCTAAACAGGCTAACAAGCACATTTACAAACATGGTACTATCCTGCTGGAATCGCTCACCTCATCCCCCAAGAGAGGCATACAAATAAGCCGTGTTTCTTACCAGCTGACTGGCTGACTTTTGCCTTACTTCCACCAGACCAACGCTGTTATCTGCTTGATTTTGTCTGGCGCTGGAGCCTTCACTCAAGGCACGCGTCCATCTTTGCCGCTGCTCCTGCACAACCCATTGTGACACCAAGCTGTCACCAGCTGCTGTCAGGGTGCTCAGCAGCCGGGCTATGCACCTGGAGGGAGACAGTATGGGCGCAGGGATGAGAGCTGCGCTGACCTTGGTGCCTCGAGGCTTCCTGCCCACCGAGCACATAGGCACTGGAGTCTATGTGCTCCAAAGCAGCACCGGCAACTTTTCCGAGGTGTGGCATGCACTTTACCCCACAAGTGCTGCAGTCTGCTGCCCTGTAAAACCAGCCTCTCAAGTTAAGAAAGCAGCGGAGCAGGAAACTGGCAGCAAGGCACAGCCAGCTACTGCTCCCCAAAGCCCCATCCCCTTGAGTCCAACTGATTTGGCAATGCTGACTTCGTGTGGCGAGATACATTTGTTTTCCCAGTGCTCATTTTGGGGAAGAAAGGACTTACTGGGGCACAGAAAAAAAATGGGATGGGGAGTCACTTGGAGGTTGAGTCTCTCTTTTTTTTTTTTTTTAATATATTAACATTTGTCATTTAGCATTTACTGTAACAAACCCACAGTGTGTGACAGACAATAAAAATCCCAGAGTGACTTAAATGGGACTAATTATGTGAACAACAAGCTACCAATGAGAATCATGATGCCCTCCATACAAAATAAATAAACATCAATTTCCACCTAATATGTACTTCTTAGAAGTTCAAGGCTAATCCCATTTGGCATATTTTAAGGAAGTAAGCTCTTGACCCCAAATGTTTATGGGCTGTAACAGTAAGTCCAATAAAAGAAAGGAAGCATATTTTAAAGCTGCTTTTAAAATCAGATTGGTTTTAGGCACAATTTTGAAAAAGACGGCGTTTCACCTCATGTTTCAAGTAAAGGGGTAAGTGTGACTGATACAGCCCATCCAGACCAGTAAGATATTTCTTGCTATGAAGATTTCTTTTAAGAAGGGTTTTGGAATATCCGCTTAACACCCCACCCCCCCCGGCAGATAACGTACCACATGGGTTACATTAGTTGCATCGTATTATATACTATAATAAAATGCTAAGGGGGTTTTCTAGGTGAAATGGGGCAAAATAAGACACCAGCTGAAAATCATGAGAAATACCAATTTCATCCCAAATTGATTTGGAGATAACTAAGCCTTTAAATAGATGTATTTAAATGATCTGCTGTCTGCAAAACATTCTAGATCAGCAGTTCACGGCACAACATTTATTGGATATTTTTCTGTAGATAAATAAAAATGTGAAGTAGGTACAGGTGGGCTTCTATAGCCATGTTACCACTATTTACTATATTTGTTGGAGCCCAGTTTATGGCCCCTGTTCTGGATGCTGTGTGCTGTCAGGACAGCTCTAGGGCTTTTGCTAAAGAAACACTTGTGTAACCCGAAGGCCACAAGTCAAGCTACAGTTTTTTAAATTACGTGGCATTCTGCCTCTATGAAAGGGACACAAAGCTGGTCCCAAAGTGTGCTTTGCAAAAAAATAAGTGCAATGATAGCATGCTGGCTTTTCACTGTAGCAGTCTTTGCAGTTGAGTTCAACTGGTCTGGAGTAAATCAGGAAAAACGCTCTACCAAAGCTTTTGAACAGATGAGAAAGTACTCTGGAAGCAAACGGGACCCAAAAAGTTCAGAGTTAAGACTCACTAGCTGGACAGGTCTGGAAGATGAGGAGAAAGGGCAACCCATAGGGAGCGAACACCATGGCGGCAGGCAGAGGGACCCTGGGCGGGAGAGGCACTCGGCCCCCGCTTGGGCCCTGCAGCGCAAACCTTTCGCTTCAAGGAGTCCTGGTTTTTTTGACTTTTCCAAGAAAGAATTAAAAAAAAGAAGGGAGGGGGGAGAGAAGATAAATGTGGTTCTTGTTACTTGGAGCCAGAAATAACTAACCAGTAAATTTCCACGAAGGAGTCCCTTCCCACACGGCCCAGCACTGTGAAGTTCGTTGATGATACCTACCATCTGCCCATCATGATCGGTGTCCTCTTTTTTTTATCTATCTATAGACAGGCAGATAGATAAATTGTCCTTTAGGTGGCCGTGTGCTGAGGCTGCCGGCGGCCGGCCGAGCGCAGTGCCGCCTCAAGCCACCGCCTCATTCAGACACAGTTCCTCAGCTGCGGAGGAGAGGGAGCAGGGTTCCGGCTGCATTCATTTTAATTTAAGTTCTCGCTTCCTGAGGAAAGATGGGGGTTTAATGGGATTTTTTTAGGCCGTACTCGATTGCACGAGACCCCCGGGCCGAGCTGCGCCCGGGAGGGCGCTGCCCGCCATGTCCCGCCGCCTCCCGCCATGTCGCGCCGGGGCGGGCAGCGGGGAAGGGACTCCCGCCCGCTCCGCCGCGCGGCGCCTCCTCCCGCCCGCCAGGGGGCGCTGCCGCCGCCCTCCCTCCCTGCCTGCCCCGCTGGCCGCCGTTGCGTCTGCGCGGCGCGGCGGGGTCCGGCCAGTCATGGCCGCCTCCATGTTCTGTTGCTTTTCCTGGTGCAGGGATGGCGGCGCCGGCCACATACCGCTGAAGGAGATGCCGGCGGTGCATCTCGACACGCAGCGCATGGGTAAGCGGGGCGGGCCCGGGTCTCCCCTCCTGCCGCCGCGAGCCGCCCGTGATGAGCCGGGGCCGGGGGGCGGGCGGAGGCTGAGGCTGAGGGGCGGCGGCGGCGGCGGCGCGGGCGCCTCCCCGGCGGGGAGGCCGCAGACCCGGCGCCCGGGGCGCGGCAGGGGGTAACCATGCGGAGTCTTACCCATACCGCCCTTTGAGCGTCATCCTTAGGATGAGCTGTCCACGAAACCGTGCCCCGGCTTTGCTGAGGAGAGAAGTGGTCTGGGTCAGCTGCAGCAGAGCCGGGGAAAGAGCTAGGAGGAACGCTGTCTGGCCGATCCAGGGTCCAGTGCTCGAGCGCAATTAGTAGCCTGTTTTTATTCAGTTGCATCGGTGGACCTTGACTGTCTCCCATGTTCTTGACCATGACAACAGTGCCTAAAGACGAAGTCTTCCACTGGAGAAGGAAAACTTAGGAGAGGATTTTTTTCCTCTCTGTATTGGCAGGCATGTTTCTAATAAAAGGATTTTTTCAGAGAATAATTAAATGCCTTGCAGTTCCATCAAACATTTCTACCCAATGTGTCTTTCCTTCTCTTTGCTGAATTTTTTTCTCCAGTGTATAGAGACAGGGTACAGGGCTTTGGTCTCACAGTGAACCCTTTCTGACTAAATTGTAAGTTATGCTTCTGATGTGGCTGAGCAAAGGTTGTAATCAGCATGGTGCCGTAAAACCCAAGAGGCGAAATTAGAGCGGTGTGTAGATTTTAAATAAATAAACCCTAGCTGAAAGATGAACTAGCCTGTAAACAGCCTTCCTTTTCTTACTTCAAAGCGTGGCCCATCATCATAATTCTCACAGACTAATGAATCTCTTACTTGGGGCAGAAAGAACAAAAACTGTTCTCAATGTTTAGGGCTTTTAAGAGCTGCTTCCAGGCTTCTAAAAATGTTTTGAAGTTTTGTGGGTTTTTTTCTTCTTGCAGGAACAGATGTCGTCATTGTTAAAAATGGCAGAAGAATATGTGGCACAGGAGGCTGCTTAGCCAATGCACCTCTGCATCAGAACAAGAGCTATTTTGAGTTTAAAATCCAGTCCACAGGTTAGTCCGCAAAAATGTACAACTTTAAAGTTGGAAGGTATGTCAGATTGCCTGCTGGTGGTCATATCTCAAATAGCGAGCACGTGCATCTTTCTAATTGCATCCTTGAACTTGTGAACATTGGACAGTTTTATCAGTTGTCATTGTGTAAAAGGAAATTTCCTTTTTTTTTTTTTAATTGTGGCTCTGAAATATTAAAAAGAATGGTAAGTATATTACTAAAGGACTGCACATACTAAAACACCATATTGTTTTGTATGCTGTTACACGCATGTTTTTCAGTTAGCATATTTTAGAAATGTTTTTTGGTAAATAAATGCTTATTACCACATAAAACACTGTAGCTATGAAGTTGGTTTTTTTTTAAATAGTGCAGTTTATCCAGCAATATTTGTAGCTATTTGTCTACCTTCATTTGCTTTTAACATGCACTGTGTTTGCCCAAGAAAGGATAATGCTCCTTGTGCTACCCTTTGCTCTTCAAATCAAATGTACAGCACTTATTCCAACACCGCCTTATCAAAAGGAGCCTTTAAGCACCCAGTTTCTTTTATTTGTTTAGCACAGATCTAATGCAAGGCAGCTGAAAGTGAATGAAATTTGGAAGCGTTATGCTTTTACTAATACAGTCAGCTTCACTAGTACAGAGTGTACTCCAGGCTTGCCTGTATTCTGATATTAAAAATCAGCCTGTATTTTTAAAAACAACAGACACTGCAAAAATGAAGCTGTTCTTTCCCTAAGTGTGTAGGGGGAGGGAAGAAGAAGGGAAGTGTTAGTCCAGAGACAGGCCTTAGGATACCAGCTGGAGCTTGAACCTGGTGGTTTTTGGGTAAGGGTTGTTTGCATTCGGTTGGATTGGAGTGCAGGCAGCATGAACGCAAACCTGTCCAAAACACCTTGCAGTCAAACTAGTTGTTTACTACATGTAAACCCCAGATCAGTCTTAACTTGGCAATTTTCGTATTCTTTCTGTTGGGGGAAGAATCCACTGCAGCTGTTGTTCATATATGGTCATTATTCACACAGATACAGTATCCATGTTGTTATACTTGAGAAACACAGGAAATAAACTCTCCTGGTCCCTGTGAGCCGTGTCTCGTCTATTCCTGTGCCCCAAGGGCAGGAGAATTGTAGATAGCTTAACTTAAAACTTCAATTCCCAGAAGTGTCCCTGCGCAATCTATTAGGGGTCATCTGTCGGGTCACCCTGACTATTGGAAAGTTTTCTGAAGTCTAATCTGAATCTTGTTCACACTCTTGTCCTTTTCATTCTGGGCATGTAAGTATTAGAATAAGTTGTTCTGCAATTTTGTCTTTTGAAACTAATTTTCTTTATATTTTTGCCTCATTGTAGTCTTCTGTAGATTAAACAGTCCCAGTTTTTCTTTTTTTCATTGTCTCCTTATAGATGATGTTTTTACACTTTTGATTGGTTTTGTTGTTTCTTCTAGAATATCTCTAATTGACCTAATTTGTCTTGAGGTATGATGCTTAAAATGGATGCTCTGCTCCAACTGCAGCAGCAGTAGACATCCTTCATCTGCTGTACATACAATATGTCTGCTTTATACATGCCATACATCCAGAAGTTTTTCACAACAGTAGGGCACAGACTCATGCTCAGCACGTGGTCTGTGATAACCCCCAAATTATATTCTATGAACTGGTTGCCAAGCCACTATTGTATTTGTGCCACTTACTATTCCTACTTTCCTGCTGTTCTTCGTAATTCAGAAAAAGCAAATGCATTTTCCTTATTTCAAACCTCTTCACCAGTTCTTAACCAGGAAGCCACTGAGGCGAAGGGCTCCGGAGCGGAGGATCGCGCCAGGGGACCCTTCCTAAAGTGGCAAAACCACAGCAAAAACTGTGAAGGCAAAAGCGCAGGGGGTGAGAGGGTGAGAGCCGGAGGAGGGAGCTTCTGACGAGCGGCAGCTCTCACTCAGCATGGGCGGGGACAGGAGGGACGGCAGTCAAATCCCCTCACATACCAGAGCAGCCCCCAGGGAGCGCGGCGAACACGGCGGGCGAACAGGATGTGGTGCGGCAGAAGGACGTGGCATGGCAGTTTGCGTGGCAGACGTGGCGCGGCAGAAGGACGTGGCGTGGCAGTTTGCGCAGCAGATGTGGCACGGCAGAAGGACGTGGCGTGGCAGTTTGCGCAGCAGATGTGGCACGGCAGAAGGACGTGGCATGGCAGTTTGCGTGGCAGTTCGTGCAGGCAGGGTGTGCAGGGAGGGCGAGCGGGCAGGGTGCAGTCCCCCTCCTGGCTCTAGAGGCCAACTCAATTGGTAGTCATCACCCTCCCAGAAAAGGACCCAGCTATGGTTTCCACTCGGCCGAAAGCCGTCGCCAGAAGGAATGTGGCGACCCAGACGGAGCCCTCACGCAAGCATACAGCTGTGCAGGTCTCTGGCTGCAGGGAGTGCCTGAGCCTGTCAGCTGTACTGGAGGGCAGCAGAGACACCACCTGTGTGCGGTGTGACCAGGTGGATGATCTGCTCGGCCTGGTGGCAGAGCTGAAGGAGGAAGTGGAAAGGTTAAGGAGTATCAGGGAGTGTGAGAGGGAGATAGATTGGTGGAGCCGCACCCTACCATCCCTGAGGCAAAGGCAGAAGGAAGAAAGGCCGTGGAAGACGACCGGCCTGGCTGAACGGGAAGCTCTTGCTGGGACTCAGGAAAAAAAGGAGAGTTTACCACTTTGGAAGAAGGGGCAGGCGACTCAAGAACAGTACAGGGATCTCGTTAGGTCGTGCAGAGAAGAAATGAGAAAGGCAAAAGCCCAGCTAGAACGCAATCTGGCCGCTGTCATTAGAGACAACAAAAAATGTTTTTACAAATATATTAATGATAAGAAGAGAGCCAAGGAGAATCTCCATCCTTTATTGGATGCGGGGGGGGGAACATTGTCACCGAGGATGAGGAAAAGGCTGAGGTACTCAATGCCTTCTTTGCCTCAGTCTTTAACAGGCAGACCAGTTATCCTCAGGGTATTCAGCCCCCTGAGCTGGAAGACAGGGATGGCGAGCAGGATGAACCCCCCATAATCCGAGAGGAAGCAGTTAACGACCTGCTACACCACCTGGATGATCACAAGTCTATGGGGCCGGATGGGATCCACCCGAGAGTGCTGAGGGAGCTGGCGGAGGAGCTCGCCAAGCCACTCTCCATCATCATTTATCAGCAGTCCTGGTTAACGGGGGAGGTCCCGGACGACTGGAGGCTTGCCAATGTGACGCCCATCTACAAGAAGGGCCAGAAGGAGGATCCGGGGAACTACAGGCCTGTCAGCCTGACCTCGGTGCCGGGGAAGATTATGGAGCGGTTCATCTTGAGGGCGCTCACAAGGCATGAGCGGGACAACCAGGGGATCAGGCCCAGCCAGCACGGGTTCATGAGAGGCAGGTCCTGCTTGACCAACCTGATCTCCTTCTATGACCAGGTGACCCGCCCAGTGGATGAGGGAAAGGCTGTGGATGTGGTCTACCTGGACTTCAGCAAGGCCTTTGACACTGTCTCCCACAGCATTCTCCTAGAGAAGCTGGCGGCTCACGGCTTAGACAGGTGTACTCTGCGCTGGGTCAAAAACTGGCTGGACGGCCGGGCCCAGAGAGTTGTGGTGAATGGAGTTCAATCCAGTCGGTGGCCGGTCACGAGCGGTGTTCCCCAGGGCTCAGTTTTGGGGCCAGTCTTGTTCAATATCTTTATCAATGATCTGGATGAGGGGATCGAGTGCACCCTCAGTAAGTTTGCAGATGACCCCAAGTTGGGCGGGAGCGTTGATCTGCTTGAGGGTAGGAAGGCTCTGCAGAGGGACCTGGACAGGCTGGATCGATGGGCCGAGGCCAACTGTATGAGATTCAACAAGGACAAGTGCCGGGTCCTGCACTTTGGCCACAACAACCCCATGCAGCGCTACAGGCTTGGGGAAGAGTGGCTGGAAAGCTGCCCAACGGAAAAGGACCTGGGGGTGCTGGTCGACAGCCGGCTGAACATGAGCCGGCAGTGTGCCCAGGCGGCCAAGAAGGCCAATGGCTTCCTGGCCTGTATCAGAAATAGTGTGGCCAGCAGGAGTAGGGCAGTGATCGTGCCCCTGTAGTCGGCACTGGTGAGGCCGCATCTCGAATACCATGTTCAGTTTTGGGCCCCTCACTACAAGAAGGACATTGAGGTGCTGGAGCGTGTCCAGAGAAGGGCAACGAAGCTGGTGAAGGGTGTGGAGAACAAGTCTTATGAGGAGCGGCTGAGGGAACTGGGGTTGTTTAGCCTGGAGAAAAGGAGGCTGAGGGGAGACCTTATTGCGCTCTACAACTACCTGAGAGGAGGTTGTAGCGAGGTGGGTGTCGGTCTCTTCTCCCAAGTAACAAGCGATAGGACGAGAGGAAATGGCCTCAAGTTGCGCCAGGGGAGGTTTAGATTGGACATGAGGAAAAATTTCTTTACTGAAAGAGTGGTTAAACATTGGACCAGGCTGCCCAGGGAAGTGGTTGAGTCACCATCCCTGGAGGTATTTAAAAGATGTGTAGATGAGACGTTTAGGGACCTATGGTTTAGTGGGCATGGTGGTGTTGGGTTGCTGGTTGGACTCGATGATCTTAGAGGTCTTTTCCAACCTTAATGATTATGATTTGTCAGGATCATTTAAAACTTGAGGGGCCTCTTGAAGAGCTTACAGTCCTGTCAGGTTGGTATTGGCAGCACGTTTAATAAGCACATCGTCATGTTATCCAAATCATTGACGTGAATATGGAACAGTATCTGACCTTGTGCATTCAATGCAAAACCTCAGACCCCACTTGAGTCATCCTTTTTGATTTGACTACTGATGTGTAGTCCTGGAGTACAGTTTTCTAACCAGTTGTGCATTCATATTGCTGTAACTGTCTAGACCATGTTCTTGTAATTTGACTATTTCAATATTGTATGAGTTTCAAAAACATTACCAAATCAAGATCTAGCATATTTACAATTTCTTCTTTTTCCCTAAGACTAGTCTAGCCAGCTGGAAAGGGAAACTGTGTTGTTCATAAATCCATGCTAGTTGGATTTATTTTTTACATCCTCCTACAGTCTCAAAGTTTGTTTTCAATATTTTTCTGGGAATAAAAGTTAAGCTAAGTCATTACAACTCTCTGAATCCTTCTTTTTCAGGATAGATGCTGTTTATCTTCAGTCTCTTGTGACTGCTTGTACTGAGTCTGGCCAGGATGGAGCTAATTTTCTTCATAGCAGCTCCTATGGTGCTGTGTTTTAGATTTGTGACCAAAACAATAACTGATAATACACTAGTGTTTTAGCTATTGCTGAGCAGTGTTTGCACAGCATCAAGGCGTTCTCTGTTTCTCACTCTGCCCCTCCAGTGAATAAGATTGGGGGTGTGCAAGAGGTTGGGAGGGGACACAACCAGGCTGATGACCCGAACTAACCAGAGGTATTCCATGCCACAAAATGTCATGCTCAGCAACAAAAGGGAGAGGAGGGTATTTAGGGAGGTTAGCCATCTTTTGCTTGGGAATTGGCTGGGCATCGGTATACCCATGGGAGGTGGTGAGCGATTGCCATTGCATCACTTTGTTTTGTTTTGTTTTCTTTTGTTTTCTTTCTTTCTTCCACTTCTCCTTTGCTCATTAAACAATTTTTATCTTTACCCACAAGTTTTCTTGGTTTTACTCTTCCTTTCCTCTTCCTTGGTCCCGCTGGGGCCTGTGGGGGGAAGTGGGTGAGTGGCTGGGTGGTGCTTAGCTGCCTACCAGGGCTAACCCACAATAGTACTGGTATTTCCAAGAGGTATTTACTGGTAGTACCACCATGGCACTAGTTAAAAACACATTCTTTACGCTGTTCTGCTTCAGTCAGATAGTCCTGAAAATAATCGGTTTTTTTCTTACCATGTTAATGTCACGTTTTAGGGATTTGGGGTATTGGAGTTGCAACCCAGAAAGCAAACTTGAATCAAATTCCACTTGGTCGAGATGTCCATAGCCTGGTGATGAGAAATGATGGAGCTCTCTACTATAACAATGAGGAGAAAAATAGACTGCCAGCAAACAACCTTCCTCAGGAGGGCGATGTGGTGGTGAGTTTCTTAAGGCTTCTTTACTTCCCCAGCTGTTCCCAGATTCCTCTTATTTACAGCTCTCTGGTCAGACTGCCCGTTTCAGTCAAATTGCTTGGCTTGCATCTCCTGGTTTGGAAAGTGCTGATACAAACTCCCATTGTGTTTGAATGGATCAGCAGCCTGAATATCAGTGGACTTCATTCTCAGCATTGATATGTTTCTGAATGAGGGACAGACTTTACTGGTGTTTGAAAAGTAGCCTCTAATGCTCTGTTGCAGTCTGGTTGCAGTATCTACCTGACAGATAACTCCCATCCCAAGGATCCTATGTTGTTTGAGATGGGACCTTCCTGAACAAATAATGTGCTGGAATGCATTACATAGCTATGCATCATGCCCAGCTGAATTCAAGATCCTGTAGCTAACTGGTTAATGATTAGAAGGACAGCTGAGCAGAGATAGGTCCTGGGTGATAAATGAATTGTATTTTTAGCCAAACTTTTGTAGGAAAGGAGAGGGATTAAGTGGGGAGGGGGTAATGCTCACTGGGAAAATCATTAAGAATGAGAGCAAATGGAGAATCTTAAGATTTTTTGTACCTTGCTATGCCAGGTTTCTCAAAACATCTTTAAGTGGCTTTGTTCAAAGCGTTGTGGTTTATTGCTGTCATTTTCTCAATGTCCTTTTAGAGACTTATTTTCAAAAATACATGGGAGCAATGCAATGAAATTTAGACCATTTATCACCACTACTTTTTCTTGCTGGGTAACCTTGGCTCTATATAGCAATGGTTAGAAATTTCATCTTTAGAAGCCACAAACAGCTAAGGTTGACACCTCCATCCTTCATCCTCAGATGCTATATTATTCTTTTAATCCCCTTCTGAAATTGTTTTTTTGGGGGGTTGCAGACTGTTTCAGTGTTTGGTCAACCTATGTAGTCTGAACAGCTTCAACTCTTCACAAAAAAGTAGCTGATGTGTTACTGCTAACTCCCCAGTTTTCATAAATTTCAATTTATTTTGTTGGGTCACGAAAATAGATTTCTGAAGTACTGAATGACAACACAAATTGTCACACTCAGCCATACCAAAACAGTGAGAAAAATCATTTAGCTAACAAGTAATTTATTGCCGTGTTAGTGTTTGCTTTCTGCTCTGTAGTTAGCATATTTATAGCGTTCTGTATGAAACCATGGTCTGTTGCTGCTGGTAGAGTAAATGAGCTGGAAGAGGTTTCCGTATGGAAGTACGGACAGATAAACTTAATTCATAGCATCACTATTTACTAAAGTTATTTCCATGAGGAGATATAAACAAGACGACTGCAAACTGCTTAATATTCAAAATAATTGAAAATTTTGTGTTTCTTTAACATGGTGAAGAATAGTTTGGAAATTTGTTTTGTAAACTTAGTAAGATGCGGTGTGCAGTACTGTGCTGCATCCAAACTGAATGAGCGTTAAGGAATCCTGAGTATTTGAAAGTACAAATGTTACTATGTTACTTGTCATTTATTAACTTCTAGTCCTTTGCAGGAATATTTCAAGTGAGGTTTTCTAGGATGCTGTGGTTTGCATAATGGTGTTAAAATTTGCCCATGGCTAAGAAAGCTAAATTAAGTAGCAATCTTATGTGTATAAATTTGTTGATGCCTTTGTGTTAATTTTCTGTACTTTGTAGGGCATTACATATGACCATGTAGAATTAAATGTATATTTAAATGGGAAGAACATGCATTGTCCAGCTTCAGGAATCCGAGGGACTGTCTATCCAGTGGTCTATGGTAAGTCAGAGATTTTCAAACTGTTTCACAGTATGGACAATGTTTTTGTACCAAGTCTGTCTTGTGAGCTATGTATTCCTCTTCCCACTTAAATGGAACACACATCAATCATTTATTTTTGGCAACTACAACAATAAATTGCCTGAAAATACAAACTCGGGAAAATACAAAGTGTATTTTCACCTCATTTTTAATGCTGCTTAATAGCTAGGAAAAGAACACACCGCTTACTGACTACTTACAGTGACCACATCCAACAAGCTGGGGAGTTACTGCACTCAGTCCAAAAACTGCCAGATAAAAAAACTGTGAAGCAGCTGAAAAAAAGAAAAACAACAAATTCAAACTAATGTAGACTTGTGGGCTAATCTGATTTATCTCTGAAGCTTGGTATTTATGCCTATTAATTTCACATACTTCATAAATGCATTCAGTGTTAAATAGGAATGGATACTGAATTGCTGTTTGTATTTTCTTATGGAAGTAATAACTTTTATGTAGTACTAGTACAGCTGCTTGCTGTATAGTGGTACAGCTCTTTGCTGCTATACCAAATTGATGCCCAGTTTTGAAATCCAACAATTGGTGAGCAAATTGTGGTAGCTGTTTTGCCAGCAACCATCAATACAACACAGCAGTTTTGAACAAGAAACAAATACCGTATCCAATTAATCCCTGCATAGGCAGTTTAAGAAAGAATTTATGAATTATGGAAGCTGGAATTTGGCCAAGACATGTGTTAACAATTTACTCTTCCAGAACTTGGCGGTGGTTTTGTAGTTCCCAAGTAGTCAGAATTCTGTTTAACATCTCATCTGAAAGGCAGCACTTCCCCTAGCTCAGTGCATGATCGACGCTACGCTCTGTGTTGGCTTGTAACTTACAGCAAATGGTAACTGCTCATTGCATTCCCTGTATCACACCTACAGCCATCTCCACGTTATCTTTATTCCAGTGTGAGCTTCATCTAAGTAGTAGCCTCTTCCAAAATAATTATGCTCTTGAGATACTATTGGCTATGTGATGTGGATAATTTTTTCATTTCATGGCTGGTTCCTAATGAACTGTTGGCATGTTCCCATTTATATCTTGATACATTTGTAATATTGAATTTTATGAACAGGAAGAAAATACTCTAGATGTGTTGTAGAGCCTTTGAAGTCTATGAATGTAGCTGATACATTGTATCTTTCCAAGCTATTAGAGTGGAAATTGTTTTATATGGTCATTTTGTGACGTGTTCTTAAGCCACATGATGGCGCTGCTACAATGCTGTGGCAGACAGTAGCTGCCCTGCAGCGCTGCGGGATCGCCTTGTGCACAAAGCTTCATGAGCAGCAGGAAAAGAGTTGCTGTGTGAAAATTGACTGTTGCGTCCTCCCTGTATTTTGGAAATGGTGTTACATAGCATGAAGAATGCAGGTTGCTTTCAGAAAACATTTGGTGGCATGTTAGCCTGCTGTAAATCACCTTTTTCTCTGACTAAAGGAGTTCCATGCCTGGGGAATGCAGTGACCTTTTATTGCCAAGTTCTTATTATCATCTTCCACAAGTGGGCATAATTTCATCATAATTATCGTGTCTCCTACATATAGCTATAACAGTTGAAGCCTGCAAATTGCTTTTGCATGGTACTTACTTGGTATAAACTTTAACTATAAATGTCCTTAATTTAATGTGCACTTCTTCTAGTCACGTGAAAGGATTTGACCATAGAGAAGAGAGTTTCTTAAGCGTTTACCCTATCCATAATTCAGACTAGAACTATAGATATCTTTTTAAAAGAAACAGCAGGCAAACACACTGTCTAGCTTGAGAATGTAGAACAGAAGAATGGACTTAAAGGTTGTTCCCTAACCAGCAGCTGCACCTCAGGCACTTTTGCGGAAGTGAGATGCAAACACTGTGTAAGTACTACAGAGCTGTACAAATATAACAGGAGTTTTAAGGGAGCCTAGGAGGGAAAAGTTCCTACCTTGGCTCTGAGATATCTAAATTCCAAACCAAAATAGGAGATGAAGCTTTTTTGTTTTGATCTAATGTTGCTAATGTACCAAGTTCGTCTTGGAAGAAGTTGTCTTTGAAAGACATCTTGCTTTTCTGACTGGTTGGGTATTTCAGTTTGCTAATTCAATACATGAAAGCTTTGCTCTGAAAATCCTCAGCAGTTTCTTTTTTATATTCTACATTGAAGATAGTAACACTTGTGTCTCAGATTATGCAGGGGGTCCAAAACTGGGAGAGGTATTGTAAAAAACCATTAACTTCCAACTTAAAGAAGCAGTCAAAGAAGGTCTCTTTGGATTGCATGCTAAAACAGATGCTCTGACACCAACCATTGCAGACATCTGAAACCTTGTAAACCTCCAGAAAAATCATTGCAGACAGCTGACGCTCCAGCAGAATTAGTAAGTGGAGGGAAAAATATGCAGCTGAGGAGGTGACAGCCCTGCAATATGGATCTGGTAGTGTCCTTAATCTGTAGATTTCTGGAGAAATAGAGTAGAAAATTTGGAGGGAATTGCCTGAAGCCCTGCTAACACTCCCAGTGAAATCAGAGGTAGCGTTCTCATTAAGTTCGCCAAGGACCATTACCGTCTAAAGTAAACAGCATAAGAGAAAGATGATTTGCTCTCCTTGGGTATGTGTGTAGGGCTTTAGCAAATTTGTTGAAGAGATTTCTTTTAATTGTATTGTCTATATGTAATTGATGTCTTGGAGAATATTCTTCATGGTTTGAGCATAGTATATAATCTAGTGAGACGGTGTAATAGAGGATCAAACTGTAAGTGTTCCTTCTCTAATTCCTTCTGTTTGGTTTTCTTCTGCAGTTGATGACAGTGCCATTCTGGATTGTCAGTTCAGTGAATTTTATCATACACCTCCACCAGGGTTTGAAAAGATCCTCTTTGAGCAGCAAATCTTCTGAATGTCTTCATACTGAAAATTTGCACCCTGCACTGTTACAAAAGCTTTGTCATCTTAAATGAAGCTTCACTTTACTTTTAGGAAACATATCTGTATTTTTAGTAAGTACTTGTGACTGTTGTCTGCAGAATTAATATGTTAACTGCAACACCAGGTAACTGTGTTGCAAATACGAGATTTCTGGCAATGTTTTGTGGTTGAAAATGAGTGTTTTGGGGCAGGGTTTTTCTCTGATTTGTACTTGATGCATAAGGAGACTAAAGGATGTTATTGACATCAGTATTAAATTCAGTATTTTGAGTAAACTGGAGCTCTGTAAAGCAAGTAGTTCTTATGCATATGATAGCTATGGAGACGGATAGTTCTCATGATTTTTTCCCCCAACTTTTTTCACACAGAAGTTATGTACTTTGTTTAAAGGAAGCACCGTGTTTCTAGTCTGTGATTTGGAGTTGCGGTGTCCCAGTTATGCACAATGACTAATAATACGATGGCATAACTAGCAGCTAGATACTTTTTTCTTTTTTTCTTTTTTTTTTCAAGGTGTAATTTAATCCATTCCCTCAATCTTAGACTGGCAGATATAACATGTATTTCTCCTAGCTTTTCATTTGCTTTTATTGTGACAAATAATAGGACACTCTCTAGTAATACTTTTTTGTTGAACCTTAAAAAGTAAACCTGAACACTACTTGTGTCTTTGAGGACCACCGTGCTGCGTTACTCTGGTAGGAGAGTAAGTACAGATCACTCAACTTGGGTATGCAAAGTGCCAGCTGAAGGGTATGAGATGTTATGGTGAAGCCTTACATCTAAACTGTAAATTAGATTATTCTTTTATGGAATAGCGTATTTAATTTCTTTGTGAATCATTTATAAATGATTAATGGCTAAGACATTGTTCTAAAATGTGATGCCCTTGAATATAAATTGTGAGATGCTTTTTTCCCCTCTTGTCTTATTTAATATACTTCCTAGAAGAATTTTTATTGTAAAGAAAATCTTCATACTGGATGTTTGTTTTTTGGTTTTGGCTCTTCCTGGGTTAATGCATTTGCATAAATGAACAATTTTATTTAAATATTTTTAGAAATTATCTGATTCTGAAATTTTCAAATACAAACAGCTTTCTCAAAGCCTTTCACCTTATGACTTTCTGCATCTGTCTTTTCATTCTGAGTGGCCTGTGTTTTCCTTTTAGCCTTGCTATCACATGACAATGTTGGGTAGAACTTTTCAGCCTGAAAGGAATGATGCATTATGGTATAAAGCTCGGCAGATTAGAGTCTTGTTTTATAGTTTCCCCTTGAAATCTGCTCTGCTTTGCTGTGGTCAGATACCTAATCTAATTAAATGAAACATTCGTACGTTTCGTTTCAGTTTCCCCAGTAGACCTGGGTGCAGCTGTCCCTGCTAGGGCAGAGGCTTCTGTGGTGGGTTGACCCTGGCTGGATGCCAGGTGCCCACCAAAGCTGCTCTATCACTCCCCTCCTCAGCTGGACAGGGGAGAGAAAATATAATGAAAGGCTTGTGGGTCGAGATAAGGACAGGGAGAGACCACTCACCAATTACCGTCATGGGCAAAACAGACTCGACTCGGGGAAATTAGTTTAATTTAGTGCCAATCAAATCAGAGTAGGATAATGAGAAAATAAAAACTAAATCTTAAAAAAACCTTCTCCCCACCCCTCTTTTCTGGGCTTAACTTTACTCTGGAATTCTCTACCCCCTATCCCCAGCGGAGCAAGGGGACAGGGAATGGGGGTTGCAATCAGTTCATCACACGTTGTCTCTGCCGCTCCTTCCTCCTCATGGGGAGGACTCCTCACACTCTTCCCCTGCTCCAGCGTGGGGTCCCTCCCATGGGAGACGGTTCTCCACGAACTTCTCCAATGTGGGTCCTTCCCACGGGCTGCAGTTCTTCACGAACTGCTCCAGCGTGGGTCCTTTCCACGTGGTGCAGTCCTTCAGGAACAGACTGCTCCAGCGTGGGTCCCCCACAGGGTCACAAGTCCTGACAGCAAACCTGCTCCAGCGCGGACTCCTCTCTCCACGGGTCCACAGGTCCTGCCAGGAGCCTGCTCCAGCGCGGGCTTCCCATGGGGTCACAGCCTCCTTTGGGCATCCACCTGCTCTGGCGTGGGGTCCTCCATGGGCTGCAGGTGGATATCTGCTCCACCGTTAACCTCCATGGGCTGCAGGGGGACAGCCTGCCTCACCATGGTCTTCACCACGGGCTGCAGGGGAATCTCTGTTCCGGCACCTGGAGCACCTCCTCCCCCTCCTTCTTCACTGACCTTGGTGTCTGCAGAGTTGTTTCTCTCACATGTTCTCACTCCTCTCTCCCAGCTGCTGTTGTGCAGCAGTTTTTTTTTCCCTTCTTAAATATGTTATCACAGAGGTGCTACCACCGTCGCTGATGGGCTTCAGCCTTGGCCAGCAGCGGGTCCATCTTGGAGCTGGCTGGCATTGGCTCTATCGGACATAGGGGAAGCTTCTAGCAGCTTCTCACAGAAGCCACCTCTGTAGCCCCCCCGCTACCAAAACCTTGCCATGCAAATGCAATACAGCTTCCACACAGACTGAGCTTCAGGTGGCTGATGGCAGCTCTCCAAATCCCAGGTTGCAGGGCGTGCCTGGGACTTCTCTCTGAGGCCAGGAGAGATGGCCCTCTGTCCTTCTGGAGGTGCGCTGTCTTAGAGAAGCTGTGCTGCCAAATGGAGGAGTTACAGGAGGAAGTGAGCAGGCTGCACCACATCAGAGAAGATGAAAGGGAGATAGGCAGGATCTTCTCTGAGACTTAACAGCTTGAAGAGCCTCAGAACCCATCTGCAACAGGGAAACAGGCAGTGTCTACCTTGCACTATCAAGGTAAGCAAAACCTCTGGAGAAGGGGAAGGATGGAAGCTGGTGACTTCTGGCACCAAGAGGAAGGTTCCTGCCCCACCTAAGGGCTTACAACTGCAAAATAGGTTCACTGCCCTCAAAGTTGAAGAGGAGCTAGATGTGCCTTCAAGCAAAGAACCTGGTCCACCTAACCCTAAACAATGCAAGACTTACCAGGAATAAACGGTGAGTCATCATAATGGGTGACTCCCTGCTGCAGGGGACAGAGGCACCCATCTGTCAACCCAACCAATCATCTGGAGAGGTTTGCTGCCTTCTGGGGCCCGGGATCTGGGATGTTGTGGAGGAACCACTGAAGCTCATCCTGCCCTCTGACTACAAACCGCTGCTGTTGATCCATGTGGGCACAAATGATACATCCAGGGGAAACCTGGACAGTATCAAAAGTGACTACAGAGCTCTGGGGGCGGTAGTCATGGGCACGGGGGCCCAGGTGGTGGTCTCAATCCTGCTGGTGAGGGGAAAGGGAGTGAGGAGGAGGGCACTAATAGGACAAGTCAATAACTAACTGCAGAACTGGTGTTGGCAACACTGTTTTGGGTTCTATGACTGTGGGACCCTGTTTGCAGATCAGCGTCTGCTTGGGAGAGGTGGGATCCACCTCACAAAGTGGGGCAAAGCTATTTTTGCCAATAGGATGGCTGACCTTATTAGGAGCGCTTTAAACCAAGAATGACAGAGAAGGGAGAGAGTGAGGGAGTGACGGACAGGTTTGCTGAGCAAAGGGCGTGGGGTGGTGTGACGGGAAGGGATCACAAAATCAACAAAATGGCGCTTAGGCAGGGTCACCTCCAGCACTTCCATGTAAGCAAGGAAGTGCCTACAAGGCACCATTATGGAGAAATCCCCAAACCCCTTCTAGGGAGTCAACATGCTGGGGTGCCTCTCTGAAGTGTCTGTACACTAACACTCAGAATGGGGAATAAACGTGATGAGTTAGAGATCTGTGTGCAGTTGCAGGTCTACAATCTTCCTGGGATCATGGAGATGTGGTGGGATGGCTCCCATGACTGGAGTGCTGCAAAGGGGATACGGGGTCTTTAGGAAGGACAGGATGGGAAGATGAGGAGGGGGAGTTGCCCTTTACGTGAGAGAGCAGCTGGAGTGCATGGACCTCTGCCCAGGGATGGATGAGGAGCCAACTGAGATCAGTTTATGGGTTAGGATTAAAGAGAGGACAGGTAAAAGGTGACATTATAGTGGGTGGCTGTTGTAGGCCACCTGACCAAGAAGAGCAAGTGGATCAGGCCCTCTGTAGACAGATAGGAGCAGCCTCAAGTTTGCAGGCCATGGTCCTCATGGTGGACTTCAACCTCCCCAATATCTGATGGAGGGATAATACAGCAGGACAGAAGCAATATGGGAGGTTCCTGGAGTGTATTGATAACTTCCTCCTCCAAGTGATAGAGGAGCCAGTGAGGAGAGGTATTCTGCTGGACCTCATACTCACTAACAAGGAGGGGCTTGTTGGGGATGTGAAGGTCAAAAAGGCAGCCATGGCTGCAGTGACCATGAGATGGTGGAGTTCAGGATCCTGAGAGCAGGGAAGAGGGTGAAAAGCAAGCTCACAACTCTGGACTTCAGGAGAGCAGACTTTGGCCTCTTCAAAGATCTGCTTGGAAGAGTCCCATGGGATAAAGCCCTGGAAGGAAGGTTGGCCCAAGAAAGCTGGTTAATATTCAAAGATCGTGTCCTCCAAGCTCAAGAGAGTTTCATCCCAGCAAATAAGTCAGGCAAAAATGGCAGGCGGCCTGCGTGGATGAACAAAAGAGCTCCTAGCCAAACTCAAACACAAAAAGGAAGCATACAGAGGGTAGAAGCAAAGACAGGTAACCTGGGAGGAATACAGAAACGTTGTCTAAGCATCCAGGGACAAAGTTAGGAAAGTTAAAGCCCAAATGGAATTGAATCTGGCTAGAGATGTCAAGGACTACAAGAAAGACTTCTATAAGTACATAGAAGACAAAAGGAAGACTAGGGAAAATGTGCACCCATTGATCAATGAGGTGGGAGACCCAGTGACACAGGCCATGGAAAAGGCTGAGGTACCGAATACCTTCTTTGCCTCAGTCTTTACTAGCAAGATGAGCTTTCAGGAATCCCAGAGACCAGGGGAAAAGGTTAGAGCAAGGAAGATGTACCCTTGGTGGAAGAGGATCAGGTCCGGGAATACTTAAGCAAACTGAGAATCCGTAAGTCCACGGGCCCTGATGGGATGCACCCATGAGTGCTAAGGGAGCTGGCTGATGTCATTGTGAAGCCACTCTCGGTAATCTTTGATCAATCAATCATGGTGATTGGGAGAAGTGCCTGAAGACTGGAGGAAAGCAAATGTCACTCCTATTTTCAAGAAGGGCAAGAAGGGAGACCCAGGCTGGTCAGCCTCACCTCGATCTCTGGGAAGATGATGTAGCAGCTAATCCTGGAAACCATTTCCAGGCACATTAAGGACAAGAACATCATCAGGACTAGTCAGCATGACTTCATCAAGGGGAAGTCATGCTTGACCAACTTGATAAACTTCTATGGTGAGATGACTGGCCTGGTAGATGAGGGGAGAGCAGTGGATATTGTCTACCTGGACTTCATTAAGACCTTTGATACAGTCTCCCATAAGATCCTTATAGACAAGCTGTTGATGTATGGGCTGGATAAGCAGGCAGTGAGGTAGACTGAAAACTGACTGAGTGACCGGGTCCAGAGGGTGGTGATCAGTGGCACAAAGTTCAGCTGGAGGCCAGTAACTAGCAGTATACCCCAGGGGACAATACTGGGTCCAGTCCTGTTTAACATCTTCATTAACAATCTGGATGATGGGCAGAGTGCACCCTCAGCAAGTTTGCAGATGACACAAAACTGGGAGGAGTGGCTGATAGACCAGAGGGTCATGCTGCCATCCAGAGGGACCTCGACAGGCTGGAGAAATGGGCTGACAGGAACCTTGTGGAGTTGAACAAGGAGAAGTGCAAAGTCCTGCACCTGGGGAGAAACAAGCCCAGGCACCCGTACATGCTGGGGGCTGTCCAGCTGGAAAGCAGCTTGGCAGAAAAGGACCTGGGTGTCCTGGTGGACAACAAGTTGACCATGAGCCACCAATGGGCCCTTGTGGCAAAGAAAGCAAATGGGATCATGGACTGCATTAGACAAAGTATTGCCAGCAGGTCAAGGGAGGTGATCCTTCCCCTCTGCTCAGCACTGGTGAGGCCATATCTGGAGTGCTATGTCCAGTTCTGGGCTCCTCAGCACAAGAAGGACATGGACATACTGGAGAGAGTCTAAAGAAGGGCCACAAAGATGATTAAGGGACTGAAGCACCTCTTCTGTGAGGAAGGGCTGGGAGAGCTGGGACTGTTTAGCCTGGAGAAGAGAAGGCTCAGGGGGCTCTGATCAATGTATATAGATAGCTGAAAAGAGGGTGCAAAGAGGACGGAGCCAGGCTCTTTTCAGTGGTGCCCAGTGACAGGACCAGAGGCAATGGGCACAAACCAAAACACAGGAGGTTCCCTCTGAACGTCAGGAAGCACTTTTTTCTGCAAGGGTGACCGAGCACTGGCACAGGTTGGCCAGAGAGGTTGTGGAGTCTCCATCCTTGGAGATATTCAAAAGCCGTCTGGACATGGTCCTGGGCAACTGGCTCTAGATGGCCCTGCTTGAGCAGGAGGGTTGGACCAGATGACCTTTGGAGGTTCCTTCCAACCTCAACCATTCTGTGATCCTTTCTTGAGGTGATGTTGCTATACTAGTTGACACATACCATAATGTTTCTGTAATCAAGTTTCTCAGCTCTTCAAACTTGAAATGATTATATATACATACATATATATATTAAAAAAAGGAAAGGGAAGGCGTGTGTCCTTTTTTCTTTTGATATCTTTCAACAATGCCTTCAACAGTGGTTCTTTGCCATGGAAGACTGCTGAGATGAAAGTGCTTCTCGTGGAATTATATTTCTCATGCTCCTGGGGAAAGGAGGAAGTATTTAAAGAAATTCTTCTCACTTCATCTAACTGTATCCAGCAAACAACTTTTTTTGAAGTCTGCTGTGTTTAAGAATATTTAACAGTAAAAGCTGCTACCTTGAGCTTGATGTAGACTTGCTTTAAAATATGGAGAAGGCTGTCTTCTTCAAAGCTGGTGTTTGAAATGGAAAACATTTTGGTAAATATCAAATATTCAAAATAGCTGCTAAATTCACCAAAAATATGAAAAGAGCCTGCTTTTATAGCTCAAAGTTGCTCATTTCTCATCTTAAACAGAGTAAGATGCGTTTGTAATACCACACAATGTAACTACACCTCTTGTGATAAAAATCAGAAAACTTCTTGTTCTGTAACTGGTGACACAGGGGAGGTGAATAAAAGATTATTACCATCTATTTATGGTAAAATAAAATGGAAAGAGAGCACAGTTTTCACCTGAAAGTAAGTTTTGTGGTGGTAGTTCATAAGAGAGGCAAGGGTACAGTTAACTCCATTGCCCAGGGAAGAAGATGGGCCACAGAAATAGCATGTGAATTAACTTGTGTCTCAGCATGTCTTTTCAGCATCTGGCAATAAACCCAGATGTTTTCCCAGATGTGTTTCCAGTCCCAACTTTGCCCAAAGAAATGAGATGCAATACCTGTTTCTAAAAGTTGCACTAGAAAGTAATTTTCAGTTAAGGTTTAGCAATAGATTTACTAGTAGCAAATTCTTTTTAATAAGAATGAATCATGCTTCCCAGTGAAATGGTTGAGGTATTTCCACTAATTGTTTGTACCCAAATGTTTTCTTAATCTTTGAATGTTACAATTTGGACACCCCATCTCTTTGAGTGCAAAACTTTGCATTGACTAATCCTCTATGTTTTCTGAGCCCTTTTGAGATTATACCGTGGCAGCAAGATACGAAGTCTGAACCAGACTTTATTTGCGCATCCACAAACCAATAGAACTGACAGGGCACATAACACTGGTTGCATGTAGATCAGTTGAGTTGTTATTTTTATAATACTGGAACTGTTTATGGTGCTTTGGGGATAGATGAAGTGAGGTAGTACTATTCCAAGGAGCTTAAAAATCCTAATTAGATACTATAAAGCTAGAAAAACCTGTCAAGAATTGCCTGAAAAGGTCCTCTTCCACAAAAGAATCATGCCAGGATACGGTAACATAGATGCTCTGCAAAGAGAAACTTTGTGATGTGCGTTGGGTCCCTTAAATCCCACTGAAAGCAATTCTACTCCCAGGCCTACAAAGAATGTTCAGAGATGGCAGGACATGCTATTCAGGTGCAAATGTTCATGAGAATACAGACTTGCATGAGTATTCATGCTGTTTTTCCTTTCTGCAGGCTTTCTTGGGAATGCACTGCCGTGCATACAGCTGTGTGCAAAAAAAATAGAAGGAACAGGGTCCTAGTAATTCATGTGAATTTCTTGACCTTATCTGAGTGAGTTGTTAGATTATTTTTGCAGCACTCACTCATCTTTGTTATCAGTTTGTGTTGATGTTGCTTTGTATACTGACAACCTATCAAGCTCGTGGCTGAGATAAGGTTTCACAAAGGTCCACAAGCGAATTTGTGAAACATAGATTCTTACATGTCTCTCTGAATCCAGGTTTTAAGGCCCAAGGATCCAGCTCCCCCAGCAGCCCTTATGTGTTAAGAGCCAACGTTGCTTTTAGAAATGGGGTTAACTATTACCTCTTGCTGTAGTGAGGGAACCCGGTTGCATAAATATGTCCAAAACTATGCTGCTAAGGTATTTGCAGGAAGCCTGCGACAGAAGATTTGGAAAAAAGCTAAGTGCCAGAGGATTCTCTTCACTGTTCCTTCCCTTACCTAGTTCCACAATAAACTACTTTTCAGGTTATTGACGTCTTGGATGTGGATTTCTAGACAAAAGCTCAAGGAGTTAGGGAGAGTTGTCAGATGTACAGTGGCAGACCTTTTCTTGAGTGCTTCCTGTAAGCTCTCTGTCGGGGCAAATCTTGGTGGCTTGAAAGTTGAATTTTTGCAGGTTGAATATTTGCAAGAACAAAGACTTGGTAGGACTAATTCCTTCCTGGCTTGTTTGAGAGCCTTTTTTTTTCTTTTATATTTTTCCCCATCCAGACATTTTAGATTTTAGCTTTTCCTAGCCCCTTTTCTAGCCCTGTGTTGGACCTAAGGAAGCCCACCTGATCTGGCTGCCAAGCTGAGTCAGCAGAAAAGCTCTTTATCTCCCCACATGGTCTGAATGTCTGACACTTCCAGGGAAGAGGAATAGTTGCTTAGACACTGGAATTTCCTTTGCTGTAGTCAAGAGAGGTGGGCTGGGGACTAAATGAGATTGAAAGAACATTCTCGTGGGGAGTCATCTGCTAAAATGCCAGAAATGAAGAGAAGTGCGTAAATAAAACTAATGTCACTTTTCCCTAATTCCAGAACATGTCAAGAAAAAAATTTTTATCTTTGTGTATATGTATTTAGGTTGCATTGTGCCTGCAATCTAATTCAAGATAATACAGGGAGAGCAAAAATAGAAGCCAAGTCACATCGATGGAAAACTCTGGCACGTTTAGCAGACAAGACAGTTCCTAGCTTCAAGAAACATGAAGACTTGAGTCATATTTCTTGGATGCGCTCATTATATTGGCAAGTAGTACATGTTAAAATCCCCATTGTTGAGAAATCTAAATTCCCTTTTGCCTTAAAATACTGTACTCAGTATAAGATGGCTTATGACCTTTTCATAAATGAAAAAGTATTACACTGAATAATGATTTCAGCAGTTCGGTGAGGATTTTGTGTGCAAAAAGTGCAGCTCTTGGCCAAAGTAAACTCTGGCAAAATCAAGATAAGCTGGTGGAAGTGGCTTGTTTCATATAAGTTTGTAGCATGCTCCAGACAAAGTCATCTTTTCCTGTATGTAGGATGGAAATAGTGCTTCCCGCTTTGGGGGGACGTCAGGAGAACGCATCTAGGGAGTATGAGGCAGCCGGGGCCATGTTCAGACTGCGTGTACCCTAACGCCTGTCACAACTCCATCTCTCCATTGTCTGAGGAATCAAGTCTGAGCAGTCTGAATCACTCATGACTAATCTGAATGTAGTAGTTATAACTCCTAAATTAAGCTCCCCGAGTAGGGGGTGTGAACACACCTTCAGATGTTACAGTAAAGGGAGGGCCATCTAATTATCTGAAGAATCTGCATTTTGCCAGAGATTTCTTTAGGAGAGGATTGGGCTGCTTACAGCCTGTTTCCTCGCTTCTCATCTAATTCATCATCTTTTCTTCATCTGCTCTAAAGGCCCATTTTCCCACTGGTATTAAAACAAGCGGTACGCCAGCCATTTATTTGTCGCAGGCTGACAATTCCCAAATTCTGGGAAACTTTGTCCCTACTTAAAAAGCAGTGGTCAACATAATCCTGTCGGCTAAACCCCCGCGGGAGGTGCATGTCATGCAAAAGAGCTCTGCTGATGCTGCTTGAATCATTTCCTCAAATGGAGTGAGCAGGAGTGACAGATGGCCTTTTTTCCAGTGTAACTCCACGTATCGCTGAAGCTTTTCCTTGCAGAGCCATGCTGGTTAGGATAAGGAAGCAAACCAAGCTGCCTGGAGGCTTCTCAGCAGCATTCGCACATTGAAAGCTGGGGCTTCAGGGAGAGGAGCCAGAGCTGGACCAAACAGTGAGGGCAAACCTGAAATCCGCTGCATGTGCTGCATTTGCTGCTCCTGCTGTCCCGGTGGGGTGGGAAGGGAAGAGTCAGTGACTATAACTGGTGGGAAAGCACACCTCTCCCACTCTAACTGGGCTCTGGTAGAGCTCCACCCTAAATATTTTGTCCCAGGTCACACAGAAAGTCTGAATCAGGTGAACCAAGCCAGCTCTATCGGTGAGGAGAGGGAAGGGCTGAGATCCCCAGCTAATGCAGCCGTGCAAGTGGGAAGCAGCTTCTGGGCTAGCGAGTGTTAAACTGTCAAGAACGTTGCTTGTAGCTGCATCGCTGCTCACTGCGTTCAGGAGGGTGTTACTCTGCTAAAAAAAAATCCAGTTTTACTGAAATAGCTCTGTCCTCGCTAGACGTGCTTTGCAGGATAGCACTCTGCTATTCCGGTACTGATAAAGCTGTCCTGTTGTGCAGATAGCCTTAACGCCGCTGCTATTCATTCTCCTCTGCAGAATGGCAATCATAATATTTCTGTTCCCTCACCCTTTGACTTCATCCTTAGAGCCAGGGATGTCAGATCTATCCTGGGGTAACGGCCAGATCCCCCAGGTTCGGCTGTCAATTCGGCTCTGCATCCGTCGCTCCACAATGAGCCTCCCACTGAGGGCGGTTGTGGGGGAAGGTAGACTGTAACCTTGTGTAGCAATGAACTGCTTAGCCGTGCTTTATTGTTTAGTGCCTTATTGTTGCTTTCAGGATTGCTCTGTAAGAAAGTAAGTTCCCTTTTAGGGCCATCTCTGTTTCTGCCCTTTGTTTCTCTTCCTTCCTTATTTTCCTGTCTCTGAATGTAGCGATGCACATGATTTATACCAGTGCAAACCCTGTTGCATTGACGTAGGAGGATCTAGCCTGACTGGTGAATTGCTTGGTGGCTTGGACTCCTCCTAGAGCCTGGAGTCATTTTGCACTAGAGTAAGTTAGGCTGCAGCAGTCACTGCCCAGTTCCTCTCTTGGTCTGCATGATCTTGTCTCCGTGTGGAGTTGTGCTGGCCTGCAGCCAGGCTCCACTTCGTTGTGTCCATGTGCTCCAGAAAATATATCCAACACATTCTCCTAGTTAGCTCGACGTCCTACCTAGTCACAGTGCTTTCACCTGGTCCTGGTTTCCTTATCCTCTGGGGAGAGGAATAAGCACAAGTCCTGATTTCTCAGCCAATGCTCTGACCATATACAATGATGCTACCATTGCAATGATTGAGCAGAGCTACAAGCAGGATGGCACCTAGAGAAGAACAAGCAGGAGGAGTCAAAGCTGGCCTGCAAGAAGGCTGAAAACAGAACCCTGATCCAGCACAGCTGGCCTCCCAGCCAGTTAGCCTCTTGCCCAGTGTGGGCTTCCTTTCCCTGTGCCATACACATGTTCCCAGTCACATCAGGTTAAAACCAGGACAGCTTGCTCTAGAAACATGGTTACACAAATCCAGGCATGCCATGGCTGTGTTATGAAGCACATGATGTATTCTGATCCCATGAAGAGTGCATTTAGACAACAGCGTAAATCAGTAATCAATAAAAATTCCAGACACAGTTTCTGTTCAGTATGTCTCATCAAGGCCTTTTGTTGTTGTTTTAACCAGGAGAACTTTACAAGGCTTTTTATTTTCAATCTTTATGAGTTTGAATAAGGTGCCTTTTATCAGCAACCTTTACCTGTGCTCTCTCCCAATCTGTTACCAAAACCCATACTGTAGCAAGATACAAAGTCCTGAAAGCAGTGCCCTGCACAGCACAATGTTCAGGCATTAAAAATTAACTTGAAAATTGCCTAAAATGCATTGCAAACCAGCATTAATTGCATAATGAACCTGGATGGTGCCATGAGGCAATGGTTGGTTGATGCCAGCTAGAGTCAGTAACAAACAACTGGCAGCAAGACTGCCTTTTCACCTTTCTCAAGTTGGAAAACTTGGGAAAGTCACCCAGAGTGTCAGGGGGTGCTGCTCCCCTGACTAGGGGTAACAGGTATTTGTTGAATCGCTCTTGGCCTGTAGTGTTAAATTGCCTGCAAAATTGGCTTCTTTACATTGATGGCAGCATGTAAATCACGCAAAACCCTTCTACCAGGCTGTCAATGGGGCAGGATCTGGCATACACTTGTCTACTCATTATACCTTTCACCCAGAGCATTGGTGGTTCTCACTTAGGACATGATGCCTAGAGGTGGCTCAGGGCATCTTGAACTGCTCCGACTCTCCTTTTAACTACCAGTAGCCACCCCATGTTCTTTTAAATGCCGTGAAGAGATTTTTTTTTAAAAATAAAACGTCCATATTGGGTAAAGCTGAAAGTCTGCTCAGCCCAGCATGCAGCCTCCAACACACTGTCCAACGGGAGCCATAAACACAGCAGCCAAAAGTGGCTTTGTAGGGAAGACCACAGCAGGCGGCAGGCGTGTGATGATGCTTTCCTGCATACCCTGTAATTATCCAACACTTGGGTAGTGCAAATCACAAAACAAGTCTCAGCACAAGACCTGAGATGCGAAGTGACCCCCTCACCCAGGCAGGGAATCCCGGTTGTTAAGGGATTGTCCTGGAGGTAGGTGGTTTGAAACCCTGCAAGCTGCGGAAGAGCCTGGTTACCCATGCCCTGGTCAAAAACTGTGAGTGCAGAGCCAAAGTATAAATAAATAAATAGCGCAGGCAACACAGAAGAGGCATCACCACAGCATTTCCACCCCAAAGCAGTAGCAGTCAGCTATGACCCATGCAGCTTTCCAGAAAGCATCACTCAGTCTGCGGCCCATTCCCAAGGGAGTCTTTGGAAAAAGGTATTCAATAGTAGGAGGGAATAACTGTTTCAATCCCCATTCCTGGAAAACAGGCAAGGGCATATAGCACTTGTGCAGTAATTTCAGGGTCTTTGGAAAGACTCAAGAAATATTCACATAATTGAATTAAAAGTCCACATTGGCACCAATAAGGGTGTCCATGCTCATCCTCTTCCTCGTGCTGGCACTAGGCTTCCATAAAATCTCATGAGCTGTCCAGATCAGGGAACAGATCCAGCTACAAAACACTGGGGAAAAAGTATGATCAGCAGTTATGTTGGCTCTGAGGGGAATGAGGAAAGAAAAAAATGTCTTTTTTTTTCTAGACAGAAGCCTAAAGTCCAGTCTGTACACCGCTTTCTGTTATTCAAGAAAAAGGCTACAGGGTTTGGGAGAGGGATGGAGTTTTCCTGGGAAACACAGAGGTGTAATTCAGGGTGGCATGCACAGATACTTGGGCATAATAATATATTTCCCCCTTTTCATGGACATAAGTTACACTACTAATACTTTTTGGCTGGAATATCTGCTTCCACGCTCAGCGAGGACAGAAAGAGGCGTGGGGATTATACAGTACTAAAAGAATGAAAGTGAAACAACTTTTGTGTTTGGATGGGGCCCGAGTGTCTGTCAGGAGCAGCAGTACAATCTGGGAACTGTTTTGCAGAGCCGCATGTTTCAGACTAATTCTAGGCTGTCAATCCGTGGCAGAGATAGCTTTTGTTATTTTTGGTAATTCCTTTTCTAATGCATTTTGAGGGAGCAAGGTCCTACAATTGAAGGCATTTTGCTTTTCAATCTATTGAGAAAGTAAAATGTTCCTAATTCCAGTTCCAAGAAGCCTAGCTGTATGGCCACATCTTTCATCTCGAAAAGGAGCAGGGGCAAGCTGCCCGCCTTGCAGATTTGCAGAGCGACTGTGGTAGGACACGTAATGCATACATCTGTCTTGTAAGCCACATAAAACCATCTCTCCTTCACTGACAAGTACCTGTTTTTTTCAATGCATAAGTGAAAACAAACCAAAAACCACGCAAAAAAAGAGGGACTTAAATGCAGGCGTGATTGCATCTTTTTAAAGACATTCATTAGTTGTAGCTAAAAGCTTGTTAAAACTTGGAACCAAAACCGATGATAATTTTTTTCAGTACAGTCTGAACACTGGGGCTGTGCAGGATAAGGGAGGATCCAGCTCTGTGGAGCTCTTTCAGTCCTGTAGCTAGGAAGGAGCTGATCTTGGTAATGAGTTTCTGGATCCAACACAGAGAATGGTCCTTCTCCCCTCCTCAGGAATCGCCTGTACAATGGCACCGAGCCTTTCTCCTGCGCTGCAGGCGGAGGCCAGCCTAGGAGTTAGCTGGAAGTACGAGTCGTCCTGCCAGCTTCACAAGGGGATGGCGAGCGACAGCAGCAAGCAGGGACTGGCTCCTTCTCCAGCACTTTGCTATTACATGAGGCTGCAGCGGCCAAATCGCGTAAGGCTCCATCCGTTGCCCGAGCACTGCTCTTCCCGCGCACACCTCCCTCCGCTGCATCTCCTTGTGGGGCCACAGCAATACGCCCTACCATGCATAAAGGCATTATTCTAAATAATATTTAATAGTCATAAATAGTATTGTGTATAGATCCGTGGTGCCATCTGAATATGTAGCTGTTGAAATCTGATTTCTAATGCTGTTAATGATGTTGATGAAGAAGAAAAACTATTTTTTTTTTAATTGCAGGAAACAAATAGCAATCCTGTCTGCTTTCCAATAGGCCATAAGACCTGGGAAAATAGCTAGTAGCAACACTATTTGCATTTGCAAGAAGCATTCCTGTTTTTTCCAGTATATTCTAATGAATTTTTCTAATGATCGTAACCCCTTCGTAAATATCCCACAGTGTGCTAGCGGCATTTTAATCAGCAGGCTTTGGTGGAAAGTGAAATATCCAAATTAAGTGATAAGCTTTAGTATCAAGTGTTCTGGGGAATATGCTGTTTTGGGACAGGGTGACCTTCACAACCGCTTTTTGAGATGAGCCCCATAAAACCTTTTTAAAACCCTCTGCAAATGAAATGAGCTAATGTAGCAGTCCGCAGGAGAGGACAGACTCGCAGTCAGATGGGAATAAAGGCCACATGAGAGGAAATACAACTTAGCGGATGCTAATTCACACCTATAAACTACTGTGAGCAAAAGCAGCTGGGATTGAATTCCCCATTCCTTTTCGACATAAAAAAAAAAAAATGCAGCAATATTGGCTTAATCACCCTTAGAGAAAGGCTCTCGGGGGGAACTGAACAGGGGCAGGGAGAGAAGAGGAGAGCCGGGATTTAAGTCTAGCAGCAGCACCAAGAAGTCTGGCTACAGATGCCCAGAAAGGTGCTACTGCCTCTGCTTCTGCTCCCACCAATATTATGGTGCAGCAGCGTGGCAGAGCACACTTCTGCTTCAGCATTGAAGTGGCACATAACCAGTGAGGAATCTTGCTAAAACCTCGGTCTATTATTATTATTATTATTATTATTATTATTATTATTATTGTGGTTTCTCTCTGATAAACCTATTTTAAGCATGCCAACCTCTCCAGTGTGCATGCCCAGCAAATGCACTCGATGTTAATCTTAAGTGATACATTCCTGGGTGTGCTTCGAGTCTTCACACCAGTTTTTGCTTGGAAAGGAGTGGGACACTTGAGAGGGTCAAGCTGCAGCCTGCCCCAACCCTTCACAAAGTTCAGAGGAGTTGCGGTGCCGGGGTTCTTACCTCTGACGTGTAGATTGGCTCAGCAACTCCCCTTTCCTCCTGAAATCTGGCTCATCTTGGGCAGCAATTAGTCCTTTCCGTTTTTCCTTGTGAAATTCCCTGTAATGGCTTCAGAGCTTGGATGCAAACACCTTTGTTCAAAATGCAAAATGACAGCAGCAGATGTCTTTATAGACAGCAAAAGGCTTGAAGAAGGGCAGAGTAAATAAACAGCAAAAATTAAATATATAATATTGCCGCACAGAGAGGAGCTTTCTCTTCAAAACGAAGCAATTAACATGTACGGACTCATTCTGCAGGGCTGGGAGGAAGCAGGAGGCACATTATTTAAACGAATTGCCATGTAGCCCGTGATTATCATTAGGATTCATTCAAACCCGGGCATTCAGTAAAGCTTCTGCTCTGCGGCTGGCTCCGGGCTGCCTCTCTATCAGTACCTATTGTTTCATAATCTCACCATACGCAACGCTTTTTTTATCCCAACCAAGTCTGCCTTGTTTATTACCCTCCCCAGTGACTAAGCCGAAGTGCGTTAACAATGCACGGTTTCATTCGGCTCTTTTTCTCGTGTTAGCTGAAAGAGAGATGTCTTCTCCCCTAATTGCAGAGGATCTCTTCAGCTTTGCAATTTCTGTATTGAAAGCTTGTTTAGGGGAAGGCATGGGGATATACATAAATCTGAGTACTCACTGACAGGGGAGGTAATTGCCCTCTCCCTCCAAGCATGGCAGAGCCCTCCTAAACAGCTCTGCACAGGCAAGTTTCTGTGAGACGGGCGGGAACCTCGCACGTGGCTCAGCAGCCACGGGCTCTCTTCCTCCATCCCAGCCAGATGGTTTCCCTCTCCTAACAGCAGCCCAGCTCAGGCGGGCTCTCTGGGGTCAGATATGGCTGTTCCCAGCCACACTCTGCCCAGGCAGCTCCCACGTGGGGTCTGCAGTCGAGTGGGATGGGGATACGCTGCCGAGGGCAGAGCTTGCCCCCTGCACAGGCACCACCACCGCACGTTTCTTGCAGGGAAGGAATCGCTTTGGGGTGGTTGCCCCTCTCCCTTGTGAGAAGATGGGGCTTGTTGCAAATATTTCCAGGTTTTTAATTTTTTTCTCCCTCTTTTCTGATTCAGAACAAAACAAACATTTTTTTGTTGCTTTGGGAGCATGTTGCTTTGACCTGACTGAGGGGGAATCTGGCTTCCCAAATGTCAAGGGGAGCCGCCTGGTCATCTCCAAGCAGCCCCAAACCTTGCATGGCCACCTTCCCTGTGGCACCTCTGCAATGCCGCCCGCGCTCGCAGCGTCCTGTGGCAGGTGGGTTGCAGCACCAGAAATCCCATCCCTGCCCAAGCCCCAGCATGCTTAAATCTCCCTCGGCATCTTCCCTCGCCTTTTCTCCTCTTCCATGAATGTCTGTGCCTCCCAGCACGGGCCGAGCACATCCAGCACCCAGGCCACCCCACTCCATGGACAAACAGACTCGCCATCGCTCACCTCTCTCCTTCTGCCAGGATGTCCTGGTTTCAGCTGGGATAGAGTTAATTTTCTTCCTAGTAGCTGGTACAGTGCTGTGTTTTGGATTTAGGATGAGAACAATGTTGATAACACACCGATGTTTTAGTTGTTGCTAAGTAGTGCTCACACTACTCAAGGACTTTTCAGCTTCTCATGCCCTGCCAGCGAGGAGCTGGGAGGGGGCACAGCCAGGACAGCTGACCCAGACTGGCCAAAGGGACATTCCATACCATGTAACATCATGCTCAGTACATAAACTGGGGGGAGTTAGCTGGGGGGGCAGCGACCGCTGCTTGGGAACTGGCTGGGCATCGGTTTGTAGGTGGTGAGCAATTGCATTGTGCATCAATTATTTTGTATATTCTTTTATCATCACTATTATTATTATTGTGTTCCCTTCCTTTTCTGCCCTATTAAACTGTCTTTACCTCAACCTACAAATTTTACTTTTTTTTCACAGTTCTCTCCCCCATCCCGCTGGGGGGAATGAGCGAACGGCTGTGTGGTGTTTAGCTGCCTGCCAGCTTAAACCACAACACAAGAACATGCTGCAAAACCTCCTGCAGAAAGCTGGCCCCATCATCTTCCACAAAACCTCTGCAGCTCTCCTACTGAAACCTCAAAATGACATTTTCAGGAGGAATTTGGCGCATCCCTCGGGGTGGATTAAACCGATTGGAGCTGGGTTGTGTTTTGCCTTTCTGCACGCTGTGTTTCAAAGATGCACTCTTCACAGTGTCAAAGCCTCTCCACCCATGACTGAAAGGAAAGCGCAGCACTAGGTACATAAAATACAAAATGTAACATAAACTAATACATATTTCATATATAATGTGTCTATATAAACAAAAATTATATAGATTATATGAATCTATATGTTATATAATATAGACATATATAATAGATATACACACATGTAGAACATTTATATACGAAACATATATTGATACTATATAATAACAAACACAAATCTATACTTCTATACTATGTTCACATATTTACATTTATAAAGATATATCATGGCTATGCAACGTCACTGTTTTTAGCTCAAATAAGACGTTTTTCAGACTAACCTTTTCCCACATGTCCGAGAAGAGAAGCCTGTGCCCAGAGGCGGGTGCCTGTGGTTCAGGTACCGCAGATGGGGACGGAGAAGGGGTCTTGAAGGAACTTTGACACAATGAGCGGGGAGACCTTTAGCAAGCACAGGCCCAAGGCTTTGCTTTAGATCGCGTCCCTTATGTGAGGGGAGAAGGTGCTTCCTCAGCTCACCCCACTTGCTGGTGCCTGAAGCTGTCCCTCTGCAGATTAGGGTAACCTTGTGGTAGCCCAGATCTGACCAAGACAGGAGGAGGACTATGTCCAGTGGGACAAGGAGCTGCGCTTAGCATGATGAACCGTCACCCAAAGCAGGTCTCTGTGCCCCAGGCCCTCCAGGGTGGGCTTGGCTGGGCTGCAGGTCGCTGGCTCTCGTTGCTTCTGTTTTCTAAGCGTGAGGTGCATCAATGCCATGTCCCCAAGTCTGAACCCTCTCCAAGCTTCAGCAGCAGCTTGGGCAGGATATTGAGGTTCACAACTCTGGATTTAGGCTCGGGAGCTGTGGGCTGAGCTAACCACAGCCACTAAATCCTCCTCTGGATCAGGACCTTAGTGTGGTGCACCCCAAAAGGTACCTTCCACTGCAAAACAACCACTGGCTGTTATGGGACCCCGAAGGGACCTGGGATTGTGTGCAGCATGGCAGCTGGCCAGATGTGCTCACCTGTGTTAAATCAGCAAAAATGCTGAGTCGTGAGAACCAAAAAAACCCCAGGTATCTAAGAAGGGTTTTTACCTTCAGTTTGAGCCTTGAGAGTGCAGCCAGCTGTGCTAACCCAGCCTTCCCATCCTAAGGCTGCTAGAGTTAATACAGGCAGACGAAACCCCTAAATAGAGAGTGAGAGAGGAAAATATAAGCACTGAAATAGCAGCATTTTGCAATTTCTGTTTTCTGAAGCATGCAGACATTCTAACAAGGACGTCTTAAGTCTGTACTCCTTCCAGAAGAGGAAAGCCACAATAAAATACTAACAAAAGTGTCTTATCTTCCCTGAATATTGATTTGCTCACTCCTCATTTTCTCATCTTTATCCCTTGTGAATTTTGAAGTTCATTTCCATATTTTCTGAAATTTCTGTGCATCATCTGTAACTGAACTTCATAGCAATTAACTCCCCAGGACATATCAACTGCGGAAGGGAAGCCTGAGAAATAAGGTCAGGGCATTCCTGAAGATGGACATCGCACAGCTAATGATTAATCATAATATGCATAATAATAAGGATGGTGATGGCTATGCGAAGACTAACATATGGCAAACAATAGTGTAAATATTCTTCACTCAGCCTTTTTGCTTTTTGTCTTGATACTCATTTTGCTTCTTGGAATGTCAATATTGAGAAAGGATTAACTAACAGATTAAATTACAAATCCATCAGCGCAAAAGTATTGTGTTCCTGCAATTAGGATGTAAAAAAGATACAGTAACTTCCTAGCTAGTTATTTTAAAATATTTAAAGTAAAATAGCAAATAGGCGTTAAATCAAACACTCCAGTACTGATTGATTGATGTTAGCTTATCCAGCCTTGAAGAGATTTTTCTTCCTCGGATGAAATGAGCACTGCGAAGTGACGTTGCTGAAGTGGGGGCTGACTACAGTTTCTTTGGCACAACTGATGCCACCTAAGTTCAGCTTTCAGCTTCCTGAATTACTTGCGCAATCCCAGCTCCCGTAAGGGATTAACCTGCCACTCCACGTCCCAACATCTTGCTCAGGGCCGGCTGGATCTTGATGTGAAATCCACAGCCCTACACACTGCAGCGATGCTCCTCATACCTGCACAAACCTGTTGGAGCTCACCCGATCCGGCGTCTTGTGACCTGGCGTGACCCAGCGCATCAGCTCAGGGTATCCATGTTTTCCCGTAACACTTGAGCTCTGCCCGTCGTCTCCCTTTGCAGCGGGCCTCAGAAGTGCCCTTTGGGGACAGGCGCGTGGCACCGCGCAGCCAACATGACACATCCCAGGCCACCATGTTGGCCCAAAACTGTCCGCTCCAGAGGGTTGGCCCTCATCCCCAGCACACTGGAGAGGACAGACAGCACTGTAAATCCTTGGGGTGGAGGTGCCCAGCTCTGGGGCAATGCTCTATTGCATCCAAATAGCAGTGAATGGGAGGGGATGGGGGGACCAGTCACGGGAACAAGCAGGGCAGCGCAGGGTGGTAGCTGCCACCCCACCGAGCACCGGTTGACCCCTGTAAGCATCAACCGGGCAGGAGTTGCTCCAGGCTCCCTGCGATGGCAGAGGCTACAGAGACCCTCCTCCAGCTTAAATCAGACTCGCTTTCAACAGCACTAGCCTAATGGGGATGTAAGCAGTTAAATCTCTGTGACTTTCTCAGACAGAGCATGATTTGACACAGCCTTGCCCTCTTCTGCTTTCTACCCCACAGCCTTAAGATCATACAGTTTTCTTTTGTTTCAACTTGTGTTTATTCAAAAGAAAAACAATTACTCTCTAGCCAGTTTAAACAATTGTCAAATAACCTGCTGTGATCAGGCAGAGAGGAAAAATGTGGGGGAAAAAATACCCTGCCCTCCCCTGCCAAGTCGCCTTCCAGAGCAATATCTGCTCCTCCAGCCAATTACAGGTGTCAGGTCACCTCAGGATCCCTTGGTGATTTTATAGGATGATCCACCAAGGAAACACATTGCACAACTCTGAGCTCATAGGTTTATCCAGGCGGCTGCCAGATACGTGCATGCAGAGATACAGCCCGGGCCATGGCCCCCCATCCCATGGCGGGGTGACTTTGCTGGACAACTGGGATGGGCTTCATGGTCCACGTCCTGCCCAGAGACCTGCATGGTTGGAGCCTCTGTCTGGACAGAGGTCCCAGCTCTCATGGGGAGAAAACTTCAGAGGAGGAGGTAATGCTTTTTAGGACAGCATCTGAGGAAGGATGTTAATCCACAACAGCGTGGAAACCTGGAGAAGGTCCTTTTCTCTTGGGTAAACTGCAAGTTCTCAGCTTACTGAAGATAAGAGACAGCATATAGTTATCAAAATATGGTAAAGCTCTGTGATTTTTGTATAACTGCATTTTTTGTCATCCAGAAGAGGCACAAAAATGCAGTAGCTTTTCCCCACTTTCTTTCCCAGACACACTGATGTTTGCTATGCAGCAGAAACAACCCTTGTGCTTCAGTGTCTTCCTTGTAAGCTCACGTAAAATCCGATGTTGTCAGCAGTTTGCCGTATCCATCACCAGGAGACACTCGGTACACTGAAACAGTCATGCTGTTGCGAAACCGCTTTGGCATATAATTCAACAAGTGTTGCTGCTCATTTAACCTTTTCGTCCTGCATTGCACCAAGAGCCGTGAATGATTTTAAGAGGGTGACTTGCATTCCTCAGCAATTTCCAAGGACACTGTCTTCTCTTTAAAATAATGAATACGTGATTCATGGCTAATAATTTCATCGTTTATATGTACTTCTCTGCTGGGTCGAGGATATTTAAAAAGTCTTTGGCCCCAGAGTATGTGCATCTGTGTTAAGAGGCTGAAGGTGATGGGCACAGCCTGTACCACCCACGCTCGTTGCTCAGGCAGACTGGTGAGTGGTGGCTAAAGGAAACAATTTAATCTTCCTACTTTCTCCCCAGTTTAAATCAATACCAAAAGCAGAGGGGATGTTCTTGTGATTTGGCTTAAATCTGCTTCTGATCTGGGTAAGCTGAGTCAAGATCAGGCATTTTTATGCCATAGCATGTGGTTTCTTACATATAACCCCGTCATTTCAAGGACAGGTTGGAGAAAGGAAGGGAAGGCAAGGGAAAAGCAACAGTCCTGCAGTGACAAAGCCATTCCCGTGTTTTCTGGGGAAACCTGCTATGGGGGCCCATCAGAGTGGTCCAAAAAAAACCCATGCCAGCCAAACTCACCATGAAGAAACCCAAGTGCAACAAAACCGGCCACCAGTGCCCTTTACAGGACTTGTGCCTGCTAAATCTAAAGATGAAAGATGATGCTTGGAAAACTAATTACTTGAGCGTTAATTGGGTTCTTTGCTCTCCCCTGTGTTGGCTTCCTGCTGCTCAAGAAGAGATTTGTAGGTCCAGGGCACGAGCTTTGCTGAATGCCGCAAGCAAAATACTGCAGGTGAGAATGGTGAGTGCATAGGTGACAGGGAAGGGTCCCTGGTGCCACTGAGTGCAGGGCAGATCATGGAGCAGAGCAGATGCTGTGCCTTCACGTCCAAACTGTAGTTAAAACTCACAGGGCAGTGTTCAGAAAGGGATTGACACGGCATTATCCATTATTTTGAAGGGTACGTAGGAGAGAAAAGGTGGTAGCGAGTCTAGGTCTGAAGCAATCCAACTTGTGGCCCCTGCTCCATTAGCAGCAAGCATCTACTCTGGGTCCCTTCCCCATTTTTTGGCTTCTCACAGGTGGGTTAAAAAGCCAATTCCTTGAGCCGTGGACAGGGCTGGCACCTTGGGAAGTCACTGCTGTAACAGACTGGTTCAGACCTATGCTTGTGACAGTTATCCAGGTTGCTGCTGGTGTTTCCCATGCCCATCACCATGGCATCTTTCATCACCGTGACTGGCCTTTGCAGAGGTCTCCTGCTGATGTGTCAGAAATGCAACCTGGGCAGCAATTAAGGAGAGCTGATGAAAGGCATCTGCCGTCTAATCCATTGTTTCCCTTCTTGGCATCCTTTTGGGGAATGAACTGATACATAGATGCTAAATAATACTCACTATGAGGGATTTATTGCTATTTTAATGTTATAAGTAAATTCCAAAAACTATAGCTCCAAATAACATGTGTATATTGGTCAAATATATCTAAGATGTGAAGTTTTAATAGCTGCATTTGTCTTTTTGAATTTCTACTAGATTTACAAAATGCATTTGTATTTCACTCTCTCCCTACAATATGGGTAATGATCTGCATAGAAATCTTATCATTCCTGCCTTAACTGTTAAATGTAAAAGTTAAATATAAAGGGAAGGTGAAGAGTGAGTGGCCTTCTTCCCCCATCATAATCCGCAAGGATTTCCCCTCCAGCTTCAGGACCCCCATGCATATTCCCAGTGTTTGATACCACTTAAAAATGTAACCATAATTATTAGCAAACCACCACCAGCACCTAGCGAGAGTCCAAACAAAACCCCAAACATATCAGCTATCAAACCAGGTATTTACATCTCACTGCATCTCAGTCTTTTGAGTCTCTGTAGTAAGCAGAGATGTTTTTTCTGGCACTTTCCCCATAGCAACCTATGAGGTTTCAGATATAACAACCATCAGTCAATGCAGATTGAGCATATTTGGAGCAGAGAGACCCCCTGCACTGCTGTCACAGCTGTAAGCTTAAATTAAAAAGCACAGTTATCTTTTGTAGCCTGGAGCACTGTTATCTCTTCAAATACAAGGAAGCCCTATTCCTTTTACGCTGATGGAGCAATGCCAGGGATTCACCAAGTGTGCTCTATACAACATTTTTTAAAAAAAATTAAAATCTGTGGCACTGACATAATTATCTGAACTCTCACTTATTACCTGGAATGACAGAAATCTGGCCGGAATTTTGGCAGAGCCGGTGCCAATTTTCTGCCAGGGAAGGAATTGCCCGTAGCCAGGAGGACGGCTTTCAGTTTCTCTTCCACTTGGCCTCCCTCTTCTTTTAATACCGGCTTGCTGAGTGCTGACAAGGGATGTGGTGATGTGCAGAGCGGAGGGAGATGGCAGCTCAGCATTTCATAAAGTAAGCAGCACTCCTGCCGAGGGGCAAGGAGTACGTGGGTCTGCCCAGGGGGTCTCTGAAGGGGACCCACCCAGGAGTCACTCCAAACAGGGGCCCCTGTCACTGTCATTTTTCAAAGTGGATGAAGAAGTCTCGCAGGGTTTTGGGGTTTACCACTGTTGTTTTTCCTCCCTGCTTGTATTTACCTTAGCAGCAGGGGAAATAACAAGTCGCATTGCTGCAGGTTTGCTGGAGGGCTTCTGGGAGGCCCTGGTGGTCTCTCACTTAGTAGCTGGCTGAGGGCAGGAAAAATAACCTGGGAAAAGAAAAAAAAACCCCTCTCTCCCTTTTTCTCTTTTCCCCCTGGATCAGTTCTCTGACCTGGCTCACCACCAGCCTGCCAACCACCCATACTGGCTCATGGTGGGGGCCCTTGGGGAGCAGAACCAGCCCTCGCGGCTGGGCTGGTAGGGGGGATGCCACCCCAAAAGGCAGCACCCCTCTCCCCACCTAAATAAATTGGTATAAAATATGAATTTCAGCTAAATTTTAGTAGCCACACCAGGCTGGCTGACATCCAGTTCAACTCAGCCAGATTTTACATCAACTGTGTTGAATCATCATAAAACTATCTGCAAACAAATGCTTACAAAAAGCTCCCTCCCCTCTCAATTACTCCACACTCACATTTTTTATTCGTGTTATGTTGTCATCATCATGCTTTGGCTTAGATAGAGCATTGCCAACACTCATGCTGTTTGAGGTTGCACTTTAAATCCACTGCAGCTTGAGACAAGCAGTGAAGTAGGAATTACAGTGCTCCTTATTAGTTTTCTTTTGTCCTTCTTTCCCTTCTTTTCTTTCCTTTCTTTCTCCTCTCCTCTCCTCTCCTCTCCTCTCCTCTCCTCTCCTCTCCTCTCCTCTCCTCTCCTCTCCTCTCCTCTCCTCTCCTCTCCTCTCCTCTCCTCTCCTCTCCTCTCCTCTCCTCTCCTCTCCTCTCCTCTCCTCTCCTCTCCTCTCCTCTCCTCTCCTCTCCTCTCCTCTCTTGCCTTGCCTATTTTCCTGCCTTTTCTTGCCTCTGCCTGCTTTTTCTTCTTTCTCCCTTGCCTTGCCTCGCCTTGCCTTGCCTTTCTTTGCCTTGCCTTTTTCTTGCCTTGCCTTTTTCTTGCCTTTTTCTTGTCTTGCCTTGCCCTTCTTTCTTTTGCCTTGTCTTGCCTTTTTCCTGTCTTGCCTTTTTCTTGCCTTCCTTTACCTTGCCCTTTTCCTTGCACTGATGAAGAAAAGCTGAAAAATCAGGACTGGCTTAGCTCCACATCTGCTGCTGGAAACCAGCCGTTGGTGAATCCATTTCACAAGCAGTTTGGATGTCCCTGCCGTGGGATGACAGCATCCATCGGTGAATGCCGGGGACAGGAACAGCAGTCAGCTGCAGTGGTGCCTCTGGGATGCAGCTGGACACCCCATGCCGAGCTTGGAGCTGACAGACCCCGATCTCCTCTGGCAGGGCCCCAGCAAGTCTCGTGTGGCATTGCTCCATCCTTGCTGGTGAGCCGTGGGGCCTCAGTTGCCTTGGCCGGGTCCCATGGGGATGCACTGGGGTGCCCTTGTGCCAGCCAGCCCGCGAGAGCAGGGCAAGGAGCTGAAGACACTCGCATTTAAGCAAGCTCGCTCACAGCTGGTGAGATGCCATTGTAGCAAGTGGTTGTCGTCACCCGTTCTGCTGGTTGCAATAATAAAAAGAGACAATTTAGAGATGTACAGCTCCGACTGGGAGCATTTCCCAGCTCTTGGCTCTGTGTGTGCTTCTCAGCCATGCCCTGGCTTTGCTCTGTGTCGTGCAGAGCCTGAAGTGCCTCAACCTGTGTGACATTAAGGGCTCCTGTCTGCAGCTCTGCAGCCTCCTCACTGCTCTGTGTCTCCCCGCCATGCTGCTGGGTTCTCTCCAGCCCTTGGGCGGTGGTTTTCCCTTGACAACCCATGTTGTTCTTGTCTTATTCTCATGGCCCTGCACCTGCAAGCCCTGTTATGACAGGCTCCTGTGAGAAGTGATGGCCATCAGTGTGGGAATCACCTTTCTTTCCCACCTCTCTTCCTATTCCTGGGCTGTCGCTCTTGGTTTACATGAGGGTACCCAATAAAATGCATGCACAAAGCTTCACATGCAACCAGTGTGCCCCATCAGCATGTGCTCCCATCAGCACTAACAGCTTTGTAAGCAGGAACAACCAACAGGGAGTTTGAGGGGGTCAATAAAAAAAAAAGAAAAATACATATAGTTACCATGGGCAATTTGTCTGCAGGGAGGGCACCCACGCCACCAGAGAGGATGTCCAGGGGAGGACACTCCTCTGGGGACCTCCTGTTCCTTCTCCTCCCAGCTGGCCATGGGGGTGAGTTTTCCTTTCCCTTCTGTTTCTCTCCTTTTATTATTTTACCTTTCCCAAAAAGCAGCTATTACCTCTGGAGTCAATGCACGCCACCAGCTAGAGACCCTGTGAATAAATCTTTGCGCAGGTCCAGCTATCTCAACATCCTCCACACAACAACCTGGGGGACGCTGTGGGCAGCTGAGTGCCAGCCAGCAGGCGAGCACCGACAGCAAATGGTGCCCATCTTCCTGCGGGACCTGGTGCCTGCCAGCCCCTGACACTCCTGAGTTGGGATCATGCAGGGGCAGGCTCCAGGTGTGATGCAGAGCTGGGCAACCAGGAGACGAGGTCCACGTGACACCTGGTGACCTGCGGGAAGGGGTCCATCCAGGCACAGCCCTGCTGGAGCACCCTCGCTGGACAAAGTCAAGGTCCATCAGAAAGGCAGAGAGCTGTGAGCAAAGAAACTGCCTGTGTAGTTGATTCTTCCTTCATCATACATTATCTTCAAACACTTAAGGCGGCATCAAAGATGAAAACAGATTCCTATTCTTAATCAAAACAACTCACAAGGCTTCCTGTTTTGATTAACAGCTCCAGTCAAAAGGGGGAATGCGTGAATATACAAAACAAGGCTAGGATCCATTTTCCTGCCTCCCCTCTTCCATGGCACCATTTCAGCGGTATTTCACTGGGAAGAGCGATGCCTAATGGGTTCCTGGTGCACGTGAACCACATCAGCTATCATTAGAAAGACATTCAAAAGGTTGAATGCAGACCTGCTTTAAAAAATGACAATGTAAAAATAGCACTCCCTCACTTGACACATCTGACCAAGTAGAGCAGATCTCTACATGCACTTGGAAAATAGCTATTTACTTTCATGACTGAAATGAAAGCCTCTCCCTGCAAGCATGCATCCATATGCTTAGCCTTACGCGTGTGTGGCGTCTGGTTTATTCAGTCAAAATAGCTGCACACATTGTTATTTTCAGGATTTGAGAAGCTATTGCCATGGGGACTGAAGATCCAAATAGATCCTGAGATCAGATCACAGGAGGTTTTAAAATAAAATTGCCATTTCTGCCAATAATCATGCAAAACCAGCTTCAATGTGTAAATGTGGGGACTCGCCACTTTGATGACTTCTTACAAATTGAAGTTACTGAAACAAGAATATTATATGTTGTTCATAACAGCCTGGTACCAAATGTATAATCATTTGCACAAGAACATCTCCTCAAATGAGCAGGAGATGGTGGCGGTAGCCAGCTGTGGTGGGTCTGTGTTGGTACCAGAAGCATAACTACACTTGACTTTTCTTCCATCAAGGCACATAAAGGGAAGTGTCTCTTGTTCCAGATGCACATAGCACCGCATCTGTGACTTTCTTATCTCTGCAGCAAGACAAGCTATTATACAGACGTATATATAAATATATATATATAAAAAAATATATATATATATAAAAAAACTTACACCGGAGTAGAAACTAAAACTTGTTTTGCAGACGAGAAGTTATTGGAATCTGCCTCTACTTCTGTGTAATCTCTACAGTGAAGCGATCTCAGGCTGTGCTATCAGCTCTGGCAAATGAAGCGATGTCAGGGCAGGTTAATACTTGGATATGAGAACACAAAAGAAAATCCGCCTTTCTAAGGATGCTGTAATCAGAGCTGCATTAACCAGGGACAGAGACAGCCTGCTCTGGGTGGGTGTGGGGAGGCGCTGGTTGCACAACATGCACGCAGCGTGGAAATGCACGTTGCATTGCTGGGATCGAGGGCAGTGGGGGGAACAAGAAGCCCCTCAGATCCATCTCAGTTAATCTTTGCCTTGTCTGTCATAATTATTTGCATTAAACCGCCTTTGCTTATACAGAAAGTTCTTAATGTGAATTAGTGAAATCAGATCAAATCCAAGTGAAGGCTCCTGATAACCTTTAACAATGTGAACACTACAGATACTTTGGTGTCACTGCAATTCCACTTTGAGATACTTCTGCTAAAAAAAATGCCTATTTTCTGCAGTGCGGGTGTAAGTCCTGCAGCTCTCAGCGACTGAGTTTAGGAGAAAAAGTGTATTGCTAACATGTGCCAAAATCTGAAACGGGTCATTGCACTTTGTGATGGTGTGGTAGGCTGACCCTGGCTAGGCGCCAGGTGCCCACCAAAGCCGCTCTATCACTCCCCCTCATCAGCAGGACAGGGGGAGAAAAATACAACAAAAGGCACATGGGTCGAGAAAAGGACAGGGAGAGATCACTCACCAATTACCACCACAGGCAAAACAGACTCAACTCGGGGAAATTAGTTTAATTTATTGCAAATCAAATCAGAGTAGGGCAATGAGAAATAAAACAAAATCCTAAAACACCTTCCCCCCACCCCTCCCTTCTTCCCAGGCTCAATTTCACTCCCGATTTTCTCTACCTCCTCCACCACAGCGGCACAGGGGAATGGGGAATGGGGGTTGCGGTCAGTTCATCACACATTGTCTCTGCCGCTCTTTCCTCCTCATATCCTTCCCCTGCTCTAGTATGGGGTCCCTCCCATGGGAGACAGTCCTCCATGGACTTCTCCAGTGTGGGTCCTTCCCACGGCCTGCAGTTCTTCACAAACTGCTCCAGCGTGGGTCCCCCACAGGGTCACAAGTCCTGCCAGCAAACCTGCTCCAGCGTGGACTCCTCTCTCCACGGGTCCACAGGTCCTGCCAGGAGCCTGCTCCAGTGCAGGCTTCCCATGGGGTCACAGCCTCCTTTGGGCATCCACCTGCTCTGGCGTGGGGTCCTCCACGGGCTGCAGGTGGATATCTGCTCCACCGTTAACCTCCATGGGCTGCAGGGGGACAGCCTGTCTCACCATGGTCTTCACCACGGGCCGCAAGGGAATCTCTGTTCCGGCACCTGGAGCACCTCCTCCCCCTCCTTCTTCACTGACCTTGGTGTCTGCAGAGTTGTTTCTCTCACATGTTCTCACTCCTCTCTCCAGCTGCTGTTTTGCAGCAGTTTTTTTCCCCTTCTTAAACATGTTATCACAGAGGTGCTACCACCGTCGCTGATGGGCTTCAGCCTTGGCCAGCAGCGGGTCCATCTTGGAGCTGGCTGGCATTGGCTCTATTGGACATGGGGGAAGCTCCTAGCAGCTTCTCACAGAAGCCACCTCTGTAGCCCTCCTGCTACCAAAACCTTGCCATGCAAACCCAATACAGATGGTAACGTGCTGGCTATTCACATCTGTGCTAGCTAAATATATCTGGCTATGGTGGATCAAACCACCATTTTCCCATCCATCCATGGACATTAACATGTGTCAGTTAATGTATATCATTCAGTACCTGTTAAAAAAAGCAGTGTCACAGCACCATGGTGTTAAGGAAGCTGGCAGTACATGGGGCTTTCAGCATGGCTTCGCATCACGATTTGGACGTGATGAAGGTCACTCCAACCACAGAGCTCCAAACCTGCAGTTTGGTTACTTCAGAAGTGATCCTCCAGTGCCACCAAACCAGAGGCTACAAGAGAAAAGCCATCTTCTTCCTTTGTGCTGCTGAAGTACAAAGAATTGTCTGATGTGCATCAAAACTCTCATCGCTTGGGGCTGTCAGCACAAGGGAGTTTGAGAGCTAAGGCCTGCCCGGCAGACTACCAGTGTCCTGTCTGGATTGCCTTTGGGAGACCAACCAGAGCCAACCAGGTCTCTCCCATGTTTCACAGTCCAGCTGTAGCCCTGAGCTGGGTATACAGGCTGGTTTGCAGGAGCTTCAATACCTCTGGGGAGGACCAGCCATGGGCATGCGTCCTGCCAGCCAGCAGGAGTAGGCTGTGACGGCAGAGCTGCCCATCCACTGCTGAACCTCACCAACACCAGGCCTGGCTGGCACACCCAGCTCCGCATTGTCCATCTCATGCACACACTGCGACCACACTGAAATATGCAGTACCATCACCCTGCTGCAAGTGATGCTGATGAGGTCTGACCACGGAGGGTTGCCCCAAGCTCACCCACAGTCTTCAAGGCAAGGCCAGATGGTTCATAGCAGGTGGATCCTCCTCATGCTAGAGCTCACAGGCTGAAATATCCCATCCCGCAGGGGTCCGTATTGGGACCGGTACTGTTTAATATCTTCATCAATGACATAGACAGTGGGATCAAGTGCACCCTCAGCAAGTTTGCAGATGACACCAAGCTGAGTGGTGCGGTCGACACGCCAGAGGGATGGGATGCCATGCAGAGGGACCTGGACAAGCTGGAGAAGTGGGCCCGTGTGAACCTCATGAGGTTTAACAAGGCCAAGTGCAAGGTCCTGCACCTGGGTCAGGGCAACCCCCAGTGTCAATACAGGCTGGGGGATGAAGAGATTGAGAGCAGCCCTGCCAAGAAGGACTTGGGGGTACTGGTGGATGAAAAGCTGGGCGTGAGCCAGCAATGTGTGCTCGCAGCCCAGAAGGCCAATCGTATCCTGGGCTGCATCAAAAGCAGCGTGGCCAGCAGGTCGAGGGAGGTGATGCTGCCCCTCTCCTCTGCTCTGGTGAGACCCCACCTGGAGTACTGCGTCCAGCTCTGGAGCCCTCAGCATAAGAAAGACACAGACCTGTTGGAGCGGATCCAGAAGAGGGCCACAAAAATGATCAGGGGGATGGAACACCTCCCCTATGAGGAAAGGCTGAGAGAGTTGGGGTTGTTCAGCCTGGAGAAGAGAAGGCTTCGGGGAGACCTTATTGCAGCCTATCAGTACTTAAAGGGGGCTTATAAGAAAGATGGCGGCAAACTTTTGAGCAGGGCCTGTTGTGACAGGACAAGGGGGAATGGCTTTAAACTAAAGGGGGGTAGATATAGACTAGATATAAGGAAGCAATTTTTTACGCTGAGGGTGGTGAAACACTGGCACAGGTTGCCCAGAGAGGTGGTGGATGCCCCATCCCTGGAAACCTTCAAGGTGAGGTTGGCCGGGGCTCTGAGCAACCTGATCTAGTTGAAGATGTCCCTGCGCACGGCAGGGGGGTTGGACTAGATGACCTTTAGAGGTTCCTTCCAACCCAAACTATTCTATGATTCTATAAATATGCACCGTGGCTGATGACAGTTGTCCCCATGGGCCCAAGGACCATCTCCTCATAGATGGAGAGCAGCAACCTTCAGCTGGGCCCAGGACTCTTGCAGGATGGAGTACAGGGTGATTTGGGTGGCTAACCCTTAGTCCCAGGGCTCCAAAGACAGGCTTTCCTTCACCCACTGTGACACTCTCTGCCTTGCCACAGTCTCTACAGCTTGCATGAGGGCTTTGAGGACTCCTTTTGCCCAAAGGATGCACCAAGACAGGGTTCCCCCAGTGGCATCAGCACAGCCTGGCACTGCCACAGCTGATGGGCCTGGTTCCCTGGCCAGGAGGGACACCTGGGAAGCCACACATGATCATACAGTTGACACAGGGCTACCTCCACCATGCCCCCAGGGTCATAACACATGGACTTGCACCACCAAGGATATCACCCAGGAGCATTGACTCTCCCCTCTTCTTTGCCATGACACAGAAGTAATCCTTTTCTGCTCCAGAAGGTGAGGAATGTGTTATCCCATACACTGTGACTAGCACGTTTAAAGGAAATCTTTATTACCTCTGCAGTTTCCCAAATAGGATGACATTTAGCTGGTTGCAGACCACTTCTGCAGTTACCTCCCTCCCAGACATGCTTCCCTCTCGCTGTCTCTACTACTATATTCTGTGCATCCATAATGAAGAGAAGAAAGAAAACTCCCAATTATGCCAATTAAATTATCCACTTTGAAATATAAATTAAGAGAGCCATCCTGCAGACAGTCACTCCCAGGTCCTCAGGGACCTTTCCTGTAAACTGCATCCCTTTGCTGTCTCCTTCAGGTGCAGCGTAGTCTGTGTCAGGGATTTCCTGGCCCTTTTTGCCTCTGGGGCTGGGCTTCAACCAGTGCATCTCTGGGCTGCCTGTGCTGAAGGCTCTGGGACATGGAACAGACCGCCCAGAGCTGTTTCCACCAGGAAAACCAGCGAGCCCATCAGGTTTTGATGTTTGTGGCACACCCCAGCTCAGCCTCCTGAGCACCTGCATCAAACGGAGCTTTGCTTGGATTGAAGCTCTGGGCAGGATGGCATTCTGGCTGCTGATCACCTCTGCCTTAAATCTGGGAGAGCTGGCCATGCCCTCGTGTAAGTCTCTGTGACCCCTCTGGTTCTGCAGCAGCCTGGAGCTCAGACATCAGGAGAAAGGGATGTCTTCAGCTCCAGGTGGGTGCCTGGGCCCTGAGGACATCCCTCTCTTCCTGGGGCTTGGGCTGCCTGAGCCCAGGGCCAGCTTTGACAGTGCAGCTGGCTGGCCTTGAATCAAAGAGCTGTTTGAGAACAAGCTGTGAGGAGCCTCGTCAGGGACTCGCTCCCCGTATCTCGGGAACTGCTTTTAAGCAGGGCTCTTGCCCTTAGTCTCTGCCTGAGCTACACTGCAGCTATGCCTGTACCTGGCCATATAACTCACCAGTCTGGACCCTGACATGACCTGGGACCTGCCTCATCACTGTGGTCTTGTCTGGTGATTGGGCTTTTGAGTGACCTCAGCTACCATCACGCAACCAAGCTCTTCTTGCTTGGGTACTGTGGCAGCAGGCCCTTGTCCATGAAGCCCCTGCCCCATGCCCACCTTGCTGTCACCCTCAACCCCAGCTCACCTTCTTGTATGGAGCTGCCTGACAGTGGGAAACAGCAGAAGATGAGGAACCAGTGTGCACTTACTCTGGGGTTTCTTGTGAGAATAGCGGAGGAGAAAAGTGATGCTCTGTCCCAGGAGGAGCTTCCCCTAATTCTCCTGCCGGTCAAAGTGTGGACAAAGATGCTGAGACAGCAAGTTGGCTCACACTGAACACAGAGGGCCTATGAGTAACCAGAGGTTTTATGGTTCCTCCTTCATTAACAACGTCCCCCAGATTCTGGAAATGCTAGCAGACCCGCCAGCTGCTCCCTCAATGCTTCTGTTCCTGGTCTGCAGATAACGAGGCATTTATAAATCCCGACCCTGGGCTGTTCACTGGCTCTTCCAAAGCCAGCCTCATGCCAGCTCCTTCACCAGCTCTTTGTGTTGCCCCCAAAAGCAACTTCTCCCAGCAGCAAGGGCAGCCCTCTGGGACCGGTCCTGGCACAGATGTACTGAGGAGGGTCCTTGTTTCCCTGGGCCCTGTACCAGTCCACACTCCTCCTGATAGCCCAGTGGAGCTGCCTGTTTTTGCAAAGTGCCATTGAATGTGCTGACTATGGGTAGCGGGATATGGTGCACTGCTGCAGAGAGGTATTTAAGACTGCCAGGTCCATTGAGACACTGTTGATGTCTTAAGAAAAGCATAAGATCAGGAAAAAATGTGATGCTTCCCCCAACGCTTTCCCAGCTTTCAACCATTTTCAGATTAGGGGTTTCCTGACCTGGGTGTGGATCTTTGTACACAGCAACTTTCCATGGGCTTCTCTTCGGTGAACCTATCTCATCTCTCCTTGAGTGTGTGTTACCTCATAGCATCCATGGTATTTGATGGCAGCCTTTGACAAAGTTGGAGTCTTTACCAGGATTTACCTCACATTCATTACTAAGCCTTAGTTACCATGAGGTAAGAACATAACTATGTTCCTATGAAGACAAATTTTTACTTCAGTGATGGAGAGAAATGCAAACATGCATTAATAGTCTCACTGAAATGATACATTTATCTTAAGGGAAAATGAGTGTCAAAGGCATTGTTTGTAGGGGACTTTGCCTTAGTTTACTTCATGCGTTACTCATCCTTTTTTGTCAGAGAGCAACACCCGATGAGACGCTGCTCAGCCGGTTGCTGGAGAGCTGTACGTATGGTGGGGACAGCTGCAGATGATGCAGGCAGGGACCTCGGCCGCACGCGTGTCTGAGCCTGTGCCAGTCACGCTGCCTCTAACAGACACAAGAAAGCAAAGTTAACATCTGCTGGGAGTTAGAGAGCACACGAATAGCAGCAAATTTTGTAGGGAAAAGCTCCCTCCTGCTCTGCCGTGCCAATGGCACTACACAGTTACAGCTGTCATGCAAGCCAGAGATGCTTAAGCATCCCGTTTTGAGATGGGCAAGCAAGATGCGAGACTCATGAGTGGTTTAGATCAACTTAAAGGCTTAAATAACTGTCCTTGTACCTTTCTGTGATTACAAGTTGCATGATTTTACACATTGCTCTTGACAGGTCTATAACCAAGTCAGCAGCAGTGGTTTAAGATGATACCACCTCGCCAGCTGCCCCACTCTGCTGGGAGCAGCAGGAGGCATCCAGACCTCCTCCACCCCACAGGTCTTGGCTTCAGCTGCTCGTGGCTGTGAACAGAGAGACTGAGGAGCTGACACATGTTTTATTTGCCTCTCCTACCTCACCTTCTAACCTCCACTAGCAGGGTGGGACTGACAACAGGTAGCGTCTTAAAGCACTGCACCTAAATCTCCCCAATCTTTCTTGGAGGGACTGCCAGCAAGAGGATGACTCAGGTTCATTGTATTTCTTTTACATGCTAGTTTTCTTGCAGCTGTATCAACTGGTGGATATAGACAAAATTACTGACTGCAAAAGAGCAAGTGACCAGCTACCGCGGGGTCAGTGGCCTCTGACTCTGGAGCTGTAGGTGGGGTCCTGAGCTGATCACGTGCACTTCCCAAAATATGGCAATATCACCTGCTGGGTTCATTTTGTTCTGCTGAAGCCAACAGGTCATCCCAGAAACAAGCACAGCTCAACTCTGTTCAGCAATGGGACACCCGAAGAGTTGTTACTGTTCCACATCTTTGAATTATGAAAGATCTTTCCTCCCCATAGCTCTTTAAGCTATGAAGTTTATGTTGTCGGGGCACTGAAGGCACCCACAGACCTCGCTGGCCCTAACCATCCTCTTTTTCTTCCCTTCACCCCTTCCCACCGCCCAGGAGTCCCGTTTCAGCCCAGCCAGGACATCAGCCTGCACATCAGGGCCAGGGCTGCGGTGGAGTTGGAGACCGGCACCGCTGCAGCGTTGTTGAGGCAGGGACTGACAGCCCCAGGGGGCTGAAATGGAGTACAGGGAGGCTGCTCAGGGCCAGTAAATCCTATTAGTGTGCTCACAGCCCTGATGTATGTCTTGCAGGTCTTGGTGACAAGAACACATTGATATGAAGCTCATATGGTGAGGAAGAATGGCCACCCTGAGCCACATGGTTCGTTCAGTTTTCAAAGTAGCAAAGTACTTGTTCCTTGTATTTTAGTAGTATCTGTTAATTACTGTGCCAAAAAGTAGTATTTGCTTAACTACATCAAAATGTTTTCTCTCTGAATACATGCAAGTTTAATTATCTAGTCAAGAGCTCCACCAAGAAGCTTTATTCAGGCAGTAAAACTAATCAAACTTCCATGTAGCTCCGTCTAAGAGGCGTTCAATTCCTGAGTGTCTACTAAGACTAATGAAATGCAGTATCGTAACTCTGAAAGGCTTATATCATGGATAGGAAAAAATGGGAAAGAAAAGACATCACCACTGTTGTATCTATAAATCCTATCTAGTGGAATGGGTATAGATTTATGGATTGGTAAATGGAGTTGTCCCAGTCTGGAGACACCCCATTTTTTATTTGCAAGTTTTCCTTTTACCTCACAGATTACGCTGGATGGAGCTGAACAAAGCGCTTTTGTTCGTGGTAACGGTGAGCACCTCCTCCAGAGGATAACTGCAACACCCCTGCCTGGCAGGGATCGGATCGGCATTGCTCTAATGTCCTAGCAGGCCTGAGTAAGCCACAGCTATCATCTATGGCCACCTTCCTTGGCGGGTAAAACAAAGTTCTCAGCTTCTGAATCTGCATTAGTTGCTCTCTTGAAGACAGCTGGACAGCTGGATCCAATTCCCCTTCAAAAGAGCAAGTGTCAGAGCCTAGAAGCCGTCTCTGACATTAGCAATCTTGACAAACACCGTCACATCGGTCATGCCATTTGGGCTTTGCCTGCCTCCGGCTCCTTCTCTTCCATTGCTAGCAATAATGGTGCAGCACACCCAGACAAAGCCAAAAGGCACGGAGGAATGCGCATAGGGAGCCGAAACTACTTGAGTACGAGACGGATGGAAATGCTACATTGATCCCTCAGATAAGAACATTTGGCACGCAGCTGAACGACAGTGAAGAAGAGCATTAGTCTTCCAGATTTTTATTCATCTCCATCAGGCTGCAAGCCTTATTTTGCCAGAACTGTGAGTTACAAGTTACAGTCATTTGAATGATACAAAGAAGGGCTGGGGGAAAGCAATCAAAAAGCCGAGCTGTCAATTAGAGGGAGAGACTCTGAAAGAGGTCTGTGAAAAGCTTATATATAGCTATAAGGGTCTGTTGCTGAACCTGATGTGGTATAAGATGAGCTAGATATGAACGTTACATGTTTTTGTTATTTTTGGTTTTGGTTTTCTTGGATGCTTTTCTTCCAAATAAGTAATACTGTGCTTTATGGAAGGTGTTAGATCACTGCTTACCATTGTCTACAATTACCCCCACACATCCTCTTTTCTAGCCTGGAAATACTGGGCGTGACTCGAGGCGCTGCGTTTGACCCAGCCTGCTGTGCCCGGGCTACTATCGACCTGGAGGTCCTGGGTCTGTTTGCAATGTATACAACTACCACCCCAGCTGCACTGACGGCTTCGGGGGGGTTGCAGTAATTTTGAAAGTTTGCGGACAATTTGTTGGATGGGCAGAGACCATTTGTGCTCCGCATTACGGTAGATACAACACCCCCAGACGCACGCAGCCACTGTGTGCGCGAAGGGCGTGTTCGCAAAGCGCTGGATTTGCTTTCCCAGTAGGGCTTGCTTGCACGGCATGGGAGCTGAAGGAGTCTCAGGGCTGTCCAAAACATCTGGATTTGCTAGATGCTGCTTGTGCAGCATTTCCCAGGCGACGTACTGCGTCGTTAGTGCAGACGTTGGGAGCAGAGGGAGGCACGGAGCAGACCCCCGACACCCTTGGCTGGCTGAGCCGCCCGAGGCCGGCTTTGCAGGTGAGCCACGCCAGGGGAGCCACCGCACCGTGCATTTGGGGGACAAAACCTCAGCGAACAAGGGCGCGGGGGCTCAGGGAGCTTCCCGGGGACCGGGGCGGCCCCGAGCCCACCGCAGCTCCCCCGTCAGGGTTGATCCCGATGGGGCGGGCAGGGCCCCGGGCCGCCTCAGAAGCACGAGGCCACGGAGGAGCGTATGCGCACCACTGCCAGGCCCTCCCCGCTGCCCCCGGCGCTTCCCGGAGTCCCACAACGTTCAGCACTGAGCCGGAACCCCCCCAACCGGACCCACGCAGTCCCGGGCCGAGGCGTGGGGCCGGCGGCCTCCCCGCTCGCCCTGCAGGGCGCGCTCCCGCCCGCCCCACGTGCGAGGCCTCCGACGGCCGGGACTACACCCCCCAGAATGCAGCGCGGGGGCCGCCGCGGCGCAGGGCGGGGAGCGCGGTCCCCAGCCGCCGGCCCCCCGAGGCCTCCCTCCGGTCGGTACGCAGGGCGGGCGAGGCGAGGCGGGGCGGAGCGGGGCGGGAGGGCCGCGCCGCGATTGGCGGAGCCCGCCCGCCGCGTCACGTGCGCTCGCGGCCGCTCTCCCAGTCACTCAGCAACGGCGCGCGCGCTCGGCTCCCCCCTCTTTCCCCCCTCCCTCCCCCCCTCGCGCTCGTCACGGAGCGTCCCGCTTCCCCCCGCCCCCCTCTCCTCCCCCCCCGCCCTCCCCTCGCGCGAGCCGCCGGGAGCCGCCGCCGGAGCCGCCTCGCAGGAGCTGGGAGCCGCCGCCGCCGCCGGGAGCCGCCGCCGCCATGGCCGAGAACGCCGCCGCCGCTGCCGCCGGCCTGGAGAACCACCGCATCAAGAGCTTCAAGAACAAGGGCCGCGACGTGGAGGTAGGTGCGGGGCCGGCGGGGCCCCGGCCGGGCCCGGCCTCCGCCTCCGGCGGGCGCGAGAGGAGGGGCCGGGGCCTGGCCGCGCTCGCGGCGCCGCCGGCGGGCGGCGGGAAGGAGGCGGGGAGCGGCCGCCCGGGGCGGGCGGGCGGCGGCGGGGAAGACGCCCGCGGGGTTTTTTTTTTTTTCTCCTCCGTCATGCGGGCGCGGCCGGCGGGGGGCGGAGGCGGCGGCGGCGGGGGGAAGGGTTGGCGCGGCCGGGCCGAGCGCGGCCCCGGCGGGCGGGCCCTCCGCGCCCCCTCCGCCGTCTCCCCGGCTTGCCGGGGTGCGGGAGGGCCCGGTGGGCCCCGCGCCGGCGGCTGTGCCCGGACAGGGCCGGCAGGCGGCGGGATGCACCACCCCCCCGCCCGCCCCGCGTCCCCTCCTCCCGCAGCGCTCCTTCTTTTCCCCCACCCCAGCCGCCTCCCCGTCCTGCCTCCTCCCCGCGCCCCCTCCCCCGTGCTCGGCGGGATCGGGGCTCGGATGGGGTGGACAATGGTGCCGGCTGCCTTTTGTGCCAGCCCCTCTGGGCGGTAATAGCCCTTCCGCCGGGGCGAGTGGCTGCCCTGCCCGTCCTGCCGTGCCCCGCTGTGCCGCTGCCGCACACGGAGGCCTGTGCTGGTGGTAGGGGCCGCTCCCACGCTCTGATCAGCCTTTTTACAGTGTACTGTGCTGGCCGATTTTGCTCCCTGCACTGCCTTAAATCAACCTTTTTTATTTCTTCTTTTTTAAAAATGCTGGTAGGCACGTAAGTAATCGTCTGCTGGGCGTCTCCATCTAAATGGAGAGGGAGCGTGGTGCTTACTAAGGCTTCTGGGGTAGTAGTTTACTCCCCCGAATTTGAGAGACGCTGGGTGATTGGAAGCTTATTCCCTGGAGGTATTCCGAAGGTCTTCTGAATCTGTGTGTCATTACCGGGGACATCTTTCATTCTAGTTGCAACTGAAAAGGGAGGAAATCCCAAATCTTGTGTTTAAGTTTCTGTAATAGGAAAGGAAGGGGGAGGGAGTTGTTCTGAAATCAGACTAGGGTTGAAATCGGATTAGGATTTGCTAGGGTGAAAACCTAACTGTGTGTCAGATTACTTCGACTTCACCTGAGGGTGTTTTCCATGCTTCTGTTGATATTATCACTTAATTTCACTTCTGTAATCAGTAGGGCTGGAATTTTAGTGTTTGAAAGCAGTTTTGTATTTTAGCAGAATTCACACCTCTGCTGCTGTTGTTTGGGTGGAGACAATTTTATGCAGGTCAGGCTTAGCAGCAGCAGCAGTGTCTTTAAGATGACATTCACAGTGTAAACTAATCTTGATCTTAATTTTTGTTTAACTTGGTGACAGCGAATCTTCCTCACAGCAAATATTGTATGTAAGGAGTATGATAACTTCAATGCTTCTGGCTAATGTTAGTAAATGTTAGAAGGTAACTAAAAATTGCCCATCCTTCTGTTTAGCAGTTTCTTTTCAGGGTGAGGAGGAGGCGTGGTGGGTTTCTTTTTCCCTTCTCACCCAGTGAGTCTCTTCCTGCTGCTCCTCATTCATTTTGTCCTTGTCTCATCCCCCCGTATTGGTTACTGGCTTTGTTGCTGCTTTCTCAGGCACTGGCCTGAATCCATCAGAGCGCTAAACAGGGAAAGGTTAGGTATGTTCATGCCTAGTGTGAACTGATCTGTCATCCATACTTGCTTATATTATAACATGCCCGAGACTAGGGGAATTAAATATCTGCCTCTATGGGGGGGGAAGAGGAGACTTGACTGCCTAAGCTTTACTGAAATTAGTTATACCAGACCAGCTAAGGTAGCTTAGCTCTCATTTCTTCCTGAAGGGGAGTAATTATTTTGGAATAGGGTATTTGCTGTTATGGAGAAGTATATCCTCTAGGGTTATCTTCCAGTGTGCTGTCTGACTTCCTTTTGTGGCTGAGCCTAAGACTGTTTGGCAGATAGCTCCAACAATGTTAATGTGGTTAAAGCTTTCATCCATGCTTTTGAAAAGGGTTAAAATCTAAGAAGCATCTTTCTTTTAGGGGCAACAAACAGATAAAACACAGAAGTATGTAGAAGATGTATACCCATGGAGGTATGCTAAAATGAAACTTAGATTCATTTAAAGGACTGTAAAAGATCAGAAATGTGTCAGCGTCTTTCAAAACAACTTAATTTGTATTAAATGTCTGAAATTTTCCACTACACCTCCTTTTTGACTCTCCTGGTCATGGTGCTTAATTAAAAGTTCATGTTAGAAGTACCCTTCTAAGTAAACTTTATCTAACTTAAGTCTCTGGAAGTGAAACAATGTAAATTAAGTTTGTAGTGGAAAATGAAGGAGCACAGCAGTGCTATAGAATTGCCATTACTTACTGTGCTGCTTTTGAGATACTGCTACACAGGCTGACCTGCTGATTGGACAGTTTGGCTGTATTTAGTGAAAGTTATCAGTTCTCCACAAAATGATTCTTTTCTAAATCAAATATTATACGTAATTCCCAACTGTCAGCAATTAAATACACTTGTTTTGGTCCCTGTGCTGCAATAAGGAATTTTACATAGAGATCCTGCCTCCAATTTTCTGTACTTAACTTTGAAACCAGGAGGCATCAGTGCTATTGTTGGCATTGATCTGCATCTACACATTTTGTCAAATTCCACCAATGAGAAAATAAGTGGTTAGGATGATGGAGTAATAAATCATGGTCTGATATCTAGGTTATATCCTTTGGAAAATCTAAAATATTCAAAGCCGTACGCTCTCAAGTTCAGTTTGAAAACAGTGCCGTTTGAGTCACCTTCTGCCTGGAGACAGTCACTGCCTTTGAACTCATCAGGTTTGAATACATTCTTTAGTAATCTTCCTTTGGCTTCTAATAAATACTGGTGAGTTATTATTGATCCCCTCTGGATACAGACTCTTCTGGCAGACCAAAAGAGTCTTACTTACTCCTTTAATTTGTAGTCAACTCATATTTTATTACTGGGTTTGCTAGGCCATATAATTGTCTTGCTTTTTGTTAATGCAACTTTAAGGGAAACAAAAGATGAGTAAGTGCTTTTGTTTTATGTTAAGACAGACTTCAGTACCCCATGCAACTTCTCACTATGCTGCTTTTCGGAGAGCAAAGAAACGGATTTTTTGAGCAGAAGCCAAAGCTTCTGAATCCTTGACCAGCACATGTTCACTTTGCTTTTCCTAGTTTCAGGTTTGGGTGGAAGTTTCTTTCCTTTTTGTTGGCTTCCTCTGTTAAGGAGGTAGAGTTGCGTGTATGGAACTGGAAGTCTGATTTTGAGGTATTAAGACTTCCAAAAAGTGTTTAACCCCCAAAAGGGATAATAGCAAAATCAAAATCAAATGCCAGAAATGAAGCGTTACTCACTTAATGAGTTTGTGTACTTGCTTTTATTAGTGAGACTCTTATATTTTTATAGGTACTGACATGTGATTAGCAGCAGACAGCTAACCTGAACCTGCAAAGCTGAGCAATAAGGAGCCAAGACACTAGCGGCTTCATCTGGACGAACAACTGCCAGAACAGTTTCTCCTCACAACCTTCTCAATTTTATATTCTCTAGAGATGTGAAAGGGCTTTTTAAATTGTCCCATATATGAAGAGAAAGCTTTCCTGTGTTGATCATAGGCATGTAGTCTTAAGTCTCAGTGAGTTTCTTCTAAATGTACGGCACTGACTATTCCAACAGAATTGAGGCTTTACAGGTCAAGATTAAACAGTTACAATCACTTAATTCGTAATAACCCTTGTAACTGCTGCATTTATTTGTTTATATTGACATCTAAGCTAACCTAGCTTTCAGAAAACCTAATTTGAACCTTCTGTTTTTTCAGTTTGCAGTTCTTCAGCTTCATTTTTTGCTTAGTAACATCCTTCTTAGACTTTTTTACTTCTCCAACTTCTTGGACCAGAAGTGTTACTTATTCTTTATTACAATAGCAGGCACCCATACGTTGGCTCACTGTTCTGATGTTTAAGGTGACAGATCGAACAATTCAGCCCCTTTCTTTTTGTCAGGATTAGTCGGCATCCCTGACTGAAACTGAGGAAAAATTCTTGACGAGCGGGGATATTATAATTTGTAGGGCTGTCTGCATGACTTACTTTTTGTGTGTGGTGCAATGAGACTATGTGGTCATGTCATTAGCAAAATGCATACTGCATCAAAAGTAAAGCTCCATATGCACTCACTAAAAAAACCCCAACAACTAGTGAGGAGTTAGTGCGTTATAACCTAAATAACTTTCTGTAAAAACACTTCAATGACTGGGATTAAAATTTCCTTTTTGTATACTTGTCATACCCCTAATCATAAGTCAAAAGAATACAAGTCCTTGAACTTCTGTTGCTTAGGCCATGGGATTAGCCTCCTGAAATCTGTTGAAGGCTATTTACCAAAAGGAGACATAATCACTCTGTCATCTTTCACCTACTCCTGCTGTATTTGATTTTAAGCTTCAGAAGGCCTGGCCACTGATGTCTTTTCCCCAGTTACAGGTTTTTTGGGGCAATTGTATCACCTCTTGGTCTGTATCATCTTTGGGTCCAGGGACTTTGAAGGATCCATTTTTATTCTGTACCTTCAGCATCCCGACCCCAGATGAGGCAGAGGAAGAAACTGGGCTTAGCCCGGATCTCCATCATCAGCTCTGGCAGCTTCAGTGTATTTACTGTTGCTGCTTTGCTAACAGTGTGGATCTAGTTCTTGAGGATGCTTGAATTTATTCATACTTTTCTGTCATGCTGCCATGAATTTTTTTGCAAGCAGAGGAATATCATTCTGGGGAGGCCAAATCTGTGCAGTCTGTGGGCATCTGAGAAAGATACAGGTTGACTTAAAGCCATGTTCCCGTCAAATGTCAAAGGCTTATTGCAGTGGAGGTACTATAGCTGTGCAGTGTTAATGAATGAGCAGACATGCTGCTACCAGCTCATTTCTTGATACTGTTCTGTGCACGGACTAGTGTTTTTGCTGTCTCCCTGTACTCCCCTCAAACACTACATGAAACGGATAAGGCTTGTAGCAATCCCAGAAAGCCTGTTACTCCCAGCTACTTTACAACAACCCAGTTTCTTTCAGGAGCTCACTTTTACAGATTGATCAGCTTTCTGCCTTTTGCTGGCACAGGAACTGATACTGGCAAAAGAAGAGATGGGAGGGAATAGGGCTGTAACAGCTGATTTAGGTTGGTTTAGGGTACTGTGGACCTGCTGTCTTAATAGCCTCACTGGCTCAGTGAATCTCAGTAGTTTAAGTGAAAACACAGGTGTCAGGTAGCTTCCTGTTGGGAACTGGATTTAATATAAGATCCAGTACTCTCATGCAGAGTTTCTAAGCTCTGACTCCTGCAGTTTCTTTATTACCCTTTCAGGGCAGTGTACTCTTGGGAGAATACAGGTGTACATGTTTGTACCTTGGAAAGGATTACATGGGTAGGAAGTAAGAGGTAGATGTGGGAAGCCTCCTTGGTTGCTATTGCTATAGAGATCTCCAAACTTTAGTTAGTCGGCAAGTAAATAGTACAATGCTGTGAAATGTTTGTGACTCTTGGCAGAAAACAAACACCTGGTAAGTCCACTTACATATACTGTCTTATATTTTTCTTGTGAGGTTCAAAATCAATTGAATGCATTGCATTTTAAAATGTTTAAACACACAGATACCTTAAGAAGTCATTGTTTGTTTCAGAAATATCTGTGGAGAAGACAATTTGGAGATGGCATCTCATGATGAACATAATCTTCATTAGCTGATTGGGATCTGTGCTTGCTGTATTGAGGCCCAATTATTGCTGTTTGTTGTGATATACCAAGCCTTAGCTAATCTTCCTGTAATTACAGAATTTGTTTTTCTTCATTCTTGTGTATTTCTAACACTATGGCAGTTGCTCTGGTATCTCTAAAGCTGCTTCTATTAAAGGATTGATTTTTAACTTGTAAACTGTCAAAGTCTGGTCAAGGTTGGTAGCAGCGTAACTGTCATACTAGTTTTAAGAGCTCTAACTATTTTTACGTAAGTTCTTTGAGGCTTTCATAATATTTGTGCAGTTCCAGCACAAATCCAAGCAGGACGTTTTGTCCTCTAAAACTGTGTTATCTGAAAAGATCAGCGATTAGGAGGATGTATGAGCTATGAGTGATCAGATCTGTATTTATTGTGGGATTGGAAGTGGAATGAGGCGTCTAATTTATAAGACTAGGCTAGAAGAGGCAATGAACTGGTTGAAGCTGATGGGGCGTGTCATCAAGTACTAAAGACAAATTGGCAAGTGAACTGACTTGAAATGAAAAAGAAATCTAAAACCTATGTATCTTCCAAGAATAGAATTTATCTGTTGTTTCCAAAATACCCAGCACTGTGAAACTCTGATACTGAATTGTTACTCCTGATTACTTCTGTAATAGCGGAAGCTGTGGGCTTTGCATTCCGTTTCACAAAATTTGACATGGGTAGTCAAAAGAGCTAGTTTCTTCCAAAAAGTTAGTCCTGCATCAGAACCATCTGTGCCTTGGAGTGAACTAGTTGCAAAGCTCTTCATGTTTCTTTAATTTTCTGCTCCCTTAGCTTCCTGAGCCAGCCCTTCACGTCTGGAGAAGACCAGTGCTGGCTCAAAGAGGTCAGTGTGAAGGGGAGAAGGTGTACCTTGTCTAGTGATATTTAACTGTTGGATTGTTATGCCTTCACAGTCAGAGTGACACCATTAAATCTGCTCAGGAAGCCCCATATCGTTTCTTCTGGGTCAGCTGACACTTATCTCCTTTCTCAGGTTAAGCAAATGTTAGTCAGTTTTAAACTTGATTTTGTGTGTGTGTTTAATAAATACAGCAAGTACAAAATAGGAACATATGCTGTACAAATGGCTGCAGAACAGGAGACAAAATTAATATCTTCCCCATTCAAACACCTATTACTGAATGACTTGTTTCCCTCATATTCTGTCATGTCTGACCAGCTGAGGGTCTCTTGTGCATTTTTAACCTTGGTTATTGTCAGATTCAGTAACAGGTGGACTTTGGAGGTAGTGATAGAATAGGTGATTTGCAAAATCAACTTGGAGAAATGGCTTCCTTGTAGTTTGACTTGTTAGCCTTGATAGAGATGTATTTTAATGAGTGCTCAAGCCCGATTGCAAACTTGCTGGTGTGGAGCATAGTGAAAGCTTGTCTGCATGAGGAGAAGGTGGTTAGAAGGTGATCAGACAGGGTGCTAGGGTGACTTGTGGCCAGGTTTTCAGAGGTGCAATAAGGGATTCCTGACCAGGTGCGGTGTCAGATTCCAGGTTTGCAGTTCTCAGAACGTCCTCGTCCTTGCCTTTTCTTAGTCAACTCACTGTAAGTCAGAAAGTTGATGGAATTATGCAGAGAGACATTGTGTGTGTCTCTCAGGTAAGCTAAGGTCACCTTAACCAGCAGATACTGTCTTTGCATGCAGCTTTCTGGCATCAGGGTCTCTTGCTTCTTTTCATGCACACAAATGTTAGATGCAAAGTCAGTGGTAGTGATTTCTCTGCACCAAAAATCTGACTTACAGCCAGATATAGGCGGCTTTCCACATCAAGAGAGAATCCTGAAATGAGAGCACCCTGCTAGGAGTCAGCAGGATCCTGTTAACCACTGTTCGTCAGGCGTGCAAGAAGAACGTAGGCTGTTAATGGGTGGTGTTCATAACACTGAACAAACAGCAGCGAAGAGCAACCTTCCAGACAAGAAGAGACGTTTAAGGAGCTCTGACACAGGCAATCAATGTGACAGTGCCTTCGAGCACCATGAGCTGCCAGCGGCAGTTCTGAATCTGGCAGTACCCTCTTCCCGCCCATTGCCGATAGGGGTATGGCCCACTATACCACTGTGCTCAGTGTAACCTGTGTTTTGGTGGGCCCTGTAGCTGTGAGGTTCAAAGGAGTTTTGTATTGATTCTTGTCCATCAAAACCAGACTGCTTTTGGTGGTCTAAGCGACTTCTTAGGGCTAGCTGATACCTTTTTTTATGGAAAGACATATAAATTGGAATTTTGAGAAACTGCAGGTATCCTCAAGGAGAGGGAAGTGTGATACCCAAAATGTTCGAACGGCAGAAACATGGAATCAGGGCTTATGTCATGTTAAAAAGTGAGCTAGAAGCATCTAGAATTCATGATGCTGAAATGATTAAATCGGAAGGGTTGCTGACAGGGTTCATAAAAGATTGTGGGGTGTTGCTGGAGTGTATTTTCTAATTCCTAATGCTCCATCTTCTTCCTGGGTTGTCAGCTGGGTTTGTTGTTTTCTCTTGCATCTTGAGCAGAATGATCTCTTCATAGATTTAATTAGGCAGCTAGCACATGTTTAATCTTTTTTGCCTTTTGATTATATCTTTCAAAAAATAGAAAAAAAATCTGATTTCATTTGAGCCATGTACTATTATACCAAAAAAGCTTGCTGTGGTTGAATATAGACTAGCTCTCTAGGGACTTGATTTGTTGTTTTTTCATGGCACCCTGTGAATGTATGCAAATTGCAATTATTGTTTCCCGTTTTATAGATGGAATAATAGCACTTTTTTTCCTCACTTCACAGGGAGGTGCTTATAAATACATCATAGAATCATAAAATGATTGTCTGAGGTACTTTGATATTACAGTTGAAGGCTGTTTAAGTATCTGGAAAGGGAGTGTCTTTGTTCAAACATAGATTGCACAAGAAGGTATCTGGCTAGTATTTAGCCTAGTAGGTTTTCTTTCTTTCTTTCTTCTTTTTTTTTTTTTTTTTTTTTCTCCTAGGGGAAACTACTATAAATATTTGGCAAGCTTAAGAATGTCTGGTCTTCTGTGGCATTTGCCCCAGAAGTCTGTGAGGCCTTTCCGACCAAACATTTCATTTTGTAATTAGATTCTTGAAAGCGGTTATCTACAATTTTAAAAAAGCTTTTACATTTAAAAGAATTTATTTAAGTCTTTATGTTGATCAAAATTTTACTCTGATGTTTGCACCTAGTTACCATGAACAGTCATTTTAATTTTGCTCTGCCGTTTTCATGTCCTGTACACAAGCAAAGATGGTATTTTGGCTGTGAAGTATGGCCTTAAAAGTGGTGGATTTGGTTTCTGGTAACACCTGTTAGAAAAAAACTGAATGTATACCTCTGAATTGGGGTATTCTAGACTATAGAAGATGAAAGGGACTCCTGCTCTTTTGCAATGGCAATTAACTGTTCTGCTTGAATAGACAGGTCGGTGTACTTTCCCTCCTCGGTAAGGGAATGGGAGGGACGCTTGCTTAGAAATTCTAAGAGAGGACAGAGGTGGTGTCATGTCTTGGGAGAGACCAAGGAGTCATGTAGGTGCTTTGCTTGTTCTTCCTCAAGGACAGGATAAACTTCTGTTTCTAGGAGATTCTAAAGCGTCTGCTACACTGTCCATGCAATACAGGAAAATAACAAATATCTTTTTAGTGTTCACACATCTGAATAGAAATTTGTGTACTGGCAAAAGCAGATTCCTGTAACGTAAAACTGTACCAAATTTCAAATCCTTGTATGTATTTAGAGTGTGTCAAGAAGCCTTAATCTTCTAAATTTTTAGAAAAGTGTGAATAGGAATCACTTGTAATTAGGCTATCTCGGTTATCCACTGTTCTTGGTGCTTATTTCGCCTATCACAGTATTCAGATAAGGCAGAGCTGGCATCATTGTAAAATTCAGTATGCCCTTCTGTTTCCAAAAAGTACAGTAAAAGAAGAAAGACTTGATACAGGTATCCTTCAGACCAGTAGTTTCTTTTGGGCTGTAGCATAAATGACCAAACTCCACAGTTAAGTTCTTCAAGGTGGGCCCTTGTCAAAGTGGAGATAGCAGTGGCTGCATTGCCACTGCTCTTTGGAACACTACATGGACAGGTTCCTTGCCCTCTTAGGACCACAGGACAAAATGAATACTTTGAATTAGTTGGTGGTCCTTGCTGCCTGCCTGTTGGTCTGCGCAGACCAACTGTTGTGCAGTGATGAGTTAGCTTGGGGTGCTGTGGGATTACCTGGAAACTTCAGTTTGACTTCAGGTGGAGCCCATATGGCTGCGTTGCAGTCTTTGGTCTGATGTTAGTAAAAGTGTGATTAACAGTGTTAAGATCTACATCTGAATGGAAATGCTGTAAAACTTTTGACTAGGTATAATGTCCTTGATTCATGTAACAGCAGTAACTGGAAATCTACTAGATTCTGTCTTCCTTCCCCCAGTTGAGTTTTGACATTGAATAGAGAATTTCAGCTCTTCTTTTATTCTATATTAAAGCAGGTAACATGTTGATTGTATTCTGGACTGCTTTGTGTCCTTCAATATTGCTGCAATTTATCTTGAATGCAGCCAACTAAATTGCTTCAAGTCCAGTCTCCTGAGGATTGTTTGATATGTCTGTACTTGTAAACTGGGCAATTGGTATATGGAAATTAAAACATGAGTGCACACATTTCACTCCTTTGCTGGTAGTTGCTCAGCATGCAGGTTAAACAAATGCAGAGAGGATATCAGGACCTCAAAGAATATGCTTACAAAAGAGCTGGTAAGAAATAAACTTAGCAATTGCTTTTCTGTGAAGATCTGTTGGAGCAGTAGAAGCAGATCATGTGGATGGGCAGCTTTGTCTGCTTCCATAGGGCTTTCAGGTGAGTCAGCACCATGAGCAACAATAATTGGAGGCTTGTGGCTTTCCATATTGGCATGCATGTCTGACTTCAGTGAGTCATTACCCATCACTAAGTAAAAGAGTCACAGTGGATCTCTCATGCATCCCGTTTGCTGAGGCTAGCCAGGTTCAGATACTTGAATTATCTTGCCACAGACTGGCTAACAAAAAGCAGCTGGTATTCATTTTAGGGGCCCCAAACTGGGGATTAAAAAAAAAAAATAGCATGGCAGCTCCAACTGCAAAAGAACTCATTTTCCTTCAGTGGCCTTTATTAATGCTGAGGAACACAAGTCCCAGACAGATTATGGCATAAAATACAGTAGCGTAAATACTGCACTCTGCTCCTAATGTACCTAGTGCTGCGTTAAAGGTTACAAGCCAAAAGGAAACTTTATAGTATTAAGGTTCTGCAGCATGCAGAGAATCTGAACCAAGCTCTAATACTTTGTGCAAAATAATAGAATGTTTCCCTAAAAGAGGAGCAAATACCTTTTGGGTCAAACAGTAGTCAAATGAAATAAAACTCTCTTGGAGTCTCGGGTCAGGGTACAGGTACATTGTAAGTGTATTTGGCTGCTTTGGTAGATCTGTTGCTTGTACTGTGGAATCCATGCCCCCTGCCTGCATTTCTAACTGGGTCAGCATAATTTAATATGGAGCTATGATAACAAAGCCAGAGGTGAAGTTGTTCTAACTTTGTAGTCTATATGACTGAAAAAAAAAAATTACTGTTTTTCTTAGAAGCACAATTTGGAGCTTTATGGGAGTACTTGGTAATTAGGTAAATCTCAAATTGGGTTTGGGGAAGAAGAGTCTGCCTAGAACATAGGCTGGGGGGTGGGGGGGGAAGGCTGGGTAATAATCCATGATGCTTGTAACTAAAGGAATAAACCTAGCAGGAAGGGTTAATTTTGACTAAACATTTGGTTTAGTTTGGCATAGATGTCAAATCTTTTTGTATGTCCAAAAGAAATAGTGGGGATCAGTGTGCGCAGTGTCATTGGTTTTAGTTCTTTAGTTGTGATTAAGTAGTTGCATTCAGAACATCATGATGCTGTCCCAGAATTTTGATTTAATAGTCCCAGAATTCTTTCTTCATGTATTGTGATTTGCTTGCAATTCTTGGAGTACGCTATATGCACTTTGAAAGTGTGAACAGGTAGAACAGCAGTATCACCTTCTATTGGTGTCCCTTTGTCTCTTTGTTTTTGGCTGAAGCCAGCTGTACCAGAACAAGTAGAAACAATATCATCAGTCTAAGCCTCAATTTTACACATACTAACAAATTGTGTTCCTATGCAAATACGGAATATTTAACTTCTAATGTTAACCAAAGATAGGCAGCTGACAACCGTAATCATCTCAACTATTCTATACAAACAAGCACTTGAATTTTTTTTTTCTGCACAGAACCAGCCCAGCTCCTGAGGCTTCTGCATTTTCATGTGCATTGCAGTATTTCATGCTCGTTAAAAGGTGTCAGAGAAGGAATAAGGAAAAAAGGCTACTAAAGCAATTTCTAGGGATGAACAGTGTTTACTTCATCAATGCAAACACCTTCTCCTTTCATTGTATTGCACCCACACCTACCTTGTAAAGTATGTAAACTGTACTCTAGGGTATGCTCATATGCAAGAGGGGAGGTATTAGTTAAATCCAATCCAGCTGTTGGAACTGGGCCATTTTTTTTCTTTCAGTTAGGCAGGTGGAAGTAGTCTGGAATTGACTTGCAAATGCTAAGCTCTTTGGGTACCCTGTATGTTTAATCAAGCTACTTTACTATCCCAGCTATATATTCAGGGTAGCTCTTTCTTGTCAGCATGTATCTTCTGGTTTTCTGACACTGGTTCCTGTAATGTTGAGAGGCAAGAGCAGAAATAAAGAATTTAAATGACCAGGTATCTTTTAATGAAGTTTGTAGATGCAGAGAAATTAGAATCAATCAGTGAATTTGTTCTCTCTTTTCCACTTAATAGCTGAACTTTCAAAAGCAACTAAATGCACATCTTACCAAAGTTCCTGAAAACGTATCTTTTGTATCCGTGGAATAGCCAAAACTAGCATTGGTGTGTGGTGTTCATCTTTCAAGGTGAGCCTGGCTTTCCAACTTCTGTGGGCTAGCTGGAGGCTGATGCATGCTAGTCGGCCTGCAGGAGAGCAGGGATAGCCAGCTAGCTGCTTGCGGGGCAGCTGGCAGGCCAGCCACACTGGCAATACTGATATACTGGCTGGCATAAAAACATCTTGTTTCCTGCCTCTCCACCTCTGATGTTCTCTGGACTTGCTCTTGTTGCAATGGAAGTGGTGTAAACGTGTTGATTAAAAGATGACACTCCTCAGGTATCCCACTTAATGAGGTGGCTAGTCTGGGTGAGCACCACACTGAACTCCAGATCTCGTTGTTACAATGGTAGGTAGATTTTTAGTCATTAAATGGTGGTTATGCTTTAATCTTCCTTCTGACACAATTGGTATAGCTAAAAATGGTTAAAATGTTTAAAATTCATACCACTTACTGTTGCAGCATTTGATTATTTTTTTCTGTACAGAGAATGTACATTATTAAATACCTTGTACCTGAAACTTCATTTTTAATTTCATTTAAGAAATATTTATCCCAGTATAACAAGGGGAATGTAATGACTTGAGCTTCTCACTAGTTGTATCATTCACATGTTTAAATAGTTTTGGTGTTTTGATTTGTACTGTAACTGGGGATGAAGTAATCTTATCAAGTATCCAGAATTTCTTGTCTCTGAAAGTGATATACTTAAGGGACTTTAAAGTGCTTATAATCAATTAAGATTGATTTTCAGATGCAAAGTAGAAACTTCAAATTAACAGAAACCCTAAGACTAGTTCTGATATTTCACTGTGAATGAGATCTAACTTGCATAAAGTAGTACCAATGTTTTAAATCATTCTTTCATAAATAGAAGGACTATTCTGACTGCTTTGTCGCAGATGTGATTTTGTCCTTTTGAATTAGCCTAAATTTTCTTCTTCTAGTCTTATATAACTTTGGTAGGGTTTTGGGTTCCCCCCCAGGAAAAACCCACTACATTATGTATTTGCTACAGAAGGTTTTGGAAAATGTTATCTTGTTCTGATGTATGTTAGACAGGTACAGCTGATTGGTTTTGGGATTCCTTGAATATTTTTTTTAGTTTACAGAAGCTATATGAGTTGCCTTTTTGGGTAGTTTAATGTATTATGCAGTTAAACTTTTCTTATGTTAAAGAAAAGGCTCAAGAAGCCAGAGAAGCTTGCTAGACTTAATTCTCTCCTTAGAATCTCAATGCTATTCACAACTTCAAAGTAACCTTTTTTTTTTGTTTGCCAGGAAGGTGTGCATGGGCTGTCTTAAGACATCAAGTGGTAGTGTTACAGCAGTGATACTTGCTCTTTAACATGTAGTGAGCATCTTGTGCACCTTTGTACAGGGATTCACAAATGGTACTTGTGGAATATGCGTGGTTGAGCCAGAGGGTCCCAAATGTTTAGTCACTTAAAAATAATTCTTTGAGTGTGCTGGCGGTAAGGGTTACTATTATGCTGATAATTCAGAATTTCACAAGGTTATCTTTAGCCATTGCTTTTTGATATCAAGAGTTTTAGGTACAGTTTTGTGTTCTGTCATAAACCAAATATCAACTGAAAAATCAGGAAGACGTTCCCCTTCTCCACAGGTGGCCCTGAAATTGAGCTTTGAGTTTCTTGTCAGCTTCTTGTTGGAAGAGAGATACCAGTTGAAACACTGATCTGATGAGGATGGCTGTATTCTGTGTTGCTCCTGCCCACTGAGTGTGTTAAAGGCAGTTTTACAGGGACTGTGGCATTCTTTGAAGCCTTGTTTTGGGCATTGACTTGAGGCTTGCTTTGTTTTCAGGGTCTAGTGTCTCTTAAATCTCTTGTCTTTTGTCAGCTTAGCATTTTTGTGTTTTGTATCACCGTGAAACAAGGTTCCCTTGCAGCCCTTAACACAACAGCCCTAATGTGTGTAGTGATTGTCTTTATTGAAATTAATTTCAGTTTTGAGACTTTGAGGGAACGAGGGATTATTTTTCTTTCAAGTGGAAGCTGTTGGGGAGAGATTCTTGGCATGTAATACTTTGTATCTGGCTTTGGAAGAGTATTCGGAAATTCAGGGTAGAAGTGAGAACACTGATTTATCTAACAGCATCTAGTAGATCTTTTGGTTAGTTAACAATTACTGGTAAGTAATTGTTCTTCACAGATGGTGAACTGGGGAGAAGAAATCTCTTGTTACAAAAGCCTTATGAACTTAAGTCTGACTTGAGACGCATGTAACAACTGAGATGTAATGTTGTAGCACAACTTAGTAAGTGTTGTATGTTCTTGTTTCTTACATAGTAAGAAATAGTACATGCTGACTGATAGTTACTCATTTTTACTTTCTGCACCTTGCGTGTGGTGCATTAATACCCATGTGTTTAGGAGTGGCCTCACAGTTCAGATTCTGCAGGAATAAACTGTCATCATTTTTGTGATTTGTAGGATTTTGCCTATGCCGAGTTTTCCCTTTCTGAGATTTGGAGTCTGATTTTATTCAGTTAAACAGTTCAGATCTGTCTTGGGGGTAGTTTTGACATGTGCTGTTTCAGCGTGACATGAAGTTACTTCTTTGAGTACATTAAGCTGAGAAGTGACTGTAGTCAGATGCTGTGGATGTCAAACACTGTATTAGATCCATTGGTAACATCTTGCTAGGCTTCCACTAGTATTGAATACATAGACTTTAGCAGAAGATTGTCCTCCCAGCCTGAAAGCTGGAAATGAATCCGTGGGGTTAAGTTGCAGAATAATTTGGTCTCTACTCTGTTTTAGCTGACCTGTGTTAACTGGGGAAAATGTTTAACCTTTCTACTACTGTATAAATCCCTTGTAAATGCCTATCGGTTCCCTATGTGCTGGGGCTTGCAGGTAGTGTAAAAGTGTGGTATTCTGCCTACAGTGGTAATGCTTCCTTAAAGGGAGGCTTGCTTTAGTGCTTAAGACTGATTCTTTTGTATGCTGTGGGATTATAGTATGTTTATTTCTTCTGAGGCTGTAGGATGGTGCTGATAACCTGCTGTATTTCTAAAATGCTTCATCTGAAACACAAGCTTTAAATACCTACTTTTTACGAAATGCCAAGTCAGGACAAAAAATGAACTGGATCACTTAAGTCTGTTTTTTGGGGAATAAAATTTGTGCATACATGTGTTTTTCATGTACAGTCTATAATTGCAACAATTGACATGTATTGAGTGGAATTCATGGTCTTAAATATATTCGTATATAATGGTCATCTTATATATCGGGGACATGAAGTGGAACACTAGTATCATCAGGTTAGAAATAATGTCAGCATACATCTAGCTGAGAACACTGGTCATGATCCGACCATGGCAACCAAGTTTAACTGCCAGAATGCACCATAGGCCCTTTGGGAACTTCAGTCCCATATACTTGTAGGAAGATTCTAGCCCTAACGCTGTACTGCTGATTCTTGGATGATCCTGGTGACCCTGACATGCTGAATTTTTAAAGATGCTGTGCTGGCAGGAGACTCTGCAAGACTGGGAGCCCTTAGTTCAGTGGAGGCCAGATAACGCTCCTCAGTTCTGTGAAGTTAAGGCTGAGTGATATCCCCAGTTATCAACCTACTTGCTCTGTGAATGGCGAAGCAGCTCTGGACTTAGTGTCGAGTACTGCCTATTCGCCCTTTTAAAGGAGGAAGGAAAAAAAGAAAATGTACCAGAGCTGCTTTGAAAGAGAAACTACATATAATAAGTTTAAAAGGACATAGAAAAGAACAGCTAAAAGGGTAAACCCAGGTAGTATGGAGATTGCCTTAAAAAGAGTATTAAAGCTCAGAAAATGTATGCTGCTAGTCAGCAAAAATGGCCGCGTAGTTGATAACCTATTTTGAAAGATTTTGAAGAATCTTTCTAAAGAGTGGTAGCTCTCTAAATGAGGAAAAGATGGGAGATTCTTGCACATTAAATGTAAAACCATAATGGAGTAGTCAAGTATTTTGAAGATCAGATTGATAAAAGCAAAAAACTAGTAAAAAAAATATTGAGACAGAATTGTAATAGGGTAGGATCAGTGGGGCTGAAATAATGGAAGTATGAAACAAAGGTAAAACCCTAATTGAAAAGCTGAGTGAATTATTTGCCTTTAGAAAGAAGCTTAGAGTCTTCCCAGTAGAGCCTTTATGGATGGATGACTCTGGGTAACTGTCTTTAGTCAAAGCATTGTTAGAGGAGGTTTTAGAGTAAATTGAAATGAATAGTAATGCCTTGCCTGGGACTACACTGTGTTTGTTTTTTTCTAAACCAAAAATATTAAGCTGCTGAACTGTTGAACACAGCATATAGTCTTAAATCTGCCTTGCTTCCAGAAGAATGGTGGGTGGCAAATGTTATTGCTGTCCCCTAAAGAGCTTCAGATTTGGTCTGATTTTTCTGCTCAATAGAAAATATTCTAGAGTATTATCACATAGATAAATGAAAAAATGTAGGAGTAAATTGTAATTAGGGAGCAAATGTAGAAGTAAATTGTGCCTTGCATCAGTGAAATCACTGAAACTTCAAATGTGGCACATACAATACTGGATTTTGGGGAAAAAATGCTAATGGACACTCAAGTTAACTGATTTGTCATGTGATGGGGTACCCCTTAAAATTTAAGATAAGTAGCAACAAAAGATTAAAATTTAGGGGGAGGTGGGGCGGTGTTACTAGTGGGAAGTTCCATAAAGGACTTTGGTGTCTAGCACATTCAGAATGATCAAGAAAAGGAGGTTTTGTAGCAGAAATCCAAGAGCCTTGTCTAATGACATTTTTCCATTGAAATGCAGAGTTATCATGGGGAAGAAGTATTGAAAAACATTCTTAGGCTATTCAGTGCCCTTACATTTGATGCAGTTTTTAAGATAATTCAAATGTAGAATTCTAATATAATGAGAAACTTGAATGACTAGTCTAGCTAGTTACATGCAATAACTTTTCAGGTTCTTTATTTGTCCCTTCCCAACCTACCCAGTGTTCTCCTATTCCTCAGCAATCCAGTCCTATCATACTGAGCTTTTGCAACAGGCTCAGATGGTCACAAGAATCAAATGGTTTAGCAAAATAATGAGGGGGGGAAGAAAGTGTAGCTTTAGTAGATTCTCTAGTGCTAGTGTCCTCTTACTGTAATGAGGACTTGCTTTGTTTAAAGTAGTATAGTTCACGTTTGTAGATGTCAAAGGAGGATTGTGTCTGTGTTTACTTGAGTGAGTTGGTTAATCAAGCAGTGGACAGGAAGACAAGGCTTCCTTACTCTCAAGTCAACCTAAAATAATTAAATGAACACTGCTATGCAAACTGGTTGAGAACAGTGAAGTTAAGGTAGTGTTCTAAGCACTGAAACTACGTCCTGTATAGGTTCATGGTGTGAAGTCTGCTCATATAATTTACCTGTTTTTGAGCTTTAGCACGTTTGGTATTTCCTCCGATGGATGATGGGGAGTGCTAGTGTTTTCTCTGTACTGCTGGCTTTCACTGATACTTTTGAGTTCAGGGAAGTTATTTGCCCTAACTCAAAAGGAACGTGATAGTAGCAGTGAAGGTCAGTAGCAAGGATAGGACATAGAAAGTATTTTAAAAGGCTAATTTTAGTTAGTGTGGCGGATCTTTCTAGGCTGCCAGCCGTCATCCAGTCCTGATTTTCTCTGAATTGCATTCTGATGGTACGTGTCTTTTCCACTGATTGTAAAATGAACCTAGGGAGATTGCCTTCACTAGGCTAAAATTGTTCTTTCTCCATCTTTTGATCTCTTTTAGCTAAGAGGTATAGCAGCATTGTGGGGAATGCATCCTGAGTGCCCAGTATCTTAAAGGAGCCGAGATATTTATGGGCTGGTTTTCCTTTACAGTGTCTAGGCTATAAATCCTAAGTAGACTCAGTGCCACTGTACTACTTTGTTTCCTTTTGCCACAGGCCTAATCTGTCTTGTTTGCATGGAGCTCAGTCATCTTCTGTCATCAACTCATTGTTGATTTTGGCCAGATAACTGGCACAGCTAATGTGTTTAGGTTGTGAATGTGATCATATGTGAATGTGAGTGTCTAACCTGTATTTACTGCTTCTTTTGGTGTGCACATATAAACACCCCGAGAGTCATTCCAGTGAAACTCCACGGGGAAGTAAATGTTTTCTGCCTTTGGGATACTTACTGTGGTTTATGACAAAGCTTTCTGTAAGGTATATAATCTTTAAAAAAACAAAAAGCAACTCGTGCATCTTGCTTGGAAAGATTGAGTTATAAATTACGCACACTGTTTTCCTTTTTGATGAATAGCTGCATTTTTGACCTAGAAACAACTGACTCCAAAACAAAACACTTCTTTCTTTACATACAAATCTCTCTTATTTTTTTATTTACAGACTATGAGAAGACACAGAAATGAAGTTACAATTGAATTGCGGAAGGTGAGTCTGCTTTTGTTTATGAACTGTGTTACTTTGCTAATAATGCTCTGGTGTCTTAGCTAAATATTTTACCGTAAGCTTTGCTTAATGGCCCCAAACTGATATAAGAGAGTTGTACATTTGTAGATTACTAACTGCAGATTCTAATGTTAGCTTTACTCTCCAACTCCTTAAGCTTAGTACAGCAGAACAGTACTGCTTTACTCCAGTGTATTGCTTGGAAATAATCCATATTCAGTTTCTGTACCAGTTCTCATATTATTACGGTAAAGCTGTCAGCTGTTTGAATGTTTTAAGTCTCCAAATAGGAAAAGGGAGAGTTTTAGCATTTAGAAGGTACAGATGTTCTTGTATTTTGTTTTCTGGAAATTACTGCTTCTGTGCTGTAGAGGAAGTTAATTTTAGGGTCAGATTTTGGTTATATTGGGTAAATGCCATTAATATGGAAGATCGTGACCATCAGAGGTGATCTAGTTCAGCACTGCCTAAATACAGGATTTATTACAGCCTCGTCATTCATAACACTTCCAACAGCCTTTCTAGGCACCTTAAAGGCTTGCTGCTGGGGAGGACATTTTCACAAGCTAAACTACTCTTGGGCAATATGTATAAAGAGAAGGGGTAAACTTTTATCTGCTTTTGGGTACCTTCAGTATACTTGAGGACTGATACTGGCCCCTTTAGTTTTATCCTGTTGAGACAAATTCAGTTCTTCACCCTTTCCTTGAACATTCTGTTTCCTAGGTTTGACTTGTTGCTGCTCCTCACATCCAAATTGCCTGTATCTTTCTGGAAGTGTGGAAGTCTGGAAGGATGCAGGCCACAGCTGAGGTTTAAATGGGACAGTGAAAAGCAATTCTTAACACAGTATTCCTATTTATATTGAGTATGTTGTTGACTCGCACTCAGTCTGTGATCTGTTATATCCTTTGGACACTTCCTACAGTACCGCAAAGCAAGGGTAGTTGTTTACGTTCTCTATTTGCATAGTTAAATAAATGCAGAAGTTTTAAACATGATTGCTTCTTGTCTTTTGAATTGCATCTGCTTTTTCCAGACTTTCTTAACTTGAATTCCCATTCTGTTCCCCAGTATGCTTCAAGGCCTCCCCGGCTTAGTATCCACCCATGTTTTCTAATATTTTCATTAATGACTTGATGGAAGTGTGTGCTTTGAATATTCTAGATATAGGCCAAGCTCCTTTGGGTCTTCCATTTGATGCGTATCTCCAGTTTGCCAGTTGAATCATTGACAGTCTGAGTGGTGCTTACTTAGGAGTGCACATCCACCCAATTTCATCTAAATTTTTTTTTTCATTATTCGCAAACCAAGAGAGAAGAAAAAAGCCTTGCTAAAAATCAAAGTGAAGCATTTGTAAATAGAAGTTATGTTGATAGAAATTAGCTTGACTTGTTTTTGAGAAATTTTGTCTGCACTTATCACCTGATTGTGTAGGCACTACCAAAAATCTTGTGCTAGTATTTTCCTGGGATCCTTCTGCTCTTCTTTAAAAAAAAAAAAAAAAAGACTTTTTTTTTTCCAGGTCTTAGAAAAAATTCTGTATCTCATTACAATATCAAAAATAAATATTTGTAAGATTCATCCTGAGACTATAAGAATTAGTTGAAGAAACCTAATTGGATCCAGATGACTGGAAAAAAAAAAATCTTAGTACTTACATGAGCATGATGTGTCATCTAAAAATTGTTTAATGCTTTCATATTTTCCTAATCAAAGAAACTAGCTGAACATGTCTGAATGTGTTGTGTAGCTTAAGCTGGCTATGGCCTCATCAGTACTGGCAGATGACTGAGGTGTGGAGAAAGCTACTTTTACATACAGTGGCAGGTACCAAGTGAAAAATGAAATTAGCCAGTTTTTGCTTAAAATGAGATTCAGGTAATTGATTTTGATATCTGAATTATCAGCAGTTGAAGTTTATGCTGACATGTTAGAGGCCCTCTCTGTTCAGAACTAGTGTGTTGACTCAGTGTAAAACTCACTGTATAACTGTGAAATCTGCATTGGGTAGAGTCATTCATAGCACTCGGGCAGCCTATGCCTGCTAGCAAAGCAATGCTGTAAAAGATGGCTTAGCTAATGCAGCGTATCCTCATGCATCTGGTTAAATTGTGAGACTGCATGCGAGCATTCCAGTGCAGTCTTTGGAGAGACCTTTGCAATGCAAAGTGAGAATTTTAATTTTAATTTAATTCTCATAATTGGTTTTTGTAACAGGTCACAGTTTCAAGGCTATTTTATTACAGAAGCATGGTGGGGAGCAAGTTTTATACGCTTAAGACAAGTCAATGGATTGTCTGTGTGGAAGGAATCTTCTATGTGCCAGTAATACGTGAATGAAAATGAGGAAGAGGAAGCCTATGAGCTGCTAGTGGCTTTTCACTGAAAACTGCATATGCAGAGATCAGTTACACACTTAGAGAAGCCTAAGCGCTGGATGTAGGTCAGGCTGTAAATCAAGAGTGAACAGCAGCTGCAGAACTTTTAAACGCAGGAAGTTGTGTTCTTCTGGAGTGTTTGCTGAACATCTTCCACTGCAGAGACCAGAAGAAATCTGCTTTAGTAAGAGATTCACCATGTGTCTGAGTTGTTGGTTTGCAGCAACTGAACTGGTGCTGGTGGGCAGCTGGTTTGCTCTGGGAACACTGTGGCAGATGTGAGGCCATTGCTTCTGGTACAGAATTGGGACTGAAATGTAAAGGGATATTTGTTCAGTCTGGAGAAGAGAAGGCTCTGGGGAGACCTTAGGGCAGCCTTTCAATACTTAAAGGGGGCTTATAAGAAAGATGGGGACAGACTTTTTAGTAGGGCCTGTTGCGATAGGACAAGGGGGAATGGTTTTAAACTAAAAGAGGGTAGATTCAGACTAGATTAAGGAAGAAATTTTTTACGCTGAGGGTGGTGAAACACTGGAACAGGTTGCCCAGTGAGGTCGTGGATGCCCCATCCCTGGAAACATTCAAGGTCAGGTAGGATGGGGCTCTGAGCAACCTGATCTAGTTGAAGATGTCCCTGCCCACGGCAGGGGGTTTGGACTGGATAACCTTTAAAGGTCCCTTCTAACCCAAACTATTCTATGATATTTTATTAGGCTCCAGCAGTGGAAAGGATAAGCTGCAATATCATTGCTTCAGTTTTCATCTTTATGGCTAACACTGCCACCCTAGCATGAGTATGCCAAATTCAGGAAATGTTTGTGTTGGCATGACCTTAGTAATCCACCAGTGCCTCTTCAAAACAAAGGGGTATCTTCCTTTTATCCTAGCTATCCAGATGCTGAGTGTACACCTGGCTTTTGAAGAAAACAGGCAAATTGAGCACATTCTTGATCTGTACAGTTGAAGCACTACATAGTCATGGGTTTGTCTTTTGAATCAACTTTTGTATAAATATTAAATGAATGGATCTGATGAAGTTGCTTACATCTCTGTTTTGTAAGATGGAATAAATAAAATCACAGCTTTGAACAGTAGCAAACAATTTCTGCATGCATTACTGTGAGGTGTTTATGCTTTTGAGATTACAGACATCAAGGTGCATTTGCGACACATTCTGTGTTTCAAGAATATATTATCTCTATTCACCATCTTCACACCACACCACAGCTCTTATTCAGAGAGAAACTTTACTTGGTTTTCCTTTTTTTTTTTTTTCTTTTCCCAGTCACTTATTTCATTAGGAATTGAGCTAACAAACCTATCCCTGACATAAAAGGGTAGCAGTCGTCTGGCAGAATCCTGGCTGAGGCATGGGGTTGGCACCGTGAACCAGTCAGATAACACTCCTGATGGTCAGATGCCCTTTTCTGATTCCATATTGGCCTTGCTGAACATGTGTTTTATGCATTTTTGGGAATGGACCTATTACACTTCTGGAAAGATGGTCTTGGTCTCTGGCTATGTTGTTAGTGCAGCAATGGGCCTAAGAGCTTAAAAAGTAGCCATGTCTCTTTCCAGACAGACAAGATAATGATGTCAGTGTTGGTGATGGAGAGACTGTCTCAGGATTTAGAATTTAAACTTCTCAGTGTAGTGTCTTGGAGGAGTCTGATTTAGAATGTTTATCACTTAATTTCAGCATCACAGAAACCCAAAGGCTTCTCTGTTAGCAACAGGGACCCTGGAATTAATTGGCTAACTTAACTGATTAGTCTCACTCTAAAGGAGAGTGGGGTGGGTGAGTAATGGTTAGGATTCAGTTTAAGGTTCCATACCTAAATGAAGCCTATAACACCATTGCTGTGAGAGATCCTTTGGTTCTAGGTGCTTGACTTCCTATGAGGAGGAAGCTTGACTTAGGCTGCTTGTGTGCTTTAAGAAAGGTAGTCCTTAGCCGGGTCAATGCTATGGTCACTGAGTTAGATGCCACCCTTCAAAGGAAGCTTTAACACTCGTAACCTCAGCAGAAACAGAGGATCTTGTCTTCCTTTAAGGCCTGCTAACTGGAATCCTAAGAACTTCCAGGATCTCTCATGAGGTTTATTTTTGACTTTCTTAGCAAACTCAGCTGCCTCTGAGAGCTCATAGACATGAACTCATGAAAGCTCTAATTGCCAATTAAGTTTGATGCAAGGCAAAGCAATTATTTGCTAAACAAGTGGTGGATTAAGGAGCCATGGGCATATGTCTTTTTTTACCTGTTTCTCTGGCATACTGTACTTGTCCCTCCTGTGATCTTTCTTAAATAAGATTGCTTATATCCACAGTAGCTCCTAAATAAACTGGTGAGCCTTGAAGAAAGGAGTCTGTCTTCATCTTGCTGGGAGAGCTAGGGTGGGAAAAATCTTTTTCTGATTCTCAGGAAGTCTGAGAATGCAAAAGAAAAAAAATCCACATTTTCAGGTTCAGGATAGTAAAACTTGCTTCAGTTTTACATCTTTTCCAGTTCAGTGTGAATGTGTAGCTTTTCATTCACTGTAAAGTACATTTTTTTTTTTAGGCATAAGTCCACCAACTTTAAAAAAAAAACAGCTGCAGTCACAGGGAGACTGAAGCACTACTAGTATGTTCTTCTAGAGGCTTCTCTATCCAGTGTTAGTAGCACAAATTCTCAGGAAAGATCTTGCATCTACCCTGCCTTGGTTGATTCCTCAAAGAAAAGACCCTAGGAGGAAAATTATATTCTCAATGTATTCTTCTGGAGACTTAGTTGAAAAGGGCTATGAAGAAATTCCTTGGAGGCTTGCTTGAGTCCATTTTAGTAAGAGCATGCTTTTGCCTAACTTAACAGGCCTCAATCTTTGGAATCTGTGCTTGGGGCTATTGGGCCATACACTAGTGTACACGTATGCATCTACTTATTTTTAGTCAACCTGCTCATCTTCTGAGAAAAATGTGCACTAGCCAAACAGGAACATTGTGACTGCTGTCTGTTGTCACAAAGGTGAGTTAGCAGAACTCAAATGTAGAAAAGTTGCCTTTGTCTTCTAACTGCATATCTGTAGCTGTGCTCTTTATCTGAAGAACAGTCTTGGAATCTGCTTGACTGCCTTTGGATGCAAGGGACCTAGTTCACTAAGCATGTAGGATATAATTTTGATACCCATGGATTGTGGGATCATCAGATTGACCTGTTCAGCCTTTTAATAGGTTTGCAGGGGTTTTTTTAAATCTCTAGGTGTTAATGAGTTCTAAGACAGTGAGTAGAGCCAACTAATGGTCCTTTCCCAACCATTAAAGAAATTGAATCTTTCCCCAGGTTCATATCCAAGAGCTGTTACTAGAAATTCACTTAGGCTAGATAGCCCACCTAAGAAAACTTTCATTAAGAGGATATTCAGTAGAGGTTTTCAGAGCATCCCTATAACACAATGAGGTTGGAGTGGTAGACATTTTCTTTTTCTTCATGATGGACTGTGGCAGGTGCTCTCACTCCCCAAAACCAAAACTGGAGATTACATGTAAGTGAAACCTAGAAGTTCAGCTCAGTCTGTCACAACAGTGGTAGCTTAAAAGGGACATACAGACAACCTGAATCTACCTCCATCACTGGCCTGATCCTTTAGTCTTTCCTAGGATGTAAGAGCAGAGGAAAAAGTTGCTTGTTGTCATCTGTAAGTATAGCTGATGCTGGCTAGCACTCCAGTTCCTAATGTTGAGATGTTCTTGAAGTTCTGCTCTTTGTCCCCAGAGGACTCAAACATAAATATCGTAACTTTCATGCCAAAAGAACTTCTTCCCACTAGCTCCTGAGTTCCTAAACCTTTCCCTGACCTGAAGAGGCATTTCATAATGGTGCTTGTTACCTGAGGGCAAAGATTTTCTTGTTTATTTCTTTTCCCTTTTGATCTTGAAGTTTCCCAACAGAGTTGAGACTCTACATAGAGTTTTCCCATGCTGAAAAGCATGTATACATTTATATTTAATGCCTTTCACAGCTCCATTAGAGTGTCCTATTGGCCATGTCCTATAGTACGAAGTGGAATGCAGCACAGAGCTTGGTGGACATCTTCTTTGCACACAAGGATTCTTCTTCTGTTAATCATGTTGTCTTTGAAACTTGTTTGCATTGATAGGCATTTTTTTGAATCCTGTGGCCATCTTCCAAGAAAGTAAACAAGAAGTACTGGGATCTGCAGGATTTGCATATTTACTGTTCGTGCAGCCAAATTATGGGTATCTGTCATCAAAAACTCTTAACAGATCATCACACTGGACAAGAAAGTGCACTCATGGTATCATCACTGTTGTTTCTAACCATTTGGCATTTTTGCCTGGCATATATGTCCACATACCTTTCGTTTGTACGGAAACCTCTGTAGACTCTTGTAGTGGGATCTCTACCAGAATGTTGACATGCTTATAACAAGCAGTCAGCTGCTGTTTATAAACTTTCAGACTTCATTGTACATAGCACGCATGGTTCGGGCAGTGGTTGAGGATCTTCCCTTTTGAAGGAGACCTGCTTAGTTTTGTTAGTGACAAGGTCTTACCCTTCATCAGGGATTCCAGTCTGATGCCGCTCCCTTTGAAAGGGCGCTCTCACCAGGCTTTGAACAGGACAGCTGTATCCAGGTATGCTCATTTGTCTTCATTTTCACCGCAGGAGCCTGCAGAAGAGGCTGGTGCTATGATTTAGGCAAAAACTTTTGAGTTTGTTACAGTATGACAAAATGCAAGCATTTTAAGGTCACGCCAAGCTGCAAATCATGTTCTTTTACCTTATGCAGGGGAGTGATTGGTCTATCAAATTACTGTATACAATGGTTTAGTTGTCCAGGAATTGGATGCTTTTTCAAATGGGCATAGCTGTTTCAAAACAGCCACTTTCAAAGAGCCACTTTTTAGGACTGGAAGGTTCCACGAACACTTTGACTTTATAAGAAATACTAATAAGAATCACTTTTTCTTAGTAAGAAAGTTTTAGTGCTTCTCAATAAGTACTAGCCGCTCTGCTTCAGGCTGCTGTGGAAGCTCCTCTATGTATGTTCTTGACAGTTGTTTTTTCAGGCCAACCATCTGCAAACAGTGAGTAGCTACAGGAACATTCTTTCTCACTCTTACTTTCCCTGGCTAAGGTAATTTTTTCTGGAGCCCATTGTGGCATATGACTGACAGCCTGAAGATGTTGCCTGCATTTGCAGAAATTTTGGTGTCAGCCTGTGGTCAATTATGTCCTATGGAGTTCATCTCTCTCTCTCTCTCTTAAGGAGGGTAGAATATCTTGGCATTAGAACATACACGCTTGCTCAAACTTATTTTGGTTAACATCAACATTAGGAAGCATTCTCTTAGGCATACTCATGTTGCCAAAGGAATTGGATAGTTGTGTATGCAGGTATAAAAGGTTCTCTAAGGAGCTAGTAACTTGCTTGCTGGAACGGGAGGGACCTAGGCTCTTGGTTAGCTCAGTTATGGTGTATATTATGGCCATCTTTAACATGCAGCTACAAATGGAAGGCTTTTCAGTGTTACTCAGTCTTACCATGCTAAAATTTCTAATTAGTCTGAGGCAGTTTTGCTCTTGTCAAGAGACCCTGTCCCATAGTGGAATTTAAACCTAGGTTATATATGTTTGATAGGCCAGAATTTGAAACGTTGTTCCTTTGTTACCATCTTCAGCATCAGTAGCCTCCCAGTGGGATATCTCCATTCCTGATAGCTGCAGAACAGTTAGCTGGAGCTCCATTTTATTTCACCTCTCAGCATGCTGCTGCCATTAGGAGAACAGTCCTTCAGTGTCTGTTCATCTAGGGATTCATGGGACTCTCCTCCAGGTAAATGGAGTTTTTGTGAGGAGTAGTGTTTGGAGGTACCCACTGCATCAATGTACGCATGGGCAATTGCTTGAAGGAGAGAGGCAAGTTACTGTTCTGTTACTGTTCTTCTGTGACTATGTGTTCTTTTACAACCTGCCCTCCTTTCCTCTTTGTCCAAGTCCCTGAAAGATTTCTAGGGAATTGGAAGAACTTAAAAAAAAAAAAAATTTGCTCACCAATTCTGTGGCCACAAGCAGAGAGAATTTGTGCATGCCCCTCTAAATACTACTCAAGCAAATTATTTCAGCTAATGGTACTTGTATAGAAGCGCGCTCACTGTGAATAAACATGAAATGTGTATCGAATAATGGTTACAGGCAGGTAGTCTTTCTGAAGTTCTTCAGGTGAAGTGGCATGGAATAATTCAGTGCTTTGTCCACTGGCATGCTCTAGACTTACTGCCCGGTGTTTGTGGAAGGTGATTTTCCAGCTGTTCGGCTGCTGAAGGCCATGCAGCTCATTCCTGCCATTCTGTGAGGATGCTCTTCAGTCACCCACGGCGGGACTCTTGCTTTGTTCCAGCTATATTCTCTGTATTGTATTGGGGGATTGGACTAGATACCTTTAAAGGTCCCTTCCAACCGGAACCATTCTATGATTCGCTGCTGTATTCCAGCCTCTGCCATCCTGGTATGTCAGGATGTTTGAGAGAGGATCTCAAGATACATCTTCGTTCTTGCTTTCTAGAGTAACTAGATACCATAGCCTTTATGTTACACTCTAGTAGAGGCACAATCCTGACAAACACTGATCACTCTGAATGATGTATATGTTGAAGAGACACACACATCTGTAGAGGGATACACACTCAGTACCACAGCTGTTGCAGTGTGACTTTGTTTTTTGCATCCAAAAAACTTTTAGATCTTTCAAGCTAGAAAATGCATGATGTGTTTTCAACTGTTTCTGGTTAATGTCTTTTGGGGAGGAAAAATAGTGAGGGTGGAAGTAATGCGCATTATAGATGCGGCCCACATGTATGTGAATATCTAAAATTATTTCCACTTTAATAATGTGATCTTTGTTCCGAGTGGATGCCATCTATTTAATGTCAACACAATTGAGAAGGCTTTGGCCTTATTTAAATTTCCACTTACAATAGCAGTGAAGTAGTATGACTTCAAATGGCTCTTGCATACCTTCTGCATTTTGGAGGGATTTCAGTTGAAGCTCTCTGAGGTGCATCCATTCTGTGCCAGCATAGATGCTTTTGTGGGGAGCAATGTGGAATGTTGGTGTACCAGTTTCTCTCTGCAAATACAGGGACAGCTCCTTAAGGTCAGAGGATTCAGTGGTGGGGGAATCTGCTAATACAGTGGTGTGAAAGACCTAAATGGGAGAATCTACTGTTTGAACTCTTAAAAAGCTTTATCTTTTTTTACTGACAGAAGAAACCTGAAAAAACAAATGAGATAATGTGACATTTCCTAACTAGAATTTTCTTTTCAGTAAGTTCAATAAAAATAGTTTGTTTGCTAAATTCTTGACTATTCTAGGTATTCCATCATTTTTTTGAATCAAAGGATCTGCAAGAGGCCTGCATCTAAAAGGCTTTTAAACAGAAGTTTAAAAGTAAAGATCACCTGTCTTTATTGCAAGATGTTGCAAAACACGTAGTTGAGCGCCACTGATACTGAATCATTTGTTTGAAAAACAAGTAGGTATCACCAGGTGAATCAGTGTGGATAACAATTCTTACATCAAACATACTTTAGAAAAACCCTGCAAAGCTCTTTCCCTGAATTTTCTGAGCATGAGCTATAGAAAATCGATCCAAATATTTTAGGAGGAACAGAATCGCAAAACCCTGCCTTGTACCACAGTAGTTTGCTGCTAATGACAAGGAAACTTTACCCTTCCCAGTAAATGATTTAATATGAAACGTTTAACTTGCTCGAGCAGACAGTGGCGATGGTTCTGCACTAAGACCCCAGTTGCTTCGGGCTGCACCTTTTCTGAAGACAGGGAATGTCTGCTGGACCAGTCTCTGCCACCCTCATAACTAAATACGTCTCCCTGTACATTCATGCATGTGTGGGCTTGCTCACCACCATAATCTGTGATGATAACTCTGGGTAGCAAGAGGACAGTTAATTGAAGACATCAGGACCTTCCTCCAGCTTCAATCCCTTCTCCCAGTATTGCCTTGTTTTACCATAACAGCAGAGCTGATCCTGTAGGAGCCGTTCATCCGGGGCAGGAAGGAACTGCTTCCTCCACAGGTGGATGTGTATAGTAGCTGTGCTTTGGGGAGGAAGGCTGACATGACCATGGAGAGGGCCTCTGGGAACTGGGTCCGGTCCCTGCAGTTGCCAGAGTATAGGCTATGGTTTAGACAAACAGTAGGGAAAGGAATTGTACTTGAGCAAAGCCAGATTGACTGGGGTTGAATGATGTTTGCTCTTTGCTTGAAATGGCAGTGCCAAGTACTTGGTGTGGAAAAATAAGAGAAATACATTATAAGTCTTTTTATGGTGAATCCACCTGTCAATGTGTACCTGCCTGATACAGTTTGTCTGTATAACGCTATTTTCTCAGCATTTAACTGCCTGCTCATTTCTATCTTCCTTCAGTGCAAAAACACTTGACAACAAAATACCTTTAGTGCTTCTCTGTATGGATGTGCTCAGAGTATGCTGCCGTTACTGTACAGCTCTGCAGAGGCTGTCATAGCTAATCTAGGTGATCTTGTGCACTCTTTGAGGATTTAGTTTCTGTACTTGGACTTTACAAAAATTAAACTGCACTAAGTTTGTGGAATGTTGTCTTCCACATTAAAGGGTTATTTAATTCTGGTGCTTGTTTATTGTTTTAGCATTCTGCTATCTGAAGAAAAATCTTAATATATTGCTTGGGAGCCTTTCAAACTGAGGCTGGAAAAGTTGTTTTAAATTCTTTTTAAAATGTCTAAAAAGTAAACAAGTCCCAGAAATTTTGGACCTGAGGTTGCTTTTTTTTTTCTAACATAAAATAAAATATTGGGACTCCTTCAAAACATGATTCTGTTTAGAGGCTTTTTTATGTATTATAAGCAAGGCGTGATATAATAAAATCTCTACAGTCAGTACTGTTTGGTTATCAGATAATTGTTTGGAGACTGAAAAGCCTGCCTTTCCTTGCTAGTAGAATAGATTTGTTTTAGGTGTTACAGCTGTTTGTTACACCTTTTCAATGTTCTGCTTCATTAGAGATTGAAATCTTAATGTGCTTATTAAAAAAAAAAAAAAAAAAAACTACAAAAAGGTGTTCAGATATACATGCTGCATCATCATCTTCCATTGCCCTTTCTATCTTTGATTGTACCTCTAGACATACCAAACAAAAAATAAAGTCTAAAATTTAGAAAAGAGCACTTCATACTTTTAGAATAATACTTTAAATACATTTTAAATTTGTGAAAAAGTACATTTGGATACAGTTACAATTGATCTTTTGATTCCTTTCTTTTTAAATTAGGGCTTTAGGTGTTCAAATATTCTAATTAAGCATGGTAGAAAAGTTAAATGTGTACTTTACCACTGAAAAGGTAATTTTTTTCTTCAGTAATTCCTTAAAGGAGCTAAGGCTGGAGGGTGCTTTGTTTTAAGTCAGAAATTAGACTAACAGTGTGAGTGGGAAATGTTACAAGTATCAGTGTACATGGAGCATGCTACTTTACACACAAGATGAAAATATGTGTAACTGAGGAACTTTGAAGTAGGTTTAGCTGAAAACTAATCTTATACTGGAAAATAATTTCTGTTATGTGTGGCTAAATGTTAATGTCATGCAGATCTATGTGTATTGTAAATGTCTGTTAGAAAATTGATCCCCAAACTGTAAGTTTTAATTCGTTCAAATGTCATGGATTGTCATAGTTCTGTCTGTGATTAGCAAGCTTCTAGATTCTTACAGCTGAAATACTGCAAATTCTGTTGACAGTTACAAATGCCTCTAAAAAAAGGCAATCTTATCTAAACTTTTATTTTGAAAGGGGCCATTATATCGTCACCCTGTACTAATAAACATTATGTGTCTTTATTTTTCGTCATTCCTTTACAGAACAAAAGAGATGAACATCTTTTGAAAAAAAGAAATGTTCCCCAAGAAGAAAGTTTAGAAGATTCTGATGTTGATGCTGATTTCAAAGCAGTAAGTTCCTTGATTCTGGAATTATTTTTAAAACTTTGGTGGTGTCTCAAAACAATGTATTCTGGTTTTACTTTAACACTGGAAGTCTTGCAGTTATTTGAAAGCAAAATTATGAACTGATAGGCTGTTAAAATTAGTTTGATTGTATTAAATGTTTAAAAAGAATATAATTTAGCAACAAAATTACTAAAACACTTTCTTTTTCTTTTCAAGCAAAATGTAACACTAGAAGCTATACTGCAGGTATGTTACATTTAACTGTTTTTTTTATTAGAAGTGCGTGTCCTGTGCATTTTTAGTTTTTACTGTTAATTTTTTTTTCAGAACGCCACAAGTGACAACCCAGTGATCCAACTAAGTGCTGTCCAAGCTGCAAGGTAAAAATAAATAAAGGCACAGAAATACATTTCTTATACGTTTTTCATGATGAAAGTTACTTATTTTACTTTTAATTTCACAGAAAACTCCTATCCAGTGACAGAAATCCACCTATTGATGACTTAATAAAATCAGGAATTTTACCAATTCTGGTAAAATGCCTAGAAAGGGATGATAAGTAAGTATACTTTTAAAAATGTTCACCTTTAACTGAAAATCTGCATTCAAAAAACCATCTCATTATTTCAAATGAAACTGGGGATTCATAGCACCATATAATCTGACACAGTGGATCACGTTCCATGATGATAAACGATAAATTCTCCAGGAGTATTTATTCTGCCACTGAAAAGTCATTTTATTTTTTTAGAGCTTGCATGAGCATATCCAGCTAATGGAGAAAACCTTACTAAATTTCTCATTGGTTTTGAATATTTCAGACTTTTTTGTTAACTGTTTTTAAGAAACCTGTCTCAGACTTACTGTGTGTATTTGTGTGAAGGCAGAAAACGTGCCTGGTTGTGAACAGGGCTCTTCTCTTTGTCAGAATACACTTGTCATCTTTTTCATTAAGGTTATTAGCATAAGTTTCTAGCTTCTTTCGTTCTTACTGCAAGGTGGATCTCCTTCTGGTTCTGTGCTGCTCCCTCATGTGATGGTACAACACAGTGAGCATGCTCTCTGTTACGATTCTTTGTTGGAAAACAAGAGCTTCAGTAAAGGAGGTAGAGAACATTGAGCATGTAGTTGTGAGAATTTAATGACATGTAAGAAAAATGCCATATTCCACAATCCGTGAGACCCTTATTCAGATAGATGGGGATGAACACATTTGAGGTAAATGTTTTAGCCTATCTTTGGTCTCAGTATTTACAGTATTTCTATTTTCAAGGTTATTTCTGCAGCCATGAGGGCTAGAAACTTCAAAAATGCAAATTGGCATTTTGAGTATAATTTGGTGGTTGCAAAAACATGAAGCGTGAGTAGCTTTGTTTCTAGCTTGCTTAACAAAACAGTTGCTTAGAAGGCAGCTGGCAATAACGTTCAAATCAGGAGAGCATTTTAAAATGGGTCATGAATGCCTGTCTGTTCTAGAAGTAGATGGTTCAGTGCTGTGAAAATTCTTTTAATTTGAATTTTCTGTCTAGTTTTTGTATGATTTGCCTTTGTAAATATTTAATAAGCCTTTCGAAATTGAACTCAACATTTTCTTAAGCAGTCCTTTTAATTGTGATTGCTATATAATATTTAGTAGAGGTAAACTCTGCAAAGACTTTGTGTAACAGATTGTTAAAGCTGTTGTTCATGTTATAACTGAAAGCTTATCACTAGAGGAAGAAAAGAAGGACCGACCTAGAACTAGAATTTTAAAGCATTTGATCCTAGAATTTTTTATAGATTTTTATATACTACAAAGGTTTATAGATAGCTGCTGACAGGTGCTATTTGTTTTTACAACTCTTTATTTACACATCTTGGGCCCTCCTATCTAATTCTTCTGCAATCCCATCCCCAATAAAACCTTAAAATGCTTTGGAAACTAATGCACAAAGAAAAAGCTTAAAGGAAGCAGGTGCTATGGCTGTATATAAAACCTTATTGGTAAAGACCCAAAAAAGCATGGAAATGAAAAATAGTTACCTAACAGTAAATATTTTCTGCTCCTCCCAAAGCCAGACACCTTACTGTTACGCTAACCACCATAAGCTGTAAACTCTTTTATAGCTTCTAGAACTCTTAACCTTTAGCATTTGCTTGAACAACAGTTTTCATGCAAACTGTTTTACTAAACTGCTGTTGGCATAGACAACAGTTGACAGACATCTTGGAAGAGATGTTCCCCCAGCTTTCATAATATTTGTAACTAATTTTATCTGCATTTAATAAGTCAGTTTTAATACAGGTACGATGCTGTCTTTTGATACTGATGCTAGATCTTTCCCCTGTCTGTGGTGGAGCAGAAAAATGTCTTTATCCCAGTATACCAGCTTACGCTTGATCTGGGATGTAGTGTTAGAAGGGCCAAGTTTTTATTAGTTATGGTCAGACATGGTTAATTTCTTGAGAACTACTAATGGCAGCAAGACAGTTGCACTTTCTTCACTAAATATGAATGGTGTTTGGATCAGTTGGATGTGAAGAGGTCTCTCTTGCCCATCGGAGAGGCATAATTAAATTTTATGATGAGGGGTGCTATACAGGAGAAAATTAGTTGACTAGAGTAATGGTCAGCTTCACTGGTTGGTATGTACTTCAACAAGTATTACTGCTTTTGGGTTTTTTTTTATTACTAATATGAAGTCAGAATGATGGGTGGTTTACAAAAGGTCATAGAATGTAAAATCTTCTTTTTCTTATAGCTTTTCCTCTGAAATGTCCAGGCTTAGAGGTTTTTGGGGTTTTTTTTAAACTTTTAGCCCAGTGGCACTGCTTAAATGTAGAGTGTGTCAGAGTGGATACAGCTAGTAATACTGAAATGAACCATAAAATAATCTGCAGATCATGTTTTAACTTATTACTATAAAATTATTTCATTACAGTCCTTCATTACAATTTGAAGCTGCATGGGCATTGACCAACATAGCATCAGGCACTTCTGCACAGACTCAAGCTGTTGTACAGTCTAGTAAGTATTACAGTTTGGTTTTTGGGGGGCAGTGGATATTGTGGGTAAAAGGGAAAAGGGGATATTTGAGTAGCAAATGCATTTGTTATCAAAACCAATAAAATAATAAAAGCATGTCTGTCCTCTTTCTAAAAAAATTTCTACATTTGCTCTTAAACATTAATCTGTTTGTCACTAACGATTAATATTAAGGATCCCAGACCCGATTTTCCCATAAAGAAGATAGTGACAGATGATATAATGAGTATGACAAAAAATGTTAGTCCTTTCTAAGTCTTGGGTTGATTTCTGAAATCATGTACTGTTAATTCCCCTATGGCTAAAACTTATGTTAGGAAGTAATTCTTTCTACCTCAAAGGTATGTTCATAAATCTTATTAAAGTTGTTAAATACATATAGTTATGTAAGGTTGCCCATTTAAATACAAAGTTAAGAAAATTACCATCCTTTCCTTGACTGTATGATTAGTATCTCCTGTACACACTGAGTTTGTTGTGCTGCCTTTGTTTTTTGCTTAACCAGCCAGTGAGACTTCCATTATGAAAAGAGATAGGAAATAAACTCTGAAGTTGATTGAAGATAAATTATTCAAATTAATTTTTCAAGATTATATATATAGCTTTTCTGTATCAGCACGCTTATCTTAAAACAATCACCTTTATGCTAAATACAACATTTTGTCGTTAAACAGGAGACTATAGATAAGCAAACATATAATAAATTGTCTTGGCTTATTCATATTCAGTGTTCTTATATGGGAAAATGGTGGCTTATTTGATTTCTTTTTCTTTTTAAGTGTATGAACCTGCCTTTCAAATCAAAATGCTGTTTTGTATGTTTTAATAGCTAATAAAATATCTCACTAATTGTTAGATTCTGTATAGTTAAGATATTGGAGCAATAGAATAAGAATGCTTATCAAAATAAGCTTTGGATAAAAATCCAACGCCTTTTAAAAAAAATCGGTCTTGAATTTGCTTAAAAAAATCCTGATGTGGTTTGGGCATCTTTGTTTTTAGATTGCTTTTCTGATGTCTAAATATCTTTGAAAAATCTATACCCAAGGTTTTTTCATCCTTCCCAACTTGTTCATTGGTTAGTCATTGTTTTCTTCCTTTTTCAAGTCCCACAATGTTACCATATTTGAATAAATGAATCTAATGAAAAGGCTGTTTATAGTATTAGCTTTGCAGAAAAAAATCTGGAAGAAATCATAAAGTAAAAATTAAAATTAGAATGAAAATATGTACAGCACAGCCAAAAGCATTGCTGTTACCTGAACAATTACTAGAAGTTCAGGCTGGGATATGTCTCTCCCAAAATCTGTTTAGCTAACGCTTGAAAAGAAGAAAATGTGATAAAATGACCTTAAAGAAGCAAAAAGCTTTTTCCAAGCTTTACTCCTGAAGAGAAAATGGAAGAAGTTTAGTCTAAAGTCTTGCTGCTTTGGCTGGGAGATGACTAAAGGAAAACAGCCTCCCAACTCTACTCCCATTAGATAAGGGACTGTTTGAGGAGACAAAGCGATAGACCCTTGCAGCTATAGAAGAGGCTGGTGCAGCCTAAATACAAAAGGCGGCGGCCTCCTGCAATCAAGAGGGACAGATGGCAGTTGGAAGGCCCAGCAAAAGAGAAGTACGATATACGCAGAATAGATCTTGGCAGGAGCCAATTTGGAGGAGAAGTAATTAATTTTTCGAGAGCAGTAGATCAGATAGCCTGCAACTCATGCTTTCTTAGACTGTCCTTCTGCCGGAGTGCTGATATGAAATAATTTCATTTGTGCTTTTGAAAGCATACCAGGATTGCAATCTGATATAAACTACATACTTGACCCTCCTCTCTGAAATATGTTGAATACACATATGGCTGAAGTGTAATCTCAGTAATCACTGAGAAGGAAGCTAGAATATTCCACTTGAGCTAATGGAAGTGGGATGATTGTTACAAGAACAGAGAGTGTGTTCTTAAGCGACGGTGTGTTGCTGTCCCTCCTAACTTGTCAGTTGTAGGCAATTGCTGAATTATTCATCTAGGGCGGGGAAGGAATTTTAGGTTGTCTTTATTCTTCATCGCTCTGTATTTTTAGGAAGATACATCAGGAGTTTTTGGCTCATTATCACATGTTAAATTATCAACAGAATATTGATTCACAGTTGCTCACAAATTGTGTTGCAATTTTTAAAAATTTCTGAAGCTATTTCTACAAGAAAAAAATATTATTTCCTTCAACAGTATATAAATTGATCTATTTTACTTTGCTCAGAAAGACTATAGGACGAGTATGATCATATATAGATTTAAAAAATTGCTGCAAGAATTACTGTCTTTTCAACAGTATGGGTTATCCAAAGGGAAGTAGTGCATGGGAATAGTAGAGGGATGGTTTCTTAGCTCTATTAAATTTATTTAACTCAGCAGAGACTGATATCTAAAATCAGTACCGCTTTCTTAATCTGGTATGTTGCCTGCGATATATAAAAGCAAATTAAAACGTGTCTTAGGACTGGCAGATGGATGTAAATCTTCACTGCATACAGAAACTAACTATAGCCACCTCTTGGGAGGAAGCTGTTTTCTTAAAGTCAAGATTTGAAGCACGTTTGCATGAGTAGGGATGTCATTCTGCTAGGTATGTATTGTGATGTTGGATAACTGGAAAATCTGAATTACCAGGACATTAAACCTAGCATCTACATACTCGAGGCTCTTGCATATCACTTTGAGAAATCTGGGGAAATATTTACACGTGGGGAGCATTGTTGTTTAATAGTCGCTTCTCAAGTCTATTTTTTCCCCTCTCTAGATATGTATAGAAATGTTTAACTGAGGTTTTGTATGCTCTTCATAATAGAAACATGTATCTTAGTATAAGGCATGGTAGTGAAAGCTTTTTGTATTAATCAGTGAAAGTATTGTGCATATACCATGTCCCAGTAAAAGCAAATCTGATCTTTGCATTCTGTAGATGCAGTACCCCTCTTCTTGAGACTACTTCATTCACCACACCAGAATGTTTGTGAGCAAGCTGTCTGGGCTCTCGGAAATATTATAGGTAACTCTTGTTGTTATTATAATGATTTGAATTCAGGGAGCATTTTATTTTAGAATTTGACTTTTTGAACATTGGCATTATCATATGAGACTATGTTTCCTCTGAATTCTGTGGCTTAATATAATTTTTCATGTGGCCAGAATTACATACGTACATCCTATTTTTTTCTAAAGAATAGTAGCACTTGCTGCACAAAATATTAACAGGATAAATTTTGTGTCTCGTAAAATATACATACATGTCTGCACGTATGTATATTTATTTGAACACGAACTGCTAGTAGTAGACTATTGGTGAGGAAACATAGAATTTCAGTATCCCAACATGTCATTGCATACATTTCAGGATTTTCCATTTTTAATGTAATTTCTTTTACAACAATTTTCATTTCTGTAGGTGATGGTCCTCAGTGTAGAGATTATGTCATATCACTGGGAGTTGTCAAACCTCTTCTGTCCTTCATCAATCCCTCCATTCCCATCACCTTCCTTCGGAACGTCACATGGGTCATTGTAAATCTCTGCAGGAATAAGGACCCCCCACCGCCTATGGAGACAGTTCAGGAGGTAAATAAAGAATTACAAGACAGATAATTTTTTATACTCTGGGCTAGAGGCCAAATGTTTTACATTGTCATACTATGAATTTATGCATGTTTTTTGCCACTGTCTTGTGCCACATACCAGTTGTTAAATTAAGTAGTTTGACCGATTTGATGCTTCTTACTAAGGCTGTTGTAAAGGTATTTGTAACATCGGAAACTGAGTAAGACTAAAGACTGACGAGCCATATATTAAAATGGACACAACAAGAAATTAACACACTAGAAAGTGTTAACATACTCAGCATTTCATGTTTTTGTCAAAAGAAGGCTACGAACGTGATTCTGTATATAGAAGTATTCAAATGTAATTATTTTCTGTAAGAGGAAATGTAAGTAAACTAGTGAATGTAGTGCAGTTTGTGTTTCGACTACCTGTGAACATGCAGTCAATGTCAAGTCCCCACTGGAGAAGAGAAGCATCTGAAAATCCTTTCAAACTGGTGAACAGAGCAAATGCAGTGTTTGTAGAGTAGGCACAGCTAAAGTGATGATATTTGACTAGAACTATAGCTGTAATGTACGTAAAATTCTTCATTTTAAGATAAATTCCAAAGTGTAGATATAGTTTTTGAAGCCATGTGAAGTATAATATTGTTAGCAACTAAACTTTAATGAAATTTTAAAAATGAAACAGAGAACGGGGAAACCTTTAGAAGTAATACTTTACCAAATAAAAAACCCTGTTCTAAGCAGTCTTATCATGGCTCAGTTTTATATTTTCTCCGTAAGTGAATACAAAATTAAAATTTTACTTTAATCCAAGAGGGTTTTATATATTGATAGTAGGCTAATGATTTTTATTATATTGTGTGGTAACAAAGCTTTCAAAATAGCAGGGGGTTGTCTTATCTCTGTTTGCTTGTTTTCCCTCAAAATATAGTCTGCTCTCTGTGTGTCTTTGAAATATAGCACTGTCTTGTATTTTTACAAATTTTAAATATTATATATATATTTTTAGACATACTTTGAGGGAATGACCAGCTGCTGGGAAGTGTGTGAATGCAATATGCTAATGCAATCTCAAGCTAAGCTTTGTGGCTGCAGTACTTGGATTCATGATTGTACAGCCAATTTTATTCTACTGTAATGACTGATGAACTTCTTTTCAGATTTTGCCAGCATTGTGTGTTCTCATTTACCATACAGATATAAACGTAAGTAATTTCTAAAGTTTTGGATATTTAGATTGTTTGTTTTCTCTAGAGAGAAAATGCTGCAAGATTGTGTTTAAGTGGCAAACTTGTTTTTGTGTGTTAACTTATGTATAATTAAGTAGTAAATGCACAATTAAATGCAAAGACTAATACAACTGTAGTTATTCAGAGCATGAAAAAAAGTGCAAACACCATTTCTGAAATCTTTTCTAGAAGTTTTTTTTATCCTTTACATTAGAAACCTCATCAAAAAAATCCTATCTTGCAGAATTGAGCACTAGAAATTTAAAGTGCCAGCTTTACCATCAGCTTCACTTTAATTCTGCCCCAATTTATAATTTTGCATAGGTGATATATAATGCATGTATAGAAAAAATACATATAATTCTACATATCAGTCCAATCAAATATTGTGATCGTATGGGTTAATCTGACTTTTGTAACCTGTTGAGTGCCTGACTTTGCAACCTGTTTAACTAAGGAAATCACATATGAAAATATACTTAAATAAACAGTAATAAACTATTGTTTTGTGGCACCTTTGACAACTTTTCTTCAGGTTTTTAATACTAAACCTTCAGTACTTCCCACATTCCAGATCCGTGGGTTTACATATATTTTTCTGAGTAAAGTCCTAGAGGGGTGAGTGAACTTACCTCCTGAAGTCACATACTGGGATTTCAGGAACAAAGATCTGTGTAACTAAGGAATACTGAGCTGCTCTTTTCCTCCTCCTCCTGTCAGGACTTTGTAATGTCTTTGACCCTTGCTCCCTATAGTGATCCTTCAATTTAGGGAAGCAGGAATTGAACCCTTGTGGTGGGTCTGGGGATAGAGCATAAGATTGGTGGAATTGTCTTTCATTACTTCCATGCTGTGGTAGTGATGTTTCTGCTGCTCTTTTAATGGTGAAGTGGGCTTGGCTCCACAAAATATTTGCAAATAGTTTAATTTGCGATTTTGCCAGGGTTTTCCCAGTGTAATGTGAGTGGGAGACAGCACATGGTGACATTCCAATTTGTAATTTGGACAAACCTGAATGGAAATTCATAGCAAAACCCAAACATATCTCTAACCTATAGGCTTTTTTTCCCTGCCAAATTTGAAAGCTTTTGCAAGCGATGATTGTGTGAGAGCTTCTTGAAGTAGATATGAGACTATGTGATGCCAGGTTTTGACTGATCTCAATTAGAGTGCCCGTCTTTTTGATCCTGAGAGTCAGGTGCTAGTTTGGAGGTACCAGTCTGGTCCCAGCCTCTCTGTACTGGAGCAGCAAACCTATCTTTGGAGATGAGTCAGTGATGCAGGTAGGTCAGCCAACAGTCCTGTGAGCGCTTCTGGCGGCTGCTGCTCTCATCACCAACAGGGCTGTGGGGCAGCAAACTGGTGAGGCACCATCTCTCACTGCTTCTGCTGCGATACTGGCTCCACTGCAGCACATTCTGCTGTCCCTGTGGCATTAGCAGGTGAGGGCAGCAGCAGGCTGTGTCAAGAAAGCATTAGGTCTGTGCTGTCTGGTCCCTGGAGCTGGGTGGAAGCAGCCTGTGGGTCAGGACTTTCAAGTCCTTCCTATGTCTCAGTACTGTAGTATTTAGCTATCTTAACAGCTGGAAATTTTAAATGGGTATCTGTTTTAAAAGTAGCGTAGATCTAGGTACCTCAACAGATGATGTCCTCAGTGGGGTGCAGATTTCTCTTCCGGCAGTTCCTAACAACATCTCTAAGTGATGGGATATCCCTCTTTCTGCTGGCTTTGTTTCTGCTTCAGATCCTGCCTTCCAATGACTGTAACTTTTGTACCTTTCTTCTTTTGAGGGCTCTCAAGTCATCCTTACCAAGTCATCAGTGACTTAGTCTTTTATTTTCTTTAAGATACTAAGATTGCCGTGCATGATAGTCATTTCTCTGTGGGTTTTTGCTTTGCTTGAACAGTTGCCACCTTACAATAGTTGCTAAGTCCTGTAGTTGGTATAAGAACTCCTTTCCTTTGCTGTGGATTTTAATCTTAATATGAAGGCAAAAAAAGGCATACCTCCAGAATAGTGTGGAGTTTCACTTCAGAACTGCACTATGGATCAGAAATGCTAAGGTGTAGATAGATGGATTAGAGACTAAGGGGACTTAGGTATTCTGTCATCAAAAGATAGCCCAGCTAACAAATTATAGCAGTGCTAGGAGGCTGGGTCGGTATTTTCCTCAGAAAGTTACTAGGACAACTACGTAACTGAGCTGGTTGTCTTATCTTTGAAATGCAAATCAAGCCCAACAGTTTACCTTTGTGAGATGCTGTATGCTGTCACTTTATGCACCATTTTTAATTAAAAAATAATTTTGAGAGAGGACATATAGAAATTGTTACTATGGAACAAATGGCCCCAGTTTTCATAGTTGTACATAATGATCTAACATTTTACTAATTAGGTCTCGTCATAATGTTTGAGTTTTTCCTGTAACTAAATTGCATGCCCTTTTTTTTTTCCCCCCAGACATGTGGAATGTTGATCACTAAATTAAGACTCCATTATATGGATTTTACTGTTCAATGTGTAAACCGTGTTCTTTCCAATTTGTAGATTCTTGTGGACACTGTTTGGGCTTTGTCCTACTTAACAGACGGTGGAAATGAACAGATACAAATGGTGATTGATTCAGGAGTTGTACCTTTTCTAGTTCCCCTTCTGAGTCATCAGGAGGTTAAAGTTCAAGTAAGTCTGGTTCAGTTGCTATTGAATAGTCCTTCGTAAGCTATTTTCTAAAAAATGTGCCTTAGAGTATTTATTGGTGGAGTACCAAGATGAGCATTTATAGCTACATTTGTTGCAGGTAAAACTGAACAAGTGTTGCCTACAGTGGGGAAAAAAGATTATTAAAATGAAAGACAGCTCTAACAAAACAGTTCTAATATAGTTTTTAAGTAAAGTGGCAGGTTAAACATTAACTTCCATTGTGTGATTACCAGGGGTGCCTTCCTTTTGTAGTCCTAAAAGATTTAATGACAGATTTTACGTTTTCCAGAATTCAAGTTATATGCACTCTTTCTGTTGCTGCATACATGGTTGTGCATATTCTGTCTGAATAGCTCATGGAAATCAAGTAATACTTGAGGACCTTTTGAATGTTAAAATATTTGCAGATGCCGAGTCCTTTTAGTAAAGTAAATTTCTAATTAGCTACAAAAGGTAGGTTAACTGAGCTTGTCCGATTTAATTTCAAAGGCAAAGAGAAACTAAAAGTTAGTTAATGTGTGCTTGATTTTTATAAACCAACCATTGTAATTGGGAGCTTTTTTTATGTATCTGTGCATTTGTCATGTTTGTTTAGTTTGTACATTGGATGAGACTTGGCTGTATTGAAATTTGTCAGACCGGTTCACTTGATGAAAAGGAGTCTCTCCAGTATTCTGTCACTTGTAAAGCATTTACTAACCAATACATAAAGATATAAAGTCCATTTCTGAAAGTCAACTGAGAGTCAATAAGAAGAAAAGTAGTCGTGGGTTTTTTAACTCTGTACTGGAGAGCTGAATGGAGAAGGAACCAACCTTGGTGGACATAGTCAAAGCCTAGAAACAGTTAATGTAATTTTGACTCTTCTATAAGATAAAAACTCTTCTATGAATTAACTCTTCTATTGTTTTAATATTGTTCTAATTTCTCATCTTTACACTTTCTGAGTTGAGCTGCAGTGCGTCTATTCAGTAAAATGCTGTACTGTGTGTTTCTGTTTTGATGAAACAGTACCCATTTTTAGGATGTAGCTCAGAGGATGAAGTGCTAAATTGTATTTTGCAAAGTGTTTTTATAAAGAGATGTCTTAAAATGATGTTTGTTTTAGCATAAGTAACAGCAATGTCTTTAACATGCAATTTTTTTTCCTTCCCACTTTGGATATTCAGACAGCAGCACTGAGAGCAGTAGGCAACATAGTAACTGGTACTGATGAACAGACACAAGTTGTTCTCAATTGTGACGTTTTGTCTTATTTCCCAAATCTCCTGACGCATCCAAAAGAGAAGATAAACAAGGTATGATTTGTTTCTTCCTAACTTAATCTTTTTGTTTAAGAAATAAAACAGTAGTCTGTAGAATATTACAGAAGAATTTCTTACAGCTATTATTTCCGGCATGTGAGCAATTTAGTATAAAGATGCAGCCTTTGAGGCTGATGCTTAATTAGGGCTAAAGCCAAACAGCCATAGTGAGGATCCATGCATTGGTGTTGATGCCTAGTGCTTTTTGGGAGGACTGATGGTTTTTGCTTTGGAGCATGATACTTTTTTTTCATTTGCAAAGTGAGTAACTGGCTAACTTGCATTATAGTTTTTCATAACTAAAGAGTGTTACTTTTGGTTGAGTCCAGTGAGTTGAGTAAGATTGATCCAGTTTTTCCACTCCACCTTTTCATAGTGGAGTTTGTTCTCTTGTCCAACTTCACCTTCAAGGAAGTAGGGACTACCACTGTCCTTTTCTGAAAACGGTCCCTGCATTTCCTCTCCTTCCTTTTGGCAGAGGTAACTTCGCTACTGCAAGGACTGGATGGAATAGGGGGAGTTAGATGAAAGTGGTCAGTGCCCTCTTTTCCACAGCTGTATTTCATGTTATTTGCATTTTTGGTTTATTTAATCATCATGCCATCTTCCACTGCAAAGATGGGGCTGGCTGAAGAGGAGACTTTTTTGTTTAGCTTACGTGATTCCCCTATTTAGTGTACCATTGAGGGGAAAACTGTTTGTGAGGAAGCTCTGTTTCTTCAGGCCCTGTCAACTGCCAAGAGGTCTGAAGAAGTTATCCTTGACAGTTCAAACTGCTGTGATTTGTTTCTGCCTGCCCTTCTAGCTGTCAGAAAAGAATGATGAAGAGCTCCTTTTGAATGCCAAGAAAGGAATTATTTTTGTATAAGGGGAATCTATAAATGCTTTGAGTTTTGTTTTAAGTGTGTGTTGTGAGGGGCTAATACAAATAAAAGCCAGATATACATCCCTTAAAAAATGAAACCCATTATGTTTTTTTCCTGAAGTACTTCACAATTGGTGGCTTGCCACATCTGTTTGTTTTTAACTTAAGACTGGAGCCTTTTTAAGATGTTCTGGATTGCCTTGACACATATCACCCTTTGTAACCAGGAATTTGTAACTACCATTAGATAGATGTTAGCTATGCCGATGAACCACCTGAAGGAGATAACTGCTGAGTAAGGTCTCAGGACTGAGAGTCCTGTCTGATACTTAATGGGAGGCCTTGAATGAGCTTTCGGAGCTGCACTTCATGTTTCAGGAAGAAAACGGGAGCTGGAGTTGGTCTTCCTTGTATCAGCACAGAAAGCTACTACTGAGCTGTTAAATATTACAGGATAGGTCCTTTTTTATATGAGGTTTTACCAGTTTTCCTATTTTCTTTGCAAAACTGTTCTCAAGTTTAAAACATGGCTGTGACTCCAGCAGTACAAAGTGGATATAAGCTTTAAGTCAGTATTGCTCCCAGTGTATGGAGACACTCCTTGTGTAAGTAATAATCTGGCCCTGTGAATTAATCATATCAATTTTACATTGATCCCCTGTGTGTTTGGCTTTCACAGTGCAATAAAAGTTTCTGTGCTAAAAGTGCTATTGGGGATGAAACCTGGAGACTCTGTTTAGTGATTGGTCATGGTATGCTTTTAGGTTTTGAGGTTGTTTTGTTTGGCTGGGTTTTTTTTTATCTGTTGACTTTTTTAAAGTGTTTTGCTTTTTTTATTTTGTCCAATTGTAGGAAGCAGTTTGGTTCCTTTCCAATATCACAGCAGGAAACCAGCAACAAGTCCAGGCTGTAATAGATGCTGGGCTAATCCCTATGATCATACACCAGCTGGCTAAGGTCAGTCAAACTATCAGCTACGCGAGTTGTCATCCTCTTTTTATAAATCTGACATGAGGAGTCTGTGATTTTTAATAATAAGCTTGACAGATGTTTCCATGCTGATTTTAATGAGCTATTAATTTTATTTTTCAGGGGGACTTTGGAACACAAAAGGAAGCTGCTTGGGCAATTAGCAATTTGACAATAAGTGGGAGAAAAGATCAGGTATGTGTAGTGGGATTTCAAATTGTCACTAAAACATTGCACATGCAGCCATTTGTAAGCAGCACAATGTTGAAAGCCCGTTTCTTTTCATTATTTAGGTTGAATACCTTGTACAGCAAAATGTAATCCCACCATTCTGCAATCTACTCTCAGTAAAGGATTCTCAAGTGGTACAGGTGGTGCTGGATGGTCTGAAAAACATCCTGATAATGGCTGGTGATGAGGCTAGCACAATAGCTGAAATTATAGAAGAGTGTGGAGGTAAGTGCTTATTAGGCTTTTAAAAAATTTAATTTGCTGGATATTATTCTGTCTTCCCCTTGCTGATTTTGATATTTACTACAGCATTTTTTTACCATGGGCTGTTTGAATAAGCAAGTGAGACTTTTGTAATGAGAAATGACTTTTTTTTTCTATTTAGTTCAGTTTAAAGATGGTCATGTTGGAGGCAATTGTTGAAGGAGCTTTCTGTAGCTTAGGGTTTTTTTAGGTTTAAATGAGAATCGTACTTCATTTGATTATTGCATATACATTGTTCTGTGGTAAAAAACACAATTCTTGCTTTAGTTCATTGCCTTGGAAGCAGTTGTTAGGATCACCATTTCATTACAGACCAAAGCAGGATGAGGAGTCTTTTGGATATTGCAATCCAAGTTTTAACACATGCTAATTAATGTATTATAGTAAGATGGCAGTAAAAGGATGTTGAAGAACGTACTACACTGGAAGTTTTTCCCTTGTATTATTCCATACCCAGTTTAAAAATGGGACTAGTCTTGGTGTGAGGCTTTGTTGCCTGTTGTTTTAAACTCGTATGCAACACACAAATGTAGCCACTTCTTTTTGGTGATATACAGAAAGCACAATGACTAAAACAAAAGCTGTGTAGTAGACAGAAGTCGTCTTAAAAAAATTAAATACAGAGAGTTTTATCTAAAAAGAGAGGATTATCCCTTGTTTATAAAATGGGATATTCCATGGCATGCAAAGGTTCACAAACTATTTCTCTTCCCTTTTAGAGACAAAGATAGCTACTGTGTAGATAATATTTGCAAACTGAGCTACATCTTTTCTAGTATGTTTCAGTAGTAATGTTTCATTATTTTTCTTAGTTTTTTCAAAGTAGTCAGTAACTCCAGTTTAAACTTGTAAACCTCTTCTCCGTTTTCTTTTATTCAGGGTTAGAGAAAATTGAAGCCTTGCAACAGCATGAGAATGAAGACATTTATAAACTAGCATTTGAAATCATAGATCAGTATTTCTCTGGTGATGATGTAAGTATGCTAAAGATTGAAGCGTATATGCGCTGTGCTGTTAGCTAAGTAAGTACATTGTCATTGTTCCTCAGTTCCAATTGTCATGAACATATAGGTTATCTGGGAAGTCAGTTTTCCTGCTCCTTTTTCAGTACAGCTTCCCTTAATTGGAAGTCTTTGAAGAGTTTCTCAATATCAAGAATTTTCTTTAGCGACATCAAGATGACTACTCTGGTTTTGCCTAATAAATTGACACTGACCTAATTTTGTCACACTGACATGTAAATTGACATGTAACTACTTGTGATTAGAATATAAACAGTTCTCTGGCTCTCCTTTTTACTTTCTCGTACATCAGTCTTTGGAGGGGGGGAGTGGATCCTTACTTTCAGATAGATTACTGTATTTCAGCTCTATAATTGCTCAGTCTGGGTTCTGCATTGAAAAGAGTCATCAAAACTGTTAACACTTTCTGCAACTGATTGATCTAGATCATCTGATATTTTGTTGCACCCTGATTAGGTATTTTGACCCTTTGGGGTCAAATTTGTGTGCTTGTGTTTGCTGAGTGCCTCAGAAGCACTTCAACAAGCAATTTGAAGACAAATAATAATTATCTTTTCTAGGCCATCCAGTGTGTCTGTAGTTCTGCAGCCTAGCAGAACTATGTCTTCAGTTCTTCTCTTAAATTGAACTCTTCAGATACCAGCTCTAACTTTAGGACTTGTTAATTTTCAATTCATGGGCCCATCAAGTGATTGCGAAGTTAGTCACTAGAACTTAAGATATGTGAAAAGTTCCCTATGCTTGTAATGATTCTGTGAGCAGTGTCTAATAGTCTCCATAATGGCTCTGAGACTTCTGTAGCTAACTGAAGAGCACAGTCTAGTTGGTGCGGGTGGAAAAATACCCCTTTTGAGGTTAGTACTCCCTTTTGTGCATTTACTTTTTATATAAACTAATGCAATTTAATCTTCGCCTGATTTGCTGAATTTACCTCCTTTACTCAGGAGCAAGACTTTACTTCAGATTATTGTTCATACTGTTACCATGTTTTCTGGGGCTTCTGAAACTTGAAATTGTAGATTCCATGATTGGGAGATAGGAGTTAAAACATAAACCCAGACAAATTTTCAGGCAGTAACTGTAAGTAGGCAAATAACCCTTGTCATTTGAGGACTGGTGCAAAAATAACACAGAAAAAAATCCAAATTGCCCTAGGGAGACAAGAGACTGGTTATGTTAGCCTGCTTTTGGCAATGTTAAGATTGACTGCCCAGGAGTATTCCTGCCTTCTGTCACTTCAGGATCTTCTGTATTCTCATGAGATGTTGCTGGCTACTACATACCCCTTCATTGTTAATCCCATCTGCTCGTTTGCTGAGCCCTGTGAAGTGCACAGGCCTGTACTTTAGGACCAGCACTAATGCCTTCCTGACTTTAGTTTTTGTGTTAAAGGCATGTGAACTTAGGTAACGTTACTTGGTAGTTCCCCTGCAGAAGGCGGAAGTGCTAATTTATCAACTTACAAACGTTTTGCAAAGCATTTTGAAACCGGATTCGATCTTCATTTGGGCATGACATGCCCCACTCTTCCTCCTGCTGATGGTTGCTGTTGCCAAAGGCCTTAATCTCTTCCCTCCAATTTAGGTATTGTCACCCAAAGTAAAGAGAAACAAAGATTTTTAGGTGAGTCAGTTCTGATGTCCGCACTACTCCAAGGCCAGATCTCAGAAAGCTATTTAGACCCCCACACACAAGGGCTCTTACCTGCTTCAGAATGACACACGGTTTGAAACGAGGCATGTGGCTCCTGCAGCCTGGTTTGTAGAGGTGGCATGTTCGGAGAGTAGATGCAGTTGGTGATTTGGAGGAGGACGGGTGGGGTTTGAAGTTGTGTGTATTTATGCTACTGACCATGTTATGTGCTGTTCCTAGAGGCAGTAAATACCTAAATTCTAACAGCTGTGAGGAAGTTGGGTGAAGTTGGATACTGACGCCTTTCATTCTATATCCATAGAGTAATGAAGTACTTTTGGTTTAAAAAAAAAAAAATTCAGATTGCGCTTATGAGAGCTATATAAAACTGCTCTGAAATGAGTAATTCTAAATCCTTCAGATTCTGATAGGAGATACTGAGTACTCTTTTAAGCTTTATGTAAGTCTTTCTATCAGCTGCCGATAAAAATGATTTTCATGTTGAAAGAAAACAGAAAGTACAAAACTAATTTTGGAATTCACAACTAGTGATTAGCCAACTCCAGAAGTACTAAAAATTGGCATTGAAAATTAAATCGTACAGCTAAAATAGCAACTGCTTTGACCCAGCGGCAACCCAGTCTCTAACCGTTACAATTTTCTGTTTCCCTAATGGTATTAGAACAGAGTTGATACGTTGTTCTTTTTAAACATATTTGAGGAATTGAGTTGCAAAAACTGATCCAATTTTATTGCAATAATGTTTAAAAAAAAAAAAAAAAGATGAACATTTGTGAATCTCTTCTACGTGTACTGAATTGCACAGGGATCTGGCCTCTCATGTATTTTTGTTGTTGTATTTTATAGATCGATGAAGATCCCAGTCTCATTCCTGAAGCCACTCAAGGAGGTACTTACAACTTTGATCCAACAGCCAACCTTCAAACAAAAGAATTTAATTTTTAAGTTCAAAAAAGTGCAGCTTCTCTGTCCCACACCAGTATGAAGCACCACCAGATGGCTACCAAGTGAAGAAACAAAAGGCTCCAAGACACACATGCCTCTTCGTTTTGATGCTTCTAAAGCAAGCCATGTATCGGTCACTTTGCAGTTGCCAAACGTCACTATCACATGGACTGTAAATGCATATGCATGATCTCTTAAACTGTTTCAGAATTCTTTTTAACAGTCCCAACTACCTTTTTTTGCCTTTTTCCTGGTGCCACATGCTGACAACCGCAATCTGCAGTTTTGTTAAGAATATTCCATAGTGGTGGCACATTGGCTTTCCACGGAAAAGTAGCTTCTTTGGAAAATGGTGCGCTGTGGATCAAGACACTTTGGTATGATGCGTACATTTTGGAAGACTTTACAGGGGCCCAGTTTGCTCTGAGCCTCCATCATCGTCCTCCACAAACATATTTTCATATACTTTATGTGGAAGAATAGATTCAAAAATGCAAGCCAAATGAATTTCATTGGTGAAACTGAAATAAAAGTAACTTAAAAAAAACAAACAAACAAAAAACTTGGCAATTGATTAAACACTTAAGTTTAAAACAAACAAAAAAACTACTTCAGCTATCAATAATTGATGTGTGTTCATTAACTGCCTCAGAAACCAGGGTTGGAGAATGAACTGTAGATTTGGACTGGTAAAGCTTTTGCCATTATACCTAATTTTTGAGAACAGCGAGCCCTATTTGACCACTCACTTCAGCCTGTGTGTTCCTGCTGTTTTGAAGTAATCAAATGCTGTGCATGGTATTTTACCTGAGCTACAACCTGTTATGGACTTGAACTTCTGTTTAAGCTGAAAGCAAGAGTCCCAGACTGTAGGAGGAAAAAAAAAAAAAAATCTGTCCAAAAATGTATTAGTTAAAAAGAATCTTGCTTTCAACTTTCAGTAGTCAATATATTTTGTTTTAAATTGATAATTGGATATGGTTGATTTATATTGGGTTTAAACTGTGGAGCTTTCATGTTTACTGTAATTTAGTCTTAAACTATTTTTTACTTAGTAACCAGTGCTTATGATGATGTGGTTGGCAACAAACCAGCAACTACTTAGAAGCGTCATAAAAGCTTCATTCTTGGAGTATTGGAAGAGTAATTCAGAAATTAGTCTCAAATCTATTTCACGTGATTAAAAAAGATACAAACTGGTTGATGTGTGAGGCTGTATGGAAGCTGCCGTTATTCAGCATAAACCTGATGTGCAGCGCACATTAAATAACTTTACATAAGGTATGTGAGGTCACTGCTTTTGGAAAATCGTCTGACCCAGTCATTTTCAAAGGGATTTTGGTATTGCTGGGGTGAAGATCGATAATTCTGAAATTCTGTAAGCTATCACACAAACTGGTTTTGTTGCTGTTGTTTACTGGGTGTAATTTCCCAATGCATTGATGTGAAGGGATAGAAAAATCTAAACTAATTTAGTTATTGGATGTGGGTTGTATTTACTGTGATGAAGATAAGGACAGATGCCATCAGAGCTTTGTGGATCAGCTGTTTTTCCACTGATGAACAACGCATAGCAGGTGTGCATTCATTAAATATATATCTGCCAAGGTGGAGCCACTTTAAAGAGTGAGTTGTCTTGTATCTCAACTGGATACAAGCGTATGTTTAAACTGCAAGATTTTTACTTGCTAGATAATCTGTTTTAATATAGTGGTTTGGCCTCTGATTATTTATAGGTTTTATAAATTTTAGAATCAATTTCTCTTTAAGGTGGCTCAGATTTTTCAACTCTTGTGCACATAAAATTGAGTTGAAGTTCATTGTGCCTTTTTTCTTTTCCCAAAAGTTGAGTTGAAGCTTCATATGGTAACTGCATCCTATTCACACACTATAGTCTAAAATCTTGAAACTGTGTGGTGTTCGCTAAAAAACTAAACAATAAAAAGTCAAAGTTAGGTAAGGTCACAAAGTTTTTGTGAAATTAGAGTTCCAGCAGATGTTATTGTGAACAAATATTTCCCCCCTTCTAATGCAATTTAGTCTCCCTACATGCCATATAGACTGACGGATACCCTGTTCAGCCTGCACTCGCTGTTATCCTAGAGATTACGTACAAATTGATATCGAAACAACAGTTTTCCAGTACTGTGAAGATTTGATCCTTTTCTTGCACTCAATGCATTACATTAAAAGTGAACATCGGAGAACTGGGTAAGGCAGGACAAAGCGTTTGCTCAGTTCTTTCTGTTGTGACCTTATCAGCTTTTGATTGGGATTGCACCATTTCATAGTTAATAAAGGAAACAAAGTATATTGCTGCACTTTTACGTTTTCAGAACAGTGTTTAAAATTGCATTGTTTTTATTATTTTTTTAAACTATCAGTTAAAATAGACTAAAACGTTCTTTCAAAGAGGCATCTAAATGTGTTCCTAATTTTGTATATGGGCTTAGGTTTTGTAACCAATAAAAAGCTGCTATCAAATACTATAAAAATTCAAGAACTTATTTTGAAGATTATGAAACTGCTTAGTCTTCACAGATTGACTTAGGGGTTTTTGTCTGTGACTAGGTATTAGTCAGCAGAACTCGGCATCAAAGTTTGAAGTATGTTACAAGAATGAATAAAGTAAGCTAATGCAGTCATCCCTGAAACTTTGGATACCGTTCCAGTACGGAGTTTTATACTTTTTAAGGAGATGTTTCCCAAATGTGTAGAGGAGGCTGTGGTAAGTGGGGTGCAGCTGATCCACGTAACTATTACATAGTGACTTCAGTTTAAAGGTTTGAAGGCGCACCATAGTGTCAAGGAACTGTCACAGTCTTTTTCTACCTCCAGAAACGTCCTTTCCAGGCTCCCAGTGCTGGGCTGATTGCTGATTCAGCACTAATTTTAAGCTCGGGATGCTGTACTAGCAGGCCCAACTCCTTCTGCCTGCTGTGCGTTGGGAGGGGGTGTGCACCAAGACCGGCTTTAGGCAGGGGACTCGCCTTCCATGGCTCTCCGTAGCTGGGAGGGATGGCCAGCATCCCTCACCTCGGGCACGAGTGACCCCGTTGGGGTGCCGCTCAGGGAGAGATTGGAACCATCAGAGACTTGCATTGTCCAGCAGACCCCTAATTAGTACAGTCCTGCTTTAGTTACATGACAGCACCAGTGGAGGAAAGCCTCTGGAACTGCTTGAAGGGTGCCTGCGACTCTGCAGCTGTGGCTTTGCCATCCCTGCTCCGTGTCAGTCGGGTGAGTCACCTGGAGAAGCCCCTCTCTCTCCATGGGTGTGTTGATGATGGAGATGAGCTTCCAGTGCCGTATATAAATCCTTGCAAATGCTCTTCCATGAGGATATAAAGGATAAAGATTTCAAAAGAGCCCAACTCCCATTTCCAAAAACAGTTTAATCTCTTTGGTTCCTTCAGCTTTCAGTTGACAAAATGAAACTCTTGAATTGTGTTGATTTTTTTGTGACCTGTTAATCATCCAGCAGTCCTACCTAGATGACTTGAAAGACACTACATTGGAATAAAGAATGCATTGTTTTAAGAGACGTCTTATTTAGAAAGAATAAAACCTAGAGGATATCTTAACATTCCCCATACTTCTAAAAATACAGACATTTCCATTTTGCTTACTTGATCTGCTAAACAGAGAAATGAGTAGGACGACCCACTGACAGGCATATTTTTAAAAAACGCTTTAAAATCTCAGTGGACTGAATGATAGTTAAGGCCCATTTTGTTATTCTAATCTGATCTGTAACGCCCTCTAGATTCTGTGTGTGTTTCAAACTAGTCATTTCTACCAAAGCAGCCTAGTTGTGTTGTGTTCCTTCTATTTTGTTGCAGAAAAAACCCTCCCTTTGGTGGCATAATTATGCTTCTATTCAAACATATGTAGGACAACAAATTATGCCAAGCCATTAGAAAGCACTTTTCAAGAAGAAAAGGAAAAAAAACAGTAGAAAACCATGGGCTCCAACAGGCAAAGCCTTGGAAGATTTTGCCGCAGGGGCTTGTCATGATTGCCAACGTCAACTCCACGGCAGCCCGGGCAGGGTGAGCTGGAACTGCCCGAGCTGCTCAGGTCTGCTTCACGTTACTTCAGACTGCTCAGGAAAATTGCCTCCTGTTAAGATGCGGAGTTACGAACTAGAGCAACTTTGCACTTTCCCGATTCTGGTTTGTGTACGCGTTATCCTGCCGCAGAAGCGGTAACGGGCAGGTCTGATCTGTGCTGCTGGCTTAGACCCAGAGATCTGCAGCTGCCGCTGCAGCAGCTTCCTTTTCAAATGCAGTCATGATACAGCTTTCTTGAGCAGCTTACAAGTTCACAAAGGAACATAGGAGCTGGTTTTTTCCGACCTTAGTTTTAAAAAAGTATGTTGGGGACATTACAGCCTTGTGTATCACACCTAAGAATATTAAAACCATGATTCATGTGTTTTAAAATGAAGGCTAAAGTCTTTATTGCTCTCTGCCTTCACCCATCAGCAGTAAAATAGGGTGAATGTCACCATGCACCCTCGGAGGAAAAATTTCGTGAAGGATTTAGCCCACAGGAAGGCTCTTCCCTGGACACAGCGAGGGGACTGCAGGAGGAGGTTAGTTTTCAGTTTGCTCAATGTACATTAAGTAGGGCCCAGGGACGCACAAAGATGCGGAAGATGGATTAACCATCCTCCTTACCAAATGGGGTCCTGCAGAAGACGGTGGTGGTTGGATCTTTCTAATGTGCTGAAATGAAGCATAAGGGAGCTCATGTCTGCATCCTAATTATTTGCAAGCTGATCATCTTTAGTGGCTTTTTTTTCCTTTTGGGTTTTTTTTCAGCCTACCTCGTGAAGCCGGATGATTCCCCCCTACAAATTCTCTGTACATGAAAAAGGAGGATGAAATTGCAGTATTTTGCCGGTGGCTTCAGCGAGTTCAATTCTGGGTTTGTGCAGGGAGGTGCTTAGGGAAGCTGCACCTCTTGCCCTGGGATTAGACCCATCACTGTTCGTTTCTGTTTGATGTAGTTTACAGCTGGTTTGCCCTGCATTTCGTACTTCTACATCCTGGTAGGGCTCCCTGAAATCTAGATACTGCCTGCATTTTATCATATTGAAAATAAGGGATAAAGTCCTTCTGTTCTCCTTGCCATGGTGACCCTAGCTTACAGGAGAATTGACCGCAGTGAGGTCTGGCCCTGTCCCCGTAATTGTGAAAGAGAGTATTTGACATTAGTTCTTTGGGAACAGTTTTTGTGGTCTTAGTTTTTGCTCTTTAGAGCACGGCAGCGCGTAAGAAATCTCAGGGAATGAAATGTGTGTATGCGGAGTCTTTGGACTTGTCAAATTCTCACATTTAAATCAAAGACATCCAAACTCTTCCAAAAATGTGTAACTTCCTCAAAAATGTAGTCTTCCAGCTTTTGCATCCCTCGATCCCTGTCATTTTTCACGTCTCTGAGCCATTGCCTTTACTGGTTTAGAACAAGTATTAAAAATAAAAATTTAAAAAATGAGAGTTTAAAAACCCACCTTTTTTCTGCATGTTTGGAAGTGGGGGGGAAAAAAAAAGGTTCAACTGCCACTAAAACACATGCTGATGCCTGCGTCTCACATGGAAAAATTTCCGTCCAGAGGGCTCGTTTGTGAACACTTCCAAGGAGCTGGATGTGCAGACACTGTGTTGGACACTGAGCGATAATACTCACTTCCAGCTCTGTCTGTAATCTCAGCGTTTCAGGGCTCTGTGCTGAAATGTTTAACCCATTGCTGAGAAAAGGGCGCAGTCCAAAAGGAGTATTTAGCAAGGTGGCATCGTGCTTCTGCAGCAGGAGCATGTTCCTACTCTCCCTGTTAATCAAACTGCTGGCGTTTTAAACCTGACCTCATTGCCAGCAGCGCGGAGCCAAGTGTCTGCACTGAGCTTTGCATGGCTATCAATATCCAGGGGGCTCAACCAGAGGTCTGTGCCTGAAATATTGAAAACTGATGGAAAGGGAAGTAGTCACTGCTTGTAGTGGTCACGGTTTTCTCTGTATTTGGTATTTTAGTCAACACCTGAGCTCTCAAAATGCTCCAGGAGTTTTACTGACCTAAGCAGTTGCATATTAGCCTAAATTGAATAGAAGAAAGATTTGGCCCTTAAAGATGGGAGAGAAAATTTGAAAATGTGAATCCTACAAGTTTAGAAATGGAAGTTTATTAACTCCATGATTCTTCTTGAGGTAACCTGGGGACTGCTTCTCGTGCTTTCACTTGCAGGAATACTGCTACAAGTGTTCCTCAGAGCCCTTGAGCCCGTCAGTTTTTTGCTCTTACCCCTACCCCAATCACCTACTCAAAGAGAAACGCTGCAAGCATTTAAGTGTTAACACTGAGGACCTGGGGGCTCTTTTCTTCTCCCCTCTCACTTAGAAATCATCAGAAGAACAGGTTGCTAAACTGCATCAATGTTCCTTCCAAGCTAAGTTTGTATGAGACCTAAAAGTAGCGGCAGAGGGGCAAAAGCTCCTCGCTGGGCAAGTTTCATCGCCGGCTGCAGGCTCCGTGCCCGGGGGCTGACCTCCCAAGTCAGGCTATTCCCCTCCGTTACACCTGAGAAACTGCGCGTAACTTGCTCCCGACTTACTCGGTGTGTAGTTACTCAGAGTTGCGAAGCGGCCGGCTGCACGGCGGCGGGCTCGCTGCTTGTCCCTGGAAACCAAACAACTGACTTGAGGAGGTTTGCTGCTTTAAGAGGCTTTTGGTGGCAGTTTGCACCTTGGGGAAGGTGACTGCTAACTTACAAGAGGTTAAAAACCGCCCCTTTGCAACATCTTATGTGGGCGTATCGCTGCATTAGCTTAGGTTACTGTCACCAGATTCACTTCGGTGATAAAAGCCGAGCCGGGAGTTTAGCCGGTCTCACCTCGTGCAGGACTGCTACAGTCAGAGCTCCCGTGTGCACTTCTGCTTTGTTTCACAGATGAAAAACCACCTGGGACAAGTAGCTCGATGACCAGCTGTGTGCTATTTGGACAGGAGCTCTGGCTGGCAGCTGCCTTCCTCCTCCGCGTGACCGGGCTCCTTCGTTTCTGCTAAAAAACAAGGAATAAACTATTTTGCCTTTGCTGAGGGTAAAGGTGGCCACTTGGCAGTGATGGACTATAAACTGAAATCTAGCTTCCCTTTTTGTAACCTGCTGCCTGCTAATTGGCAGGTATTGGAGCAGGGCACCTTGCCCCCAGGGTGTCTTGGAAATTGCAGTCTCCGTGTGGCAGCCTGAGCAGATCAGGCAAAACCTGCTCCTCAGTGTATTTTATCTGAGTACATTTGGGCTTGTTTCTCATGCTCCCAGCAGAAGGGAGGTGAAGAAAGTGTTTTGGGAAGCTTCGTACAGCTGGGCTTTGGGTCTGAAGGTCACAGGCGAGGTTTGGAACTTCCCCTGGGACTCCTCACCAGGGGCAGCCTCCTGGTGGCATCTCCATACACATTTGAGAGACTGCCTGTCCTGGCAGCTTGCAGCTCCATGACACATGTTCCCCCGTGGGACAACAGCCGCTTGGGACGCTTGCCAGTTAAGTCCTTGGCCTCAGTGCAGTGCATTGCCCCAGCACCAAGGACCTGCCACCTTCTGAAGAGCCTGGAAATCTACCGCGAGGTGCAACAGCTTTCCTCCAGCTCTGCAGGGATCGTCTTGGTTATCAACGCAGCTTCTGGAGGACAGCTCCAGCTTTCCAGCACCACCAGCTCTGCCGGAAAGTGTCTTTCCCATCAGCTCGGTGAAGAGGTTGGAGCAAACTCCCGCAAGAGCCATGTCCTAGCCTAGACCTCACCTACCTAAACTCAGAGTTTAAAGCCTCCTTAAGTATAATGTCAGAAGAAAATGCTGAGGGGAGGCTTAATGTTTTAAACATATGAAAGGCAGCTGCAAAGCTGAAAGGAATAGATTGGTCTCCATGCCCACTGGGAATAAGACAAGAAATGCAGTCAGCAAAGGAGTCTGGGAGGGATGCTAGAAAATGTCCTACGGATAGGGAGAGAGTCACCAGAGAAATACACAACCTTTATCTTCTACCCTGTTTAAGGACAAGTCAGTGAAGTCCCGTGGGAGGGAGCGGGGGAGTGACCAGTAGACCTGGGCATGGCCATGCCTTCTTGGCATCTCCTCTTGCCCGGTGGGTACCAGAAGTTGCATTTCCCTGGGGCGATGGGAGATGAGGCCAGTGATTCCTCCAGTCTGGCATCCGACTCTGTGAGCTGGGCAGAGAATGGGCAGTTATGGCCTGGTTGCAGTACAGGAAAATAATTTATTTGGGAGGGATCTCTCCCCAGTTTATCATCGATCTGTCACACGAATTATAGTCATGCCTTTGGTATTCCTGTGCCCACAGAGCAATGCCCAAATTTGCTAAAATGGCTTGAAGTGCTGAGGGGAACATCGCTCTGCAGGCTGAAAACCACCTCTCAGGCAAGAGCTTTGCATGGTTGCAGCAGAACCAAGCCCCTGCTCACCGCTACCTCCTGGCCACCCTGGTGGGTGAAATCCCGGTCCCTCATCCCCGGCCCTCAGTGGAGAGCAGACAGCTTTGTGCAGCCTTGTGGGAAGTGGGGGGACATGGGACAGACATGTCTGGCCCGTAGTGAGCAGCATGGGCACCCAGGCGCTTCGGAGGCTTGCAGGGTGGCTGGCTGGAGGCTTGACCCCTCCAAACATGCAGGGCACGTTGGATGGAGAGGTCCCCTTTTTTTGGCTCCTGCATTTCACATCTCTCTTGCAAAAGGAGCTCGAATTTTTCCCCTCTTGCAGCAGGTGATTTGCAGCGCTGCTCCTCTCCTGCAGGCTCCCAAATGTCACACTCAGGTGTTGTGTTGGTGCGGGCAGTGGCACGGCAAGGTAGCAGGAGGGGGGTCTGTGCCCACCAGGGCCCCCGGCACATGTTAGGGCAGGAAGGGTTTGTTGACTGCTGCAGCAACCACCCGCACCCCTCCCTGCCGCCTGTGGTGGGACCAGCAGTCAGGGCACCCCTGTGCTGCCCGCTTGCTTTTTTTATTCCTTTAATCTGACACCTTCTGCTGGGCTTCATGAGATCTCCATTAGCTCCGTTGAAGATTAAATGCATTTCAGCCGGAGCAGCAGTGGTTGTTGGGCATGGTGTTTCAGTTATGGCTGCAGACAGACCAACGCACACTTCTGCAGCAATTCCTGCAGTGTGGGAATCTTGGCACCTTCACGGTTTTCTGGAAGTTTGCTCCCCAGACAGGTCCCTCAGCTCGAGAGCCCCTTGTTCCCAGTCCCTCCTGCTTGCCAAGGGTGTTTCCTCATGTCGTGGTTTAATCTCAGTCAGCAATTAAGCACCACGCAGCCGCTCGCTCACTCCCCCCCACCCGGTGGGATGGGGGAGAGAATTGGAAGAGCACAAGTTAGAAAGACTCGTGGGTTGAGATAAAAACAGTTTAATAATTGAAATAAAATGATAATAATAATATGATAATAATAATAATAATACACAAAACAAGTGATGCACAGCACAATTGCTCACCACCCGCTGACCGATGCCCAGCCAGTCCCCGAGCAGCGGCCCCCCCGGCCAGCTTTTCCCAGTTTATGTACTGAGCATGACGGCACATGGTATGGAATGTCCCTTTGGCCAGTTTGGGTCAGCTGTCCTGGCTGTGCCCCCTCCCAGCTTCTTGTGCACCTCCAGCCTCCTCAGTCAGTAGAGCATGGGAAGCTGAAAAGTCCTTGGCTAGTGTAAGCACTACCTAGCAACAACTAAAACACCGGTGTGTTATCAACTTTGTTCTCATCCTAAATCCAAAACACTGTACCAGCTACTAGAAAGGAAATTAACTCTATCCCTGCCGAAACCAGGACACCTCAGGCGAGAGCAGGTGTTAGGCAGGATGCTGCTGCTGAGGAGCTTGGATAGGACAGCAGGGGAAAAACACATTCTTTTGCTTCCAGGTCATTTGGAAAAAAAAAAGGTGTCCTCCTTACCCAAAGCCTGCTGTGGCTGTAATCCACCAAGTGCTAAACCAGCGTGAAGGCACGGCGAGATTCCCACCGACCGTTCCTGCAATTGATTCAGGTGAGCATCACCCACACATCGCCAAAGCTGGAATGACAAAGTCTCCTAGAAAAATTACCGTAGCTTTTAAAAATTATTTTTATATCACTGCTTCTAAACCTTTAGAAATTAAAAGGAAACTTTTATGGAGCACTGATAGTTTCTGTTTCTGGGAAGATATTTGTCCTGAAGCTACAGTGTGGAGCATGTACTGCCGTGTCGGCTGTGGTTTATTCCCTTGGACTGAATGTGCTGCGTTCAGTTGCTGAATACAGAGATGTGCGGTGCTGGGAATACATAATGCTGTGGCCCAAACTAGGTATAAATAAAGCAAAATCCAGGCAGGACGTGACAAAAACAAACAGTCTGACCCCGACTTCTTAATTTTCTTGACTCCATAGTTGATGACTTTAATGAGGCAGCCTGGTTTGGGTGTAGCTTTTGTTTTGCAGCTGAAACTTCCTGCACTGTCCCTGGTTTTTAGGGTTTGGGGGTTTGTTTAGCTTTTTTTTTAACAGATGTATTATTTACATTGCTACCTTATCTTTTTTCCTTTTTAAAAGGTTGACGTGACTTTTAGTGCAGTAGTTGTACTAGCATCATGGGTATAACATGCAGTCTCGAAATTCACCACAAGTATGTTCTCAAAAGCTCTTTCCTTGCCCCTGTGTTCTTTCCTGGGGCACATCACCTCCAAGAAAATGGCAAGAAGCTCCATTAAGTTCCAGCACCAAAATGAGACTGAAATCATTTAATTAGGATGCATCTCCCATGAGGAAGATGGCAGAGATCGTGATATGCTCACGTGTGGCTGGAGCGCTAGTGGCCGTGAACCGGGTGGCTGGGGAACCGCATCTCAGCAGACTGCTGCCCGTGACGAGATCAAAGTGACAGGCAAAAGCAGGGCGAGCCAGGGCCAGCCCCGAGGACGCAGTAAGGCACAGCCTGCCATAAGCCATTCTGTGGTGTTTTCAGCTTCTCCCTCTGGCCGAGGCCCTGATCTTTCCCGGAGAGTTAACGCTCGCCAGGGCGCCCACCGTATTTTGCAAAGGACCTGTTCTCCTGCAGTTTTCCTGCGTTAGTGCTTTCCTGTCAGCAGCGGCGCGTGAGATCCCATGCAGCGGTGGAGGCGGCTAATGGGGTCTTCAGCTCTGGAAGGGGAGGGAACAACAAGGTCATTTGTTACCTCTGCTGGTGGTGCTGGGGGGATAGATGGCAACGTGAGCAATTTTTTAATATGGGATGAAGATAGGGTGCAGAAAAGAACAACAAAAATATTGAGGCTGTTTTCTTTATCGAAGACAGAGCGGCATCTGATTGAAGTAAGTCACAAGTGCAGGGAGAAAATACGGGAGAATAAAGGTCTCTGTAAGGGAGAAAGCCCAGGGGGAACCAAGGGGCTGAACCAGCGCCTTTCTGCCAGGCTGTGGTGCCCATATCGTCCTAAGCCCTGGGGTTGCCCTCAGCCACCTCCACCCGAATGCACCCCCCACCCTCCCAGTCGTTCCCATGTGCTGTCTTTGAAGAGCTGCTTTTTCTCGGGGGCACGGCAGACGTTGTCTCCATCCCTCCCGCGGCAGCTCTGGAGGCTCGGGACCGCTTTCCCGTGATTGCAGCCCAAAACCTGCTCTTCCTTGCTGAGCTTCCCTTGCTTTGCTGGTGACGGGTCCATCCTGTCTTGCAGAAATGGGGCATCCTTGGGAATGGTCTGTCATATTTTGCCTCTGTATTGACCTTCCCCCAGGAACAGGGGGAAGCTACTTCTCCATCCTCAACCCTGAGGCATGCTGTGCAGATACCTTACAACTGGTGCGGTGCTGGACTCCTGCTCCAGCCCTGTACTGACCCAAACCTCGTGTCTCTGGAAATACTGCCTGTGTTGGGGGATGGACTTTTAGCATGGGTCTTCATTTACACTATTATCAAAGAAAAGGACTACTGTTAAGTGCTGTCAAAAGGCAGAAAATAATGAGGAGTAAAGTGCGTGTCTTTATGAGCAGAATAGACCCTCCACCTGATCGCACGCCCCCCGGGAAATGAGGGCCCCAGCTCTGCTCTCAGCTGGTATTTTTCTTCCCGAGGAAACCTCCAGTGTGGTCTTTCCAAAGTCCTTTCCCTCCATTATCAAACCTCACGTGGGCCCGCGTGAGTTTGTCCTCCCATTGCAGAAACCAGTAGCTTCATAACCCCACCACGGTTTGGTTAAAAAGCAAATATTGCTCCTACATCCAAGGCAAAGCGGAGCGTTACCGCAGAGCTGCCGATAGCCAAGCGGTTTTTGTTTGTGTGAGTGGTTGCGGCCTGTTGAAAAACCCTCGTTACCACATCCAAATGCGGTTAGCCAGCACAGGCCAAAAAAAATTTAATAAAAATCTGAGGCCTAAGGGAGAATTTAAGAACAGTTCATCAGCTCTGGGAGCTCCAGGGAGATTGTTTCTCACAGCAATTAGCAGAGAAGACGTTGATGGTGCTGGACTGATTTAAAGCATTAGAGCTTTGGGGGTGACAGGTGTCGGATTGGGTCGGAGCAGAGGTTTACGCTTCTGGTCCGACCACAGAGAGGCAGGCAGGGGCGCGGGCAGAGGTCTGGGTCAGCATCGCCTTTCACATCAGATGGCTAATTTATCTTTTTTTTTTTCCTTTTTGCAGGAATTTCATACAAATTTCGCATTGTGTGAAGTACGAGGTGGGGGGATGACGTGCTCCCAGCCATGGGTGCATTGCTGAGGTCCTAACCCAAACGCCAGCCTTCACCTGGCATTTTTAACGTTATCTGGACGGCAAGCTCAGGGCTGCGGCTCAAGCAAACGCATCACTAACAAATCAAGTATCGGAAAATTTAGATGAAGGCCAGTTAATTAAGCCTTTGAAGGCTGTCATGTCTTGAACTGTAGTTTGTCATTTGTCTTAGTCATAATTGCATGACTGGTTTTTAATACCATTTGGCAAGGTTATTAGGTTTTTTTGAGAGGTGGCATCACACATGGTTTTACTCCTTGTTTTTTCTTGGTGAGTTACATGCGGTGAATCTTTCTAGGTGGTATTTCAGGGTTTCTTTAAGAGGAAGAAATTAATTTACAGCCGTTAGGTATATTAAAATGACAATTAAGACATTCCACTGCGTTACACAGCCTGTCTCCTAACAAAAGGGTTTTTTTTTTCAATCTTTTTTTTCATGTTGCATTTGAAAAGAAATCTCTTCTTAGCTTTTTTTAAAATTCTTATTGACCTTTTTTCCCCCAGGCCTTTCCCAGGTCTCTGGCTGCTGCCCTAACACTCTTCTCCCGGCATTACAGCTGGTCACAGCTCCCTCTCATGCGCCCTGTGGCTGCCTGTTCCCTCTTTAAATAGTTCATTGGCAACCATTCATGCCCTCGCCCTGCAGCCCTGGGATCGCCTGGTTCCCCTCTGATCTCAGGCCCTTCAGCAAGACCATGGTGAAATCCATCAGAGAAGCCCCGTCAGTAACTGCGGGGCAAATGCCATGTAGGTCCATCCAAAAACAAAGAAACAGTGCCAAGAGCAGAAATCAGCTAACGCACAAGTAGAAACCGTTTTGTGTCATGGGTTGGCTGAAATATGGAAGTTGTGAAGAGACCGGCGAAAAGGTGAATCGTCCTTCCTGTACTGGTTTTTAATGTTGTTTTTTTTTTTCCAGCTTGCTGCTTTCCTTCTCTCTGGGGGCGGATGGAAAACTCCTTGTCAGAAATTAAGAAATAAATCTGCACGGAATTCATAGTCATGAAAAGGGTTTGTTGAAGCTGCTTTAAAAACCAGTCCCACAGAAATGTTAGTAAATCCGTGAGTAATTAGCTGTGTCCTTTCATAAAGAGTGTGAAAGATGACCAAAGTGTCTCGGCTGTCCTGGAGGCAGCTCCTGCTGCAGTGATCCCTGCAAAGCAGAGAAGGGATGGGAGGTCCCAGGGCTGGAGGAGCTGATAGCCCTGGGCAAGGAGGCTGCTCTGACAGCTCCAAGCAAGGGCAGATACTTACCAGTATGGCTTTTCTCAGTGGAGTGGTGACCTGGAAGATTAATGCACAATTATGGATTCTGGTTACGTTACTGTAAAGGTTACCAGAGTGCCTCTAAAGGTGTTGGGTTGTTGAACCTCCATCCTTGGAGGCATTCAACACTGCTGCACCAGGCCTTAAGCAACCTGATTTAAGCAGGGTATCGGACCAGATGTCCCTTCCAAACCTTGCTATCCTATGAATCGGCCACTTTGCCAATACATTTAGCTCATAACCACCAGATTCAAGATCATGGAAAAGCAGACCACATTAACAACTAAATACTGACCAGGTCAGTTAAAGAGAGCTGATGAAACTGTAGGAAGCTACTAGCAGAGTCTGGAGGCGGGATGCAAGTTATAACCAGGGTGGTAGGGGAAAAAAACAGCAGTGAAACTATTCCCAAGCAATACTTTTCCTTTATAAAGAGAGCCAAATAAATTCTTTTTGCTGAAAAAAAAACAGAAAGGAAATAAAAGAGAAACAGCCTGCTGTTCCAAACATCTCCTTTTGGCTTTGAGATAGCCAACATCAGGGATAGCAAGTGGATGGATTTAGCATCCAGAAAAGCTGCTAAAAAGGAACCTTGAGCAACCAGAGCGGGCTCTGGGGCCAATAATCCAAAGGATACTTCAAATTTGTGAGGAACCTGAAACAAGAAAGTGTCCTATGGATTTTTCTTTTGCCTGCTACTAAGAGAGAAGCTGTGTTATTTTAGAAATCAGCGCAGAGGCTGTGACATCTATCACACACCCAGGAAGATGGAAACTGTAAGTTCAAGGGTGCCCTCCTGGCTGGAGTCCCTAAGTGCAGATGTTTAAGGGATTAATACCGCTCCATGTGGCAGCAGATCTCCTGCAGAATTACCAAGAAAAAGAGGCAACAAACTTCCCTCCCTAGAGCTGGCTTCCTCCTGCAAACCTCCACGCCGCTCCTTTTGAACTGTGCAGGAGTTTTGACACTGAAGCATTTAAGTGCCATTGGGTGAGCATCCTGCAAACATTTGATTAGAGCAGTGCAGGGCTCATTAGATTGACCTCTTTTAACACGCTTTCCGACACAGGAGAGAAGAGAAAATAATTACAAGTAAACTCTGTGTTGCTGTTTCAAACATTATGACCCAGCATCGTTTTGACAGTCTCTAACAATGGCATAAATGAACTGAGTAATATGACCGAGCATCTAGAAAAGACTTATTCCAGAAAACAAGGATGGTAAATCACATGACGCCCCATGAGATGGGGTATTTTGCCAAATTACTGCTTCAGGGGAAGTGAGAACACTTTCAGTAACTGGGATGTTGCTTCATCAGTTTCAGGCATTCAGGGTTATCACTGCCAAGAACCACCCCTTCTTCCCTACCTCGCTATTTTAATTTTTAATTGGCGATATCTAACAAAGGCTGGTGGTTACCCCTATTTGCTGCTAGAGGAGCCTATTTTTTCTCTTTAAAGGGCTTAAAAAACACTCATGGGGAAATGGGAAGGCTTCAGTGCCTTTTTTAACCAGCAGCAGACAATCCTGTAGAGTCAAATGCACACATCAAGAGCCAAATAAGAGTAAAACATCATCAGGACAACCCTGCAGTCTGTGTTGAGTTTAAACTATTCCTGATCTCCCACCCTAATGTACAATACTCAGCTTTGTACCACATGAGATGCAAGACCAAAACACCAGCGAACTCAATAAAGAGAATTTTTTTTGGCATGGCAATATGACACAGAGCCTTTTGCATTGTGCCTCTAGGACTGGTGATCAAAACAGCTGGATGGGCCCCTGAGAAGATGTGGCTTTTTCATGTACTGGCGACTGGGTTGCATAGATGACCTGAGTTCATTCATCTCTGTCAAGATACTAGCATGTGTGCTGCCTCACAAAAACTGCTTGGTCCACCTCTGACAGCCAAATACCCAACATTGGCCTTGGAGACTTGTGTGTTAGAAGCAAACAGTGACCACCTACAACAAGCCAAAGGCAGATCAACCTGCTTATGTTAACTGCAAAGATTTAAAGACGTGATTTTGTCCTCCTTACCATGCACACAGCTTTGTCATATAATTCATTATACAATTCAGTGCTGTTTAAGTATACTCATAACCATGATCACTTAGGCCAGATCAACACTGCAGTACTATTTTATAGCATATAACAGTTCTTATATATTAACACAGCCAAAACCCGTGACTTCTTCCACTGGGAAGGATTTCTTTTATTGAGACCTTCCTATAAATGTCATATTCTGTTTCTTCATGACTGTTTAAGCCTTGTTTTCCAGCTGCTGCCTTCTACGAAATGAGGCTAATAACAGTACCAGTAACAGCTGGATGATTAATTCCTTAACAACTGTAAAATGCTCTGGTATGAACAGAAGAGGATTTCATCGTGTATTTCTCCTTGGTGTTTCTCAGTTGAATAAGTTCTTCCTTGAAAGCAGCTGACTTCTGCTGCCTGAAAATTTTGTGTCCTTTCTCTCCCCTTCCCCCACCACTTGCATTCATTTAATAATAAAGTAGGGACTACTATGAAATTTCTTAATTTTAACCCTGAATAACAGAATTTTGGGTACAGGGAGCCCTCCAGCACACATTTTATAGGTCTTTCCAATGGTAGGTTCAGCAGGATCGGACAAAGACCATCACTGCAACAAGGGACCCAGCCCTATTGTGAGCTGCCAGGGGCATTTCGACTCCCCAGATGCAGCTGAATGCAGAGAGCCCTTTGGTTACCAACTTGTCTGTGCCCATAGGTGCCCATGGTTACCAATCATTGCCCGCAGAGTGGCCTCATCCAGTTTCAAAAAGCCTTAGAGACGGGGCTTCAACTTGGCTGTTCAGGCCACCATGAGGATATTTAGAGGTTGACTGGCCATGCAGACAGGTTTCCAAGCATCTAGAGGTCAGATTTGATTTCTTTATATTTAAATATAATCCAAAGAAAATGAGGTACCATTTTCATGAAATCACTATTTGGTAAAAATAACAAATGGAAAAGAAAGACCCAAAACAAGAAACGCAGAAATTAATATATACCGCATTACGCCATCCAATCCTGACTCACATCCATGGCTCAAAGATTATACCCGTAGATGCCACATTAAAACCAATTAGCTGTCATCTGTTCGAAGTCCTGTGCTTACGCTGCTCCAGTTCAGCCATCCCCTTTTAGCAGCTGCTGCTTTTCCAGCTGATGAACGTGCGATTAGAGCTGAGCGAGAGGCGGCATGGGGCACATTCAAACACCCCCCTGTGGGGATCACCCCATCAGAATAGCTGCATCGGGGCTGGGAGCCGCGGAAAGAAAATAACCCCCTCTGTCCCTTGTGCGCATCTCTGGTATAATTTATATTGCTCTGGCAAAAACCATCCCTGCTGAAGCACTGGACACACACACAATGGATGAGCAGAGCCTGGCGACTGAGGGACAAGCTGCGGCCGGTGATGAGAGTCCAAGAGATGGAGCCAAAATTGCTCCACGGTGGGAGTTTTGCTCAGAGATCTTCCTGGTGGGTTTTGGTGGCAAGCAGCTGGGTGTTTTTCGGCGTGGCATGTGCCAACTGCAGGTCTGCTCATTTTAGGGGTCATCTGGGGGCTGGGATCCTCCGCAGCAAACCTGCAGGCAGCAACGAGTGGGAAGGGTCCACTCAAGGTTCAGGTTTGCACGGGGGCTCGCCTCCTCCCCGCCGGCCCTGTGAGGGGCTGCTCTTGGGACGGGGAGCTCTGCTCCAGACCCCGCAGCAGCTCTCCCAGGACGGCCAGGGCTTCCTGCAGGCCCTGTCCGGTGTGGGCGCTGCACCCCTGAAGCACCCAGCGGCGCCCCGCCAGCCTCCCCCGCTGCAGCCTCTCCCCCAGCTCAGCGGGATCCAGCGCTCCCGGCACCTCCTGCTTGTTGGCCAGGAGGAGGACGGGGACGCCAGCCATGCTGGGGTGGCTCAGCGCTTCCTCCAGCGCCGCTGCTGCTTCAGGCAGCCGGGCCGTGTCTGTGCTGTCGAGCACGAAGACAAGGGTGTTGGTGTCCTCCAGGTAGTCAGGCCAGCTTGCCCGCAGACTGCCTTGTCCACCGACGTCCCAGAGGGTGAAGGATACGCGACAGGGAGTTTGCAGAGATTCCACATTGAAGCCCACCGTTGGGCAGGTCTCCACAGCCCGGCCGTTCTTCAGTTTGTACAGAAGGGTGGATTTGCCAGCGAAGTCGAGCCCCAGCATGACAACTCGAGCATCTCTGTTGCGCCGGCCTTTGGAGATCAGCTTCCCCATCAAGATGTCGCATCCGTGGCAAAAAAATTGCAGCCAAAAAAAAAGAAAGAAAGCGTATTTCCTCTATAATGTCAGTTAATAACAGTGCTCAGTTCTGCCTCTCCAAGAGAGCACCTTAGGTTTGCTGAATAAAGACACAGGCCACTTGCTTTTGCTTCTCTTTGTAGCTAAAATGAGGTGAGAGCTATTATTTATGAGGTGTGGAACACAGCCAGGGAGCGCCGGTGGAAACAACAATTTCTATATCCCAGCTCTGCTGCTGCTAACTTCCATTTTCATTTGCGACCTGAAGTGATCGGTGCAAAAGAGAGCCAACGTTTTGCAGGAAGAGGTGGGGAGATGGTGGAGCAAGTTTCCTCCTCGTCATACAGAAATAAATGAGCTTTTGTTCATTGGCTTCTCTAGAGGAAATCCACCCCTGGCAGGACAGGACAAGGAGGAACCCGGCTTTCAGACCAGAGTTACTCCGGGAATTTGCTGAATCACAGCTCATGGGTGTGGGTTTAAACATGAGCAACAAGACAACTGATAGTTTTTCTGCCAGTCTTACAGTAGAAAGTACAAAACCAATCTCCGTAGCATCAGCTTTCACCACCTGTTGTGCAGATGGTAACAACAGCAATTTTAAAAAATGCACAAAAGCATGATTTTTTAGTATCTCATTGAAATACGACCAGTCAAAAAGCTTTCCCTGGGGTGAAAATCTATAAAATTCTTTATATCAAGGTATTTACTACATTTTAACTTTTGCAAGTGAAGCAAAGTCAGTCCTCTGTGGCTGAGGGGGTAAAAAAATCCCTTAAAAGAAGGGAAAAAATGTTTAACAAGATAGCAACACTTGAACTTTACACGCCAGAGGCAAGAATGTGCTGCTGAAACAGCTCCCAGAGTCGCTCATGCAAGAGCAGCTGATGACAGCCAGGCAGAGGCCCAGCAAAGCTGGTATTTACCTTCTTTATCGGTTGGGGTTTGCTCCTAAAAGGCTGCCCAGAGGCATGCAGAACTGAAAGCATCTGTAAATCTCACATCGCGTCGTTAACGCAGAGCTGCTCTCCAGCCACTTTTATTTGAGGATGAAGAAGGAAATGTGATTCATCTGCACTTCCCTGGGACTGCGGGGGACTTCCACATATCTGTGGGAGATGCAGTTTCCCCAGCGATGATCTCCACAAGACGCCTCTATGTCGCAAGCCACCATTGCTGGGGATGAAGTTCATCACGTGAAAGGGACTGTCTGGTCAGTGACCAGGTCACTGGTGGCCAACCAGAGACATATTTCTCACCCTGGGGGCAAGATGTGTCAGTTTTCCATCTTTAGAGAAAGGAAGATGAATGAGAAACAAAACAAAACAAGGAGTCCAGCCCAGATAGGCTGCACGGGATTGCAAGGGGTCCTACAGACCATATTTTGCGAGATTTTTCTGTGATACATCTCTCCCATAGTTAACCCACAGAGCTGGTTGGCACCAAGAGCCTCCACAAGCTTTGTGCAGCTTGTGGGTATGTAAGATGTGTTGCTATGGTCAGGCTTTATTCAAAAGCTAATGCTTATTTACAGCAGTTGTTGCAGAGTTAATCTAACAGTATAAATGTACCACCACGCATGTGATAAATCATGCAGTATATGGTCATGTGTGATCTTTTCTGAAACCAGTCTATAAATGGAAAAAGGGCAGGAAGCTCTCTAGATGGGAATAAATAGAGAACTATGATGTGCAGCGGATCCCGATCCTTCAGGGAACTGTTTGCACACTCTGCAGTGCATGCTGCTGCCTGAGGGTTACCCATTTGTCTCAGTTCTTCTTTTTTAAAAATAAGTTAAATTGTTGTCTGGCTCCTTAATCTGCTTGTTCTCCATTTTGGGAAAACCTTCCTCCCCATATTGCATCATGCTGTAAGATCAATGTAGTTGGTATTTTTTGATGTACCAGTGGGTCGAATGAATTTTCTCTTGATCTTTCCATGTTTCTCCTGCCTTTGCTACTGCTCGTCTTCTCCAAGGCTTGATAGGAGGCTGTGGCACACATCTGTTTCACCTGACCAGACATTCACAGCACTGAAATTTCTTTTTAGTAAACTAAAATATAGACACAGGAAGCAAGGGTGGAGATTCTACCATCCGATGAGTAATTGAGTATTTGAAATATGATGTGATGGAGTCTTTATTGCATCACTCTCTAACATGCTACAGAAGTAGGCTGCTTCTGTAAAAAAAAAAAAAATAAGAAAAGAAAAAGAAGAAATAAAGCCAGAATAAAGAATGCAACTAGGGTACAGTTTTATTGAAGATTGCTTTCAGGTTTTCTATTTATTTGCCTATGAATTACTCTATTCTGTGCCATGGGCAAATAGAGGCAACTCTATATTCTTTTTTTTTTTAACGTTCTCATACCCTATGTATTGAACCGCAGCCTATTTTCTTTCTTCCTGCCAATTATTCCAAATATGGGGTGCAAACTGTGCCTACAGAGTCTGTTCCACCCACAGCTATGTTATAAAAGCATAGTATTTCCAATAAATAATACATGGGAGCAATTGCAATTCTGTTTAAGAAAGAATGAAAGAAAAGAAAGTAAAAGCAGACGAGATGACCTCTGAGTGAGTCTATTGCCGGAGCAGAAAGGCCGCATGCAAAATAATTCAGAAATTGTGTTCACAGACGAGGACAGCCCCTACCCCAGCTACATCTTACATGGGCAGAACAAATGTTCTTGCCTTGTGTTTCATGTCTCCGAATTCACAGGAGCAAAGCCAGTTGTTGCTAATTCCATTTATAATTTCATAGAATTTCAGTCAGTTTATTTGTTTGCTGTTTGTTAGGCATGCATTCCTCTGTTTCCTTGATATTCATCACAAGGAGCAATAATCAGGACTAGCACTATAGGAGAGAATCCCCCCTCCTCCCCATGCCCTAAATTTTCTAGTAACTGGAATTTTGTCCCAATTACTATATTCACTGTCAAAGCATTTTGCCCTCACTCCATGGGGCGCAGACAGAAGGAAGAAAAAGACTTTAAACTGCAAGAGGGTAGATTTAGACTGGACATAAGGAAGACATTTTTTACGTTGAGGGTGGTGAGACACTGGCACAGGTTGCCCAGAGTTGTGGATGCCCCATCATTGGAAGTGTTCAAGGTCAGGTTGGACGGGGCTCTGAGCAACCTGATCTAGTTGAAGATGTCCCTGCCCATGGCAGGGGGGTTGGACTAGATGACCTTTAAAGGTCCCTTCCAACCCAAACCATTCTATAATTCTATGATCCTCTGACCTGCAGTAGAACATGAGATCCAAGCTTTGGAGAAGAAGCCGATAGTTGATGGTTCCCTAGGGAGATCACGTCATCACAGGGTTAGACCACGACGCTCCTAGCATGGCTGTCAAGAAAGTCTTCATGGATGTAATGCCATACACCAAAACAGTGTGAGCTCTGAAGCAGGTAGGTCTAATTCTAACCAATTCACTGGAAATCAGTGTTAATCATGTAGTAAAAGGTGTGGCTGAGTCCATCAGAAACGCTTCCTGAGAAGGCAGTGCCCCTTATTACACATTACCAAACTACCAGAAGTATCCCGAAAAGCAAGGCAGAAACTTCCAAGGAAACTGCATGTCGATCTTTCCCTTTTGTCAGTGCAAAACACTTCCCATTAATGGCCTCACAGGCATTGCGCAGCCACTGCTGCTCTGTCTCTTCTGTTAGACATGCAGTGACCTTTGCATCAAAGAGGTAATTAGAGGCATGTGAAAGCTGTCCCCCTTGCCACTGAAACCAAAAGATTATTTTTGCTAAAACTATAAATACTTTTTCATCATAAATAGTTTTTCATCCAAAACTGAATTTCTTTGTAGATAATACAAGTATATGGGTCATTTCCAAATGACCTCACAAATCTCACCCAAATAATATTCACAATACCCATGTGAGTGTCAGGGCGCTGAGGGCACTGAGGGGCCCCACTGTCCCTAACCAGCCTCCCTGGGGCTGTCCCTGCAGTGTCCCCAGGCAGTGTCCCCAGCAGTGATGTTGTGGAGCTCAGGAGACAGGTGCTTTCCCCCCCCAGCACACCCCTCTGACAGGCATGACCTGGAGGGCATGTCCCTGCCCAGTGGTGGAAGGAGCTGGGGCGGGGGGTTTGGTCCAGCCCATGTCACCTCTTTGGAAGGCAGCTCCGGGGGACACAACCCTCAGCAGAGCCAGGAATAACAGGAGTAGATCTGGTCCTTACTGTGAGTGTTCGTCCTAATGGCATCTGCTTGGAGCAACAAGTAGATCCCAGCCCGGTGAAGGCACAGTGTACCTCCCCATCCAGACTTGCTTGTGTCTCTGAGGAAAGCCACCAAAGCTGCCATTCACCCAGCCCTGCCAGTGTTTCCTGCAAGATCTCCTCGCTATATCATACGTGGAAGGACCATCGATGGAGGGGATGTTCAGATTAGCAACTGTCGAGAAAGCCTGCTGGGAGCTGAAGGAGGCCCTGGACACAAGTGGATGTGTTGACCTGGAGAGCCCACCTGCCTACCTGCTGGCAGTCATCTTGAAGGGGACTCCTTCCGAGTTTGGGCTGTGAGAGCTCCTTGCAGAGCTGCAGGGGACCACTGGCTTGACCTAGCCAGGACCCCAAGCTAAAGCCACAACAAAGCCAAATGCGACGGTTCAGGCTTAGGGAAGTTTGGCCTTTTTCTTTTCTGTATCCTGGTCCATTCCTCTTATTCTGCCCCTGACTTCTGGTGTGCCCATGGGAAACTCGCCTCTCGCTCTTCCCCAGTGCTCTCCTGCTAACAAACTAATGCTGGTTTGCTTGGCACGTGGCCGGGAAGCTGCCTGTCCCATCAGGGTCGATGGGTAGCTGTGAGAGCCAGCAGCTGAAGGCAAGCTGCTTCTTCCTGAGACAGAGTCCCAGAGGCTTGAAAGCTGGCTTAGCATACTCTGAAAGCTACACAATACAACCAACCACAGGCTTTGACATGCCTTAGAAAAGCCTGCCTGCCGTGACATCTCTTGACAACATATGATTGCTCAAAGTTGTTGACTGACTCCCAAAAGTTCAGCGTGACAAGATTCACAGAACAAAACGCACAGCAGATGTTAAGCACCTGCCCTTCAGGTGGTCATCAAGCACTCTGAGAGAGGTGTTGGTACCTCTGGGGCATTCCTTGTGGGGTTGGAAACAGGGCATTGCTCTGTCAGCCCAGCTCATCCCATGGTCTCTGTTTTGCCCCTGCTTCTTGGGACAAACATTTGATGAAGGAAAATGCTTTTTGGTAGCATAACTGGCAGTGGATATGCTATCAGCTTTGCCCTTGCCTTATCACAGTTAACTCTGCCCAGAAATGTGACTCTAGCTGGAGAGCACAAAAAGTCACCTGCTACGCCCTCACTGATGCCTTGTCACAGTTTTCAAAGGAGAAAGTTTGGTCCTTGTCTCTTCTTAGTCCCCACCTGTCCAGCCTGCTGCAACCCCTGTGTCAAAGGACAGCAGTCACTAGGACACAAACATGCCCACAGGTGTGAGGTCGTGCTCCCTGCTCAACACAGTGGGATACCATGAAAGGGGATGAATGTTTGTTTGCTTTCCATTTCTGAGCACCCTGCTGTCAGTGAGACGGACAAACTGCAGAAGAAAAAATACAGCTTGTGGTACCTACCAGTTGCCCAAAGGTGTTTGACCAGGAGCACTGAACTGGCCATGGCTAAGCTCTGAGAAGAGCTCACTTCAGAGCTCTGCCTTGCAGAACAACCGTGCAAGTTTCCCCCCATGTCACAGGCTTGGATTTGAAAACTACAGGATGGGAAATCTCAGAGACCTGCCCTGCATGTGGCTATGGCCTCCAGCGGCCTCCTGCTTGTGATGAGTTCAGTGGCGTGACAGTTCAGCTCCTTCTGTGGTTGGGCTCAGCGTTCACAGCAGGTTGAATGGACACAATGAGCTGGTCCTCGTACCTGGAAATGTCAAGAGTGCCCAGGACAGGTCCAAATGGAGTCTCCATTTGAACTTCCATGAGCGATGTTCTCCTCATCATGACAGACCAGCACTGCCTGAAACAGTGTCAACCATGACATGGTGTTGATTTGTTTGTCCTCAGCGCTCCTGAAAAGACATGGTATATGCTCCAGGGTATCTGGGAAAGGTTTGATGCTTTTTTTGGTGTTGTTTAGTGAACACTTCCCTGTTGTTCAATTTCTGTATGTCTCATACAGCCAGAAGAAAAAGCTGTTGAGAAGACATCAGGGCCCTGAGGGCCTCAGCCCATCCCCTTTCTTAGGGAGGTGCCTGATGCCCAGGGCTGGGGCTGTCCCTGCATGCCTCCCAGCCTGCCTGCTCCCTGGCTGGGGGCAGTGGGATGGGTCCTGGCTGCCAGGCCCTGCCCTGACACCCCCTTGGGAGCCCTCATTGCACCCTGACAATGAGGTAGATGTGGAGAAATACGGCACAGAGCAAAGACTTTTCCCTCATGTTCTCATCCCTTAGCTGGCAGGTGTTGCAACAACTGATGAGGAAAGGAAAAGTACTTACCTTGCTTTGATTTTTATTTGAACCACTACATCTTTTGTATACGACTGCAGAATATTTTTCATAAATAGTTACCCCAATCTCTGAATTTATAATTTCCAAAGCTGTTTAGAATTTTACCAGGATGCAGGTCCTCTCTGTAGACTCATTTATTCAAGTGCTACCCAAATTGTTTTAGTTTTTCCCACATAAATTGGCAATGTTCTGTACTCTTCTGTCTATACCTCTGGAACTCTCATTCCAGGTCCTTCTTCTTATGTCTTAAATTCACAGATCTCTTCCTCCTTGACTCCTGACATCTCAGCTTTGTCTCCTCAGGGCAATTCAAAACTGAGCTTCTTTGGCTTCCTTACCTATCCTAACACCATCACTCCCTTTTCTGAGACTATTCATTAGCTCTTCCTCTTACGGTTGGTCTCTATCTCAGTTTAGGTCATACATTCATCTATGCTACATACTGCATACATGCTGTTTTCACCTTAAAAACAAGTTAAAATACAGCTCTGACTAGCTTGAAATACCTTAATCTCAATTCTTCCATTATTCTTAATGTTTCTAGCTGAAAAGAAAAAAAAGAGCAAAAAATGGGCACACTTACAAAAACATCAATGTTATGTATGCCAAAAAAAGGCTTTTACTCCATCTTCTCAAGTATCCTAGTATTTGCTCCTCCATCTGTTGAATGTAAAAGCTATGAAGCAAGGACTGTTTTTTTTACTATTCCTTCAGTTGCTATCAAGAAGAAGCCCTACAGACGTGATCTAATGATGCTTAACCATACTGCCTACCTGCACTATATATAATATAGGTAATATCTCACCTGTTACTTCTATGGGAAGTAAAAATTACAGCTTGGAGGTACGCTGATAAAGCTCATCTCTCCAGATTAGTCTGGAGGAAATTCTGCTTTGCGATATACAAATACAGTTCCCCTTAAGGGGCCTTCCCTCGTTCCAGTTCCACAGGAAGAAATGTGATTAAAATGACAATGTAAGCATGGACCGGAAAATGCACTTCGTACAACTTGCCAAGTTCCAGAGCAACAGTGGAGTCTCACTCTCAGCGCTCCTCAGATTCAGGGGTTTTGGATGCGACATTTTGTTCGATCTTTTGTTTTTAGTTTTTGTCTTAGCTTACGTGTTTAGGACATTTTATAACAATAAAGGAAATGTATTGAAAAGATACTGGAAATTATCAACGAGAATGAAAGCTACAAACTGATCTTTACTGCCTTTCTGTCTGGTAAAATGGATGAAAGCAAAGAAAACCAGTGAAAATTCAGAAACTGCATTTTATATGGCTGGCCATGGAGTGTCACTGTTATCCCACACATTTCTCAACGGAGAGACTCGAGAGGACTCAAACAGCTCCTGCCAAACCACAGATGTCAGAGCTCCTGCTTTGATTAGGGGAAGGCTTCCCTCTGTAGAGCCCTCAGGCCTTTGGCACCCTTTTGCGGCAGGATCACCTTGAAACAGGTTTTCTGTACCTCTTCTTTCACATCCATAGAAAGCTGATGGTGAGGATTGTGGAACAGAGTTGGAATAAGATGCCAGCTCCATGCAGGTGACATTTAGGTCCAGACTGTTTTCATATCAGATTTAGCTGGCATCGTATCCTAGGACTCTGCAGTTTGAATGAAAACAGTTAACCGACTGACGAAAAAAATAATGCTGAATGAGGAAGAGAGAAACACTTTGAAGAATTTTCTTCTTTTAATATCCTTTAACAGGTCACTGACAGTTGCCATCATGACTCTTCACTGTGGTCACTTATAGAGCTGCAGATACAGAACAGACTTTTTAATCTACAACTAACAAGATTATAAATTCTCCTAAACTTGGATTTATCTGTGACTACGCACACATTTGTGATCTCCAGTTTCAACAATGTATACTTAGGAATTAAACTGCTGATTCAGGTTGCAGTAGGGTTAGGGGTGTAATTCCACGCCATGCTATTGTCCATTTTGAATCTCAAATGTTCCCAGTTTGGTCACTTGAGAAAAGCACTTCATAGTCACCCGCTACTGTTATCAAAAGAGAAGTAAGCTGAGACTATCAGTGTAAGAGAGAGGGATCAGCATCTGAGCTAACCCACCAAAGTCAGCAATGAGTTACACACGTTATCTGTATACTGTCTTAAGCAATAATTCCTTGTATTCTACAAAACTTGTCTCTGAATATCATTGCTTTGCCTGGTTGACCTATTTAATGCTTTCATAACATTTCCAGTCTGTCATAACTTTTCCAAGAAGGATATAAGGTTTCGTATCCCTTTTCCTTCTAGAAAAAAATGATGGGGGAAGGTTGCTTTTTGTTGCTGTTGGCTTTTACAAAAAGCCAAACTGAAAGAAAAAGAACCAAAACTAGTTATCTGCAAGATTATGAAATTACTTCTGCTCCATACAGAGGACTTCTTTAGCTGTTTCAGCCGACTGTAAAGCTCAGACACAGTATAAAATGCCTGCAACTGCTGTTTAAGGACTTATTGCACACAGTAAAAACTAATTAGTGATAACTAACAACAAGAAACTTAAACCCACGTGAATAAAAAAACCTGACTGGGGGCTTGTGTTCCAGTAGTTGTTAAAACAACTGGGTTTCTGTATGTTGTAACTAAGCAGCAGGTCTGTTCTACAGTACTAAATAGGATCAAAGTTCTGTTTTTCACAGCTCCACCTTTGCACCATTTCCTAGCAATGTCAGGAAAGGCGGTTGTTCTTGACAGACGATTCCTTTGCGGAGCCACAAACACGAGCTGAAAATAAGTGTTGTGTATGTTCCATTTCTGGCTCTTTTAGGGCTTCCCATGGAGGCTCTGATGACAGTTTTCCACATATCTTCTTATTTATGCTTTTTCTTTTTGTTGCTCCAGAATTTGCACAACCTATTCAGCAGTGCCTTCCTGATGCCAGCTAAAGTCACTCAACAGCGCAGTAAGCAGGAACTTGGCAGGGAAAATCTCTTTTTACCCTGGACCTACTGCTGTGCCTTCCTTGCCTCATATTCCAGGGCAGAATTTCTTCAGCATCACTGATTCCCTCTCAGAGCAACCCATCCACACTTGATTCCTTGGGTACTGAATTGATTTTTCTTCTTTTTTCCCTTTCTTTTTTATTTACAATTTCTTCTTTAAACAGCTTTCTCCTAAATTGACCACCCCCAAAGACAGGTTGATACTTCCAGTGGACTCTACCCTACTGCTTTGTTTCAGATCGATCAGCTCCCCACTCACTGCAAACACCAGCTGCCTTCTGACCCTGTGCAGAGTCAGGAAAGTAAGTAAATTTTAAGAAAAGCGGAAGCCATTTCCTGGTAACAACTCTGTGTAACAAAAGAGCTCTCTTGGGAGCGCTGGCCTCCAATCTTCCCTTTCCCGGATCCTCCCGCAAAGCTCTGTCTCCTACTTGATCTGCAGGTATAGACAGAGAGAGCTGTAAAGAAAGATTACGTCAATGGTAAGTTTTAACCGGTACTTAAAAACCGGCTAAAAACCTCTGAAGGGAGAGAAGTCTTTATGTGACTGTGTCAGAAGACCCTTAACACGATCTCTAGCAACCACCTGGTATCAGACATTACAGGCGCTAGCCTGAAGTATAACCAGCACGGATCTTGCCACAGCCCTGCGAAATTCTGCTTGATTGTGACCAGGGCAGGAAGCCTGGGCTGGCTGCAACCCTGCCTCATTTTCATAGAATCATAGAATCATTAAGGTTGGAAAAGACCTCTAAGATCATCGAGTCCAACCGTCGACCCAATGCCACCATGCCCACTAAACCATGTCCCTAAGCGCCTCATCTACACGTCTTTTAAATACTTCCAGGGATGGGGACTCAACCACTTCCCTGGGCAGCCTGGTCCAATGTTTAACCACTCTTTCAGTAAAGAAATTTTTCCTCATGTCCAATCTAAACCTCTCCTGGTGCAACTTGAGGCCATTTCCTCTCATCCTATCGCTTGTTACTTGGGAGAAGAGACCAACACCCACCTCGCTACAACCTCCTCTCAGGTAGTTGTAGAGAGCAATAAGGTCTCCCCTCAGCCTCCTCTTCTCCAGGCTAAACAACCCCAGTTCCCTCAGCCCCTCCTCATAAGACTTGTTCTCCAGACCCCTCACCAGCTTCATTGCCTTTCTCTGGACACGCCCCAGCATCTCAATGTCCTTCTTGTAGTGAGGGGCCCAAAACTGAACACAGTATTCGAGGTGCGGCCTCACCAGGGCCGAGTACAGGGGCACGATCACTTCCCTACTCCTGCTGGCCACACTAGTTCTGATACAGGCCAGGATGCCATTGGCCTTCTTGGCCACCTGGGCACACTGCCGGCTCATGTTCAGCCAGCTGTCGACCAGCACCCCCAGGTCCTTTTCTGCTGGGCAGCTTTCCAGCCCCTCTTCCCCAAGCCTGTAGTGCTGCATGGGGTTGTTGTGGCCAAAGTGCAGGACCCGGCACTTGGCCTTGTTGAACCTCATACAGTTGGCCTCGGCCCATCGATCCAGCCTGTCCAGGTCCCTCTGCAGAGCCTTCCTACCCTCGAGCAGATCAACACTCCCGCCCAACTTGGTGTCATCTGCAAACTTACTGAGGGTGCACTCGATCCCCTCATCCAGGTCATTGATAAAGATACTGAACAAGACCGGCCCCAGTACTGAGCCCTGGGGAACACCGCTCGTGACCGGCCGCCAACTGGATTGAACTCCATTCACCACAACTCTCTGGGCCCGGCCGTCCAGCCAGTTTTTGACCCAGTGCAGAGTACACCTGTCTAAGCCGTGAGCCGCCAGCTTCCCTAGGAGAATGCTGTGGGAGACAGTGTCAAAGGCCTTGCTGAAGTCCAGGTAGACCACATCCACAGCCTTTCCCTCATCCACTAGGCGGGTCACCTGGTCATAGAAGGAGATCAGGTTGGTCAAGTAGGACCTGCCTCTCATGAACCTGTGCTGGCTGGGCCGGATCCCCTGCTTGTCCCGCTCATGCCTTGTGAGCACCCTCAAGACAAACCGCTCCATAATCTTCCCCGGCACCAAGGTCAGACTGACAGGCCTGTAGTTCCCCGGATCCTCCTTCTGGCCCTTCTTGTAGATGGGCGTCAC